>NC_135657.1:120050684-121280304 GCF_964188315.1 Podarcis muralis
CCCCACTTAACCACAGAGCTCACTGGGTGTCCCTTGGGCCAGTCTTTTTCTCTCAGCCATCTCTACTTTTCTGAGTTATTGTGAGGCTAAAGGGGTGGGGGACTTTGTATGCTGCCCAATGCACCTTTAAGGAAAGGAGATAAAGCTTGTAACTAGACTAAACACATAGCTGGGTTTTAACTAAGAGTTTACTAGATCATGCCCCATCGCATGAAGCAGACTAGTAGGGACAGCCTTACATGCAATTAGATTGGTTTGAAAAGCTGTTAAAATGCAAACGAGTAAAAGGTGGGTTCATTTTAAACATTATTATCTATTAGGTAAGGGGAAAATGTGACTAACAAACAACTAAGTTGGTGTTGGGTTAGTGAGGTAAAGGTAAAGGGACCCCTGACCATTAGATCCACTCGTGACCGACTCTGGGGTTGCGGTGCTCATCTCTCTTTATTGGCCGAGGGAGCCGGCGTACAGCTTCCAGGTCATGTGGCCAGCATGACTAAGCCGCTTCTGGCGAACCAGAGCAGCGCATGGAAATGCCATTTACCTTCCTGCCGGAGCGGTACCTATTTATCTACTTGCACTTTGATGTGCTTTCGAACTACTAGGTGGGCAGGAGCAGGGACTGAGCAACGGGAGCTCACCCCATTGTGGGGATTCGAACCGCCGACCTTCTGATGGGCAAGTCCTAGGCTCTGTGGTTTAACCCACAGCGCCACCCGCATCCCTGGGTTAGAGAGAGGCAGGTTCAAATCCCCAGGATTTCAGGCAGCAGTTTTCTCCCAGCCCTACTTGGAGATGGCAGGGATTGAATAGGGAGCTTCTGCATGCAAAGTGATGCTTTGACACTCAGCTACGCCCCATTCTCCCTGCACCCCTCCAAATCTGTCTGTTACAGTAATTCTTATGCTGTATTGAACTTGACATGCTTTTTTGTTTATCTAGCATCTTAATGGATTTTTGGAAAGCAAGCAATGTCTATAAATAGGCGGCGGGAAATAAGGTAGTTAGGAAGATGCAAAAGATTCTTTCCAAAACAGTTGCACAAGCACATTCACATGAACATTCACAAGACTTTGAATTCTTCACGAGGAATGTGACAAACAAGAAAGTATTATTTAGACTAGCATTCATGCAGAATGAATTTTAGAAGGATGGCAAACACAATCAATGGGATTTTGTGTTTTACACATTCCATCTTGACCTCTTTACCCAACTCAAAGCTATTCCTACAGAAAGCCTCAGAGCAGCAGCCAAAGTTAAAACGCAACACAACACAAGGTATCCTGGTTATATGATGAACTGTCATTTTAATGGAGTAATGAAGCCATTTAAGGATCATTACAAAACACAGAAGGAAACCTGGCATGGAATATATAGAGAGATTTGCCATCTTACATTGAATTGTGTACAATGAATGTCAAACTGCATCTCTTCATTCTTTAGCAAGGATGTTGTGGCAGTTTTTCAGTAAGATACTGAGCAGGAGAACCTTTGATTGCTATTGTGAGGGATTCTCTTGCTTTCCTCTCCCAAAACCAGCCCTAAGAGACAGTGGTACTTAAGTGCTCTCCTCATGCTACTGGGGAACTTTCCTGGAGTAGCAAATTGGAAATACAGTGGTACCTTGGTTTGTAACCATTTTTGATTACAGTGCAAACGTTTTGGATTACAACCATGTCAAACCCTGAAGTGTGTGTCCCTTTTTTTGGATTACAACCAATTGGGGGGGGGGAGACCCCATTGGCGAAAGCACACCTTGGGTTACAACCTGTTTCGGTTTACAACCAGACCTCTGGAACGGATTATGGTTGTAAACCAAGGTATCACTGTAGACTGGAATAATCTAGTTCAACTATCTGTTTCCCGCCATGCCCAGGGAGATGCTCACAGGACTCCTCCAGGCGACCTGTTTATTGAGCATGCATCCTGAGATGCTTCATCCTGAGATGCTTATGTGGACTCCGTCCAGTCTTTTCTGGGCATTTGTTCCAATTTGCTTATGGGGCAGTTATACAACAATGAGCATTCATCCTGATTTGCATGTGGGACATTGTCAAAGGAGCTTCCCAGCCAAAGGAACGCAAAAGGCAGAGAGCTCTTTATTGTGAAAGAAAATACCATACTTTTCCATATATAAGATTATGTTTTTCTCTGTAAAAATAATGCTAAAAAGTGGGGGTCATCTTATACATGGGTAGTTCATAGGGTGGACGTTTGACTGGTTGCTTCCATGGCTGTCAGCAGCTATTGTGCGTGTTATTGGTTTCTGCGTCAATGGGTGGTGTTGATTGGCTGATGCTCCTGCAGTTGGGTGGGCGATTGGCAGCTTCTGCTGGCAATGGGACAGACGGGAGGTGGATTTTGCGATGTATGCGGGTGATCAATTTTCGGCAATCCCGCCCCCCAAAAAAGCTCAACAACCCTGGATAATCTGAGACTCTTCTTCATGTGCCTCCTCCATGAGAGGTGTGGAGGGGGGCAACACGAGAGCGGGCCTTTTCTGCGGTGGCTCCCTGCTTGTGGGGTGCTCTCCCCAGGAAGCCTCACCTGGTGACTTCCTTACATACCTTTAGGCATCAGGTGAAAACATTCCTATTCTCCCAGACCTTTGGCTAATTGAACTATCTATATAGAGACAAGTGGCATTCCGCCACTCGAGAATGAACAATAACAGGTCTGTGATGCCTTTAGATTGCACGCGCGCTACACGGACTGGCTCGGTGTGTGTCTATCCTACGTAAACTATCTATATTCTTTTAAACTGTGTTAGGGGCTTTGTTTTGTTTTGTTACAATGTTATGCATTTTTGTGTTTTTATATTGTAAACCGCCCTGTGATCCTCGGATAAAGGGTGGTATAGAAATTTAATTAATGATTTAATTACAGTAAGGTTGGTGGCCATTGCTGCCTCCTGTGGGAACAAGTTCCATAGTTTTATCTACGCATTATGTGAAGGACTTTCTTTTATCTATCCTCAATTTTTCAACATTCATCTTCATTGTATAGCCACAAGTTCTAGTATTATTGGGGGGGGGGGGTTCTCTATTTGCTCCATGCTATGCATAATTTTATGAACGTTTGTCATGGCACCTCTTACCTGCTTTTTCTCTGAACTAAAAAGTATCAGACACACAGAGGAGTCTCTCCATCCCCAGAACCCTTTTCTGGACCTTTTCCAACTCTACAATATGCTTTTTGAGTGAAGCGACCAGAACTGTACACAGTGCTCCAAATGTGGTTGCATCACAGATTTGCATAATGCATTACGATGCTGGCAGATCTTTGGACTGTTGCTGTTTTGGCACTTTAATCCACCTTCTGGACTTGTGAGTGTCACCACACAGAGACTTGCACGGCATCAAACAGGGGCTGGGTGTGCCTTCCCTCCTGCATTACCAGGACTCTGGTTCCCTAAGAAGATGAACACATTAGGTACCCACAGTTCCAGCCTGAAGAGAGCCAGTTGACACCCCAGCCTGAAGTCACACACCCCCTGTATAAAAATAAAACCTTGCAAACTGCAAAGAGGACAATTTATCAGTTCAAACAACTTGTGTGTAAGTGCTCTACTCTTCTGCTTCCTTTGCCTGTCATCCGGAATGTGCCATCAAAGGCCACTTCTACTTTTGCAACAGGACTTTCCCTTCCTCTTCCCCCTCCTCCAGCCCCCTTCCCACCTCCAAAACCCAACACTCCAGGGCAGATATTGAGGGTGTGGGGAGGGGAGAGGATGGAGAAGTCCTGTTCTGCAAGCAGACATCTCTTCTGCTCGTGCAGAGAGAACTGGATGCACCCCCTAGATGCACACTTAAAAAAAGGTAAAAAGGTAAAGGACCCCTGACAGTTAAGTCCAGTCACGTGGATTCAAACTGCCGACCTTCTGATCGGCAAGCCCAAGAGGCTCAGTAGTTTAGACCACAGCACCACCCGCATTCCCAGATGTACACTTATACACACACAAACCAATGTAGCCCTTATTTTGTTAGGGAAGATAAGGGGGGGGGGGGGACCCACTTTTTATTTTATTTCATAAGGTCAAATATTCAGTGTATTTTGAAACTTTTAAAGTATCAAACTTTTAAAATACCAGAACTGGTTACAGTCTATAAACTAGTATATACCAGAAAACAGTGGTGGAATTTCTGCCTTATGTGTTTTGAAAGTAAAGTAGCCCTGGCAAATTACAATTATCTACAGCATTTTCTTTCTGTTTTGGAAGAACAAAATCAAACATTGTTCAATGCTTTCGTCAGCAACAAGGATTTTGGTGTCCCCGCCCCCCTTTGAGAAGCATTTCAAATGAGGCAGTAGGAATGATCCGTGTTGGCATATTGTACTTCCCAGTCCTATTCTGACTGCACACATATTTTAATGTGAAGGAGATATGAATCTGTACCAAGGGGTACTGGCTGTGAATAGTTTGTGGTTACCACATGTAGATTGGGACCTGCTTGTTCAGAATAACTAGAGGACCAGATGGTTCATTGGAGTCTTATAGACTTAAATTACTTGCTAGGCATCCAGTATGAACTGGAGGGCCAAACTAAATAATAATAATAATAATAATAATAATAATAATAATAATAATAATAATAAATAATAATAATAATAATTTATTATTTATACCCTGCCCATCTGGCTGGGTTTCCCCAGCCACTCTGGGTGGCTCCTCTTGAGGCAGAGCATAATAATAATAATAATAATAATAATTAATAAATAAATAAATAATTTATTATTTATACCCTGCCCATCTGGCTGGTTTTCCACAGCCACTCTGGACGGCTTCCAACAAAACACTAAAGTACAATAACCTATTAAACATTAAACACTTCCCTAAACAGGGCTGCCTTCAGATGTCTTCTTAAAGTTTGGTAGTTATTTTTCTCTTTGACATCTGATGGGAGGGCGTTCCACAGGGCGGGCGCCACTACCGAGAAGGCCCTCTGCCTGGTTCCCTGTAGCTTGGCTTCTCACAGTGAGGGAACCGCCAGAAGGCCCTCGCCGCTGGACCTCAGTGTCCAGGCAGAACAATGGGGGTGGAGACGCTTCTTCAGGTATACTGGACCGAGGCCATTTAGGGTTTTAAAGGTCAGCACCAACACTTTGAATTGTGCTTGGAAACGTACTGGGAACCAGTGTAGGTCTTTCAAGACCGGTGTTATATGGTCTCGGCGGCCGCTCCCAGTCACCAGTCTTGCTGCCAAATTCTGAATTAGTTGTAGTTTCCGGGTCACCTTCAAAGGTAGCACCACATAGAGCGCATTGCAGTAGTCCAAGCGAGAGATAACTAAAGCATGCACCACTCTGGCAAGACAATCTGCGGGCAGGTAGGGTCTCAGCCTGCGTACCAGATGGAGCTGATAAACAGCTGTCCTGGACACAGAATTGACCTGCACCTCCATGGACAGCTGTGAGTCCAGAATGACTCCCAGACTGCGCACCTGGTCCTTCAGGGGCACAGTTACCCCATTCAGGACTAGGGAGTCCTCCACATCTGCCCGCCTCCTGTCCCCCCAAAACAGTACTTCTGTCTTGCCAGGATTCAACCTCAATCTGTTAGCCGCCATCCATCCTCCAACCACCTCCAGATACTCACACAGGACCTTCACCGCCTTCACTGGTTCTGATTTGAAAGAGAGGTAGAGCTGGGTGTCATCCACATACTGATGAACACCCAGCCCAAACCCCCTGATGATTTCTTCCAGCGGCTGCATGTAGATGTTGAAAAGCATGGGGGAGAGGACAGAACCCTGAGGCACCCCACAAGTGAGAGCCCAGGGGTCTGAACACTCATCCCCCCCCCACCACTTTCTGGACACCGCCCAGGAGAAAGGAGTGGAACCACTGTATAACAGTGCCCCCAGCTCCCAGCCCCTCTAGACGGTCCAGAAGGATGTTATGGTCGATGGTGTCAAAGGCCGCTGAGCGATCCAGCAGAACTAGGAAACAGCTCTCACCTTTGTCCCTAGCCCGCCGGAGATCATCAACCAGCACAACCAAGGCAGTTTCAGTCCCATGGTGAGGCCTGGATCCCAATTGGAAGGGATCCAAATGGTCCGCATCCTCCAGGCGTGCTTGGAGTTATTCGGCAACCACCCGCTCAATTACCTTGCCCAAGAATGGAAGATTTGAGACTGGGCGATAGTTGGCCATATTGGCAGCATCTAAAGATGTTTTTTTAAGAAGCGGTTTGATAACCGCCTCTTTCAACGGGTCTGGGAATGTTCCCTCACAGAGGGAAGCATTCACTACCCCGCGAAGTCCATTGCCCAGCCTTCCTGGCTAGCTTTTATAAGCCAGGATGGGCAAGGATCAAGGAGACAGGTGGTTGGTTTCACTTGTCCAAGCAGCCTGTCCACATCCTCAGAGGTAACAGATTGGAATTGATCCCACACAACTTGACCAGACAGAACTCTAGCACAGTGTTTCCCAACCTTGGGCCTCCAGCTGTTTTTGAACTACAATTCCCATCATCCCTGACCACTGGTCTTGCTAGCTAGGGATGATGGGAGTTGTAGTCCAAAAACAGCTGGAGGCCCAAGATTGGGAAACACTGCTGTAGCACTCCCCCGCCCTGGCCCTGCTCCCATGGTGGAGTCTACCTCTTCCCAAATCTGAGCTACTTTAGCTGCAAAAAACTTTGCAAAATCATTGCAGGAGATCATGTGGCCCGTACTTGGCCCCGATGTAGCAGGTGGTTCCGCTAAATTGTGAACCACCTGAAAAAGTCTCCTGCTGCTGTTTTCTGCAGATGCAATAGGGCGGTGAAGAAAGTCTTTTTCGCTGTCGCTACTGCCACTTGGTAGGCTTGACATTGAGCTCTAACCCGTGTCTGGTCAGCTTCAGAATGGGTCATCTGCCACCAGCACTATAGCCGTCTCAACGATTGTTTCATTGCCCTCAGATCCGTGGAAAACCACTGGGCTGTTCGGGCTCCATGCAATCGGAGAGGGCCCTTCGGAGCCAGACAGCCAATAGCCCTGGTTAACTCCACATTCCAGCGGGCCACCAGGGAATCAGCTGAAAGGCCATCAACATGGGATAAAGCATCCCCTACCTGTGATCACTGAGATCGGTTGTCCCAGTCCACCCCCCCCCCTGTGGAACATGCCCCGACTATTTTGTTGGCTGGGACCCACTCCCCGGCAGCCCTGACCCCCCCCTTAAGTACAAAATAAGACCTTAAAAAACAACAACACAATAAAACAATGCAAACAAAAAACTGTAAAAATTACAAACACATCAAAATCAAACAAATTCCCGAACCCAACCAAACATCCATCCCACCCCCACCCCCCACAAAAAAAAATTCAAAAGGGAAAAAAGAAAATTGTAAAACATTTTTAAAAGAACTCTGTGCCGCTCTGAGTCCTCCTGGACAGCAGCAGCAGCAGCAGCAACTGTCCTTATGAGGCCTGTAGGACCCCGCCCTGGGCCAGGTGGTGAGTGGCAGGAGCGGGGCCCTTGGGCACTCACGCAGGGGAGCATCAGTAACTTGTGTGTGAGTCAGCAAGGCATCCAGAGCTACTCCTTTATTTTTAGTTATTTTGATCAGCACTTGATTGGTCACTGGACTGCAACCCAGAGGTTCCCATTGCCTGCTCTTGCTTTGGGGTACAAAGCAGCTCCAGTGTTTCCTGCCCATTGTTCTCCTGGATCCTCAGTGTGCATCTCCATCCCGCTTCCCCTTCCAGTGCAGCCTCTCTGGAGCGCTGTTTGTTACAGCAACTTTGCTAGGCATAACCAAGGGAAAACCGGGTAGAAGAAGCTGCAGCTGCCTCATTTGTGGATATAGCAGCAGATTTAAAACAAGGGGTGGTCTTGGGGCTGCAGCCTGGTAAGCCTACCCTGAGGAGAAACAATATGCTGCTCTTCCCTAAGAGCACATCCAGATAGTAACACCAGAAAATGGAAGCAGCACACAAGGAGGCAAAAGAAAATGAAGCAAGGGGCAGAGGAGGACATAACCTAAAGTCTTGGAGAGACGGCCACCCTCTATACCTGATAAGCTTGCATGAAGGCTCAGAAGTAGCTTGTTCCACACGCCTTTGGCTACTGGCTTTCTCTGGAACAGAAGAGAAGATACCCTTCCTTGCATGGCATGAGCACATACTGGCTGGCTTCCTGCGCTGTGGAGTGGTTGGAACAATGTTCCTATTGGGGCCAAACTACCGTACTTTGTGTTTGGAAGACAGGCCTGAATGTTTGGAGAGAGATGCCAGATCTCCTGACAAAATTTAGAGCCAGTCACAAGACAAATTTCCTCACCAGTGTCACACTACGAATACTGTGGTTCTAAAAATACCAAACAAATGTTCCTATAGTTGCTAATGCTTTCTGTAACACTAGGGACCCTCCTGGAAAAAGCCAGACTATATAAGTGTCTGTCACATAAGGAGAAAGTGTTGTTCCCACCCTCAGAGATTACTAACTTCTCATAGCTGTATTTGTGTTGTGTCTGGGGAGACGGAAGGAAGGAAAGAGAAGGCCAAGCTGAAAGGAAAACAAGAAAGTGGTGTCAAAAAACAGAGGCAAACCCATTTACACTAACAAGTCCTGCACCAGTTGAGTAATACCCAAAGCTAAAGGCACCAGGGGATTTTTTTACACTGTTTGCAGGCTGATATGAGTTGCATCTCAGCATAAGCTGGAATAAATTTCAATCCTTTGCATTGTTCTGGTGTGTCAAAATTAATTCGCTGCTAATACAAACAAATCGTATTTCTATCAAATGACAGTTACAACTTGGTTTAGAGTTACAAGAGTTACAAGATGCCTGTCTCAAATAAAGGCACGATCCATTCTGTGATCTGTACCTTCATCCCTTTGTTGTGAAATATAAGTAGGAAACATTGTGGCAGAAGACAAAACCCACCTGGAGAAGCTTCTGATAGAATTTCCTGCAGAGTCAGCAACCCGCATTCAGATATTTTCAGTAAAATGCACAGAGATTTCCATTTCCATTTTTATGAGGACTCCTTCAGAGACATTCTTACCTCACTCTTCATTTTAGGTTCTTCATTCTAGACTTATTATATGCCCTGTAGCTGAGCTGTCACGCCTATTGCTTTTATAAAAAAATGTTCGTGTGTAACATTTCAGTGAAAGCTCTCTCAGGAAAATCTCAGAGCAAATAGGGCTGCTACTCACACTGGACAGCTATAAAAATGGATGGTGTTGGGTCTTCCAGAAAGGTGTACAGAACTGAATTTCTTTCTTTAAAAATATTTTTTATTGAATTGTACATGTTTTCCATCAAAATATCATGACATATAACAAGAATAAAAAAAGAATTCCATTCCCCAATTCCCCCCCCCCATGACTTCCCTCAACTTCCTCTTCTGTTTTGGGGCATATTAGCTTCTCCTGCTTGTTTTTATTATGTATTAATTTTTAAAATCTTTAAAATAATAATTATTATTCTCTTAACATTTTGACATCATCATTATATTTCTTATATTCACTTTGTTAATTGCAAGTGTTTAATCAAACCCTGGTAGTGACTCCATTTCTTTGCATTGATCCATCTCCTAGCCACAGTTGTAGCATACATAAAAAGTTTTTTCTTCTTTTTTGGCAGGTGAAATGCCTAACAGAAAAGCTTCCGGATTTTTCACAAAAGTTATCTACAGAACTGAATTTCTGTACTTAGCTCCGCTTTTCTCCTATGGCTGCTGGTCTGATCTACTTGGCTCATCCCCCCCCCCCCATTTCACTTTCAATTTATATACCGCTTTTCTATATTACTATACAGTGGTATCTCAGGTTACAGATGCTTCAGGTTACTGACTCCGCTAACCCAGAAATAGTACCTTGGGTTAAGAACTTTGCTTCAGGATGAGAACAGAAATCGTGTGGCCCCATTAGCTAAAGTGGTGCTTCAGGTTAAGAACAGTTTCAGGTTAAGAACGGACCTCCGGAACGAATTAAGTACGTAACCAGAGGTACCACTGTACACAATTGCACACCTTATAACAATCTGATCCAATACAAAAATGTCACAATAAAAACATAACTTTATATCAAATAAAGTAATATTCAATAATCCATTAGAATATAACAGTACACAATAAAATTAAGTATCAGCAAATAATTGAACAGCAATTCATGGACAGCAGAAAGTCTCTTGCCCCTCAGTGTCCATAAATTATTTGAGGTGGCAGTATGAGAGGCACTGCAATAGGGTGATGGCCTGACATGAAAGTTGCACCAGCACTCTGCAGTCTGACCCTAGGAGCACCGCAGCACGCTGCTTTCACCTTCTTTTAAACTTGATTAATCTTAGATTAATCTTCGGTGGAAACGGAGGCATGGGGTGCAAAGCGGTCTCTCACTTGCGATGTTCATGGCAGACTGCTTTGGCCAAGGGGCTAAACAGGAGCAGGAGGAGCTCCCAAGCCCGACTCTGTTTCGAGAGGGGCAGCTGAGAAGGGAGCGCTCGGCCCTCAGTGGCTCCCGGGCGGCTTCACCGCCGATGGAAGATTTGCGCGTTGACCCGGGTCCCAGTTTGACACGCAGACATTCCTTCCTCGTCGTGGTCGCTGGACCCACAAAAAGGGCATTCCGCGTTTAGCCCCGCACCGTCATCGAACTGGGAAACTGAAAGACGCGTCTGAATTCCCCCCCCCCAGACGAACTTGAATCAAATATGGAGGAGGGGGGGAGGGAAGCCCTGCGCCGCGGAATTGAGCGCAGACACTCTGTGAACAGCAAGGACGACAACAACCACCACCACCATTTTATTATTTGTAGCCGCCCACCTGACCGGTCTTCCCATATACTGTATACAAATATTAACAAAGCACCACACGCTAAAAGGCTGCCTAGAAGTCGTTCATCTCCTCGGCACCTGGCGTCCCACCGGGACAGCGGCCCCTCAGCTACGGGGAATCTGCTCCCCCGGCCCCGGAGAGGAAGAGCCTCAACAGAACCCGACCCTGAAATCCCGGAAGTCGCTCTATGGGCAACTCTCACTTCCGCTTTGGGAAAAGCTTTCAAGGAGCCCGGCAGCTTCCGGCCTCCAGAGTGGAGCGGCTTCAAAGGCGCATGCGCGCGCACCCCCCACCCCCGTGAAGGAGCGCCCCGCCGCAAGCGCCGCCGGAAACCCAAGAGAGCACCGCCTCCTCCCTCCTCCTCCTCCAACCAGAAGCGGAGTTCGATCCCGCCGGCAGGCGGCGTTCCGCTAGTCCAAGGCTGCGCCTGCGCAGTGCCCTCCTGCACCCGCCTCGCGCCGCGACCTGACGCGCCTCTTCCTCGCCGCCGGCTGCCGTTTCCCCTCCCGCCGCCAAGATGCCGCGGATCATGATCAAGGGGGGCGTGTGGCGAAACACGGAGGTAGGTGGCGCAGCTCCCCTCGCCCCCCCCCGCCCCGAGCGCCGCCGTCCCTTCGCTCTCCGGAGGCCCCTCTGAGGCGAGCGGGAGGAGAGCAGTGCGCCTGCGCCAAGTGGCCTACGGCGCCTGCGCACCAGCAGCGCGCTCTCTGTCTCTGCGTAGGAGGCGATGGCGCCTAATAAATGTTTTAAAAAAAGATTTTTTAAAAAGAAGGAAGCAATGCCAAGGTTGCGAGAGGCACAGTCTTATCCGATCAATAAATAATAATACATGTTAGTGTCTGTAGCAGCCTCCCACCCACTTGTTCTCCTCTTGCTGTGAATCCTCCTGGGGAGTTGGAGCTGGCACGCCCCCCCCCTTGGAACTTAGCGCCCCAGAATGAAAAGTTTCTATTTGGGCTTTGCGGGCAAGACTTTCCCTTTGTTGGATTTTGCTTTCCATTGTTTTGTTTGGATGCCTGCCCTTCACCCTGGGGTCCTGGAGTGCTTGGTAGCAATTTAAAATGTCTTTGTCAAAAGGTAGAAAGAACTGGGTGGGGATGGCTGGGGATCAGCTTTTAAGGCATGTGCCAGGTATAGTGAACGTTTGGCTTTTCGGGTGTTGCTGAACTGCAACTCCCATCACCCCGGGCTGGTGATCAGGCTTGTTGCAGCTGACAGCAGTTGCAGTTCAACATCTGGGCAGCCAAAGGTTCCCATGTCTGATATACAGGATGGCACTATTGCCTTTTAAACCTCTCCATACCCAGAATGAAAAGCTGTTACATGAAGTCCTCTAGCTGGGGAGAAATAGTGTGTGTACATCCTAAACGTGGAGAAGGAACTGGCAAGCCACTCTAGTATTTTGCCAAGAAAACTCCATGGACATAAAAAAGGAGAAGCTTTGAGAAGAAAGTGAGAGTTTCCAAGGCATGCTTTGGTTCATGGCGTCACGGAGAGTCAAACATGACTAAGACGACTAAACAACAACATCCTAAACAAGCCCCATATTTGTAGGCACAGATAAGTGCATGAAACTTCTGCTTGTGGTTGTAGTCATAGTAAGTAGGCTATGGCACTTAGGGGACATTTAAAACACAACTTTCTATTCTTCCTATGCTTTAGTCAGTTTTGCAGGCTTTGACATACTAAAACCATGTGTGCAGTTCCTGGACGCACTGTCATTAGTCTTCAATAAAACCCCCCAAATACTGGAGTTTATCTTATCTTTAGCTGTTTGTGCAGTGTTGTGATGGAATTCTCGTACTCAACCTGAGTGAGGTGTGCCTACTCCAGTAGCAGCAGTAAAGGTTTTTCCCCTGGGATGCATTCTTTTAGCATCATTGTTGGGATGAAAAAAGCTTGCCTTGCCTTGCCTTTTTTTGCATAGGGTATTGTGGTAATGACTAATACACTTTTATTCTCTTTTCGTTTTAAGGATGAAATTCTTAAAGCAGCTGTAATGAAATATGGCAAAAACCAATGGTCTCGTATTGCCTCTTTACTACACAGAAAATCAGCAAAGCAGTGCAAAGCCAGATGGTAGGTACCAGAAAATAACCTATGGGGGAATTTTGATACGTTGTTATTGGGAAACTTCATCAGAGTTTATCAAGTCAAGGCAGGTGAAGTGGGGACTACATATTGTCTGTGTCAGAAATTCCTGCGCAATACTCTTCTGCAATCAAAATAAGTAAATTTGTGTACAGTAATTGTTTCTGTGCAGAGAAGGATCGCACAAATATATCCAGAGGCTAAGTGAAATCCAAGTGAGATAAATTTTCCTGCATTAATAATGATTCATGCTTTACATTTAGCTGCTTACATTCTTTGATATTCTTCTTACAAGATTGGCTTTTTTAAGTTGTGTATTTTGTAAGATGGAGCTTACAGAGTTCAGCTACATTATCAAACAAATTTCAAGTGGAACTTTCCAGCTCATATTATAGTTTGGGGGAGAGTAAGCACAAGTATGTAATGTGTTGTCAGGTGTATCCTAATTTTGTCATATCTTTCCGTCCCTCCCTCTGATGCCCTCTTGCTTCTCTGCCTCCGAAAGGCTGGCACAGCTGTTTATTGCAGCAGCCCTGGCTATAAGCTCTGCAGGTGAATGGTGCCACTGGGAGGCACCTCTCTTTTGGGTGGTGGGGCAGCAACTCAGAGCCAGGGACAGCAGCGGCAGCTGCCCAGAGGACTCTCAAGGAGAGGGGAGAGAAAAGGATGCTGAGGTAATACTCCACTAGGGAGGGTGTTCGAAAAAGTGTGTGAGGCTGCCAGGTCTGCAGGCAAGGGGTGACATAACTGGACTCCTGAGCCCCACAGGGGTGCTGCAGAAAGAATGTACCATATTTTTCGCTCCATAAGACGCACTTTTTTCCTCCTAAAAAGTAAGGGGAAATGTCTGTGCGTCTTATGGAGCGAATGCACTGCACGGCAAAGGGATCCCTCGGCTGCTGCTGCAGTCGCGAGCTGAGGGATGCCTCCGCAGCCGGAGCCATGGCTCCCGTCCGCCTCTCCTCTCGCCTTGCTGGAAAGCAAGGAAAGCACCTGTCCTGGTGTCTCCCCCTCCTCTTCTTGCTCTGGCATCGCCGTGCTTTACAGCGAGGCGGGAGGAGGGATGGGCAAACAAAGCGAGAGCTGCGCAAAGCGGGACAGAAGCCATGTAAGCGGCTCTTGCTTTGCTTGCTTTAAAGCGAGAGTCCCTTACATGCCCTGTGCAGAATATTTTTTTTCTTGTTTTCCTCCTCTAAAAACTAGGTCTTATGGCCAGGTGCGTCTTATGGAGCAAAAAAATACGGGTAGTTGGTTAAGGGAGCCGTGGACTCAAAAAGGTTGGAAACCTCTGGCTTAGGGCATTTTTTAATTTGCCTGGGCCATATTAGTTTTTCAGTGTAGATTACAGTTCATACTTTGAAAGTAGCCTATATATTACCTTTATGGATACAGTAATTATGAGAAAAAAGTTGGCAAAATTGGGACTGTTTTCATTTTCTTTATGTATCTATATACTATAGAAGATTCAAGAAAGGCTATGTGAAATCCTCTGTGGAGCTAATTTATAGGTGTTTAATCATGTTAACAGTATCTTGAAAAAATTCTCATTTTTATTATTTTGAACAAGGTATGAGTGGCTGGACCCAAGTATCAAGAAAACAGAATGGTCCCGAGAAGAAGAGGAGAAGTTGTTGCATTTGGCCAAACTTATGCCAACTCAGTGGAGGACAATCGCACCAATTATTGGGAGAACAGCTGCCCAGTGCTTGGAACACTATGAATTTCTCCTGTGAGTAATTCTGCTCTATAATGAAGTTAGTTTTTGATATTGAGAGACCTAGTTACAGAACTAACTCAGGATTTCAGAAGAAAGCTTTTAGGTGTTTAAGAGTTGTTGTTTGCATCCAGAGACAATTGAGGAGTGTCCCTTGGGGGGTGAAGTCAAACGGTTAGAGGCTTGCTGTGGCTGTAGAGACTGTTACAGGAGAGACATTTTTTGTTGCAGCTGGGGCAGATGAAGGTGTCCTGTTGTGCTGCTGCAGATGCACCATAGTGTGTGTGCTCTCTGCACTCCTCCAGCAGTCATTCCTCATCTGGTCACTGCTGTAGATGCATGACTTGACTTTCTGTCTCCAGACACTCTGATAATCTGCAAGGGATTCCCTAATAATAATAATAATAATAATAATAATAATAATAATAAATTTTATTTATATCCCGCCCTCCCCAGCCGAAGCTGGGCTCAGGGCGGCTAACAACAATCAAAATAGTCCGACATTCTAAAAACATTCATTATAAAATTAATTAAATCAAATTAAGATCAAATTAATGGCAACCATCAAGCAAAATTCTGTGCAGATTGCCGATTGCCAGAGGAGGGGGTCAGGCTGCGCCCTGACCAAAGGCCTGGTGGAACAACTCTGTCTTGCAGGCCCTGCGGAAGGATGTCAGGTCCTGCAGGGCCCTGGTCTCTTGTGACAAGAGCGTTCCACCAGATTGGAGCCGCGGCCGAGAAGGCCCTGGCTCTAGTTGAGGCCAGCCTAACCTCTCTGTGGCCTGGGATCTTTAGGATGTTTTTATTTGCAGACCGTAAATTTCTCTGTGGGACATACCAGGAGAGGCGGTCCCGTAGGTACGAGGGTCCTAGGCCGTATAGGGCTTTAAAGGTTAAAACCAGCACCTTAAACCTGATCCTGTACTCCACCGGGAGCCAGTGCAGCTGGAATAATACCGGATGGATATGATCTCGCAGCGAGGACCCCATAAGGAGTCTCGCCGCGGCATTCTGCACCTGCTGGAGTTTCTGGGTCAGTCTCAAGGGCAGCCCCACGTAGAGCGAGTTACAATAATCCAGTCTGGAGGTGACCGTCGCGTGGATCACAGTGGCTAGGTCAGGGCGAGAGAGATAAGGAGCCAACTGCTTAGCTTGGCGGAGATGAAAAAATGTAGCCAGCCTTCATGTCATGTTTGCAGACATCTTTGGTCTGTCAGCGGGCCTGGTACTGGAAGCCAGCTCCCCGTGGAGCATGTCCTTGGGGATCCTGCCATCTTCTATTCTGTGTACAGCATCAAACACAAATATGGGCAGCAAACTCAAAATGACAGCTGTGGGGCATGACCTATTGCTGCCATCTCTTAAAAAGCAGAAAAAGATAGGGCATCACAAAATGCCTGTCCCATCAATGAAGTAAGAAAGTGACTGTATCAGTCACCTGCACACTCACAAACTCTTTGCACCTCTCTTCTGTTCAGAACAGATGGAAAGATGGGTGTTCAGTCCTGGCATCCATGAAATGTGAACATGTTTAAGGAGGTCGTGCTCAGTATAGGAGTGGGTGGGTGAGCAGGAACTGTATTCTGGATTTTTGAGGGGATGTTTACTGAGGCTTTTCGGTTGTGCCATAGGAAGTACTGGTGGGCACCATGTTGATAGCTCCTGATTTTCTTTGTGTTGGTTGTATTGGCTTTGGTTTGTATCCAACTAAGTCATACTGAGAGGAGAACCGCTGATATCAATAGATATGGATAACTTAAGTCCATTCAATGTCTTATATTGGTATATATTTGCTTCATATTTTTGCACTTGTTCTACATGTTATCTTTTCAGGGATAAGGCTGCTCAAAGAGACAATGAGGAAGAAACTGCTGATGATCCTCGAAAACTTAAACCCGGAGAAATTGACCCAAACCCAGAAACCAAGCCAGCCAGACCAGACCCTATTGATATGGATGAGGGTATGCTTAAAACAGTTTTTATGAATTTGTCCCCACTCCATCCTTTGACACGTTCATTATATAGCACAATTCTTTCCTTTTGTTACTTTCCTTCATTAGCCCATCAATTGCTTTATGGTTTCAGTCAGCTATTGCAAGGCTGAAGAATCTTCCCCCAAGCACAGAATTCTGTTAGCATACATCACATTATTTGTCTCTCACAAACAGAGACACGCCATGTACACATGAATAGAGCTTGGCTTGTGTTTCATCTTTGCAAAGAAAAAGAATTCCCCTTTTCTAGCTCACAGGCTAAAGCTGCACAGAGATATAAAACATCATGGCCATATCACTCGTGTGTGCTGAGAAAGCATTCCTTTTCAGAGATGAAATGTAGCAAGCCAACCATTTGTTTCATTTCCGCTTCTTGGGGAATGAAGTAAACTGGCCTTACAGGAAGAGATATTTGACTGCATGGCTAGTTCACTGCAGAGTGAAACTTGGGAAAAGGGCATGGCCAAGTGATAAAGGGCAAGTCTTAAAGAGAGTGCTGAGGGGCATGTAAAGAGGTATTGCAGACTGGATTAGGTCTGCAGGCTGGAGGTTTTTCCAAAGGATCCCCCTTAAAGTTCTGCCTGGAAATTAATTAATTAACTTTGAAGCGACTCCAGTTTGATAGGAAGAAATAAATTTTATTGCTATCATGTTAAAGAAAAAGTCATAATATACAAACTATTGGTGGACCTGGGATCTGTTAGCATACAGATTTTCCCACTTCTGAGAAGCATTTCATTCTTACCTATTTCATAGAGCAAGGTGTAAATGAGAGTGTGTGAACTGTGTACATTCCTTTTGCAGATGAACTCGAGATGCTTTCTGAAGCTAGAGCTCGGTTGGCTAACACTCAGGGAAAGAAAGCCAAAAGGAAAGCAAGAGAGAAGCAGCTGGAAGAAGCTAGGTATTACTTGACTCAGCTAAAACTGTTAATTGGCAGAGCTCCAGTCGAGGCAGGACGCTTCTCCAAGGGATGGAATAGCTGTCTTGTCATAAGATAGCAGCAGAATGGTTAATTCTACTCCTTGCAACCCCTAATTGATTTGCACAAACACTGTCAGATTCTGCATCTCTCCCTAAGATGATAAGTCATGCTTGGCACATGGTTTGTTTTCTATCTGTTGGAGTCTAATGTTGGGAAAATAAATAAATATTGGGCTAAGATTGAGATGGGATCTCGAATCTCAATGCAGTGCTCCTGTGTTTCCCACCTATTTTCCTCTTCCCTTTTATTAATGACCCAAGTCACTAGGTTTTATTGATGCTGCTAGTTGCCTGTTCTAAGTATTAAAATGACTATAAATAATAAACTGTAAGCAGCTCAAATGCTGAGCTTTGATGGGTGAAATCCAGGTTCAATTCAGCATTGGCGATGAAGCTCAATGTATGGTTTGGTGCAAGTAAATATTTCTCAATCTGACCAGTCTTGCAGAGTTGCGAGGATAAAAGCCTGAAGTGTAAGATTTGGATTCAGATGTAAGAAATAAACAAGAAGCTGTTTTAATTGCTTGCAAACCATGCACCTTTCTTAATAATTTCTGAATTTTCAGGCATTCTTTATGAGAAGTCCAGAAACTCAGGATGATTTGTTAAATTGACAGATTTGGAGTTCAAGAAAGATTCTTCTCTTCCTCCGCCCCCGCTCTGCAATCTGGCAGCAGCAGAAGTAAAATCAAGCAGATCCTTGAAACTTTGTGTTAAAGCCTTTTGAGACTTTGATCTCATGACTCAAAACTGATGTCTCGTGTGGACTGTATGGACTGCAAACATTTTACACAGTATGGACTGCAAACATTTTACACAGTACACCACAGTTAATGCTTCCTCTAGAAGTGGCCTATTTTTCAAAGCTAATAACAGCTGTTCAGATTTGTGTTAATCTATCACACCTTTGCAGGCGCCTTGCTGCCCTCCAGAAGAGGAGAGAACTTCGAGCTGCAGGGATTGAGATCCAGAAGAAAAGAAAGAAGAAAAGGGGAGTAGACTACAATGCAGAAATCCCATTTGAGAAGAAACCTGCTGCAGGTTTTTATGACACATCAGAAGAAAACTACCAAGCCCTGGATGCAGATTTTAGGAAGTTAAGGCAACAAGACTTGGATGGGGAGCTGAGATCGTAAGTTGGTTCTTGACTGAAAAGTTACGTTTAAATGGGGCAAAAGGGGCACAGAGCAAAGTCTTGTATAATGTTGCCAACAGTATGTGCTATGACACATTCCATCCATTTGTGTACTGTTGCTTATCTTTACTTTTTGTGAATTCTTACAAGACTTAGCATTTGAATGTCTTAGCTTTTTTAATAGGTAACCCGAGTTTCTAACTATTGTTTTTGTGGAATGAAAATCATTAAAATATCTAGCTTTTCTCTGTTGGCTGTTTGAAAACTTAAGTTGGAGCTGGTAAAGGAAGACACTTTGGTGGCTTGGACAGTAATATTGTTCTGTTCCTAATTTTTTTTATTGTTCTGCTCCCATTTCCCCTTTAATTTAGGAATTGTTGTCATGCAACAAAATCCAAATCTTGCATCAAGAATATTTTAAATGTAGCACAGAATTATTGGTTCTAAACTTAGGCATTATTGTATAATTCACACAGATCTGTTCCTTATCTCTGAGAGTGGTACAGCAAAAAGTCATGTTTCTTTAACTGATGGGCATATGTCATCTCCTTTTTACCATCTAAAGATTCCTAGAGGTCCTCTATCTGCAGTCCTATTTGTGATGGCTGTTGGACCATTAACTATATTGATTTGAGACAATATTGGTGTTACTGGAGTCTCTGTTGGTAAAAAGAAGAAGTAAGATTTAATTTTAAATAAGTGAGGTGACATAGCCTTGACAACTAATCCTAAAACCTCACAGAAGGAATCTGATTAACGTGTATTTTTAAGGCTTGCAAGAATGACATGATAGAGGTCTCTAGGATAAATGGTAAGGATAATTATGAAAGACCAAATTTAATCAATAAATTAAGTATTCTTGGACAGATACACCAAGATTTTTTTTTGTCATGGCTGGTATCCTGCTGAGTTAAACGTGGGATAGACGGTAGAGCCATTGAAATCAGTGCACTTTTGTAACTTCAGTCAATGGAATTCAGTGTGTCTACCTTGAGTATAGCTAACAATATTACCCTTTATTAGACATCTTATGAAATAATTTATCAAGGTGCTGTACAATAGAAAGGAATAAAAATGTAATAAAAGCATAACTTCAGAGACAATAAAATGCTACAAGCAGCAGAGTACTGGTTGTTTTCTGTGCTTCAGAGGCCCAACTGGCCTCAGCCACAAGTCTGGCATGTAATGTTATCGGTTGCATCCTGTGGATCACTTTCAGCAGGCATCCTCATTTTGGCTTTCAGGTGTCCAGAAGGCTTTTTATGCCAACAAGCTTTTCAAGTTGTTTAAAATCTTCTTGAGAAACCAGCCATTTTAATGATGGATCTTTATTGATTCTAAAAGTTTTTATTTTGTTATTCACCACCCTGATGCCACTTTTCTCTTCAAATTAATACAGTTGTCTTGCAAATAACAACAAAACTTTATATTCATCTGTCAATATGATGTGACTTTAAAAACCTCCACTTGTGCAATAGATAAAGCACCCCACGCCTTTCTGAACTATTTATTGAATTATTAATCATTGGTACTTAATTGAGGCACTTCTGTTTTAATAGGGAAAAGGAAGGAAGAGAGCGAAAGAAAGATAGGCAACAGCTGAAACGGAAAAAAGAGTCTGATTTACCTTCAGCAATTCTTCAGACTAGTGGTGTGTCAGAATTCACAAAAAAAAGAAGCAAGCTGGTGCTTCCAGCTCCTCAGGTAAGTTGCTTGTTCCTGTCACCGCCTTGTGATTTGTTTAAGTCACTGCAGATGCATGTGATGTGCCCAAATCATGAGGCTTTCCAGAAACTAAGGCTCAAATGTGCACATATAATCTGCATTCCCCCCTCCCGATGCATGTTGCCCATGGACTCCTCCTTTTTAGCCCCCTTTTCATATCCCAGATTTGCAGTGCGAGAGTCTCTCAGGGTAGCTTTATATCCATTCATTTGCATATTCTCCTTGGAAGCACCATCCTTTTTAGCACTATTTCATTGTGCCAGACACATCGTATTGCAGGAAACGCTTTTAGCACTGCAAAACTAGCAAAGGTTGTACCACTTTCCCCAGTTAAGTTGGAGGGAAAATGATGTAGGCTTGACCAGTTGAAGCAACTGCCTTTTTCCTGTTGGTATATTGACTAAGGGCAGTCCCTATGGCACTGTTTTAACAGCTAGTGTTTCTGAAGTTAAGACAACTTTTCATTGTTGGGTATTTCTCAGTTTATTAGGAATCCTGTCATATTCATTGCGATGTATGGATTTATCTCCTCTTCTTAAGATTTCAGATACAGAACTTGAAGAAGTAGTTAAAGTTGGCCAAGCAAGTGAGATTGCACGTCAAACAGCAGAGGAATCTGGGATCACAAACTCGGCATCCAGCACACTCCTGTCAGAATACAATGTTACCAACAATAGCATTGCTCTTAGAACACCTAAAACGCCGGCAGCACAGGACAGGATCCTACAGGTAAAGCCTAAATATGGTTTCATTTTAACATTGCACTGGTATCCTTTGCAGCTTCGTATTTTATTTGTAGTTAAGTGAAGTAAGCAATCAGTCTTCCACCTCTGCTCCATTGTGTTGCATGGCTTGTGGGGAATGGGGAGCTACCAGCCCCTGCTTGGAACATAGCTTGCGGGTGGCTGCATAGCAGGAAGAGTAGATGGCAGGTGAAGCTCAAAGATAGACTTTTGTTTCAACCGGAACAAGCCATCCTTTCTCCTACCTGCAAGAGGAACAAAGCCCAGGATGTCAGTGGAAGACATTTTTATCAGTCCATTATACTAGATATTCAGTATGACTAAATGGAATTTGTATTCTTGACTTGAAAGAAGCAAAATACTAACTTTTCATCCAATTTTGTTAGTTGATATTTGAGCAACATTTGGTTCCTTTTTGAAAATTGCACCTTGACTCACTGGATTGGTATTGGTGGTTTGTGGGTAATTGCAGAAGGAAAAAAGTGGTTTATTTTTCCTCCTACCCATCAATAGGTAGTATCTTTTGACATTGGAATATCTTTCTATATACATAAAAATTTAAGGCTGTCATTTTACATTTAGAGCATTTGCAGTGCCTCATCACCATCCTGTGTTTGCATGCAGTCATGGGGGAGGGGAGCAAAATAGAAGGCAGGTCACACAACACGGGTGTCTATGGCATGAGAGGGAGAAGGGGGGGAAGGGGCAGTATAAAACAACAGCAGAAGATTGAACAAAGCAGGTATGAAGTATTTGAGGGCTCTGCCTTGTTTATCGCTCTTGTAAGGTAGCTGAGGAATGGGAGAAGTTTTCAGTATAGTGAGAACGAAGGGGGAAAGTGGCTCTTTTAAACAACAGCAGAGA
Organism: Podarcis muralis; assembly: GCF_964188315.1. NCBI lineage: Eukaryota > Metazoa > Chordata > Lepidosauria > Squamata > Lacertidae > Podarcis > Podarcis muralis. The sequence continues at coordinate 120,072,707 of NC_135657.1, forward strand.
TTTCAGTAATGTGAGGATGAAGGAAAACGTATTGGAAGAGAAAGATTTGGGAGGTTACCACAGGAGTGGTTTGTTTATAAGAGTGCTGTGCAAAAGGATGCAGGGAGGAGGCATGGACATGGGAGCAAAGGTGAAAATGGGTGCAAAGCATGGCTGTAGAATAGAAGAGAGAAATAACTTTGGGAATGGGTTGGGAAGGTGAAAAGTGAGCTTAGTGGTTTCATGGAGTGGGAAGGGGAAGCTCCAGGGAGTTAATGTGGGGGGAATGGCAGGGGGCAGCAAGTGGAGCAAGCAGGAGTGCAGCCCCTACTATATATATATATTATATATATATATACATTATATATATATAATGTATATGTATATATATTTATATATATATTTGTAGAATTTTAGTTTGGAAAATGATTCTATCTATCTATCTATCTACTATCTTATTATGCAGGAAGCCCAGAATTTGATGGCTCTTACAAATGTTGATACCCCCTTGAAAGGTGGTCTGAATACCCCTCTCCATGAGAGTGACTTCACTGGAGTAACACCTCAGAGGCAAGTTGTTCAGACGCCAAATACAGTGCTTTCCACACCCTTCAGGTAAGTCATCTACCTGAGCTGTTGGGGAAGGGCAAAGATACATTTGAGCTTTCTTTTACTTTAATAAGGGTGTGTGTGTGTGTGTGTGTGTGTGTGTGTGTGTATGTATTGGACACCAGATTTCCCAGGTTCCTCTCCCATGATGAATTGCTGAAAATAAATTCCAAATCCAAAACAGGGACTTGTAGGCTGGTAGTCTTTAAACAGTTAAAGATGAGCACAAAAATTGGAGCAAATATTTTTTTTCTAGGACACCTTCCCATGGAGCTGAAGGGCTGACTCCTCATAGTGGAATGACTCCTAAGCCGGTAGTAGGTGTGACTCCAGGGAGAACTCCCTTGCGTGATAAACTAAATATTAATCCTGAGGAGGGAATGGCGGATTACAGTGATCCATCCTATACAAAACATATGGTAAGTAAGTAGGAAATTATTTTCATTTCCACAATTTTATCCATTGCATTTCACAGGTGGGGGCTCTCAGGAATGATGATGGATCCATCCACCCCCATTATGTCTTCCAAAAACAAATAGGAATTCATTTGAATCTTTACAAACATAATTACGGGCACTGACTAGATTTCCTGGTTTTTTTACAATTTTTTTTAAAAGCGTCGATGCTCTAGTTTTGATTAGAGTAGTGACAAGCAAAGGGGATACATTTTAACTGTTTCTTTTTCCTTGCACCCATTTTCCTAATCTTAAATCCCCACCACCACCAAGCTACTTTGGGAGTTGGCAACATTGCCGGGGGCTGGAGGTGGGAGAACAAATTCCTCAGCTCACTTTTACAGAGTAGATTATATAAGTATTCTCTAATTTAAGGAAGTGCATTTGGAGTTAAGAATATGCACTTGATCACATCAAGGCAAGCAGTTGTGGCTTTTTGTGGGTGCACACGTTTGTAGACATCATTTGGGCAGCAGCTCAAGTTCTGTGATTGCAGCCACTGTGGTCACAGAAATAGACGGGAGCAATCACAGTGATCGCCCTCAAATCCCAAAGTGACTTGTTGACGATTGCCTGTCACGACCTTTCATGGCTTTTGAGAATTGAGTCATTTCATAACTCTGAGCCCAGTGTGAAAGGAAGGACACAAAGCTGGTCCATAAGTAGTTGAAATCATCAGGCAGGCTTAAAAATAAAATGACTGCTTGCTTTATTGCTGTTTTTAGGAAAGTGAACATTTAGTGTATTAAATTACTTTAACATCCAACAGGAAAGAGAATCCCGTGAAAATTTGCGTCTCGGACTTATGGGTCTTCCTGCTCCAAAGAATGACTTTGAGATTGTCCTACCTGAAAATGCGGAAAAGGAACTCGAAGATCATAATGCAGATGATACATATATAGAGGATGCAGCTGATGCAGATGCTCGCAAGCAGGTAGAATGAATTATTAGATTTATAAAGCAGTGTAACATACTGTGTCCTTCTCCCATGAACTTCACCTAATTCATGTCTTAAATATCTTTCTAGAGTATTCGAGAAATGGAGCGTATAAAGGCACTAAAGCGGATGCACAAAGCAGTTCAGAAAGATTTGCCAAGACCCTCTGAGGTAAGTTGTTCCTAATTCTGAAGAAGATGAAATAAGTTTAAAGCTGAGGGGAGGGAATGCTATCAGTAAAATGGTGAATAATAAATATTTGTAAGCTGCAGTATCAGTATTAGTAACTGGAGGCCTGGAGCTAAGTCTGTCCCCTAAGAAGTGGGGAAAATGCCATTTAAGACTCGTGGATTTGCTGGCCAGTAGGAAGTGTAGGTCAGGGCACTGGTCCACCAGCTGGTTGCTGGCCAAGCTGTTATAATGCTAAATGACATTATTTTCTGATTTTGTCAAATTCTGTGGATTTAATGTGTGTCTTGGCACTCTAAAGCACCTCTTGATGTAATGCAACAGTTGATTATCACATATATAGTGTTACATGACTAGCAGCAGTGGCTGCTCTTAAAAGGCTGGCTTTTTGTTTTTGTTTTTTTGGATTAGGTAAATGAAACAATCCTGAGACCCTTAAATGTAGAGCCACCTCTAACAGATTTACAGAAGAGTGAAGAGCTGATTAAGAAAGAGATGATTACCATGCTTCATTTTGACCTTGTGCATCACCCTTACGGAGAACTCCCAGGAGGCAAAAAGGGGAAAGTCCCAGGGTTTGGACCCGGTAGCACAGAACACTTATCTTATCTTGAACACAATCCTTATGAGAAATACTCAAAGGAAGACATCAAAAAGGTATATATATATCCTATTTCTCTGCATTGTTTATGCTCTCTGCCTACCATAGTACTACATTTTGCAAGGTTTAAACTTTCTAATTCTATTCTTTCTTACGCTGATTGGAAAATTTCTAAAACTTTCTTTTGGGAGTGCTTTGGGAGTACTGATGGTGTTTCAGTAAGCTTCTCTCTGCTTAACACCCAGATTTACGATAGGACATCACTGAATGGCAATTAGAATCTTTTTAGATGAAATTTATGAATTATATTCTGGTGGTTTACAGCAATCATTACCAGTCTTTTTAAACCCAGGGCCCACTATAATTCCAACTTGAAAAATGGGATCACATTTTAGTTTTTTTTTTAGCATATGTGTGCCTCTTCCTTCCTCTTCCTTTTTTGGGGAAAATCCACGCTTCAGATATTTTTTCTAAGGAACCTTGAGAACAGTAGTTGTGTGTCTGGGGGTAGAGATCTCTAACAGAGAATTCTTAGCACAGGCACAAAGCTACAATTCCCAGAGATTTAGGGGATAAGCAGTTACAGTTCAAAATATATAGAACCAATATAAATTTGTGGTGTGTGTTGATCATACTTACATCCCACTCTTCCTCCAAGTAGTGTACATGGTTCTTTTCATCTTTCATTTTAGTTAGGCAAAGAGCAAGTGATTGCTCCAAGGTCACTCAGTGAGCTTCATGGTCAAGTCTCCTTGATCCTAGTCCAACATTTTAGCCACTGTGCTATGCTGACTCTGTCTAAACATGTTCTCACTTTCCCTCCAATCTCTCTATTTCTCTTTATTAGAAAAGAGGGAACTAAAAAACTATGTGGTGTGGTGCATCTGATGTTATACCTCTCTGCCCAAGACCCAGTAGATCACAAGCACCTGATATTTAGCCTGGTAGTTACAGTTTGAGTTCTCCATAATTAATTCACATTTACATTTAACACAGCTAAAAATGGGGGAGAAGATTGGTAGTGACAGACAAGCTGCCCAAAATGTAGCTGTATCTATCATTACTGATCTTTCCCTGCAATGTGCAGTGACAAGACCATGTTTATTGCGTACGAGGGACTGAGTGCATTCCTACTTCACTGGGGTGAGGCTTTACAGAAATAACTGGCACCCTAAATGAATAGTGCATATCTTAGAATATGTTCCCAGAATACCTACACATAAAATTCCACAATCCGGATTTAAGGTGGCTTTATGTAATTGCCTTGTAGTGTAGATCCACATGGATTATGAACTCTTTACTCCCTACTCTGAGTATAAAATAATGTAAGTTCTACAGAACAAATGCTTAAAGTTGAACAGAGTTCTACAGAACATTCTTTCATCTTCCTCACATTGGCCCACGATTCCAAAATGTTTTGAATCCGTTTGGACTAGATGACCCTTGAGGTCCCTTCCAACTTTACAATTCTATGAACCAGTTCTAAGACCAGAATCATATAGGTTGGTGCTGTTATGTGGGAAGTGTCTTTATGAATACACACATGGACTGCTTACTTAAACAACAACAAAATGAATTAGAAGGGGTGTTGTGTGTATACTCATTTTGTATACTCATTTGAGTACCTTGGTTCTCAAACTTAATCTTCACCCGGAAGTCTGTTCCAAAACCAAAGAATTCCAAAACCAAGGTGCGCTTTCCCATAGAAAGTAATGCAAAACGGATTGATCCGTTCCAGACTTTTAAAAACAACCTCTAAAACAGCAATTTAACATGAATTTTACTATCTAATGAGACCATTGATCCGTAAAACGAAAGCAATAATCAGTGTACTGTACTATAAAATAAGTAAGTATCGTAGATGATAAAAATAAAAATATTTTTTTCTTACCTGCACTGATGATAGTCATTGTTTGGATGGGGGGCTTTTATCCATTTCCACAGTCAAAACAAATGAACTGAAAAAGCCTCAAAAACAAAAGTGCCAAACTTAATCAATTCCGGAAGTCCGTTTGACTTCCGAAATGTTTGAAAACCAAGGCGCAGCTTCTGATTGGTGCAGGTGGCCCGGAAACAATAGCCAACAGCCGCATTGAACGTTCGGCTTCCGAAAAACGTTCAAAAACCGGAACACTTCCAGGTTTTCGGCATTTGAGTACCAAGGTGTTTGAGAACCAAGGTACCACTGTGTTCTGTACAGCAAATGCAATGTGAAAACTGGGGAAAGTGCCACTGATGATTTATGTTTTGTATGTGACTGTGTAAGGTGTGTTGACACAAACAGTAGAAAATGCTGCTCTTCAAATGGAGAAGTTTGCCCTGTAAATTGTTATCTATATAGTTCAAGAACAGCAAGAAAGGTGAAGTTGTAACCAATCCCTCATTTCAACACACAGGCTGAAGAACTCCTGGCCCAAGAAATGGAAGTGGTGAAGCAAGGAATGGGCCATGGAGAGCTTTCAAGTGAAGCCTATAATCAGGTGTGGGAAGAATGTTACAGCCAGGTGTTGTTCCTTCCTGGGCAGAATCGCTACACACGAGCCAACTTGGCCAGTAAAAAAGACAGAATTGAATCCCTAGAGAAGAGACTTGAGGTTGGTATACATTTCCTTTTGAGAAACAGGCTTAATCTGACATTGTACCGTGTGTCCTGTCTTGTGTTTTATCCTTAATTTGGAAGCAGGGGCACTGCTATTTCAATGGAATTCTATAGAACTGAAAAAATAAATATTTTTTTAAGGAAAAACATCTAGTGACACTTGGCCTTAATTGGCATCATTCATATACTGGATAAATCAAGTTGAATCCAAAAACAGGAAGTGGTGCTTCTTGGTCATGCTAATGTATCCTGATACGCTCCAACATTATGCTCATCCTGTGGTTACCTAGTTCAGTTTTGTGACTAGAGGTGGGCCTCAGCTTGCCCTCCTGATAGCTGGAAGAAAGTAGTAGTTGTTCTTTCTGCCTAAGCTTCGCGGTTGGGGGATGCAGTGAATGGATTCCAGTGTTTCATATCTGTTTTGGCAAATCTGGCTTCTATGTTTGTGTGCTGAGGAGCTGGATGTTGAATGTAAATTGACAGCATACACTTTAAAAATATTTTGTCAGTTTAAAGTTGGGCAGAGCAACACAATGTTAACGTAAAATATTTATATATTCAAGTGTACAGTACAAGAAGGGGATTTCTACAAGCCCTGTGCAATACATTGTGTCACACAAGCTTAGTATCTGCACTAGTGCCATCTCAAAGTTACTTCACACTTTACATGGTGATCATCTTTGCTACATCAGTTTCACCCCAAAAGGCAAGGGAACTGTTGGGCAGATATGTGGAGCTGAATGTTTGGGGAACGTAAAGGATGGCCTGATTGACCCATCCTTGGGTATGAGTGCTGTGTGTAGAATAGAAAAGAAAGGCAACTCCTGCAGAAGAGCTGGCTCATTTTCCTGGCCAAGGAGCCTAGTTCTGTCTTAGAATGAACTTCTACTCCATGTTGGCCAGCAGAAGGCACCATTGCTCTGTGGAATACTTCAGGTGACACGGAAAGATGAACTGTCAGTCGCTTTCCTATTTACTCTTCAGCTCAATATTTTTATTGAGTGGAATGATATAGTACCTTAAATACTCTTGTTGTGCAGCCCCACCAATTAAAAGACTGATTAAAATGGTGTTTTTTCTGTTTTAAAAAGACAAAACTGTTCTGTTTATATGACTGTTTGCAGTGCCTATTATATGGATTTGGGGAGGAAATTCCATAATCTTAGCTGGATTCACTATTTGGCTAGTGTCACAAAAGACCCATCAAAAAAAGGTTGTGTGAGTGTGTGTGTATGAAATTGCTAAAATAAATACTGCATTTCATGCTGAAGTCCAGAGAAGGCTACCTATTAAAGTTTAAGTATAAGCTGTGTGAGATCATTCTTGAGAAATTCTTGAGAAATGCACAGTATACAATTTTACTTTTTCCCCCCTTTATTTCCAAAGACATACGGTTGAGTTCAGCTCGGGGTGGAGGGTGCTTGTTTGTGTGTACATTACTTTAAAGAAAAAGTAAATTGCTTGGAGACCTTAAATATAATTAATAGTAGTAGCTTCATACTTCTCCCTGCAGCCCTAGCACCATTTCTCTCACTGTTTAGGAGAATTTGGATGCAATGTTGGATGCAATGCTCGGGAAGCCTGGATTCTCCACCGTGGGAGCAGGGCCAGGGCGGGAGAGTGCTAGAGTCCTGTCTAGTCAAGTTGCTTCGAACCATTTCTAGTCTGTTACCTACAAGGCTGCTTGGACTAGTGAAACCGACCACCTGTCTCCTTGATCCTTGCCCATCCTGGCTCATAAAAGCGAGCCGGGAAGGGCTGGCAATGGACTCTGCGGGGTGGTGAATGTAAGGGAGCCTTTCCAGACCTGCTGAAAGAGGCAGTTATTAAACCGCTTCTTAGAAAAGAATCTTTGGACCCGGCTAATAGGGCCAACTATCGCCCAGTCTCAAATCTGCCATTCTTGGGCAAGGTGATTGAGTAGGTTGTTGCTGAACAACTCCAGGCATGCCTGGAGGAGGCGGACCATTTGGATCCCTTCCAGTCAGGATCCAGGCCTCATCATGGGACTGAAACTGCCTTGACCATGCTGGTCGATGATCTCCGGCGGGCTAGGGACAAAGGTGAAAGCTGTTTCCTAGATCATCTGGATCTCTCAGTGGCCTTTGATACCATTGACCATGACATCCTTCTGGACCGTCTAGAGGAGCTGGGGGCACTGTTACACAGTGGTTCCACTCCTTCCTCATAGAATCATAGAATCATAGAGTTGGAAGAGACCACAAGGGCCATGGAGTCCAACCCCCTGCCAAGCAGGAAACACCATCAGAGCACTCCTGCTTAAAGACCTCCAAAGAAGGAGACTCCACCACACTCCTTGGCAGCAAATTCCACTGTCGAACAGCTCTTACTGTCAGGAAGTTCTTCCTAATGTTTAGGTGGAATCTTCTTTCTTGTAGTTTGGATCCATTGCTCCGTGTCCACTTCTCTGGAGCAGCAGAAAACAACCTTTCTCCCTCCTCTATATGACATCCTTTTATATATTTGAACATGGCTATCATATCACCCCTTAACCTCCTCTTCTCCAGGCTAAACATGCCCAGCTCCCTTAGCCGTTCCTCATAAGGCATCATTTCCAGGCCTTTGACCATTTTGGTTGCCCTCCTCTGGACACGTTCCAGTTTGTCAGTGTCCTTCTTGAACTGTGGTGCCCAGAACTGGACACAGTACTCCAGGTGAGGTCTGACCAGAGCAGAATACAGTGGCACTATTACTTCCCTTGATCTAGATGCTATACTCCTATTGATGAGGCCCAGAATTGCATTGGCTTTTTTAGCTGCCGCGTCACACTGTTGGCTCATGTCAAGTTTGTGGTCAACCAAGACTCCTAGATCCTTTTCACATGTACTGCTCTCAAGCCAGGTGTCACCCATCTTGTATTTGTGCCTCTCATTTTTTTTGCCCAAGTGCAATACTTTACATTTCTCCCTGTTAAAATTCATCTTGTTTGTTTTGGCCCAGTTCTCTAATCTGTCAAGGTCGTTTTGAAGTGTGATCCTGTCCTCTGGGGTGTTAGCCACCCCTCCCAGTTTGGTGTCATCTGCAAATTTGATCAGGATGCCCTTGAGTCCATCATCCAAGTCGTTCCTCCTGGGCTGTATCCAGAAAGTGGTGGTGGTGATGAGTGTTCATACCCCTGGGCTCTCACTTGTGGGGTGCCTCAGGGTTCTGTCCTCTCCCCCATGCTTTTTAACATCTACATGCAGCCGCTGGGAGAAATCATCAGGGGGTTTGGGCTGGGTGTTCATCAGTATGCAGATGAAACTCAGCTCTACCTCTCTTTCAAATCAGAACCATTGAAGGCAGTGAAGGTCCTGTGTGAGTGTCTGGCGGTGGTTGGAGGATGGATGGTGGCTAACAGATTGAGGTTGAATCCTGACAAGACAGAAGTACTGTTTTGGGGGGATAGGGTGTGGGTGGGCGTGGGGGACTCTCTGGTCCTGAATGGGGCAAGTGTACCCCTGAAGGAGCAGGTGTGCAGCCTGGGAGTCATTTTGGACTCACAGCTGTCCATGGAGGCGTAGGTCAATTCTGCGTCCAGGGCAGCTGTCTACCAGCTCTATCTGGTACGCAGGCTAAGACCCTCTCTGGCCGCAGGCTGTCTGGCCAGAGTGGTGCATGCTCTAGTTCAGTGTTTCCCAACCTTGTGCCTCCAGCTGTTTTTGGACTACAATTCCCATCATCCCTTGCCACTGGTCTTGCTAGTCAGGGATGATGGGAGTTGTAGTTCAAAAACAGCTGGAGGCACAAGGTTGGGAAACACTGCGATCTCCCGCTTGGACTACTGCAATGCGCTCTAAGTGGGGCTACCTTTGAAGGTGACCCGGAAACTACAATTAATCCAGAATGCGGCAGCTAGACTGGTGACTGGGAGTGACTACCGAGATCATATAACACTGGTCCTGTAAGACCTACATTGGCTCCCAGTACGTTTCCGAGCACAATTCAAAGTGTTGGTGCTGACCTTTAAAGCCCTAAACGGCCTTGGCCCGTATACCTGAAGGAGCATCTCCACCCCCATCGTTCAACCCGGACACTGAGGTCCAGCGCCGAGGGCCTTCTGGCAGTTCCCTCGCTGCAAGAAGCCAAGTTACAGGGAACCAGGCAGAAGGCCTTCTTGGTAGTGGCTCCCATCCGGTGGAACCCCCTCCCATCAGATGTCAAGGAAATATCTCACTTTTAGAATACAGTCGAAGGCAGCCCTGTTTAGGGAAGTTTTTAATGTTTGATGTTTTCTTGTGTTTTTAATCTGTTGGGAGCGGTCCAGAGTGGGGAAACCCAGCCAGATGGGTGGGGTATAAATAAATAAATAAATAAATAAATAAATTTTGATTATTATTATTAAATTACCTATTTATTATTCTGCCCTTATTTCAGATGTAAGCTATTCAAGACATTTGATTGTATCCAACAAAGTTGTCCCTTGCATGCAACGACTTCCACTTGCACAATGGAACTTTCCTTCCCTCTCCTCTCCTCGTGAGCCCCCCTCAGTTTCTGGAGGTTTTTTCAGCTCTCTGAAGCAGAGGGGGTTCGGGGGGGTGTGCCTCTTGCGTGCAAGGGATGATTTTGTTGGATACAACCCTTTAGCTCATTCATTGAAAGGTTGACTTTAGAATACTGCATATTGGTTAAAAACTTTTTTTCTTATAGTCGGGAGGAGGTCCTTTGAAAATGTTGTTTTCTTCCATTTTAGAACTTAGAATTCAGTTTTTCTACAAACATTACAAGAGAAATTCAATACTACTGATTGACCGTGTCCAAATATTTTTATTTTTATTATGATAGGTTTTATCATATCAGTTGCATGCTTTACCTTATAAATATTCGAAACATGCATCTATAATGCCAGACAAATTGAATCAGTTACATTTAATATTCCAAATGCAGTCACTTCTCCATTCCATGCACTTTGAAATATATTTCTGCTTGGATAAGTACAGCATGCATAGGTTAGATTTGATAGGGCTTTAGTAGTGAAGAGAGAAGGAACTATTAGCATACACTTCGTAAACAAAAGGCAGTAATGTCTCGGAGTGCATTTTCGAATAGAGCATTATAAATGAAGTATTGGGACCAGCTCCTCAGTTCCCTCCCACACCCCCCATGTTAGCCCCCTGGAGCTTCCCTTTTGCATCAGCCCCCTGGACGCACACCCATTTAAACAACAGGAGACCTTTGAGCTCCCTTGTGCCCATGTAAGCTTTTAGACCTTGACTTCTATGTTGTACCTCTCTCTTTTATTTCTTGCTAAAACTATTTTTGAACAACTGCTCTCCCTTCTCACTACTCAAAGTTCTGCTATTATTTTTCTTGTCCCTTTCTGCCTCAGTGTTGTACCATCCCTGCTTTGCTCTAACCTTTCCCGTTGTGGAAACCGCCACCTATTTCCTGTAAAGTGTTGCTTCCCTTTCCCCGCTCCTCATTTTAACACCAAGGCAGGAGAGCATCTCAGTATTGAATATTGCCCTAGTCAATAAACAGCTTTTGGCTTGTACCTGTCTACACTAACACCAAAAAGCAACTTGCTCTCCCAGGCAACCTGCTTGGTGGCCCCAGGCCATTGCAAGGCTGCACCAAGGCAACTACCTAGACCAGGGGTGTCAAACTCAAATTCATCGGGGGCCGCATCAGCAGTTTGGTCACCCTCAAAGGGCCGGTTGTATCTGTAAAAACAAGTGGAGGTTTCCTGAATGCATGTAAAGTGGAGGTTTCCTGTGTAGAACGGCCGGCGCCGCTAGAGGGCAGACGTTCTCTGGCTTGTAGGCTGTCGCGCATGCGCTGAAGAGGCGGCTTTCTTGTGTAAAAAAAAAAAGCGTGAGAATAAAAGGTGAAGGCTGGCGGCCGGCGGCGGCAACACGGGCCACATGACGAGGTCTGGCGGGCCGGATTCGGCCCGCGGGCCTTGTGTTTGACACCCGTGACCTAGACAGAGGCAGTTGAGGAGCAAAAGGCAAAACTACTGTGTGGCATCAATGTAGGACTGTAATATAGAGAGACATGGATTCTTTGTGTGAGAGTGTAAAAATTTGAATGCTTCCCATCTCTCTAGGGAAGGTCTTACTGGTATGTTTTTGAAAGAATCACAAAGGTTCTGTTTCAGGGAAGAGCCTCACCTTATCTCAGACAGGAGGAGGAAATGACTGATCACAGGGAGTAAAACCTTGATACCACATTTCAGTTTCCTCTTGCTTATTCCTCTCACACTTGGAAGTATTTATTATTTTTAGATGTTTTAAAGTTTGCAGGCTGTTCAGTGTTGTGCAACACCTTTTTGCAAATGCATTTGCACCTTCCAGTGTCCCTTCCAATTCTCTGATTCCTTTAGTGTCCAGAAATTCCCTGGAGGTGCTGGGTATCTAAATGGAATAAGAAGTTGGTAAAAATGTCTTGCACTGAACTACTCAATTTTGTTCATATTTTGTCCACTGTTTAAATGAAAAGCTCTATTTAAATTGCTGCAGTTTATCACCATAAATACGGCTTGACCAGTCAGATAAGTATGAAAGTGTTTTTGTAGGGCAGGTTGCACACACAAGGCCTGTGGACAGCTGGTAGGCCTCTCCCAGTTGTTCGTGGTCCCTAGAGGAACTCTGAATATCTGTAATCTGATTTCCTTTTCTGTCTCATTGTGGAAATGACTAGGGCTGCCAAACCAGGAACAGGGGAATGCCTGCATCACTTTATCCACGATGCTCCCTGGCTTCAGTTGTGAATTTCCTGTGTCTGGAGAAGAATGCATTAGACTACCTCTCGAGGTCCCTTTCAGCTTTGATTCAGTGGTGTGGTTATCATTTCCTAAGGCTGTAGATGGTCTTAAATAAAAATTCTTCATACTGCATATTTTGCGGGAGAGGTTCTTTTAGCCATTCCCCAAGATTTCCAATGTTTCCAGTGGAAAAAGCTGTTTACAGTGATCAGGGAGTAAAGCTACAGTTGCAGCATTTAATCGACCAGTTTAAAGTGGTCAAATTATAATTAGCAAGGAGGATTCAGCAGTTAAGTGATGTGAGTGTTCCAGAACTGGAAATTTTTCCACTTCCCTTATCTGACATATTCAGTAAACAAAACTACTATGTTAATTTTACAGGCTGTGTAAATACCTCAACAGTTTTTCTAACAGCCAAAAGTAGTTGAACTGAAATATTCATAAATTTAAAAAGTAAATGGTTAAAAAGTTATATTCAGTGGTTTAGCAATTATAAATGTGATAATTAGAGAAATTCAAATATTTACTTGGAGATTTTTCTTATTGAAATACTTGTAAATATTTTGAGAGATGGCAACATAGTTGCATACATTTTGCTTACATTATTCAGATTTTATGAAACAAAATTTAGGCCCACAGCAAAACTGTTAAAATACTAATTAAGCATGCCTGAAGAGTTGTGTATGTAAGAAAACGTCCTTCTTAGAGTGAGTGATCTGAAAAAGTTAATTTAACTTTAGATTTCTCTGGTATTGTATCCATTCCAGTTGCCCAGTTTGTTTTGAATTGTATTCATTCATGATGACACTAATTTTATGAAACAATATATTTTTAAATTTTACAAAATCTGAAAAAATAGCATAGTGGAAAATGTACTATACTGTCAAAAAATTGGTGGTATATTAGTTGCAGTGTGCTGCTCCAATGAAGAATAAAAAAGGAAATATTAAATATACTCTTCTAACTGTGGCTTACCATAGTATTTTAATATCCAAATGTTATTTAATTTCTGAAATATTTAATTTTTATCAATTACTTGATATGTTTTGCACAATGCTTTCCCATAAAAATAGCCTTTAAAAAGAAGCAAGTCCATGTGCCCTTTTTATAAAGATGCTGAATTCTATACCTCTCCTGGTCCATATTTGATCATGTTTCATCAACTGGTGGCATTAAAAGGGCTTCTTTTGCAGCAGTATTCAGAAGACCGTAGGGGAGCATCCCACCCATTTGGCAAGCAACTGTATGCTAATTGCTTGCTGTGTGAAGCAGTGACATGTGGATGCAATTTCAAGCAGACTCCCAAGTAGCAGCCATTCTGTGTTGAGGGAACCTCAGCTCCCTGAATGATGTATCTAGCATTTCCTTTTTGTCTTTATGGTTTTCAGCTACCCATCCAGTGTCGTGTTCTGTTTTCCCCTTGCTGTTGTTTTGTGCCTCTGCTATCTGTTGTGTGTCACTTCTCAAACTCCTGAGAGCCTTACATCCAAACTCCTTAAATCCAAACCTGTCTCCCTAACAGATCCACCAGTGCAGGGGTAGGCAACCTAAGGCCCAGGGGCCGGGTGCGGCCCAGTCACCACCTAAATCCAGCCCACAGGCGGTCTGGGAATCAGTGTGTTTTTACATGAGTAGAATTTGTTCTTTTATTTAAAATGCACCTCTGGGTTATTTGTGGGACATAGGAATTTGTTCATATTTCCCCCCCAAAATATAGTCCAGCCCACCACATGGTCTGAGGGACGGTGGACCAGCCCACAGCTGAAGAAGGTTGCTGACCTCTGCTCCAGTGTAACAGAAAAGTCTTTGTTTATACTTTCCTGTACTGGAGGCAAAAGGTTTTATAGTGTAACATTTCTTCTGTTCCTGAATTACAGCTCCACAGCTCATGACAGAATACATTTCAGAAATGTAACTGTTAGCACAGTTTTACTCCGTGAATAATATGCAGGCTGTATGTCTTCCATAGATTAACAGAGGTCACATGACTACAGAAGCCAAGAGGGCTGCCAAGATGGAGAAAAAACTGAAGATATTGCTTGGTGGTTATCAGTCTCGAGCGATGGGGCTCATAAAGCAATTAAATGACTTGTGGGATCAAATTGAACAAGCTCATCTTGAATTGCGCACATTCGAGGAATTAAAGAAACATGAAGATGCTGCTATTCCCAGGAGATTAGAGGTAAAGTCATGAAATTCTGTTGGCCATTAGAAAGAAGGAAGGTGGCAAAAGTTGTGTTAAGTCATGTAATTTTATTAGAGGTTGCTGCATCCATTAATTAAAAAAAAGTAGAGTAGAAAATCAGCATTAAAAAAATAGTATATTACTTTAGTCCATTTTATTTAGATGATTTTGTGTTGCTTATCACCATGTCATCAGGAGTCTCCTTTTTTCTTTTTCTTTTTCTTTTTCTTTTCCTTTTCCTTTTCCTTTAAACAGTTGATCCTATCCACAGTTGCATGAGCTTCTCTAACAGAAATGTGCAGGTACACCATGGGAAAAGGCTCCTATGTGTACATTATGGGATGTGTGCTTGTGTTGCATAATCTGAGACTCCCTGCTCGTATAATAATTTGCATTCTGCTACTTCTGGTGCCTTTTTATCAGCTGACCATTTTTATTTTGCAGTGTCTAAAGGAAGATGTTCAGCGGCAACAGGAACGAGAGAAAGAACTTCAGCAGAGATTTGCAGAGTTCATGCTGGACAAGGAAGCTTTTCAGTCGAAATATTAAGTCACACATCTTGCTTAAGCCATGTTTTGTAACATTTCTCAAATGCAATAGATAGGTTTTGCCTCCTGTGTCTCAAATCAAACATAAGCAAATTGGGTCCCAAATCCATTTTGTGTTTTACGTAAGACTGAAGGCCATGCCTCTTATGAGGGAGAGGTGAATTGAAACATAGACAGAGAGGATAATTGACACGCACTAAGGGGTGCTGTCCAGGGTAGAATGTCCAGCACCTAGAATTGGTTATGTGGTGATCTTTGCTGATCACATCCACATTTTGGACCCTTTACAAACTGATATTCTGATATTAAAAGGAAAAACCAGCAGATTCTTTTAAATCACATCATTTGCTAAATTGTTATTTTACCATTGCTACGATCCACAAGAACCAAACACTTTCGTCTGTGTGCCAGCGGCTATGTACTGTGAATTTGGGGTGTAAAGCAATGTATTAAACTGTGTTTGTGTCCAGTAGCTTGAATGGAATCTGAAATTATTTGCCTGTAACACAATATTTATTTATGTAAAGAATGTGCCCTGAAAACCAAAAAGACTGGCAAGGTGAAAAATAGTCAGTTCCAAAGATTGCAAAGGGAAGAATTCACTGGGAAGCGTTCCTGCACAAGCTCTTTGTGCCATGAAAGGAAAGTGTGCAGCACAAAAGTATCACATTGCTTACTGTAGCTCCCATCCATTCCAAGGAGCCTTGCTTCCCGTGACGTGTGGTGAGTGGACTGGGGGTTTAGGCTAGTCCCCTAAATCTTCCTCTGGTGTCTCCTTCCAAAGCCTCAGAAGTTTCTGCCTGGCTTAGGGAGGAAGTCTCAATGCTTACATGCGTGACGTCACAATATCACACGTCCAACGTTGTCCCCCACGAAAACAAATCACCCTTGCAAATAATAATAATAATAATAAAATTTTATTTATATCCCGCCCTCCCCAGCCGAAGCCGGGCTCAGGGCGGCTAACAACAATCAAATAATCAAACAGTCAAATAATCACACATTCTAAAAATATTTCATTATAAAAATTAATTAAAATCAAATTGATGGCAACCGATTAAGCAAAATTCTGTGCAGGTTGCCAGAGGAGGGAGTCGGGCTGCGCCCTGACCAAAAGCCTGGTGGAACAACTCTGTCTTGCAGGCCCTGCGGAAAGATGTCAGGTCCCGCAGGGCCCTAGTCTCTTGTGACAGAGCATTCCACCAGATTGGAGCCGCAGCCGATAAGGCCCTGGCTCTAGTTGAGGCCAGCCTAACCTCTCTGAGGCCTGGGACCTTGAGGATGTTATTATTTGCAGACCGTAGGTTTCTCTGTGGGGCATACCAGGAGAGGCGGTCCCGTAGGTATGAGGGTCCTAGGCCGAATAGGGCTTTAAAGGTTAAAACCAGCACCTTAAACCTGATCCTGTACTCCACCGGGAGCCAGTGCAGCTGGTATAGTACCGGATGAATGTGATCTCGCAGCGAAGACCCCATAAGGAGTCTCGCCGCGGCATTCTGCACCTGCTGGAGTTTCTGGGTCAGTCTCAAGGGCAGCCCTACGTAGAGCGAGTTACAATAATCCAGTCTGGAGGTGACCGTCGCATGGATCACAGTGGCTAGGTCAGGGCGAGAGAGATAAGGGGCCAACTGCTTAGCTTGGCGGAGATGAAAAAATGCCGCCTTTGTTATAGCTGTAATCTGCGCCTCCATAGAGAGGGAGGTATCGAAGATTACACCCAAACTCTTAACGGACGATGCTGGCACTAATTGCACCCTCGCAAGAGATGGGAGTTGCCCCCTCGATCCCATATCGTCCCGCCCCAGCCAGAGGACCTCTGTCTTCGAAGGATTTAACTTCAACCGGCTCCCACGTAACCATCCAGCCACAGCTTCCAGACATCTGGTCAGTGTGTCTGGGGCCGAGTCAGGATGGCCATCCATCAACAGATAGAGTTGGGTGTCATCAGCATACTGATGGCAACCCAGCCCAAAACTCCGGACAAGCTGGGCGAGGGGGCGCATAAAGATGTTAAAAAGCATCGGGGAGAGAATCGCACCCTGAGGCACTCCACACACCAAGGAGTGGCGCGATGACAATTCCCCCCCCAAGCTCCACCCTCTGTCCCCGACCAGAGAGAAACAAGCGCAGCCATTGAAGGACTGTGCCCTGGATCCCCACGTCGGCAAGGCGGTGGTCCAGGAGTTTGTGATCGACCATGTCAAAGGCTGCTAGAAGAATCAGCAGCCCCGACCCGCCTCGATCCAGCTGCCTGCGGAGATCATCTGTTAGGGCGACCAGAGCCGTCTCGGTCCCATGCCCAGCGCGGAAGCCGGACTGGAATGGATCCAGAGCAGATGTTTCATCCAGAAACCTACCGAGCTGTTCAGCAACCGCTCTCTCAATCACCTTACCCAGGAATGGAAGATTCGAGACCGGGCGGTAATTGGATAGATCTAAGGGATCTAATGATGTTTTCTTTAAGAGCGGACGCACCACCGCCTCCTTCAGTTCCCCTGGGAATATCCCAGTGCCAAGGGACAAATTGATGATATCCCCCAGGGGGGCCCGCACCTCGTCTGGACACGCTCTAATTAGCCATGACGGGCACGGGTCAAGAGGACAGGTGGTGGGCTTTCCAGCTTGGAGGAATCTGTCCACGTCAGCTGGAGATATCCGGTCAAAGTGGTCCAATACTGGACCCGAGGACAGTCGAGGGGCCTCCAGTTCCTTTATTGTATCCAAATTGGCAGGGAGGTCATGGCGGAGCAACAGGACCTTCTCCACAAAAAAGCTCGCAAATGCCTCACAGCTGTGTGTCAGATTGTTATTTAAATTTGGCTGTCCTTCAAGGGACGTTAAAGACCGAATTATACTAAATAATTGCGCCGGGCGAGAGCTAGCGGATGCAATGGAGGCCGAGAAGTAAGACTTCTTAGCGGCCTTCACTGCCATCTCATAGGTTTTCATAAAAACCCTATAAGATGTTTTTGAGGCTCCGTCACGAGCACCCCGCCATACTCGCTCTAGCCGTCTGAGGTCCCGCTTCATTTTCTGAAGCTCCTCGGTAAACCAGGGAGCCCGGTTTCTGCGGGGTCGCAGAGGGCGCTTAGGTGCGATCTCATCGATGGCTGCCAGGAGCTGGGTATTCCAGCCCTCAACAAGCTCAGTCAATGAGTCGCCAGGGGGAGCAAGGTCCCGCAAGGCTTGACGGAATCTATCAGGGTCCATCAGCCTCTGCGGGCGGACCCAAATCGGCTCGCCACCTAAGCAGGGTGGGGGTGGAAAGTCAATCCTGGCTTTCAGAGCGTAGTGATCAGACCATGGCACCTTCATCGAAGGAGACATGATCACATCTATACCGGCGCCAAAGATCAAATCCAGCGTGTGGCCTGCTTGATGTGTGGGGCCCGAAACGAACTGGGAGAGCCCTAGTGTCGCCATGGAAGACACCAGGTCCAGAGCCTGTGAGGAGGGAGTGGCATCAGCATGGAAGTTGAAGTCTCCCAATACCAATAGGTTAGGGAACTCCAAGGCCCAGCCGGCCACCGCCTCCAATAGGCCTGACAGGGTGGCTGCTGGTGCGCTAGGTGGCCAGTACACCAGCCAGACAGCCAAGCTCTCCTTGGAGCCCCACACTAGGCCAACACATTCAATGTCGGGGATCGATGGCGATGGTAGAGCCCTGAAAGAACAATCTTCCCGGATTAATACTGCCACCCCTCCCCCCCGGCCCACAGTCCGTGGCTGGTGGAGGACGGAGAAACCCGGGGGCGCCATCTCTCGTAAGGTAACAGTATCCCCTTCGCGCACCCAGGTCTCCGTCACACAAGCCAGGTCGACCCCCTGAGAGATGAAGAAATCTCGCAGGGTGGCGGTTTTGTTGCCTATAGACCTGGCATTGCACAACACCAGTGAAGGAGGTGCGTAATCCTTGCTCACCCTACCCTCGTCTCTCGGGATGGGGCGCAGATTGGAAGGGGTACGAGCATATCCGTATCTCGATCCCCTTCGCCTATAACATCTGCCCCCACCGCCATACCTCCCTCGCCCCTCCACGGTAGCAATCCCAAGCCTCATACTAACCTCCATTTACAAAATAGAAAAACAAAACAACCAAAAACAATTATGCCCAAACAAAACCAATCCCCACCCCACTCAATATCCAACCCCAAAACAAAACAAGATGGAACAAAACAAAAATACATAGATAAAAACCACCATTCACGGTGGTACAACAAAGTAAACAATAAAAACACCTTTAAAACACCTTAATATATATATATATATATATATATATATATATATATATATATATATATATATATATATTTGCTTTCGTAGATTTATATATATATGCAGGTTTTGGTGTCCTCGGGTGTCTTCCCGTGTAAAAGTTGGGGTGTCTAGGCGACGTTTCGACGAGGTCTCACTCGTCATCTTCAGGCTGGTGCTTTTGGCTTCTTGTTACTGGAACAGAGCAGGATCTCAGTGTTTGAGTTCCTATAAATACTGTTGAGGGGTGTGGTGTATAGCCTCCAATGTTCTGGGCCGAGAGGAAGTTCCCAGGCTAGTGTGCCTTTTCTTCTTTTGTTCCTTAGTTGCTTGAGGGATATCTTGAGTGATTTCTTGAGTGATATCCTGAGTACCACTTAGGTGGGTCATTAGGTGTGGATTAGTTGCTAAAGCCTTTGTGTCTTGACCTCTTGAACTTTGTGAAGAGTTTTTCTGAGAAGATGGCTGTAGTTGTGCTCTGGCTTGGCTTCGTGTATAGGGGCGAGCTGTGGTTTTGTGGCCTGTGCCAGCCAGATCTGTGTAGGGATTGCAGGGGGGTGCAGCATCCGGAGGTGCCATCATGGTTTGGCTACTGGATGGTGTCTGTAATTTATCTGTGGAGAGGGTCTGGGTTTGGGTCTGGTGTGGTTGATTGGTGATGGCGTTCTGTGTGCCTCTGGATCTGGTGTCAGTTTTTGTGGGGAGGGCTAATTTCCAGATGTCTGGCAAGCGGGATGTGTCGTCACGCTTGTTCATGTTGTGAGGGTGTTTCTCTATCTCGATGGCTTCCATGATTATTCTCTTGTGGTGATGTTCCATGTTAGAGAGCAATTTGGAATCTGCAAAATTAATTTCGTGTCCTGTTTCTTTCATGTGTTGGAAAAGAGAGGAAGTTTTTTCTTCTTTTTTGACGGCATTCTTGTGTTCTGCGATACGTGCATTTATTCGTCTGTTTGTTTGTCCAATGTACGTGGCTGGGCAGACTTTGCAGGGTATTTCATAGACCCCTTGGTTTTCCAACTGGATTTTATCCTTGGGGTTTCTGAGGATATTGGCTATCTTTTGGTTGGCGCAAAAGGCTGTTTTGATATTGTGTTTATGGAGGATTTTGCTAATTTTATCTGTAGTGCCCTTGATATAAGGAAGGAGGGCCATGCCATTGTTTTCTTCTGTGTCTTGGTTTTTGGGGGGTGTTTCTTTTTGGATTAGCTTCGTAACCCTGTTTTGCTGGTATCCATTGGCAATTAACACATTTGAGAGATTCTGTAACTCAGTTGTCAAGTGGTCTTTGTCAGCCAGGCGTTTGGTTCTGGAGATGAGAGTCTTGGCTACGGAGTTTATTTGTGCAGGGTGGTGGTGTGATTGTGCATGTAAGTAGCGGTTGGTGTGTGTTTTTTTCCGGTAGATAGTGTGTCCTAGGGAGCCATCAGGTTTTTTGTAGATTAGGACGTCAAGGAAGGGAAGTTGGTTGTTGGCTTCTATTTCCATAGTGAATTGTATTTTGGGGTGTAGGCTGTTGAGATGTGTGAGGAAGCTGTCCAGTTTTTCCTTCCCGTGTGGCCAAATTACAAAGGTGTCGTCAACATATCTGAGCCAAAGTTTGGGTTTGTGTTCTGACTTGTCTAAAGCATTGGTTTCAAAGTGTTCCATGTACAGGTTTGCGATGACCGGTGAGAGGGGTGATCCCATAGGTGCTCCTTCTATCTGTTTGTATCTTTGTCCATTGTGGATGAAGTACGTGTTGGTTAGGCAGTGGTTGGTCAGGTCCAAGATGTATTCGGGGGGATTGTATTTGTTTTGAATGGCTGTCAAGGCTTCATTAATGGGCACTTGTGTGAAGAGAGATACAACATCGAAGCTCACAAGTAGGTCATTGGGATGTAGGTTTTGCTTCTTTATTGTTTCTATGAACTGGAAGGAGTTTGGAACGTGTGAAGAGATGGATTCTGCATAGGGCTGAAGTTGCTTGGCGAGAAATTTAGCGAGATTTTGTAGAGGTGAGCCTATGGAGCTGACTATTGGTCTGAGTGGTGTTCCCTCTTTGTGTATTTTGGGGAGGCCGTAGAGTTTGGGGCATCTGGATGATTTTTCTCTGGGGATGATTCTTAGCTGGATTTCTTCACTGATAGGAGAGGCTTTTATTTTGGATTTGGTGGTTTTTTCCAGATAGGTGGTGGGATCTGTTTTTATAGGTTGGTAGGTAGGCGAAACGTCGCCTAGACACCCCAACTTTTACACGGGAAGACACCCGAGGACACCAAAACCTGCATATATATATATATATATATATATATGCAGGTTTTGGTGTCCTCGGGTGTCTTCCCGTGTAAAAGTTGGGGTGTCTAGGCGACGTTTCGACGAGGTCTCACTCGTCATCTTCAGGCTGGTGCTTTCGGCTTCTTGTTACTGGAACAGAGCAGGATCTCAGTGTTTGAGTTCCTATAAATACTGTTGAGGGGTGTGGTGTATAGCCTCCAATGTTCTGGGCAGAGAGGAAGTTCCCAGGCTAGTGTGCCTTTTCTTCTTTTGTTCCTTAATTGCTTGAGGGATATCTTGAGTGATTTCTTGAGTGATATCCTGAGTACCACTTAAGAAATCACTCAAGATATCCCTCAAGGATATCACTCAAGAAATCACTCAAGATATCCCTCAAGCAATTAAGGAACAAAAGAAGAAAAGGCACACTAGCCTGGGAACTTCCTCTCTGCCCAGAACATTGGAGGCTATACACCACACCCCTCAACAGTATTTATAGGAACTCAAACACTGAGATCCTGCTCTGTTCCAGTAACAAGAAGCCGAAAGCACCAGCCTGAAGATGACGAGTGAGACCTCGTCGAAACGTCGCCTAGACACCCCAACTTTTACACGGGAAGACACCCGAGAACACCAAAACCTGCATATATATATATATATATATATAAAAACTGGTGCCTCTGGCCCTAATGGTTCCCCTACAAAAAATTTCACCACACTCCACTGCTTGCTCAGGAAAACTTCCAGAAAGATTCTGCCAGTAAGCAGTTGGGTTCTTGTCTCACATTTTATGTCAGTCATGCCACAAGTCTCCTTTTAATTGGCGTCAGTAGTCGTTCTCTTTAGAGATTCAGGAAAAATGTTTGAGTGTGGTTAGAGGAGAACTAACCAATAGGGAGGTCAACCCTCCTTGGGGCACCAGAGAAATCCCATAGATACAGGAGGCTTTGTTTCTGCGGGAGACCCAGGGAGGGTGCTACCAACTTCTCTCCATTTACACGAACATGAAATGCATGAATAGATGAGAGTAGCATCTTGGCGGTTAAGGGAACATTGTTATGCGTTTGTAAAGTGGCCTTAACAATATTAATGAACAATGAATGCTACCTAGCAAACGTAAATTTTGCTGTTAGCAATTTGGAATGCTACAGTGGTACTGGGGGTTTGTTAATGGTTAAATTTGCAGATAACTGAAATTAGGTGGCTCATAATACATTCCAGCAGGTTTCTCAGTCAGCAGTGAACAATGGCTGATGGAAGAGGATCACCTGCATCTGATTTATCCAAACATTGAGTACAAGGATATTCCTTTCTCTTCTCCCCTCCCCCCAAGCCTCTGGTTTTTAAAGCATACAGCTTTGCCAGGCTTGGGCTCTGGTAGAAATCTCTCCGGTTTAAGTCACAAGGTTTTCAATATATCAGCTTAGACAGCACCTGCCTCATTAGATCACTTTAATGTCTGCAGGTTAAAACAGAAATTCTGATGTATTCAAATTACTAAAGAATTCCTCAAAGGAAGCAGAAATATTTAAATTCATGGTGTCCATCACTAGCATTTATGAATTGTGATGCTTGGAATTGCAGACTATATTTCTTATTTATTCAGTTCATATGCTGTTAGGAATCTTTGCCAAATATGTGCGTCAGGTAGATGCCTCTTGGGATTCCACAGAGCATTTTTTCTATTCTGCACCCCCTTCCAACTCTTCAACATCTCCCCCCACCTTCCAGTCAACACACATGTGGGGTGCATTTTCGTTGTTCTGGTAATACTTAAAATAATTTAATACATGATCATATCTGCTGAGTCTGTCTAGCAGTAGAGAAAAACTTGCCTAATAACGTTCCATTGTTAGTCAATGCTAATAGTTGGCTTTGCCACAGTCATGGGAGATATGCACTCAGGGTAGCATCATGCAGGATATTTTTTCTGTATAGAAATAATATCTATGTTGGGGAAAGTGTACACACATGGGTCTCATGTGCCTCAAATACACTGGTCAGGCAGAAGTTATGCACAGCAGCTACCCTATCTACATATGTTTTTTGTAATTTGTGTGTAACTGCTTATGCTGTTTCTGAGAAATTATTTCTGCATAGGAAAACATAATGTATACAGACTACATTTATCTCGCTACAGTTCAGCCTGTAGCACTGCCAGTCACAAAAAGAAGTTATAAATTGATGTAGGAGTTCTACAGTGATTCAGATTTCATGGCTCCTTATAATATTTTTTAATTCAATGAAGTATATTCATACCCATCAAACAAAATCTTGCCATCACATGTGTGATAATTTCTACCATGTTCAAGGTGTTGTGGTGATTGGTCTGGCCACCCCACATGCAGTGTGAATGCCTCAGGTACAGCCCTCATTTCAAAGCCCCACAGTGATGCAGTGTAGGTGATTGGGGGTCAAGGCTGCCTCTACATCCCTTAAGGCAGTTGTGCAGAGCCGTTGACCCACCAGATGTTGCTGAGCTGCAAATCCCATCAGCTCCACCAAGCATGGCCAATTGCCAAGGATTATGACAGTTGCAGTTCCTCCACATCTGGATGGCGAAAGACCCTCCAGCTTGGGGCAGGATCATGGCAGCTTCAGCTTTTTAACAAGGAAGCTAACACCTAAGGCAAATCTAGCCAGTCTTCCCTTCTCTAGGGGCAGCCACGACTCCCCACCCCAAGCATATGCCAGCAAGCCCAGCCATTTCAAGGGGGGCAGCTATCCTTTTGGACAATCTAGATGAAGGTCTTGCCTCTACAGGGTGCCAGGCAGTTTTATTCCTGTTGCAGTTCTGGGGGAAGGAGAGATGACCTCGGCAGAGAGAGAGTTCAGTCTTGCCTACTTCAAACTTCTCTCAAGACTGGTAGCACCACAAGACGAGGTTCTGCTGATCTGGTTTTGTCCTCTGCTATCCCTCTAAATCCTCTTCTCCTGAAAGATTTGACACCCCCCTCTTCCTTGAGGGATCTTTGAGGCTGAAAGTATCAGGAAAAAGCCAGGCCAGGGCAGATTGTTCATTCCGGACTGCTGTCTGAAACTTGGCCAGGGCTGCAGTAACACATTAGGAATGTACAGATGAAGAGCAACTTGCAGCTTCTGTTGCTTCTATAACGTCAAACTTGCTGGCAACGCTTAAGCATTTTCTGTAGCCCTCCCTGTTGCTTCTTTGCTGTCAACTTCCAGCTTGCTTTGGCAATGTTCTCCAAAACGAATGGCTGCACATACTTAAGGAGGATTTTTGTTCGTTTGTTTTTAATTTATCAGGCTTGTCAAACCTTGTTTTGGTATTTTGCTGTCAATATCAGGACTATGAAATATTGCAGTTAAAGCAAAGGGACCTGCTTTCCTGTCTTTGCGCATGCTCGTTCTTCTTTACACAAATGGCATCATATATTTGTGTCTTGGTGGGGTTTCCCCCTCCCCTCCCACAAGGTCAAGTGGTATACATTACCCTCTCCTCTCCCTTTTCGTCTTTGTAACAGCCCTGTGAGGTAGGCTAGGCTAAGTCAGTATTTGTACTTTAGCAGCAGTTCTTGCCCAATGGATACTTGGGTGGGGTCAGGTGCAGGGGCCCCAATCCACATACAGTGTCCTGCACCCAGGAAATCCTGTTGGCATCCCACACATGGCTAACAGGCCCCATCTACACTATCTATCCTACCACTTTCAACAGTCATGGGTTCTCCCAAAGCATCCTGGTAATTGTAGTTTGCTAAGAGTTCTGAGAATTGATAGGAGGCCCCCCATTTCCTTCGCTAAGCTACGATTCCCATAAATTGTAACAATCACCAATATCTCTTTCAAAGGAACTCTAGGAATAGTATATCTCTGAGTGGAATAGAGGTCCCCTAATGCAGGTGGCGTTGTGGTTTTAACCACAGAGCCTAGGACTTGCCGATCAGAAGGTCGGCAGTTCGAATCCCCGCGACGGGGTGAGCTCCCGTTGCTCAGTCCCTGCTCCTGCCAACCTAGCAGTTCAAAAGCACGCCAGTGCAAGTAGATATAAATAGGTACCACTCTGGTGGGAAGGTAAACGGCGTTTCTGTGCGCTGCTCTAGTTCGCCAGAAGCGGCTTAGTCCTGCTGGCCACATGACCCGGAAGCTGTACGCCGGCTCCCTCGGCCAATAAAGCGAGATGAGCACCGCAACCCCAGAGTCGGTCACGACTGGACCTAATGGTCAGGGGTCCCTTTACATTTAACATTACTGCATCCAGAATTATTGACTGTTTAAACATGACTGTTGAAAGTGAAATCATACTGCTTTAAATGAATAGTGCAGTGGGGGGGGGGTATTGGGTTGATTTTGTTTTGATTATGTATTTTGTGTTTTTATATTGTGATTTTATCCTGTGAAGCACCCTGTGGATATACGGTGGTATACAAATAATAATAATAATAATAATAATAATAATAATAATAATAATAATAATAATAATATAGCCCCTATTATACAATATTGGAGGGAAGGTTTAAGGGGGAAACCACTCCTATTTTCCAGCTTTCCCTTGCCTCTTATTTTTGTGCTGTGCGTCCAGGAATGTAACTCCATTATTTCTATATATCCCATGACCCATTACCAAATGCTGGTGTTCTTACTGAGTGTTCCATTTCAATAATAATAATAATAATAATAATAATAATAATAATAATAATAATAATTTCCACTCTGGGAAGTAACTTTTTGGGGGACACTGAAACCATATTGTTGGCATCCTTGTGTCTCACTGTGTTAGCTGCGCTGAAGTGACCTTCCTGGAAGGCAAGCCTGGGCAATGTGTCTGGAGGGGCCGGGCTGCCCAGATGACAAGACCCCTCTTGGCCTCACTGATGGGGTCCAGAGGAAGGCAGAGCAAGACATTTGGCACCAGCTGTGCTGCCGGAAGGAAGTGTTCACAGTGCCATCCAAGCTTGCCTTAGGGACTCCACTATGGATTTGTGTAGCCTTTTCTTCTCCTGAAGATTGTGTTGTTATTAAATTTATATGCTGTCCTTCTGAAGATCAGATGGACCACAATATAAAAACACAAAATTTATCAGCATAATGACAAAAAAGTAAAAATGAAATTAAAATAAAAAATACAGTGGTGCCCCGCAAGACGAATGCCTTGCAAGACGAAAAACTCGCTAGACGAAAGGGTTTTCCGTTTTTTGAGTCGTTCCGCAAGACGAATTTCCCTATGGGCTTGCTTCGCAAGACGAAACGTCTTGCGAGTTCTTGCGAGTTTGTTTCCTTTTTCTTAAAGCCGCTAAGCCGTTAATAGCCGCTAAGCTGCTAAGCCGTTAATAGCCGCTAAGCCGCTAATAGCCGCTAAGCCGCTAATAGCCGTGCTTCGCAAGACGAAAAAACCGCAAGACGAAGAGACTCGCAGAACGGATTAATTTCGTCTTGCGAGGCACCACTGTACCTCTCCCCCACAGACATTTTATATTATATTAATTATATATTATAAGGTATGGTTTTCCCCAATATAATACCATTGCAGTGATTAAGTGGAAGTTCTTAGCTGTGCAGGTGTGGAAAATCCCTGCTCTGCTCAAATTTGAAGTACTTTCAGATATGCCCGAATGGACTCCAGGACCTCATTGCATTAAAAAAGAGAGTGCCCCCTGCTGAGTTGATTTGTATATGATGTCCTAATCTGGTTTCCTTTCAGTCCTCCCATCAAAGCATTGGTTGCACCAGGTCAGGCTCTGCGAGATCCCCCAGAGATCCCAGCGGAAGATGGTCTGCCCACAGGGCAGATCCTGTGATGTAGGAGGTCATGATTAATTCATGATCAACTCATCTCCTCTCATAAAAGATGGCCTTTTACTGCCGTTCGATGCTTCGAGTGACCGGACCACAGCACTACAGTGATTTATTTTTATAACATGGTTTGAATCAGTTTCAAACATTTTGAGTTTGCATTTTAAAATATCCATTTCCTTGCCAATAGTATAGCTACATGTTTGCTCAGCATACTCTCTACCTGAGACTTTGATTGATGACTCTCCCCCCAAAAACCACGTCCAGGACTTAGAGTTGCTTAAGCAAAAATCTCTACCAGGATTGTGGGGAGTAGTTCTCTTGTTCACACAACATTGGCTTTTTCTTAGTCCAATATTTGTTGAGTCTTCGTGGGGGGCCGAATGAGAAGCTATTGGCCATTTATAGAACTATCAACATATAGAAGATCTGACATGAAAAAGGAGAAACTATGAGGCATTTCTCACCTTAGGAAGTTGCACATGTATGCTTGTGTTTTATTTCCACTTATACTATTGCATTTCCTTTCTCCCAAAAGTGTGCTGCCACATCTATTGAGCAAATGAGTTGTAACACATCCAGGACCTCCCTGATGTTGCTGGTGGAGAAAATGCTTCCACACAACTCGGGGAAAATAAAATGGAGTGGAATGTGGACTGTGGGATTGGAGTCACTTTCTCATGTCTGCAGAGGAAAACATTTTAAAAACCTGATCAGGAGAACCCTGGGACAATGCAGAGAGGGATATTTTGATGTGGGAATTCTGTATACAAAACACAGAGCTGGCTGATGGTATATCACCGCTTCACATTTTCTCATTCATTGCAATATGTACACTAAATTGAATTAAATTCTAGGAGTGTTGTGAACTTTGCTGAACTAGTTACATTTCCATTTCCTAATAGCAGCGATGTGATGGCAGCATGGCCAATCTCAGATTAAATGCAGGTGGTATAGAGTACAGTTCACATTAATTCAGCAGCGGTCCAATTCTTACCTATGAGTCTGACGCTATATTGTCTATTTTCACCCAATGATGCATTTGGCAACTGAGCAAGCTACCACAAGTCAAAGAATGAGGAAAGTTGTGGATTCTTTTCTATTTATTTGATTTTTAAAAATGCTATGCAGAAATCTGCAGGATACCTTTGGAAGAAAACCCTTCTTTTCTCCAGAGAAAGTCCTGGCACGTGGGATATTATTGATGTTTCATCATTAATGGTGATTCTACTGTTTGTATATATTTTCGTGAGCTGTAATGTAAGGAAGTTGTTGTTTTTTAAAAAAGTGGGGTGAAGATCTAGAAAATAAATAGAATAAAAACAAATCCAAAGGCAACACTAGAGTAGCAGAAGGGATGGACACAGCCTTGGCGAGAAAGAATAGCCCCCTGTATTATCTCATTCTTTATTTTTATTTTACTATATTTATATGCAGCTTAATCATCAAAACCTCTTAGCAGTTTACATAAAATGCATATCAGTTTCAGACCAGTGTATCTGTCATGGCTTTCCCTCTGGCGAGGACACTTAAAACTCTGTATCGGCGTGCGCTAACCTGTGTCTCCTCAAAGAACTCCAGTTCTCTGGAGAAAGTGAATGACTAGTAAACCATATTAAGTTTGTGGTGTCCACATAACATGCAGATGCTTCCTCCCTTCCTCCTATGCATAGGTACATGCGCGCACACGTGCACACGTACACACACACGTACGTGCTAATGTGACTGATACCTAGGGAAAGTGGGGGGGGGGGAATTCAATTCAATTTGCATTTAAAGCAAATTTATCAAATTCACACATCCCAAAACAACACAAGGAAATACAGCTATCCTTTGAAAACTGCACTTACCTATAATTTGTGATGCAGTTCTCCAACCAAAGAACGTTTACAAAAATGCGTTTATTAGAGGAAACTTTGCCCAAAAATGAGTACATAGTATGTATTATATTGGGAGAAATTGCTTCTGAAAAAGTGTTCATTAGTCAAAAAACTGCATACAAATTGTGTTTATGGGGGAAAATCCACACGCTGAATAATTTCCATGAGGATTTTTAAACAAGAAATCTGCAAATTGCTGCAGAAATGTGGCAAACCCAAATTTAGAAACATGAGAGACTGAGAGAAACTGAAATTGCCAGAGCCCCCCCCCCCCAATGCTATAGATCCAATGCTAATGACGTGGCAGCTAAAAAAGCCAATGCAATTCTGGGCCTCATCAATAGGAGTATAGCATCTAGATCAAGGGAAGTAATAGTGCCACTGTATTCTGCTCTGGTCAGACCTCACCTGGAGTACTGTGTCCAGTTCTGGGCACCACAGTTCAAGAAGGACACTGACAAACTGGAACGTGTCCAGAGGAGGGCAACCAAAATGGTCAAAGGCCTGGAAATGATGCCTTATGAGGAACGGCTAAGGGAGCTGGGCATGTTTAGCCTGGAGAAGAGGAGGTTAAGGGGTGATATGATAGCCATGTTCAAATATATAAAAGGATGTCACATAGAGGAGGGAGAAAGGCTGTTTTCTGCTGCTCCAGAGAAGCGGACACGGAGCAATGGATCCAAACTACAAGAAAGAAGATTCCACCTAAACATTAGGAAGAACTTCCTGACAGTAAGAGCTGTTCGACAGTGGAATTTGCTGCCAAGGAGTGTGGTGGAGTCTCCTTCTTTGGAGGTCTTTAAGCAGAGGCTTGACAACCATATGTCAGGAGTGCTCTGATGGTGTTTCCTGCTTGGCAGGGGGTTGGACTCGATGGCCCTTGTGGTCTCTTCCAACTCTATGATTCTATGATTCTATGATTCCTCTTTTCAAAATACGGGTATATCACTCACTGTACACCTTCATTTTAAAAAATCCCCCTCCTGCCTTTACTGCACAATTGCAAGTAACATTTCTACGTATTCACATTTCTGATGTTCCATATGCTCAGGTCTCCCGGAAATGATTTGGATCTATGAAGTTGGACCGAATTTTAATTAGACATTCTTACTTTATAACAATATTATTTTACAAGACAAGGATCTCTGCTCTGACAGCAATTTTCAGTGCTCATGTCTGAAGTTACATCTGGCCAAATCAAAGGGAATACTGTAATTTATTCCTTTTACATTGGGTGAGCTGGTGTGAGGTTATTTTGCCCCATTCAAAAGTTGGACAGTATAAATAACACACTCTAGTCATAGCCAGTAGAACTAAACTTAGCCTGTAGTGGAAGACTTGACTTGGTATTAGTATAGAGATGGAAAGTAAAGCCCTTTAATAGTTTGACCTATATACAACATGCTCCATTTCCCCCCTCTCCCAGAAGATGTTTGTCAAAACATTTTTTAAAGTTAAGGAAGATTTTACATATTACTACCAAGATTCAAATAACTGAGTAACTGGTTCTGCACACCAAACTGGGAAGCTTTTCATTTTTGATTCCCTCCACCCCCTGTAATAGCTGCCTTTTGTGCCAGATGGCAAACTGCTTTTGAAACATTAGAATTTTGGACATGTCGGGGTGTGTGTGTGTGTGTGTGTGTGTGCGCGTTTTACAGGGAGGAAAGTCAAAAGTCGGCCCTGGCCATGAGCTGTTTCTAAGCAAAGATTAGCAGTGGGGGCGGGCGGGCAGTTTCTGAAGGACTTTAAAGTTTACGAATGGCCTTGGGATCAAATGACCTCCTGATGGTGTGACTTAGAGGGATGAAAACTGCGACATGGAATTTATAACAAGCAAAGATAAATCTGGCAACCAAATGGAAACATGCTACAACTTACAGAAGTTTATTATTGTCTTACTAGAATTTGACAAGCTGCAGGAATTACTAAACTTACAAAATATATTCAAGCCAGTGAAGGATACCACCCTACAGATAATTCCACAGAGAACTACACATTGTTTGTTATTTGAACAAGAAGCACAGTGAACACTCACTTTGTTTTCACTGTTATAATAATGTTATCTTTGGATTGCAAGTTTCTGTATGCACTCAATCTTTTCTTTTAAAAGTGAATAAATTAAGGACAGAGGCATAACATGAGAGAGCAACAAAATCTTGATGCACCTCATAAGCATACGTCAGGGTACATCAGTAAAGACCACCTGAAAATAGCCAGACAATTGATACTTAAAGATGCTGTACATAATTTCGTTTAAATGTATGCCTCCTCTGCTAATCCCCACAAAAAGGAACACATGAAAAAGGTGCCACAAAATAAGTCTTGGGGTATCTTTAAGAGTAACAAATTTATTAGGACATAAGTTTCTGTGGACTGCAAAGAATAGTCTCTGTATGTGCAGTTTCACAAAGCTTACTGTAGCAAAAGTGTTTTGCTAATACTGACAACAAAGAGAAAAGACTCTGAGCTTGTGCAGTTTCACATTAGAAACTCAGTTAACTCATTCATCATGGTTTTTGCTCCCTTCCTGCCTTGGGCCAGTCAGTCACCAGCTCCCAGCCAAACCTACTTCACGCAGCTGTTGAGAAGATGCAGAAGAAGATGCAAACCGGCTGCACCGAGGGGAACAAGGTCTTGCATCAGAGGCATCGGCTTGAGGCAGATTAGTGAAGTTCCAAGGCTTCAGTCTTCAGCCTTAACCCAGACTGATTTTGATATGTTTTACGGAAGCAGGGGAATTGAACATATACCGGTATATATAATAATGCGGGTAGCGCTGTGGGTAAATCCTCAGCGCCTAGGGATCGCATGGTCGGCGGTTCGAATCCCTGCGGCGGGGTGAGCTCCCATCTTTCGGTCCCAGCTCCTGCCCACCTAGCAGTTCGAAAGCACTCCTAAGTGCAAGTAGATAAATAGGTACCGCTTTCTAGCAGGAAGGTAAACGGCGTTTCCGTGTGCTGCACTGGTGCTGGGTTGCCAGAGCAGCTTCGTCACACTGGCCACGTGACCCGGAAGTGTCTTCGGACAGCGCTGGCCCCCGGCCTCTTCAGTGAGATGGGCGCACAACCCTAGAGTCGGACACGACTGGCCCGTACGGGCATGGGGTACCTTTACCTTTACCTTATATATTTAAAGGTAATTGTTTTGCATTAATACCAAATTCCTTGCCACAAACCCTTCTGCCCAGAGCCACAATCCTGTACCCACCTTGGGAGCAGAGGAGGAATGCGGCTGCTCGTGGGTTTGGGAGGCAGTCTGCTAAGCACAAAGAGACTTCCTTTGTAGAAATGTAGACTGTGAGTTGACTGGACAGTGAAAGAAAAGAAACTACAGAAATCCCAAGGACTGGGACAGGGCTCATCAACGTTTTGTACCAGCAGGCACATTTCAAGTTTTGAGAAAGTGCTGGGGGTGCAACTCGCATCAGCATGGCTGCCATCAGATCCATGGCACAACACAAAATTAGAAGACTCATTGCTTCTTCCCTGCCTCACATGGGTAGCATTCATCTAAGTCTTACACATGGTAGACCCATTGAAATTAACAAACAGGACTAAGTTGGGTGCATTAATTTCAATTGGGCAGCATAGTTTAATACTACCCCATTTTCTCTCTGATTTTTCTTTGATAGAAATGGTTAGCAGGCTACATATGTCCGTTCTGAACACATTTTGGCTTGTGTCATGTATTCCTTCCAACACAGCTATCTGCTAACTCAATAGGGTAGTGTATGCGTGTCTGTGTATGTAAACTATATCTGACCTTATGGAAAGTAGGTTTTGCCTCATAGGGCAAATGGAAAACGTTAAACAGTTCTTAGTTTATTTTTCCCTGGGTAATGTTTTCAAGCAACATGCACCAAATGCGCGCGCACACACATACCCACACACCCACACCATTGTATATTTTGCTTGCATTATATTTCAATAGATGCCCCCCACCAAATCTTCTGATTTTTAAATCTAAGACAAAAATGTTCTAATTTATTTTAGTGACAGGAATGATTGATAGGCACTACACTGCTTTGTTTGCTGCTAAGAGATGATTCAAAGTCATCTGATTGCTGTGGACTTGCCAGACTCTCCTCAACTGGAAATGATAGAAGAATGCCAGCCAGGGAGCATGGGTCCAGTTACAGATGGGTAGCCGTGTTGGTCTGCCATAGTCAAAACAAAAAAAATTCCTTCCAGTAGCACCTTAAAGACCAACTAAGTTAACTTAGTTGGTCTTTAAGGTGCTACTGGAAGGGAGCATGGGGTTAGAGTTCGCTGCCTTCTGGTTCAAATTCATGAGCCAGAGGCTCCCAAGCAGGATATCTTCCCAGCATGGTCAACTGCTGAGCTGCTCAGTGAAGACTCTTCTTGACTGACTTTGTTCACCTGGGCCACGGTGGAGGACCTTTATCAGCCTGAGGGCCACGTGGACAACCTTTTCTGGGCTGTATGCTGGTGATGGTGAGGCAAGGGGCAAATGGGGGCAGAGAATTGGATAGGACTCCTACTTTTGTGCAGTAGCCATTCAAAACACACACCTCTACCCCACTCCACTCAGGGGCAGACTTCAGTCTTTCAAATTTCAGCGGCACCCTGTGCAAGCCCAACATTTGGCACCTCCACCTCTCACTTTCTGCTCAATTCACCATGTCATATTTGGTGTGTCTGCCAGGCTCAGTGTCCAGTGCGGGGGAACTGGTTGTGCTGCCCTAATGCCCCTCTGCTCCCCCCCCCAGGCCAAGCAAGAGGTGCTATCATAGTTCAAGGACCTATTTTAGCCAGGCAATGAGGATACAGAGTATGACCTGTGAGGGCTATAACCTGGTGAGAGTCTGAAGGGCCAAACAGAGGAGTCTCAAGGGCCACATTCAACACCTGAGCCTGACGTTCCCCAGTCCTGGCCTAAGTTAATCATTGGAACCTTCTGTGCATTAAGGAGTCTCTTGTTCCCAATGAGCAACCTCCTGGTGTGTGCGCCAGCTCTTCCTTCCCCTGGTCCCTTATTCATTTTACTGTCTCCCAGCCCTACATTCTCTCTCTCTCTCTCTCTCTCTCTCTCTCTCTCTCTCTCTCTCTGACATAGTACATGGTTATTGTTACTGAAAGAGAGCATAGCCATGAAGTTTTTTTAAAAAAATGTTTACCACATCCAAGCAATCAAACACAAAGCGGTTAGGTACATTAATAGCAGTGTTTCTCAGCAATGGAAAGTGCAGTTCACATCAGCATTTGGCTGCCTTAATGGGGTTTTGTAGCTACCTTATGACTGAACATTCATTATACTGCATCTCATAGTTTATAATGAGAAAATTATTCTAAATTGCCCAGGGGATGGTTGTGATTAAACTATTTGCCATTGCTTCCTCTACTAAATTACACACACACACACACACACACACACACACACACACACCCTGCTCCGACCCCCCTGGAATGTGGTTGTAATGAACTGTTACATTTGCCAAATGAACACAATAGGGAGGGGGCAGAGGGCACAGTGAATATTTTTGAATGTTATTATTAAACCTGTTGATTGGACAGAATTTTATACTTCATTGTAAAGCCAAGTTTGCGATCAGTTTAAGGCAGCTAGAAGGAAGCTTTCCATGGGGTTGTGTGCAATTAGTAAAACCAGCTCTGAGCCAATTCCAATGCCTGATCTGCTTTAATTGTCTACGTACTGGCGGAGGCATTAAAATCCTTCCCTTCTCATTGATGAGCTTATATGAGGCGTCGGCTGTCTGTCTCCTCTAGTGAAATGCATTTCACAGGCAAAAGCACAGCAGCCTCCTTTCAAATGTTCTCCAACACTCTTAATCCTTTTGAATTTTGCAGGCACAAATGAGGCCAAGTCATTGAAATACAGTCTGTCCTCTTGGTTGAAATGTTTTCCTGTCTTTTTCCAAAGACATGTCATTCACGTCTATTTTGGAGCAAGTTTATCACAACCCTATTAACAAAACACACAGAGAGAAAAGTTTTGCAGACAATTTCTGTGTGTTCCTGCAGCACAGAGGCTGTATGTGTACATGATTATCTCTGTGTGAGAAACCTCAGATGAGACATGAATCCGAGGCAAATATTCCCACTCCTGATGTATTCAGACAGCTTCCAAATCCAAGGTGATTCAGGTCTGAAGTGGTCCAAGGTTAAGCAGGCTAGTTCTGAGGCCCCACCTCATCTCAAGTGGATACTTTATTTTAACCTCCCACAAATGTCTCCAAGCTCTCCATAAACAGAAAACACTGGGCAGGAGGGAGACTCCAAGGGTGGGTGAGTGTAGTTCTCTGACTGACAGCTGTAACTTTCAAGCAGAGAATGACTTTACCAGGGCTCCCCTTTTTCTCCCAACCACAGTGCTTTTGGGATGGATGTTGAAGGAACTTATTAAAGGCTGTCTCGGTGTTTTTACTGCTTTTTGTGATTATGTCTGTCTGGGGGCAGAAACAGCAGCCAAGGCTTCCAAGAATGCTTTGAGAGTCACCATTTAATAGATCATATCCAATGCTGTCTGTTTAATGGGATGGCTGACACCAAGTCTCCACAACCTTTATCAGCCTTATCCAATACTTTCCTCCTTGTTGTCTGGAAAAGTGGAGGGCAGGGGGCATAAGCACCGACCTGCTAAAGGTGGCACACACTGCACAACTGCAACTTACTCTAGGGCACCATGAGCGCCACCCTAGAGCCAGGTTTTGTGTGTGTGCGTGCAGGAGAAATGATCTTGCCACTTTTACTGCATCCTCTGCCCCTATCCCTAACAGAGGTGTGGGTATTGAAGTAATGCCACAGCAATCAGATGGACTTCTTGGCTCTTTTATTTTTGTATATTTATATAAAAAGCAAAGCAGTCAATCTATATATTTAAGTGACCCCAGATATTGGAAAAATATGCATATGTGTCAACTATTTTCACAGGATTTATATTACTGCAAAATGTGGAGTCTCATCTTAGTTCCTTAGTTTTAACTATTTTAAAATAAATATGGAAAACCACCCAAGAAGTGATTTTTAAAAATAATCCATAACACACACAAACAGGTTTTAGAAGGCATAAGCATGGGCTACCACTTCAGCATTCGTCAGCAAACCAAGAACTAGGCCACAGAAAATGAAGTATTTCCCACAGATATCACAGGTTGGAGTTACAAGAAAGGAGATTCTGGCTAAACATCAGGAAGAGCTGTTTGACACTTGGCAGGTGGTGGACTCTCCTCCCTTGGAGGTTTTTAAGCAGAGGCTGGATGACCATCTGTCAGCGATGTTTTAACTGAGATTCCTGCATTGAAGGGGGTTCAGGACCACATGGCCTTGGGGGTCCCTTCCAACTCTACCATTCCATGGCTATATGATTCCACATCAGCGGAATGTCTGCCACCTATTGTGTGCATGTAAAAGCACAGAGAAGGAAACATTATTATGTGCAGAAGCCCTGCAAAGGTATTCCTCAATCATCTGGCCCTCCAGAAGAACTATTCTGACCTTCATGACAGGAATACAATTTAAAGTGACCCCACATTTAAACCCTCAGCACATGTTGCTCCTTTCCCAACTAACTTGAAGGTTATGTGATTCTTAGCTACTGGTGGCGGCTGCCAAAAAGCTTTCAGGGAATTTCCTCACCATGTTACAGATTTTATGAGTCATATGAAAAACTGGGAAATGATTCAACCAGCTGCCTTGAGTTGACTTGAAGATTTTTACAACACCTTTGTGCCGCATGGGAGTCAGTCAGCAGAATGTGTTATTGTAACATCAGATGGTTGTGCTACAAGGATGCTGCTTGCTATAAAATGTTGTAAAACATTTGCAAACAGACAGTCAATAAAGAGACAATGCAAAAAGCTACCATACCTTTTCTTTCTGGATTACTGGATGTAGATGGAAATTGAGAATAAGATGGGAATATTAGCTGGATGGTTGTAGCAGGTCTCAACCCTGAGCATGTCCAGTGTTGCCAAAATGTGTCCATGAGCAGCTGGTACTGGACTCACAACTTTTGCTCAACTAAATTTTGTGTGTGTGTCACGTAACTCCTTTTCTAGATATTGAATCAAGATCCAGATGGAAAGCGAGGCATTAAGGCTGTATGCACATCACTGTTTAATCTGGCCAGTGGCCCCAGTGTGTTCCCACCACTGGCACTTGAAGCCATGCACACATGACATTAGCCACAAGCCATATCTATCGTGCAGTTTTTTTGAGAAATACTGGAAATGGATGCGCTTTTCCTCAAACCAGCTTCCGTCTGATTTGATGGTGCGACTGAACTTGGAGCACTGTGTGTAGCTCTGGTCACCTCACCATATAAAGGGCATTGTGGCATTGGAAAAGATTCAGAGAAGGGCAACCCAAATGACCAAGGGATGGAGCACCTACACAGTGAGGAAAGGCTGCAGCATTTGACGCTTCTTAGTTTAGAGAGAAGGGGAGTCCTGGGCTATGGATATCCAAAACTTGTGGCCATCCAGTGAAGCTGAATGTTGGAAGATTCAGGACAGACAAAAGAAAGTATTTTTTCATACCCCCTCCCCCAGGAGACAATGATGACCACCAACTTGGATGGTTTTAAAAGAAGATTAGAAAAAACTCATGGAGAATGAAGTTTTCAGTGGCTTTGAACCATGATGGTTATGTTCTTCCTCCAGGGTTGGAGGCAATGATGCTCCTGAAGACCAGTTGCTGGAAAGTGCAGGAGGGGAGCGTGCTGTTGTGCTCCGGTGCTGCTTGCAGACTTCCCACGGGCACCTGGCTGGCTACTGTGAGAACAGGATGCTGGACAAGCTGGGGGATTAGCCTGATCCAACAAACTGTTCTGATGCCCTTAACCCACTAAATAGCAGTTCAGTAATGGCAGCAGTGGCAGCAGCAACAAATCTGTTCATCTCATCAGGTCTCACCTCCTCTCATTTGAATGATCAGGAAGAATGCATGGCATATGCATAGTACTACAAGACCTAAGAAAAGAAATACTGAATGCCAAAGGAGAATGTCACCTGGGAATTGATCTAGGTAAAAGAACAGCTCAAAAAGCAGTTTATTGGTCAGACAGGCATGCTTAAATTAACAGTTTTATACAGTAATATACCAGATGTCAAACCCAAAAAGAACTTATGCTGTCTCATGAGTTTCCAAAAAGATCCTGGCAGAAGCTAAGAATGGAGATGTGAATGTAAAGTGAAATACTATCTTGTCCTGGTTGATTACTATTCTATATGTTTTCAGGAAAGCAACACAATTAAATCAGTAATCAAATTCTGCAAGTCCATGTTTACATGACATGGTGTACAAGATGAAATTGTGAATGGCAACCAGGACTGCTGGCAGGGGAGTATGGCGGGCACAGATATCACCACCCCCACCCCCACCATTATCGCCAGACTCTTGCTATTTTTTTGTTTTTAAGTTAGTTAATTGCCCCCCCCCAGCTCAATAGTTACAAAGCAAAATAGGCAGGCAAATAATTGCACAAAGATGCATCACTTTGGTTAACAGCCTGTTTCAAACATTGAACTCTCTGTACCAAATTAGCCCAGCAAAGCTTATGAATCAGTATTTACCCCTTGCGAATTTCAGTGAAGCTGCCTTTGCTTTATACTTGCAACTCAGATTATATTTACCTGACATTTGCAGTCTTTTCTAACCAGTATATGAATATAGGGGTTTGTGTTTCTCTTGGGATAAAAGGAAATGGGAAGGACCAGTTCCTTTTATTCCACTTGACACAAGTTGAACCCAAAGGTATCTGCTATCCTTATTTTTTGGGGGTGGGGGTGGTGGTAGTAGTGGAGGTTGGAATCTGGACTCAGTGTTGCGCAGGGGGCCTGGTAGGAATTTTTTCCAACTGGCAAATTGGCACCGGCCTTTTTTGGGGTTTGTTGCCTACCTCGTAGCAATCATCACAACTTTCTTGGTATTTGACGGTTAGGCATTGGAATGTGTTGTTGGTGTGTGGAAGGGCAAGGTGTGGCCATCGCCTATCCCTTCAAATTTGGGTATTCCGTTAAAGGAACCCGGCAGTTGTGGATCCTGTCCGATGCCCTGTGTGGCGGGGGGCCATGACACGACCCTCAGTGACATCAGGGGAGAGCTTATAGTTGTATTAGCATCAACAGGGCTCCCCCTACTGGTGGTTAACCCCTCTTCAGACTCACCCCTCTCCGAGTGGGTGGAGTCAAATCTTCCGTGGTCCAATGCCTAAGCCAATACCTTCTCACTTGGTGTAATCAATAAAGTTGTGGCCTTTTCTTGCCCATCAACCTTATACACTGTGTCCATGTGTCTTTATTCCTCCAAGCGGGGATCGGGCCCTCGAATCACAATTCTCCAGTCTTCACCTCTGACATATTCTAGCGCAAGGTCCCATCTCAGCCTAAATGGCTTCAGACCTGGAGGAATGCCTCTTTCCAGAATGCCTCCTTAGAGTACTACCCTTGATGAAGTGTGTTATGCTTGACCAAAGGAAAGCACTTTGCTGTGGTTGGTCCCAAGAGAGACTCAGGTAGTGTGTGCTTCTTAAAAATAATCTCTATTAAAAAAGTTATACAAAAATCTGCAGAAAACAGTGTTATCAAACAGAATCTGATTACAATATACATAGTCTATACATAATTCTAGATCACTGTTGAACAAATACAGACACGAAATAAAAGCAAAATAAATAAACCACAGGTATGAGAATGTGGGGAAGGTAGCAACTAAAACCATATATACCACAGATATAATGAGACAAGGTTACAAAACAAAGGCCCTATTATACCAGAGGAGAGTAATCTCAGTATTCTAATGCCCTAGATCATTGCATCAACCATAGTCGTTCTTGGGCCAAGGGAAGTCCTGGCTCAGCTGGCATTGATCTTTTAAGGATTTCTTCTTTGCCTTGGTATTTTAAAGGGGCTACATTTTTAACTGTTGCCTTTTGTTTTTAGCCATTGCCTTTTGGTCACTGTAGCTTACCGTATGTTTGG
Organism: Podarcis muralis; assembly: GCF_964188315.1. Lineage (NCBI taxonomy): Eukaryota > Metazoa > Chordata > Lepidosauria > Squamata > Lacertidae > Podarcis > Podarcis muralis. The sequence goes on from NC_135657.1 coordinate 120,112,622, forward strand.
GTATTTATGGTGGTTTACGTTTTGATTTGGGGGGAGATTTTATTATTTCGTATTACTGCATACCACCTTGGGATCCATTTGGATGAAGGGCAGTTCAGAAAGTGCTGGAAATAAATAAATAAATAAATAAATAATAAACAACCAATAAACAAATACCACTAACTCCCATGTGACTGGATAATGAAACTGTCTGCTGTACAAAACTGCCATTTTGCAGGTCAATCCTCACCCTCAAACAGACATTATGAATTAAAACAGTTCAGAATTAGTTCACAAATATTGATACCAGATGTGACCATGACAACCCTATTGCATGCCAGCCTACATAAACCATGACAAGAAAAAGGGATTGTGTACATATTTGCCATTGCTGTACTGGGGTCATTTTGAACCAAAGCACCTGCCCAATTATTCCATTCATTAGCTTGCAGGAAATTAACAATTGCCTGCTAATGAAGATGGATGTTTACTATTCCATTTGACAGAAAATAAGATTCTCCTACTGGACAGAAAGATGGGATTCAGATTGTATTTGTGTGTGTATTTTGAGAATCACCAAGCCTGATGCAATGTCCTCAAACTTACCCTGAACTCTGCTCTTGATATTTGAGCTGATTAGTTTTCCTAGGTGTTTGATGTTGACTGATGCATCTGCACCTGTGTGATAATTGTTTTCTGGATGAATATATATGTTGTGATCCAAGTGAAACGTAGGAAGACCCCCACATCACTAAAACTCTTCCCCCTCCCTTCCCAGCCGTCCTTTATTACCTCAGCATGAATCACTTTTCTAAAAGCTACTAGTATGTCCTAGATTTATCAAGGGATATGTGGATATTTTATCATGCCAGCTGTTTAAAGTCTCCTACAACTCAACAAAGTGATCTGTGTCCTTGCTTTTATCATTGCTCAATCTTCCCAGTGTTCTGTAGAACAAAGGAAGGGGCAGCTGTTATAAAACAAAAGCGGTTTGAAACAGCACCCAGGTTTGAACAACCATTTTAAGAATAGCTGTTTTCAGACAAGGGTTTCATTGCACGACGTGTTATTGCACCCCACCCCTGACTCCGAGGGGTGCAAGATTCCAGGGGTTCTGGGTGCTTGCCCAGGGTTCCCTTTTCTTGGAATGAGGGGCAGCAGGGACTGTGCTGTCTTTAGGATATAAGGTCTATTTACAGATATATATAACCTGAGGGGCTTCCAGCATTAACACCCCAAGAGGGTCTTACTTCTCTGATAGCCACAGCCTTGGATTCCAGCAGAAATCAGGCATGGCCTTCTACAGCTCTCTCTGCCTTCTACAGCTTCTACCAGCAAGTTGAGGGAAAGGGACTCACCTATTTTTCATCTGGTGCAAAGACACTTCCTTTGATGCCTTAGTGGTCCATACTTAGAAGGCCATTACCTCTTAGAGGGCCATTGTCTTGGCCCTCACAAAGCCTGTCAGTACATTACTCAAGCTTCTATGGGCAACTTTGGCCTGGGAGGAGTCATTCGAACCCCTCCAGCAGCACCTTTGCAGCATCTTTGCAGCCACACCAACCATCCCAAGGCCAACATTGGGGAAATTTCCACCAGGCTATTAAGGTTGGCCTTCTCTGTTCTGCTCGCTCCATGTTGAGGCCTTTCTAGGTACACAGACTGTTCTTTTTTAAAAAATTTTTTTATAGTTTTCATTTATATACATTTCAATAGCTTAACAATTGTTGTAACATTTCAAACTTCAACTTCCTCCTCTTTCTGTGGTTCCTTAAATTTCTTTTTATCATTTCCTGCACATTCTAAATTAACTTATTCCTTTATTCATCTATTTTGATTCTATATTCTTTTGAAACTGCAGGTTATTACAATAATCCTGACAATGTATTTATCTGTTTCATATTTGTTTGTAAATAGTCAACAAACCATTTCCATTCTTTTGTAAAAAAATGTTATCTTGATTTTTTATTCTTCTGGTAAGTTTCGTCATTTCTGCATAGTCCATGAGTTTTTGTATCCATTCTTCTCTCACTGGGACTTTTTCTTCTGACTGTTCTGGCCCAGTTGTTCCACCAGCAGCTCCAGGGCTCCACTCCACTGGGCTCATCACCCTCAGCCGTAACTCGTGGCCCTCCTGGTGATTCAGCCCAGCAGGGTCTCAATAGCGATATTCAGTTACAACCCTGACAGGGATGATTTGGTGTGCAGCGTATGACGAATGCCATTTTTTGTCCTGAGGAACAAAGTAAACATGAGAAACAGCTAGCCATGCCTGTGGGGGCAAATACAGTGGGCGCTTGGGTTGCGAACGTGATCTGTGCAGGATGCACGTTCGCAACCCGCAACGTCCACAACCCGCAGCGGCGCGTCTGCACGTGCATGGGTTTCAATTCAGCGCTTCTGCGCATGTGCAACCGTCCAAACCCGGAAGTAACCCATTCCTGTACTTCTGGGTTTCGGTGGTCCGTAGTCCGAAGAAATGCAACCTGAAGCGTCTGTAACCTGAGGTAGGACTGTATAACCTTTGTATGCTCGACATCACCATTGTCCCACCTCCACGATTTGCTGTTCCTGCATACAGCATTCAGCCACAGACATGGTGTCCCTGAATGAGTGAGTGCCAAAATGATTAGGTGCCAGAACCTCCCTTTCCAGGCACCACTGCAGTACAGCCTGAAACTGATGTCAAGTAAGGGGTGAGGTTAAAAAGAAGAAGAAAGTAGAGGGAAGAGACCTTTAGATACAATTTTCATGCTGTATACATGCTCCATGTGTTTTTGGCTGGACTCTGGATTATACATGCCAACACATTGTGTGAAAGCTGCAACATTTCTGACTCAAGAAGATCAGGAAGTGCTAAAACTCTTAAAGTACCACCTCTTCCAAGGGACTGTCCAGTGCACTTTTGTAGACTGAAAGAGCTTGGAACAGCACCTGTGCTTATTTATGGATCTATATCTGATGTGTCTGCTCATCTGTTTTTTCAATCCACCAACACAAAGAGTGATTTTGAAAGTGAGCAAAGGTCACACTGGAGAAATAATGTTTAGTGGTGGAAAAAGAAAATTCCATTTATGAATGCTTGTATTAATGGTATGGAGATATTGCTACAGTGGAAGCCACTAGATAATGCAAGAAGGCACACAACCATTTATTTACAGCGATAAGCATGTTTCTGTTGAAACAAACTTTGGTTGACAGCCAGTTTTTCCACGGTGAGAAAAGAGCAAGTCAACTTCCCTGTCTGCATCCCTTGTGGTCAGTTCAATGACACAAAGTGGTAGTGTCAGTTTTGCATTTTGTGGTACAGAAAGTATTGGTTTAAAGTGCAGAGATCTTTTCTATTCTAACTAATTCAAGAGGGTTCTGGAAGCTTCTCTGTGTGATACAAGCTGGTGCAAGCCGGAAGTTTCTAGCTAACAAGCAAGCAAGCAAGCTTCTATTCTGCCTAGAAACAAGCAGAAGGATCCTGATGTTTTGGTTATTCCTTCAGAGAAGCTGAGCAGCTGGTTCAAACTGGTTCTGTTATCTCTTTCTTTCAAGGTCATACTGATTATAAGAACAGGCCAGAAGGAACCTGAGTTTCACTGTCTGTCTCTCTTTCCTTCTGGTGTGGTGTTCTGTACATATTGTGTTTAAGTGTTAAGTAAATTTAAGTCTGCTGCAACTGGATTTCTTACTGACTGTGCCGATCCTGAAGATGTATGGAATTGTGACTGTTATGCTCATTTGCCTTCAATAGTAAACTCTGCTGGATGAAGCTAATTGCCTCTGGTCTATTTTTTGGGAATCCTGCAAAGTGTTTATGTGTTTACTCTGCTAACTATACATTGGGGGCTGCTCTGGATCAATATGGAGCAGAATCAATGACAGGAGAAACTAAAAGAAACCAAAACTGATCTATTCACCCATCCCTATCCACCATCCATCTGGTGGGCTGACTTCTCCAACTGTGGGAAGTGTCTCAATGATGGCACTAAGTCTGTACATAACATGCTGTTTTTCTGGAGTGGCATCCTATTTTCCCTTTCTTGGGTGGCACCATCTTGGATACAAGCACCATTGTGGGAGGCACTTTCCCCACAAGAAACTAGAGTGAAGTTGGAGAGATTAGAGTCCAGGGATGATGTTCAGTGATGGGCCAAGAGCCATTCTCATGTGACCCTTGCTCATGAGGATGCACCATTGTCTACATCTGATGGGTGTCAGGTGGCGGAGGGGACAGCAGTGATGGGGGGGGGGAGGGGGTGGCGGCAGCAAAGAATGACAGCCCGGTGGAAGAGCACGCAGAAGGCTCCAGCTGCAATCCCAGCCACCTCCTCCAAAAAAGTTCTCAGGTTTTAGGAATGGAAAATACTCGCCCCTGAGACCTTAGAGAGCCCCTGTCAGTCAGAGGAGATAGCTCAGGGCAAGGTGGACCAGTGACCTGATGCGGCACAAGGCAGTTTTATCTGTTCATGCAACACCTCTGTATGTCATCAACCCATGGCCAAAGGATGTAACTTCGTCCGACATGGATAAGAGCAGAGATGCTTTCTGATCACTGTGAAAGTTTCCAGATCACGAATGCCCCATGGATTGAGCAATGGATTGAGCAGTTTGCTTTAGACCTACTCAGTCCATTTATTTTTCCTACTGATCTGCATCGTGTTTACATGTTACTGCATGGTTTGATGCAGCATGATTGTGGAATATTTGGGAATAATAAGGAAAGAGACACCACTGTTCAAACCGTGATAATCCATTATAATGTATTTAAAGCAAGTGAGTAGAAGATCCCCAGATTCCCTCACTTCCTTCCCTTTCTATTTGTGGAAAAGGAAATGAGGTGCAGCCCCAATTAGGTCTCACTTCACCATCCACACCCTTCCCATTCTCTGCAAAGCAGGTATGATGCCAAGATCATCATTGCAGGTATGCGTGCCAAGTATCTGCTGCAGCCCAGATGATTACATCTTACAGATACGATTGTAAGTTGACAAGCACATTCCCCCTGGAGACAGGATAACTGAATATGCAAGCTAATGCGCTTATGATTCTTTCATGTGCAGAGCTGAAACAGATGTTCAGAGATCATCCTCTGGCACCAGGAAAGTGTCTGTGAAACCCTGGATGTGAGCTTTCTTGGCACATTCTTTTCAGATGGACTAGAGGGCTCTGTAAGCGATTAGTTGCTGTCAGTTTGCAAACACTTAATGACGTGTGCCCATGGCTTGCATACCAGGAAACTAATCAGGAAGCATAGACTGCTTCTTTGTGCTTAGGAGACAAGCATTTCCTTTTTATGGCCTAACTGGAATTTATTCCTCCTTGGACTTTGCAGGTTTTGCACTTTAGAAAGCCCATCAATAATAATTTGAACATCAATGCCACCTCAAGGAAAGTATTTTAAATGCACTGTGGAGTATGCTCAAGCACACTGGTTAGGGATGGGTGAAATCCACAGGGAGAATTTTCATTGGCAATTCTACTTTCCCCATGCCAAGCAACACATTTGCATGGAAAAGACCCACTGGAAATTCAACATTCACCCGATCCTGCATATACTTCAGTTGCCCCCTGCTTTCCAAATTAAGCCCTAGTTCAGGGGTCTGAGTCAGCCCCCTTAGTACTAGGGCAGGCAGTTCCCCGATGGGGATGTCAATGCCTCCCTCCTTGGCCATTGGATCAGTCATGCGAGAAGAGAGGAGTCAATAATCCTGAGCATGGAGCATCTGGGGTGGGGGGCTGTGTATCTGTCCTGTGGGTGCCTTTCTCTGCTTGGGCTGCACAAGTATTGTCTCAGTAGCCACACTGCCTCCCCCATCACGTTGGTCTCTGAATGTATTCATTTATTAGTGAATTTATATCATTTTTAAATAGAAAAAAGCTTTCTTATGTCATTGTACAGTAATGTATAAGTTAAGGAAATTTATAACAATACATAAAACATCATAGCTGAAAAAATGGGCAACAATAAAACAGCAGTAGCTAGTGATACTACTGAAACAGCACTCACCCCAGTAAAATAGTAAAATCACAATATAAACAAGGATAAAACAACACCAAAACTATCAAGGCCTAAGTGCAATCCTGAAATTTCAGGAAAGCAACAGCAGAGAGTTTTCAAGAACATCTTAAAACTTACAGTGATGCAGCATTTCAATTGAAAATGGCCGAGGACCCACGTACTTACAGGACCGCCTCTCCTGGTATGCCCCGCGGAGGACCTCAAGGTCCATAAATAACAACACTCTGGAGGTCCCGAGCTGCAAGGTGGTTAGATTGGTCTCAACTAGGGCCAGGGCCTTTTCAGGACTGGCCCCAACTTGGTGGAATGCTCTGTCACAAGAGACCAGGGCCCTGCGGGATTTGACATCTTTACACAGGGCCTGCAACACGGAGCTGTTCCGCCTGGCCTTTGGCTTGGAGCCAATTTGATTCCCTTCCTCTCTTTCTTTTTTCTTTTCCTTTCTCCTCCCGCGATGAGGCTACATTTTAATATTTTAATGTTTCAATATTCTAATGTTGTATTTTAATTTTGTTTTTAAGTTGTAATCATTCAACTTGTTTTTATTATTGCTTGTTAGCCACCCTGAGCCCGGCCTTGTCTGGCGAGGGCGGGGTATAAATAAAAATTATTATTATTATTATTATTATTATTATTATTATTATTATTATTATTATTATTAAACTTTTCCCTTAGCTCTTTTGCTGGCCCATGTGGGACCAGCATGGATAGCTGGCTCAGGTGAGTATCTGATGTCTCCTCCCTTTATGGTCTTGATTGATGGGCTACTATTAAAATGAGGCTGCATCTTAAGCTGTACAGTGGTACCTCGGGTTACGTACTTAAATCATTCCGGAGGTCCGTTCTTAACCTGAAACTGTTCTTAACCTGAAGCACCACTTTAGCTAATGGGGCCTCCTGCTGCTGCCGCGCCGCTAGAGCACGATTTCTGTTCTCATCCTGAAGCAAAGTTCTTAACCAGAGGTAATATTTCTGGGTTAACAGAGTCTGTAACCTGAAGTGTATGTAACCTGAGGTACCACTGTATTTTAAGCCATATTTTAATTAACTGTTTGTTTGTTTGTTTTTGTTTTTTCTATTATGTTTTATTGTAATTCATATTTGGTGTTAGCCGCCCTGAGCCCAGCCCTGGTCAGGGAGGGCGGGGTATAAAATTATTATTATTATTATTATTATTATTATTATTATTATTATTATTATTATTAGATATTGGGGGTGCCATCAATGGAGAGGGGTAGTGCAGGATGAGGGAATTGGAAAAGTACTTGTGCAGAAGCCCCCCCTCTCAATATCACTCGTTTGCTACTCTTATTATTTATTTAATTCATTTATATCCTAGCTTTTTCTCCAAGGAGCTCAAGGTCTTGTCCTTCCTTCCCCATTTATTCTCACAACGACCCTGTGAGGGCAGCTGGGCTGAGAGATAGGGACTGGCCCAAGGCTACCAAGTGAGCTTTGTGGCTGAGGGGAGTTTCAAGCCACGGCCTCCCATGTCCTGATTCATTTCTCAAACCATTGCCCCACTCTGGCTCTCACTGGTGACTCTTGCAGTCAGGATCTTCACTCCTGACTGTGCCAGTGTCTTTCATGTCTCTTTCTGAAAAGAACTTTCCAGAATGTCTTTCCACATGGATCTCCAGGAGGTACATAGGCAAGGATGTCACTGTTGGGCACATGCAGGGAAGCAAAACGAAAAGGCTACCAGTTTCCAGTGTGAATCCAGCTGTTTTTGTTTAACACTGACACCTTTCTGCCCAGAGTTCCTGAACTTTTGTAAGCTGCTTGGCAATATGTTACCTAACATGAAGAACTATGGAGATTTCTGAAACATTAAGCAGTTTATAGATGCTTTTAAATAAATAAATACCTAGCAGGGACAACTGTGGAAAGTTGCATTTGTTACTCTGTTGTTTCCTATGCAACTTTCAGAGACATCTTTCTGACTCCGTGTCACGCAGTTCCTTGGATCTGTTTCTGATGTGTTTACTGAATGCAAGTAACACCCTCCTGTGGTCCGACTGGCCAATATAGGGCAAATTTAGCTATCTGAATGAAGGATAAAATCTAAATGCCATTGAAACAGCTAATGCTGTCATTTGTTTCCACAAATTAATCAGCATGTAGCAGCTCAATCCTAAAACTGGCTAAGTGCTTAGCATAGGATGGAAGTGCACAAGTTGACAGGACAACAACAGAATATGACACTGTGACTATCAAAACAAGCCCAAGGAACTGCACCTGCCATGGCAAAAAGGTAATATATTACGATACATAGCTGACCATGTGTTACCCTTTCATAGCACCCTGATCTATTGTGGCACCCAGTTGCTGCCTGAGGGAACCACTTCATGTTGTCTGCGGACACTTAGACCCTGTCAGGGCCCAGAGCTGCAGTATCAGCTAAGTTTTAATATAACTTCCTTTATGTGTAAATAGGTTTAAGATGTGTGCCTGAAACTAGCCATGATACAGAGACATAATAAGCTTGAGGGAGCCACACATACTGAACTGTGGAACTTATCATTATCACAACATTAGTCCCTTATTAATTGTCCCCTGCTGTTGTGCTTGGATGGAGATCAGCTCCACTTAGAGACGGGCAGCCAGACAGCGCTGAGGGGAAAGTGTTTGTGGCCATGCACCACATATGTGAATCATGACATTAAACAGATGGCCCATTCACTCCTCAGTGAAAGTCCCCTGGGGGCTATAAGAGAGAAAGGAGATTTCCTATGCAACATAACAATTTGGACATCATAGGGTATAGAGTTACAAGATTTTCTTTATTCCCCACCTGAAACTCTTAAAGGGCAACACCAGGGAATTCCATCTGATCTTTGGATACTAATCTTGTTTTATGCCATTTTGATCAGTCTGTTAAGAACTAGCAGTCCGCACAGGGGAGTATACATATAAGTGCACACTTAGCGACAGATGGACGGTCGCTTTTTCCAAGTGAATACACTTGGAGCCCACAAATCTTCCCTGTCTGGAGAAATCCTTGCACAGCAAGATCTCAGGAAGCAGGAATACTTCAGCTCCACACAACGCATGTTGGCAGGCAGACACAGCCTGGTGTGGAGTTGGCAAAGGGAGCCACTACCAGCCATACAGAGGGGAAATCAAAGCAATATTGTTTGGAATCTGTTGAATATCTCTCTACTTCAAGGCTACTCATTGGCCTTCAAAATCTGTGGGCACAATCCATTCCCCTGTGCAAGCCCCAGTTGAGGTAAATGAGAGCTTCATGAGTGCTCTTAAGCATCTCCTCATGGCAAGGACACTTGCATAGGTGAGTCTCTCAGTGCGTTTGGCTTGATGGAGCTGAATGAATATAGGAGTTCCACAACTCAAAATGCAAAGAAAATAATTGAGTAAGTCCATCACTAAGATGGTGCCTTCTTTTCTCCATTCTTTCTCTGGGGTGAAGTCAAACTTCTGTGTTAGCAGAACCAAGGTGGCTTCCCCGGGGGGCAAACCTGGGCATTATGTGTGGAGGTCCTGGGCTGCCCAGACAACAAGACAGTTGTTCATCAAAATACTTTATTGTAGCTATAGACTACTGTCTTTTACTCAAATAAAGCCAATCGATTCACTTAAGAGACTTTATAAACTGCCCAAAACCTTCCTTTCTGAACATACTGATAAGCAATGGCAGAGAAATTCACAAATTCAGTGAGGAGAACTTGGTTGGTTTTCATTTTCATATAAAAGTTTCAAGAATCACTTAGTGGGTGCTCAGTCAGAGTTTCCACTCTATGAAAGCCATAGAATAAGGAGACATCAAGCGATGTGCTTGCAAATCATTCCCTAGGACCATCCTTTCTAGACACTTCCTTTCCGAAGCCAGGAAGGGGGTTCTGTTCTGTAGGTGGAATTATCTTCCTCAATGGCTTTGACTGCAAACAGCAGTCTCTCTATAGAGAGAGGTCTGAAAGGCATTTCTCACTTTTTTCATGGCAACAATAATGATGTGGGGATAAATGTTGGGGATTAACCACCATCTGGAGGGACGGCTAATGGCTCACAGTGCAGCTGAGAATCATTAACTCCAACTACTCATTAATCGCCAGAAAATATCCTGTGCCAATGCCCTTATTATTGGCACATGCTAAAAGCAGGGGAAAGATTGTGAAGTAAATATATGGATCTGATTCATAAAAGGGGTGTCCTCTCCCTCACAGTGTAGCCTGAGGAGAAAGTCACTGTTGTTGAGGGTGGGAAAGTGATATTTTTCTCGGCCTCGGAAAAGATCCAAGTCTTGTGGGAATTGGAATTTGGGCCCCACGAGACACCAGGTGAGCGGTGGGGAAACAGATCTCTGTAACGTCTTTCCCCACCAATCCTTTGGAGGAATGGGACACAGTGGAGACTGTCATAGCTTTAAGAAATATGGCTTATTCACCTATTTACACCTCTCATGGGGGCGGGGTCCCGATCTTACAGTATGGTCATTTCAAGATGAGCTTGTACCCCATAGCAGTGCAGCCCTGGAGTCCAAGGAATCTCTCCCAGCCAGCAAACAGCCAGCCTGCCCAAGATGGATACCGGTCTTCCCCCCCCCCCTTCTTCCCAGCAACCCTTGCTAAAGATTCCCTTTTCCTGTCACCTGACACCCATTTACTCTGGCAACTTGCCAAACCCCCTTATTTTAAGCTACTTGTGTTTTAACATATTTGCAATGTTTCTTTTAAATAATCTACAAACATTTTCCAATCCTCCTTAAACTCTTCCTCATCTTGATCTCTAATTTTAAGTTAAACTTGCAAATTCAGCATATTTCATCTGTTTTAGCTGCCACTTCCCTTTTGTAGGTACAAAGTAATGGGCTGATCTCAAGTGTCTGCTGCCTCCCTCCCTTTGCATGACTTGACTTTGTTTATTTATTAACGCAAATTTCATACTGCTTAACTGTAAATAAAACTTCTAAGCGGTTCACGAAGACTATAAACCATACATGAAGAATTGTATAAAATATGTTCTAATGTGCCCTCACAACAATTCAGTTATGCTTCAGGGTTTTCAATGATTTAAATTCACATTATGAAAGCTCTGAGGAGGCTATACAACATCATAAAACTAAGCAGGCATAAAAGACACAGTTGCCACCTAAATTGGAAGGAATTATATACGTAAGGCAATGAAGGAAGATGTGAGTGTGTCTCTGCATTCCCACACACGGAAACACATGCATGCATGCTCCAGCAACCTAAGCCTGAGTTTTGCCCTGTTTGCAGCTGCTTTTAAATTACCTTTAAAGGCAGCTCTACATGCTACTGCTTCCTTCCACTATGCTTGAGATCCTAAAGTAATCAGGATAGTCACTTGATCTTGTGGGATGTTAGCATTCAAAATGCACATGCAAAGGTTTAATGGCAAGAGCTGTAGAATTCTGCTGGTGTTGCACAGTCAGTGGCAGTTATGGTGGCAGTTGGTACAGTTATGGCAGTTTGGGAACAGACTTAATGGTCAGAGTAGCAGGTACATGTTATGCTGTGCTGCTGTTTGCCTCAGAGTTAATTAGTCTGTAACAGTTTAATCTGTGTAAGACGCTATAGCAGCTTAAGTAAATATGCATTGCATATTTAATCTGCAACTGCAAGCACACTAAGCAAAAATTATATGTTGCTTTAAACTTTAAAAGTGAGTGTGAACTAATCCAAGGGTCAAACGACCCAGGGCTGCCTCCCACATACTCTGCAAATGGGAACTAGAGCCTCATTCCCACAGATCTGAATCTGTGTTTTCGCCAGAAAGGCCCCTGGTTGGTACCACCGACTGAAAAGCCAATGCCATTGCTGGCGTAACTGATGAAACATGTACAAAGGGAAGCCAGTTTACCATCTTGGGGGGTTGACAGTGTTAAGATTTATCTGTCAATTATTTACACAGTAGGTAAGACCAATACAAGCCTGGAAGCTGAGAATTCAGAAATAGTAGTTCAGAGACGGGTCCTAGAATTAGAGCAGTAGCCTAACCAAGAGTGTCCTGGGAATGCTGGAGCTCAGGCACCATAGCTGAATTTGCAAATGAAAAGAGCAAATGTGCAAGTCATAAAGCTAAATAGAGAAGCTCTGCAAGCTATTAGACCACTAAGTGGAGTAAAAAACCAGCGTGCCTGGTTGCTGCTTCCAAGCCCAGCCTGGGCTCGCTTTGCTTTGAAAGCCTGATTGGATAAAGTATTTTTATTAACTTCACATTTTGCTGCTCATTTTCTTCCTCCTTCTTTTCATATTGCTGGCTCAGGAAGACTCTGCTCCTGAAATGGATGGTTATTGGCCGTGGCAGGTTGCAACACCCCTGCCGGCACCCACAGACAAATCCCAGAGTGCAGACCACAAAACCAGAGGAGCTCCATCGGCTGCTGGTGCTGGGAACGCTTTGTCTTTATCCTCTGCCATATGCATCTTGTCCTTTCCGCAACTGGTATATGGACCCATAAGCAGAAAGCAAAACTGGGACCTTACAACCACTTCACCCACAATGCTCTTCAGCTTGCATAGCAAAGAGGACTTATGGGCTTCTCTGAATGATTTGCCTACTGACCATCCATCCTGATTTTGCCAGGACGGATTGGTCTTTGTTGAGCATTTGTTCTGATTGGTTTGCAGAAAGATATGACAATGAACATCCATCCTGATTTGCTTGTGTGGCATTTATACCACTTCCTGTTAACCATTTGTCTACCCCCACACTTTTCAGGTCATCTCCACATCACTTTCCTAAACACAAAATGCCTGTTTTTGTTTTAAAGTGGATTTGTTGCACTAATGCAATGGAGTGTTTTAATCCACTTCAACTGCGCAAGCCCAAATTTCCAGTATGTACTTGAATTCCTCCTGCAAAATAGGTATAGTCTGGAGGTAAGTAACACGTGTTTGTAAACAGTCATGTTTATGTGTCACTTGTGTGTAGGGCATAAACATGATTGCTTGGGAGCGCAGCTGGACCTCAGTGCTGGACCTCAGTGTCTGGGCAGAACGATGGAGGTGGAGATGCTCCTTCAGGTATACTGGGCTGAGGCCTTTTAGGGCTCATCATTTGTCAGGTGCTTTCAGATGCTCAGTATCCCTGTGTGGTTACAACAACCCTGTAAAGTAGGCCAGAGCTATATGTTCCCCATATTGCAGCTGTAGGGACTTCTGAGGCTGAGATGGGTCTTGGCTAAAGACACCGAATGACGCCAGGGCAGAGACTGGAACGGGGGACCCCCCAGCTATGTAGCTCAGACCCTCCAAGGGTCCCTATTTTCCAGGGACATCCCTGATTTAGAGAAGCTGTCCCAGTTTCTGATTTGATCACAGAATGTCCCACTTTTCCTTAAAAAGGTAAAGGGACCCCTGACCATTAGGTCCAGTCGTGACCGACTCTGGGGTTGCGGCGCTCATCTCGCTTTATTGGCCGAGGGAGCCGGTGTACAGCTTCCGGGTCATGTGGCCAGCAGGACTAAGCCGCTTCTTGCGAACCAGAGCAGCGCACGGAAACGCCGTTTACCTTCCTGCCAGAAGCACTTCATGCTTTCGAACTGCTAGGTTGGCAGGAGCAGGGACCGAGCAACAGGAGCTCACCCCATCGCAGGATTCAAACCGCCGACCTTCTGATTGGCAAGTCCTAGGCTCTGTGGTTTAACCCACAGCGCCACCCGTGTCCCACTTTTCCTTAGGATGTCCCTATTTTCATGGAGTTATCCAACCTCCGAGCTGTCTGAAGGCAATTCTGTATAGGGAAGTTTTTTAATGTTTTTTTAATTTTATTATGTTTTTAATATATGTTGGAAGCTGCCCAGAGTGGCTGGGGCAACCCAGTAAGATGTGTGAAGTATAAAGAGTAAAATGATCATTATGGAATGGGACGTCCCTATTTTCATTGGAGAAATGTTGGAGGGTATGCTAGCTCACAGCACAATCCTAGCCAGGCCTACTCAGAAGTTAATCCTTTTGAATACAATAAGGCTTGCTGCTAGGTAAATGGGGTCAGGACTGCAGCCTTTGGCTGTTCACTCCACAACTTGTTTTTATTTAGTTTTGCATTTATATCCCACTATTCCTCCAAGGTGTACAAAGCTCTCCCCTTTTTAGTCCCACAACAACCCTGTGAGGTTGTTTAGGCTTTGTGGAAGTTTGCTTGTCTTCAGCTAAATAACCTAAGGTTATTTATAGGTTAAGGTTATTCATAGGAAGCTGCCTTGGACAGAGTCAGTGTGTTGACCTATCTTCCTCCTCCTCCTCCTCCTCCTCCTCCTCCTCCTCCTCCGCAGCTCTCTAGGATTCAGATGGGGGGGGGGCAGCCCCACCTGGAGATGCCGCCAGGACTGAACATCAGCATGTAAAGCAGATGGTCTAATCCTGTGCTATGGACAACCCTAGACTTGGGAGTCTTCTTCTGCACTTAAAGGTTGTGGGGATGGTCTCTCTTTAGAAATGTTGGAAGAAGAATGATCTGAAATACAGACATGAACCTGAAGAGAGAAGATGCAGCAAAGCTGCGGACAGAGCAGCAGGTGCACCAAAGTTCTGAAGAAGCATCACCACTCAGGAGGGGCAAGGTGGGTGGGTTGCCGTGGTAACAATGTCTTGCCCTCCCTTGTGACATCTCTCCCTTAAAAGTCACCAACTGCAGGTGTCCCTTGTGGGTTAGTGAGGAGAGGTCAGGAGAGAGCAGTGTGGTTGGAGTTGGTGGGAAGAGGTTCAGGAGAGGCTTTTGATTCATTAGTATTTTCTAATTTGATCATTTTCCATTTTGATTTGCTGCCCCACTAGCTAAAGTGGTACCTCAGGTTAAGAACAGTTTCAGGTTAAGAACGGACCTCCAGAACCAATTAAGTTCGTAACCAGAGGTACCACTGTATATTGGAGGGGGGACTTTTTCTGGACAGCATACTGTTCATACTGTGAGTAGAATTCCTTCTCTTGGTCTCCTGGGGGGGGGGGGTCCTGGGGTCCCCTGCGCAGCCTTGGTTCTCTTGAAATCGTCTCAGCCAGTCACTCCCCTTCAAAAGAGCTCACCTTCTCCACATTCTTTCTCTGCCTTCCCATTTTCTTTCCACTTCATCATTTACCTTTATTGTTACATTCATAGCCCCCTTTCCTCCCAGGAGCTCACAACAACCCTGCGAAGTAGCCTAGGCTGAGAAAAGAGACTGGCCCAAGGTCAACCAGTGAGCTTCATGGCTGAGTGGGGATTTGAACCCTGGTCTCCCAGGTCCTCCTAGTGCAGCCCTCTAACCACCACACCTCTCCCTGCCTCCATTTTCCATCTTTCCAACCGTCAAATGCAATAGGCATGCTCCCCCTTCCTGGGGGTCTCTCTGGCTCTAAGCAAGACTCCACTACCTTCCCCTCTCAGTTGCCCAACATTTTCTGCTCCTCTTCTGGGACACCTTGATGCTTGGAGGACCCTCCTAGGTGTCTCCTCCCTCTCCAGGCAGGGCAGGCTGTCCTAAGAAGACGAGGCAGAGCAGCCCTTTAAATGCAGGCAATGCTTCTCTTTTCTTTGGGGTGGAGTGTTGGATATAACATAGCAGGAAAAGTGGTTTCACACCAGAGGCCTGTTTAGTCCAGTGGCCAACCAGATGTCTCTAGGAAGCCCACAAGTCATAGCCGACTCCTGGGGCTTCTCCTCTCACAGGTGGCTTCAGTGGTAGACTGCGTCTGAACCTGGAAGTTCTATATAGCCATTTCTGATTATAACCATAGATACCCTCCTCCTCTGTGAATAGATGTGACCCCCTTTCTAAACTTGCAAGCCTGTAGTCCTCACCGCATCTTGTGACTGCCAATTTCACATACCAATTCAAAATTATGTGAAGAAGTCCCCATCAATGTTAATGAATTATCCAAAGCTCTAGTATTAGATGGGGGGGGGTGAAACCTCTCCCTTCTACCTATTGATTGTATTTATTTGTTTCATAAAATTTACACAGCTGTATTGTACAAAAAACCCTCAAAGCAGTTTACAAAAAGATAAAGCAATTTTAAAATGCTATACTTTAAAACATACAGAAGTTAAAATACTAAAATAGATTAAAATTACTTCAGCTTTCTAAGCCTCTTGGTAGGCTGGTCTGAACCAGAATGTTTTAAGCCGGTGCCAGCAAGAGTCCAGTGAAGGAGCCGGACTGACCTCAACAGGCAGGGAGTTCCAAAGTGCAGGTGACAATGGCGTTCTTCCAAATGCAGGACAGGTATTATGGGGCACCTGTAGCAGCACCAACTTGGCTGATGGAGGCAGTTGCATGGGCACAGGTCAGCGTTCTGTGCTGAAGCATTCTGCTCTAACTGCAGCTCCAGGTCAAGCACAAGGAAAGCCCAAGACATCCAGCATGTGGCAGCAATCCAGTCTCGAAGCAGCCGGGGCAGGACTGGGGGTGGCCAGGCTCTCTGGGTCCTGGCATGGCCGGAGCTGCCAAACCCGTAGCAGCTGGGACCTCCTTTCTCTCCAAGCCCTTTGTGCTCTGGGCTGCCTCTTCCCAGCTCTTGGGACGCCCTTCAGTTCACTTAACTGCAGAGATAGGGAAGGAATTGGTCAGGATGGGCCTGCTATGACCTATTAGGCTAAACGTATTTCTGTTCTGTCTATTCTGCAGTGATTCCCCCTCTTCGTTAGACACCCCTCCTCACACACACAAGCACAGCCCACAAATTTTGGTTACAGGCTTCTGACTGGTTTTCTCTGCCCTCCTCATCTCTTCTATGCTCAAGTAATTGAGAAGGAGCAACAGAGTGGTCCCGCTCCAAGGCTAGGAGCAGCTTGTGGCACCAGGTGAGCAAATGTCCCTCATTTTTTGGGTAGAGAAGGGCAGCAATAGGCTAGGATGGCAGCTCAGAGTACAGGATCTGGAGTGGGGGGGGGCAGTTAGTAAAAAGATCAGAAGAGCCAGACTGCTGGATCCAACCCAAGGTCCATCTGGTGCAGTGGCCCTCCAGTTTTGTGGGGTCCAATGAGGATGCAGTTGACTGAAAGAGGCGAGAAGGCATTTATGGAGGAAGGAGGTGGCAGAGGCAGCTGATAGGACAGGGCTGGGGGACGGTTGTCAGCTACAGGGCCACCTTCCCTTGTGAGCCACATTCTGGGGGCCGCAGGCCAGGACCGGCACCCAAGGCCTGGGGTGTCCCACTAGGGTTGCCATATTTCAAAAAGTCAAAAGTTGTTGTTGTTTTTTAGCAAAACCCCATAGTTGTAGAACTTTTTTTTTTCAATGAAAAGGCCAATGGCAGCCCTTTGTCCCGCCCCTGTAGTAGGACTTTGATAAGAGTAGAAGCAGGGAAATCAAGGAGAAGACTCTTGGAATAGTCTTGCAAGAGACTCACCTGTCTCCATGTCCTTCTCTTGTTGCAGTTGTGCCACAGATCTTCCAAGTCTCCCCAGCACCTGAGGCGAGTATTGGAGAAAACAAGAGTAGGGACTGGATCCCTCAGACCTGCCCCCTGCTGCTCGAGGTCTTTGCCCCCAGTTCTGCAGTCTCTAATGGGGAGAAGCCCTCTCACTTTGAACAGACAGCCTGACTTTGGCCATTTCAGCAACTGGAGCAAGAAAAGCTCACCTTGGTCCCGACAATAGGGACCTGTCTGGAGGCTGCACAGAGGGGCTTCCGGGATCTTGAAAGCAGCGGGCTGCTCAGTTGCTGAATTAATTAGCAGAGTAATTTCTCCTCCCTCGCTCATAACATGTCCATGACTTAAATCCAATTTTTCATCTTAAGAAATGGAAGTTTGTTGCTCACAGAGGCGACTTTGGAGAGTTGCCAAGAAATGCACGGTGCTTTCCATCCAGTGCCCCCTGCCCCCTCATTCCTTCCGGATTTGGGGCCAGGTGTTGGGCGAACTGCGGATGAGACTGCCACCCCCAACCCTGGGGGAGTTGGGAGACTGATTACTCAGTCTCTAATGACCTGTGCAAACAGCTGCAATGGAATTCCAGCCTCCTCCATGGCACCAAGCCGGTATTGTATTTGATGCAACCTGAAATCTGTTCTGCATAGTTAAGTTTGCACAACACCATCTTAAGACTGTTAGAAAAGGCAGGCTGTATGGGTTTCACTTTATTTGTAAGAAATCAATCTTTTAGTGTTGCAGCACCCATATTTTGGGACGCCTGCCTATTGATGCCACTTTAATAACTAAAAGTATACTCCAAGTATTTTTCTTTGGAGTTAAATCAATGAATGAGAGGCGAGAGCAAGGAAGAGTATGCTGTCTTTGCTCTGCCAGCACCCCCGCCATCTTCTATGAATTGGAAGGACAACTTCTGCAGCAGAGATCCTGGTCTTCCCACAAAGGCTCCCCATGCTACTCAGACCCTGGGAAATGAGGATTTTGCCTCGTATGGTGACAGGGCCAGAGCTAATACACTCATCCCCACCTCCCAGCCCAATTGTTTTAATAGGGTCAGCAGTAACCGACTCCACTCCTTCAGACATGGATTGGTTCTGTTTACCAATCTGAGCCACATGGATTTTATGTGCTTCTCTCTAGCAGGGAAAGAAATGGAAGCCATCAGTGCAACGGTGGACTACAGAAATATTCTGTACCTGTTTTCAATTACTGTGCTATCAGCCATTTGTTATAATAGAGAAAAGGGGTTTTGCTTTACAAAGCTTCCTGCATAGAAGCCTGACTGAGGAAACCCAGCTTTCCTTGTCAAAGCTAAATTACTGTTCAAGATGACAGCAAGAAAAGCAAGACAAAAAAAGATTTAAAGGAGCTCTGTAGTATATGGGATATTGGCAGGTGTTAGGTTATTAAATACCAACTACGAATCCTGTAAGATCTTGTGGAATTCTAATGGAGGCCAAGCAGGGTTTCCCCTTTTGGCCAAAGTGGAGATTTTTCTTTCTATTTTACATACATAAAAAAATACTCCCCCCCCCCCCCGCTGCCTGTTTTTATACTGGGCTTCCTTTTCTTCACCCCACTGGTGCACAGTCTGGGTTTGCATCTGTTTTTCCTTTGCCTCTTTCTAGCTTCCTTCACTATTTACTTTTGTAAGCCAACTGATGTTTTCATTCAATTCCCCTGGGATTTCACCCTGCGTTTTACTGTTTTCAAAATCTCTCAAACTGTCCCAATCTTTGAGTTACCTTCCATCCCATAGCACTATCTGGGACCTGTTTCCAATTAGGCATGTTTTGTCTTGTTTACTGATTTTTCCTTCTCCTATATGCAGCTACAGTTGCTTTTTCAGCTGGGGTGGAGCTGACAGAAGCCAGAGAAGGACACACTTTCCTTTCCATTGGTATTTTCTCAGGCCAACTGCTTATTTGTCTTTGCCCATGCAATAATGTCAGCAGCCACTTAGGATAATGGGATGTTTACTCTTGAATGCCTACAATTTTGGGGGTACATTGCACTTTTAATACTACTTCCCCAATCAAGTCACATTATATACATTACAGGGAAGAAAATACAAGTTCTTCATTTAGCCCTCACTTGCAGAATGTTTAGGACGGCTAGCGATGCAAGGATCTGTCAACTTCTCTCTGTTCTATCAGTTTCTCATTTTTTTCAATTCAGTTCTCCACATTTCTGCAGCAATCTGTGATCTTAAAAAAAATCCTAATGAAACATTTTTAGCATTTTAGTTCAAATTTATCTGAATAAACAAAATTTTGCATGCAGCTTTGATGATGATGATGATGATAATAATAAAAAATAATAATAATAATAATAATAATAATAATAATAATAATAATAATAATAATAATTATTATTATTATTATTATTATTATTATTATTATTATTATTATTATTTATTGGTATCCTGCCCATCTGGCTGGGTTTCCCCAACCACTCTGGGCGGCTTCCAACAAAGATTAAAAATACATTAAAATGTCACACATTAAAAACTTCCCTAAACAGGGCTGCCTTCAGACTAATACATGAAGGAACATCTCCACTCCATCATCCAGCCCACACATTGAGGTCCAGCTCCGAGGGCCTTCTGGCAGTTCTCTCATTGCAAGATGTGCAACCAGGCAGAGGGTTCAGTAGTGGTGCCCATCCCATCAGATGTCAAGGAGATAAACAACTACTGTATTTTAGAAGACCCTTCATCTGTCTTCTATAGGGAAGTTTTTAATGTTTGATGCTGTATTGTGTTTTTACTATTTTTTGTTGGGAGCTGCCCAGAGTGACTGGGGCAACCCAGTCAGATGGGCGGGTACACATAGGGAATTCATTCCTACACAAAGTCGTGATGGCCCTGAACCTTGATGGATTTTAAAGAGGGTCAGGCGGAGGCTGTCAGGGGCAGCTACCTATGGAAACTGTCTGACCCCTTCCAGTGTGGGAGGTGGTGTGCTCCTGAAAGCCAGCTGCTGGGAATAAAAGTGGCAATCATGCTGCTGTGCCCAGGTCCTGCTTGTGGGCTCCCCAGGGGCACCAGGCTGGTCACTGTGAGAAGAGGAGGCTGGACTAGATGGGGCCCCTGGCCTGACGCAGCAAGGCTCTTCTTCCATTATTATTTGTGTTATGTACTGAAGTTCTCACCCTGGGCCAGCAGGGGGATACTGTAGATAGTTATGCAAATGAAGGATCAAAAGTGACGTTCAGCGATTGGATAGTTTTAGAAAGTTGCTACAGTGACTGAGCCCTGTTCTGGCCTCTGAATAAACAAGAGCTGTTTGAAGAATCACTGTGTGGTCTGATATGTTCACCCACAACTTAACAATTTGCACGTCGGTGCATATATATATTAACTACAAAATACTGAAGAATGCGGAGAACTGAATTTTAGATTGGGAAAATGAGAAACAGAAAACTATCCTACCTTTCCAGCAAAGAAATGCAGTGCAATCTATCAGCAGGGACTTCCATTCACACAACACATTTGAATAACGTAGTCCAATGGAGGTGAAATATACTCGGAGTCAAGTGTGGATTTCATGCTCTTTATTCAGCTCATAGTAGCGAGGAATGAAAGTTTCCCCAAAAGATCTGCTTTATATACATTATTTACACAATGGGCCGCACGTAATAGGCTAATTCTGGGATTCTTCTGTAGGCCAATCAGGTTGCAGATTCACTTCCACCTGGAGCTGGATTGGGTGGCTCCTGCGGACCAATCATACTGCTGCATTCTGAATCCTATTGTTCTAGGACCAATCAGACTGCTGCATTTTGGATCCTCTTCAACTCAGTACATAACAGGAGGGCACAAGTCTTAAGCCTTTGTTTAGTGGAGTTAGAGCTTTGGAAAAGTTCTCACCTTGGCAGATCTGGTGTTTGCAATCACACAAAACCATTCTGTCACCCTCCTCAATTTCTCCTTTCAGTCAAGCCATTCTGAAACAATGGCAGCAAAACATTGAGAACTCAAGGTACTCTGAACGTACGCTAGGGAGCATTGGGGGTTCCAAAGGCTTGTGAGTTTATTTAGCCCCCGTATCTACTGCTCTGTCCCTCTCCCCTCTCCCTCATGCTTGAGTATTGTTGTTGTTTAGTCATTTAGTCATGTCCGACTCTTTGTGACCCCATGGACCAGAGCACGCCAAGCACTTCTGTCTTCCACTGCCTCTCGCAGTTTGGTCAAACGCTTGAGTATTAGGACAGGATTAAAAGCAAACATGTTTTGGGGTGCCAGAGCAGTGAGCATAGCAATGCTCAGGAGCTCCCATTGAATGCTGCCTCAGCAAAAGAGGAGAGCATAGGACATAGGACAATAGATGCACCATCCCAGTAATCTCCCTTCCACTTTAAATTCAGGTTGCTGGAAGCACCTCTCCAGCCCAATACATTTTGGCATCTGAGGTGAACCACAAAATGGCACCCCCTCTCAGGAAGAAAGGCTGGGTGAAGATCTACATCAGGTAGAAGGGAGGAATAAAGCTCTACATTGGGCTCTGCTGCCCCTGTGCATCCTGGGGCCCGAGGCCGTTGCCTCACCTTGTCCCATGGGTGGGCCACCCTGTGTGTACACACACACACCTTTTCTGGCAATACTCTTGTCATTGCATGTAGCTTAGATCAAGTTTCCCCCTGCTCTGCTTAGCAGCTGCTGCAGCTTTTCATGTCTGAATGTAAGGAAATAGTTAATGCAGAGTTTGGGGAGGTAGCAGCACCTTTTCACTAGGGGGCTGAACTCCAAAAGGAACTTCAAAATCATCCAAAAAGGCATTTCTAATCCTCATTTTCAATAATTAAACACACATTTATTTACATAAAGTAATGTCATGAAACATGTATTTTGAAAGCAAATGATTGCAGTTTAAAGGAACTTGGCATTTTAAATGTAACTAAATACAAAATCCTGCTGAGCATAAATCTCTGGAACAGGCTGACATTGTCTCCCGTCTCTGGTTGAAATAAAGTGGACAACAGCCGACCATGGAACGTAATAGGCTGTCTCAATCCCATCCAGAGCTCTGTTTACCCAGGCATTAACTGCGTTTGATTGAGGCAATTCTTTTTAAACGAACTTTTCCACCAGCCCTCACGCCACTTGCAGTTCGTACAGTTCCATTCTCGGATTCCTTCTTTTTGCTTCCTCTGTGTATTTTCAACACAGTCTACTAGCAACATGCAGACATCTTCCCATTCTTAGCAGCCTCAAATGATTCTAATTCTCAAAATCATTTTACAAGCTTTATTCTTTGATTTAAAAACCGTGCTCCCTTTTCAGTGGTTGTTGGTTCTTTCCCACTCGGCTGGTCTGGTTTGTATCTTTCTTCTGGCAGTGTAATTCTAAGTCTTGTTAGGGGATGGAACTGTCATCCAAGACAACAGTGGTCACAGCAGCAAGGAGTGACGACTACTTGGAAAATGCGCTTGTCGACTTAAAGCCTTTTGCAGAAGCTTGTTTAAATTCTTTGTTTTTTCTATTTTGCATGTCCTTCAGCATTTGGTATTGTGCGTCTCACCTAAACACCACTTTCTGAATAACTTAAACAGCAACAGACCCTGCACTGAGCTGTCTCCAGAGTCCCAAACAGAACTTCCCTTGCCAGTCAGTAGTGGCTGGGTTGGGTTGGGAGGATGATTTACTTTTCAGTTGAAGAAACAAAGCTTTTCCTCATCTGCATCTACAAGAGAGTCCCCTGATCAGGCACAAGTCACACAGCAGACAGTAAAACGCCGGGCTCTGCTTGCCAATAAGAGAAATCATTCTTGCCCATGGGGCAGTGGCTTCCCTGTGGAACAACACCCAGTTTCTCACCACATCACTCTGCACTGGCAGAGAATGCAGACCAGGTTGTCCACAGGTGGTACCTGTTCCCCAAACCGCACATACCCTGAGGAGGATTGCTAAAACCATGAGTCCTGTTTGCTGGAGGGGATGTGGGGCAGTGGTTATGGTCTTACCCTGTTTGTCAGTCTTTCTGGAAGAAAATATTTTATGGAATAGGCCAGTTTCCATCCCAGTCTTTACCTATGGACCCCCTTTATAAGAGACCACTAAGACTGGGACGCGGGTGGCGCTGTGGGTAAAACCTCAGTGCCTAGGACTTGCTGATCGCAAGGTCGGTGGTTCGAATCCCCACAGCGGGGTGAGCTCCCGTCGTTCGGTCCCACCTCCTGCCCACCTAGCAGTTCGAAAGCACCCCTAAGTGCAAGTAGATAAATAGGTACCGTTTTATAGTGGGAAGGTAAACAGCGTTTCCGTGTGCGGCGCTGGTGCTGGCTCGCCAGATGCTGCTTAGTCACGCTGGCCACGTGACACGGAAGTGTCTGCGGACAGCGCTGGCTCCCGGCCTCTTGAGCGAGATGAGCACGCAACCCTAGAGTCAGACACGACTGGCCCGTACGGGCAGGGGTACCTTTACCTTTATTGGCTCAGAAATGGAGGTTTCCAGTACAGACCTACGCAGCAGTCAGTACAGAGCAGCCAGACTCACGGTGGCAAAACATTGGAAGTGAGCTT
Source organism: Podarcis muralis (assembly GCF_964188315.1). Classification (NCBI taxonomy): domain Eukaryota; kingdom Metazoa; phylum Chordata; class Lepidosauria; order Squamata; family Lacertidae; genus Podarcis; species Podarcis muralis. Next base: position 120,136,467 of record NC_135657.1, read on the forward strand.
CAGGTGACTTGTGAGACTGCTGGTACGTCCAGATCTTGGCCATTATTTTAATGGAAAATTAACAAGCTGCACCTGGATCCTATGCAATTTGAAAGTGCAAGACAATTTTTCTAAGGCTTGGCAACTGTTTACTGAATACATTAAAGTGAAGGAACATGATTGGCAGCCGTCCTCTTCTCATAGATTCCTTTGGGGAAACATTCTTGAACCATATGCTTATGAAGGACAAATGCTTGGAGTTATAATGCTGTTTTTCGAATAGTACCACTTTCTTCTCTCTCCCTGACCTTTCTTTCTCTTTCTTGCTTTGATCTCTTTCTTCTTTATTGTTGCTTTTTGTGTATTAAAATTTTTAAATAAAACATTGTTTCTCTGATGGAATCATGTACCTGAAGCTGAGGACACAGAATACAGGTACAATACAGGGAAGGGGGTTTACCCCAGAGAGAAACAAAATGGAAGAAGGTGGGTTGAACCCTTTCCATTGAGAAATGTTCCCACTATCACCTTCTGCAGGTGAATGGAGCCACCACGATACCAGTAAGGAAATTCAGAAAGATTGCCTAGTTGATAGTATGGAATGGCACCAATATACCTTGGTTCTTGAATGGCTTAGTTGACGAACAAATCAGCTCCCAAACGCCGAAAAACCGAAAGTAAATGTTCCAGTTTCCAAACATTTTTTGGAAGCCGAACGTCCAACGCGGCTTACGCTTGAGTGTAAGAAGCTCCTGCAGCTAATCAGAGGCCGTGCCATGGTTTTCGAATTGTTTCAGGAGTCGAATGGACTTCCAGAACAGATTAAGTTCGAGAACCAAGGTTCCACTGTATCCTGAGATGACCATTCTTCCCCTTCCATCTCTTGTTGAAGGCATTTCACCAGGGTGGTCAAGATGTTTCAGTACCAGGAGGCTAAAGACAGTGCTAACCATGGGTGTAAAGAAAGGTAAAGGGACCCCTGACAATTACACCATGGGTGTAGTGGCACACAATAACTGCTTACTATTACTTACAAGGTGATGCAATGACAAAACACACTTGTGAGCAATATAATAAATTATATAAATTTAATATATTTAAATTTAATAAACATAATAAATTATACCAAAGCTATGTGCACCAGGCACAGCATTTAGGGTGAGTTAATTCCCATCAATTCCAAAAGTTTGCATAAGGTTGTGGGTTTAACTGATAAGACTACCAGCCGTGAAACCTGCATGCCAAAAGTTAAGTGGAAAATAATCAATATCTAGCAAAGAGGCTAAAGAGGAGAAGTGAACCATTACTTGAGTTTTCAGGTGTTGGTCCAGATGCTCAGGAGGAGAAGTCTCAAGAGACCCAACAACTGGGCCTGATTAGCTGGCACTCCTAGTAATGTAAGCTTCACGAAAGCTTTTGCAGAGTGGGTTGAACCAGGTGGTTGTGATCCATGATATTATCCCATGATGAAGTATCTGCAGGTGAAATCCCACCCCCCAATATTTGCATGTTGCACAGAAGTAGGAAAAGTGGTGGCTACGCATGTGAGGCTACTGTGCAAAGACACTCCCCACCCCCCCCCCACCCCAGGACCCAACAACCATTCTAATTACTGCTCTGCAGTGAATGTTTCTCTCAGAACATATAAAAGGCCAAAATGGAAGGAATTCCAGTGAGTGCAGGAGGCCAGAAAGAATGGGTTGCTTATGTGCAGTGCTTTTCTTTCAGAAAAAAACCATGCTGGTGTTGTATACCATTGCATACCCCTCAGAAAAAAACACTGTTTATATGAAACATTCTGCCTGAAACTCTCAAATACTCATTTATCCTTCATTTGAACAACAGTAAAATTAGAATATTGGCAAAGGGGCGAGTGAAGTACTCATTTATAATTATCTCATCAATATGGAAAATTACACTTTCCCTGATGAAACCTCATTTTTGGTAGAGGGGAAATGTGATCACTTTCGGACTTTAAAAAGGACACAGGAGCTCACAATGCTAAACCCTCGGGGCGCGCATAAGGCACACCAAAGAACTCCAGTTCAGAGATTTCAACTTCATGCTATGAAGCTCTGGCTCAGAGAGTATCTCAGATAAGAAGATGCTGAGTCCTGATTTGAAGCATTTTCACGTGAAGCGTAACCACTTCTGATTTTAAGGAATGTAAGAAAAGGATCAGCTGCTGCTAACTTTGATTGCTTGCAGATGGCACTGCTTACACAGCGACAAAACATTTTTCAAAAAATCCCTGCCCTGTGGAGTTTACAATCAAAATATGCAAGGGATGTCACAGGAGAGGCAAGAGGCAAATAGCTGAGAAACAGTAATAATTGGTGGGACTTCATTTCAAGGGGTAGTGAGTTAAGCTAAAATCTTTGACGGAAAGGTGGATTTTCAGGAGAGATTAGAAAGCAGAGAAAGTAGTGGGGGCTGGAGCCCCTTGGGACTGGGGGGGGGGGGAGGCAGGGAGCCCAATAGTAGGTAGTGCCAGATCCACAGACAGGCAGAGCCATCTAGTTATAGTTTTTGTCTTCATCCACCTCTGTGCTCAGGTCTACAAAGGAAACATTGAGACCTGGGAAGAGGAAGCTGGCAAGCAGTGCCCCCCCCCCCCATTGGTTGTAAGCAGGAAAGCAGGCAGACAGAGGCTGGCTGAGGGCACAGCAAGGTGGGTGGGGCAGCACCCCATTTGCCCCAATGGCCCAGCCTCCTCATAGGTGTTCAAGAGGACAGGTATAAGGGGACATGAGAGAACGAATGGGAGGAGATGCACTTAAAGGAAGCATGAGACATGGCCACAGTTGAGAGTCATGGCGCACTGGACCAGAAACATTTACGAGCATAATGGAATAAGGCCAGATAACACGGTGAAGGGCATGTCTAGCATACTTACTCAAGAATGCATCTAATGAAACAGAACTAGATTTACTCAGAAATAAATATGCCTAAGACTCAGTCTACACAACACGAAGGTTTTTTGTTTGTCTTTAAGCAGCACAGTTCTGATGTTTCCTTGTGTTGTTTATGCAACTTGATGAGGAACTCAATCTAACCTCATTTCCAGGGTTAGAATAGAAAACCCATCATATCCTCCATATATATATATATATATATATATATATATATATATATATATATCCTCACATAGTTACAGTTGCTATCAACAGCATTCTGGAACGATTTTGTTGATTGAAGATGATAGCTGAAGATTCAGAGGGAAAATTAAAGTCAAGCACAAGTATATTTAAGCATAATTGCCTCAAAAACCGAAGAGGCAGTGATATTATCTGTGTTTTTGTTAGAAATGAAACTTTCCAGAATGCTGGCTCCAGCAGAAGGACTGCAAAAGATGTCTCATTTCAAGTAGCATGTGGGCACGATCCAGCAAAGGTGAATTGCTTTTTAAATAGTTCATGCCAAGAACCCTTTGTCAGGTGTGGTTTAAAACTCAATGGCTCCCATAATAACCATTTGATTATTCCAGAATGTTCTGGGCCCTGCAAATGTGGCTTGTGACCTGCTTGTGTCCCCCTGCTGGGAAGAGGTGTGCACAGACCAAGGACAGTGAGGGGCTGCTTAAAAGCCCTCTTGCAAACAGCTTCTTGCAGAGGCTGTGCCTGCCTTTCCTTCTTCCTGCCCCACACTCTGCCTTTGACAGTCCTGGATCATGCAGGGTGGGCTGGCCAGACCCAGGGCAATTTTCAGCTGTCTGAACCCAATTTGGCAATAACCAGGTGCCACCTGAATCAGCCTGATTCGGTTTTCAGGATTCATGTTTTGGCCAAATCCAGTTCACAGCCTTAACATTGAGGACAGATCAGGAAGGAACCATCGGGGCCAAGGAAGTGCCTGTGTGATTAAACGAGCAGAGCGGAAAAAGCTGTTAGAGGCAAGAAGGATTCCTTCAGAAAATGGAAGTCTTGTCCAAATGAGAATAAAAAGGAACACAAATGTGGGCAAAATAAATGCTAGAAATGAATTTGAAGAGCTGCTACTAAAACCATAAAGACTTACAGCTAAAAAAAATCTTTAAATGCGAGGGAGGCAGCTGGACTGTTGGATGACAAGGGAGTAAAAGGTGTACTAATGGAGGAATTTTTTGAATCTGTCTTCATGCGGAAATATATGCTGATCTCTGTGCCTGAAATCACTTTCACATGAAGGGAGTCTGAAGAACTGAGGCAAACAGAGGCAACAAGAAACTAAGTTCTAGACCTAATTGACAAAATGCAAACTGCCAGATCATCAGATCTGAATGGCATCAACTATGTGTGAAAGAATTGGCTCTCTCCAACCTGAGTGAAGGGACAGTAAAATGGCAAATGGGTGACACAATGACTCCTGGCTAAAGCCCTAGCAGTATTCATATATTTACGTATGGACATATTAGGAGATCTAAAGAGTGCACAAGATTAAAAATATAATAGACTAATAAACACTCATTGTAATAATACAATTGCAATTGAAATGGGCAGGAATTAAATAGATCAGATTCTGGAACTGACCATCAGCAAAGGCTGGGTACATAAGTTTGAAGACGACACTGCAGTAGCATCAGTGAAGGTCTAGTGGGTAGGTGGCTCTATATAAGGGGAATCTCAACAGATCAGTCTGTGCCCTTTGGTCACATGAATTGTACTGAACACCAGTAGCCTTTCCTGTGTCCATATGTACCTTAGTGGTCAGCTAGCTGAGACTTTGTAGTTTTCCTACCAAAAAAAGACTTGTCCATTTTCTTGCTACGACTACCAGCAACTGGGCCTATACCAAGCCATTGATTTGATTTGGATGTAGCTATCTGATCAGAAAGGTTGCATGGCCCTCAGAGGAGCAGAAGCAGCCCAGCTTTTCTCAGGAGACGCCTTTAATTGTACTTTGCCACAGCTGAGGCTGAGCAAAGCCATATGGAATAATTAGTCTACACTAATTTCTTAGCTATGCTTATTGTTAAAGTTTAGTAGCTTCAGTTAGGAATATGTTACGCTTCATGCCAAATAAAGACAAATCACCGTTCTTGACAACATATGGTATCTCTAGTCCTCCCTTGATCATTTGAATGTCATGATTTATTAATTTTCTATGGAAATACCAAACAGTCCACATTTTTATATCTTGGTGCCAACTCATTGCCATGTAGGATGCAAGTAAGTATGGTGGAAGCTCCCTTTCTCTATTTCTCCAGAGCCATGATGACATTGCAGCTGGAATGGAATCCAGACCAAACATATGTACTTCAAACTGAGTTGAATCTTAAAAGGTAATGGGACCCCTGACAGTTAAGTCCAGTTGCAAACTACTCTGGGGTTGCGCGCTCATCTCACTCTATAGGCCAAGGGAGCCGGCGTTTGTCCGCAGACAGTTTTCCCAGGTCATGTGGCCAGCATGACTAAGCCGCTTCTGGCAAAACCAGAGCAGCGTACGAAAACGCCGTTTACCTTCCCGCCAGAGCGGTACCTATTTATCTACTTGCACTTTGATGTGCTTTTGAACTGCTAGGTTGGCAGGAGCAGGGACTGAGCAACGGGAACTCACCCCGTCACGGGGATTCGAACTGCCAACTTTCTGATCAGCAAGCCCAAGGGGCTCAGTGGTTTAGACCACAGCGCTACACACGTCCCTGAGTTGCATCTTACATTAAAAATATGGAAAATATCACATTTACTCTAATATTGGACTACTAATGGGGAAGGTTTAAGCTAGTATACTGATGCTGCACATCAGCAAATAAAAAAAGCACAGAATGATGGTTTCCACTATTTTTTTTTTAAGTGTGTGTACATTTTTAGTGCCAGATAGACCTTAGCCACCTTGAAATTGGCTGCATCAAATGGGGGTGTGACTGAGACAGCGAGACCCTTTCCATCAGAGGAAAAGAATTATTCTGCGTATTCTGAAAGTTATGCCATACACCTTTATGCATCCATAGAAAGCGGTTGTTTTTCTCTTGGGTGCTGTCTTCTTCCTTGATGGATTTGGGGGAACTCTGGAAGTTTGTAGTTTCAAAATTAAATAATAGCATTGCAAGCTTTTATTTTTATTTAAGTATAACTATAATTTAGAATTCTAAATATTTAATATTGTCCACAAATCTACTGTAGAGACAAGGTGGCTTGGCTTCATTTCCTTTAGAACCTCAACTAGTCCAGCTGACATCTCTACAATTCACATTCCTCTTCTGCCAGGCCTTTGGCAGATTAAGCTGCCTTTCAAACTCTGTATGTGGTGGTGGGCTTATTGCTTTGTTTGTTGCTATGGTATGTATTTTTGTCTTTTTATGTTGAAAACCACCCTGTGAGCCTCGGATGAAGGGCAGTACAGAAATTTAATAAATAACAATAACTGCTTAGAACCAGGCAGTTATTATGAACATGCTCCAATGTGTGTGAAGACTGGAAAGCTACTACTCGATGAAGATTAATGAAAGGTTGGGCTGTGCCATTTTATTTGGTACCAAGGAAAACACTGCGCAGATAATGCACTGCAAAAAATGTGACTACCTAGCTGAACACAGGCGTCCTGTTTTTCTGTAGGCCTAGAACGTCAATCAAAAGAGAAATGCTTAAGTACTCAGCAAGCCATAATACATGGCAGTTAGACTGTGTTCAGCTTGGTGGGTTGCAGGTTAGGTGGTGAGCTGGACACATTCCTGAAGACAATAGGGCCCTCCTTCTCCCCACAGAGCTCCACAGATACATTGGAGCCTCATGGTATGATGTGGCCCTTACCATTTCCCATGTACCCTTTGACCCACCTTCCTGGTGGCATGTGATGCAACACATAATGGTAGCTGTCCCCATAACCGTATAAGCTTTTGAAAATATCTCCCTGAACTCCCTGTGTTCTTTACCTCAATTACTTCCTGTGGGAAGGAACTCCTCCGGTTGATTATATGCTTCAAACACAAGTATTTCCTCACATTCATTTAAAATTTGCTGCATGTCAAACTGACTTGAGCTTTGCCCTTTTAGTTCCTGACTGATGGGACTGGCTAAAAAGGAGGATCTGGCTGTCCCGGTTCCGCTCCCCTCCCCCCAGCAAACCAATCATTATTGTGTATTCCAGCCTTAGAAGGGGGAAGAGCTCCATTTATATAAAACAGCAAAGTCTGCGAAGACATCCAGGATCCTGGTTTCTTTTTTGTAACAAATAAAACGTCAGCTGACTTCAACATGTCTGCAGTTTTCTGTGAAGCTAACAAATGGGGAAAACCATAAAATAGCCACTTTCTCTTTTTATGTCCTCAAAATAAATATAGGAGTTCACATCACAAACCTTTTCCAACTGGAAAGGGAAACTTTTGCTCCCTACACTATTCTAAATTGAAAGAAATACTCTGTTGATCCCATGGCTTTGGGATAAGTCTCAGGCTAATCTTGATATTTACCAACAAAGTCTCCCTTGCACGCCCCCCCCCCCCAAACCCCCTTCTGTTGGTCAGAAAGAAGAATATCCCAAGAAAACTTTCAGGAATCCTTCCAGGAACCAAAATGCATTCTAAAATCCAGTTTATTTGTAGTGAAAAGACTTTACTCACTTTTCCACATGTGTAAAATGCAATATTGGTAATTGCATCCATGGTTTTTTAACTAGATAAAGTGAGGACAAGACTATAAGATACCCTGAGGGTTTGTCTTTGGGTGCTAGAATCACATCCATCCAAGAAGGAAAGTCAGCTGGGATGTTGAAGGAAGTGGCAGTGAAGGCACAGGGCAGTTCAAGGTTTCCTGAAGTGAGGCAGATGACTCACTGGTTACCAGGCTATGAAATCCAACCAGGAGGCAAACGTTGCATGCTGGATATTACCCTGATGGTAGGATGAAATCTGCAAAAGGTATTGTTTGAAATTTAAATAGACCAGTTTTGAGGTGTGTGTGTGTGTGTGTCTGAGAAGGAGACAAGCTGAAGCTCTGGAGAACACTTTGTTGCTAACACAAACAAGTACCCTGTCCAGATAGCCTATTTGGATAATAGATTAAAGTGTTCTGTAGTACCTTGGTCTAAAAATATAAAGGCTATCTATTTTAAGTTTTGAAATATAATATAACTCATAGAATCTTAATTCAAGCTTGCTCCTCAGCTCTCCTGAATGTATATTATTTTTATAAGCCAGTGTTCAATCTTGCCTAGTCCCATAATGGGTATCAAATACTCAAGATCATGTCCTCCCTAACTCCCTTAAAGTACCTGTGCTACTTAAGAGAAAGTGAGAGAAAGAGGAGAAATAATTTAGCCCCACGCAGACAACCTGTAGAGGTGAGAAGCAGGGACAAGTTCGCTTGATAGTTGGACCCCTGGCTGGCATATGCACATGGATTGCGCCTTCTGAAGAAAACCCTTGCGTGCTCACGTTCTACAGCATAGAGTCCATACATGAGCCTGCAAAAATGAGCTTGGATGTGTAAAGTTTGAAAAGATCAATGAACACAAATCAGAGGCCAGAATCTGAATGTGTTTAAACTTTTTAATAGGAGCACGGAGGGTTGTGGTTTTCTTTTTTCTTTTTTCTTTAAATCCTTTACTAATGCAAGTGTATCAGAGCAGATAAATTTCACTGGGGACAAACTTAACCTAAAGGGAAAGACAGGAAGCAAGAGTTTTACGTCCAGCTCATCAAATTGCAATTTTACAATACAAGATTTGGAACACCTTTTAGGAAAGAAAACAGTTACAAACTGAAACTGCAGGCTTCACATTTTTTATTGCACTAGGAAGTCAGTAGTACCAAACTTCTAATCTAGGGTTTTTAGTCAGTGTGTATAAAGTCCATACCCTTTTAGCGGAGGAAAGAATTTCATATTTTTAGTCTCAGTTGGGGTCTGATTCAAACAAAAATTCCTCAGTTCTCCTAAGATCTGGCTGAAGGATCGAGACTGTGTCATGCGTCCCTCGAGACACGAAAGCTCGTGGCTGGCCACCATACCTTTTGATATTTGCCATCATCAAGATATATGTGTTTAATCAGGCTCTTGACAGGTAAAGACTGTGAAAAGAGGACAGTTTGTTCTCCCAAGCTGTTCCGTCTCTAAGCCCCCTGTTTATTTTGGAAGTGAATGAATAACATTGTGCTGAGAACGGAAATTAAAAAAGCAGGGTTGTAATTTACAGTAGAGAGGAGAACAGATTTAGGGGTCCCCCCCTTCTTTTCCCCACCTCTTTTCACTACTCCGATTCCAAACTTCCAAAACTGCTACAGCTGAAAGAGAGTTCAAACGTTCCTTTGCTCCTGGCAACAATGAAGGAGGGATTCACAATTGCCAGCCTCTGTATGCCTGCCAAAGGAATGAACTGCTTCAAGGCATGTGTGTGTGTGTGTGTGTGTGTGTGTGTGTGTGTGTGTGCATGGCTTTATCAAAACCAAATGCCACTGGAAATCAGAATGCTATAAAATCCAGTTCAAGATGTACATTGAAACGTATCCCCAGTGATGCAAGGAAAGAGGGAGAAATAGATTCTTTAATATCATATTTAAAATAAAACAATTGCTCGGCAGTGAGGAATTCTTGTCTTTCTGGTTTTTATAAAACACTCTAATTTTTTTCATCCATAAGAAAACTCTGAGCAGTTTTCTTTGAAAACAGACACCAGGCAGGCACCTCCGTTCCAAAGGGCTCCACGTTGCTGTAATGAGATGTGAAAGGTGGTTTGGACTAGGAGCTGATCCAAGCAGTGCCCTTTATTGTGTATTTGTTTTTCTTCTGCAGTGGCATTACTTCTTTCTTTCTTTCTTTCTTTCTTTCTTTCTTTCTTTCTTTCTTTCTTTCTTTCTTTCTTTTTCTTTCTTTCTACCTTCCTTTTTCTTAAAACAACAACCCTTCAGCAGAGTACAATATTGCGTATACTGGAAATGCTCACTGGGAACATCCAAATACTGTAGATGTTCAGGGGAGAAACAGTTGTTAGGATATTAAGACTACATTCGAATCCTGACCGGCAATTCCTGTCAGTAATTCTTCTTAAGGCAGAGATAATTATATTGTTCAAGTCGTTTCCACTGCCCTTGAAGAAGATGGCATAGTTAACAAAATCTCACCTGTTTTCCAAGGGCTAAGAACTTAGTAGACTGAGGCTGGCCTCTCTTAAATTCATGAGAGACAGATCACCATCATTTACTTATTTACTTGTTTCTGAACCACCTTTTGGGGAACAGCCTTCATGAGGTGGCTAGATGACCCTTGGGGTCCCTTCCAACTCTATGATTCTGTCATTCTACGGACATGCAGGGTTGGGGGAGCAGGTTCCAGATGCGAGTCCTGGCCAATGCTCATCCAGCGTTTTTGTGGTTTCTAGTTGCTAAAGTTATATTCTGCCCTTCCTCCCAACGGAGTCTAGGGTAGTAAGCACATCAGTGATGAAACAATCAAATTTTTTAAAAAACCACACTTAGTATTTTTTTTACAGTATAGTAAAACAAGTAACCCAACAATTTAAAACAACTAAAAATAATTTAATTTTTTTTAAAATCAAGAACAATTATTACAGCTGATATACACACAGACACACAGATATACTTGTTTTTTTGTCAGCACAGAGCCCCTGCTTTTGTGGAGGGTGGGGTTTCAGACTGTGCGCACTGAGCATGCAGCATGCATGCAGTTTGCATATCCAGTCTGTTCCGACAGGACGCTGGGCTTGCATGCTTGCTTGGTCATAAGCACCAGGCTGCTTCTGCAGTCCTATTTATGCCCGCCCCCCCCCCCCCCGCCGTGTGTGTTCAGTATCTCTAGCAGGACAGACCCTGCCATTAAGCAGGCCACTGACCCTGGGGTCATGAAAGGGATGTAAATTGTTAGTTGTTTAATTTATTGTTGTTGTGTTTTTACTGCCATAGGGAGGGGGAGGATGTCCTGTGTCAGGTGCCACAATAACTTGTCCAACCTTCAGGGACTATTCATCTTGACTTTGTGCGTATTTGGGCAGCATGGTCATCCTTCAACTCTTTCCTAATTCCTGTAGAATAATAAAGATAACAGTTTGTTACTTGGAAATTTCCCTGATCTGCTATTGCAATAAAGGTGTGATCATTTGTTCTTGGCCAGACAGCAGTGATTTAAGGCTGCTATGTGCTTCCTCTGTTGCTCCTGTGCTGCATTCAAAGAGAGGGTGGGCTTGCCTCTTCCCTCTCTCTGCACTGTGCGTGTCACAAACTGGCTGAAAGCCGCCTTGCAAACAGACCCTCCTATTTAGCAGCCAAAGAGCCTGGAGAGAGCACATCCTTGCTTAGCATTGTCAGGAATGGAAATGGAGGACACGCAACAAGGCTGCCCAGTTTTCTGTTTTATTGTCATTTCAGCTGGCTCTCTCAGCTTGAAGAGCTGGCAGCAGAGCCTCCTCCCTCCACCCAAGTTTAGGTAATAATAGCCTTTCCATAATCCATGCCTCTGAGATGCACCGTGGAGGAGAAGCAGCTGGCCAGTGCAACAGGGTCAGGATGTTTTGCTCTGGCTGTTCCTTGTCTCATTTCCTCACCCGTCTGGTGATTCACAGGGCATTGGACAAGTCCACCTATCAGCATCACCCTTCAGACCTTCCAGATTGGCACCCTAGGAAGTTTGGTGTGGATGTTATTCCAGAGCCCTGGTAGCTGGGAGAACTCATTCATCCTGGAAATTCTTACGCTACTGTCACAGAAAAGAAGGGGGAGGGACAAACACCCACCTATTTCATGGTTTTGTACTGGTACTTTCTTGTGGCTCATTATAGCACTGAGTTCCAAAAATGTTCTATGAACCATTTCCCTGGGATTTCAGTGGCAGAAGAAACTGAACCCATGTTATGATTTGGACAGGTGTGAAAAGTTTCACATTGGTTAGGAAGCGTATTTTCACAAGTGACATGAAAAACACCTTTGTCCTGTGGAACGTTCAAGTATTATTTAATATAAGAGAGAAAGCAGAAGTAAGACCTTATTCAATCAAATGTTTATTCTTATCTAAAAATTTATTAGATTTTCCACAATTATAACAAAAACCACAAAGCAGAATAACACACAAAAACAGAAGAAAAAGAAAAATACATCAATGAACGAAAATACATCAATGAACACCTGGCTTGAGAGCAGTACATGTGAAAAGGATCTAGGAGTCTTGGTTGACCACAAACTTGACATGAGCCAACAGTGTGACGCGGCAGCTAAAAAAGCCAATGCAATTCTGGGCTGCATCAATAGGAGTATAGCATCTAGATCAAGGGAAGTAATAGTGCCACTGTATTCTGCTCTGGTCAGACCTCACCTGGGGTACTGTGTCCAGTTCTGGGCACCACAGTTCAAGAAGGACACTGACAAACTGGAACGTGTCCAGAGGAGGGCAACTAAAATGGTCAAAGGCCTGGAAACGATGCCTTATGAGGAACGGCTAAGGGAGCTGGGCATGTTTAACCTGGAGAAGAGGAGGTTAAGGGGTGATATGATAGCCATGTTCAAATATATAAAAGGATGTCACATAGAGGAGGGAGAAAGGTTGTTTTCTGCTGCTCCAGAGAATCGGACACGGAGCAATGGATCCACAATACAAGAAAGAAGATTCCACCTAAACATTAGGAAGAACTTCCTGACAGTAAGAGCTGTTCGACAGTAGAATTTGCTGCCAAGGAGTGTGGTGGAGTCTCCGTCTTTGGAGGTCTTTAAGCAGAGGCTTGACAACCATATGTCAGGAGTGCTCTGATGGTGTTTCCTGCTTGGCAGGGGGTTGGACTCGATGGCCCTTGTGGTCTGTTCCAACTCTATGATTCTATGATTCTATGAAAGAAGAAAAAAGGAACAATAAACAGATAAACAATAACAACAAACTTAATTCTTTACAAATCCAACCTTTTAAACATCTTGGTTGACTTCCTCCAGTCCTTCCTTTCTGAGTTTCCTTGTAGTTGAAAGTAACAGCTTTCCAATATCATTATTAAACTAAAACAATTTCCAATTATAGCCCATCTTATTCACTTTTCTTAATATTCTAAATCCCATTTATTTAATTATAACTTAGTTTAATCCTTGGCCTATTTGTTTCTTTCAAGTAATTTCTATTTTTTAATATTACAATATTTATTCAAATAGTCCTTAAATTTCCTCCAGTCCTCTTGAAACTCCTCTTCTTTCTGGTTGCGGATTCTTCCCGTCAGGTCAGCTAGCTCCGAAAAGTCCACCATCTTCATCTGCCAATCTTCCACTGTTGGTAGTTCTTGTGTTTTCCAATTTTTAGCAAGTAATATTTGGGCGGCTGTTGTGGCATACAAAAATAATTTAACATCTTTCTTGGGCAATTCCAAACCTGTTATTCCAAGAAGAAAGGCCTCTGGTTTCTTAATAAATGTATATTTCAAAAAAAAATATCAGTTCATTATAAATCTTCTCCCAGAAGACTTTCACCTTGGGACAAGTCCACCACATATGGAAAAAAGTACCTTCTTTTTCTTTACATTTCCAACAGAGGTTATCTTTGCTAATTTTACAGGGGTCAAGTACCATCTATACATCATCTTCATAATATCTTCCTTTAACATCGTACATGCAGTGAACCCTTTCTTCCATAGCCTCTCCCAATCCTCCATCATTATATTATGTCCCACATCTCTTGCCCAAAATCAAATGTTTATTCTGACATTTTACTCTCAAAATGCTGGGTCAGATTTAAGTAGCTTTTATGTAATTTAGAGCTAGACGAGGGGAAATAAGTTCACCTACTCCTGCAGTTGTCTTGTCTAGATATTTTTTAAAGCCTTTGTATTTGTCTCTGCTATGGTTACACTGGGCACATTTGCAGTTCTCTTTACAGGTTGTGCCTACCACCAACAGACACTCTTGGTCTCCTCTGCTCCATCCACCACAGCCTGTCTCCGCATGCAAGGAAAATTCCCAACTCACCCAAGGTTTGAGACCCACCAGCTGCCCTCGCCTGGTTTAGACTGCTAGTTGAAGCTATTCCTTGGGGTGTGGCTGCTGTCCCATGCTGGCAGCTTCTAGGAGCCACAGGGGAGAGCTGAGTGCAGGATGGGGACCAAAGGTGAACAAACTACCCCAGAAGGAGCAGGACGTGTCCCCCCACCAGAGGTACTGCCCCTCCCTTAACACCCCATGGCAGCTGGGATTCATGGCCTCTGATAATGGAGGTAATATTCAGAGGCATGTTCAATTCATGTGTAACTGTGCATACATGTGGCTCCAGAAACCTGGAAGAGGGGGGAGAGTCCTGAAGGGCCTCAGCAAAGCCCCACTGCACCTCCGGCTCACAAGGAGGCCCTCTCCAGAGCCAGAGGGGGACATCCTCTTTGGGTTCTGAGGAGGGTCTCCTCAAGAGCCAAAGGCTTGTTGAGACTGCTCTCCTGGCTTGTGGAAAAGCAAGTCCCACCCCCTGGCTCCCCTTCTGACCAGCTCAGTTGATGCACAAGGAATCATAGAATCATAGAATCATAGAGTTGGAAGAGACCACAAGGGCCATCGAGTCCAACCCCCTGCCAAGCAGGAAACACCATCAGAGCACTCCTGACATATGGTTGTCAAGCCTCTGCTTAAAGACCTCCAAAGAAGGAGACTCCACCACACTCCTTGGCAGCAAATTCCACTGTCGAACAGCTCTTACTGTCAGGAAGTTCTTCCTAATGTTTAGGTGGAATCTTCTTTCTCGTAGTTTGGATCCATTGCTCCGTGTCCGCTTCTCTGGAGCAGCAGAAAACAGCCTTTCTCCCTCCTCTATGTGACATCCTTTTATATATTTGAACATGGCTATCATATCACCCCTTAACCTCCTCTTCTCCAGGCTAAACATGCCCAGCTCCCTTAGCCGTTCCTCATAAGGCATCATTTCCAGGCCTTTGACCATTTTGGTTGCCCTCCTCTGGACACGTTCCATCAGTCAGCTGTGCAAGCCCCACTGCCCCTCTGGCTCCTGCAAGCTGGATGGGCTGCAGAGCTTTGTCCTGAAAGGAAATGCAGTGGGATCTTGGTTGTCAAACTTAATCTCCCGGAACAGTTCAAAAACAAAGGTGCGGCTTCCGATTGGCTGCAGGAGCTTCCTGCACTCAGTCAGAAGCCGCGGAAGCTGTGTTGGACGTTTGGCTTCCAAAAAACATTCGCAAACTGAAAAACAGACTTCTGGGTTTGCGGTGTTTGGGAGCCGATTTGTTCGACAAGCCATTCAACAACCAAGGTACCACTGTAAAGGCAACTCCTGATTTTACGCAATTTCACTGACACGCGTGTGGGTTCAGAACATAACCCTGTGTAAATGAGGAGTTGCCTGTATTTATTACAATTATTTACCTCCCAACTTTCAGGATACAAATCCTTCCCAGGTGGCTGACAAGAAACACTACATTTTGAAAAACACAGAAACAATACCAATAAAATAAAGCCACTCTACATGAGTTGGGTGGGGGAGATGCGGACTGAACTGCACTCTGAGGCACCAATGGGGACACACCCTGAATCACACCTAAGAGAAGCTGCTTGACTTTCTGAGGTGCAGATCCATGATGGCCCTGGTGCGTTGGTCTTCCTTGAGGAAATGTTCAGACACAGCTGGGGAGCAGGACCAAAGGCAAAGTGGGTAGAGAAGCTAATGTACATTTTACCCACACCTTCCTCTTGTTCCACTGCTTTCCCCTGAGGAAAACTGCTCTTTAGCACTGGATTGGAGCAAAGTGTGATTGCAGGTTGCTCAGCACTGAAGAGCTGGTTTTCCCTGGGAAAGGAGCAGGGCAAGGGGAAAACCACTTTCTAGGCCTGGGATGAGAGGAGGTCTGGATGAGCCCATGTGGGAATGGCTAGTACTCATTTATGTAGAAAAACGAATAACAAGCTTGGACTCTGCAGTTGGTAGGGAGCACAAACCCTTTTGACATGGGTGCTACATCTTAAGGGAACATTTTGTATTTGTCAACAGGTGGTGCTATGACTCCAGTTTGTGTGCAAGAACACTGATATTTGCTGATTATTGGTGCAAAATAAGGTTGCTTACTTCCCTGCACAACACGCAAACAGCAAATTGATCTCTGATCAATCCAATTCAAGAGGTAGATTTGTTCCTTTAGAGTCCAAGCATCAATAATATTTTTTGCCTGAGGGATGATATCATTTGAACATAAGCCTGTTTTGAAGATTTATAGCTATATAAACCTTTCTGCGGACAAACGTTGTCTCCCTTGGCCAGTAAAGCAATATGAGCACTGCAACCCCAGAGTCCTTCGCGACTGGGCTTAACTGTCAAGGGTCCATTACCTTTACCTTTTTTTTATGTGCACCTAGCCTTTTCTTGAGATCAGAGATTTCTTGAGATCAGAGATTCAGAGATCTTCCCCGTGGTGCTTAATGGGCTGGATTGCATTCTTGCTTAGTGAAACTTTTATTTTGAAAGGGAGAAATGCTAGGCTCAAACATATTTGAACCTCACTCCCGCCAACCTAATTTAAGAGCGCAATAGGGTTGCCTGACGCTGAGGACAGCACTTTTGTCTGTGGGCTTTTCTTTACTATGGGAGCATTGAGTTATTAGCATCAGAAGCAGAACTGTGCTTTAGCAGGATGGAACTCAGAAGGTCTTATGGCTGAAGACTGGATGTATGGTGAGGGTGAAGTTGGCAGAGGTTCAAGCAAGGTCTCTCTTGGAAATGCTTCATGAACAACATTACTGGTTATTTATTGAATTATTGATAGGAAAAGAATTTTCCCCTGGTTACATTGGCATTGGAAGGCAAAAGTGAGTTCTGGAGCATACAACATGGCTCACTGGCTTGAGCTGTCTAGGGTTGTTCTGTTAAACTCTTTCCATCAGCTGCCGGTTGTATTATAACATTGTCTTTTATTTTGGATCTGATTAAATAAGGTCTGCTTCATGAAAGTTGAAGCCACAACAAATCTGTTGCCTTTGTCTACTCCTTTAGAGAGTAGCAGGTGGCGCTGTGGTTTAAATCGCTGAGCCTCTTGGGCTTGCTGATCAGAAGGTCGGTGGTTTGAATCCCCACGACGGGGTCAGCGCCCGTTGTTCTGTCCCAGCTCCTGCCAACCTAGCAGTTTGAAAGCGTGCCAGTACAAGTAGGTCAATAGGTACTGCTGCAGCAAGCGGAAGGTAAACGGCATTTCCGTATGCTCTGGCTTCTATCACGGTGTTCCGTTGCACCAGAAGCGGTTCAGTCATGATGGCCACATGATCCGGAAAGCTGTCTGTGGGCAAACACCTGCTTCTGGGCCTGAAAGCAAGATAAGTGCCACACCTCATAGTCGCCTTTGACTGGACTTAACTGTCCAGGGGTCCTTTACCTTTATCTACTCCTTTAGAAGTTGGAAGCTCATTCAGTAATGCAGAAGAATCGAAGTGCAGCTGGTTGCCAGGAGTATTTTTTTTTGGGGGGGGGGTGTTTTGTGGTATGGATGGGGGTTGGCAGGGGGATCCTGCATTGGGTGTTGGAGTTAATGATTACCAGATATTTTACTAGTAGATCAATGAAAATAGCCTATAACTTGAATATCCCCAACCTTCATTTTTCTAATGTGTGAAACATGCTACAAGTAATATCAACATTCCCTGATTGTGAAGTCTTTAAATAATCCAAGATGTATTTTAGCACCCACTTCCCTGCAGATCTTCAGTTCTTAAGCAGACATGTTCACACACGCCAAGACCTGACAAAATCTGGAATCAAACAAGATTTGATTCTACAGATCTTTTGAATATTGAGTTTTGAAAAAAGTGTCTGCAGTTTAACCCAATTACTGGTGTTGGCCACAAATCTGAGGAGAATATTACAGGTACCATAGGGAACAACATCCTATATGTTATGAGTGAAAGTTGGCATCTTTAGTAATGGTGAGCAGCACCCCCCAGAAGAATGCCCCCGGGGCCAGCACCCTGGCAGCCCCCCTCCCCCGCTATGCCCCTGAGTGGTCCAGAGGGTGGCAGTGTGGAAAATAACCGTATGGGAAACATCGTGGGAATGGAATGTGAGTTCTGCCTACCACTGAATCCTGCTACAACGGGGCTCCCAAGTCAAGCTGCGCTCCCTCTGAAGGCACATCGTTTGGGCTGCTCCTAGATGCATCTTTGTCACTGGAGGCTCACATGGCCTCTATGGGGAGGAGTGCCTGCTACCAGCAAAGATTGGTGTGCTAACTATGCCCTTTCCTGGGCAGGGATAGCTTGGCCACTCTGATTCACATGTTGGTAACCTCGCAAATGGACTATTGTAATGTGTTCTATGTGGGGTTTCCTTTGGGAGTAGAAGCTATGGCTCAGCCAGGTTGCAGAATGGAGCGCATGGACACACACATATGACACCTGTGCCGAGGGAACTGTACTGCCTGCCAGCCGGGTCCTAAGCCATGTTCAAGGTCGAGTTGTTAACCTATGAAGCCCTGCACAACTTACGACCAGGTTACCATAATATCACACCACCTGGAGAAATTCTACTTTTTAGATTGTAAAACACTGATTAGAGATTTTTGAAGCGTTGATGCTTTTAGATAAAAATGAATAATTGGAATGAAATGTATCCAGGGGGAGGGGGGTCATCAGGCAGTTCAAAGGGTAAAGCAAGTCATCCGCCCATCCCCCGCACATGCAGGTGTCTCCATGGCATCCTGAGGGGAACGGAGGTGAGCTTGGATCTGAGAACTCTGGTATTCCAAGTGAAGCCCTGGACTTTGACCCAACTGGGCTACACTCACCCACCATGGACTATAAATAGGGAATTGCATCATTATTGTTCAGAGCTATAAGTGTAGGTATTTTGGAAAGCAGCTTTTGGGAGCAGGGTATCATAGTGTCTTGAACACATCCTCCATGTCGCTTTGCTGCATTGTGGATCAGGCCCCACCACGGAAGTTTTCTTGGCACAAAGGAAAGGGCACGTTTCATGACAGCCTGGGAGAAAGAGCCGTTTGGCAGGCAAATGCCATGTTAGGCGCAGTAAAGGAGGGATTTTCCTATAAGAAATCACCACTACCCCATTTAAGCTGGGGCTCTTGGGAAGCATTTTTAAGGAATGATTTAAATGAAATTGCAAGCTGAGCAGTAGAGAATATGGGCTGAGCTGCTGAGAATATAGGGAGCCAGATGTTGGGGTCAGATGCACAGGTCTGCCCAGTGAGGCAACTGAAAGTATGAAGCTCATGTAGGCAGAAGCAGCTGTTCCACATTCACCCTTCTGAAGCAGGCTTTGTTCAGGTAAAAATACTATCAATGGTGGGAGCTGAATCATCTGCTGTATATCAGCCAAGAGCTCAGGGGCTTTGTTTTCATGAAGTTCAAGAAAAATAGGCGACACAGATTTACTGGAGTTTAAAACAAAGACCCAGAATTTCAGGAAATGGCACAATTCTGCACTAATCCTTAAGAGTATTCTACAGCAGAGCTCTATTTATCCAAAGCTTGCGCAAGGATTCTGTTGTGCATAATGATTCTGGGCATTTTGGGAAAGCAAAAAGAATACAAAATGCCAAGTTGTAAATTCATTTATGCAGAAGTGAGTTCTTCCACCGAGTTCTGCGAGCCTCATTGCCTACCAAGTATTACTAGAATTTTGGTTTTCCATCCCTATAACTTAGTGGTTCTCAGAGTGTGTGACAGGAGAGGATGGCTAATGTGGTGGGACATTTCAAGGACAGCCAAAGAAACATTTAAACATTTCAGTGTAGTATAGTATAACATCAAATTATTTGCAGAATATGAATTCTTTTCAAACTCAAGCCCTGCTAAAAGTTTTTTCTTGTTGTCTTCCAATGTAGTAAAATCATTTCTTGAAGGTGTCAGGTATCAGAAACAGGAGCTGAAGTTCCACCATTATGGCAATATTGCCTGTGATAGCGATCTTCGGATTGTGTTTCCCTCCAACTATACCTGCATCCCTGGCACTGTGCAGTCACATGGATGGAGGAGGGGTGACACAAAAGGGACACTGACTGGCCTCCCAGGGAGGGATTCTTGAGAACCAGCTGACAAACTGCTCATGCTCCTGACTCTCAAGGCTTGGAATTCCCCCGTGAGACCAGCTCAGGATTTCCACAGCTCCCACAAGCCTTGAAAACGATACTGTGGAGCTTCCTATAGGGCTGTTCATGTCTCTCTAAGGCAGAGTCCTTTTGTCCAGGACTTGAATGAAAAATAGCCAGACATCCCCCACCCTAAGCAGTCAGTGGTGTCTGTAGTTCTCAGTTTACTCAGGAATGCTAGATATGAAACCATAATCAATCTTCAATCTCCTCAACACAGCATGTTCCAAATGCCATGCTACATGTTTGTTGAAAAAATGATTCTGGCAAAACAGGTTTCTGTTTGCTGTTGTTTCTAATCTTACAATTGTGCTTAAATGTGATGCCATGCTTCCCATCTTGTTTCAATCATTCACTTTGCCTTTTATATCATCTTCATTCTAAGTATCGCCTGGCTTTCTGATCCACACAGTCTGCAAATAACCAAACAAATTATGGGTGTTGACAACAGCCACCCCATTCCATGAGTACAGGGCGCTAATCCCAGCAGTGAGCATCTACGTCTCAGCAGGATTCTCTTCCCACCATTATAACTGGAGGAAAAAGTGAAGAAAAGGTCAGGGCTGTAAGGGTTAGGCAAGTTCATGAAGAATAGGTCTATAAACAGCTACTAGCCAAATTTAGTTCAGTTCAGTTGTATAACACCCCACCGTTTGATTCCCAGTCTTGAGAAGGGCACCCACATGCAGCTCTGTGGACCAAAGCTGCTTCCAAACAAGCAATCCCCACTGTTAATAAATCATTGCTCTTCTGCTACAAGCTAGAAGTGGAATTGGCATTGGCTTTACATACTGTTGGGGACGTTGCACTTTTAATGGACATTTGCCTTGCTGTGTTCCATCCACATCCACTAGGTATGGCATGGCTACATCAACTTGTTTTTATTATTGGTTGCTAGCCGCCCTGAGCCTGGTCTTGGCTGGGGAGGGTGGGGTATAAATAAATTATTATTATTATTATTATTATTATTATTATTATTATTATTATTATTGCAGTGCATATGCTCTCATTCACCTGAGCAGCCATTTGGGAGGGTGGATTTCCAAATTATCCTTATGTACATTTGTTTAATGCTAAGTGCTTATTTAAGCATGACTGCCCGATACAACCCATCAAATGTTTAAAAAAGAGAGGGTTTACTGTTGTTAAGAAGGTGGATGGAAACACTGGGAAAACATGGGAGAATTTCAAATGAATTGCAGTCCCAGGAAATTGTGAGTGAATGAAGCATGATGATTTCTCCTTCAATGCCTATCATAAAACCAGCTCAAGAGCGAGTACATTTGAATAACAAATTGTAGGGAGCAGGAGGGCAAAACAACATCATACTCTCCTTCCGAGCTTCCAGTCGT
Organism: Podarcis muralis; assembly: GCF_964188315.1. Classification (NCBI taxonomy): domain Eukaryota; kingdom Metazoa; phylum Chordata; class Lepidosauria; order Squamata; family Lacertidae; genus Podarcis; species Podarcis muralis. Next base: position 120,157,772 of record NC_135657.1, read on the forward strand.
TTGGCTAGATGATGCTAGCAACAGTGTTGGACTAGATCTGCAGCTCCCAACCTTGTGCCTGACAGGTGTTGCTGAACTACAGCTCCCCCTGTATCTGACTATTGGCCCTGCTGGCCCAGGCTGAGGAGTACAGCTAAACAAAGACCTGCATACATGGCTGCAATGGAACTCAATTTTTCAGAACAGTGTGATTATATTCCATCACCCACTACTTTTGAGATAGATTTTGGAGGCATAAAATTGAAAGCACTCATGTGTGGATGAAGCTCACAGTTTTGAATGCACTATAATAAGATAACTTGCCCCAATATAGGCAATATAGGAGCGAAAATATGTTTTGGAAAAAAAGTTTGATTATTGGAGCTTCTGGAGGAGGAACATGGTGGACAGAACATCTTCTGTTGGCAGGTTGCTGATGGAGATCATTACATGATGATTGATTGATGATAGCCAAGACATCAGTCTTGGCTACTGAATTCACTCCGGAGATAAGAATGAATGGGGGATTAACTCTGATGCTCTGAAAAAGCCATTTTCTACTTTGGGAGACTAAGGAGCTGTCAGCTCCTGGAAATCCGGATGGTAGTGAGCGACTTAGAGTGGAAGAATCAGCATCTCGCCTACAAGCTCTAGGGAGCATTTCCCACAGCAGCGTGGGGAGGGGAGTGCACGGAATCTGTGTGGACCTCAGTTCAACTACTGATTGATTGATTGATTGATTGACAGTGTGACTGCAGAAAAGCCCCCCATCCAAACAATGACCATCATTAGTAAGAAAAAATTTTAATTTTAATTTTTATCATCTACAATACTTTTATTTATTTTATAGTACAGTACATTGATTATTGCTTTCATTTTATGGATCAGTGGCCTCGTTAGATAGTAAAATTCATGTGAAATCGCTGTTTTAGGGGTTGCTTTTCATCGTCTGGAATGGTTTAATCTGTTTTCTATTACTTTCTATGGGAAAGCCTTGGTTTAAGTGCGCTTTGGTTTAAGAGAGGACTTCTGGAGCAGATTAAGTTCGTAAACCAAGGTACCACTGTACATTGGAAAGAGGAAAACTATTGCTGATAGAGTATTTTTGGAAATCCCAGGCTGAGCTACTCCTTGAGGCATGGTTCAACAATATTTGGATTTCAGAGCGACTACCTGAGCTTCAAAGGGTTGCAAAAGGTGTTATAAAGAGAGACACCATTGATGAAACCTGGTCGCCTTCTTTTCATATGCAAGGGAGTTGGTGGGAATTTCTCCCACCAGAAGACTGGGCAGAAGTGTATACTGCAGTTGAAATAGCGCTGCTCCCCTCCCATCTTGAACATCCAGGAAGTGGGTGCCATGTGTTTTTCCATCAAGAAAATGATGAAATGCATTGTCCTAATTAAAGAGTGAAAGTCTTTTCTGAATTCTTAAAAGGGAGAGAGACTATAACACCAATCAAGATTTTAATTCTAGTACATTAGGGAAAACAAAAACAGCTGTGAAAACAGGCACATTGACTAAATATCTAGAGTTCTTAAGCTGAAAGTGCGAAATTGTGAAGAATGGGCTGTTCTCAGGATTTAGAAGGTACATTTTTTCCAGCTTTAGATTTTGCTGCTTTTGTTTCATAGAAATTATTGTTGGGCCTCCTGAAATCAAAACTGCTTTCTTCAGCCATTGAGGTGCTTCTGCAGGTGACAGGGATGCTGGTGCCTGACAGCCCAAGATGTCTGTAGAAATCCATGTGCTGATGCTGCCAGTCCAGATTTGCTCACAGGGTCTGTACTAGTAGAGAAAGATGCCTTGTGGCAGAAGCTCCAAGCCCCGGTGATCACAGGTACCACTTCAATGAGGCACCTCTGTTGGTATGATTGTTAGGAAAGCTGACATGTGGAAGTGCCTACCAAGTCAATTTCTGTTACAAAGCATGTTTTTAAAACTAATGCTGTCAGGAAACATATTAAATATGCAAAAGGAAACTAAGATGTTCCAGCTTAGCTCCATTTAAAACCAAGGAAACAAAGGAAAGGTTACCTCCCCCCCTCTTGGAGATTAATGTGCAATCGAACCATTGGTGGGGTTTTTTTTGGGGGGGGGGCAACTGATGTGTAGGTGTGATCAGTACATGAATTCAAAAACTTATGCCGTGTGGTATGGCTTAATTTCTCAATTTGGGGTATAGAGTCAATCTTGTTTGAAATTCATCAGTGTTTTAGTGTGAATAGCTCCTAATAGATATGTTGTGTTGTTGTTTTTGTTATTTACCCACCCTTCACCGTAAGGTCCCAGGGCAGTTTACAACATTAAAATACGTGTTAAAAACACAATTCAAAAGCAGTTTAAAAGAATGCAAACAGAACGCTCTGCTGGGCAGCAGCTGTCCTTTTGTAGTCTTTCAGGCCCCGCCCTAGGCCTGGTGGGAAGAGGCAGGAGAAGGACCCTCAGACTCTCAGCAGGTGATGGACTGTATTTGCATTAATTTGTTTTAATATTACATACTCATAAAATGGTAACAGTTAGTGCAGGAAATTAAACCAAAGTTTGAAAGAGGATTGATTTTGCTGTTACCTTTTGGTGTTAGATGTAAATACTACTGCCCGGGCACAGTTACACCTGACTCAGGATTTCTCTGGGGAACCATCCTATTTCTACCAGGGAAGATTGTGGGGGTAGGGAGCTTTAAAATGAACTTGGCAGCCCTCCATAGAGAGAATTCTTTAGAATGACTCATGCACCAGGGAAGTCCCAGAAACGGCTTCAAAGTGAACCAGGAAGTCTCTTCACCTTGGACTTGTAGAACTCTAAATTTGCTCTCTAGCTCCAGTTTCAGTGAGGGATGGAAGCAGGCTCGCATCTCACATAGCAATTGCTTGTGCTGGTGCCTGCACATTTTGCTTCCTAACTTCTATTCTGCAGCATCTACAGCATGCTCAGTCTGGGCCCCTGGTGGCACACTGGGCCCTTTGCAACACTTTATTGGCACCCCTGCTGACTGCACATCTGGAAACGCTGCAGCTAGCACTTTCATTATATAAACTGCCCTGTATGAAACATTTTATAACTTTTCCTGGAAAAAAATCAATAGTCTGAAGGTCTGAAAACTGGGACTCAGCTATACAGCTGCAAATAAAACATTTTGAATGTGTTGTAAACTGTAACATGCAATTGTGACACTAGATGGCAACTGTGATATAGCTCACGTTCGCAAATTCAATGAATTTTTTTAAATGATTTTTAAAAAAGCATTTTCACAACGTTTTAAACATGTGTGTAGATTCCACCCCAATTCTTAGCTAGGGAGAAATTTTCCCTGAAGAAAATAAAATCTAGCCATTGTAAAAGTGACATAACAATAAAAACAGTGGGCACAGTTCAGCCAAAGCTGAGTACTTTTAAGCGTCATTTATTTCAGTATGTGCTTTACAGGGCAATATTTACTCAGAAGTAAATCCTATTGGCTTCAATGTAACATATTCCCAGGTAAGATTTGACACTCCCATTGAAACCAGCAGTTCTTAATTAACTTTGCTTTGAACTGTACTCTGGTTGCTGTGGAGAAGTTACCTTTCTTGTATATGTTTTTATCACTTTTATGTTTGTCCAAGTTCCTTAGTGGCCTGCCTCAAAACTGACTGACTCTCCAGTGCAATACCTACACTCAAAAGGTAATATACCTGTCAACTTTCAGATTTGAAAATAAGGGATCAGCAGCCTCACCTGTCCCGGGGACAGTCTACGGGATATCTAACAATCCGGGATAGCAGCAGGAAACGGCGCTGGAATAAGGGAATTTCCTGCAAAAAAAGGGAAGGTTGACAGCTACGAAAGGTAAGCTGCTTTGAATTCCAAGGCATCCTTGAGTCTTCCTGCCCAGTGAAAATATGATCCACTGAACTCACCCACAAAGTTCACTACGTGGCAACCAAGTAGTTGCTATCAGGCATTAAAGAAGGACTGTTTCATGGCTTCACTTTCCTGATGCAGTGCTCTGCTCTCTAAAAATGTTGAGAGATGATTATCAATGTGTCTCTATATTGTAACAACATAGTTGCATTCAGTACTGCCTTGGTTTTGCTCTGGCAATCTCAACCCCAGAGCCAGCTTCCCATTTCCTTCTCCACATTTGAAAATGAAGTCCGGTCATGACTGAAAGATGAAAGAAATGGGACTTACTCTGAAGTAAGTCTCGCTACAGTCTCAATAGCAGGAATGCTTACTTTAAGCACTTACTGGCTTCCTTAGAAATATAGAATATTTCTGTTTTCTGATTGGGCAGAAAATCTGTTTTCTGATACAGCATGTGAAGCTTCCTCTTGCTCCAGAATGTTCTCTTTCCCCCTTATTGCTGGGGGGGGGGGGGATTGTACTTGAAGTGCTAACTGGGAGTATGTGCAAAAAGTGAAGGCTTTTCACTTGGGTTTAGCGAATATCCAAATAAATAATCCAATTCATATTTAAAATCTTGAATATTGTGTTCAATTTCAAAATTATTTATTCTGTAAAATCGTTTTAGACTGTTATGGGTAGTGTCAATGCATCCAATATGAAAAGCATTGCCAAACACTAGTGGGGCTAAATAATCTCCTTTCTATGTGACCCATTACCTAGTACTCTTCAGCCTGCGATTAATCACAGTATATGCCCCTGATTCATTCAAAGGAGGTGTCTTTCCTCTGTGCTTTCCAGGCACGTATATGCAATAGCATGTATCGGTTAACTGTCTTCTAGATTGCTGAATACATTTGTGAAACCCAAGGAGATTACTCTCAACATGTCATTCTTTTGTTGATTTTTTTTTATGTCCTCAGAAATTTCCATCAGATTTGTCAAACAAGAGTTTTCTTTCCAGAAAGCTTGCTTGCTACTTTATATCAGCTCATATTTTTCCAGATGTTTTGTGATCTCATCCCTTACTAATGACTCCAAGACCTTGCCTACTGTCAAAAGCAAATTTTACTGCAAATCTGCTAGTCCTTGACATCATCTCAGTCCTAGTCTTGTGGCATGGATTGCATTTACTCCAGTCCAGTCCCTTGGCACCTCTTTTCTTTCAAATAAACTATTAAGTCTTCTTTACTGAACTGATATAGATCCCATCTTCTCTTTCTGAGACCTGGAGCTTTGAGAGTAACTAGACAAGTTCAAAAGCTTGCTCTCAATCTTTCTTTAAAATGATTTCTTTCTAGAGATTATAAGGCTGATTGTTCTTCTATAAAGCAAGACACTGCAAAAGAGAGAGAAATTGTCCTCCTGCAAGGCAGAGAGTTTGGTGTGTTAAAAATTCGCTTGCTCCTAGAAATTGCATTCTAGAGAATCCCTCTTCTCAGGCTGGTTCCTACATCCAAAAGGCTCATCAGTACTACAAAATGACTTTATAATAAAACTCTCAAGGAAACTTGGAGGCTTGTTTGCTGTTTTCTGTAAAAACAGTTCAAGACTATGGTAGGCTGTGGTGGCAATGGTTTTTGAAATCTCCAGCAACATCAGGGCAGAACAGCATGGAACACTACCTGTGCTGTGATATCATAACCGTGTGCATTTTCCTGCCCACACTTCTTGTCAGTGGCAGGAGCAGTAAACACACAATGCAATGATGTCACAATCCAGGGGTGAGTATTCTTAAATGTTACAGCGCAGACCTTGACACAGAACGTTGCTTTTTCACTGCATCCACATGAGAGGCATAACATGTAGTTCTGCCCTCACAGAAATACATTTCCCATTGTACTTCAGGGCAAGCATGAGAGTTACACCAACTTATTTTTAGTGAAACCTCAAGCCCCAAATAGAGCAACAACACTGGAAGGAACACTCCCCCCCCCCATCGGTCTTTTTGCTGGTGAAGGCAATAATATTGACAAGTTATATGACCTGCAGGCCTTGACCCTCATTTCACTCCACCTTCCTCATTATGACAAATTGCCCTTTTGATTTGCTCCCTCTAATGATATGTTGGGACTTCAGGGCAAGGAGATGTGTTCCCAATGGGCACCAGAACCACACAGCTGCTGGCGCCAGTCGTAGTGCACAGGGGAGTTCATTCCAGAAGTGGGCTCACTGTGGAGAAGGTCCGTCTCCCTGTTACTGCTAGATGAAGTTCTGAAGGCTGTGATATGGGCAACCGGATCTCCTCCAAAGACTAGTGATCTAAAGGGATCTATACATGCGGAGGTGTTCTTTCAAGGAAATGACATCCAAAAGTTGTTTAGGGCTTTGTCTGTTACATGTTAGGCCACAGTTGTTGTCTGTATGGAAGCAATATGTAATTAACAAGCAAAAATGGCTCCTATGCTAAAGAATGCCACGAAGAAACATGCTTTTAGCAGTGTTACGGCTCCATGTGTGTCAAATTCTCATGTCACAGAATCACACTATTATAGACTCTTATTGCTAGAGATTCATTTAGTAGAAGGAAAAACAGAAGCACTTCAGCTCTCATTGTCATCAGCCTAGTATTCCAAATTTGACCAGAAACACATTGGCGCTCTTCATTTGGGACAAGGTAAACCTCACGTAAAATGGTGATACAATGGCATGTTCTGAAAGGGCACTGGGCTATGATGTTCCTGTGCAACATCAGTGAGCAGCTCACAAGCAGTAATGCAAATAGCCATTCACAGTTATCATTTTTGCTTCTTGCTGAGTTCTTCACAAACATTTCAAGACATTTTTGGTTTTACCACAAAAGAAGCTATGCAGAGGTTAAATGAGGACAAGTAATTATTAGCCTCTATCAGGCCTCCAGAAACCAGACTAAAAACATATGAGAAAGAAATTCCTGTGGCAACAAGAAAGATGCAGACACCATGGAAGGCATATTGTTTCAACCTTTATAATATACAACTACAGAAAGATTAATTGGGGTCAGCTCAAATAGGGAAAGGGGATTCCCCACACTCCCTGCATCTGAAGAACCTGCCTGGTGGTCTCCAGACCACAAGCATCCTTGAGGGCTGTGCTTGACGCTGTTTGCTTTGCCATTTCCCAATTCACACTTCTTGAACCACAATAAAGACAAAACACAATTCTTTTCTGAAATTTGCTCTTTTCTGAAGTCATCATGCAATGCAACTAACCTGCACAAAAATGCATAGACTAGGAGAAAGTGTGTGCTTGATGCTGTTTGCTTTGCCATTTCCTAATTCACACTTCTTGAACCACAATGACCGCTCCCCGCTTAAAACGGGGGGCGCCCTTTGCGTGGATGCGTGCAGCCCCTAGATCTGGAGCGGCTCCAACAGCATAGGCTTGGCCTTGCCTTCCCTCAGGTGGGATACCTGGAGGTCTCCGCCTACCTCAGTCAGTTGTCCAATCCCACCTGGGGGAAGCGTTGCCAAGGAGACCAGGCCAGGTAGGGGAGGGATTACCTGCCCACACAATAGAGGGAGGATCTTACCTGGGAATCCTCACTTGGCTCCAGAGCTTCTCCCACCCTACCCACCCTCAGATAATGTCTTATTTTGCACGTTAACTTTTCTTCACAGGTTTTGCAGGTTAACTTTTCTTCACAGGTATGCGGGCGCTGCTACGTTAAGGTCGCTGTTAAAGGGCCGGAAAGGAATTTCCCTGCATTGGCAGGTTTCGCCTTTCCCGTAGCAAAACGTCACAACTTTGGCGGTATCAGGCCTTGGGCGGAATCCTTTAGTTCATCTTCCTCTTTGCGGCGGCGATACCAGGGTTCCCCGTTAATGGGGTTTCTGAAGGGAGGCTTTGACCGTACGCCGAAAGGTCGTCATTGCTCTCCCCTGCGGCGGCGGCGTAACGGGGGCGGCTATCTCTGCTTGAACATATGAGCCGGCCCATCCCCCCCCCACACTGGATAACCCTGATGCTCCCTAGGTCCCCGGCTGAGGACTGGGGAGGGAGAACGCCCAATGCCTGAGCCAAGGTCTACCCACATTTGAAATTTAATAAAGTTGTGGCCAATTTAATCCCATAGCACGTTGTCTTGAGTCGTTATTCCACATGACGGGTGGACCGCACAGGATCTGGGGACTCCGCCTGTCCACGCAATAAAGACAAAACACAATTCTTTTCTGAAATTTGCTCTTTTCTGAAGTCATCATGCAATGCAACTAACCTGCACAAAAATGCATAGACTAGGAGAAAGTGTGCATAAACATGCACATATCTGTGAAAAACAACATTCAAAAATACCTCAGCAGAAATGGCTTTCAAAAACTGCATACAAAATTTGGGAGAAATTTGCACTAAAATGCTGGCAATTTTCATAATTAAAAACATTGCAAACTGCTGTGGAAATACAGAGAACTGAATCTAAGGTTAGAAAAATGAGAAACTGAAACTGACAGGGTTGTCCATCCTCAGTGCTCCTACTTGAGCCTTGGGACTTGACCTTTGGCTTGGGCAGGTCACAACTCCAGCAGCTGCCCAGGCTCCAACTCTGACTCAGTTCCCCACCCTCTGTTGTCAAGTTCAGGTTCTCTTCATATCTGCCCTTGTTCACTTCCTTTTGTATTTTAGATCTGATATGCTCCTTTCTGTGCACTGTCTTGGTGGTGTCAGGACTACCTTTTATCATGGAGGATGTATAGAAGCTCTTTGGAGCCTCAGAGGTGTGCTCTAGAGGCTTGTGTTCAGTTGTCTTCCTTCTAGGGCATTTCCTCTTTTCAGTAGGTGAACTCTGTAGGTAAAAATAACAACAACTGAACAATGAAGTTATTAGGTCAATCCATTAAGGCTTTTGTGGTTAGAATGAAGGATAATTAAGGATGATTGTGGTAAAACCAATCAGTATGCAAGCATTATTAAACATTTCATCACAGCACTAGGTGGCTATTCATTAACCATTTACAGCAAATCCTTTTACCTGAATAGACCAGTCTCTTTGAAGAGCTTGGAAGAAGAGCAGTGGCGTAGCGTGGGGGGTGCAGGGGGGGCCGGCCGCACCGGGCGCAACATCTGGGGTTAGGGCAAATCCACAGGTTAGGGGGCGCAAATCCACGGGTTAGGGGGCGCAAATTACTTGCCTTGCCCCGGGTGCTGACAACCCACGCTACGCCACTGAAGAAGAGGCTGTGTGCAATGCTGCTTCTAATCTCTAGCTTTCTAGTCCTTTTTGACCTTGAGAGTATGGTGTAACCATTTTGAGGGAACTGCCTGAGACACCATATTTCATTATGAAGAGTGAGGGTGAGCAATGAGGCATAATGACTTTCTGGGAAAGGAAGCGTAAACTCTGGGGCTACTCGGCCACATTCCGTTACAGAAATGTATCAAAATCAAATGGAGTTCTTCCAAAGATTAATTGTTCATCCAGTTCAGTTTGTGTAGCCATTCAGAGCTACACTATGTTTAGTCGGTGTAAACATGAGCTACGTTTCAAGGGAAAGGTGCCATACGCCCAGGATGGGAGATCTGTGGCCCTCCAGATATTGGGGGCGGCCCCTCTCTGCAGCCTTCCCCTTTGGCCACTCTGGCTTGGGCTGACTGCAGTTGGAGGACCACAAGTTTCCTATTCCCTTTGTTGCTATCAAAAGTGTAAAAACATAAAATTGCTTTGTTGGAGCCACCTAGTCTAGTATTATGTTTCCAACAATACCACAAGCACGGCACGGTGGAGTTTGCCTGGGCATCTCATAATCAGATGGCTGCTGCCTCTGGAAGTGGAGGCCCCAGGTAGAGATGTGGCAAGAAGCTACTGATATGCTGATCCTTCATGGATTTGCCTAGCGCCTTCATTATCTATTTTTAGGGGCCAGGTGAAAACACTCCTCTTCAACCAGGCCTTGGGCCGATTAATACTCTACAGCATTTTCAATGTTTCTGTGGGAAGGGTGGTCCCCCCCTGTTTTGTTTTACTTATTTACTTGCTTTTATCCTGTATTTTATTCTGAGATCTTATGATGAAGGGCAATATACATATTAAATAAATAAACAAATGCCTCAGTTTTTTTAAATGCAACCTGAGGGGTTGCACACCTGCAATATCAAGTGATGACTTGTTTGTGCAAATTGCCTTCAAATGTCTTCTGAAAGTTGTATAGTTTTTTGTCTCTTTGACATCTGACGGGAGGGCGTTCCACAGGGTGGGCACCACCACCAAGAAGGTCCTGTGCCTGGTTCCCTGTAACTTGCAGTGAGGGAATTGCCCAAAGGCCCTCAGAGCTGGACCTCAGTGTCTGGGGTGGATAATTGAGGTGGAGACGCTCCTTCAGGTATATGGGGCCAAGGCCATATAGGGCCATATATATAGGCCATATAGGGCACATATAGCAGAAGGGCTGTGCTGATTGTTTTATTAATTATTTTGCTTTTCTATTGTTGCATTTTTATTTTGCCCTGTAAGTTACTTATTTTCTACAGAAAAGTGAGATATGAATAATAATAAATTAAACAAAACTAATGTCCAAGGGGAAAGTCAAGTGCACACATTCCCCAAACCTTTTGACCACTTAGTCGGTCAAGCATATTTCAGCTGGGGTGTGTGTGGAGCTTCTAGGGACTCATCTATAATTGCTATTTAGCCTAAAACTTTGAGTCAGAACAAACGGCTGTTGCTTGTATAAACAGCTTGTCTGTCTCTTTCCCTCAAGTATTTATAAAACACCTATCTCCTTGGTATCTGAATGCTGATGTTGGCTTTATGGACAGTGCAGTATTCATTGCATCCAGCTTCCATGGCTGTATATTTTCTTAGTTTCAATCCAGGGCATAAAGATCGTACATTCCACCCGGAATATTTTTAAACACTTTTTAAAAAGCTGTGCTGCTTATCAAACAGCTAGTGAGGATGTTGGGGGAAGGAATCACACTGACATTTTCACCAGGCTCCTCCATGCCTAGAAAGTCCAGTAAGGGCCAGGGAGATGGTAAATGCCCTACTTTCAGGCCAATGTTGTTTTATTCTTCCCTCTGATTTCCCTCTGAATTCTCCCATCAGTAAAATGGCTCACTCAGTAGACCATGAGAATCTTACTCTCAGGGCTGTGGGATTGAGCCCCAGGTTGGGCAAAAGATTCCTGCACTGCAGGGGTTTGGACTAGATCAATGTTTCCCAACCTTGGGTCACCAGCTGTTTTTGGACAGCTGCACCATCCCTAGCTAGCAAGACCAGTGGTCAGGGATGATGGGAATTGTAGTCCAAAGACAGCTGGAGACCCAAGGTTGGGAAACCCTAGACTAGATGACCATCGTGGTCCCTTCCAACTCTATGATTCTATTATTTAAACCTTCGCCTCATGCCTAGTGAAAGGAGGGGGGACTATGATCACAAGAGCAGGAGATAATGTGGCATGAAGGCTGGCAACGTCAGCCCTGCAGTGTGGGAACCCCTTGCAGAGGACTGCAGTGCCTGGACACAGACAGTCAGGTCTTACATCCACAGCAGTAACCAGAGGAGGAATGACCACTGGAAGGAGCACAGAGAGAAGAAACACCATGGTGCATCTGCAGCAATACAACCGGACGCCTTCATTTGCCCCAGCTGCAACAAAACATCTCTCTCCACAGCAGGCTCTTCCAACAGTTTGACTTCACCCCCCAAAGGCCCAGCCCTCCATTGTCTCCCAAGACAGGTGGATGCCAGCAACACAAATTTCTGGAAGATAATGCCACCAGTGGGTACTAGTTATGATGGATATATATTACATCAAGGGGCCAAATGTGATCAGTCACCTCATAAGATCAACTTGCTGACTAGGTGAGTAGGAACATTTCAAAAAACAAAAAATCAGGACTATCAAACTGACATAATTATTATTTTTTTAATAAATATTTTATTAAGTTTTCTTTCAGATATTCAGAAATTTACAGAATAAAAAGTAGAAAATAAAAGTAAGGAAAAAAAAGTATACATAAATTCCAACTTTCCAAAATACTTTTACAATTCCAATCGGACTTCCCCACATCTTCCGAATTCTGCGTTCTTTGCAATTGTAACATCAGCAATTTGTTACCTTATTTCATGTCTTACTGTATCTTTCAAATACTATGTTTCCAAATTTAAAATACTGTATCTCAGTTATTTATACCCTATAAATAAACATAGTATGGTTACTTCATGTTGTCTACCTCATCTTTCTTATAACTTAGTTTCCAATTCACCTATTCAAGTTGCTGAAGCAAAAGTTTCCTAATCGTACACATTCTTAACATTCATACAACTTATAATGTTTTTGCAGATAGTCCTTAAATTTTTTCCAGTCCTCCTCCATTATTTCTTCTCAAACTGACATAATTTTAAAGGTCATTTCATCTTATGACTTTATTGATCCATCACAAATAGCTGGTATAAACAACTAAATTCGTGTTCCTAAACCATTTTGAAATCTTAGAAGCTTCACAGAACCAAATAAAAAAAAATAAATCTTCTTATTGTACATTTATACCAGGCAGGCTTCACAGTTCCCTCCCCCCCTTTTTTTAAAGATTGCTATTTTGATTTAAAAATAAATAAATAGTGGAATATGCCGTTATTTTAACTTTTTGAATTTATGTCCTCCCTGACACCATGTAGTCACAGTTGCATTCTTGGGTAGGTGGGTGGAATTAAAAGTATAGATGCAGGAAATAAAATTAATTTTAAAATATATGAAAACATTCATTCTGTTCATCAGCCCAAAGGAACAGACTAGCCTCTGACTGATACCCACCACAGACTGTAGTTTCTTGAATTGATTGATTAATAGGACAGAAATGAGGAGGTGTGAATTTATTTTGGACTTCGACAGGGTTGAAAAAGGTTTGGCAAGGCTCAGCTGGGCTTAATCTGCATTTTGAAGCCTCTGAACTGTGACCACCTACTGGCACCCTCTCCTGTGTTTGGTCCACAGAAAGGAAACATTCTGCTCTAGACCTCCTTTTGGCTCTGGCTCCTGGTTTCTGAAGGTACTTAAAAGGCAACAGCTAGCCCATTTCAAACGAGCAAACTACCTTTTCCCCCTGGTGGGACTGAGGGGATGTTTACAGGGCAACATACAAAATAGCGAAGGGAAGAGGAAGGCAGCAAAAACAATTCCCCATTGCTGATGCTGAAAGTCCTGTGATGATCTTTCATGCTTTTGAAATAAAAAATATAAAATGGAATTCCGTTGGGTTCTGTTTGAAATGAAATGTGGCCGGTCATTTAACTGCATAAAAGGTAGCAAAGGGACAATAAATAACACTTCAGTTGAGGGGGGGGGAGCTAGGGGGGAGGCAGAGGAAAATGCTGAGATGCAGTGAATTTTATCTGCATGGAGTTCGGGGGGGGGGGGGGTCCAAACACCAAAAGGATTTTCTGCAGTAGAAATAATTAAAAACAAAGCCCTCTTGTCAAAAAGGCCCAACGGTCCTCATCAAACCTTTTTCTTGGCATAAGTAGGAAACACCCTCAAATTTAAAACTACTGCAAGTAAAAAAAGATACTGTAGTGATTTTTTTTTTACCTATCGTTTAATGTTTTTGATAAACTTTTTAACAGAACTATGTTCAACAGCCAGACAAGTCAGGAATGTACTTTTCGGATGTCCGTTTATGCTTCTGATTATTTTCACAACATCAGCAATTAAGTGCAGATTTTTCTACCCTGATTGTCAGTAGATGGCAGACATTTTGTGTACACATGGGGACAGTGGACACACAAAACTCTCCCACCAAGTCACTCTGCACATGTATTACACAGATACGCTTGCACAATAAGAAAGCATCGCCATTCAGAACAGTTCTCCCTTGTTTCGGTTTCTTATGATGATTGGCATTTTCCTTGCAATTTTTGTTTTTAGGATTTCATTTCCGAAATTTAAAGAAAAGAAAAGATAAGGTGCTAAGAATTTGGAGAAGTTTAATGAACTATTGTAGAGGCTGTGAAGACAAGGAGATGTCTTTTCTTTTCTTTTCTTTTCTTTTCTTTTCCTTTCCTTTCCTTTCCTTTGCTTTTGCAATAGCAACATATAAAATTGATCTGTTCCTGCCTCTAGGTCAGAGCAACTTGGCAAAGAGATTAGAAACTGTAATGATTTTTTTTTTAAATGTCTACATAATTATATTCCCCTGCTAAGACTGCATTATGAGTTTTAATTCCAGTCTCATTTGCACACGTTTAAAATCAAGAGCTATCCATGTTGTAGTACTGAACTGAAATTCATGTTTCAAATGCCAAGTAAATTATGTAGTCCCCTATTCATTCCTTTAAAATCGAGCGTTGCCCTGTTTTGCTTTCTTGTCGGCATTTCGTGACTCCAAACTGAATTACCACAAAAAGCCCTCACATTCCAGAAATGAGGGAGCCCGCCTTTCTAGGCAGCACGAGAAACTTCCAACAAAGCGTGAGCCATGGCCATTCTCTTGAGCAATATCCCACCTGCTCCAGTGAAGAAACCCCAGAGGTGTGGCTCTGGGAACTGGAGATGCACAGAGATAACATATTTTAGAAAGGCTGGTTGTAATCAGTTGGGGGTAGAAAAGCAGGGCAATCTCAGTGGCAGCACCCTGGCTATGGAAAATCAGACAGTCCTCACCTTGACCTGCATTCAGGAAGGATATAAATACTTTTTAGCTATCCATCCATTCACGCAGGCCTTTAGCTGACAATTTTATGAATATTTTACACTGCTAGTTTTGCTTGGCCTTTGCAAGTTGCTATAACATCATATAAAAATGTTTATATATATTTTTGTGAGTCACCTTTGGAGAGAAAGTGTGGGTTATAAATTTGAAATAATAGATAATGTCTGAGAGTTCCACACAAAAGTGTGGCTTTCCGGAAGCACCCCAGGGACTCTGAACAGGTGTAGGTTTAGTTTTTTTCCAAATTGGCAGCCAAGGCAACTGTCTTCAGGAGACATTGCCAGGAAGGTGGGGTGGGGTGGGATACCTGAGCATAACGTGGGTGCACTAGTAGTTGCTGGAGGAAGGGGAGGAAGCCTGGGGAAGGTGCCTGAATGCTGGCTGATCAGGAGTGTTCCACACAGCTCCTGGAGACCAGCCCTCTGTGCTCTGAGGCCAATAAGACACGGGGCTGCCTTCCACCTTCGAGGCTGCCAAGCCCTACCCTCTCCCTGCCTCACTGGACTTATCTCCTGGAGTCAAACATTATTCCTTTTGAGATACATAGAACCCCACACAGAAGCTTATGGGGCTCTGCTGCCACATGGAATTGCTGTTTCTTACTTCAGATTCTTACAAAAGATTAACGCAGTTCACTGAAATGTGCTAATGAGGCAGATGAAACTAGACGTATGCACAAACACACATACATGCATAAATGCAGCCTCGTCCACAAGGTGGCAACAGAGCTTTAGAACTTGCAGTATGCTGCAAAGAGTCTGGCTACTTTGAGGAGAACTTGATATCCCTGTGGCATGCCGTCTTCGCAATAAAAGCTATTCTCCTTTTCACCTTGCTATGCTTTCATATATATATATATATATATATATATATATATATATATATATATATACACATACACAGTGCTCTGCATATTTCAATGTTGCTGGGTAAAAAGCACTTTAAGATATGAGGGTTTTTAAAGAGCTATTTTACTTGCTTATATTGACAAAAATAGAGGCATTATGAGTACAGTTAGACCCAGACCAAAATGCAGCATGTGACGCTGAGTCTTCAATCTCTTGAAATGGGTTCTGGATTGTGGCTAAGGCTAAGCCCAGCTATCAAGCAATGTTCTCCAAGTCAATTTGCATCCTTCATTTACAGAGCCTTTTAGGATGGTTTGCTTTTGAAGTTGTTTGTCATATGGGAGGGTCTCTCAGGGGGACGACTCTTGCACCATTATCTCTGCTCTCAGGGTATGAGAGACTGGCCTTGGGTTGCAAGAGGCCCCTGGTGCCAGTCCTGCTCTACCAAAGCCACATTGCCTGTTTTGGGAGGATGGAGATTGCAAGGACAGAGGCTACACACCAGAGCTGGGACAGCAGTTACAATTCTGGACTTCCGTGTGTACTTAAATTCCACATACAGGGCTTCTGTCTTCATTCTTTGCATTTATTTATAGTTATTATTTTATATTTATACCCAATATTTCCAATTTGAAAAGATGTCCAGTTGCAGGAAAGAGTCCACTTTAAACAGACAATAATCATAGAAGCACCTTTTTAAAAAAAGGAAAGGAAAGGGGGGGAAATCCGAGAATCAGTAGCAATAAATTTTGCTCACTGATTAGAAGAGGTGGCTAATCATGATTCAGGGGAGGATCCTAATGTAAAAATTTTGAGGTCTGTCTCTCCCAGTACAGAGACCTTTTCTCAAGGAACGGGCAGAATCATAGCAGTGATGTGCTACGTTCCTGGCTCTCCGACCTGTGGTTTCCAGGGATAAATTCAACTCTGTGCAATTTACTCTGTGCAAATTTATCACATAGTATGATAATGAGCTTGTTTTCTGCTGCTCCAGAGAAGCGGACACAGAGCAATGGATCCAAACTACAAGAAAGAAGATTCCACCTAAACATTAGGAAGAACTTCCTGACAGTAAGAGCTGTTCGACAGTGGAATTTGCTGCCAAGGAGTGTGGTGGAGTCTCCTTCTTTGGAGGTCTTTAAGCAGAGGCTTGACAACCATATGTCAGGAGTGCTCTGATGGTGTTTCCTGCTTGGCAGGGGGTTGGACTCGATGGCCCTTGTGGTCTCTTCCAACTCTATGATTCTATGATTCTAGCTGCCAGCAGGAATACAAGTCTAACAATATGATGAAATTTAAGATTCTGCATTTGGCATTTATACCCTCCCCCCCAAAAAACCCCCAGCCCTGTCATATTATATAATAGCCTTTTTCATGGTCTCCAACAGTAACAGTTCTCATTTTTCAAGTTAACTAACACTACAAATTGGAACAGTCCTACAGCCCTTGAAAGGAAGGCACTATCTTAAGTTTTCAAGTGAATAACCAAGAACTGTTAAGTTCAGAAGTTTGGTACTTAATGATTGCCCAAAGCCACTAACACTGGTAGGAAAGTATGAATGTGCCTCAATCCATTAGGACATTTATTCTCCTTTTTCCATATTTTCCATTTTGCTGCAATTGGCTTATTTTGCACAAGTCTTTTCTATATTTTTGTCAACTGATGTGTAATTCTTTATTGTGGCGCATGACAGTCATGCATATGTCAAGCCATCAACAGAGATTTACAAATTGAGTTAGTGAATTACCAGAGAATTATCCGTGTTAGCTTTTTGTAGCACCTTAAAAACAAAGTCAAGAAACAACACTTCAGGAAAAAAAGAAAGCTATGAAGCTATGATAAATATGTAAACTGGAAAGCAAATTATGTATCTATTTATATATCATATGCATGTGTTAAAATCAAAACGAAAACCCTTTTGTTGTAAAGAAGGAAAGCAAAAAGCATTCATAGCAAAATTCTCTTTGATATTCCAATTTCAAGGATATCCCTAAGCAAAGGTACATTTTTGCTACTCACAAACAGTACCAAAGGACACACTCAACACCAGCAAAATACATCTTCTTCATAAGTAAAAAGACTTGGCATCTTTTATGGCATTGGTTTGTGTGAGAATTTTGCAGTTACTCAGACTTCTGAGCAATAAGCATGTGAACGATGCCATAGGATATGGGGATATGGTAGCCTAAGAAATTGTTGGATTTCATAAATTGTTTGGATTTGAGAAGCAAATGTTTCAAACTCCTGAAAATCAATTCTCACTAATCCATGCACCAGCTTTCAGTAATTCAAGATCTGTTAGTTTAATCAACATTGTTCTGAAGAGAAAATGAGATGAGAATATTGTAACTTGTTCTGAACCTATGTGAAAAAATGTAACAGGAGTCTTAAAATTAAATTATTATTTATTATTACTATGTATTCAGTTTATATACTGCCCTTGATCTGACGTTCCCACAGTTTACATAATTTACATAGCATAATAATGCAAAGGTAATAAAACAATCACAGAAAAAATCACAAGACAGTCCCTCCACATTTAATAGGCCACAGATTGTTTAACGGCCGAAGGAGGAATGCTTTTGCCTGGCGTCACCGTTGCATATTCTTAGGCACCAGGCAAGCCTCTCTGGGGAGAGCATTCCACAAATGGGAAGCCATCGCAGAAAAGGCCAGTTCTCGCATTGTCACCCTCTGAACCTGGGGGGGGGGGGGCACAGAGAAGGGTGCTGGATGACAAGCACAGGGTATGGGGCGGGTTCATATGGGGAGAGGCAGTGCTTAAGGTATGGAGGTCCTGAGCTATGTAAGGCCTAGAGGTCAAAACTTCATAGGGCAAAACTATTTCAACAATCTGAATCCTTGCTTAGAGTTTAGTCCTTGCTGGATCCAGAAATTAGAACCATATCGGGCATTCAGCCTCCCCCTCCCCCAACTCATAACAATAATCTATTTGATGGTATCACATCATGGACACACATGGACACGTACCGTACCTAACCCTTCCTATTTTACGCAATGAAATTATTTTCAGCAGCCCACTAGTATACACATAGCCTATAGCTGCATGGACTAAACATTGATCCCACTTATATGGATATGAAGTTTGAAAACTCACAAAAACGTTGTCAAATTTTTAATGAAAAACATAGAAATAAAACAAGACTTGGGTCATAATCTCTTCAGGTTCCTAACAAGCACACTGTCATCTTCCATTTCTGCGGAAGTCAATACATGTCTCCATTAATCTACTATGAATTTGGATCAACAATGTTTTAAAAATAAATAGGCAGACTGGGCTGCCGTTTGCACTGGAAACATCAGTAGGAATTCCCCCAGTTCTCTTCTCGGCTGATTTGACGATGAAGAGCTGAACTGCATTTGTAAAAAGAATGACTTATTACAACAGCAGCAGCAGCAGCAGCAACAACAACAACAACAACAACAACAACAACAACAACAACAACAACAACAACAACAACCGTCTTCCTTTTGTGCTTCAGATCAAAACAAAATGTGGTCTGCTGGGAGCACAGTCTTCTCCCCCCCCACCCCCGGCTTCAGAAACACAAGATCCAGATGCAAGCTGTTTTTATTTGTCTGAAGGATATGGCTTCACAGCACATCTTCTCAAGAAGCTTAGGAGCTCCCTCTAGGTTTGCGTGTGGTTAGAGGCTGCTTTGAATGTCTGTGCACCATTTTCGATTTCAGCAGAATTCAGGAATGATTGTCTGTGCATCACAGGACTGTCTCAAGCTGTTCTTCATTTCCAAGGTTCATGTGGGTTATTAGGATCTCTTGAAACTTTGGATAAAACTATGAACATGGTAACACAATGACCTACCTTTCAGAGCTGATGTAAAAGTTACTACGAACGTGTATAAAGCATGTTCAACACCTCAAACTGCAGTATAAATGCTATTGCTATTACTATTACAGAGTCCTTTTGGAAAGTTTTGGTGCAGGCGCTGTCAAGGGCCGTTAGGGATGGGAGAACCCTGGGATCCAGGGAACAGGAGGTTTACTTGGGGCTTATTTTGATTCTGTAAGAAATGTCCGAAGGAACAGTAAAGGGTGGGGGAAATGGAGCAAGCTTATTAACTAAAATTATTTATTTTACTTCTTTTTACATGTAATACTGAAAAACAAGACAATTCAAGTTATTTAAAGATATATCAAATGTTTTCGGCTTAGAAAAGAAAGCTTTCTTCTATTACTCTTATTTTATTTTTAAAAGCCTAAGAAAAGAATATGAAAACATCAAACTTCACCCCCCCATACTTCCCTTTTATATCATCATAAGCTGAATGGATTTTTTTAAAAAGTTCTGAAAACACATACATAGACTTAATTTTCCCTGCTGACATTCAGATGCCAACTTTCAGCCTAGGGCTTTTTTTTAACAGCTGAGTTATACACCCTGAAAAATAAGAGGCTTATATTATTATAAAAACATTGAGAGTCCTTCTACTATCGAGGTATGAATGGAAATGGACATATAATAATAGTGTCCATAGTGTGGAAAGCAGCAGCAGCAGTAGCAAAAAGTGAAGGAGCCCTTACTCAGCATGAGAAATTCTATATATCTTGGAAGGCTTTCCCCAACCTAAACATTATTGCTAAGAAAGGAATAAACAGTTTAAACTGCTATTGCTATTCATCGAGGGCTCACACATCAAGCGATACACAAAGCTGCTCTCTGAAAGCTGAAGTGAAATATTCCAGACATAACTCTTTCTTACTTGGAGCTGGACAGACTTTTGAAGAGCTATTTGAAGAGCAGCTAGAGAAATCTCAGCCCCACACTCCCTGTTTGGGAGAAGCTTTCTAAAGAGATGGGATCAGGGACCTCCACATCCACACAGTTCAGTTTGTAGTCACAGCTACTTGCTTCTGCAGCAGTACTGTACATTCCAGTCAGATACGTTTTAGTTTTTAAAATGCTTTATTCTTTTTTAAACAAACACACGCATATCAGGACATAGCAAGCAAAAGCATTCCATACAGAATGAGCAATGATCAAATGCAAATTTACAGCAGATACAAACAAGCAGAAAACAGAAAAAACCTTCCCTCTGAAATCTAACACTGGCCAGCAGTAAGTGCACAAATCTGGAGAAAATGTGAAAGGCTGAGTTATATCTAATTTACAAAAGTTATAAAATAGATGGAATGAAGATTAATGTCTAATAACATCAGTGCAAAATGATAGTCGAGAGTCTTGAGGATGCTGGGTGTGCTCTGCAACATTCAGAAGAGTCCAAGGAGGCCATCCCATGCCTGCAAATGTGTCTGATCTGAGCCAAAAACTGCCAAAAACTGCTGAATTTAATCTGCTGGATTACATAATTTTTCTAGAAGCATCAGATACCAAACTTGATTCCACTAACCTTCAAATGTAAAATGGGTGTCATGTGTCCAGTGGTGTGCTATTTCTAATTTAGCCGCAACCAACAAGAACAATAATAGCTGCTTACATGTTAACCCTTGCATGTTTTCTGGAAAGGTGGATGATGACACCAGTTGAGGGAAAGGTGAGATAAAACATGAGATAATAACTGTGATCTCTTGAAATACACGGCTCCAGAAACCCCGCACCACAGGGCACAACCATCACATACCATATTGGCCTGAACATAAGCCTCACTTTTTCCCCACATTCCAATCGTGAAAAGTTAAATTTGCGACCTTACAAAATAGGCTTTTACGATATCGCTGCTGAAGCAGACATACGGTAAAACAGAACGGGTGTGAGTGCCTGTCGAATTTTAAAGGAGCGGCTTATATTTGGGTATTGTCTTTTTCCATTCCCCCCCTTGAATTTTAAAGGTGTGGCTTATTTGCTGGTGTGGCTTATATTCGGGCGCATACCGTATGTGCCCTGCAGTGGCAGCCCTACAACATTCAGAAGAGAGGGCTGGGTTGATGTGCCCCCGCTTGATAGGTGTAAAGTACCAATTCTAACAATAGTGTTAACATGTTTTTAGGGTTGCCATATTGCAAAAACTAAAAACCAGGACATTCCAAAATTGTTGTTTTAGCACATTTGCCCGATTTACGAAAAATAATCCAGGACACCATTTTCAGAGGTGAAAATGAGGACTTCCAATTGATTATGCCATTCTAGTATCTAAATAATCCATTTGTTTGTTTATTTAGATTTCATAAAGACTTTTCATAATACAATAAAAAACAAACTGCTCTAAATACCCTTTTAAAGCCTGATGGTACCCTTTTCAGTTCAAGGGCTGCTTCCAGAGGAGTGATGAAGAACAAGAATACCTGATCCCAATAACTTCCCACATTGAACCTGGTTTCCAAGCTGGGCTTGGGGTAAAATTTCTCCCATCAGATTTTGATAAAAATTGTGAGATGGCTGTTGTAATCAATAACTTTCTACTTTGTCAGTTTTAGTTTTGTCCTTCCTATAATTCCAGAAAGTTCTAAAAAGGGAAATGTAAAAGGCAAAAATAAAATAACATTTTAACTTTTCTTGGGAGATGGGGGAAAAGCTGCATTTCCTTTTAAAGAAGTTAGTAACAAAAATATCAGTTGTATAATGTCCAAAAAACCCCTGTACATTTGTTACTATCACATAGGCATAATTTCCTCAGACTTTTCACAGGTATATTGTAGTTTCCAGAGTTCCATTTAGCACAATTACAGGCTATAATATGAATTGTGTGCCAATAATCTGTAAATAGATACAGACATCTTTATGTAAATCTAAGATCTTAGAATATGCCTCTAAAGCCCCCAAAATTGCCAGGATGAGAATAAAGCAGAAAATATCACTCCCACTTCCTGAATTCAACAAGCTGATATACGAGCAGAGATCAAAGATATGGAATACATGATTGGATATAGGACTGTAATAATTATAGGATTTTCAGTTCCAGGAGTATGATATCATACAAAATTAGAACAGGATTGAAGGGGAGAAAGATATATCCTGCCTGCAATTCATTTTTAAAAGCCTATATTCTGTTTAGGGATGGAGGAATCTATCAATTTTTGTTTCTTTCAGTTTCTCATTCTTCCAATCTTAAGTTCACACCATTTCATTATTAGTATATATATATTTAAAACCAGCATGCAAAGCTGCATGCACTTTTTGTGTGTATTTCTCTTAAGATACGTATTTTTGCAGGCAATTTCTCCTAATATAATGCACTTTAAACATTATTTTCATTAATAAATACATTTTTCGGTGCACACCTTCCCCACATTTTGGTATGCATTTTTAGGCTGGAGAACTGCATGGGAAATTCAGGGAAGGCAGAAACTTGAGGTCGCTGCATTTCAGTTTCACCTATTGGTTCAGGAAGTGCAAATTTGGTAGGTTTGCATTTAAAAGTCAACTGAATAAATTTCTCTCTGATGTCTAAATCTATTGGCCTTTCCAGTCTGTTGTAAAGTGTTCTTGTTTCTCCCAACGGGTAGCATAATCTCCTAATCTATTTATGAATACTGATGCAAATGTTATGCCACACCACTAAAAAGTGAGCAGCATCTCCTTGAAACAGGTGAGAGATCAGGTGAGGTATTCCCCAGTGGGGAATGACACGCCCCCATCAAACCCCAAATTCTTATTTACCCATCTCTGGGGAGCCATCTGTGCACCTGGGATATTTACAATCCTTCCAAATGTGTCTTGAGCATTTCGGACAACACTATACATATTGTAGGGAGCCTAGTCTTAAGTAATTTAGAATATTGCTTTGCTTGTTCACTAAGAAATTAACCATTCTTCTTAAAATACAAGTCATTGTCACCTAGGTGAATCAAAAATACTTGAGCCAATGAAACGGGTTGAACCAGAAAATATGTAGGATGTGGTTCTACAGCTTAGCTCTGACAACCATGCTGATCAGTCCTGGCGCTGAGCTGGTCCTCAGCAAACTCCCCATATTTCCCAGTCTTGCCCAGAAAATGATGCTGTGGCCCAGAATAAGTGGGCCAATGTCCCCTATGCCCCCACCTGCAAAACAAACATCACAATCAGACTCAACTAAAAATGACTCCCTTGTGAAACTCAAAGCTCCAATCAAGCTCCCATAGCCCAAAATAGAGAAAGGATAGAACAAATCCATTCAAATAAATAATTAACTATCCAAATCCATTACAGCCCAAAATGAGCAGGAAAGAAGAAAAGTCAGGAAACGAGAGATCTGGCAACTGCCCAAGGCACTATTTGTTTTTAAAATCTTTTGAAAACTTATCCTTTTGAAAACCTAGAGGCCGTGGAACTCCCCCTGCCCTACTCTCTGAGTAAAGATGCGCAGAAGGGACCCGAGAGGCTGCCTCAAGGGGTGAAAGGAGGAGCTCTAAGGAGCCAGGACCTCCTGGAAAGGAGCCCCCAGTCCTTTCAAGCCCATGGGGAAAATTAAGACACTGTCAAGAAGCACATGGCCTGATGGGAAAGGAAGAGAAGAGAGTGTCTCCTGCCTGCTCCTGCCTCCTGTCTGAGGCTTCACCTCTATCTACCATTCTTTTATTTACTATTAAAAAAATACTTATTAAACGAAATAAACCAACGATAAAGAGCATAAAGTAATGCTTTGACAACAAGCTGAAAGAATCACATGGTTGGACATTATTACTGAACTTGCTCTAAAACATTACAAAAAATACCAATTTGTTAGGCTGGTTTATATGTATATATATATGTTAGTTCAATCACAGCTACCATGGACCAAAATGTATCAGCCCATTCAGATATATCCGTCACTCTTTCTGAAGTTTTGACAAGGTTTTTGATGTTTATTTTTTTTAAAGCTCAGCAGGTGAAGGAGCACTGTGAGGAGTTTTGTGGAGAGTCCTTCCAAGCCCCTGAACACAAAGCCCACCTTTTTATCGTAAACAATTTAGTTCTTTTCCAACTGGCAACTGCAATGGAGATCACCCCACAACTAGGCAGCCTCTCCTCCTGCAGTCTTTGGACAAAGAGCCACCGGCTTCACACCAGACTGAGACTTTGGAGAAAGCACAAGAGGAGGCTCTGGGGTCTAAGGGGAAGCAAGCCAGAAGGTCATGTCCCTAAGGAAACTAAAGATCACCTGCGACGCTGTGAGCCCTGGAGGAGCATGATGAAGTTCTGATCTGTAAATCATTCTGAACGTTTGGAGCTGCCAAATCCAGGGCGGAATTTGGCTGAAGCAGATTCTTTTACCACCCCTGGTTTATTTACTTCTTTCCCAAAGTAGCAGATGCCAGTGCAGCTACAGGTTTAGAATCTCATCCATCAGCATTTGATGTGGAAATCTCCTAGAAACAGGCTTTTCCTCCAGACCTTCAGAGGAATCTGAAGGGGGAGGGGGAAGCTTCCAACTTTTCGGTTTTGCCATATCCGTTCGAAACCAAGAAGCACAGGGAAGATGTGGGTGTGGGTGGCCCTGACCTCACTTTTCACAGTTCAGCAATAAATTAAGACTCGCTTTAAATTTTAGGTTACTTATTATTCTCTCTCCCTGCTCCTACCTACACCATGAGAGAAACCTGTTGCCTCAGCCTCCAGTAGATTCAAAGGCAGCTCTCTGAGAGCTGACTTTAAGGAGTTACTCTTTGGACTGCTATAGCTTAAAAAGAGCACGTATAAATTAATGGTCCTCTTTCTGCTATATTTTGTTAACTTTAGGAAAAAACAGATTCTGACCAAGTGTGAACACTACAGCGGGCTGCAGATTACAGCTAGGAAACTTTCCTGCCTTGTTATTCCTCATTCTCTTTCTTGCCCTGCATGTGTGAACTATTTTGTTGATTTAACCATTCACACTTCTTGCACATTTCTCAAGTGTGCTATAATGGAGTGAGGGGGTGACGCATTAAACCATTTCATGCATTAAAGTGAGTTCCACTGCGATTTGAAAACTGTTTCCCTAAGACTACATGTTTGTTATTTTATATGATGCTCTTGAAAACCAGCACATAGTTTGGCCTTGGAAAACACATCGTGAAGGCAGAAAGGGACTCATAGCATGCAAACTGTGTTATCCTAGGGCTAGGCCATTCCATCGAGAACTACTGATTGCTCTTGGAAGCTTTCTAATTGTGAGACGCTTCTTAATTCATTTTGGCTTGAGCAAACTAGTTGCAGATGTAAATTCTGCAAAGCAAAGCCCTTTCTTGAAGACATTTTAAAAATCCTTTTTTGTGGGGGGGGGGGGGCTTTTTTCCTTGCCCACTGAAATGCTCTTCAGTCTTGCAAGGCACCTGCTTTTAAAGGAACAGTGCTAGCATTTTATTATATTTTTCTTTGTATGATTGCAGTGCAGGAGACTGGTGGTCATCGGATGGGGAAGCAGAAAAGGGTTATTATTTGTACAGAAGGGGGTCTGGTTCTTGTCGGCACAAGAGACACCCAGGTGTTTTCAAAGCAGTCCCAATGCTGGGCCCTTTTGGAGCTGATCTCAATTTCTGTTTCCAAACTACACTTTCAAGAGGTGTCAGGTATCGAGAACCCTTTCCAAATGCCAAAGCAAGCACGGGAGGAGAGTTTTTTTTAAAAGGGGGGGGGGAGGAAAAGGGGGGAAGTTCCTTCTTGAAGAAAAAGGCAGTTGTTCCAACTTGGCTGTTTCTTTTTAAAATAATTAGTTAAACAGTGTATAAAAACAGGTAAGTCTGTTCTGCATGGCTCAGGGACTTGGCAGTCGCCCCTCCCTTCCTTCCTTGTGTTAGTAAATTTTTTGTGAACCACCAGTTCACAGGACAAGGGGAAGGAATTGTATCACCATGACCTAAGGCAACCCAGCTTGTAAGGGTAAACCATAATTTTTTAAACCAACATGACCTCTCTGTTAACCCTTTCACTCTAACATTAAAAAGGGGGAGAGAAAGTGAGAGAGGCAAGTTTACAAAACCTCTGTGAAGAAAAACGAAGAAAATTTACCTGGCAATTTCTCCTCCAACTCTTTCCTTCCTCTTTGTTTTTCTCTTCAGCTACACGGGCACAGCATTGACTGGGTGTCAGTGCTCTTGGCTGATGGTTTTGGTCATGAAATGATAAAGCTATTCTAAGACAGCAGGGCAAGACTTGCTGAGTGTATGCATTTGTGGTTTAGCAGGTATTATAGGAGAAGCATCCCAGAGTAACTGAATACCTCCTCTTCTGAACAACATTGCTTGATATCTGTCTTTACTAGGCAGGTCTCAAACCTTCACACAGCAGCAGCACTAGGTAACCACCTTTGGTAGGGAAGGAGGGGATGTGCATTTAATCAACCAACCAACCATTCACTATGGCTGCAACAAAGCTGTTCAAGCCAACTCCAGCATGAATGTGCAGCTCCAGAGTGCCTTGCCATTGGCTTCAGAGACATGTTGTAGGTTGAAATAATTATAGCCAGAAAGTGTCAAATGCACAGGCAACAGAATACAACAGAATCTCGGAGCTAAATACATTAATGGCCCCCCAAAGCACTGCATTGTGGTATCATTCATATATATATATATATATATATATATATATATATATATATATACTCATTGATCCATCTCTGTCACTGGAGGTCGAAGTGACCTCTGTGGCTAAGTTCTTTTTACCAGTTCTGGCTGGTACACCAGACGGGACTGTTCCTGGAGCACAACATCCTGACCACTGTGGTCCATGCATTGGTAATCTCAAGACTCGATTACTGTAACACCCTTTTTATGCGGTTCCCCTTGCAGACAGCACAGAGTGCAGCTGCCAGGCTTCTCACAGGAGGAAGCTACCGGCAACCTGTGACTCCTCTGCTGAGAGAGCTGCACTGGCTGCCAACTGGCTACTGGGTTAGGGTCAACATTCTTGTGTTAATTCACAAGCTCTAAAGAACTTAAGCCCAACATACCTTAAGGGCCATCTGATCTATGGGGGGCGGGGGGCTGGGAGACTTCTGGAGAACAGCTCAGTCAGTGAAGCATAAGACTCTTAATCTCAGGGCTGTGTGTCCAAGCCCCGCGTTGGACAAAAGATTCCTGCATAGCAAGGGGTTGGAATTGAAGACTCTTGGTGTCTCTTCTGCCTCTACAATTCTTTGATTCTTTGAAGGCCAGATGGAGAGACTAGCATTCGGCCACCAGGCCTGAGTTTTCCTTCCCATGCCCTAACCAAATCCTGTTCCCTCCAAATCCCATGAACACACATCAATCTCTCCTCTGTTCAATATGTCCAAACCCCTTATCAATAACATTCTCCTGTCCTGTTGCCTCTTTCTTATACTCAGTTTCCGTTTGTTGAGAATTACCCAGCTCAAGCAGAGATTTAGAATGGCTACTGTCTCACCTGGGCTCAACAAAAAAGAGACGTAGCTCTAGTCGAGAGCCATCACCATATTTATGACATCTCAAGCTGCATCCCTGGATATCCTGTCCCAGCAGTTCAATGGAGGTGGAGATTAGCATGGGAGATGAAACAGAACCCTGTGGAACCCCACAGCATTCCTGCCACAGGACAGAGCAGAAAAATAAAAAAGAGGAATGCAGCATAACCCATAACATGTATATAAATATTTTGGGGTTGATGGCATGTCGCTTGCAAGTTACTGTAGTGAGGAAGGAATAAAAAGGCAGCCCCCCCCCCCCAATTGTCATGGCCCTTTATGGCACTAAGAAAGGGGTCCACTGACTGCTCCCAGTCAAGCTGCACTGTTTCTAGAATATATTTCAAACAGACCTCATTTTGCTTTCTGGAACATGTGCTTCTGACAGGACAAATCTGCTTCCCAAAAGAGAAATCCAAGACTTGCTTCTCCAATTAGACCATGAGGAACAGAAACGGCTGCTGGTGAGACATAATGTCCCCCCATTTGGTCAACGTGGCAGTTTATTTCCACTAAGCACATACCACTAGTACGTGTGTTTCTGTGACCACTGCATTTTCCAGGCACTTAGCTGCAATGAGAAAACACCCAACTGAAATGGTCACCATGGCTCCCGGAGAGAGAATGAGTAAGTTACCCACTCAGTAGAAATTGTTGGGTAATCTGAGGATTTCACAAAGAAAGGAAATTTTCCCCTGCACCGCCCTTGATGAGCTTCTGCATCATTAAGATTGTTCTTAGAGTCAGACCCCACAATAGTGGTTAAGAGCCTCCTTTATTCCATTTCAGTATTACCTCAGAGGTGAAGGAGAGGGAGCCATCAGAAGGAAGACTTTGCAGTCTGCAGTCTGTTTCTTCCTTCATCTATCCTTCTACAGTATAGAGCCAACATTTCGAAGGATTCAATCAAAGCACCGAATTTAGGCTGTACTTCTCACACTCATCATACAGATTTTAAAACACAAAAAGTAAAAAACAACAAGATGAGTTCCAAAATTTGTTCAAAGCCTTCCAGAATGTCAACTCAAAACATAGGTGCCAACTCTATGGTGCCAACCCCCAATGAAGCTGGGATGGGGCTGAGCCCCCCCCCCCAATCTGGAGGGGCCCAGCCTCATTGGACCTCCTCACACTGGCACTGGGTTTCGCCAGCCTTGCGGCCTCCTCCTGATACACATGACATCACACATGCAAGTGCAATCAGCCACCTACAATGTTGGCTGGAAATCAGTGTGCCTTATTCAAAAGTAACTTCTTCTGAGTTCAGTGGGAGTTAACGTATTTTTTGTCCCATAGGACGCTCCGTCCCATAGGACGCACCTAGTTTTTTTGGGGGGGAAATAAAGGAAATTCCCCCCCCTTTATTCCCCCCCCAAACCAGGTCGGGGAACAGCGGGATGGCAGCGCTGCGCCTCCCCGCTGTCCCCTGAGCTTGTGGGGCTTGCTGATGTCTGCCCAAAGCGCGGGGCGCTCTGCTTCAGCGCGCCCCTCGCTCCATGCAGCAGGCTGCTATTCGCAGCCTAGGGAGCCCTGCGGGAACTCCCGCAGGGCTCCCCACGCTGTGGATGTCTGCCCGGCGCGAGGGACGCTCTGCTTCAGGGTGCCTCGCGCGCCGGGTGGCAGGCTGCTATCCGCAGCGCTGGGAGCCCTGAGGGAACTCCCGCGGGCTCCCCAGGCTTGCTGATAGCTTCCTGAAGCCTGGAGAGCGAGAGGGGCCTGTGCGCACCGACCCCTCTCGCTCTCCAAGCTTCAGCGAAAGCCTGTATTCGCCCCATAGGACGCACACAGATTTCCCCTTCATTTTTGGAGGGGGAAAAGTGCGTCCTATAGGGCGAAAAATACGGTACTTCCTATTGTATGTGTCCAGAATTATGCAGCCTTGTTAAAAGGCCTCTTCACACATCCCAGCTCTTTCCATCGGAGAGTTCTTCCCCAACCACATACTCATTGGGTGCCTTGGTGAAATATACTCAGAGTCCTGTAGTGATTTCATGCTCTTTATTGCGCTTGTAAAACAGTGACTGAATTTCCCCTCAAACCTCAGGCTTTTATATACATTATTTACACAATGAGTCCTGTCTGATTGGCTGATTCTGCTTCCCTCCTGGAGCCTGATTGGTCTTTTCCTGCAGGCCAATCGGTTGTTGCATTCTAGGATCCTACCTGCCTCTTGTTCTAGGATCCAAGCTCAGTCCATAACACTTGGGTTGCACCCCCAATTTACAAAAGAATAGAGGAGACTCAAGTTTAAAGACGCCGGCCTGACCCCAACATCAGACGAGCCGCGTTTGCACTACGATATGGAGGTTCACTCAGTGGGAAATCCAAGTTTGCTCCTTTGTAATGTGTGGAATGGCCCTGTGCATAATACATTGGCACACTTTTAAAAGAGCTCTTTGACTGTAAAATATAATTTTTAAATCCTGTGAAATAAAAGGGAAATGGGAATTACTTTTTAACTGACACATCATAAAATCTGCAGATATAAATTCTGAAAACTTTGAAATAGTTTTCTAGATCAGCAGCAGAAAGTGAGTCTTTCACAGGCAGCCGAAAGTGAATCTTACAGAGCTATTTTTAATAGCTGCACCAAAAAGGTAGTTCTTTTTTTGTATCTGAAAGCTGCCCTTCTACTCTCAGTTTTCTCATCTGCAAGATGATTAAATCTATCATAATAAATCAAATTGCATGATAGTTCCAACCTTGAAAATAATCCAAAGCAAACCCACTGACTGATTTAAACCACTGGAGTGTGAGGAGCAGGAGGAAGACCCCCCCCCCTTTGCATGTACAATAGCATCCATGTCCAGCACAATAGCATCCATGTCTTGGCCGGTTTGCAAGGCTGCTGCTGCACCGCCAGCGTTCATTGCTAATCATAGTTCCATAGAGGCTGATAGAAAGTTTGCTTCTGATTTCAAAAACAGGCCTGAACATTAATAAAAGAAATCGGCTGTTGTTTGAGAAAGCAGTGCAGTTGTTTGAAAACGCTCAGCCCTGGAAGCCTCACACAGAAGCAGCATCTAGCAAAACCTTAGCAGCCTCTGTTCTGCTGAGGTATAGGAATCCGCACAGCAGCCAAAGAGATTTCCCTGAATGAACTCAAGCCCAACAGTAGCATAGAGTTGAAAGCCCAGGAACAAAAATAGATTCCTGTCGGAATCCACTGCTCATCTGGACAGGATTAGAGAAACCCCCACTTTGGAACTGGTGGTGAATGGCAGGATGGAAAAGGAAGGAAGGAAAAGAAGAAAGCCAGTTCAGAGCAGCAGAGGAAGCTCTCACTCTTGGGACAGCAAGAGACACAATGGAATTGTCTGCTGCACTGGAAAAATAAGCAGCGATACAGGAAGCAGGAGGGGCTGAGCCTACATGGTATATAGCTACCTATCAAAAACTAGTTCTAATCCTGAGCAGGGATATAGCATAGGGCAACTTTAAAACCAAAGGCGATTGTATTTCATATCCAGGGAGCATTTAACTATGCACAGTGCTGGATTAACCACAAGGTCCCACGGCTACCATAGGGTCCAGCCCCACTGCTGAGGTCCAACCCCATCACTAGGTCAGGATACAGTGAACAAATTTCCGACATTTTTAGTCACTTTACACAAAACAAAATGTCTCAAAGTGACTTAACAAAATAAAAGACAAACAGATACAATCAATTAAAAGCCAAATTTAAAATGCAGTACAAAATTCCTAAAATGCTCATCCAGCAGTACAATAAGAAGGGCAAGGACTGCAGCTCTTATATTTTTATGAAAGTTGTACTTCTTTAATATTATTGTCACATAATTGTTTATTCATTGCAAGCTGTTTCTGTATTTTGAGGTGGAAAAGTGGGGTATATCTAATCCAATAAATAGAATAAATAAAACACCATCCACTTGATAGATGCCTTTCTCCTGTGTAGCTGATTCCAACTTTGTGGTTTATGGGTTACCATTGTGGGTTTGTGGAGGTCAAGCATATTTTAAGTGGTATTCAAACAGTATATTTGTCTAAGTGGCGTGTGCTCGTCATCCGGTACTCAGCCTCATTTAACATGCTTTCCCCTTTGTGTGAAAGATAAAAAACACACACAACACAATCATGAAACACAGCTTCAGAATGATACTCAAAGTAAAGTCTTTCGTTTTGTAGTTGTGTGATTTGTGTTCATACTGTATTGTGATGGCCATTGGCCTACAATAAAATCTACTGAACATACTCGAAGTGAAGAAATGTTTGGGAATATACAATACACGCATGATTTTCACTTTCTTTGGGGTCCACACTGAACTCAGGGCCAAGTATTGTGATGATTTTCTGTCTCAAAACAAGAGATGTTTTGCTCTGGAAACTTTGAGCTACAGCTGAGACAAAATGCCTCCCATTTCATTTTGGGAGGGATAGTGAGAAAGGGGAGCACTTGCTCTCTTCTTTTGCTTTACATTTTGCCACCATCTCTGGCGACTGGCAGCAGAGCTTCAGGTGGGGGCTGTGATCTGGCGGTCACCATCCCCATTGCATTCAAGGTGGTGTGGGGGGAGTGGCAGGCTGCAGAACCCTTCTCCGCAGGATGCAGTGTTATCAAGGCTGGCTCACCCGTGGGGCAAGATGAGGCAAGCACCTCAGGCAGCAGATCCCAATGGAGATCTTTAGTCCCCACTTCTTCCCTGGCTCTGTACATCATGAAGCAGCGCTGCTTCAAGGGCATTTGGAGTACAGAAAAATTGTGGCTGCCAGGCTAAGGCAAAGTTAGTGTTTTTTAAAAGAGGGAGAGAGGGAGAGGGGCTCCCAAATGATAAGTGCCTCTCCAAAATTGTTTTTAAAATGTCATCTGTGCTTCTCCAAGCTGAAATAGATAAATCTGAGTCCTGTGAGCTGCCATTTCAAGAGATCTCTGCCCCTTGAGGCAGATGCCAAGATGCTAATCAGCACCACCAGTGCCATGATTCAGAGCCTGCAGTTCCCGCTCTCGGTTATTGCTGGCTTGCAGGCAGGCTTTACATCAGCCGTAATTCAAAATTGTGAACAGATGACTGGATTACTTACTTGAACTGCAGTCAATCATGACATCACTCTTGTACCGAAATCCCAAAACTTGGCTCTCTCTCTGCTTTTGAATCTGCTTTAAGGTTTGGCTCAAGTGCTACTGGACTTACTCACTTGCTCCATCTTACCTAAAACGAGCTTCTCTTACCAAGGTCCTCATACTTTGAGATCACCCAGGGCCAATTTATTGATCATTCCAATGCACTGACTAAAAAATTGCAGGCGCGAAGGAGCTTGGGCTCCCTTATTCTGGTTTTGCAGAAATTTCTGCAACCTTCATCCAAATGAAGAAAGGAAAAATATTGTTGCTTTCCCTCCAGCCAGGCACAGAAAACATTTTCTTTATGGCAGTCTGGGCTGGGTAAAGGGCGAGTCCCACTTCCACATTTTCTCAACTTCTTATGAAACTTTTTCTATGCAGTGGGCCAGGTCCATAGACAGATAAATCAGAAGCTGCTGCAACAGATGCTATTTCTTTACTGCATTTACTAACCCAAAAGTCCACTTGCGGAAGACACCAAAGGCAGCTTAAAAATATATACTAAAAACACCTGAAGTTACGTATGAAAATGAAACTCAGATAAAATATAGAAAAGCACAGCATTAAGAAAGCAAAACCAAGCAACTTCTGAAAGCCTTGGTATCTCTTAATGGTTGTGTTTGTGTGTTTAATACCAGGTTTTCTGCTCAACAGAAGGCAAGCAATGGGTGGGTCAGGCAGGCCTCCTTCAGAAGGATATTCTATACACTGCGGCATCACAATGGAAAAGGAGTTGTGAGTTGAGGCCCCCGCTCCCCGCTTTGTGATGAAATAAGACACATGGACACAAGCATTTTAGGTTAATGGGCTAAAAAAAGGCCACAACTTTATTGGTTACAGAATGTGAGTGGTAATGGCTTAGGCATTGGCATCAACAGTGTATACTTGACTCCTGCCCGCTCTGCAGGGAGTCACACAAGGGTTAACAACCTGTAGGAGGAGCTTGTTGATGCAATTAACTGGAAGCTTTCCCCTAGCGTCACGGGAGGGTCGTGCCATGGCCCTAGCCACCTCCTGGGTATTGGACAGGAACCACGACCGCCGGATTCCTTTAATGGAATGCCCTTCAAGGGGAGGGGTAGGTGATGGCCGCAACCTCCCCTCCAACACACAACGCATTTCCAGTGCCTAGCCGCCAAACCTTATGAAGTTGTTACAATTTGCTCCGAGGTAGGTGAAAAACCAAGTGGCTGGTGCCAATCTGCCAAGCGGAAAAAATTCCTACCAGGCCCCTTGGACACCCAAGGTGACCAACCAGGGTCCATAGCAAGCTCAGGTGCAGAAGCAAAACCTAGAGGGAGGGGGGCGGGTGATCCAAGGAAGCAGGAAAAACAAGGCAGCGCTCATGTGCCCACAGCCGTTTTTAAACAGCTAAACCAGCCCCCCCCCCCCCCGAATTGGCTGGCTAGGGTGTGTGATGCGGGCAATACTATGTGATTTGCAATACTATGTGATTTGATATCTTGTATCAAACCAAAACACAGGGCTCAGGATCCTAGCCTGGGCTCTGGTGATCACAGACCACTGCAGGCACAACACAACTGTGTCATGATACACCTGGCAGCATTTCCAAAGAAGTTTTTAACATGAGTGGCAGCTGGGTTCAGCAGCTTCCCTTGTTTAAGATTTTAGAAGGAAGAATAAAAGCCACATTGATTATTACACCCTAAAGTTTTCCCTCTTGCCTGAAAATCCACCTTACCCCCTTCTCCCCCCGCCCAACCCCCAGCCCAAAACTACTGAGCATTCTGCTGGTGCACTATTTGTATCAGCCCTAGACTCAGATAATGCTGTAACTCCAACTATTCTTAGAAAACCATCATTGGAAATAAACAAGAAAATGTGAGGACCAAATGACTCTGCTTTGTTTGGTGTACCCTCTTAACAGGACCACCAACCAACTTGGCAGAGGTGTTGTTTTTTACAAGAAAAGACAGGCGCAAGGCTGATTTTTTTACACCCACTTAAGAGAATCTGCTGCTCTTGCTCTGCGTTCTCACTGCAGATGTGTGAGAAAACAGCTGGGCTCCAACCCAGGAGCCACTCAGGTATCAGAACTTTTTGTTTACAAGAGTTGGTAACAATTTAAAAGAACATCAACCCCCCCCCCCTAATATTCAGCACAAGCAGAAAAAGAACTAGTTTCTCTGCATGACAGCAGTGGAATAGGGATAGGAGACCGCCCACTGTACATCTGTACGATGCACAACATTTCAAACATCTTAGCAAGAAAATCCCCAAAGACACTATATTGGAATCTGCAAATAATATGGTTTCAAACTTCGTACACCTGCATACACCAATGCTGAAGGCAAATTGGCTGAACCATGATAAAACATTACAGAAAAGTCTACCCAACAATTAACATAATGTGTACCTAAGCCATTTTTTTCTTCCTACCTTGCAGATGGCTAGATTTCTCTTTGCCGTGTGTAATGATGGCATAATGTTATCCTAAATTACTCACTGCTTTTAAGCAAAGCAGCCATGAATCCATTTCACTCTCAGGATAATAACACCACAAGAATATGGCCACCAGGCTCCAAGGGACCTCATTAAAATTTATAGAGCAGGAGATAATACAGAATGCTTAACTGCATAGTTATGGAATCATGAGCTCGTGTTATACAGTATAGTGAAGAGGTTCAATTTACTTCTCATTGCAGTGATACTTTTAGGAAGCTTTGCTCCTCAAAATGATGAGCTGATTTGGTTCATGCCCTGGGGTTGGGCAGGGGGATTAGGCTGTGTTATAGGCGCCCTCTTTGTCTCCATCAACTGACCATCCAGCAAAAACATCCTTTTGGCCTTTTGTTTCCTTTGCTGCGCATATCATACACATTCCAGTTTTTTTGTTTTTTTAAAAAGTTCAGATTTTAGAAATGATTTGATGTGGCTTGGAACAGAAACATACTTACACATTTATAAGAAATCCATTTAAAGAGGAGGAAGGGAAAAAACAAAAATCCACACACAACCCTCCCACTTTTCTCTCTCTTCATTTCCAGCACATGAAATCACTTACTGGTCATTTTGGAAGCCACAATGTCAAATTGTGGTTGTCCCAGAGGGAGGAAAAAAGACAGTTCAGCTTTGCATTTTCTTAGTCAAGTACTCTGAAGCTGTCTTGGCTAAGCTGGATAAAAAATAAATAAATGATGAGCTTTGAGCTTCATTCAAGTAATGGTAGAAAAATGTGTTAAGAGCTCCATTCAATGTTCCTGAAACACCTCTTTTGCTAGCCAAGAATTCTGCAAAAATCAGAATGAAGAAATGATGCCATTACAACTCTTTTATTCCAATCAAGCAAAGTTGTGGCTCTTTCTCTCTTCTTGGACCCTGCAATTAGTTCATTCTCCCGGCCCAGTCATTCCTGAGTGTCTTTGGCAAGAATACTAGCAAGCATGCCAGGAACTGCACCAAGACTCCTAATTTATTTCACATGAACTACTGTCAGGAATTGCTGGGGCTAGAACCAGGAACCTCTGGATTTGTGCTTGTCTATCTTTGCAGCAAATACTCTTTAAACTACTGACAGAGAGACTCCTTGATCTCTCACATCCTATAAGTAGGGCTACAAAAGCTTCTGTGTAAAGGGGTTTAGATTTTGCCTGGGCAACAGTCAGCCTCGATGGTTTTTGCCTGGCTTGTGAGCACTGGCTTTCATACCTAAGGGGGCTAGCTCTGTTGCTCCTTGCTGGATCCCTTCTTCCTTCTTCTCACCATGACCTCTCTAGACCTGGGGGTCGCAAACATGGTACCAGAGCTTCCAAGTGACCATATTTTCCAGGGACAGTTCAAGATTTACAGAAGGTGGTTGCTGTAATATTGCTACAGTATAATCAAAGAAGGAACACTGGCTATTCACCTCTTGTAATTTTTTTCAAGCCACTAGTGAGAAGTATTCCTGCAGCTACTTAGAGGTAAACACAGGACTGATGTTGTACTCCTGGCAAAACAACTGAAGAAAATAAATGTATTGAGTGTACAAACCTAGAACTAGTGTCTTGATCAAGGGAAGTAAGAGTACTGCTCTTTTGTCTTTTTTTGTATATAATTTTTATTAAGTTTTCTGTTTTACAATTTAAAATACTCATTTTACATCCTTAAGATATCAATGACTTCCCTTCTTCTCTTTCCATGGTTCATTTTACATATCATGAATCCCTGCATATTTTACAAAAACTATACCATTCAGTATTCCATTATTGCATCCATCAAAACTTGTTTACACTGTTGAATTTATCTCAATGCTGCCAACGTTTTATACTGCTCTTTTCTGCCTTGGTCGGGTTGGACCGCACCTGGAATACTGTGTCTAGTCCTGGATGCCATCATTTAAGAAGGGTATTGACAAGCTGGAATGTATACAGAGGAGGGTGACGTCTTGGTCTGGAAACCAAGCCTTATGAGGAACAGTTGAGGTATTTGGGTATGTTTAGCTTGGAAAGGAAGAGCTTGAGAGGAGATGCGATGGTCATCTTCTAAGGACTGTCCCATGAAAGATGGAGCAAGCTTGTTTTCTCCTACCCAGAGGGTAGGACTCGAACCGATAGCTTCAAGTTACAAGAAAAGAGATTCTGACTAAACATCAGGAATAACTTTCCGACAGCAAAGAGCTGCTCAACAGTGGAACAGGCGCCCATGAGAGGTGGTGGACTCTCCTTCCTTGGAGGTTTTTAAGCAGAGGTTGAGATTCCTGCATTCCAAATATTTTTCTGTCCCATTGTCAGGCTAGAAGTCAGATTTGGATTATGTGCCAGATTTTCAAGGACCTTCCATAAAGGCTCCCCAATGGGTGCTCAAAATAGCATTCAGTAGGGGTTTTGCGGGGTGGGGGCTGATGGGGACACATCTGTGTCTAGTCCTCACTGTAATTAAATATTGGATTTCTTCACTGACTTCTATGGGTAGCTTTCAACTGTCCCCGGAGGCATTAAAAATGGTTTCTGTGTGAACTAGGAAACTACCAATTCACCCTATTTATAGATGCCTCTCTTTCTCTAGTCTCCTTTTCTAGACTCTCAGTTCTATCCTACCTCCCATCTAGGTTCCTTTTTCGTCATGTAGTACAGTAGCCAAATACTAACCATATACGGAACAGCATATTGCCCCCTCCCAAACCAATAATATTTTTAAGCGCCATGCAGCTAGTCCCAGCCAACTAGATCAACTAGGATGCACAGAAGTTCACAATCCCTCAGCCCTTATTAAATCAGCAACACTCGGCAGGTGAGAAGCCAAGTTGGAAAGGCAAAATAGCTTCTTACATATCTGCAAAAAGAAAGAAAGGAGAAGGGAAATAAGCATGCCCTGAAAGACATCTAGGGTTCCATAGTCTCCCTGCCAACTTCTGCAGGATGGATTTCCAAAGTCCTCCCTTTCGCAGCAGATGACGAGTGCATTGTGTCTGCATGACGCTTGTTCTTAGCATAGCAGAGATGATGACTGCAGTGCTTCAGCAGGGATAGCGGAGCTGGATTTGTACCTTCCCTTTCTGTAGATGCTCAAGGTTGTATTTCAAAATAAAATAAAATTTACAGCATAATATAGAATAGAATATTTAACAGAATATAGAAATTATTAAAATAGAAGTAATTATTGAAAAAGGTAATTCAGATTGGCAACTCCTTTCAGACTCAAATACAGATAGGCAAATCTGGTTAACTCCTAGAGTGTAAAACATTCATGGGATGCAGCGGCTTTTGAATCCTTTTCGGTTACACTTGTTCTGTTTTACAACGGGTTGCATCCAGTCTGCCTGACACACTGAGAACAACCCCAATGAGATGAAGGGGACTTAAGTTGCCCAGCTGGTCTACCCTAAACATAATCAAGGCTGCAATCCTAACCTCACTTACCTGGAAGTAAGCCCCAATTAATTCAATAGGACTTACTCCTGAGTAGACTTGGCTAGGATTATGCTGTAAGTCTGGTTCTAACTCATTATCAGCTTGGTATACCACAAAAGCCATGTACATTATAAAGAAAATAATAAAGCAGAAAGAAATAGAGTTGGGTCAAGATACTGCAGACCAGACTCCAGTAACCAGCATGCCTGATTTTAATTAATGCATTGTTTTAATGTTCAGTAGGGGTGAAGTGATCTAAGCAAGGGTGGATCTAAACACAGGAAAACACTGATATAAATAAGTCAGAAATTAGATCATTATAACAATAGGGAAAAAAATTCCAATAGAAAATCTCACTTTTAAACAATTCCTGCTCTCAGGATCCATCTGGTGTTGCATGTTTAAAAGAGTGCATTCAATTCACTGGTTGTTGTTGTTGTTTTACTAATGTAGCTAGCTGAGTCCCAAGGCTCGCCAGGATAGAGTCAGTGCATGGTTAGGGGAAATGGGCCTAATATAAAAGCTGGGGAACACCTTGTGGCACATTCTAGAACATGAATGGTACCACCCAGGACCTATCCATCAATGTCTCAACACTGGGAGTTGGGGAAGGGCCAATTCACACATTCCATGTCTCCAGATTAGAGAGGAGGGCAAGCTGGACAGAACGGCCTCAGCACCGTTAATGTGCTGGCAAGGAAGGGCTGGGAGCTGGTAGTTTATTACTGTGGGGCCTTGAGGCAGCTCACTCAGCAATCTGAGTTGTTTTAATATCCATGGGACTCAGATGTATAGGAGACTGCACTGATCATAAACAAATAAGCATCTACTCTCCGCAGATCTTTAATGACAATTAATAAAAATGTACGCTCATTTTAAACTCAGACTGCTTCATCTGTCCCAGCTTTGCCTTGGGCTCAGGGCAACAAATGCAGCCGCTGTCTCCTTCCCACCTTATAAGTTCCAGACAGCCATGGATACTCAAGGCCAGTCCATTTTCTGCCCTTCTTTTCCAACTGAGAGCCAACATGCCATAGGTACGAAGCATGCTCAGTCTCCATAGGAGTGGGGTGGAATCTACACACATATAAAACCGTTCTGAAAATGCTTTTTTAAAAAAAAGTGGTTTTAAAAATATTGAATTTTCCAAAAAGCTCACCATCGCCATCTAGTGTCACATTGTATATTGCACTTTGAATGCACTTAAAACTTATTATTTGCAGCTGTATAGCTGAGTCCTAGGTTTGGAGTGGGTGTCCCTTTAGGTTTTGGTTTCTTAAAGCTTTTTGTACTTTTGTAAACCAGTGTGGGAGGGGGCGTTCCCTGGGCTGGCTGAAACCTCCCTCTTGCTTTTTAGTTTTAGCTCGAGGCTTGCTGGCACTCACACTCATCACCTGAGTTTGCTAACACAGGGGGTGGTGATGTAGCCAAATAGCACACAGAGCTTGTGTAAATGAACAATTTTTCAATAGTTTTAACTGTGCACACTCAAACTAGGCCGGCTTAGCTTCTGCCCCTCTGTTCGTTTACTCAGTAGTGAAGTTCTTTTCCATGTACCTTTTCACTGACTGAGACCTAAACAAACACTGGCAATTATTCTGATTTGAGGCAATCAGGAGCTTGATGTGTATTCAGCATGATAAAAAATGCCATGTGTCTCTGAAACTAGTGGAGTAGGAATAATGATTGTTCCCACCTCAGAGGCCTTCCACAGCATGATATCATGTCACACAGCAGAAGAGGTGAATTAAATTGATTGATGCCATTTGTCCTCTGTTGATGTGGCCAGTTTAATATATTTCAGCAGTGGAAGGAAAACAGAGCGAGGAAACAGCAGGTGAGAATGCAGAATGTTGTGTGTGATCTGTGAGACTATTTTATTGCTGCCCGTGAGGAAGTCGCATCATAACTCACAGTCATCATTTGTACTTGTAACTTCAGCTGCTGTCTGAAAGAAACAGCCTACTGCATATTTCTCAGTTTAACAGTTGCAATCTTATTTACAGCAAAACTTTACTTTCTTCATGGGCCACCATTTAGGAATGGGTAATATGCACTCACTGTTTGTATTAAAACACTTGAGGAATTAGCGTAGTCACATTGTTCTACTAGTCCAAAGGGACAGTTTGAAAAGAATCAGCCATTATACTGATAAATATTTCAAGTTGGCTTGCTGCTGGGGTCCCCTGAGATTCCCTTCTTTGTCTACTCCTTAAGTCGAAATGTAATTATAATTTCAATAAAGGCCAGCAGAGGCTGATGGTGGTGGATTAAGTATCTAGGCTTTAGAGTTCCATTTTAGCTTTATAACAGCTAAAATGCCTTAGGACAGCTCTTTATGACACTCATATGTG
Organism: Podarcis muralis; assembly: GCF_964188315.1. Lineage (NCBI taxonomy): Eukaryota > Metazoa > Chordata > Lepidosauria > Squamata > Lacertidae > Podarcis > Podarcis muralis. Next base: position 120,198,696 of record NC_135657.1, read on the forward strand.
GCAAATGTCAAGAGGCATGCAGGTAGTGGTGGCTTCTCATTTGTTTCTTTTTAAAATCAAGCATAATTACATTTAACAACAGGGATTTTTCTTTTCAAAATCTCCATCATTCGCATTTCTAAGAAACTTCTCCATTTTGAAACCTACCTTTTGCCAAGTGGCTTTTGCCAGCAAAACCCACCAAAATAGATCTATGCCGCTGTTTTAAGCTTTGAATACTCAATTTCGTCTGACCAAGAGTGCCACTGAAGCTGGAAATACTGGTTGATTCGATTAAGGGTATCTAAGAAGAACCAGTTCACACATGTGACCCTGTAATTGTAATTGATTCCTCTTGATATTTCCTAGCATAACTTTTCAGAGTATGTTCCTAGATGAGGGGTCAGCAACCTTTTTCAGCAGGGGGCTGGTCCACCGTCCCTCAGACCATGTGGTGGACCAGACTATATTTTGAAAAAAATAAAAATGAACAAATTCCTATGCCCCACAAATAACCCAGAGATGGATTTTAAATAAAGGGACACATTCTACTCAAATATAAACACCAGGCAGGCCCCACAGATAACCCAGAGATGCATTTTAAATAAAAGGGCACATTCTACTCATGTAAAAACACGTCCGTGGGCTGGATTGAGAAGGCGATTGGGCCGCATCTGCCCCCCGGGCCTTAGGTTGCCTATCCCTGTCCTAAATCATCAGTTTACACAATTCTCTACTCTTAGCTAGGCTCTAACCCAGGAATGCTCAGGAAGTGTCCCACAGAAGACATTTACAGTAGTCAAGCTACACTCCTATACCAACCTATCTGGAAATAAGTCTCAATGAACACATTAGGAGGTATTTCCCAGTCAGCATGCATAGGATTCTTCTATAAACCATTTGCTCTGTGGGCCTAACAAGGCCACCAATACTTGGTGCTGTTTTGTTTTGTTTTACAAAGCAGTGAGTAACTTGCTGCCAGACATCCTTATTTTAACAATATGGTCATGGCTTGGGGAGCGGATTTTCCAGAGTCTTGGAAGTGGGTGTATAATTGTACTACGATTGCTTTGAAGCACATGGGAGAGCAGGGACCTAGACTGAACAACACTTCTGTCAAAATAGCAGCAGCGGATGAGAAGGCAGAACTCAAAAACTAGACACTCATTAGGGAGGCAGCCAAAGAAATCAAACACAGAAGAAGCCTTGATTGAAAAGGCCTGTCTTCTTGGCTAGGAATGAAGAGGCAGGCGTGGCTCAAAGGGGAGATAAAACTACATTCCCATCCAGGCTTTGCCCCACACGAGAAACTACACTGTGTCATTAGCAGCAAATGGCAGTGTGAGGTTGCATTCATACATACACTTTCCCTACTAGGGGTTAACTCACTGCAGATATCCACCTTTTGGTTCACCACAAATTCCTGTCAGTCATATCAGCTTCAAACGTCACCCCCTGTCCCCGGCACACACAGCCATCTGTGCAGGACCTGACTCTAAAAATGTTTGTATTGAAACAGTCACAAGACCTGGAAGTGTGTGGAAAGGTTGGTGAAACATTATCTCTGTGTCCCTAAAGCACCAGGTGTGCAGCCTGGGGGTCATTTTGGACTCCCTGCTGTCCATGGAGGTGCAGGTCAATTCTTTGCCCAGGGCGGCTGTCTACCAGCTCCATCTGAGACCCTCCCTGCCTGCTCCCTGTCTTGCCAGAGTGGTCCATGCTCCGGTTATCTCCCACTTGGACTACTGCAATGCGCTCTGCGTGGGGTTGCCTTTGAAAGTGACTCAGAAACGACAACTAATCCAGAATGCGGCAGCTAGACTGGGGACTGGGAGTGGCCACTGGGACCATATAACACTGATCCTAAAGGATCTACATTGGCTTCCAGCACAATTCCAAGTGTTGCTGCTGACCTTTAAAGCCCTAAATGGCCTTGGCCCTGTATACCTAAAGGAGGTCCACCTCTGAGGTCCACCTTCTGGTGGTTTCCTCAACTGTGAGAAGTGAAGCTGCAGGGCACAAGGCAGAGGGCCTTTTCAGTAGCGGAACCTGCCTTGTGGAATGGCCTCCCATCAGATGCCAAACTTCAGATATCTTCTAAAAACTGTATAGTTATTTATCTAATAACTATACAATTTTTAAAAGATATCTGAAGGCAGCCCTGTATAGGGAAATTTTTAAATGTTTTATTATGTTTTTTATATTTGTTGGAAGCCGTCCAGAGTGGCTGGGGCAACCCAGTCAGATGGACAGTGTACAAATAAAATCATCATCATCATCTACATCCATTTCATTGTGGCTTCTGGTGTGACTTTGGGACTGAGCCAGCTTTGGTTGTCTGAGTAGACTATGTGTTGGAATCTGGAAGGCAGTGTATGTCCTTGTGGCACGACGCAGACTCCTCATCCTCAGGGAAAGAGGCCATGGGGACAGCTGGGGGGGGGTGCGCCCTCCAATACAGCCTGTGTCATCTCTGCACTAGAGAAGCTTACAATGTCAGTACTTCTCTGGCGCGAAGAAGACACACACGCCCCTCCTCAGATTCAGAGGACTCCAGCTCAATGGCTACAGTAGATCCTCCTCTGCACTGCTGGAGTTCATGGCTCCTAAAACAGGCTAGGCTCCTTCAGCAGCACAGGCTAGTGATTCAAAGAAGCCGGCGGCCTAGTTAAGGCTCAGTCTGAGTGAGCAGGTGGTTGGAAGCCGTAGTTAGTCTTGCTGTCCAGCCTAGGTTCTACATGGAGCTCTCCTTAGTGGTGCCTAGATTGTCCTTTGTTTGCTTCATCCCTATTCACCTTCTGCAGTATTTGATCTTGCATCACTGGAAACTGACCTATGCTTGACCCTACCCGCCTTGGTCTGATTGTTGCCCTGTGTGACAAGGTTCTTCCTTTGGTTTGTCCTGTGTCTTCCAGCGTTCAGCCTCATTGGACGACCCTGGGCTTACCAGAGAGGGAGACAAGCTTCTGACGTTGTATAGAACTGCAGGTCCTGCTTCCTATATTGTATGAGTGGGTTTGGAGAGATCGGACTGTGATTTGCAATGCGACTGATTCTTTCAGACATGGGTGAGGTTTAGAGTACCTCTCCTCTATACAGCACCGCTCAAACAAAAAGATAAAACCTGGTCTTCTGCCGCCAAGGTGCTGGTATGGGATAATGTCAGGCTCTCTCCACAAGGACACAAGAGCCATTGGGGCCTCATGTTACTGCTTGAAACCTTGATATCAGTCAGCTGTTCTGCTTTCCGGCATCTTTATAGTAAGATGAATTTCACAAAGAGCATAATTGCAGACACATTTATCCAACCAGTGTATTTGATCTTGAACTTGTTTTTATCCATTTTTTCTCTCTGGCTTTATTGGTTGGAATGAGTTATGTCTCTTGCATCTTGCCCAAAGCTCTTTAGCTGTCCATCTCATCATGGAAAGTTCCTGAGAAAACTCCCAAGATGAAAAGCAATGACACTGCAACTTAACGCTCACTGCCATGTGCAGTAATTTATCAACAGCCCTTCTACTGTAGAAGCCCGTGAGCAGATCAGTTACACAAGCAAAGGGCCAGTAATATGACCTGCCAGCCAGATAGATGGAGATCCCCATGGAGAATAACCAGACTACTCAAGAGAGAGTACAAACTCCTATAGTGTTACAGTGGAAGTGGAAAGACCCTGCCATTTTTGCTTTGTTTTTTCGTTTCAATCCAGACTAAGTTTAACAAACACTTGCTTCCTTCCATCTGAAATATAATGGAAGTCACCCCTTTAAAAAAATAGTTGCCCTTCCTCAAACAACAATTTCAATGACATTCAAATATAACATTGGCACCCTTGTCCTCTGCTTTGTCTGCTTGGTCAGTTAGTAGGTGGCCGTATGCTGACAACTTCTTTTATGAGGCAATATAACAGAACAAAAAGAATTTGCCAAAGGAAGGTCTGGTGTGTGCATGCATACTTATATACAAAACATGTGCTCAGGGAGCTCTTGAAAACAAGAAGCTGAGCTCCACCCTCGATCATGGTCCTTGTGAAACACAGCCAGCCAGTTGAGGCAATGCACCTGTTGAGCGGATGACGCCAATATTTATTGCGTGTCATCACTCTTCAAAGGCCAATTTCACTCAAGAATGAAACACATTCTTTGCCACTGGCAGAACTATTTTTTAAACTGTGGTTGGGTAATGGCAAATCCCTGAGTCTCCAACCCCCTGGCACTGTAATTCTTGTAAGGCAAGATGATGGCATGGCTCACAATAAAATCATGTAGGCCAAGGAATAGTTCCTTGGGACCCAAAACTGAAACTTCAGTCTCAATTTATTATGCAAACCAATACTTACAATACTGGTTTGAGTTTATCTTCAGTGTTTTAAAACTGATTTACACATTTATGTCTGTGTTTAAGTGCAAGGGAACTACGTCATTATTTTGAAGTGTTTTTAGAACACACGCGCCAAGCTGCTGCCATTGTCCAGACTCCACTGTGGACTCATCCTTGATCAGGACTGCAACCGCCTGGTAGATTTTGGATAATGACTATGATGGTTAGCTCTATATGAGAGACACAACACAACTTGGAGTGCTGCAAGTATTTCTCACAAGGCTGCAATTTTGAGGAGAACGAGTTTCCCTAGGATGACTCTGACTTGCAAAACATTCCACAGGCCTGAAAACCTCCTTCCCACAACTGCAGACCCTCCAACTGTCCCTAGTTTCCAGGGACACCCCTGATTTAGAGAAGTCGTCCCAGTTTCTGATTTGATCCCAGAATGTCCTGCTTTTCCGTAGGATGTCCCTATTTTCATTGGAGAAATGTTGGAGGGTATGGAGTTATCCAACCCCTGAGCCGTCTGAAGGCAATCCTGTATAGGGACGTATAGGGAAGTTTTAAGATGATTAATGTTTTATTATTTTTATATATATGTTGGAAGGTGCTCAAGAGTGGCAGGGGCAACCCAGTAAGATGTGTGGGGTAAAAGCAGGGTCATTCCACGCCATGCCAGATCACCTGATTTTAATACTCGACCGTTCTCTCACGACTCAGATTTTCTTCAATTTTTAAAAATGTGTAGATACCTATGAGATAACCTCAAATTAATTTTTTAATTAATTAACAGTAAAATTATCATTATGAAATGGGATGTCCCTGTTTTCATCAGAGAAATGTTGGAGGGTATGCAACTGCATGGCGGACAATATGTGCCATCAATCCAGCAGTGTGCCCATATTCACTGTCTAGTCCTCTCAAGACCCATGGGAATTCTGCATATGGTAAAACATTGACTTGATAGCTAAGTGAGACAATTTTCCTATGAAGTACAGTTCAAAATGTCTCTGCAGCCGCCACCAGTCATTTCTGCCCTCTTCCCAGCTACCTCCTTGGTGGGCCTCAGCTCCAGTACTTAGTCCCTGCCGGAATGCAAGGCTTGGCTTCAAAAGAGCAAGTAGCTGTTGCATACTCAACTTGGGTAGCTGAAAATGGTGTTTGCGTGCCCACTGACTTGCCCAACCAAGTAATACGTCACTAAGGCCACAGGGGGCGTGCAACTATGCAGGAGTGAAAAGGAGAATATCATCCTTTTTCAACATGAGAAGATAATCTCAGGAAAGTCAGATCACAAAATGCTGATACTATTGCTGGAATGAAAAACAACTACAACTACAGAGAAGCAGCAACATGCCTGAATATTCCTTTGCATTAAAAAAACCCTACCCACATAGAAAACTAAATGCCAAGGAGAAGGGTTATAGCCCAGGCTTCTCCCGGGCAAGCACACAAGGAGGTGGGGTGGAGCACCTGCTTCAGGTGGCAGAAGCACAAGAGGCAGTGCTCCACCTGCCCCACGGCTGCCCTGGGAAAGACAAGAGGTGTGGCAACGCCTTGCAGAATGCCATGGCTCAGGGGCATTCCAGTGGTGGCTGAAGTGTGGGGTGTGTTTGTGGGGAAATGGGCTGCCCCTGCAAGCACATTTTGGTATGGAGGACCATTGGACCCAGAGGTAGAGTTCAGACCAGGGACTCAAGAGTACTGCCCCTCCACAAAGAGACCCAGGCCTATTTTCTTCCCCACCTCTCCTGCACCTGCAGCCTCCTCCATTTTAGCAGACTAGTTCGCAAAGTAACTGTACCTTTTAATTTTTCTATAAAAACAAAACAAAAATGGGGAGATATCAATTCAGTTGAGATTTAAAGGTGACCCTACCTTCAAATGGGTCCTGAAACAGAGCCAGCATTCAAAATTTGCAATCCTTTGAGTTTTGCAACACAGTTCTCCAGCCACGTAATGTGGACAAAAATGCATATACTAGGGTAAAGGTAAAGGTAAAGGTAAAGGGACTCCTGACCATTAGGTCCAGTCGTGGCATTATTAAAAGGTACAGTGGTACCTCGGGTTAAGTACTTAATTCGTTCTGGAGGTCCGTTCTTAACCTGAAACTATTCTTAACCTGAAGCACCACTTTAAGCTAATGGGGTCTCCCGCTGCTGCCGCGACCAGAGGACGATTTCTGCTCTCATCCTGAAGCAAAGTTCTTAACCTGAAGCACTATTTCTGGGTGAGTGGAGTATGTAACCTGAAGTGTATGTAACCTGAAGCATATGTAACCCGAGGTACCACTGTATATACTAGTGAAAATAGCAAAATACAAAAATGCTTAATATTAGGGGAAATTACTTGGCAAAGGTAGAATCATAGAATCATAGCGCTGGAAGGGACCCTGAGAGTCATGTGGTCCAACCCCCTGAAATATTAGGAAAAAATCACACTAAAATGCTGATGAATTCTCTTGAGGACTTTCCCCCCTTTCTTTTTAAATGGCAAGAGCTACGATTCCATCAAGCTCTGTTGCTTTCTTGTGATATTACTCTGTTACTTGACTAATGTGTTTTTTTACTGAAGATTTTAGGTTCCCATTCCATCTAATCCTGTACAGTGGTACCTTGGTTTACGAACTTAATCAGTTCCGGAACTCTGTTCTTAAACCAAATCCGTTCTTAAACCGAGGTGCGATTTCTCTAATGAGGCCTCCCTCCGCAGGTGTCCTTCCACCGTTCGGATTCTGTTCTTAGACCAAGGTAAAGTTCGCAAACCAGGATACTATTTCCGGTTTTGCAGAGTTCGTAAACCAAATCGTTCATAAACAGGGCTATTCTTAAACCGAGGTACCACTGTATATATATTCATATGGACTTGAGTCCCACTGATTACACTGGGACATGGTCCCAAGTAAGCCTTGCATGCTTAATACATAAGGAATTATGTTATAAGCCACACTGTGGGCCCAAAAGGCACAGCATAAATTGAATAAATAAGTAGCCAAGCCAGACTTGGCTCCAACTCAGTTGCAAGTCAGTGTGATATGAATGCCTATCTCGAAAATGCCCTCTGAAAAACCCAGCCTCCTTGCTCTTCTCAGCCCTGCCAGTCAACTGAAACTGAGGTTTTGGAGATATACAAACATGAGGTATCGGCTAAGCTGCGTAAGACAGCTCTTCGCTTTCTGGTATTGATTTTTGCCTGTTTTGAAGTTAAGCATATCCATAAAAGCACTCCATTTCGCCTTGAGGTAAATCTCATAAGGTATATTAAAAAAGAAAACAAAAGATTCTTTGGCAGCAATTACCTTCTCAAATAACCAGCCCAGGGTTGAGAAAGCATGCCAGTGGCCTCTGCAGAAATAGCTTTCCTTTGGCCTGTTTATTTTCGTATGCATTGTTCGACACTGTACTGCTGGGGCAGGGTATTTAGCTGTCAGCTCCCATTAAGCACTGCCAGCTGTTCCTATGCTAGGTAAGAGCAACACCCCCCCAAACAATTCATCTCCTTATTTTAATTTATGCTATTCCCACTGTCAGGAAGTAAAGATAACCAAGGGCATATTCCATAGTTAGCATGATGAACATCAATTGAGCTGCTTCAACTTATCGAGCTCTGTGAAAATCAGCTTCTTGCATCTGCCAGACTGCATACTACAGGATGACTGGGTTGCTTACAGCAAACCCAAATGTCTGAACAGACCTGAGGAAAATATGCTTACTCCGAGACAAATTGAGCCAAACCATCATTTCCACTAACCATAGTTCAAGAATCAGAACCCAAGCTATGTTTTGAGCTGTCAAATGTGCACATAAACCATCATTTAGTATGGCATGCTGTATTTCATTTTCCACCTGTGCTAATTCCAGTTGCTAATTGCAGCCTCTGGAGAGAGAATTTGGTCATAACTGTGGTTTGGCCATTCAAAATACCACATCAATTCAACCATCATTTATACAAGCAGTATCAATATGCACAGTGCTTTATATAATATAATAGCAGCACTCTGCCCTCAGGAGCTTGCTATTCACAGAGGGGGAAAGTACCTGCAAAGCGGAGGAAACAGGAGGGAGAGATAAGCAGGGAAAGAAAGTATGACTATTTCGGCTGCATGCATTCAGTTGCAAGCTTGGCTGCAGTACAGCAAGGGGGGCGGCGGCCAAAGGCTTCCTGGGAAATGTGAGAGATTTGAATGTGACATCACACAGGTGTTCCGGAAGGCGATTCCAAACATAAGGGATAGGAAAGGTGAAAGGCAGAAGGTGGTGGAAACAAGGAACAAATGCCACAAACAGGGATGCAAAAGGGAAGGTGCGGGGGGGGGGGGTGCAGGACCTTGGGGTGCTTTGGAAGCAAGGACAAGTTGCCCGTCCTGGATTTGGGCAACGGACAGGCAGCAAAGACAGGAACTGGAAGGGTGTGCATCACATGAGCAGAGAGACAAGAGAGGTTGATGGCTCCTCCCCAGAAGAGTGCTTTCATGAGCAGCAAGGCAAGGCCTCAAGCAGACCATTGCACTCACGGGGCCACGTTGTCAACCCCTAGTTTAAGCTAACCACAGTTTGTCCTAGTTTGGATTAGATGACAATCACAATCTGATCGCCTCATGGCTGCACAAGATGGGAGAGGGGGGTGCACACAATAGTTCAGTGTTACATGGGCCATTATTTCCATATCTACAATTCAATAAAAGATCCTGACAAAATGTGACTTTTCCTCTCCCCCCGCCTGACATCCTGCATATTTCCCCATACAATCCTACCAATATGCTGCTTTTAAAATACAGAGGACTACAGTCCAGATTTGCCAGACTTATAATAATTTGCAGCAACTGCAATGAAATCCTTTTGGGAGAAAGTAAAGAGCAAGCCTGCTGTGAAACAAGATCTATTGCTCTATCACTTCACTGTTTTCTTTTCTTTTCATAAAAAAAAAATCCACAGCCTTTCTATATTTGCACTCATTCACTGAATATGATGTTTTTCGTTTGATTCAGGTTCACTCTCACTCACTCAGATTTGGGGAAGTGGAATGATTAACTGATCTCCATCATCATTCTGCCTATACGTCTCAGCCTGAGATGCTATTTCAAGTTCTCATCAACAAAGATTTCATTATACAAGGCCATAATTTTTAACCAGAGTTTTAGCAAAAGGGTTTAGTCTCCAGCTTGAATGAGGCCCATATGTTTTAGTAACACAGAGAAAACGTACACTGGGGAAGGGAGCAGGAGAGGGTAACAGGTCTATTTCAGTGGCTGAGTAAACTTCCACCCACATCAGAGCACAAAGACACTCTGAATCAGTCTCCTTAACCCCTTACATAAACAGAATAAATCAGAAATACAATTTTTTGATTGATGCTGAAGGATTTGCTTTCTTAGCCCAAAAGCAATTTAAAACTCACACCAGGTGAGAGTTGTCCTAAGGGCAGAACTCTTTTTACAGTTTTCAGCTTCCAAGGTAGCTTGACTTACTACCCAGGCTACAATGCTTGTGCTGTCGTTGCCAAAGTCTGTAGAGACATCAGCTGCAGCATCGTGCAACTAAAACAAAACACACAAACAAGATGGAGAATGGATAAGGCTAAATGAGCCACAGAGAAGGTTGCTGTGCCCGTTTTATAAAGGATAAACACAGGCTCTGAGATTAAAGGACTTGGGATGGCCAATGCAAGTCATATGTAGGGAAGCATTCTGATTTTTTAAAAAACAACAATCAAATATGCTGAATTTCAATTCTTTCTTTTTCCTTCTTGCTTCTCTGTTCTCTGCTCTACTTTCAAAATTTGGATTGTAATCCCTATAGGGCAAGCTCTTCTCATCTGCTAAAGACTTTGAATATTTTGAATAATTGTCATATACATAATTGGCAGAGAATCAGAAGCCCTTCTTTTTCTTTTCTTCGTTTCTCTTCTTATCTTTCTATGATCTTTAATTCTTGTTTTCTCTCTGTTAATTCTATCTATATTTATGCTTTGGCTTTCGAAGTTCCCTGTTTTGGATGAATGATGATACATACAGGAAGGTGATGGATGGACGATGGAGGGCCCTATGTGAGGGGCAGGTAGAGAAGGTCACCCAGGGAGGGAGGCTGGGGGAAGCTCCCAGGGGAGAGCTGGGAGGGCTCACTCTTCTGTGTGTGGAAGTGTGATAGAGGGCCTTGTATTCACTTTCTCTTCTTTTCTTCCCTTTCTTATTCTTCCATTTTTCATATTTCTTTTCAGTAGATTCGTTTGGTTTTTATTGTATTTTATGTGGAAAACTTTTAATAAAAATTGATTCAAAAAGATCAATTGCTATAGACATTGACTGAGCAATATAATTCAAGGTTTTAATAATTTCCTGCATGAATAGGGCTCATGTAAAAACATAAATCTCAAGAGAGAGGTCAAACTTTTCCAAATGTCTGACAGACCTTTTCTTAAGATGTGCCTGTGCTGAGGGACCTGACGGGCTCCATGGCTTCTCAGCACACTCAGCTCTGGACCTGTTTTGCCCCAAATGTCTGTGACATTGGCAAGGTTTCTACAGTCCCCTCCCATGGCCTGCAGATTTGGTCCGCAGAGGAAATAGCTCTACATAAGAAGAGACGTTGGTTGAGTCAGGGCCCTTCCTCACATGAAGTGCGCATCATTGTATTAACCAGGACACCTTGAAAGTTGTTGAGCTTTTTCTAGACAAACCCCAAAGTTGTTTTACAAAAACAGCAAAGATCCAGGACAAAGTGCCACCTTTTGGGAATTTCCCCCGGACGTCAATTCTGCCTTTGAAATCCCGGTAATGCCCAGGAAAATCCAGGCGCATGGCAGCCCTAGGCTTGCCCCAAAGCCTCTATGCAATCTGTCAACATGGGCATACATTGGTGGTCTCCCTAGGGATAACGTGAGCACTGGATTGGTCACAGTAGTTCAGCTTGCCAATGTGGTGCCTTATGCATCTATAGTTGCAATTTGTAAACCGGGAGTGGGAGGGTGCAAAGCAAGTGGGGATGAGACTCACCTGAATATTCCTAACATGTTACTGACCTTTTATGCTACTTACACATCGCATTGCCAGGCTCCCAGTTTTAGAACAGACCGAGACTCCACCAGGCAGGGACTGTGTCAATTCTGCAGTCTGCATAGCAGACCCCCCATGCGCACACCCCCGATCTCCCTCCATACAGGTTTAATTTTCAACATTTGAGCCTGCATCGTGTGTGCTGGGTAAGACTGGTCCCTCTAGACTAGGAAGGGGGGAGAATTTTATTCAGTTCTCACTTCTATCAAATTGCCGTTTCTGAAACAATATGTGAAGAGAAACACAGCTATTCTTTAAAATGCACATTTATCTGAATTTTGCTATGCTATTTGTCACCCAATCATTGTTTTTTAAAATGCATATAGAGTGGTACCTCATAGTTCGTGAACTGAGGTACAACTGCATTAGGAGGAAGTGTACATAAAATGAATACAGTGGTGAAAATAACACACGAAAATGTGCTATTGCTTGCAAAAATGTGCACGTTAGTGAAAAATAGTGCATATAAAAAATGTGCTTATTAAGATGCGCCAATTGGCATGTCATGGACTGAGCCTGGGATTTTCTTCCCTTACATTCCCAGTGTGTTGATATCATGTACCACTTTCTACACAGATTTTCAGGTGCCTTCTGAGCACATGGTGTAGGTCAGATATATATTACATGATATCCAAATCCTAATGGCCTGTCAGTAGGAAACTTGTCCAAACAAGGCTCTGGTTATTGCTTTGCCTAGCAAATTGCATTAAGTCTCAAGGGAAATGTGTTTGAAGCACCTAAGATTCTGTCACACACACACAGTTTCCTTGCCTGAAACACACTGTCGTCTATGCTTTCATTCTCAGTTAGTCAGAGAAGCTGCATTTCAAATTATTAGTATTGGATTGCAACATGAAATGATGAAAATGTAAAACATGGGAATACATATTGCAAATCACTTATTGGCAGGTCAGTTACCTCATTCTAAAGCAGATATATGCTCAGGCTTTTTGGAATTCTCAAATTAGAGCCCAGAAGACCTCACCGAAGGCAGACATTTTCTGCTGGCACAGGAACATGCAAGTTAAACATCGGATGTAATGTTTATGCTGATATGTTGCAGGCTCTAAATCCAAAAAGTAATTCAGCTCCCTGTTGAATCAATTTTATAAATGCATGCCATTTCCCCCTTTTGCTTTTTGGAAAAGCAGTATGTGTGTGGGAACTGATCCTTTCACTTTTAGTTTAAATCACTGATACATTTATAATGGAACGATCAAGATTTTCATGAACCTAAACAGAATAACCACATCCTGAGCCGTATTAGCCAAGACTTTCATTCAGCTGTTTAACAGGATCCCTCTCACTTTCATTATGAACAGACAATTGCAAAGAACAGTGTACAAAAGAAGGAGACATTGTCAACATTAAAGCTCTAGAAGGGAATCCAAGAGATATGTTTCAGTTATCTGTTTTGACACAGGTTTCCTAGTCAGCATTTAGTCAATTCACAGACAGTCCTAGCAAGGCTAGTGTTCAAATTCGTACTGATTCAGTCCTTATCTGAATCTGGAGATAAACTATTCTCAACTGGACTTTTATTTCCTTGGTGCCTCACATATATAGTTGTAAAATTTAGGACACAATCTTATACCTGCTTACCTGGGTGCAAATCCTATTGAATCCAACAAGACTAACTTCTGACGAGACACGTAGAGGGGGCTGCTGGTAGTGTTGCTTCTCTCAGGTTTCCTCTGGTAAGATTTATGTATATTTGTCTGACTCTGAACTTCAACTTGGTGTTTTTTAGAACCCACCCTAAACTTCTGGTTGCAAATTGTTTTAGGTGATTTTAATACTGTGTTTTTATATTGTTGTCATCTGCTTTTGAACCATAGGGGTGGGTAGGAAATCTAATAAAATGAATAAACATCTAACTGCATTGCAGGGGGCTGGACTAATGACCCCCCCCATCCAATTCTATGATTCTATGACTCCAGTTTGGGCGAATAATGGTTTTTAGAATCTGTCAACAATCCACAAGTGCTTTGTGTAGTTAAGATGTAGTTGCTTGCGCTGGACTCTACCCTGGCAGGGCACTGATGTCATTAAGAATGTCCTAATGCTCTCTCCTCGTCCTGCCATTCAACACCACCTGAGAGGTGTGAAGCAAAGGGGGCATAGGCAATAAGTCGATGGCCTGTGAGAAAGTGGGGCTGAAGGAAAGCCTTGCCTGAGTCTAGGGCAGCCTTTCTCAACCTTGAGTCTCCATATGCTGTTGGACTACAACTCCTATTGTCCCTGGCCACTGGTCCTGCTAGCTAGGGATGGTGGCAGTTATGGGGACCCAAGGCTGAGAAAGGCTGCGCTAGATACAGGGTGTGTTTAGCAGCATGTGAGGGGAGCAGCTCACATAGGGAATGTTGGAAGCTGTGATTCTAGATGAACCAAGAGAGATGCGCAGGGCTTCCTCAGAGAAGAACCTCAAATAATGAGTGGTACTCACCATCCAAATCTGTGACTGCAGACCTTCAGATTTATGCAAAACATTCAAAATATAGATGGACAGAAGTCTAAAATTTACTGTTCAGTTTTTGTCAACAAGAATCCCAGACCCTACAGACCCAAATCATATGGAGTTTCTTGGGAAGAAGAGGCCACCTTTGAAGCAACATTTTTTCTTTCTCATTCAGAAAGTATCTAATATTTTGCTGAACAGACCGATTTGCAGGACTAATCAAGAAAGAAGATGGCTTTTTCCTTGCTTTATCAGAAAGATGACAAATGAGCAAACAGAACCAGAGGTTATCTTCTCAACGGCAGCAGGAACTGAGAGGTCATTTTATTCATGTGTCTAAAGCAGGTTTGGAATTCTGATTCTGGAGATACAGTAATACTCAGAATAATAGAAAAACAACACAACACCCACCCTTCAAACTGTCCCTGAATATTTCCAAACTTGGTTCGTTGACGGTCTCCTCCGTGCATTAGCCTTGCTAGTATTTTCAGGGAAAGCAAGCTCAATCTCTCCTACCACTGACTAGGTAGAGGTCTGAAACCACATGTTTATTTTCTCCAGCTATAAAAAGTTTATAAGGGTAGCTGGCATTCTTATGGGCCACTGTACAGCGATTTGCTACTGCATTCCACTCTAATACAGAAAAGTCTCTGTGTTTCCTACCAGAGGGAAATCCTTGTGATATGGCTGTGCAGCAGCCAAGAAGAGCACAGACACCTCCTAAAATATACCACTGCCTTTGCTTTTAAGCAAATGGATCTATGGAATGGGAGAAGCTTTTGCATAAGTGAGGAACGAATCTAAGCAGCCCAAGAAGGCAGAAGAACATTTGTAGGTGTAACATATTATCCTAAGAAGCATAATTTCCCCCCTCTTAAAAAAAATATGTAATAATAGAAACACTACAGTGTGAGAGAGAAAACTTTACTCCAATGCTCCTTGAGTCTCACTGTCAATTACTTACTATTATAACCCAGCTGTTTCCATTCATTTCAATGGTAGTGTGTTTATTCAATCCTGCAGAAGATCTGGTTCTTTCCGTCTTCAAATACCAGCAGGTGTCAGAACACAGCAGGGATATTGGAGATCCGTAAGGGGCCTGGGAAGCAAGTAGCTCCAAAGGCCTCAAGCAAGTGAACCAAAATGAACAGATGAGATAAAGGAAGGGGCAGCGCCACTAGCCAATCTAATCTTCTGTAAACATACAATAATTCTGTAAACATACAATAAACATACCATGGCAAAATGATGCCCGGCACCATCACCTTACTTAAAAAGTAAAGGTACCCCTGCCCGTACGGGCCAGTCGTGTCCGACTCTAGGGTTGTGCGCCCATCTCACTTAAGAGGCCGGGGGCCAGTGCTGTCCAGAGACACTTCTGGGTCACGTGGCCAGCGTGACGAAGCTGCTCTGGCGAGCCAGCACCAGCGCAGCACACGGAAACGCCGTTTACCTTCCCACTAGAAAGCGGTACCTATTTATCTACTTGCACTTAGGGGTGCTTTCGAACTGCTAGGTGGGCAGGAGCTGGGACCGAAAGACGGGAGCTCACCCCGCCGCGGGGATTCGAACTGCCGACCACGCGATCAGCAAGTCCTAGGCACTAAGGTTTTACCCACAGCGCCACCCGCGTCCCTATTTGCCATTTACCAAGTGGTAATTAATTGCTGCATGTATACAACTATTCACTAACCTTTTCGTCTGTGTTGTTTAACGTCACAACTGGAAACAGCAGTGTGCTAAAGACCAAAGATGCCCTATACGCCTCATCCTTAAGACCTGAGTCTTCCTGAGCATGCTCAATGCTGCAGGGCACATGGGTACTTTCTCTAGGCCCGATTCACTGAACAGGGAGCCACAGAACTACAGCAACCATACATCCCGACTAGAGTGGATTTCCTGAACCTTCAACTGAGTCTGTTTCCCTCTCCTGTTTTCAGTGAGCCCTCTGCTTAGCAAGTCTCCCCCCCCCCCCCGCCCTTCATGGTGTATCCCAGTGTTGGTCCAACTTCATTTGGTTTGGCTCCAGGGGCCCAACTACCCAAGATGATAATCACGGGGTTTACTCTCGAATGTATGGTTTACTTTTGCAGAAATGGCCAGGGTGGGGGCCCAATCCAGATCTGGATGCTGAGGGAGGGAGAATTTAGCCCTTGCTAAATCCAGATCAAGAGCTCCATGCCGGCAATATTGTGGGAATGTTCAGGAATGCAGGAGAGGATATATTGTTTGATTATATCCTTTCAAACTTGTGTTAACAAGTTCTACAATTTAGCAGAGTAACATTCCCATTTTTAAACTTGTGCAGCGGAGGCTTTTGCTCAGGCTCGCTAAAGCCTCTAAAATAAATTTCGTTGGTAATTTCCCCTTTAGTCACTCATAAAAAGATAGACATGACACAGTCTTCTATAAAAGTATAAAAAGTTTACTCACTCACATTCTGTTCACAAATGGATCCCAGAAGGCAGACTAAAGTTACAAAAGTAATATACACCTGGAAACTATCCCATAAGGAGACAGCTCCTTTGTCCTCTCTTGGCTGCTAGCCAAGAAAGCATCTTAGGCTAAGCAGATGTTGCTTCTTCGACGAATGCAGTCCGAGAGAGAGGGATGGCTGACCAGTCCTGCTGTTACCTGGGCAGGTGAGGTCACGCCCACCTCTAGGCACATGCAAAGGAAGTCTGTCCCAGCCTAGGAGAAACAGGACGTTCTGACTGGCTGGTCCAGACATCCCCTTTTATGTCCACTCTAGGGATGTTATACTTGACTGCTCTTGTGTTTCACATCCCACAAATATGCCAATGGGAACTCCTCCGTCTTGCTGGGATTCACACTGTTTATTCTCCCTCATCCCACCCACCAGCATACCCAGGCATCAGCCCAGGTCTCGCACAGCCCCCCTCCCCCTTCAGATGTTATGGAGAAAGAGAGCTGAGTATCATCAGCATACCGAAACGCCTAATGACCACTCCCAATGGCACCATATAGAGGTTTTACTAAAATCAAGTTGTGTATTAATCGTGATAGATAGATGATAGATAGAAAAATAAAAGCTAAAATGGATGCTAAATAGCATTGGAAATAAAATTGTTGTTGTTGTTTAGTCGTTTAGTCGTGTCCGACTCTTTGTGACCCCATGGACCAGAGCATGCCAGGCACTCCTGTCTTCCACTGCCTCCCGCAGTTTGGTCAGACTCATGTTTGTAGCTTCAAGAACACTGTCCAACCATCTCATCCTCTGTCGTCCCCTTCTCCTTGTGCCCTCCATCCTTCTCAACATCAGGGTCTTTTCCAGGGAGTCTTCTCTTCTCATGAGGTGGCCAAAGTATTGGAGCCTCAGCTTCATGATCTGTCCTTCCAGTGAGCACTCAGGGCCAATTTCCTTAAGAATGGATGTGTTTGATCTTCTTGTAGTCCATGGGACTCTCAAGAGTCTCCTCCAGCACCATAATTCAAAAGCATCAATTCTTCGGCGATCAGCCTTCTTTATGGTCCTGCTCTCACTTCTCACTAATAAAATAGTTTCTTTCAAAGCACCCTATATCCTAATTGCCAGAAAGGGACTGAACATCATTTTGCCAGTGCTGCAATCTGGACATAACCACCTCAATAGGATCAGAGCTACTGTAATATGGAGCCCCCAGTCCAGGAGGATACCATGATCAATGATATTGAAAGCTGCAGAGAGGTTCAGAAGCAGGTTGCACTGCACTTGCCCCACTCTCACTAAAGGCAATCCGTCAGGGTGACCAAGGCTGGCTAGTCCCATGGCCAGGCCAGAACCCAGATTGCAGTGTCCTCCAAGAATGCCTGCAGCTGCCCTGCCACAATCCCCTCCGCCACCTTCCCTAGAAAGACCTGGAAATGAAACATACAACACAAGAGCCAGTGTTCTGGTGAAGCTGAGATTCCTCTGTCCTGCAGCATGAGCATTCAGAAATCATCGTCAGCACATGGAACCCCTATCAGCACATCCACATTGGCTTTGGCTTGTTTTGTGTGGACATGTGCTTAAACACATGCCATCTAAAAGGTTGTATCTGCCGAACACAACATGCATGGACTGTGGTGTAGGCTGTAGCCCTATGTTAGTATATGTGCAAAAAATACCCCCATCAGTTTGTTTGACTTGAAGCATAAACATGTGCTTAAGGAAGACAAGTTTGACAGCTCAGGGACCTAATCTTTTCATTAACAGCCTTCCATGTCTATTAGCCTGTCTCCCTGGATTTCCTTTTGTGCCACAGCTAGAAACAACTTTTGCAACAGAACAAACAGGCGTGTGCAGAAATTTGCATTCTTTACATTAAAAATGTTTCAAGATGTAGCTAGCCTAGGGATTGCTTTCTCATACAGCAAGAATCCCATCTCTAACCATTTCCTGATCACAACCAATTGCTAAGTGACTTGTTCCACTCTCACTTACACTATGCTCAGTTCCTAGGGCAATTCCCAAAACTAGGGCAGCTTCACATATTGTGCTCTTTCAGAAAAAGGCAGAGCTGTCATTTTACATAGAAGCAGGGGAGGAATTGTTTGGGGTTTTATTTCTTCTCTACTCCTTGGGACTGAAACATGGAAATTGAAATAATTTATGCAATCCACATTCTCTGCATATAGAAAGTTCTGTGGTGATCAAGAGAGTATCACGGATTCTTTCAGTCTTCATTTTCTGTAGCAAATGCTTTTGACTAAAGGCACATTCCCATGTGTTTAACCATGGTCCCACTGGGCCACATTCCCATGCAGATGCTGGAGCACAGTTGTACTTTGTGGGAGGACACCTTGGCACTCAGCCACAGGTGCCCAGCTGGGGGTTTACAAGCAGTGACTACACCACAAACGGTCATCTAACCTGCCTACTGTGTGATGGGGTTGAGCGGAGTGGGAGTAGTTTGGTGTTGAAACTGAGTAAAGCTATTGACATCAGCTCATCTTGTCTAGGGGACAGGAGAGCTGAAATGAGTTGGACCATTAATATATTACTACAGATCTGTTTCCCATCTCTCAGAAAATGATGTCTCTGCTAGCTCTTTAACTTAAAGAACCCTACTCAAATGTGACTCACAGGACATCCGCATTAGATTTTCTATAGCATTTAATTTTCCACAGAGGCAGCTGCTGCTAAAGCTATATTAAATATAGGTTTGGTAATACTTCTGACATTTGTAGGCTGCTGTGAAATATTAATGGGAAACTGGAGGGAGGGGAGAACACATGAGCGGAGCAGCTGACTTTCTGAAATGGGGCTGTAAGAGGACTTGTGGCTTCTGTCCCATGGGCTTTGAAAGAGCATTTTAAAGTCACATAGGTATTGTAAGTTTGGGGGTACAGGGTTGTCCTAGAGATCCAGTTCTACTCACTTTCTTGCAACACACAAATAATTCTGCATGTCTTGTAGCCCCCCCCCCCGGGTTAAAAGCAGTATCTTTTTACCTTACTGTTCTTCTTACTGTCAGGTATGAATCGTTCAAGAGTGCACCTTTAAGTTCCAATGGCTTCTATGAAACAGTCAAAGACATGGGCTTTAAAAGTGCTTAATTTTGTCTGCATCAAAACCAAAACATTTTACTTTATAATTATTTTAAATGTTATTTCCATTCTTTTCACCCCAAACAATTTTAGATTATGATGATCTTTCAAGATGCCCTCTAGCCCATAATCTCTCCTGCAATTGTCGCTGTATGTTAGTTCATAGACCACAGCAGGTCTGGTGCCTAATGGCTCTTATGAATAATTTTATATTACACTTCATTTGAGGTCAGTGTAGCAGAAATTTTTGCACAGGTTATTATTTCTTCCAGAAGACATGCTTTCATCTTCCAGATAGAGTTTCTATATCAGTCATACTAGCTTCTGAGAAAAGCTCCATTTCTAAATATTAAAATACAGTCTGTCATAACCCAGTTTCAGCTGCCCTGAGATTGAGCTGCCTTTCGGGCTCCTAAAGGAGTGGATCTTATGCAACCCAAAAGTTTGCAACAGGCTCAGCCCAGGGAAACTGCAGGGCCTGTCAAGGAGTGACATTTCCTCTTCACCTTTTCTTAATGTTATTTTGTTCCATCTAAGATCCATGGGTGCTTTGCATAAGGGAAGGCCTTCCCAATTTACACAAAACCCATCTAGAAACCATCTCTGAGCCCAAGTGACCACCTTCTTCCAGTGGATTAGGGCCAATCTCCATTCTCTAGGAACTGATTTCCTCTTAGCTTTCCTTTTTCTAAGCAACAGTAATGAAATTGCCCTATTCTGTCCTATAGAGGCTGCCACCTGTTTATCCTGGAAGAAAACATTGTGCTTTTTGCAGGGGGACAAACTTGAATAAAATATTGGCCCAGGTAAGCCCCATCCCACACAATCACAATGCACACCAAACGCATGCATACCATTTGAATGGCAATGCCCATCAACTGGGGGAGGTGGCCCCCTAAAATATTTTATTGGGGGGGGGTCAAATACCCCCCCCCCCTGACTGGCTCCTATGGCCTTGTGTAAATGAGTATAATGGTAAACTAAACATGATATTAACTATGTGTATGAATTGTCTGTTTGGGTTTCTTGGTGAGGACAGAAGACCGAAACAAAATGGATATTGTGATGGCAACAAGTTGCCCAGCCAGCCACAAGACATGGATGATGCTTTCCTAAACACAGGTCACAGTCACAGTCACAGAAGAGAACAATGGAAGCAATGGGGAATTTCAACCATCTTGCCATCAGCTGGAAGCATACTGGGACATTCAATATATTCCTGACCAACCTTGCTTGGCAACGCCATCTCTCAGAAGGTAGGAAACAGCACAAGGGGACTTGCTCTTCTTGACCTAATACTGAGCACCAGATAAAAAACTGCTTGAAGAATTCGCAGTGGCAAGAACCTTAGGTGAAAGGGAGAAGTAATTTTGAAATCTGTGATAGCAAGGGATGTAAAAGCTAAACATAGGTGGATGCATATCTTCGAAAGTGGATTTTGAGGAGTTTAAAAAAGAGTTGGGTAGGATGTTGTGATGAGAACATTTGAGGGGAGATGAGATGAACATTTGAGGAAAGGAGATGCTATGGAAAACTGGAAGCAGAACTGCAAACTTCATTTTTTTAAAAAATTACAGCTTACAATAGAATAAAAAACAAACTAATCAAACAAAAACAAAGAAAACAACAAAAGGAAAGAAAAGAGGAAGAGGAAGAAGGGAAAACATACAAAGCACTCTTATCAGAGGTAAATCTTAACCCTTGTCTCACACCAAAGGGTGTGGACCTTCCCATTCACTTCCCAGCCTGCCACTCTGGGAGATCTTCCCTTCCCTGCCTCTCACACAGGGTCTTTCACCTTCCTTCCTTCCTTCCATCCATCCATCACCTTGCCATGCATACCCTCATTAACCCAGAGTAGAGGACATCAAAAAACATTTTTAAAATTTGCAAAAGTGGATAGACGAAGAAGAAGAAGAAAAGAAAACACAGGAAATAAAGATGAGAAAAAAGAGAGATAAAAGGAAAAGAAATAAAGAGGAATTCTGATTCTCTGTCTGTCAATTATGTATATAAAAATTATTCAAAATATTCAAAGTGTTCACATCCAGCTGTTCCTCAATCTGCGAGGCGGTGTTTTCCCAATCTTCAACCCCAGACACCTCAAGTGCATTCATTTTCCTTTCCACACAAAAAAAGTCCAAAGGTTCAATTGTTATATTGTTATTATTGCTAAATGTCAAGAATAGACTTCCAGAAGAATCACCAGAGGCTTGGTGGCTTTTTCCTCTGAATTCACTTCAACTTGTACACAGGATCCTTTCTCTCTCAGCTCCCTCTCTCTGCCATCTCAATATGTTTCTCTTAATGTTTCTGTCAATGGTTTCATTCTATTCCTCCAGCATCACAACTCCATCATTTGTCTGTTTCACCCCTCCAGGCACCTGTGTGGAGGTCCTCTCCATTTCATCATCTGCTGCCTCCGCTCTACCATTGCACTCTCATGTTCAGGCAGATCTTTATCAGTATTCCCTACCCCCCCCCCCAAAAAAAGGTCCTGTGTATTATTTGGTCTGATCTTTCTCTGATCTATTTTCGTTTACCATTTTATATAACTTAGCTCTGAGCTCTTTCAATTGCTCATCCAATAATTGCCACATGATACCAACAGTCAGTGGAGTGCTCAACAGTATCTTTGCCATATTGTTAGTCTCTACCTTAACAGTCTCTGCCTTGAGTAAGTCTGTCTCCTTAAGAAAAAAGTGCATTCCTTTCCCACGCTAAGGAATTTAGTTTCACCTTTGGAGCCAGCAGTTCACAAAAGGATAGAGTATAAAAATAATGTAAAATGAAGATTCTTAACAACCAGAGCATTCTTATCCGTTTATAATCTTTGTTAAATCACAAATAGGATACACTTTTTGTTTCATTTATTTAGCCTGTTGGTTTTTCCGCCTGCCAGAATGACTAACCAGCTGAAACCCAGAAAATGTTTACAACTGCTGGGATAGCTCAATCAGACGAGCATGAGATTCTTAATCTCAGGGTTGTGGGTTTGAGCTCCACGTTGATTCCTGCCATTGCAGGGGATTGGACTAGATGAACCTTGTGGGCTCTTCCCAGTTTACAATTCTATGATTCTGTGAAAGTGATAGACCTGTAATGATGGTGTTGGGAAGGCTAAAACTGAGCTGAGGCTTGCAAAAGATATTAAAAACAAGAGGCACGTTTTTGGCTACGTTTGGAGCAAGGAGTAGAACAAGGAAGGGATTGATCTGGTTACTTGAGATGTGTTAGCAGGAGATGAAGAGAAGGCGGAACTGCCCAATTTATTATCCCCTGGTCTTCTTCAGCAAGGGGCATTGGGTTAACCTGAGGGGAATAGAACAAATGTAAGAAAGGACTTGCAGCCCAGGAAAGGAAAGGAAATAATTAGAGAACACTTATCTACTTTGAATGGGTTTGTCTCCAGGGCCTAGATGAATTACATTCTGTGGGGTTGCAGGAGTTTGAGGGTGTTATTTTAGAGCCACCAGCCATAATCTCAAAGAATTCTTGGAGAATGGCTGCTATGCCCAAAGACAAGATGGGAAATTTTCCTCCTTATCATAAAGAAGAAAAAGAAAAAGTATGTTCAGCAATTGGTCTGTTGGCAGGTCTACAGGTCTACAGCCCACACTTCATCATGAGGTCCCAGGGCAGGTTATATGTAGGTCAGTGCAATTAAATCATGTAATACATAAACATTAAATGGAAGGGATTTTCAGTGAACTCCCCGTTCTTTGCAGTTTCTGTGAAATGAGCTAGCCTGGTTTGTAGTCGTCCCCACCTTACAGAATTTTAGTCGACAAGTGAAGTCAGAGCTAGGACTGGCAAGTTGCCATTTTGGACACTACCAGGCAGAGCTAGGAATTTGGAATACCTTTTCCTGCTTCTGTCTCATTGCTCCCCAGATACGGCATATAGTGGTTTGTGTGTGTTTGCACATCATATGACTTGTGGGAGCCTATGGATTTCAGCAGCAGCAGAGGAGAAAGGACCACTAGGAGGAGTGCAAAACTGGACATTTTCATCTGCCCCAGCTGTATCCAATATCTCTCTCCCATACCAGTTTCTACAGCCACAGCAGGCGCTGTAACTCTCCAATACTCCTCCATTGTCTGCCAGGTCAACCAGCCAACATGCAATTTATGCTATTAAAATGTGCTGGTGTTTATGCAAATTTAATTTGTCTTGGGCTGCAATTCAATAGGACTTACATTAGAGTAGACATGGTTAGAATTGTGCTGCAAATCAATGGGATTTACTTTTGAGTAAATACAGGATTATGTTATTATTCTCTCTCTCTCTCTTCCATTCCAATCCTATTTTTAAAGCAATTAGGCAGGGGTTATTGAAGTATCATTGCTATTTGGCAGGAAACCATTTTGGCTTAGGAAAAAAAACCTGCAATGACCAACTGGTTTTGACAATAAACTGCTACATGTGGTGTGTGCATTTTTACATCTCCAGTGTTGGCAAGCTTTTTGTTTTGTTATTTTGCTGTAAATTATCTGGATTGTGGAACGTTGGGGGCTTTTTGTGCTCTCCTGGCTTTGTGTATGTTTATTTTTCTTGACAGGAATGGCATTATATATTTGCATCTTTTCCTCCCAGGAGCTCACGGCTGTGTCTCTTACCTCCCCATTCCTCCTTTTATCTTTGTAACAGCCCAGAGAGGGAGGATAGGCAAAATTATTATATGCACATATATATGCAGCAGATTCCACCAATAGATTGCAGGGTGACGGTGTTCTTCCACTTCCATCCATATGCAGTGCATCAGGTCCAGGAATTCCAGTTGGCATCCCTGCCACTATGCTCAAGGCTTAGGGCTTGTCCACACTTCCCCTTGTCCAGTGATTAGGAAGCACGGATCCAGTCAGTTTCCCCACTTGCCCCATGCTTTCTAGGCATGGGTCCTGGTCACTTTTGCCCCTCTGGAAATCCCGCTTTTTACAGCTCTGATTCAGCTGTAAAGAGAGCCCCCCCCCCCCCCCCCAGATTGTGGCAGGACAGGCAGAAGTGTGGACAAGCCCCATGTCGCCTGCAGCCTAAGTTGATGGGCGGACAGGCTGGCATTTATATACAGCCATTTAGCGAAGTCCTGTGGACAGTTCACAAAACACGCAAGAGACTGAGAGGCTATGAGGGAGTGTTGACAGTTGTTTTGCCGCCACTTCAAGCGAAGGCTTTGGCTGCCCACAGCAGGCCTGGCGCTGTGATGCTCTTCTCAAAGGGCACAGTGTCCCAGTTAACAAGGGGACATCTCACAATCTAGTCAAATTGTCCATACATGCGCTTATCAAGGTATCCCACTGAAATCAGTGAACTTAAAACTTCATACCTTTTGTTGGGTCATCTCCTGTTTCAAACTGTTTCGTCCATAACTTGCAAGCAAACTCTGGGACGTATCTCTGGCTTTTCAAGATCAATTTAATATCAAAAATCTGAAGTGTCTATATAATTTTTGGGTGTTGCTTGGTAATATTGTGTTGCATAGTAAAACCTGGAGCAGGGGCATAGAGGAGAGGGGAGGAATAGCCTATCCATTTGGAAAGAATAATCATGTAATATTTATTGTCTGGGATTGAAATGTTTCTAATATTCAAAGTAATAAAATGTCAGGAAAACCTAGACTTCCTGATGTAAAGAAGGCAATAAATTTCTTTGTTCATCAAGCCCAAAGTAGAAAAAATGTAGCAATATTTTATGATAAGCAAAAAAATAATAAATGAAATTGAGTTCTAAGTTGAAGCAGTAGAGAACCCCCAGAGGGCACAATAGACTTCCCTTTGGGAGTCTGCAGGAAGCAAATGGCAGCCAAGTGCACAATCCATGTATAATAAAATTCAAGGAAGTTTCAAATATAATTTCAGCAAGCAGTGAGGTATTTATTCAGCATCCAGCTTTGACAACTTCCCCCTCCCTCTGCTCAATATACAAGTATCATAAAAATACTAACTATTGCCCTCCCTGCACAAACCAGGAAATTATTTAAAGTTGATACTTTGCTTTTCAAATAATTAGAATGTGTTTTAAAATACCTTTTTGTAAGCTCCTTTAATACCTTTTCACCTCTAACCATCTATTTCTACAGCATATAATTCTCAACTTCTTTCAAACTGCATATGTATTATTTGGGTCCATAAGCTTAGGACACAATTAAAAATACTGCCTGCGTAAAAGGAAACTCGTGATGAGTTTGCCAAAACTGCACCCTATTTGTATGTCTTGGCTGTGATTCCACTGGAATATAAAGTATGTTCTCTATTCTGTAGGCATCCCCAGTCACTGGAAGAAATTTGCTTTGAGATGTTATCTACCCAGGTGTTCTCCTCTCAAAAAATTATTTGCGCTCCTGTAGGAAATGCTAGGAAAACTCCCTGCCAGAATCAGCAACAACAGCATGGCCAGAATTTAAATACAGACAATTGCCAGCATTTGAGTGGCAGGGTGGGGGGCGAGACAGAAAGTTCTGAGTTGGTTGGCAGGTCTCCAGAGTTCAAATAAAGGATTTCCTCAGTCTTTGACACCCATAGGTATTACAAACTTAGAACACTTATGTCATTACAAGGCTATAAGCCTCTGTAATAAACCAAGATGTTTGGTCTCTTCACTATGAAAGTTAGCACAGAAGATTACCAGGTTTTAAGAAATAAATTTTAAAAAATGCCCACTATTCAAATTCTCCGTTTGCCACTTACATGATATTACAAATTCTAGAATATTGCAGGAGTGGTCCCTTCAGTTTCTTAAAATGAAAGTTCAAATTATAATTAATAATTTCACTAGGACAAGCTATGAGAACATCCAATTTAGCAAATTGAGTCTCCTGGATGGAAATTGCTTTCTCCTGCCTTTCTCCCAATGGCCAGTGCCAGACTGAGAAGGCTGCCACAGTAAATAGGAAAAGAAAGGCAGAAGAGGGAAAATGGCTGCTGCTGCTGCTGCTGCTGCTGCTTCTCTCTCTCTCTCTCTCTCTCTCTCTCTCTCTCTCTCTCTCTCCCTCCCTCCCTCCCTCCCTCTCTCTCTCTCTCTGTTTTGTTTTGTGGGAGGTTTTTTTTTACCTCCAAAATATCACCGAGATGTCAGGGAGAGGTGACCATCATATCTACAGTAAGCCTTCCCCTTTGCCATAGGCAATGTGAAATGTGGAGGAGGAAAATTTGAATCCCTGTGACCCACTTGTGGGAGGTAAATAATAAAAGAACTGGCTGGGTGCCAGGATTCAAAATGCTGGGCTAAATTCACTCTCCAGCCGGAGAGAGCCCCCGGTAGCAGAGTTTAAAGATACAAAAGTCAAGCAGCAGTATAGTGTTAGAAATTAAGTTGTTAGACTCTTTTATCCCATTTAGTCAGCTTGCAAACAGTGCTCCTCTCTTCTACCCAACTTACAATGAACAGCCCAGAGACTGTTAAGTAAGTTTAAGATGCTTTACTTACACAATGTTCCAAAGGTCCAATTCATGCATTTATCCAAGCAGCAGCAAGATACCTCTTGGGTATAAAATACAAAAAAATAGCTTCAAGCACATGCTCTAAGCTTGGAGCTTGCTTAGATACATCTTCCACAGTCAGTTACATGGCACAGAGAAAATGAGAACAGGAAGAGAAGGCTTCACTTCCTCTCTCATCAGTTTCTTATTGGGTAATACAGTAGTTCTGGTGTTGAACCAGATTGCCTTGCCTGGTAGCTTGGTGCCTTGACTTGGGAATATTTCCTAATAACATTTTTGTACTACGTTTTCATTAAGAGGTGGCTGATTTGGTTACATCTCAAAAGTTGGCCTATCTCTTTTCAATAGATTATAACTGGTACTGCTTGGGCATCTTGAGAGATCTCCATTAAGCACAGACCCACTTCAAGTAACTCTCCTGAACCAAAGGGTATGATGTTTTTCGTCTGATGTGTTTTGTAAATCGGCAGTGTTAAGAAAAAATGTCTGGAGTCAGTGTTTGCACACACACAGCATTACCATTTAAGATAGTTTCCCCCATGACCATTGTAAGATATTATATATGGCAAAAACAAAACATACCTGAATAGTTTATAGCTATATTTTCCCTCTATATTTCTAGTTTTGGTCATCCTATATCTCTTATTGCTAGCAACACAGAGAAATCTCTGTACTTTTCTCCCAGTTATAGAGAAAAGACAACTGATGCTCCCCTGTAATTAATATCATTCCTAGGAATAAGATATGAAGATTTCAACGTAATACATGGTACTCTGTCTTTTAAAGGGTTGTTTCTATTGCTTCCATCAATGATTTATGGAAGTTCAAGTATCTGATTCTTGTCCTTCCATGATATATGGGATTTTTTAGAGTGTCATTATCTTAAGGGACCATAAAAGTTATATTAGAATAGCTACCCTTTTACTGGTTTTAAAGCCATCTGGCCTTACTTAAGCCACCAAATGTACGTTCAGTTCCTCCAGGGATGGTTTTGTTGCATAATGTTGGCTTGTTGCCCTCTGAAAAGTCAAGGATTTAATGCATGCCACCAAGTTTCCCTAACTGAACTGCTGCTCTGTACAGATGTACAGTTGGCGCTTTAAAAGCCTAACCTGGTCCCTAGACTAAAACCAAAACCAAAGAAGATTCACTCAGCCAATGAACTGTAATAGAATAGTCTTCAACTTGGGGCTAGACCTGTGACAAATGTCACTATCTATTTATCCTTAAATTATCTGTGGAAGTGTTTATGTACTATGAAACATTCCACATGAGCTAGACAGGAAACGGTAAAATATTTTATGAGAACAGCACATGGCTGACGGCAGTTTTAATGCAAATTTGGTCCCATTCTGAAAAATGCCAGAAAAGAATTTTTCCCACAACAATCCCGCTTTGACCCCCAAAGCACACTCTACTGCTTCCAAACCATGTAAGCCCGAGAGCCTCCTAGGAAGTAACATAAACTGGCTGGCTGACCGAAATGAAGGCAATAGGAAGAAAACTAGCAAGCTACACTTCACTCCATTAAAGGGAAGATCTCTTTTCTAATAAAACTGAAAAAAATTCCTTCCAGTAGCACCTTAAAGACCAACTAAGTTAGTTCTTGGTATGAGCTTTCGTGTGCATGCACACTTCTTCAGATACACTGAAACAGAAGTTGCCAGATCCTTCTATATAGTGAGAAGGTGGGGAGGGGTATTACTCAGAGGAGGGTGGGGATGGGTGATTGGCAGATAGCTGTGATGAGCCTGTTGACGACTATTAACGACTGCAGTAGGTCTTACAGGAAAAAGCAAGGGGTGAGAAGGTGAAAAATGGCTTTGTCATGTATAGTGAGATAAGAATCCAATGTCTTTATTCAGGCCAGGTGTCTCCATGGTTTTAAGTTTGGTAATGATTTGCAATTCAGCAGCTTCTCTTTCCAGTCTATTTCTGAAATTCCTTTGTAGTAAAACAGCTACTTTGAGATCTTGTATAGAATGTCCTGGGAGATTGAAGTGTTCTCCTACTGGTTTCTCTGTCTTGTGATTCTTGATGTCAGATTTATGTCCGTTAATTCTTTGGCGTAAGGTTTGGCCTGTTTGTCCAATATAGAGAGCTGAAGGACACTGTTGGCATTTGATGGCATACACAATGTTAGACGATGAGCAATTAAATAGTCCAGAGATGGTGTGTGTGATGTTGTTGGGGCCAGTAATGGTGTTGTCCGGGTGTATGTGGCAGCAAAGTTGGCATCTGGGTTTATTGCAGGCTCTGGTGCCAGTGTCCGTGTTAAGTCTGGTTGTAGTATTATTGTGGGTTAGGAGTTGTTTAAGATTGGGTGGCTGTCTGTAGGCAATGAAAGGTCTTCCTCCCAGAGCTTGAGAAAGAGAACTGTCATTGTCCAGGAGAGGTTGTAGATCTCTGATGATGCGTTGTACTGTTTTAACTTGGGAGCTGTATGTGATGACTAGAGGAGTTCTGTTATTTTCTTTTTTGGGTCTGTCTTGCAGCAAGTTCTCTCTGGGTATCAGTCTGGCTCTGTTGATCTGTTGTCTAACTTCATCTGCTGGGTATTTTAGTTCTAAAAAGGTTTGCTGTAGATCTCTTAGGTGAGAGTCTCTGTCTGTAGAATTGGAACAGATACGGCTGTAACGTAGTGCCTGGCTATAAACAATGGACTGTTTGGTATGTTTGGGATGGTGGCTAGAGGCATGTAGATGTGTTTGTCGGTCAGTTGGTTTACGGTATAAGGTGGTGTCTATGCGCCCATCCTGTATTTTTATAGTAGTGTCCAAAAAATGTATTTCTTGCATAGATTGATTCATTGTTAGGTTGATTGTGGGGTGAAAATCATTGAATTTCTGGTGGAAGGTGTTCAGGGTCTGTTGACCATGTGTCCAGATGATAAAAATATCATCAATGTATCGCAGGTACAAGAGAGGTTTGAGTGGGTAGGAGTTTAGGAAACGTTGTTCTAAATCTGCCATGAAGATGTTGGCATACTGTGGGGCCATGCGGGTGCCCATTGCTGTGCCGCTGATCTGAAGGAACAGGTCATCACCGAATTTGAAGTTGTTGTGGGTAAGGACAAATTGGCAGAGTTTGGTGGCAAAGTCCGCTGTGGTTTTATCTGAAATGGTGTTCCTTATAGCTTGTAAACCATCGTTGTGTGGGATGTTGGTATACAGAGATTCCACATCCATAGTAGCTAGTATAGTGTTGTTGGGAAGATTATTTAAAGATTGTATTTTCCTCAGGAAATCTGTGGTGTCACGTACATAGCTGGGAGCACTGATGGCATATGGTTTCAGAACAGTGTCCATATAACCGGAGACACCCACTGTGATAGTGCCAATACCTGAAATGATGGGGCGTCCTGGATTTCCTGGTTTGTGTATTTTAGGTAGAAGATAGAAAGTTCCTGGTCGAGGTTCTGTTGGTGTGTTGGTGAGGATCTGTTCTTGGATGTGTGGGGGTAGCTCCTTAACAATCTTGTTCAGTTCTTTTTTGTATTCTTGTGTGGGGTCTGAGTCCAATTTTATGTAAAAGGCGGTATTGGAAAGTTGTCTGTGAGCCTCCTGGATGTAGTCAGTTTTGTTCATGATGACGACAGCTCCACCTTTGTCTGCTTCTTTAATTATAATGTCTGGGTTGTTTCTGAGATTATCTGGACTCTGGACTCAGACCCCACACAAGAATACAAAAAAGAACTGAACAAGATTGTTAAGGAGCTACCCCCACACATCCAAGAACAGATCCTCACCAACACACCAACAGAACCTCGACCAGGAACTTTCTATCTTCTACCTAAAATACACAAACCAGGAAATCCAGGACGCCCCATCATTTCAGGTATTGGCACTATCACAGTGGGTGTCTCCGGTTATATGGACACTGTTCTGAAACCATATGCCATCAGTGCTCCCAGCTATGTACGTGACACCACAGATTTCCTGAGGAAAATACAATCTTTAAATAATCTTCCCAACAACACTATACTAGCTACTATGGATGTGGAATCTCTGTATACCAACATCCCACACAACGATGGTTTACAAGCTATAAGGAACACCATTTCAGATAAAACCACAGCGGACTTTGCCACCAAACTCTGCCAATTTGTCCTTACCCACAACAACTTCAAATTCGGTGATGACCTGTTCCTTCAGATCAGCGGCACAGCAATGGGCACCCGCATGGCCCCACAGTATGCCAACATCTTCATGGCAGATTTAGAACAACGTTTCCTAAACTCCTACCCACTCAAACCTCTCTTGTACCTGCGATACATTGATGATATTTTTATCATCTGGACACATGGTCAACAGACCCTGAACACCTTCCACCAGAAATTCAATGATTTTCACCCCACAATCAACCTAACAATGAATCAATCTATGCAAGAAATACATTTTTTGGACACTACTATAAAAATACAGGATGGGCGCATAGACACCACCTTATACCGTAAACCAACTGACCGACAAACACATCTACATGCCTCTAGCCACCATCCCAAACATACCAAACAGTCCATTGTTTATAGCCAGGCACTACGTTACAGCCGTATCTGTTCCAATTCTACAGACAGAGACTCTCACCTAAGAGATCTACAGCAAACCTTTTTAGAACTAAAATACCCAGCAGATGAAGTTAGACAACAGATCAACAGAGCCAGACTGATACCCAGAGAGAACTTGCTGCAAGACAGACCCAAAAAAGAAAATAACAGAACTCCTCTAGTCATCACATACAGCTCCCAAGTTAAAACAGTACAACGCATCATCAGAGATCTACAACCTCTCCTGGACAATGACAGTTCTCTTTCTCAAGCTCTGGGAGGAAGACCTTTCATTGCCTACAGACAGCCACCCAATCTTAAACAACTCCTAACCCACAATAATACTACAACCAGACTTAACACGGACACTGGCACCAGAGCCTGCAATAAACCCAGATGCCAACTTTGCTGCCACATACACCCGGACAACACCATTACTGGCCCCAACAACATCACACACACCATCTCTGGACTATTTAATTGCTCATCGTCTAACATTGTGTATGCCATCAAATGCCAACAGTGTCCTTCAGCTCTCTATATTGGACAAACAGGCCAAACCTTACGCCAAAGAATTAACGGACATAAATCTGACATCAAGAATCACAAGACAGAGAAACCAGTAGGAGAACACTTCAATCTCCCAGGACATTCTATACAAGATCTCAAAGTAGCTGTTTTACTACAAAGGAATTTCAGAAATAGACTGGAAAGAGAAGCTGCTGAATTGCAAATCATTACCAAACTTAAAACCATGGAGACACCTGGCCTGAATAAAGACATTGGATTCTTATCTCACTATACATGACAAAGCCATTTTTCACCTTCTCACCCCTTGCTTTTTCCTGTAAGACCTACTGCAGTCGTTAATAGTCGTCAACAGGCTCATCACAGCTATCTGCCAATCACCCATCCCCACCCTCCTCTGAGTAATACCCCTCCCCACCTTCTCACTATATAGAAGGATCTGGCAACTTCTGTTTCAGTGTATCTGAAGAAGTGTGCATGCACACGAAAGCTCATACCAAGAACTAACTTAGTTGGTCTTTAAGGTGCTACTGGAAGGAATTTTTTTTGTTTTGACTATGGCAGACCAACACGGCTACCCATCTGTAACTAATAAAACTGTTTTAAGTTACCTGAAATCCTGATGCACTAATGAATAACAGCTTCACCTAAGCATGTTTGGATCCCACTTGCTTCAAACATGCAACTTTCATGCCTTATGCAGCAAATCATCTGGAAGCTTTTAAATGATACTCACATTTCTTCACATCCCACCTTATCTCTAGGCTCATTCTGAAGGTTTCAGGCTTCCTAACAAGCAAGTCCCACTCTGTGCATTCTCTGACAGTACACTGATGTAGGGGATTATACATTCAATCACTGAACCACATTTATTGTACTTGGGTGCAGATCCCATTGAATTCAACAGGCTTAACTTCTGAGTTGAGATAAGGTTGCACTGAGTCACAATGCCTCTCCATACTACTATGTGCATCTACAATAAGGAATCAATGTCATCTACAAACCAAGTATATAAGCACAAGCCAATAATATAGGATACTTGATCCTCAGTGAATTATTTTGCATTGCTTTTTTTGAACACAACGTCCTTCCTGAAGACTTGGTTCTGCTGTTTATTCCTTCTGAACAGATTTCAACACAGCCTTTGGCATATTCTATTGGCTGAGCTCAGTGGGCTGGACTGCACCTAAATAGGCTGGAATGTGGCTGATTATTACAAAGTAGGGTGAACAACATCACCTCAAAGCTTATCTCATGACTGTGAATGGCACCTTCACCCTAAATGAAGCTTAGGATGCAAGCTAAAAGGGATGTGATCAAAAGAATAGGAATATCAGGAAGTATAGGAAAAGGAAAAACTTGAAAGAATGCTGTATTCACCCATTATGCGAATATATACAGGCTGGTCCAAGAAAGTGAGACAAAGTGTAGCTTGTTTTCCTTATAATTCTTGCTTCTTGGCTTCCTTATAATTTTTGCTTCTTGGAGAAGAGAAAGGTTATTATATGGGTTTCTTGAACAAACCTAGATTTTATAAATAATTGCCTGTCAGACTGTTCAAGACAGACAAATATACAGCAGACCAACAAAAACATGATCTGTCATATTTCTAAGAGAAATATATGTTGATTTTTCATTCTCTGGGGTTGTAAGTGTACCAGTAAGAAAGACATGCCAGTGCTTTTTCTGCTGATGCATTTTTTAAAAAACAAATGTAAAATCTGGGAAAGATACAGCTACAGAAGGAATTTTTATTCCAGTATTCTTGGCCCAAAATGTTTTCATTTGCTTATATGCCTGCAGATCGAAACCAAATACAATAAATGCTGGTGTCCTTTTAAATAGTCTGGATGTTTACAGCAAGCATATAATTTTCCATCATTATGGATGCCAAGAAAAATAAGAAATCATGATAAAAAGAAAAGTTTAATCATACATTTCAGCAAGCATAGACGGAACATCAGAAATGTTTCTTCTTCTTTATTGTACATATTATTTTTAGTTCTTTAACATGCAGATTAGTTCCAGGAAAATGACATGGATTTTTTTAAAATTACAACTCTGCCAGTTCGTACAGTAGAATACTGTATCAACTGCAACAATTCACAAGAATACCCAGTTTTGAAAACTGTCCAGTGATAAGGTTGGTATATATAATAAATCATTCCTTTAGTTGATTGTGAATGTCCTCTGTTTGCAATCTTTCTCAGTCCTTTGATTAAGTTTGCTGCAGCAGCGCTTGCCAATGGGTTGATATTGGAGAGTTTAAGTGAAACATTCAATGCGCTTCCCATCCAAAACGATAACCAGAACAATTTTCATGTTCAGACCTCACTCCAGAATTTGTACTATGTTCTGCTATAGTCGTCATGAAGACCACAGATTTACTGTATGAATGTACAGACAAATTAGCAGATAGTGAACTCATGAATTCCATTTAGTCGGCTCTAACACACTTGCTGCTCAATAGACATAGAGCTTAATACATTTCACTGAAAAAAATACTGAAAACACGAATGGGACATTTGAGGCAAAGTAAGCCTAGTAAGATTGATTGCTTTCAGCAATGTCATTCCTTAGGAAACCTTAAATCTTAATATTGATTTTTGAAGGTCACTGGGACTTGGCCTTGTTTACCTCAAATAGAAAAGCCTTCCATTTGACCCTTGCCATGGTCCTAGGCACTGCTTTTTTCAGGGGGATGCAGGGGTACGCATACCTCTAAACATTTTGTGCATCTAAATTTGGCCTCATTGAGGGGCAGTATTTCAATACAAGTAGGAAAATGAGAGTACCTCTAAACATTTTTTTTTTAAGCAGAAATGGCACACACCAAAGTGTCACTGGCACATCGTTTTGAGCTCTTTAACATGGAATGTGCATGGGAAGCTCCACATGTTCCCTGGCAATCTGCATTCCATAGCTTGATGAGAAGAAGGAGGCAGTCCCCATTGGAATACGAAGTCACTAAAATCATTCTACTAGGTTGTGCAAGCTTTCCCTCAAGTGTCTGAAGAACTTCCATTATCTTCTTCTTAGCAGTGATGCTAAGAATAGAAGCATAGTCCCCCCCCCCATTATTCTGTATTAAAACCGTATGTACATTTCACTCTTGCAACTGAAAATGTGTTCTAAAAGTGTGACAGAGCAATTACCTGCTTTTCAAGGAGTCCACTCCCTGTGTCTATGCATGACTCGCTACTCTGAGTGTGTGCCCTGATTGAAGGAGCCTCACCTTAGAGACATAATGGGCTGCCTTCTCTGATGGTGGAAAACTAGGCAGCATTTCCGCACCAGGAATGATGACAAATGCTTCAATTACACCTGATACAGTGCTGCACCATAATTACTTTCGCCTAAGGACATCCATAGGGGGTGTGTGGTTTGGCCTCGCAGGAGGCTTTATTTATTTAATAATAATTTTGTCATGCTACAATAGCAGTTCTCTCACAGTTTGGAAAAGACTGTTTTTCAAAAAACAAACAAGGTAAACCAGTATTATTATAATGATCACAGATGGAAGCTAAGATTGGTGAGTTCTTAGCTCAGCTTAAAGGTCACAGTAAGGACTTCCTGGCTCACAGCTCATGGACATAACTGCTACAGTACCCCAGTTTTCAACGGACACTGAATGCTTAATTACTAGGAGTTTCTGCCCCCCCCCCAAATACTTTAACTGACACCCCTAAAAACATTTTCCTGGCAAGAAGGAAAGAAAATAGAAAAGAAAGATCAGTTGCCGTTTAATGGACAAAAAATAAACCATATGCTGGCTTCTTTTTGCCCTGCTATGTAAAAGGATATATAGTGATGAACTAAAATTAACAAAAGGGATACTGCATTCTCATCCACCTACACAATAGCCCAAACATCCTGCCATTAATTGCCTAAATGTTCCATTTAGGAAAGAAGAGTAACAATGGGTGGGGGCTGAAAAAAGAGACAGTCAGCCAGTGGATAGTCACAACAAACCAGCCCACTCACCAGTAGACACATGCTGGCTGGAACTTTTATTTATTTACCCCCCCCCCCCGAAGGGTGTCATGCGGGGAGGGGGAATCACCTTAATATAACATGGTCTTTCCTGTTGCTGTAGCCACATCCATATTAGCAAGCAAGAAAAGTCATCCCATTTCTGCGGTAGGCGCTCTGTCAAAGAAAGAAAATCTGTAATGAATTATCACATCAACTTAAACAGGGAAAAGAGGCAGAGAGCAGAGCAAGGCTTTCTTCCTGTTTTGTAGACCATTCTGGCTGCAATCTAACAGCAAGCATTAGAATGCTTCCACAATATTTCTGGTGAGGAAGCATTAAGCAACCACTTTTTCTATTAAAAGCTCAGTGTGGTTCACAAGTGGTTAGTGATACTATTCCAGGACATGTGCAAAAATATGACATCCTGTTTTGTTAATTACCCAATACATGGGGGTCAGAACGACTATTATTGTAGTTTTTCTGTCCTTTATAAATCCATGCAATCTCTTCACTCCAGGAGACTCTCCTTGACAGAGACTTCATGGGAACTAATCCTAGTCTCCTAGATTCAAATCCATCCACCTTGGTTTTCATATTTTTAATATTGTTCACACTCAAAATAGATAAGCTATATGTTGAAGACTGGTATATTTAAAGATTTCTACACCAACTTTCAACAAGGTCCTCTAAGGCAGCTTACAAAACCAATTAAAGGTAAAGGTAAAGGTACCCCTGCCCATACGGGCCAGTCTTGACAGACTCTAGGGTTGTGCGCCCATCTCACTCAAGAGGCCGGGGGCCAGCGCTGTCCGGAGACACTTCCGGGTCACATGGCCAGCGTGACATCGCTGCTCTGGCGAGCCAGAGCCGCACACGGAAACGCCGTTTACCTTCCCGCTAGTAAGCGGTCCCTATTTATCTACTTGCACCCGGGGGTGCTTTCGAACTGCTAGGTTGGCAGGCACTGGGACCGAGCAACGGGAGCGTACCCCGCCGCGGGGATTCGAACCGCCGACCTTTCGATCGGCAAGCCCTAGGTGCTGAGGCTTTTACCCACAGCGCCACCCGCGTCCACACAAAACCAATTAAAAACATACAAAAGCATCAACAATGGTTAAAAAAAGTTGGATAAAAATCAAATGAGCAGATCAAAAAGTCATTTGATGTTAAAAGGTTGGGGAAATGGGACAGACTATCTGCTGCCTTAAAGCTAGCAAAAGAGTTGACTGGATTTGCTAGAGGAAGGAAGTACACAATTTAATCACCATCTCAAATACGTTTGTGGCCACCTTTTTTGCAGCAGCTAGCTCTAAAGGCAACACAAACAGAGATGATCGTTTTAGTTGACAGACTGGCTCATTTGGTCCCTGACCTTTGGTGGCTTTGCAGGTTAAAGCCATCACTTTGAATTGTGCTCAGAAACAATCTGGAAGGCAATGAAGGTCTTTGAGAAAAGGTGAAACATGTTCCCCACTGTGAGTCCCAGTTTACAACATTTTGGACCAAGTGAAGTTTCAAAGCACTTTTTGGAGGCAGTCCCAACCAAAGACAGCCACTGAGCTCTAAGGGCAGTGCAACACCAGCCAATACTGGTTGACTACCACTTCCATGTCAAACAGCCTGCCAACCAACAGTAGGACTTAGCTTCCATTTATGAGCCTCCATTCAATTCTTTACTGATTCTGCACAGCAATTTAAAACATTCACTGATTCACCTGAACAGAATGAATGGGGCATATTGATGAATCTTTACCCCAGTGGCACATCTGCGCAGCTTTCCATAGATCTTGAATAACAAGGGACGAAACAGAGCTCTACAGAGTTCTTAGCATAAATGCTGCTGGGTCCTCCCTCTCTGAGAGGCATCTGCCTCTTCCAAGACAACCTGTCCATACGCTCTTCAACACATCGACCAAGGAAGACAAGGGTTGACCACTCTGGAAGTAGGTGGGACTTCTGCATTTCTCATCTCCAGACTGAAACAACTGGCCTGAGTCACTAATGATGAGAGGATGGAATGCTCAGGGTTTGTTTGTTTTTTAAAATGTATTTATTTATTTAGTGGATTTGTATACCACCCTTCAA
Source organism: Podarcis muralis (assembly GCF_964188315.1). Classification (NCBI taxonomy): domain Eukaryota; kingdom Metazoa; phylum Chordata; class Lepidosauria; order Squamata; family Lacertidae; genus Podarcis; species Podarcis muralis. Next base: position 120,236,609 of record NC_135657.1, read on the forward strand.
AAATGTTTTCAGGGCATTTACTGAAATATAAAAACGTAACAAAATATAAAAGCACGCAATCATAATCCAATGACAAAATAGCTATTGCAAAGCAGCTGGGATAATAAAATAAAGGTTTTGGCTGCTGCAAACTCGACATTGTGGGCACTAGGAAAGTCTCCTTGGGGTGAGAGCGCCAAAGGGTTTTGAATATTGACTGTGAGTCCTGGAAGACCTGCTGCCTGCCTTGTTGGTTTTTTTCTACCTGGCCTGGGATGGCACTGCCTGGACTGACTCCAGCTACAAAAGCTGAGGCTGCTGAACAGAATCTTGGGCTGGGATATTATTTAGGAGGGACTGTTGGGGTTATTGGTCTCTACAGTCACAACAGGCACTGTAACTCTCCAACCCCTGAAGGAACACTCTTCCATTGTCTCCTGAGACAGACGGATGCCAACCAATGGGTTTTTTGTTGTTGCTGTTATTGATATTCATTTTTTTGTATCTTTTTAAATCTTATTATATGTGTAGGGCACATTTTCTATTATTTTCCAAGGATGGGTAGAGAATGCATGTGTGAAGCTTCAGTATTCACTTTTTAAAACTGAAATTCTATGCACACTTACCTCGGAATAAGCCCTACAGAATTCTGTTGTAAGTGTATTAATTAATCACTACATGGCAAATAATATAAGCTTGAACATAAGAGCATTTTTTGAAGTAAATAGCAAGACAATGTCATAAAAATTAAGAGCCGAGAATGAAATAGTCAAACACAGGCCAGACCTTAAATGACTAAAAGAGATCCAATATACCACAAGAACCACAAGCCCAAAGATGCCATAGCTTTGCAGCCTGCCCAAGCTATTGGAGTTCACATTACGAATTTCATGCAGAATAACGTACTTTCCTTCTTGACCTTGAAATTTAAACAGTTTTATAACCACAGCAACAACCTTTAACACACAAATAAAACCTTTAAAGCTACTGTGCAGCCTATATTGAGATAAATGAACCTGAGAATAAACTTGGATTCAGATTAAAGTTAAACAGTTGAATTCTCCACAGTTTGGGGGATGAGATTTTGGCAGCCACACAAACACAAGTTGGATTCAGGTCATAAAGAATCCAGTCTACCCTACACGCACAGCTTTATTGTGGCCCATAGACCCCAAATACACCGTACAACAATAGCATATATTAAGGTGTAACATCGGCCTTGCTAGCCAACAGAGGAGCTGAACCTGCTTGGAAGAGGGCCTCAAAGCCATTCTGTTTTACTGTGCATCTCAGTCAGTTACAGCTTCAGTAGTTGCGGACCACACATTTACTCAGCAACAATCAACTTTAATAGAAATGTAATGACCTGGGCAGTGTGCAACCACCATTGAACAACAGATCACTTCTGGACTTTAAACATGAGCAGGTGTGACAAAGAACACACAAGTGAGAAGAGGAGGAGGTCAAAGTCAACATTTGCTGGGATCTATTTCTTGCCTTCTCTCCTAATCAATGAGGTTTTATCAAACAGTATATAGATTATATGAAATAAAATTTTATTAAATAAATAATATCACCTTATTCATGCAAGCTTTATTCATGAGCCTACGCTGGCTTACAGTGGGGAGGGGCAGGCTTGCAAACCCCACCTCCAACAATTCTACCCATGCAGGTCCTCTTTATTCATAAGGTAGCAAACACTTTCATAGCAGTAAAAGGAGGCTGGGCTTAACGTAGCAATAGCTGGTAGCACACGTCAGGTCTGTACAACTTGTGCCCCAGGCTGAGCCATGGCTGATGGCCCACCGGAGAACTCAAAAGGCTTGCTTCGGCCTTTCTCCGCATGGTTGGTGGGCCACATTCACCTTGATGGGTCACAAATTGTTTAGATTTCATATTTGCTTTCAATGCACATGGAAGCAGATCAAGTGCAAGTGCGTGTAGATTTGGGAGTCATCTCAAAGTGGATCTAACCTATTATATTCTGATTGCAAACATACCACTAGGATTGGGAATTAATATCAGAAGAGTCAACACAAGGGGACATGTTACCTAATAGGGATATGCACAATCACAGAATACCTTCATCATACTCATATTCATTTCTCTGTAACAATTAATGACATTCTCATTATTTGTTTGTCTAAATGATCTGCGTCACCCCACTGATATTGTATTGACTCTTAAGGCAAGCATAGCATAATTTTGCTTCCTAGTCGTTCTTCAATTCCCTTTTATGACACTGCATCAAAAAGCCTTTAACAAATTGCTGTTCCCACTTCCTGGAATTTGTCTTATATCATCATGAAGAAGAAAGAAAAGAAGGTGAAAGAAAGAAGGCATCTGCTCCAGTAAAAACTTGAGGTGTGGGACTAGTCCATAAACGTTTGCCAAAAGGAGAAAGAAGAAAATTGGTATGGAGTGGACTATCATTGTAAGTTTCTCAGAGGCTACTGTAAACAATGGTGAGGGAAGCTTAAAAAAATGAAACTAAAACAATACTTGGCAGTCACTTTTGCAAAACAAACATACTTATGCAAAGTTCTTCCCATCACTGCCACAAACTTTAATAGACTTATTTTTTCAGAGTAAGAGAAGTTCTGGAAATAAAGTTAGGCTGGAAGCCTTAAGGGAGAGAAGCAGAGAAAGAACGCAAACTGTAAAGTTGGATTTTGTTTAAGGATCAGGGCAGAGCCTAAAAACATGTAGCCTACTAACATTAAGACCTCCCACAGAGTATTACTGAAGATTATTAGTACAGTATGTAGTGGCCCGATTAGACCCTCCACTAAATAGGGCAGCATACAACAAGTTTCATTTAGCTTACAAACATTTATTTGGAGTTTTCTGCTCTGGCCAGGGCCAGACAAATGAGTCTGTGTCCTAGATTATTGTTATTCCTGACAGACTCTGTTGAGTATTTTAAGGCAAATTGCTTGGAAGAGAAACAGTGTGGTTCAGAAAGCTGAGCTGGGTGGGAGGGGGTGGGTTGAAAGAGCCAGAAGATGATGGGATTTAATATTAACTGCACTGCATTACTTGCTGTGTGGCCTCCAAAAGACCATTCACCCTTTATGGCGTTTCAGTTTCCCTGTCTTTAAAATAGGAATACTATTACTTCCCAAGAGTGTTTCAATGGATTACAAGGCGAATGTTTGTTTAATGCTTTCAAAATATAGCATGTCGTATAATTATTATTTGCATTAGGCCATTTCGCCCCATTGTTTCTTATGGCTAGATACCAGGATTACTGAAGTGGATGTTGAAATAGGCAGCTACTGGACTCCAGACAGGAGTGGAATTTTCATGTAAGCAACTGAAAAAAGTTTGGAGAAAAATAGATATATTCCATTAGATGCTGCAGCTACTGGCTACTCAGGCAAAGATTCCTCTTTTTAATATTATGACAGGATAAACACCTATATATTGAAGCAAACACATATAATTTCCTATCTCACATATGTTCTATGAAAGGTGTGTCCACATTATTGCATCTACTTTTTCCCTTCCCATTTGATAAACCTTGTTTGTTGGGAAAATTTCTCATCCAGTACTAAGCTTTTCTTGGGCCCCATGGCCCTGGAGTGGCAGAGTCTTTGGGCGTGTCTCGTTCTTTTACTGCTCAGGCTCATTAATGTCCCATGTGCTCAGTTTCCACTGAAGCTCTTGCTCACCAGAGCAGTGGGAGGTAAGAGGAGTTAAGGTAATGCACCAGGGGTTGCCAGTGGCGGAGATGGGAAGAAATAAAAACCAAAAGAAATATACTATTTCAATCAAAGTCTAAAATTTGTAGAAGTGGTTTTGGTCTCAATATAGAAAAAATATTTATCCAAGAAACTCCTACTCGGGTGCGAACATCCTACTTCTAGTGGGATTTTGTTTGGCAAAGTCCTGGGCAAGAGTGGAAGCTAATACAGAACATGTCTATAAACAAATATATTTATTTAGCACAGATTGACACATTTGCTGGGGTATTTCAGTGATTATGAAGTGTAAACTATTTCCTAGAGTGGTTTCCTTTTGTGATTCTGCTAATTTATTCAATCCACCCCATTCTTTATGCAGTGAGCGTTAGGAGCTATTTTAACCACTCTGATTGAAATGTGTGTTGGAGGCACATATGTGCCTACATTCAAAACGGTCTTGTCATTTTTACTCCCAGAATAGAGGAAAGAGACTTGTACCCCACCCCTCACCTCTGCCAGGTGAACATGTGCTGAAATGTGATGAGCTGCGATAGGATGCAAGAATTGGTTAAAACAACAAACTCAGTAAGCATGTGTTTTTTTGCACATTTGATACTAGGAAGCAAAATAAAGCAAAAACCATCAAGACAGTGCAGTCAACATATTGTCAAATACATTCAATTCCAAAATGAGCACTTCTGTTAATATAATAACAGAATGTGATGAATCCCAAGAACAAGGATTTAAAGAAGCATATTGCAGAACTAAATGAAAATCACATATTCCATGTATGTTTTGTAACATACGTCACTCTCAACCCTTCTACGAATCCTGCTGTCGCGAGCTGAAACATGAGGTCTTGGTGTGTTCAGGACCACAGAACAAAGCATCGCCACTACAACAGCACTGATCTCGGCCAAACTGCAGCTCCCTTTTTGCTTGTTGGCTTTTGATTGCAAAGCAGTTTGTGGTAACTCTTGAATGTCAAGCTCATATTTTTAGCCCTACAGTAGCTCTGAATTACCTTGGGTTTGTGGGTTTTAAAACAGACTTTTAACATTACTGATGTGGCATTTTGTTTTCAGTAATTGATATTAATTTTCAGGTTGCACTTCTGGTTTCAATCTGAGAAGCTCTCAGAGGACTGCAGCTGAAAGGTTCACAATAAAATGGTAAGGGATTGTTTTGTTTCCTTTTAGCTTTGGAAAAGTTTTAACTGCCATAGACTCTCCCAGTTTTGCTTGCATTAAATTTGCCCCTGCACAGTACAAAGCATTAAAGTCTGTCTGGCTGAAACAATTATTTTGGCATTTCTTTGAGTAGCCCATGTCTAGAATCTGGTGATAATCAACATTTCTGCAAGCTCAAGTTGATACATTGGACCTGTATTACACACTTTAAAGTGACTACGAAAACAGCAGTCATTTGTTTATGAGGAGATCCTATGCCAACAGCAGATGCTTTCCATATGCAGAGCACAACGCCATTCTGCCACTCTCCATTGTTCTTACATGGTAGACTGTATCCAGAGATAGCCTAACTGGTCACGACAGCAGCCTCTGCTAATATTGCGCAGCTTAGGACTCGCCAATTCTCCATGGCTTAGCAAGGAAGAAAATGCTCAGCATAGCCTTTTCCTTAGAGCCAAATCTTAAAAAATAAAAATATAAAAATCACAAGCTGTGCTCCTAAACAAACTGAAATGGCAAAAAAATGGGTGTCTTTTTTGAGAATGTGTATGTAGACTTGGATTTTGAATCTGAACATGTTATATTTAAGATGTTCTTTTAGAACCAGGGTGAGCTCAAGAGCCAGAAGAAAAACACTTTTTCAGATCATCTACAAGACCCTGGGAGAAAGTTGCTAAAAACGTTACCTGAATGTTAAAAGACATGACCAGTTCTACTATGGACAGCTTAGAATTCCTATTTCACTTAACTTCACATGGTTATTAATATGATTAAGACAAGAAGTTCCTAGGACAGAGATATGGGGCCTGATATGGGGTCAGAAAGAGTGTATAATACTAGCAGACATTATTAAAACATTTTTAGACAAAACATGACACATTTGTTTTTGCTGCATACAACTGTCTTCCACACAGCACTGGGCATGCTGATGTCAGACACACCTGCCCCACAATGCCCACTGCCAAAATTTGTGGGTGCTCATTGGGACTTTTGTGGGTGCTTGAGCACCCAGGGCCCCTGGGGCCCGGCCCCTATGGCGAGCATTGGGCTCTTCAGTTTCTCCTCCCTTTGCCTCCTCTGTGATTCCTTCTTTACTCTTTTGGTATTAGAGTCCTACAAGGTTAGTGCACTAAGTGAGAAGACCACCCAAACAGCTACAGTGGGACCACGGGTTACATACGCTTCAGGTTACAGACTCCGCTAACCCAGAAACAGTGCTTCAGGTGAAGAACTTTGCTTCAGGATGAGAACAGAAATCGTGCTCCGGCGGCGCGGTGGCAGCAGGAGGCCCCATTAGCTAAAGTGGTGCTTCAGGTTAAGAACAGTTTCAGGTTAAGTACAGACCTCCGGAACGAATTAAGTACTTAACCGGAGGTACCACTGTACAGCCATTGCTAGAGCATTGAACTTCAGGGGCTCAATCCACCAGGACACTGCCTGCATGACAATTCCCATGGCACAGTTACATTGAACTTCAGGGGCTCAATCCACCAGGACACTGCCTGCATGACAATTCCCATGGCACAGTTACACTCACCCACACCACATCCACACATATACATATACATACACCCACCCACACACCCACACACCATATATATTTCCCACAAAATATACAATGTAGTTTTTTCCAAATAAAACATTTCAAAAAACATAAACACTCCTGCCTGAAAAAAAAAGTTACAATGGGAAATTGCAAAAGCTAAAGGAAATGGAAAATCTGCAACTTACAAATCAAATACCTGTGAATGAGAACTACAGTGGAATATTGAAAGATTACATTAAATTTCCGGTATTCACAGATCAATATCATATTTAAGATTACTGAATTTCACATTTTCTAACTCAGATTTTATCTTCTCTTAGGAACTATACAAATTATGAAGGACATCATCATCATCAACTTCTTAGAAAAATTATACTATATTCTGCATGAAACACATTGGAAAGCTACAGTTGTACAATGTTCCATCCTAAAACCACTTCCTTACAATTTAGACTATGTAAAAACTAACTGTTTTCAGGGAAGAATTTGGGGTTTCCTTATTGTTGCTGCTGCTGCTGCTGCGGTGGTGAGTATTACTGTGTTGTGGTCTTGCTGTCTGGGCAGCCCAGGATCCCCCCCCCCCACTGCCCAGGCTTCCATCTCGGACAGTGCACTTTGGTGCTGCTAACACAACAAAAACAATGTGAGTTACCAGCCTCTGCAGCCACAGCGGGTGCTGTGATTCTCCAGCAGTTTGACCTCACCCCCAGAAACACCCCCCATTGTCTCTCAAGATTCCAACAATGATATTCTTTATTAATTGCTTTACTTATAAAAATTATTCAAAGTGGCTTACAAACACATTAGAAATTCTAAAACCAATTACAAGAAATACACTCACAAAACACACCTGCACAAATAAAAGAGAGTTCTAGCAGATCCTGACCCATTAAAATAGGCCATGAATACTTAAAAGCCTTCCAAACTAAGGGCCAAAAGGAATGCTTTTGCCTGGTTCCTAACATTAGACCAAGATTGCACCAGGGGAGCCTCTCTAGGGAGGGCGTTCAACAAGTGGGAGCCACCACTGAAAAGGCCTGTTCTTGGGTTGCCACCTCCTGTGGATGCGACATGTGGAGAAGGGCCACAGACTAGGATTGCAGGGCCTGAGCTGGTTCATGCGGGGAGAGGCAATTATGGAGGTACTATGGTCCTGAGCTGTTTAAGGCTTTATTGGTCAAAACCAGCACTTTTAAGTGAACCCAGAAACTAATTGGTAGCCAGTGCAATTGAGCCAGGATTGGTGCCATAGCGCTTACAGAATCAGAAAGGATTTGATCATTCCAAGTTACTGCTGGGAAGCAAGACTTTTAATAGCTAAAGCAAAAGGCATGCAAGTAAATTGGGTTCCACATTTTTTACTCTATGGGGAAGAGTATGGATCGTCCCCTAGGAAAGTGAGTCTTAGATGTATCTGCTACTTTATGACTCATGTAGAACCTTTTTATTATACTTTGTATTTCTGAATGCCTGCTCAGTTACAAGTTCAGATGAAGCTACGTTATTAATCTCAAGAAACCAAGATCTTTTTGACCTGAATGAGAAAGAAAGAAAACTGTTAGTACTCAGTCGTTCCTTGGTTCTGTGGAAGCCACAGAAACAGAAAGAGAATAAAGATGAATGTGAAAAAGGATTAAGTTTAAAAAACAGACAAAAACAAGTCACAATGTAAAGCAACCAATCAGTGAAAAAATGATGCTTTTCTTGCTCTCTGGCTTTTAAATAGAATTGCAATATTCCAGCAGGCAAGACTAACCACTGTATCTTTAAGACAGATAGTCTCCTCTCAGGAAGACGACAAGCTAATTATAGTGTTCCTGCCAGAGGGAACTCACACATGCAAACCATTATGTAAAATATAAGGGGTTTTTTCTTCAAGAATGCTCAAGATCATTAGACATGGTTTTCTCAATGCTAGAAAATCAAGCCAAATATGAAAATAAACAGTTTCAAGTATATGCAACATAATTCCCTCAGTATTTATGGAAATATAGTAAAAAGAGTCCTGCAAAAATGTGGCTTGACATTTCATGATGTTCGGGTTTTTTCACCTCTGTTTTCAACATCTAACTTCTTCTACTATATCATTTCAAATTTAATTGTATTTCAGAAACAGAGAGAGGGTGGCTTTAGCTCTGGCCATTCAGTGGAGAACATGTCAGCCTAATTTCAGCTAACAAGCAGCAGGAAAGCAACAAACACTGATGAAAATGAAAGTCATTATAAATTACATTTAGAAAATAACGGCTCTGAGTGGGGGTGGGTAATGCTGGATGTATGGTACAGTGAAATAAACCTTTGCTAGGACTATCAGTGCGCAGCACTGCTTTCCTTACTTTTTGATGTGGTTATTAAAAGGCCAAGGTGATGACCTAGTTAATTTAACAGCTAAGTATGCAAACTGATAAATTCTGCTATTAGATAATGGCGATCTACCAGCAAACTTTTCATATGAATAGCTGTAGGAAAAAGGCATTTCAGCTCAATACATATGTTAAAGCTACGGAAAAATATTTTAATTGCAACTATCCTTTTCCTCAATTGCACCAGGATGCAAATCTGCAAAGGCCTGTTTTGTTTGCTTTTGTGCAAGGGACCTAATCCTTCTTGACATTCCATCATCTTCCTCTGCTGTGGAACACGGGTGTTCTGCCCACAAGGATAGTGCTGTAACCAGCAAGCAAACCCCTAAGCAGCACTGCCAAACCATTATTCATCCAAGCGCAGTAATAGTACGCTTGATGCTCAGGATGCCTTTGGTGAGAGGATCTAATCCAAAAGGAAATAACAGTCATCTTGCTGAATTTATTTTCAGCTTCAGTTGGGAAAGGATTCAATATAATGTTTCATCTGATGTTGAATTTGCTACTTTAATCCCAAAGTGGGGGGAAATTGCAATCAATCTAAAATGCAAGGAATGTTATATAGAAGATTAAACTTTCTCATTCTGAGAATACTGGTGGCATTTTTATTTGACATGTGAAAAGCAACACTGAATGATGTTGTTAATGCTAGATCTTATGTTCTAGAGCAGTGATTGGGGGTTTCCTTTAGAGGGCACACCATTAACAGCTCTTTTCTCCCCCTACCCAACCCTTAAATGCTCTACAACTGTTTCTACATTCCTGATAAGTTGGAGCAAAAAGCAAAAACAAAATTGTTCCCCAATCCTGATTCTCTCTCTCTCTCTCTCCATGAGAGGTCTGGAGGGTGGCAACATGAGAACGGGCCTTTTCTGCAATAGCTCCCCATTTGTGGAATGCTCCCCCCAGGGAGGCTTGCCTGGCACCATCAGGGCAACACAAATGCAAACGCAACATGCTGGCTAATAACTGGTAGTGGATATATAATTAATTACAATGTCATTCAAAATATACCAATATGCCACTTCAAAATAATGTATATATCATATAGTACATCTCACAAAATATGCAAGTGACTGTAAGTTGTTGTATATATAGGAGTCAAATGAGGAGTCAAACAAGTCAATGAATGGCGAGGAACGCCAAGCCATCTCTCAAAGGAAGATGTCCTATAATTATCAATGAAAAATTTTCATACTGGTGGGAATCTTGCTAGTGGATCAGGGCTCACTGGATAAGTGGAGCTGCTGATCAGTGAGCTGCTATCCAGTGAGCCCTGATCCACTAGCAAGATTCCCACTAGTATGAAAATTTTTCATTGATAATTATTCGCTGATGAAGACTTTATTCCAAAACAGTGAACTACTCCTGACACACTGTCCTCTTGAGACTTCCTTTTAAGATTTCTGAGGGACGTCTTCCTTTGAGACTTTTATAGGATGTCTTCCTTTGAGAGACGGCTTGGCGTTCCTTGCCATTCATTGACTTGCTTGTTTGACTTCTCATTTGACGTGGCGTATTAGTATATTCTGAATGACATTGTAATTAATTATATATCCACTACCAGTTATTAGCCGGCGTGTTGCGTTTGCATTTGTGTTGATTGTTACATTTTGTAACACAGGGTTTTGTGTTTGGCACCATCAGGTGGCAGGTTGCACCACACATAAAATACACAAGTGAGCTTGTCTGGGCAAACAACTTCTTGGAGGTTTGCTGACCAAGCCTCCATGTGAGAGCAGACCGTCTAGTGAACTCAGGTACGTCAGAAGGCAGGGCTGCTGCTCTGATCCCACGCATCCTGCTCAAGCACATTCACACACATGCTCTCAACATTTTTTAAAATAATAATCTTTATTGGTTTAAAATACAGACATAAAAGATCGTTTACAGCAGAAACAAAGAAAGAAAAGGAGGGGGAAAGAGTCAAAATAAAGAAAGAAAAGAAAAAACTGTATACAAAAGAAACTACATCTTTTCAAATAACAATTAAATAAAAATTATGAATATAAAACTTCCAATCGTTCTCATTATACTATTTATGCTGTCATTGTTTTCTCACACAGCTTTATGTTATATCTTATTATTTTCATATAACCCGACAAAATATTTATTACATTTTTTTCACCTACAGGTATCATTCACGTTCTGCTAGTATGGTATTATTTGTACAGTATAGTCTTAAATATTCTCCATTCTCCATATACTTTCTGATTTAAAGCTCCTCTAACACTTCCCGTCAGTTTTGCTAGTTGCAAGTGTCTGCCACTCTGTTATCATTGGTCTTGTTTCACTCTTCCAGTTTCTCGCTGCCGTAATTGCAGACATGAACAATGGTCTTATATTCTTTTTAATTTCTGTTGGTAATATACCTAGTAGAAAAATCTCTGGGGTTTTTTTTAAAGTTAAATTTAAATAATTTCTTGAATTCGTTGTAGATATTACTCCAAAATTCACAGATAACTACACAGGTCCACCACATATGGTATTATGACCCTATATCTTTCTTACATCTCCAACAAGTTGGTGACCTGCCTTTGTACATTTTAGCAAGTTTTAAAGGAGTTTGGTGCCATCTGTATAGCATCTTCATGGTGTTTCCCCTAAGATTATAACATGCTGTTTATATAGATTATAACAATTTAATATCTACCCTCCACCATCTTTCCCATTGTTCCAAATAGATATTGTACCCAGAGTTTTGCACCCACCTTATCATCAGTTTTAACATGTTCCTCTGTTACTTCCTATTCTAAAAGGTAACCATAGATTCGTGAAATATATTTTCCTTTTTATGGATTATTATTATTATTATTATTTCAAATTTGGATGTTTCTTTCGCAAGACCTTCTTTCTTATCTATACCCAATTTTTGGTTTAACTGGAAATCTTGTAGCCAATCCAACAGGTGGCTTTTAATTTCATCATATTTTTTCAAGTTGGCTTATCCTTGTCTACTTCTAATAGTATTCAATACTTAGGCCACTCTCCTTTCATATTTCTCTTTTTAACTGCTAAACCTTCAGCTGGTAATGTACCCCTACGGGCATCACCTGCTCTGAACATGTGAAAAGGGCTCATGCAGTATCACAACCAGGAAATCTTTAAAAACCTTGAAACAAAAGAGAATTTTCTCAACTAAACCAGGAGGCAGGAATAGTTGGAAATGTTACAATCAGGTATTTCTGGGTTTTAACTTCCATGTGATGACATAAAGCTAAGGTGGAAAAAATAGTCTGGAGCTGAAAATGATTTAAATTTGCCAACTCCTAACTTTTCTGGGAGTTTGCCAGGCTTAATTTGGATGTTGGCATTTCAAAGTTTGCACAGCTCTAACTTTAACCTGCTGCAGCCTAAAAAAAAAAAGGAACTGGTAATAGATGTGAAAATATTCCACATTAATTTAGCACAACTGGCAGCCTGTTTCCAAGAGACCAAACCACAGAATCAGAATTTTTTTAAAAAAATTGTTTCACACCAAAAATGGGTGATGGTGATACTGTGACCCTCTGAGGAAAAATATCCATGAAATATTGGACAGGAAAGATATCCTACACCACAGAACAATAATGATTGCAAGAAGAAATAGAGTAGCACTTTTAATTATTTGCACATCTCCACATTCAATAGGTTCCCCACACACCCTGTCTCTATAAATGTTCAGATGGAAAGCTCGAGCAATTGGAATAAATTATGTCCAAACTGCCTCTGCGTTGTAGGGGTTTTTCAGTCAGAAGACTTACTGTTTACTACATATCCTGCCCACTGAAATATGCAGCAGCTCTTTGTAGTGTAGCCATTACACTCTTGAATGGCGAAAATGTGTAGTTAAGTAGTTAGTGCCTAAGAGACCCATAGAAGGACCTTGAAATAAATGAACATATTCTGATAAATGTGTTGATCAGGAATGCCAACAGGCCTCTCAGGACTCAGGGCAGAAAATCAGTTTTATTCAGTAAAAATGGTCTTTTTGTCCTAAATGAAAAGCAAGCAGAAATGTAGAGCATTTATCATCATAACTACTTTTAAGCCCCATGTCAACTAAAAAGGTGCTCTTATTAAGGCATGGCTCTGTATAGAAAAGTGCAATAACTGGCCTTCTCCCTGTCTCCCCAGCCCACACAATTGTGCCATTACAATGGATTGAGTGTTTGATGGCATTCATTCTCTGTTTGAGGTGACTAGTCAGAACATCACTTGATTCAGGCTTCCCCTCCCCCCAACCTGCGTTCTTCTCACGTGCAACGTCCTCCAGCCTCCATCCGCTGAAGAGAGAGTTGTGTGGAGAGACAGTAGGAGAGAGAGAACTTGGGAGCAGGACAAAAGGGGGCATTTAGAGGTTTTGAGAAGGTGCTCCCCACTTTCCATGATTTCACTTATGCATGCAGGGGTCTGGAGCAGAACCCCTGTGCAAATGGGGATGGGGTGGGGGTGGGGACACGCCTGTAGATTTTAGATTTTACATGAAGCTTTACTTTGAGGCTTCTGAATGGACACCAATATGCTTTATTTCTATGCTGTTTAAAATACAAATACACACAAGGTGCGCGCACACAGCCCAATATCTCATATTTATTGAAGGTTCTGAATTCTTCTGGGGCCATGCAGGGACCTCTTAGAAGGGAATCACACCAGCGTTTTCTACACAGAGAGAAGACCACACACAGTAAACTCAGTATTTTCATGCTCCTCCAAAGTTACCTGACTCCTGTGGTTGTTGCACCATAATATAATAACACTCATCTCATGACCAGAGACTAGACAACAGCCTCTTCATTTAGTCAGAGCTGCCACTTTGTAAACTTTTAAGTTACCTCCACACAAGCAAGAAGTCATGTGATTACATTCCAGTACTTTGGTACTACTAGACCACGAACAATGTCTACTCACCCAACAACACAAAAATATTGCAAAGGGACTGGATACTTTCCAACTATGTATAGGACCAGTTATTGGAAGACTGCAAAGATCATAAGATGGGTAAAAATGCCACACTAATCCAGGACAAATAGTGAAAGATTGCAAGAAATACATACATACACACACATTCGCTTTCCTATCAAGCTGATGAACATAGGTTGTTGCTGCTGCTGTTGCTGTGAGCCCTGTCTTATGCATGGGAATCATCTACTCACAAATGCCTTATTCATTTCAGAGAGGCGATCCCAAGCGAATCTGTTCTTTCCATGAAAGTAGGCTGGGGAAATTACAGGTACAATATGTGCACTGCACTGCAGGCAGTGTTATGACGTTCTGAATTTTATGTAGCAAGTGTTTTCTACCAGGTTCAAAATATCTATTTACTACTATAATAACAATAGCTATTACTACTACTACTACTACTACTACTACTTGATTATGAGTCCCACTCTTCCACTAAAAATACCAAAAGCAGCATACTTAATCGTTATTCCATACAATATGATCAGTAAAAGTTTTAGATATAGTTAGGTAGCCGTGTTGGTCTGCCGTAGTTGAAACAAAATTTAAAAAATCCTTCCAGTAGCACCTTAGAGACCAATAACAAACTTAGTTGGTTTCTAAGGTGCTACTGGAAGGAATTTTTTAATTTTGTTTCAGTAAAAAGTTTGAAATGCTTAAAATTTCGTTTGCGGCACCCAGGGCAATGTCTTTGCTAGCAACATGCTCCTTGTGACACCAGGAGGGGTGAGGTCACTGGTTCCTCCCCTCAGGGCACCATCCATTAAGGACCAAACTTGTTTCTATCTGCATCGGGGTCGGCAACCTAAGGCCCATGGGCCACAAGTGGTCCACGGGGGTCGTTTAACCGGCCCATGAGCCACCTGCTCAGCGAGTCCCTGCATGCTGCGCTAAACCGGCGCAGCGCAGCGCGGGGATTCACTTCAGTGGAGCCAGAAATGACGTCTGCACAGACGCTGGAAATCACGGGCGCGGGTGCTCATGCGCACGCACAATCCGGTCGACAGAGGGATCTCCGCTGGAGTGATCTGGCCCAGGCAAGGTAAACCTTGCTGCCCCCTGATCTGCATAGCCCCACCCCAGGGCTCATTTCCTTGGTCACAGTAATGACATAATGCTGGTAGGATAGAACATGTGGGACCAAAATTTTTAAAAGCCAGAACTAAGCTAAAATTTAATTAGGTGAGCATTTTGACTTCTGCCTTCATCCGTTAAAAGCTGGAGCTTGAACCAAGTATTGGGAGCCAGGGTGGCAGCTTCAACACTATGAAGGATGGAAGGAGAGAGTTCCTACGTGCTGTAAGAAGTTTAGCTAAAAGTTTAAATATTATCCTCCAAGTTAAGGCCAAAATAAGTAAATCCAATTGTGCATGGGTAGGAGGGAATACATGTTTGGGCTAGAGAGAAGCAGAAAGAGGAAAATATTATGAAACAGCATTCCAAATTATTCATCATGAGAACACATCTAGAAAGTAACCTTGAAGTTGACAGTGTGTGGGTGACTATTTACCACGTTCCTCTGCGTAAATGTTTGTTATGAACATTCTATCTCAAAAGTTATTTTAAGAAATCAGCCTCAACAAGGAATGAGTCATAAGATACCTTATCACAGGATAAAGGAGCAACAGAACTTACGAGCACCAGTGTAGGATCTATGAAACCCCTCCAGGGGAAAACACTTCATAACCTTTCAAAATATTTTTGCGCAAAACTGTCCTTTCCCAGATACACAAACATTTACAAGATTGCTTTTTGGTTGTTGTTTTTTAAACCTCACTAGAAGCCCTTGATCATCAAGGTCTTGAAACTGTTTTATGTGCAAAGAATGGTAATATAATATGGCACATGACATTTCAGAACAAACACAACTCCTGACTTGCATGTTATCTCTGGGATGTTTGGGTTGTTAGGGGAGGGATAGTACTTCTGGTGCTCCTTCTGGGGTAGCTTGTTCACCTTTGGTCCCCACCTGCACTCAGCTCTCACTTGTGGCTCCTAGAAGCTGTCAGCAGGAGACAGCGGCTGCACCCTGGAAAATGGATTTGATTGCCTGGCTAAACCAGATGTGGGTTGCTGATGGGTCTCAAACTCTCAGTGAGTTAGGGATTCCCCCTGTGTGTGAAGACAGGTTCCAGCAGATTGAGTGGATGAGACCAATAGTGGATCCAATGGTCAAGGTGGTGGTTTCTGCCTGTGTTGTGGAGAGGAATGAGAGGGAGATGGGGTCATCAACCTGGGAAGGTAGCCCATCTGGGAGAAGGAAGACAATGATCCTAAACCTCTGCTGCCTTATGGCTATACTCCTTTTGAGAAACGCTTTGGGAGTAAACCCTGAGGAACAATAGGCACCCACTGCTTTGCAGGACATCTTCGGGAGAAGAAAAGGCTAAGGAGTAAACCCTACACAAATCCGGTGTGGAGTCCCTAAGATGGTTGGATGGCGCCTTGTCTGCCTCCTTCCAGCAACTCCTGCAGCCAAGCTGGTGCCAAGTATATTGCTCTGCTTTCCTTTGGACCCCTTCAGCGAGGCTGAGAGGGGGTCTGGTTGTATGGGCAGCCCAGGACTGCCACACACACTGTCCAGGCTTGCGTCCTGGGGAGCTGCCTTAGGTGCTGCTCACGCAGCAAAAAGCTACCAGTCTCTGCAACTACAGCAGTGATTCTTTTTTCCTTTCTCCTCCTGTGATGAGGCTGCATTTTAATGTTTTAATGTTGTATTTTAATCTTGTTTTTAAGTTGTATTCATTCAACTCGTTTTTATTATTGGTTGTTAGCCGCCCTGAGCCTGGCCTTGGCTGGGGAGGGCGGGGTATAAATAAAATTTATTATTACTATTACTATATTCTCCAGTGGTTTGACTTGACCCTCAGAGGAACATATATTTGTGTTTTTATATTGTAAACTGCCTTGTGATCTTCAAATGAAGGGCAGTATAGAAAACAAACAAACAAACAAACAAACAAACAAACAAACAAACAAATAACTACATACATGGATAATGTTTATCTTTATATGTGCCTGTGGGAATATGTGGGTGGATAATGAGACGTGAACAAATTTGATACTGCAAATGCTTCCATTACATTGGACCCAGACATCCCCACACCTGCATATTTAATACCCATATTTCCATAGCTGCTTAATAATAAAATATATTAGTTTTCCAAATTACCCATTTATGACCTGATTTTGAAGAATATTATGTATTTATTACTTTTAACATAGCCATGGGGGGATAAATATATAGAAAACAAGGAAGCAGCATAAGTAGCTCTGTCGGTTATTATTATTATTATTATTATTATTATTATTATTATTATTATTATCATTAAAAAGAGGTAATAAAAGGACATGTTTTGTAACATTTTATAACAAAGTAAAGTTAAAATTTATATTAAGTTTCCTCGGCTCTTTTTATTTTAGTTTTCCATTGTGCCAAGATGTGGTAATTATTGGGCAATTACAACTCAGTTGTAATATTTGGAAATGGGACAATAACATTCAAAACTTGATTTTTCTTTCTCCTCATGTAAATTAACTCAAATTGTTTTGTTCACAACATACAAACAGCAGGATACAAACTGTGCGCTGCGTCCACAGTGGCTTTTCAGTGGGTAGGATTACAGCTCACATACAACAAACTCACAATGGATGCAGGCACTATAATTATAAGGGTGAAAATCTTCAAACCCAGTTTATTTTTTCCATAAATATTATCTATTTTTCTTCACTTTTCTGCATTTTAATATAGGCAATCACTGCAGCTATTTATACTCCAAATATTTTAAGTATATTTAATAGTCATCTCAAGCAAATATTTTCACAGCTGCACAGCAATATAAAAGGGGGGAAGCCACAAAAATGTGTATCAGCACTTCTCCAAGCTGAAGGATGGGGTTAAAAACTGTGACAACTGCTTATATAACACAGAAACCAACACAAATGCATTTTTCTTCAGGTAAGGCAGCAGAACTAAAGAATCACAGCAACTATCAGGCATTGTGAAAAATACTGGTTGTCTCCATGCTGAGACCAGATGTGAATGATTGCCACAAGTCTGTGGAATAAACGTGGTTCTTAAATCCTCTTATAATTCTGCAGCCACCATGAAACTTTACTAAGTTTAAACTCTTTGATACATAAACATCAATATGAACAGCAGGTGATGAGATGTAGAATTGTTGAAAGTTAAAACAAATATATTTATAAAAATAATATAATATAATATCTTGTTTACAAATTTTACGCACACACACATACAGAGAATATGTAAGACTAGAAGCTATTAATAGGTTTTAATAGTTTCTTGCATTTTATGGAAGCAGTTTATCCTTAACTAAACAAAAACTCATATGCCAGTTCGCCTTTTCCTAACTCCAACACAGTAAGTTCTGTGAGAAAGACCCATAGGTGAAGACACAAAGTTCTTCCTCTGGTCAGGGACTTATGAGAGGACTACAAGTTGCAGAGAGTCCCTCAGCTGCCACTCCTCTGTTGGGGACAGAGCTCTGCTCTTTCTCAGGCAGATTTGCTCAAGCTTCCCCTGAAGTCCTCTAGAGTCTGGATCTCACCAATGAGATGTCACCCAACTCTAGGTCTTCCAGGTTCCTCAGGCCAACTACCTTCTGCTATCACTCTGGGCAGAAGGTGACCCTGAACTGCCACATGCTATGGTGACGGCCCTTTTATACAGTATTTCACCAATCGCCACAAGTACAGTGGTGCCCCGCAAGACGAATGCCTCACAAGACGGAAAACCCGCAAGACGAAAGGGTTTTCCGTTTGCGAGTTGCTTCGCAAGACGAATTTCCCTATGGGCTTGCTTCGCAAGAAGAAAGCCCATAGGGAAATCTCCGGGGACCTCTTTTAAATGCTGGTGGTGGGGAGCAAAGCCTTTCCCCCCCCCCTCCGGCCTTCAGAAGAGGTCCAGGAAGGCCAGCGGGGGCCGAAAGGCTTTGCTCCCCACCGCCAGCATTTTAAAAGCAGTCCGGGATAGCAGGGAAGCGCTTCCCGCTATCCCGGACGGCTTTTGAAGGCAGGCGGGGGAGCAAAGACTTTTGCCCCCCGCCGGCCTTCAGAAGAGGTCCTGCACCTCTTCTGAAGGCCGGCGGGGGGCAAAAGTCTTTGCTCCCCCCTGATCTCAGCGCCCGCAGGCTTCGGCATGCAGGCAACTCCAGGCAAGCAGCGGGAGCGCTCCCGCTGCTTGCGGAGAGGTATGCGAAGCCTGTCCCGGACGGCTTTTGAAGGCAGGCGGGGGGGGGAGCAAAGACTTTCGCCCCCCACCCGCCTTCAGAAGAGGTCCTAGACCTCTTCTGAAGGCCGGCGGGGGGCAAAAGTCTTTGCTCCCCCCTGCCTGCCTTCCCGGGAGAGTTTGATCTGTCCCGGAGGGCTTTTGAAGGCAGGCGGGGGGGGGGGAGCAAAGACTTTTGCCCCCCGCCCGCCTTCAGAAGAGGTCCAGGACCTCTTCTGAAGGCTGGCGGGGGGCAAAAGTCTTTGTCCCCCCTGCCTGCCTTCCCAGGGGCTTTTAAATCGCCCCGGACAGCGGAGAAGCCCTCCGCTGTCCCAGGGTTTTTTAAAATGCTGGGGGTGGGAAGAAAAGCCCTTGTCCCCCCCCCCAGCCTTCAGAAGAGGTCGGGGGACAGACTGTCCCCGGACCTGGTCTGAAGGCGGTTTCCATAGGAACGCATTAATTGATTTTCAATGCATTCCTATGGGAAACCGTGCTTCGCAAGACGAAAAACTCGCAAGAAGAAAAAACTTGCGGAACGAATTAATTTCGTCTTGCGAGGCACCACTGTATCTCCACACTTGCTAGTCAATTGGCCTACCAACGTTCAACAACTGGACCTTTTGAATCCTCCTTGGCAGCCAGTTTGATAGCTGACAGATCAAACTGAACTACTAAGGCTTATTTGTAGCAAACTTACACACTAGCAGTTATTTTTAAAGTGGGGATTATTTTTATATTGAAATAACATTTAAAATATTGTGCCTCACACTTTAGTGCTCCACATGCATGAATTTATATAATGCAACAACATTTAAGGAGAAAGCTGGGAGAGAGTAGAAGCAAGCTTTCAAGGGTTAACAAGAACACTTGGGAACATGCTTTGCCGCTGCTTGAGGCTCAGGTGGCCTCGGTGGTGCAGAATGCCTTCCATCAGTTTCGGCTAGTGGCCCAGCTGCGCCCCTATTTGGGCAGGGACAGCCTAACTTCTGTCATCTATGCTCTGGTAACCTCTAGGTTGGATTTCTGCAATGCATTATACGTATGCCTCTCAAGACGGTTTGGAAACTTCAGCTGGTGCAGAATTCAGCAGCCAGGTTGCTCACTGGGGCAAGATGGTTTGAGCATATTGCACCGATCCTGGCCTGACTGCACTGGCTGCCAATATTGGTTCAGGGACAATATGGGTGCTCTCCAGCTGCAGTGGCATGATGTGAAAAAGTTCAAGCTCTTAAAAATAAGCAAAATAGAGCTTAAGAATTAAGCAATTCAGGTGAATTGCTAATGCTGTCCTCTCAGTCTAGCGCTACGAATCTGACGCACAAGGAATGCAGCTGGTGCTCTGACATACATGTGTTATGAAGGCTTGGACATCCTGAAAGGGACAGCCACCATTCACATACTGACCTGTTTTGCACAACACAATAAGCCAAACTATGGCTTACCAGGACTGGATTTACAGTCGCCCTTTTTACTGTTGCTCTGTGCTGAGCCAAGACAAGGTTTAGCTCAGTGTGAACCCGTGTGAACCCCATTCAGTTCTTCCCTCACTAACCATGAGCAACCCTTGGCTCCAGCTCATGGATAAGGAGGAAAGAGCTTAACCAAAAGCCCGGGTTCAGACAACACACTGAGTCAAACCTTGGCTTAGCTCAGTCTAAACAGCTGGAAGCTACTCTCTGGAATGCCACATATTTGTGTTCTCCTAGTAAGCTATACACTATGGTTTAATATGTCATGCAAACCTGGTGAGTGTATTGTCTTGATAGACAAGCACTCTTGACACATTTCATTATAAATGTGTCTCCCACTTTCTCAGTACTAAGCTTAAGAACTTTCTCATACGCAGGTGCTTACGTTTCTCCACAAACAAGATTTGGATTTTTAAATTTAATTTTTAAATAATGCTTAATTTACACAGTCGCCTTCGTGCATCCTACATCCTCTGTTAGTCTTACGTGGCAGGAAAAAGAAGAAAGTGGAGACCTTGAGAAGAGATCATGAAGCAGTCAGCAGTCGGATTTATAAAGCAGCTGGGCTTAGTTTTTGCTGACCCATAGTGAGTGGGCATATGGCTGAACAGATGAAAAAGCAGAAAACTCAAATGCAGTTATTTTGAAAACAATGAAGGGAGAAGGAAGAGGCACAGGGTCCTGTCACAGGAAGGGGATTAAATGGTTGCCTGCTGTCGTTTTTTTAAAGGTTCAAGCATAGAATATCATCAAATATCCAGACTGTAAAGACACACACTGCTCCGTGAAAATTAGTTGTTTGCTTTCTAATTTCAGTAAGCCTATGCCAAAATCACTGGGCGGTATGAGTGATGTCCCTCTGCTCATGGATGGCTCCTTGTTCCACGTTTCCCCCTTTCATCAAGAGTTCGAGCGTCTTCAAAACCCATGACACTTTTGGTAAAAGCTGTTCTCCAATTGCAGCACTTGCAGGCCAGTGTTTTCCAGTTGTTGATGTTTATACTACCGTGTTTTTCGCTCTATAAGACACACTTTCCCCCTCCTAAAAAGTAAGGGGAAATGTGTGTGCATCTTATGGAGCGAATGCAGGCGGGAGGCTCTTCTCAGAGCTCCCTTTAAAGAGCTGTGTGGAGCGTGTGTGTATCCACCAGAGGTTCTTTAGTTCTCTGGTTCTTCTTTGAACCTCAGCTTTAGCGTTGGCATAGGTTTTATTCTTAGTGGGACAGTTTCTATCTCTTTGCCTTTTATTGTTAATAATGTGTTCAATCTCACTGGCCTTCTCATCAAACCTGTCCTGGGGTTTCTTGGTTTGGTATCCAACAGTTTGTTCACAGGCTGCAATAATGGATGTTTTTCGCTTGGTCCAGTGTTCCTCAATGTTATCAGAGAATTCCAAAAGCAAATGGTCCTTAAGAGTCATTGGGAAGCAGTCCCACTTAATAGGATCTTGAAGGGCTTGAGTGTTCATTTTGCACCTTGGTTTCCTTCCTTGAACCCTGCATTGATGTATAATCCTGATAGCCATCGTGGAGCGTATTAATCACAGCAGTTGTCGGCACTCATCATAGCTGTGGTAAGGAGCACATCACAGCAATCTTCAGCTCAGACAATTACATAGTCTAAGAGGTGCCAGTGGTTTGACCAAGGGTGCCTCCAATATGTTTTTTTAAAAAATATCGAAAGAGTGTGTTTGTAATAACAAGGTTGTGCGCTGCACATATCGTCAAAAAGTAAGATTCCATTCTGGTTGCTATTGCCAATTCCTTCTTTCCCAATAGTCCCAGGCCACAGATCTGAATCTCACCCAACTCTTGCATTAAAATCACCCAGGAGGATAAATTTATCCTCCTTGGGCGTCTCTGATAGGATGGTATCCAGCTGAGAGTAAAATTTTTAATCAGCTCTTTGAATCAGAACATTCATTTTAATGCATGAGAGAGTAACCTCCAGCCCCCCAGATGTCGTTGAACAACAGCTTCCACCATCTTTGACCATAGGCCATGCTGGTCAATAGGGCTTACTTCTGAGTAGGCATGTATTTAATGGTGCTGTAAATCTGCTTTTAAATTAGTTCTTCACATCAGTCTTAATTCACTTGCACTGCTTTTCAGCATATAATTCTGTAGCAACATCTTTTAAAAGTAATGAGCCCCTTTTAAAAATGAATACTCTACTACTGAAGAAAAACTAAAACGCCTATAAATTCCAAACTAGTATCTTAAAGCCATTTCTCAACATCCATTTCTGCATATTTTTCTTCTTGGATTCAGTATTGTGTTTGAAATAAAGCAGCAAATATCTTGGTTCTTTTCATTCAATGAAACAGCTTCCTAAGTGGTTCAGCACTCACTACGCTGGTGAGGACCAACAGTAGGAATGTATCTTTATCCACAGGCAGCCAAAAAAGTACCATCTCCATCTTGGAGTAATTTATCCAATAAGATGATTTAGGGGACAGTTCAATGGCACCAGTTTTGGAACGCAAAAGCAGAGGGGAAGGAATATAAATCAAAGGTGACTGGCAGGTAAAGGATATATTCAGCAATCAGCCAAGCCATGTGCACACTGGCACAAATTCAACAAGATCATTTATAAAAAATTTAAGTCAGGAATACACAAAAGGGGGTCTGGTGCTAACTAAATCCACAGATAGATTACACGCCACTGAAATAAACACTTCCAGATGCTGGTGTACAAAAACCTTTCACAGAAAGAAATGTTTTCTTTCATAAATCTGAAGGGAGGAACCTTGGGTAAAGCAGAGAGGAAAACAAGGGCTCCATACTGTGACCTGACTTCCTACTGCTTTTGCGGAACTGTTCATTTTTTCCAATACAAAATGTAACATACAAGAAAACAATATCCTGAAACACAGCATTAACTATGTCAATGTTTTGGTATCAAAAAAGAGTACCTTGGAGTATTTTATAAAGTACTTAAAACTGATGTGGTCTCACTGACTTGAAACCCAGCTCTTGCTAATGTTCTCCATGGCAGGAATTTTGTATTTAAAGAAAACAGAATTTCCTGAGGACTTTTCTCCATCTATAAATTATGTAAATTACATATGAATTCATTTCCAGCATTCAAACCAAAAATATTGAACAGCATAGACTGTTAAGACAGGCTGTGTTACGTTGCTTTGTTTGACCCAGTTTTAACAAATACAAGGCATCCAAGTTTGTGTTAGGCTTATCATACGTCTGTGTAAAGTAAGCCCTACACACTTTAATATGCTTGATAATATTTAATCAGAAACAATGAGTTAATATTATTTTATTCATACTAAACAATGTTTTTTAGGAATTGATTCATTTGCTTTGTTGGGAATGTTCTTCTTTCTCAAAGAAGTCCTCCAAGTGTGAAATGCAACAGTTCACAGAACTCAGATGCAACAAGTGTTGGTGCTCCGTTCTCCAGCGCCCGTCTCCTCAGCTCCCTCCTGCCTGAAGTAGCTTCCAACGTCCAGGCAAGAATCCAGCTGGGTTCTACCTCTCCCTTGCAATAGTCTAGCTCAACTAGACATGCACAGAGAACTAGACATGCACAGAAAACCAACATGCACAGTTCAAGACATGGAAATACAGCACACCTTAACAGAAAACATTGAGCCATTTTTGGATTGCAAAGGAAGGATCTGAACACTCTCTTGGGTTTGTTTGGTTCTGGCTGCTTAAGGAGTGTACAGTATCATTTCAGTGCTGAACCAAGTCTTTGCAACTATGGTAAGCATATTAATATTGCACCTGTCACTGCCTACCAAGATCAGTGCTGCACTATTGGCCATTGATAAAGGAGACATGACCTAAAAATGAATCATTGCTCCAGCTTCCAAGGAAGTGTTCCACATAAGCAGAATGCCTCATCTGGAGGCCTAAGAGAGAGCAGTGGGAAGCAGAGGGTACCTGAGCTTTTCCAATTCCCTTATATGGATTATATAAGAATATTAATATGGCGGCCAAGAACTTATGAGAGAGAGAAGAAATAAAAGAAGGAAGTGGCACCCAGCCAGAAGGAAATCCAACCTTAGCTAGCAGCAAGCCGAGACTGCAACTTCTGGGTAAGGAAGTGTTCAAGAAACAAGGGCTAAAAATTGGCCACAGGTAGAGTAAGTGGACAGCTACATCTCCAGCGGCTTAACAATATGTGGAGCACTGGGTTATTCACCGCAAGTGGAGTAAAGGTGGGCAGGGGAAAGAAAAAGAAGAAAAATCTTAGTATGTTCCTTAATATCCATGAGGGAAATAGAACTTATGTTTTCATGGTTCTACTGGAAACATTTAAATCAGTGTTTGGGATAAAATAATGGCCATGTCAAATTATATTAGTGTCTTACCATAGCAATTTGCACTCTACATTTAAATGAAAAAACTTTGAAGTATCAAAAAAATGTACTAGGGAACTTCTGGTTTACAATATTTATGGTTTTAAATACTTAAATGTAATAAGAAATGTTTATGTTCTTATTTATATGCCAGGGTCTATAAATGATAAAACCATAGTCACCATCTTACAAGAATGAAAGTCCTTCATAAAACTAATACTACGGCAACATGTTATTCACAATATCAGTTCTCTTGACCTAAGCCTTCAGACACTGTTGAACGTACTCCAGGAAAAACAGAAAAACTGCCCAGAGGAATGGCCATTAGCAAAAGCATAGGCACCAAATTGGAACAGGAAGAAACAATGAAGGACTGCATGTGATCTCCTTGTGTGAGCATTGAACTGGGCCTCTAACTCCCACCTGCTACAAACTTTATGTACATCACCCACTGCTTAATATGGGCATGTGCAAATCCCCACATATAAAAATCAATGATGTATTAAAATTATCTGTGACAATCATGATCATATTTCTGATTTGAAACCATAAAACCAAGAAGAGCAGTTACATTGAATTCAAAGGCACACTGCTGGAGAGAATATGACACTGTGCCAAGCGACATCTTTTCTAATTGATGCTGTTATTGACAATTTCCATCAAGAGCAGATGAAGCCAAAAGCTGGACTAGGCAGTTACTGTTAGCAAAATTTAGCAGCAGAGGGTAGGCAATGATTTTTCAGTGATTAAATCAATGCAAAAAAAGTTTCAACGTGATTTAATTACAAAATATTAACAGTGGAGGGGCTTTGACTATTTCTAATGTTTTGAAATGGGTGAAGTGGCATTTGTCCATCTGATTATTATTGGTTTGTGGGAACACAAAGGTGGGCTCCCTGCTGAATTATGGGAGATCCAAACGATATTGGAATTCTGCTAACTCTTGAAGACACCTGTTTAGACAAGCATTGCCTTGATCTCCAGACTTGAATCACCTTCTTATATTGTTGCTTTAACTGTTTCAACTGTTTTCAGCTATCATGATGTAACGGGCTGGTTCATTGTATATTTTAATTAGCAATGTTTTTAATGTAGTTGTTATGTATTTTAATTATGGGTAACTGTATTTTTATAAATGGGTTTATTTTTGTTATTGTGTTGTTTTATTTGTCTGTGGACAGCCTTGATGTTTCTTCTTGAAATGAAGAGCAGTATATGCATTGTGTTGCTGTTGTTGTTAATGCTGCTGCAGTGGAGAACTCCACACAATGGCCTTCAGCAAAACAAACAACACTAAGTATGATTAAGTCCCAGCCTCTATTTAAATGAGTTTTCGTGTCCTTTTGCTTTTGGGGGTGGGGGTGGGGGGTGGGCTGCGTGATTTCTGTTCTCATCCTGAGGTAAAGTTCTTAACCCAAGGTAATATTTCTGAGTTAGCGGAGTCTGTAACCTGAAGCATATGTAACCCAAGGTGCCACTGTATATGAATGCCACTGATGCACACACACTATATTCCTCCCCAAGTGCAGCCAACAAAATGCAGTGAACCACCAACTACTTTTTAAATTTCACAGCTTGTTATAGCTGCAGCTACTCACCAAAGCTATCGAGCTGCTATTTAAAACTTTCTAAACTCTGCAATGCACATTTGCTGGCATCCGAGCAATTTACCTTGCTAAATTGCTATATTGGACATTTGTTTTAAACAGAAATGGAACCGAATACATAGTGATGGTAGAATATTTAACACACAATTTTTGTTTTGGTTTTTGCTAACTCTCAATATAGTTGGGAACTTACCCCATGAGCCTAGATTTGCCACACACAAAATATAAAGTTACCTGAACATGATTATGGCCAAGTGAAGGCTGCTTTAAACTGCTTTCCACATGACATTTGTAAGCACTTGTATCTCCTTTATTTTGATGTCCGTGGAGAAAATATCCTGAAGTGGATAGGCAATGCTCATGAGCAGCTCTGCTTAATGCCCTTAAGCTCAAGCTCTGCTAAATGCCAAGTGGTGGTCGTACAGGGTGCAATGTCCCTTTGCTTTCCTGTTCTGTGTTACATCCACATTAAAGTGATAGGAAATTTTAACTTGGGCAAATAGCCAATGAAGAAAATAGTTACAACTGTGTAAGACTACATATTTCTTTTAAAAGAGTTTCCATCCCATAGCATCAAGTTATCCCCAGTAGAGAATGCCAACTTATTTTTCATTTAGAAGCTTATTTTTCATGTAGTTAGGGACACTTTTTGGCATGCTGCCATGGCAACTTCAGTTGAGGTGCTCAGTAATCTCTCAGAAACTCACAGCTTGTCATATTTTAATGCTTCAGCATAAAACAACACTGTCTTTTGAATGACCGTATTGTCAACACAAGCAGATTAATTTTAAATCAGCAACATACTGTACATGAGGGGAAATGGGACAAACACCGCCCCCCCCCCGAACTGCAAACTTTGCAGTCATAAACCCCTTTAAAGAGATAGGTTGAAATAGTAATTCAGAATCAGGACCACAAATTAATCAATAAATTGTTTACAGAACATCTTTTTATCTTTTGAAATAAGTATCTATAGTCCAAAACATCAATGAAAATGTCTTTCCCTCCAAAATCCTCAGGAATGGGGATAACTTATTTTAAGCATTAGCTAACTTAGGCGACCCTATTACTTTTTTCAGAGGGTGCGGCTGGTGATTCAGTGTGTGGCGGGGGGGGGGGGGAGACTTCTCTCAGGGCCAGATCCAGAAACCCCAAACGCAGGGGAAGTACTTCCCCGAGAAGAGCCTGTGGAACCAAGGATGCCGCCTTGCCCTCCGCAGCCCCAGAGGACTCCATCTTCCAAAGCCAGCCTGGCCTCCGTGAAATGAGGAGGCAGCTTTTGGTGAAGGTGGACTAGCAGTTAATACAAAGCTGCCGCTCCTATAGAAGGCTCAGTCTAGGAGTACCTACTGCTGAAGCAACGTCTTAGTATCTCATCATTATATATTTCTTTATCCCCCACCTCTTTCCCTGGCAGGACTCAAGGTGGCTTACAGATAAAAATAAGACCCGCTACCACCAAGAAGACCCTGTCTCACCTTTCCACCAAGTGTGCCTGTGAGGGAGGTGGGGCTGAGAGAATGGCCTCCCCCAAAGATCTCAGGACCTGGGCAGGTATGTATGAGGGAATACAGTGGTACCTCAGATTAAGTACTTAATTTGTTCTGGAGATCCGTTCTTAACCTGAAACACCACTTTAGTTAATGGGGCCTCCTGCTGCCGCTGCACCGCCACTGCACAATTTCTGTTCTCATTCTGAAGCAAAGTTCTTAACCCGAGGTACTATTTCTGGGTTAGCGGAGTCTGTAACCTGAAGCGTCTGTAACCCAAGGTACCTCTGTATGGTCTTTCCAACAGCTAAGATCTAAGCATATAGAGCTTTCTAAGTAATAAGCAGCACTTTGCCCTGTGCCCAGGAACAGACTGGCAGCCAGTGGAGCTGCTCCAGCAAGGGACTTGTCTGCTCCCGATAGCCAGCTCCAGTCAACAATCCGGCTGCAGCTCTTTGAGCCAGCTGAAGTTTCTGAGCCCTTTCCCAAGGCAGCCCCACGTAGAGTGTTACAGTAATCCAAACAGGATGTAAATAAGGTGTGTGTCCCTATGCCCAAATCAGGCATCTTAAGGAACGGGAGCAGCTGGTACACTAGCTTTAACTCTGCAAATGCACTCCTGGCCACTAGAAACTGGGCATCAATGTCCAGGTCTAACCAGCAACTGGAAGGACCTTAAAGTACCTTGGCTAATGACCAACCTGGCTAACAAGCCATTTGAAGTAAAATGCCTATCGGCCTTTTTCACTCCTCTCACAATAAGCTCCCTTTTTGCCCCAACCTTGCAATCCCTTCTGGCCAAAGGTCAGTGCTGTACCCTCTACTGAAATGAATGCAGATGTCCACAGGTACAAGAGCCCCAAGTGTGCATCTGGAGCAGTACAATGACAGTACCATCGTTTTGGTGAACTTCATTTATGCTTAGAATCCTGATCAGTTCACATCCCACACCAAACGTGAGATTTCAGTACAATGAGATTTCAGGTCTCAGGCCCAGCTATTCCTCTTCACATACACCCTCCCAATGGGATCGGCTTAGGCAGCCATAGCCATCTATAAATGGTGAGCAGCTTGGGGGATCGAGCATATGGCCCCACAGCCCATTGTGGATTTTTCTTAGGTTAGAACTTAACCAGAAGGTGAAGGCTCCATAAAAGCCAGTCTCTCTGAATATGTCACATCAGAAATGAATTCTCTGTTAAGAGACAAAATCTGGCACACAACTTTCTTCGGAGTATTCAGTCTTCACAATACTGCAGTACCTATAATTTAAAATAACTATACACTCAAACTTTGTAGCAACTCTGAACATTCAAACAAACAAAAAGAATAATTTATAATTAAAAGGGAATAATATTTAAAAGGGGAAAAAACTTTGTTGTCTTTCCAAAAACAGACAGAAAATGCTGTTTTATTTCCCCAAAGAATTATGCCATTTTATAAAGAAAAATTATGGTTGCCACAAATTGCTCTCAACAATTCCAAAGCTTCTTCAGCTGACCACTTGAAAATCAAAGTGCTTTAACATTATAAATATAGCTTCTTATGACTCTGTTATTACATACTGTGTATGGGGAAAGGGGTCCAATCTTGTGGCCATAGCGCCGAATGGCCTCTCTGATGTGGGAAGGCTGGATGGCATCACTCTGAGCTTCTGCACCACAAGCAGCAGAACTCTGTAAGAGAAAAACACATTCAGCGAGGCTAAATCAAAAACATATAACAAGCGCACACAGTCCATTAATTAAGATAATAAACCTTTACAAAAGGGGCTGCTCTCCGTTTCCTCTCTGTCCCCCACCCCACTTTTTGAGTATGGTTGCCACATACGTTGTATGAAAATACAACCAAAACACCTATTCACAAATCAAAGGGCACTTTAAAATGATTGTTTCCTATAAGATAAAGGAAAAACTGTATGAGTTCTTTAGTGCCTAAGAGCATCAGGGAATGACAGCTTGCTGCGACCTTCCAGCAGGTTGTCTCAGCTGGTGCAAGACACTGCAAAAATGCTTAGAAGAGCTACTAGGGGCCAAACAGCAACCTCCAGCCCTGTCTTCCTTCTTTACTCCATTGTCAACAGAATCAGCTGATTCAATTCTCCATGCCAGAGAAGAAAGATGTAGGAGTCCTTATTCCAGTAGGTTTAGTCCCAACATATGAGCTCTGCTGCCTCCAGTGATAACTAAGATCAGAATTCTTTATGACAGGAAATCAGAAATGGATTCCTTATGTACCATCACCAGTCCTAGCTAAATTATTTTAACTTTCCTTGAGATCTTTTTTGGCCTTAGTAAGACCTCCCCCCATCTGCCTAATTCCCCCCTTCCCCAAATGAAATTCTGTGGAAACTCTGGGGATTTTAACTGCAGTATTAGTTAACTTCTCAAAATAATCAGGAAGTGTAGTTTTGCCTGAGTGCTTAAAACTATATTTGCCAAACTAAAAATGGCCAGCTCCAATTTCCACTTACAGATGGGTAGCCGTGTTGGTCTGCCATAGTCAAAACAAAAAAAATTTCTTCCAGTAGCACCTTAAAGACCAACTAAGTTAGTTCTTGGTATGAGCTTTCGTGTGCATGCACACGGATGTGTATCTGAAGAAGTGTGCATGCACACGAAAGCTCATACCAAGAACTAACTTAGTTGGTCTTTAAGGTGCTACTGGAAGAAATTTTTTTTGTTCCAATTTCCACGTTAGTCACATATCTTGACCTATGACAGATCCTGGGTCCTGCCAGTTGATGGGTCACATGTTTTGTGATAACCACTTTCCATTGCAAAACTTAAAAAATTGAATTCTCCTAATGTTCTGGCGGTGGTCAATGACTAATTGAGATCTAATTTGCACTCTCTGTGGTCAGGTATGTTTGCTCACAAATGTGCACACTGCCAAAGAAAGTAATAGCTTGTATTATGTACCTGTTGTGCCAAGGTTGTGTGTGTGTGTGTGTGTGTGTGTGTGTGTGTGTGTGTGTATCTCCTGCTCAAAGGCTGGTAAAATTCTACAAGGAGATTCCTAATGTTTGTTCAGCAATGTTTGCACTTTGACACGTCACTTATCTTTAATTCTGTAACTTATATACCGTTTCATTTTAAAGCAGCATTTCTCACCAGATTTGAAAGTCTAACAAATCTTTTTTAACAATTCATGATTATTAAGATCCCCAACACTGTTATCACAAATGATAAATAACATTTGGAGGAGCGGTTAATGATAAGAAAGGAGAATTGGAAGGGGCCATGATCTCTAGTCCAACCCCCTGCAATGCAGGAATCCTTTTGCCCAACCTGGGGCTTAAAGCCCTGACCCTGAAATTAAGAGTCTCCTGCTCTACCAACTGTGCCCAGAGACATTATTACCTCTCTTCAAGGGAAAAGGGCTCCTACCGCCAGCTTCCATAAAATCAAAACAATGACTAATTTGGGGGGGGGGGCACCTATTATGAACAAAACAGATAAAAATCTTAGTGATAAATATAGGATAAAACCAAACTAGAATGGGCTTAATATTTAAAAAATAGGTTCCGGCGCAGACGCCATGGCAAACAGCTGTGTCCGTGGTAGCGGATGCCAGCTGTGCAGTAATTAAAGATAATCTGGGAGTGGTTATCCTTGCAAGCCCCCTCTCCCCCGGTCAGGGGAGGAGAGCTTTCCCTTGTGATTCGTCCGATAACTTTCTCTCGCTCTGACGGAATGCGAAGGCAGGGACGCTGAGGGTATAGCACTGCACGTATTGGAAACTCCCCAAGGTGGTCACCATGAGTGGAGGTATCTCTGTTTCTTATAAGATGCATCTGAATTTGGACGTAAGAAGCAGACATGTTTCGGGAGAGGAAGAAAGATAACCTGCGAAATGAATCTGCCACTGAGTGCCAAGGTTTTCAACTGGAGAGGACTCTCATCATTGCAATTGGAGTACTATGTAAGTGAAAGAAGGCCCTGTTTTTTCATTACATTATTTTCTGCTGTGTTACATATCAGCAAACCTTCACTGAAAAAGAATCAATTATTAATGGAGTGGGATTATTAATGGATTACAGCTATGTATGGAATGCAGGGGAACTTAACTCATGGTTTTATCTATGGAATACCGGAAATAAGAGACTGTGTGGAATTTTGTGATGATTTGTACATTGCCAATTAAAGAGAGTGCAATTGGATCTATTGTGATTTTGATAAGACGCCAGCTCGTTACAAGCAAGGAGATAAAAGAAGCTGGACCCTGGATAGCTTTCGGTTTCAAAGCAAGATGGAGGAGCTGTGGCGTACTTTCAAATCACCTCTCAAAGAATTGGCAAGGGTGAAGAAAGATGACTGATTCCAACATGAAGAAAAGAAGAAGGAAAATAAATATTCCACACAGCTAAAGGGCAAAAACTCCCCCTGCAAATTAATGGATATGGATTTATAAAAATATGAATGAGATCCATTACATCAGTGGCTGCCAGAACAAAGGATTAAGATTGGAATGGTGGAACTTGGACTAATTAAAAGAATTGGTGCAGGATCAAGGAAATAACATCAACTCCTGATAGCCGGAACAAAGGAAGTTAGACAAAATTGTTTAATTCGGAACTGTTTAATTGGCTTTTTTGATTGTATTGAGATTTGGTATGGCTTGGCATTGTATTAATGTGGCCTCTATTGGATTGTTATGAATGAAAAATTAATTAAAATGAATTTAAAAAATAGTTCAATTGTCTCAAAGGGAAAAACCACACCTAGTGCCAGGTGAACCTCTTTGGGAATATTCTCTCTTAAAAATTGCATGGAACCTGGAAAAAGGCTTCTGAGGATCCTCAGAGCAGGTTCAAGTGGGAGGAGGCAGTCCTTTGGGTACCTGGGGGCTCTGCATAGGGCTCTGATCTTTTAGGTAGATGTTTTAAAAGTCATGGGAGGTGACTCAGTTCCAGTTAGTATTCTAGTTGCTATATTTTGAACTATCTACATAGCATTTCCCATTGGCAGCCTCAAAGATAGCAGTAATTCAAATAGGAATGTGCAAGATCTCTAATTGTATTCTCCAAAGGATACTGAATTGTCATTTGAAATCACACATTTGACAGCATGAACATTCTCAACATGTGTTGAGAATGCTCTGGTCATGAATTTGCTGCACTGGACTAGATAACTCTATGATTCTATGCTCCTAAACCATCGCCTGGTGTCTAATCCTTCAGGAACCACTCGAAGGCCTGGTCAATCCATACATGCTGCAGAGAAAGATGGTAGCATCCTGAGGTACAGTGGTGCCTCGCAAGATGAAATTAATTCGTTCCGCGAGTTTTTTCGTCTTGCGATTTTTTCGTCTTGCGAAGCACGGTTTTGGAAAAGTTTTGGGAAAGCTTCAAAAATCACCAAAGTCTTCAAAAACCTAAAAAAAAGGCTACCACACCGCGTGCTATGAGTTGCTCCTCGAAGTCAAGTCGCAACTGTATTAACGGTTTTAAGAAAAAGGAAACAAATTTGCAAGACGTTTCCGTCTTGCGAAGCAAGCCCATAGGGAAAATCGTCTTGCGAAGCAACTAAAAAAACCAAAAACCCTTTCGTCTTGCGAGTTTTCCATCTTGCGAGGCATTCGTCTTGCGAGGTACCACTGTATTAGAACGGGTTGTAACACTTCAGATTATAGGTACAGGATACCTAGAGGTGTACTTAGGCTCCTTTGTGCCCTTGGCAAGGAGCTGTGTCGGTCCACCCCCCCGGACCTTGTGCCCTTGCCAGAAGTGAGCAGAGGTGTGATTTTTGCACCACCTGTTCCCTTGGCCAACCTAGGCAACACCTGAGAATACCATTTTGAACAGATAATTAACATTATAAGTCTACATTAAAAGACAACAGCAACATTTCTAAATGTCTCTAATATACAGTACGGTATACTTATAATTGCAATATTCATTCCTCCTGTCTTTGCAAACCCACTTTCTTCCTCTTTCGCTGCTTGGCTTTTGAGGAGTCTTGCCCAATGCTGCCATTGCCCATGGATCCAGACGGAGCCTTCCCAAGGTGCTGTGGGCCTGCAGCTGGAGGGGTGGGCGTTGGTGGCGGGGTGCTTTCAGGAGAGTCTGGACTGGTCTTCAGACTTGTTGCTTGCCCCAAAACATGCATCTAAATAGACCAACAGCAGTTAAAACTGAGTTAATTGACTATGACTATTGTTCTCTGAATATAGCCACCAGGCAGTAGAAGCACAAACCCAGAACATTTACAGAGCTCTAGTTTAGAATCTGGGGCACACCAGGTAAGTGAATGACATTTATTTGTATAATTAAAAAAAAATTCTAGATGGCTTAACCAAATATTAAAAAACTCAAAACTGTTTGCATAAAATAGTGTGATTATTTATGAAAAAAGTACTGATAAATCAACAAGTAGACATAATAAAAATATTTAAAATATACATAATATATTCCTCCTCTTGATCTGTTGTAAGGAGGAAGGATGGGCTGGAGCCAATCTCTCTCCATGGACCCTCCTACGAGCAAGCCTGCCAGCATGATTCTTTCTGGGCATCACACATACAAGAAGCAGCACAATAACCCACTAGGACACAGAGGAGCAAATGCAAGCGGAATTGTACTCATTCTCCTAGAAGGGAGAGGATTGGGTCGAGACAGACCCACAAGCACCACCGAAAGAATGGCCCTGCGCTGATATGCCAAGTTCATCTTTGGTCCCATATTTACCTCAGCAGAACTATGATACTGAATGAAAGTAGCAGATATTGCATGGCTGAAAGGGTCCCCAGCTTTGGGAGTCATGTCCTGTTTGACGAGAAGGGCCAGGTCCACCAGCTGAGGAAAAAATGGAAGAGCCAGTCTTATTTACTTGTTGGCTACTTTATTAACAAAGATATGCACCGTAAAGTTTAGGTTTCAACTTCATTCTGAAAAATATCACAGCCATTATGTAGCATGTGCTTGGACAGGTCTGGATCTTTGCCATAATAATAATAATAATAATAATAATAATAATAATAATAATAATAATAATAATAATTTATTTATACCCC
This sequence comes from Podarcis muralis, assembly GCF_964188315.1. Classification (NCBI taxonomy): domain Eukaryota; kingdom Metazoa; phylum Chordata; class Lepidosauria; order Squamata; family Lacertidae; genus Podarcis; species Podarcis muralis. Next base: position 120,271,448 of record NC_135657.1, read on the forward strand.
GCCCATCTGGCTGGGCTTCCCCAGCCACTCTGGGCGGCTTCCAGAAAAATATTAAAATACTGCGATACATCAAACATTAAAAGCTTCCCTAAACAGGGCTGCCTTCAGATGCCTTCTAAAAGTCTGATAGTTCTTGTTCTCTTTGACATCTCATGGGAGGGCGTTCCACAGGGAGGGCGCCACTACCGAGAAGGCCCTCTGCCTGGTTCCCTGTAACTTGGCTTCTCGCAGTGAGGGAACCGCCAGAAGGCCCTTGGTGCTGGACCTCAGTGTCCGGGTAGAACGATGGGGGTGGAGACGCTCCTTCAGGTATACTGGATATACATGCAGAGTTTTCCAACCTATCTTGCACATTGTGTTGCATTAGTCTATAGCATCATTTTACACTCCACAGCATGCACACACACACACACACACACACACACACACACACACACACACACTGGTACCTTGGGTTAAGAACTTAATTCGTTCTGGAAGTCCATTCTTAACTTGAAACTGTTCTTAACCTGAGGTACCACTTTAGCTAATGGGGCCTCCTGCTGCCGCCGGAGCACAATTTCTGTTCTTATCTTGAAGCAAAGTTCTTAACACAAGGTACTATTTCTGGGTTAGCGGAGTTTGTAACCTGATGCGTCTGTAACCCGAAGTACCACTCTGTGTGTGTGTGTGTGTGTGTGTGTGTGTGCATGAAAAGGGAAGGGCATTCCCCACCGCAAATTCTCTGATCCATGTAGTGCACTCATTTACCTGTGCGACAGTCTCATAAGCTAAATAAGCCAAAATTTCCATGGCAACAGCATTGGGTTTTATTTCCATGCTGCTACAGTCCAGCCAGTCCCGGAACTTGGAAGCCTTCTTGGCTGGGCAGATAAAACACAAAAGAGGTGCAATGTTAATGTTGACTCCTCTTCTACATTTCACTATTCATAAACGGCAAGAGATGATAACCCTTTGGCATAAGGAGCAGAAGTTGCCATTCTGGATCCTGAACACAGTGGCTGTGATCTAGGAGAACCAGAATGTGATTAGGCATTAATTACCAATGAACATGTCTGCTTCTTCCAGGAAGCTCCTAGTTGGCATGCTGACTGAAGCTCATTAATATTAAGGCCACATGAACATCCAGATGTAGCACCAACTCCAGCAGCACCCAGGAGCATTGAACATGCACAAATTGAGAGCTGCCTGTATGTAATGACATTAAGGAGTGTTCTGTGTTGTGTTATGATGCCAGACCAAAGTCCATGTCCACTGAACCCAGCCTTCAATTGCACCTCCGAGTAGGTATCCTTATGTCCATATGGTACTTCTCAGGTTAGCAGGTTTAAATAGGATTATTAAAATATAGCCATGATTCTTGTTTGCCCTCTGTGTGTGAATAATAACACAGTACTGTGTCCCACCCCCTCAATGCTTCTCAAGTTCAAGGGTTTTCAATGATACTATTTTGCATATTGAAGATTCATATTGGTGTGGTCTCAAATATATAATTATTTGGTGCAAACTGTGAGTGCATCACAACCTTCTCAGATGTTTACATTACTTTAATATGAAAAAAATTGTCAGCACAAATATTTACAGTTGTCATGCAATGGTCTAAAAACTAAGCTCACAAAAAGGCACTGAATAGTAACTACACTACTTACAAGACCAGCTTCCCCACTGCCTGACATTTACAGAGGGCGCAATCTTGGATGGGTCATTTATTTTTCACATTGTGATCCATAAGCAAATTACTCATTTCTCCAAATTTAATGCTTGCTATGGAACACCACTGTGCTTTCCTAATGCAATGCCATGTGCTCTTCTGTCGTGCTTTTCAGTGCAGTCTCTTTATCTCCAACTTGTAACTCGTAAGTATCATCTGCTTCTAGAGTGCTCTCTTTTTGTATAACGAAGCCGACTGTAACTGTGTCCCACAAATCTTTTAATGGGTTGTTTCTTAAGTTTGTTAAAGTTCTAATGCTTTCATTATGTTATTTGGCACAACAGCAGTATGCACTGATGATTTTTGTAATTTGAAACAAGCACAGAAAGAAGCTTACAAATATTAATTTAGAAAACATGTTGGGCAGAAATGGAAATTAAGTTAGTATTTTTCGCTCTATAAGACGCACCAGACCACAAGACACACCTATTTTTTGGAGGAGGAGAACAAGAAAAAAAATATTCTGAATCTCAGAAGCCAGAAGAGCAAGAGGGATCTCTGCGCAGTGAAAGCAGTGATCCCTCTTGCTGTTCGGGCTTCTGGGATAGCTGTGCAGCCTGCATTCGCCCCATAAGCCGCACACATATTTCCCCTTACTTTTTAGGAGGGAAAAAATGAGTCTTATAGAGCAAAAAATACGGTAATTTAGTTAACATTAGCTAACTTCAAATAACTACTAACTGATGATCAAGTACTTTTCTCATCACTGCAGCTGAACTTTCTTACCTTGTGTGACAGACCTCACTAAGGAGGTGCAGACCATTACTCTGAAAAATATAAAGTTCTTAATATTTTCCTCAAATAGGTTTCATCCAGGTCAGGGGTCAAGCAGGCAGTTGACATGTCTTGCCTCTCACAGAAACATTGTGCAAGTAAATTTTTAGAGTGAACCTTAAGCTACACCACAATCTCATTAGAACTATCCTCCATTGCTAACGATCCTACTGGACTGCGGTCCGGGCTTTCCCTTTCCCTGCTTGAAATTCTAGTGTGACAGCAGTGGTACCCAATAGGTGGAATGTTTTCTATTTTATTTTTATTTATTAAATGTGTATTCTGCCCTTTAATCGAAGATCTCAAGACACTTCACAGAATAAAAATACAATATAAAAACACAAAATACATAATAAAACAAGAACACAAATAAAACAAAGCAATGTTCATATATTATCATTTATTTTAAATGCTTTTTAAAGGAGGAAACCTGCTCCAAAGTGTTGGTGGTTTCTTGATGGGGGGGGGGGGCCTAGTCAGTCAATAACATGTGACGCCAGCTTCCATGTGAAATGTTCAGAACCATTTTCCCCCAGGGCTGAGCTCCATAGAGAACCAAGTACATTTATAATGAACGTGGGGGGGGGGGGAGGCCTCCAAAGCAGCTTCACTGCTCAGAAAATACGATATGTGTATTCATCCTTAATTTGCACAGAATGATGCTGAGACCCAATGGGCATGACCAGTGCTCTGAAATCAGCAGAGCCCTCTGCAAGACCCTGGGATTCCAGGACAGACGTTTGGGGTGCTTCAGCAGAGAAACAGATTTGGAAAGGAAGATAAAAAGTTTAGAAAATGCTAAGATAAGGGGGGTGATCTCTTTCCATAATAGAAAAGAATACTGTTTAGACATCTCATTTTCTGTACTTAAAGCTCTCTCATGTTCCAGAATGGTTCGAGACAATTCACTTGTTTGCATTTCTGAACCCATTTCGGAGACAGTGGAGAACAACCACCAAGTCTATGCTACCTAGTCCAACATTCCATTCCCAGAGTGGCCTGTCAGATGACTATGGGAAGATCACAGGCGTGACATGAGCACTGTATCGCTCTCCCACTCCTGTTCCGAAGCAGCTGGTATTCACAGCCATGCTGTCCTTAACCCCTCTTATCTCATGGCTACTAGCTTCTCTTATCTGTTTGTTCTGCAGTCTTGGTGAGGGTCCCTCCCAACTCTACAAGCCTATGATTCTATAAGCATTTTTTTTTGTACATCATTTGACTGGACAACTGCATTACAAAAGTCAGAGAAGTGTGAATTTTCAAAGCTTTTTTAAAAATCCAAGTAAACAATAACTGCCAACCCACATGAATAGTTGCAAGCTTATTGACACTCTCAAAGAACACTAAAAGGTTAGTGGGACAAGGCTTAACTGTTTAATGCAACAATGCTACCACCAAGTTATCCAGAACAGATGTTAAACTTGGAGAACTATGGGCCTCCAAAGCCTTAACCCGGTTCCCAATTTGGCCACAAAGCTGGTTCCCCAAACCACAGCCACCTGCCTTATACCTGACATCACACAGGGTAGCAGATGTGTGGCAGGTGAGGGGACGGCTCCCTGCCAGTAGAAGGGTTTGCAAACACCTCCTAGCAGCTGATAGGCAGGGACCACTGTATGGGGGGGGGGTAGCAACCCCCTATACCTTTGCCCACATGGTTTGACTTCAAACCACCCAGGCAAAGGGAATCACTTCACCTGATGTCATGGTGATGCCATGGTCTCTGCTCCCAATTCTTAGCTCCTGGATACGATGCAACAGCTGCCTACATCTCAGATCTAACTAGGCCTGGGCAATGTATCAAGACATCGTCCGGGACCGGTTTGATGGCCAGAGCATGAAGGCACCTTCACCCAGCAGTGGGTGGGGCTTGCCTGTGCCTTACCTTCCTTCTGCGCTGCCTCCTTCCTCCCTGCGTCGAGTGCTGGCAGCAACAGGACCAGCAGCAGTTTCACCCTGGGACCACCTGGGGCCAGGGCTGGTGCTGCTTGTTCCTCCCCTCTGCGCGCCGCCGGGTGCTGTCAGTGGAGGGAGCGGCAGTGCTTTCACCCCACCCAGTGCCTCGCAGGGCTGGGGCTGAAGGACGCTCCTTCCTTTTCAACATCATGGTGCTACACCACAATGTTGGAAAGCTGCTATCGCCCAGCCCTGGATCTAACACATCCTCACGTGCACCAATGAGACCACATTGCCACAAGCACAGAAAAGCAAAACCTCCTGCAGAGGATCCATGCCATGAGAAGGACGTTTGGAGTGCATTCTCCCTCTTGCAACTCAGAAATAAAATTAAGGGGGTGTTGCATACTTGATCTGTCTGATTACAATATATTGTAAAATTACAGTCTGGAACAGCATAATTATTATGGCATAACACTTACAAAAGCTTAGTTGACGACTTTCACAGAATTCTGCATATTGTGCAGAGTCCATCATTCGTGCTTGTCTTTCTGCCCTCTGCAAAACAATATAAACGACACTTGTTATTCATAGATCCAAATGCATAGCATCACAAAACCCTTCCAACTCTAGGCCTGAAAGCAACTCTCAACACTAAATTAGTACTACTAATTTCTCAATGTTTCTTAATGTTTGATGTTTTACTGTGGTTGCGTAATTTGTTGGAAGCCACCCAGAGTAGCTGGGGCAATCTAGACAGATGGGTGGCTGGCAAGCAAGCAAGCAAGCAAAAGTTGATGATATTGAACATTCTGACAATTCATCAAAGCTCCATGCTCATCAATGCATCAATTCATCAAAGCTCCATGCTCATCAATGCATCAATGCATATTGATGAGTCCATGCTCATCAATGCATATTGCATTGCTGTCTTCGCAGGAAATTATTACATATGACATATACCCCCTGACTTTGCTCTTTATCCTTTACTGCATCAACTGCACAGCAGATATTATGATACTGGTTTTAAAACATCTGAAATTAGAGGCCTCTTCATTGGACCAGCTTGTAATCCAGGTTGTTCTCTTTACGTTACTCATTTATTTGCTGCCTGTGCAAACTGACAAGACAAAACTGGCCAAACTGCTAAGCCCATCTTCTGATCTGCTTTAAGGCAGAGGGCCTTCTCAGTAGTGGCGCCCACCCTGTGGAACACCCTCCCATCAGAAATCAAGGAAATAAACTATCTGACTTTTAGAAGACATCTGAAGGCAGCCTTGTTTACGGAAGTTTTTAATGTCTGATATTTTACAATTTTTTATATGTACTGTAAGCCGCCCAGAGTGGCGGGGGAAACCCAGCCAGATGGGCGGGGTATAAACATTATTAATTATTATTTGCTTAGGTTCTTCATCTGCTCTATTCTCATTATTCAACATAAAAGGCAATGCTCCTTGCCTAAATTATGTGCAACTGACCCTGAAATTCTGAACACATTTACACTGAAGGAAATGCTGGTGATTTAAAATGGACCTTACTCCTATGTTTCCTTAGCATATCTATATGGGAACTTTGCCTGCAAGTGGGCAACATTTTAACACAAAAGATTGGGGGAACTTCTAGTGCCATTTCCCTTCTTTTTGTTCTCATTTTCCTCAGCATCATTAGCCCTTATTGCTGATTAACGCAACTGGCTATCAGAGCTAATGAATCAGTTGGTTGGCAGAACACTGACCACTGGATTAATTGCCCATATCTGGGTAAATTTTGTCAAGGACAGTGATGAAAGGAGGACAAAATCATGCTGAGAACAGCATCAAAACACTCCAAGAAATTGCCACATGCATTTTTTGAACACAAAAGCAAGTAACTTCAGTGGAGCCAAAACTGGAACACACTTGACTCATAGCAACACAAATAGATAATTAACACTTATGAACCTGACAGAACATGCATAAATCCAGAAAGGAGAAAGTAGTAATTATTAATTTTGCTTAATTTAGTTTGTAAGCATAGAAGCAACAGTTTATATTTAGTCCTCTAGTTTTAGAACCCTGGTACGTTTGGAAGAAATCTTGATGTCGTATCATCTACCACTGACAGAGTATCCTGCATATTCAAGCAACTCGAGATTAACCTAAGTTAAAAGTGGATTTATCCTCCTCCTCCATGGCTTGCAACACAAATGCCTAACAAAGAAATACTGCATGCCAGAATAGCAATGGAAATCTATCTTGTGATGTGAAGATTTATCCCAGAAGAAAACAGAATACTTTTTTGTGGTACCTGGTCTAACCAATGGAATCACAGGTTTAAAGACACATATGAAGATACAAAAGAACCACAAGCAATAAATTCTATTGCATATATTTGAATTAATTAATTCTGAAATTGAGCAGGAAAGCACAAGCTCCACTCATTACTTATGTGCGGGGTGAGAAAAGGTGCAAGCCAGGACAATCGGCAGAAACTTCCTCTCAAAGCTCCAAAACTTTATGGGGCTTCACAGAGACCACAAAGAATATATTTTACACAAACCAGCTCCTAGTTAAGTAAAGAAGATCTGCCTCCAATGAAAAGAAAAAATGAAAACGGTACCATACAGCAGTTAAATATCACAGAGTTGAAAATTCTGTTCCAAATCCTAGCTGTCTTAAAACTTATCTCAGGACTTTCATTATAAAATTTAACCAACTTGCTCTTCTTAAATCCACTTTTTGCTTAAGTGGAAACCAAAGAAAAAGAGGGCAGTAGGGCATGAACCATTTTAAAGATTAGACACACTTTGGGTCTTGTGCTGAAGCTAACAAAACCTTTTTATGACAGATTGATGGATGTTGTGATAAAACTGCAGATTTGACAATAAAGAGCAGATATACAGAGAATTCTTTGTTATCTTACTTATCCCTGCATTATGAAGCAGACTGTTCTTTCTGTCCTATCCATTAGTTTGAATGAGTATGTAAGACATAGAAGCCTTTGAAGTCATGCAGCTGGTTGATTCATGTACGTTGTCCGGAATCTTCCAATGTAACGAGAAGGCAGGCCAAGATCTCAACCTAAAAGGGCGTCAGGAGGAAGGTGGAGCACAAAAGCCTCTTTTCTCTCCCCTTCTACCTGAAGTATCTTTTTCCTCTGTGGAAGTTCTTAGGGTACCCTAGGAAGAACTCAGCCAGGTGAAACACAAATGGGTTCTTCAGCCTTCTGTTTCTTCCTCAGGAGAAACTGCTGAAGCTCCCTTCACCACTCACTCCATGGCTCAGATAACAGGAATGGGGAACCTGGCTGAAATGTGCTCTTGGTGTGGTGATGCTTCTTCCTTGCCTGGACGGAGAACAGAGAGGGTTGGATGGCTCTGCGTAAAGGGAAGCCTCCTGTGCAAAGGTGACATTTGCATTGATTGCTTTGATCACTTTTGCCTCTGGTCCCACCTGCCACTGCCATCCGGCCCCCAGGTTACCCAGATGGAAGCATGACCCGCAGGCTGAAGAATGTACCGCTGCTCAGCTACTCGAGGTCTCATGGAACCTGAGAGAGAGATGACTCACCCCACCTGATGTGGACTTGTTCTTCTTTAGAACAATTTCCCATGAATAATTTCCTCACTTTTCATAGAACAGAAATGATTCTGCCGTTAGGCGGCTAGCAAGCATACTCTCATCATTAAACACCAGTTTACACCCTGGCTTACTCAGGGCTGCCAGACATGCACATGCAAGCTTTTACAAATGTTTGTGTTCACCTGCAATTTTCATATTTGCTCTTGAAAACACCAGCATAACACTGGCGCATCTGGTAAAACTGTACCTGCCATATCATCTGAAGGACGGCTGGGGGGGGGGGGGGGAAGAGCTTTCCATTCTGAAGATTTCCCACTCCAATTCCTGATACAATACTACCACCACCCCTTAAGCCTGGAGCAATTCTCAACTTCTTTTTAAAATATTTGCAGACCTTATTTGGGAAGAAGGAAGTTCCCTACATGTGGTTTTAGAAAACAGTTGGAGATGCCCTGTTCTATTTCTCTTTCCAACATTGGGATAGTGAGCACTTGAGAATTTTTGCACACACATTTGTGGAAGGGATTACTGTAAAGACAGAGTGAATTCAAATGGACTTGGGGGTAAGTTGGGAAAGTTTGAGAGCAACATCTTAGCATTAATATTGTCGATAGCAAAAGCTGCTTCCAATCTGGTCTGCTCAATTTAATCTTTCTATTCATTACTAGAGGACCAGGGATGTGGTTTCTCCTGTTTGGACAGAAATAACAATTTTGGATCCTACCTCCCACCTAGAATAGCAGAGATTAAGGCTGGCTAGTGAAGGAGGTGGTGGAAGCTGCTACACTCCTATTCCAATGTCTGATTAAATATTACGACCCACCTAATATTATTGTGGTTATTGCTTCATCAATATAATTTCAAACCAACAAATTTTGTTCAAGCTGAGTTTCACTGAAAGTTCTAAATATTAACTTTACTGAAAACATTTGCCAAAGTTTTTAAGTGTTTAGGTAAAACTAGCCCAATTCACATCACAGAATATATAATAACCTCATTCAAGTTAGGGAAGGTGAGGTTGGAGAGCACTAATTGTTACGGTTTATTACAACCTGGTATGCAAAAGATCAGAAGGTCAGCGGTTCGAATCCCCGTGACGGGGTGAGCTCCCATTGTTCGGTCCCTGCTCCTTGCCAACCTAGCAGTTCAAAAGCATGTCAAAGTGCAAGCAGATAAACAGGTACCGCTCCGGCAGGAAGGTAAACGGCGTTTCCGTGTGCTCCTCTGGTTTGCCAGAAGAGGCTTAGTCATGCTGGGCACATGACCTGGAAGCTGTCTGTGGACAAACGCCTGCTCTCTCAGCCAATAAAGCGAGATGAGCGCTGCAACCCCAGAGTCGTTCACGACTGGACTTAACTGTGAGGGGTCCTTTACCTTTATGCAAAGTAAAACCCACAAAAAAGCAAAGCCATGCAAAGCCAAAATCAAGGAGAAAGCTATAAAGCTGTTTTCATCCTATTGTGTTCATAATTATCCCACCCCATTCTCAAGTAACAACTTTGAAACTACCTACCATGTACAGAGAAGTTATGAATCTGAATCTGAAAGATTGAAATGGGAAGCAAAAGTTTGCATGGCCCACATGCTAAATCCATTGTTTGATAATGTTCCAAATATATGAGAAAGTAACACTCCAGCACTGGCATAACAAATGCAATTGTTCTGATTAATGTTTTTTTCTGGGATGCAGGGATGATTCCAAAGGGGTTGGAAGGCAAAAAAAGACATGCAAAGAAAATCAACTTTACGTCGATTCATTAGCATGAGCTTTACTGATAATTTATCCTGTTTCCTAATGAAAGCAAAAAAACCCCCACCATGTCTCTATTAAAAAGCAATCAGATTTGGTATGTTGGTGACACTTTAAAGAGCACATTATGTGGGAAAACAAAATAAACATTTACCCTGGCAAACGAAAGTAGGCTTGGGGTTTTGACATACTTGGCAGGCAGGCAGAATTATATTCACATCAAGCTTACAGAAAACCTAATTTAATATTTAAATATTTGCTTAAGTAATATACTATTTTAAAACAACACATTAAAATATACATTTTTGACAAGATGTTTTAAAGATTCTATGAAGAACACTCCATAGAAGCCATACATTCAGGTGAGATCCCATCCGCTTTCAAAAGGTAAAATCATCTCAGTACAGATTCTTCCAGAATATTCCCAGCAATGGCAACCTTTAACCTCACTCCTCACCACACCCACGGCCACTCATACATATCACTTTTTATAATGAGGACAGCAATTGCCAGTGCATTGTGCACTCAACGAGGAATTATTGCCTCTTCCATTCAAGAGGCCAGGTCAGGCCAGCTGTTTTAATCAGGCAGGTAGAAGATCCTTAAGGATTCCCTTTACATCCTTAGGCTGCACAGCATTAGAATATCCACAAAAGGTCAAGTTCTTGCAAAGGGTATACCCACAGATTATGTAATTAATGCAGCGTCAGGTTCAGAAATAGATACAGCTGACTTTATCTGCAACTTGTCTTGCAAACCAATCACAGTGGGAAACTTCTCTTGAGAGCCAGAATGCAAAAAAGGCTTCTCCTAATCTGGAATAGCTCCACTCTGTGCAGAGGTAGTGATGGATGGTAGGAATGTAAGATTTCTTTGGCACCACCGCCGAATAAGTTCTACATGGGGTTCTAGTCATCCTTCAGGAGGATTCTTTGTGAGTTTTCCTCCATCATCATTCTAAAGGTTATCCCCGTTGTGCCATCTCTCCATTTGCCCAGACAGCCAATGAACTGACTGACCAAAAAACCCCCACACAATATAAAATACTTCGTGTAGCTGCTGCCCCTCATTTCAGGCTTCTGGAATCCTTGGGCAAGATGTCTTCAATATGAGTCCCTTCCTGAGTAATTCCACATCTCCCTCATGACCAGTGCTGGCATCAGGGCTCAGCACCACTCTAGGCAACTGCTGAGGCCCATACACCAGCAGCGAGTCCACTGCCAACCCTCCGAGCCCCCAGGGCCTGCCATTGTTCCTCCTGCTCCTTGATGTCGCTGCCTCCTCACTTGTCTTATCTGGCACAAAAATGGTGATGAGAGCAAGAAAGGAAGCATTGCCTTCTCCCTCTGGGCAATTATATCAACCTTTATATAACTGAATGGGACGCGGGTGGCGCTGTGGGTAAAAGCCTCAGTGCCTAGGGCTTGCTGATCGAAAGGTCGGCGGTTCGAATCCCCACGGTGGGGTGCGCTCCCGTTGCTCTGTCCCAGCGCCTGCCAACCTAGCAGTTCAAAAGCACCCCCGAGTGCAAGTAGATAAATAGGGACCGCTTACTAGCGGGAAGGTAAATGGCGTTTCCGTGTGTGGCTCTGGCTCACCAGAGCAGCGATGTCACGCTGGCCACGTGACCCGGAAGTGTCTGCGGACAGCGCTGGCCCCCGGCCTCTTGAGTGAGCACAACCCTAGAGTCTGGCAAGACTGGCCCGTACGGGCAGGGGTACCTTTACCTTTTTTATATAACTGAACCCAGCTGTCAGCTCCCATCATCCCTGACCAATGGCCCCACTAGCTAGGAAGGAAGGGAGTTGCAGTCCAGCAACCTCTAGGGACCCATGGTTGAGAAAGGCTGCTCTAAGACAGTGGTGTGGGTCTGGCCTACAGATAGACAACAAGCCCTCATCCCAACACATCTGAAGCCGGCACTCTCCCTGCTGCCCATTGCAGCCACAAGGAGCAGGCAGCTCTGAGCTGGGCCCTTCAACAGGCGTCCATACGGAGCTGACTCCTGATGCCACTCCCCTGTCCACCCATCTGTATTTTACCAAGAAACGTATCTTATTTACCTTGACCGTTCCAACTTTCAAACAGCTAAATCCACCAGCTGTGGGATGCAGACTGGGACGATGTTCCATTGCTAGTGACTGGCCCTTTAATTTTGAGGGATTAAAACATCCGGAAATCTGTCTAACTACAGTCAATCTGAAGACAGCATTATAATATAATATATCATTAGCATCTGATACAAACTGACATGGCTGGCATATATAAATATTTTTAATTATTTCAAAGCGGATGTAATGTGTGCATCCTTCTTCCAAAAAAATTGTTTGATTTGGTTTTCATAAGGATTTCCATCGCCAGATGCTGTGAGTAGCACAATGCTTTTCCTACAGATGTCTGCAGCCTGTGACAATCAGCAGCGCTTTGAATAACACCCCCAGTATAACAGCCCTCTTGTCATCGGTGCTGTATATTATAGCATAGGAATCCCACACAAGTGGATGAACAGACTTTAAATAATGCCATCTGACAATGATGGCGGGTGAGGGGGAGAGTCTTGCAAAGCCTTGGAAATGGTTCTTAGCGTTAGGAAATAAAATCCAGGCCACTGGGAGAAAAGGAGACTCATCCTTCTTTCCTTTGATCAGACCAAAACCCTATTTTTAATTACAATTCACAGGAAAAGAATTTGCCAGCATTTAAATACTACTTAGGATACATTGTCTTTCCTTTTATAATTGTAATTCAAAATCCTTTTTTGTTGGAAGAACATCTCAATCCATTGGGGGTTCTTTCACACATTATAGTAGTGGTTACACTAAAACCAGAATATGAGAGGAAGCTAAAAATCACATTAAAGAAATGCACATATGTGAGTGAATACAGGGGGTTCTGCTTGGGGAGGCCACACTGGCACAACATAGATTTCTCCGGCAATGTGAAAAATGGCCCTTGCTTAGGAGCATGCTTAGGAGCCTAGTGTGAAACACAGCATGTTTCTGAATGTTCAACATTTATAAAATCTTGCATTTTACATTTTCTTCGCTACCGCACCTTGTTCAGCATTTTAATAGGATATATATAGGATTGCACTACACAGGAATAGATTTCAAGGGCTACACTTCTACCCATAAAGACTACACTAGCAACGAACATCAACTAACAAATATATTTTGACATACCCTTATACGGGCAGGTCTATGCCTCAATGCCTGTGCCCTCCTATGTGAATGACTCCTCTGGAGAAGGGAAGAAGAAATACCACATAATACCAGACTCCAGCTTCTCATAACCCCCTGAATCCAATAGGAACATTATAGGCAGCGTTTTTTAATTTAATCATTGATTGACAATGACGGTGATTTAAATTTCTATACCGTCCTTCATCTAAGGACCACAGGGCACACACACACACACACCCCTTTGATTTTCTCCTTGAAACAGATCCTATTGATCCATTGGCAAAGCGTGAAATTTCCCACTCTCATGTCTTGGTTGGGGTCAGCAGGTTTTAATTCTGACCCTTTTCCTCCCTGCTCCCCCGTGTTTGCAAAATTATTTTATGCAATAACAATTTCCCAGTGGTATCAATTTGCAGCTGCCTGCCATTGTTCAGATGTGCCTCACTTTCTCTATACAGTGGTACCTCTGGTTGTGGGTGGGATCTGTGCCGGAGATCCGGCCAGATCCCGAGGTTTTCGCAACTGGAGAGACCGCTTCTGCACATGCGCGCGTGGCAAAAACCCAGAAATATACTTCCGGGTTTGCCACTTACGTATCCTGAAGTTTGTGCAATCATAGGGCTACGTAAGCGGAGATATGACTGTAGTATCAGAATTGTAGAGTTGGAAGCTACCCTGAGGGGAGGTCAATGGAAAATATCAATAAATATCTTCTTTCATACCCTTGTGGGTTTTAGTTCTAGAAAGTTCTAAATGTTCTTCCTCAGAGCAGGTGCAGAACACATTTATGAGCCTTCAAAGACCCTATAAAGAACTAGTTGTAGTCATGTGTGGGTGTGCAACAAAAATACACAAAGAAAGTCAAACAGCCATGAAGTCCCACCTCTGAACAGTGAAACCTTTAGACACCACCTGCGCCTTTTCAATCATATTTGCAAAACCATGAGGTCGAAAAGCATGCTTTTAAAACAAAGGGAGTCTAGATTTTGCTTGTTAAAAGGACAGGCATTGGATGCAATCTACATGCTCCCAGATTCTGCAAACGTTTAATGAGCAGAACCAGAGAGAAAACAGTCTAGCACAAGATCTCAGGAGCAATGGTTACTATTGTTAGATCAACATATTTAGAAGTCTAGCTACCACACAACCATCAAAGTAGACATAGTAATCCTTCTGTTAGTATCAATAGCTTCCTTGTCTAACTAACAGGCAAGTGACACATTAATGAAAGTTGTTTGTTTTCACTGGAAGACTGTATTTTAGGAAAGGTGGTGATCAAAATGCATTTTTTAGTTATCTTATTTGTGAATTTTGCAGTATCTTTTAAAAATTCACACACTTCCTCATCTAGCTGACTCCAAAAGGAATCTAGCATCAATCTTGGTTGGCAAGAAGCCTATTTTTGAGGCACTATTTTCTTCTATTCATGTTATTGGCTTTCCACTGTTTATTCAAACATGAAATGTACTATGAAAGCAGCATGGTGCCTCTGCTGCTGAATTATTGCTATGTAACACCCAAGAGTTGGAAATATATCCCTAAACTAGAAGGCGGAGTGACAGATGAATAGTGTTCCTTTTAATCCTCTGGGAATAACAACTGAAATGCAGCATTCAGAGTGCAATATTGTTTGCATTCCAGTTCAGATTTCTGATGGTAAGGGGTCTCTCTCTCTCTCTCTCTCTCTCTCTCTCTCTCTCTCTCTGTGTGTGTGTGTGTGTGTTAGAGAGAGAGACAGAGAGGAAGAGAGATTCCCATTATAAAACAAATGATGGCAACTGATTTTATTTAAGAGAAAAAAAGACTTTACTTTGTGAATAATGTGTTTAAAATATTTAAAATACTTCAACTGAAAAAGAATACAGGTTTTAAGATCTTTTTTCTCTATGTTATCACGACTTGTGAAGCACATATTAGACAAAGAATCTTTTATATGGAAAAGCTAGGAAATGCTGTATTAGAACTGTTTACTGGAAGCTCTCAAGAGGGCATATAACGAGAACACAAATTACACTGACTTTCAGTTGGATTTGGGCTGCATTCAGGGGTCATGTTCCTGATCCCCCAAACCATGGCTGAGGCTGGGAATGAGGTCGCTGCTCCTGGGCTGCCTCCTCCAGTTGTGGCTGCTACCCAGGCAGCAAACAGCAAGTGGAGGTAGAATGCAGCCATCATGAATAGTAGCCACTGATAGCCTTTTCCTCCACGAATCTGTCTAATCCTCAAGCCATCCAATCATTCTTCTGTGGCACCCCACTTTCTCTCCCCACCAGCATCCCAGCTAGGTCCTTTGCATTCCTACCTTCTCGCTTGCTCTGCTTTCTGTTCGTATAAATCTTGGAAAGCACATACAGCTTAAAGACAAAGTGCAAAAGGAGTCGCTCTTCCATCTTCCTTTGTCAGCTCTATGTACGCACTTTCCAAGGAGAAAAGGTAATCACTGTCACCACCTCATTAGGCTTCATGGGCTCCAGGGCTAGCCCTCAAGGGCACCCATGGAGGCACAGGTCAATTCTGCATCCAGGGCAACTGTCTATCAGCTCCATCTGAGACCCTAACTGCCTGTGCACTCTCACCAGAGTGGTACTTGGACTACTGCAATGTGGGCTACATGGGGCTACCTCTGAAGGTGACTTAGAAACTACAACTATTTCAGAATGCGGCAGCTAGGCTGGTGACTGGGAGTGGCCACTGGGACCATATAACACCAGTCCTGAAAGACCTACTGGCTCCTAGTACGTTTCCAACCAGAATTCAAAGTGTTGGTGTTGACCTTTAAAGCCCTAAACGGCCTCGGACCAGTATATCTGAAGGAGCGTCTCCATCCCCATTGCTCATCCCAGACACTGAGGTCCAGCTTTGAGGGCCTTCTGGTGGTTCCCTCACAGTGAGAAGTGAGATTACAGGCAGTGTTAGAAACTGAGATATGAAAGCTAGGAGCTAAATGGCACCTTAAACCAAGGTTATGCACCTTAAACCAAGGAGTGTCTAGGCGTGCTTTTTTAATAACAAGAATATAAAGCTGAAAATGAATGAACTGCAGCTAAAATCTTATGTTCATTTTTCACATGGTCTAGTCCTCATTTGAAGAGTGCAAAAAACAAAGCCATACTCCCCCTGCCGCCCCCCCCCAATATTCTTATGAGGGTCCCTTTTCCAATCTTCAGAGAGTGGCTAGAAGTGGGGAGGCAGGAAAAGGTCCTCTTTTCCTGGGTTTGAAATTAGCAGGCGCCAGACGCATTTTGCACCTAAAGATTCTCCATTTGCAAATACCTAAAAGTCTGGATGCCATGAAAAAATACAAACCCCAACTGAAGAGTTTTCATATAAATCACAACGAAATGTAAAAGAAGGGCACATTTTCCCCAACACCCCCAAACAATGCCCCAGCCTCCATTATTCTGACATGACACACATGGCCTTGCTTTGGGACATCTTAGAAACAGAAGACATGTTGGAATTTGGCTTGGGGTAACACAATGCACCATAAAATTGTCTACATCAGTTTCTTAGTTTCTGTTTTAAGAATTAGCATATTGGGGTAAAAAAAAAATCCCAAGAGTTATTTTCAAGCAATAACTGATTGACGGAAGCAGAATAAAGTGCTCTTCTGATACAAGAAATGTGGCTTTGTTTGGGATGTTCTACAATACTAAGATTCAGCTTGGAGTAGCAAAATAACTCATGAAATTGCTTATGTCAGTTTCTTAGGTTCTGTCTACAAAGGTTAAACAGAAACATATTACGTCAGAACTGTACTGTCTTTTGCCCACAATCAAGAGGTATCTGAAATCTGATATTGCTAATATATTTTGGTTAGTAGCTGAGACCCATATTATAGAT
Organism: Podarcis muralis; assembly: GCF_964188315.1. NCBI lineage: Eukaryota > Metazoa > Chordata > Lepidosauria > Squamata > Lacertidae > Podarcis > Podarcis muralis. The sequence continues at coordinate 120,288,167 of NC_135657.1, forward strand.
ATTTGAGATCTTAGGTTTGGGACAATACAAAGTTTCTGAAGGAGCTAAGCCAGCTTTCGTTGCTATACATCTCTCCTCAATACCACTGAATGTTAGTATTTAAAATCAGTGGGATTTAACATCAAGTAAAACACTATGTTTCAAATCAACAAAGAGGATTTTGTTTTTTGTTGCGTTAACAGCTCATTATCTGACTTTTGTTTATTCCCATAGTGATTCTCATCCCTGTGTGGGCAAATCTCCTTAATCTTAAGATGAAAGCTAACAGAAAGATACTCTCCTTGTGATAGTCAAAGGGTTAAGCTGATATTTTTCAGTAAAAAATGATTACATTCTGTTAATATTTTTAAATCACCAGTGTTTTTCTTTATATCAGTTATGCAACTATACGATATGCACCCTGGAAACAAATACACACCATTCTGTTTAAAGACACACACACACATATATATGTAATTATTTCAAAAATACAGTTTTAAAGAAATACAACATAAACAATATTTGCTTTCTGTATAATTCATCATAAGTGAAACCATACCACTGAACAATCATATCCTGTTTGGGCCGTAATGACATCAGAAATACATGTTTATCATCTGCTTTGGACAACTTAGCATGTTTTTGGCCCAGGGCAAAGTGGAACCGAAACCATTTGCAGTTGGCCAAACCAAGATAACCACACATTTCTGAAGTAATTGATACCTAAAAGGAACATAGCCTTTAGATCACAGCTCATGATTTAAGTACACTAATTCTTTAAAGGAGGTTGTAAAGATTTTAAAGAGCGCACTGGACTTCCTCCAAAACTTAGCTTGCAGAAACCATAGTCTACTAAACATGGCAAATAAGATATTCTATACTACTTTATATGCTAACTACCATCTTCTTTTCAGGAACAGAACATGTTTCCTGCGTTTTTAAAGCCCGCAGTATTTTTTTAAAAGACCCAGACCAAGTTCTTGTTTTAGAAAAGCGTCCACAATAATAAAAACTCTTATTGACCAACTAACATTTGAGAAAGCAGAATGCAGTTTCCTAGTTGATTTTAGGTTTCCAATACAACAAAGCAAGATCATTCTCCTGAATCTTTCCATGGGGAAAGACCATATGCGAGGCTTTCCCTTGCAGAGGTCCAGCACTGGGGGCTGGGATTAGGAAGGATGCAGCATCCGGACAGAGGCAGAAGTGGACCTGCAATCTGTTTTACATGTTTGCTAGTCTTTCACTTAAGGAATTATCTGGTTTCCAGGCTCCAGTTGGAGCCATGTTCCCTGAAGTCCATGCTGTTCCTCTGCCAGGATAGAACAACAACTTTTATGTGACTCAACAATTGCTTGTCGTGCTTGTCAACTGTATTCAGAAGCTCACTGCCTAGAACACAGCCACCATGGCTGGTCACACTATGGTTATAGCGAACAAGGAAGGGGAGTTGGGAATTCACATTAGAGAGTGGAAAGAGAGAATGGGCAAGTCCACAGATGTTCCTGATTTTGCAACTCTGGTCAATAAACTGTTGGTGTTGAAAGGCCCCCATGAGAAGTACAGTGGTACCTCGGTTTTTGAACAGCTTAGTTCTCAAACTACTTGGAACCAAAACCCAAAGTTTCTGATTTTTTTCTGGAAGCCGAACATGCTCTGTTCTGAGTATGACTTCCGTTTTGAGTGCCACACTTCCGTTTTTCAAGTGAGGGAAGGCAGGCCAGGTGGCAAGCGAGCAGGCACCTGCCACCCTCCAGTGCTGGGTCCCTCCGCCATCGCTGCCACAACAGCAACCATCCTCTCCTCCATCTCTGGCGGCCCCGGCCCTGAGTGAGGAAAGGCTGGGCCCGGGTGGCAGCAACATCCCTTGCCTGCCCAGCCCAGCCTTTCCTCACTCAGCCTGGCTGCCTTCAGGTGGTGCAGGGGCTCTGATGGCGAGGTGGGGGCTCCTTTAAGCTTCTCCCTTGAGGGAAGTGCAGCCGCGAACCCCTCAACAGAAAGTGTGATGGAGCCTGCACCTCCCCAGCTGAGCAGCACCGATCCAGCTCCTGTTCCCGTGCAAGCAGCAACAGGTTGAGGCTCTCTAAACTGGAAAGTGGGAGCTTTGCACTGCCTAGCGGAGCAGCCCGATCCCACTCCTACTTGCCTGCAAGCAGGAGCAGGCAGGGGGGTGGGGTGGGGCCACCCCTTGCCTGCTCACTCGCAGCCCCGGCCCAGCCTCCCCTCACTTAGCACCAGGGCCGCAGGGCTGCATTCACAAATAAAACTGAAACTTTCCAGAAAACCACAAAGCCAACAAACTCGCAACTCGTGAAAAAGCAGCAACACAACAAATTGAAGAAAGCAAACCAACCGCAAATGAATCAAAACCACAAGAAAACATAAAACAACCCTGACCCTAATTCTAATCCTTACCCTAACCCTAACCCAGTCCTAAAATCAACCCTAACCCAGAAATGGTCTGGTTAGTAAAATTCATGTTAAATTGCTATTTTAGGGGCTGTTTTTAAAAGTCTTAAAGGGATTAATCCATTTTGCATTACTTTCTATGGGAAAGTGCGCCTTGGTTTTGGAATGCTTTGGTTTCCAAACAGACTTCCGGAACAGATTAAGTTTGAGAACCAAGGTACCACTGTACATGGGAAGCAGTCTGTACCATAACACTTGGAGGTGTCTTGGAGGTAGCAGCAGCCAGAGTCCGTCAGTGGAGGATGTGAGCAGATCATCTGGCCCTCCTTCATATCTACTGGAATTCCTTCTTCTCTTCAGGTAGCCGGTGTGTTTGCACCTTTGGCCAGCGAAGTGGGGGTCGCCCCTTAAAGGAGGAGCAAGGGCAAGGGCTGATTCATCAACAATAGTGTTTGTGGGAGGGGAGCTATTGGTTTGATTTTGTTTTTTGGGGTATGTATTTTGTGTTCTCATTTTGTATTTTTTTGTTGTGAACTGCCCTGTGATCTTTGGTCTAAGGGTGGTATACAAATTTAATAAATAACAACAACAACAACATTATACTTGAAATGCTGCATGTCAGCATGTCAGAAGTTTCTTGCTGACAGAGAATCAGGAACACCTGAAATTCTTCTACAGGGTCAGGGCCACAATGAAGCCATGTAGACAGGGGAGCGTATTGCTATAAACAAAAACATAGTTTTTATCCTCAAGTAGTTAAAAACCTATTGTCAGGGAACTGCCATCAGCTCAGAGGCGAGAGGTGGAAGGGCAGTTGTGTTACAGGGAGTTCCTCTTCTGGCGAGCAGGAAAGCCCTGCCTCCAGTGGGGAGGGGGTGCAGGGACCAGGAGATGCTAGGGAGAGCCTCAACACCGAGCCTGAGCAAAGGGGAGGGAAGGCAAGCGCCCCTTTGCCAGCGCCCACTCTGCACAGTAGGTTTGGGCGGAAGAGGGGAGGAGAAGCATGGGGGTCACACAACTGTTATGCTGGGGAAGTTACAAGGACCGCCCACTCCCAGATTCTGCTAGCGACTGAGCTAGACATGGACTTGCGGCGCTCTTCACTGTAAATATTTTGAAGAAGAAGAAGAGTTTGGATTTGGTATCCCGCTTTATCACTACCCAAAGGAGTCTCAAAGCGGCTAACATTCTCCTTTCCCTTCCTCCCCCACAACAAACACTCTGTGAGGTGAGTGGGGCTGAGAGACTTCAGAGAAGTGTGACTGGCCCAAGGTCACCCAGCAGCTGCATGTGGAGGAGCGGAGACACGAACCCGGTTCCCCAGATTACGAGTCCACTGCTCTTAACCACTACACCACACTGGCTCTCATAATAAAGCCTGGAAAAGACAGGCTGGAGTCTTGCCTGTTTGCTCTCGAACAACCAAACAACACCTGGCACCTATTAAGTAAATGTTATTGTTGACATAAGAATAGAAGATCAGACTACAGGCAGTCCAGTTTTCTGCTCCCACGACGGCCAAGTAGGAGCTAATGAGTAACCTTCAAGCAGGACACCAGCATTCAGAGGCAGACTGCCTTTGATTCTGGAGTTAATATAGAGCCATCACAACATCAGTGCTACTGCTATAGGGTAAGGTTACCAGACGTCCCCGTTTCCCGGGGACAGTCCCCAGATTTACAAATCACTCCTCTGACAAAATCCATCTATTTAGTAGGAAGTTGAAAATCTGTCCCCCGATTCATTGAAAAAAATCTGGAACAACTATAGGGTGTCTTGGAAGCAATGCTCTAATGAGGCACAAGAAGAAGAAGAAGACTAGAATGATATAAGTGAACATCTTAATCCTTTTGTACTATGCTAAAGTGCTTAAGTAAAAGACCAACCTTTTTTTTAAAAAAAAAAAATTTGAGGAGGAAAATATTCAGAACGTGAAAACGTTCAATAGAACAAAACTGCCCCTCCATGGCAACAAGAATGAACCAAGATGTCTGCATTGTGGCGCTTGAGGTTGCGTAGGAAAAGAATGGAGAGGAAACGTTACGCTATGAAGATCTTAACTAGCACTTCCCAAAGTGGAGAGAGATTGGCACGTGCACAAATTAGCCTAGGGGCCAGGAAAGCAGTACAAAGTCAGATAGCATTTTGTGAAACATATGGCTAGCTTGCTAGATGGTTTTATTTCCCAGCTACAGCATTCAGCTTCATCCAGTGAGGAAAATGCCACATACAGCAGCATATATTGGAATATAGGAATTGGTTCCATACCATGAATTATATGTAAAATATATATTTTCAAACATAAGACAAAACATAGAATTATAGAGTTGGAAGTGACCCCAAGGGTCATCTAGTCCAACCCCTGCAATGCAGGAATCTCTGCTAAAGCATCCACAACAGATGGCCCTATCCCAAATTCTCTGACAATTTTGGTTAATAGGCCAACAAATATGGTATCGCATCTATCGTAAGACAGGTGAAATCCCTGCTTTTTACACAACAAGCAGCCAACATGCAGAGTGGTCAACATTTGCATGTCTAATATTTATTTTACATTTAACACTGTGAAAACTCGGTGAGTGTAACACTCTGAACATTTCTGGGAACATAAACTGCTGCTTCTAAAACAAGTGGTATGCATATCAAGCTTTTAAGATGTATTTATTTATTTGCAAAGTTACATTTGGTATTGGGATCCCACTAAAATTGTCTCTTGGTAGAAAGCTTTGATTAGATGGTATTTACACTTTTTAGGGTTATGTTAAGTGCTATTTTTGAATTGGGAACAAATCTGGGTTTGTTTGCTATTTTGCCTTTTCCTGCAACTTGCCAGGAACATTAAAATACTAATACTGCACTCCCCATTCTCTGAACACTGATGTGGGTCCATTAGTTGCCGTGTAAATGGGGGCTGTAGGTGAAGGATCCTGCTACACATCAAGGAGCTGGGCTATGTAAACTTAACCTTCCACGTACAGGAAAAATGTCCAGAATTTACCTCCATTCTCTCTAGTTTTACATCATCAATCTCATCATCTTCCAACAAGCCCAACAGCTCTCCAGTCTGATCAATAGAGATAAGAAAATCTTGAGCAATTTTCTGACGTTTATTGGTGCTGCTGCTACTGAGTCTGTCTGAAAGAAATTGAAGGGGGAAACAAACAATTTGATTTGACCCTGGTGTTATCATTGATGAAATACATAATATATATGAAAATATAACACCCAGGCACTGAAGAAATGTGAAGTTCTAAGACTCATTGTTTCTAATATGGTCTCCAATTTCTCAGAAATCACTCATCTTGCTTATGGCCGATTCAAATTTGGTGCAATGTTGTTCACTATGTCATGCTCAACATCATAATATGGCATACCATAATGGCTAATGACATGACAGTCTCTTCACCCCTTTCTGGCATAGATCCATGCCAAACTTACTTTGAGGTATGTCCTTCATGTAATCTACCACAATATCCCAACAAGCCTCAGTTTTAAGGAGGACACAGGAAACATAATACAGACATACCTTGGAAGTCGAACTGAATTCACTCCAGAAGTCCGTTCAACTTCCAAAACATTCGGAAACCAAGGCACGGCTTCCGATTGGCTGCAGGAAGCTCCTGCACTCAATTGGAAGCCGCGGAAGCAGTGTTGGATGTTCGGCTTCCAAAAGAATGTTCACAAACTGGAACAATCACTTCTGGGTTTGTGGTGTTTGGGAGCCAAAACGTCCGAGTACCAAGGCGTTCAGGATCCAAGGTACGACTGTAAAACCAATCACACGAATCATATAGATCTCAAATGTGAAATGGGTGTGGTAGAAGTCACTTTCACCTGACAGGATGGCAGTGTGTATGACTACTTGATTGACAAAAATTAATATTATTAGGCTGGAACCCAATACATGGGATTATGTCCAGGCATTCATAGTTCTTTGTGTGTAAGTTCCATTAAACTTGTCCAAGTGTCCTTAGCGCAGTGGAGGCTCCTCTCACACTTCATGGGCTTCAAGGGAATGCCTGCCATTTCCAGCAGCAACCTCTCCCGTGGCTCTCCTTTCTCACATCTCGCTACTCCTCCACCATCATCGCTCTGCTGCTGTCCTTCCTCGCGCTTATCTGCATCAGTCCTGGTCTCCTTCCATCTGCACTGTCTTCCAACACCCCCATTTTTTAATTTTTAAGGAGGTTCCTGAGTTCCAGTCAGGCTGGGATTCACATTTATGAAATTTCATCTCTAATCTCAGATAAAGTGTTGCTGATTATGGTTACTTAGTGGTGAAAGAAGTGCATTCCATACATTCCCAGAAACACCTTAGCTATTTTCACATTTTCAAAACATAGTATTTAAGCAAGAAGATGAGTAATGCTGCTTCCGCCAAAACACAACTATTTATGGGACAGAAAGCCTCTATAGCTTTACCTCAGACAACCACAGACATTGTCTGGCCTTGGTCAAATCTCTTTCTGTCAGCCTCAGTTCTAAGTCTGTACTTGGGAATTATAAGTAACATGCATGCTGTCTTTAAAGATTTTCTGCCATGGCCTGATCATCTAGCCGCAAACAAGTCATTTCTCTCCTCCCTATTAAGGGGGGGGGCAAAGGGAGGGATTGGGGTGGGGTGGAAGGGGGTGAGACAAATGTGAAGAGCTGAGTTGTGCTTCAAGCATCACCACTTTTGGGAAGACACCAGCTGCCACTGCCCATAGAGAAGGGAGAGGAGAAAGTTTTTTCAGTCCACTGCCGGTGTACAATTTAAAACACCTCCAAGCTATATATCAGAATTAAGTGATTTTAGATTATGGTTGCTTCATAAAATATGTCAGATTCTTTGATAATAAATTAACAAAATGCCTATTCAAATTAATTTTGAAGCCAACCACCTTCCCCCTTCCACTTGGAGGCTGCCACACGTAAATTACACATGCTGAAATCAATTAAGCCTTTTAATCAGCACCAGTTCCTTAGCTCAACACAGCTCTTGACATTAAACAGATCTACTTATCATTTGGTTGCTGGACTGCCATACTGAACTTTTATAAATAATTTGAAAGGAAAAACACAAGGCTAAATGGAGTTCCCAAGTAAGTAAATATTTTTGGGTGTCTAAAGTTATCTGCATGAGGAATATATTTTCCATTTGGTATATACAGTTTGTATGCTGAATACTCCCCAAAGAAATACATTTATTTATTTATTTATTTATTTATTTATTTATTTAAAATATATTTTTATTAAATATTTCTTGGTTTACAAAAGTATGTGCAATGTCTCTTTTTCAAGTTGCGTTTTCTGCAGATCAGTTTCATTTGTTGAGACATTAGTGTTACATTAGGAAGAAAAGGGGGGAAGAGGTGGAGGGGGGAATGGTGAGAGGGGTGGGGTCGGGGGGCAATGCTTCTATTCTACTTAGCATATGTGCGGGGTTTTGTCTCAGCATCACTTGTGTGGGTTCTCTTTACTATTTGCTTGTCTTCCTTCGGTGGTGAGAGAGGTTGGGGTTGGCCTAGGGTGTGGTTGTTTGTGATTGGCTGTGGTGAACTTTCTTTTTGTGTGTGAGTGGGGTGTGTGTGTGTGTTTGGATCAGGTTAGCCAGATTGATTTGTATGCTGTTGGTGGATTCTTGTCACTGTCTTGTTGGGCTGTGTATGTGATGAAGGGTAACCATACCGGGGTGAAGGCGTCTTCTTCTGTTTGTCCCCGTGTCAGTTTAGTTTGTTGGTTAGTTTTTCTAATAAGGCTGTTTGATACCATTGGTCCATGCTTACTCCTGACAGGTCTCTCCAGCATCTGGCTATGATGCTTCTGACTGCTGAGAGTAGGTGGGTTATGAGTTCCTTGTGTTGTGAGTGGCATTATTGTCTTGGAAGATGTTTAGTAGGGCCAGTTCTGGAGTGACTTCTAATATTTGCTTAGTTATTTTGCATATTTCTTGTATGATTGATGTCCAGAAGAGTTGGATTTTAGGACATTCCCACCACATGTGGAGGTACATGCCTGTGGAGGTGCATCCTCTCCAGCATTTTTGTGAGGTTCCTGGGTGTATTAGCATTAGTTCCTGTGGTGTTAGGTACCACCTGTAAGTGAGTTTCAGAGTGAGTTCTTTTCTTTTTGCTGATATGGATTTAAAGGGAGTTTTAGACCAGAAATACAATTTATTTACAAGTTTACCTACCTTCAAGAAGATCATCTTCTTCAATGCCTTTGACAACTTTAGATTTGTAGTCTCGGAAAAACATATATTTAAGTAGCCTTCTAAGCTTTTTCTAGGGAGAAAGAAGAGTGCTAATTACAATGGACACAAACACTGCCTGCCAGAGTAAGAAACATAGCTCCAACTGAGAGACACAGCCGCTACCTTAGAACACACACATAAAATTACAAACACACTCATTGATATAATCAAAGTTGGAGGGTGCACAGAAAGGCGTCATTAGGTTGCCAGTGCCAAAGTCTGTTGGCTTCAGTGTTCCTTGGTGTACTTTAAAAGTGGAAGATCTATTAATAAGCAGGATTTAGAGAATAGCGTGCTTTTGAAAAGAAAATTACCTGTAATTTTGGTTTAGAAAAAAAATTGCATGCACTTGCACAAGTCCTCTGTTTAACTTAAGTACATTCACCTAGTATTTTCACATGGCAAAGTCTGCCAATCAGTTCATTGACAAACTATATGCGACAATGATCATGTCATTAAAAAGCACACTGTGGTCATTCATTTAACAGTAGGAGTGGTAGGGGATTTTCATTGGGACTGTAGCACATGGGAGAAGGCTTAACTCTTCATTCTCCAGCCACATTCCATATTAAAATGGCAATGTGTGTGTGTGTGTGACATTCTCCCAAATTTGTTTTCATGTGCTGCTTGCCCCAGGTCCTACTCAAAGCACCAAGCAATTGTGTCTCATAACTTTGATTAAAATAGGCTCCAGAATTGCATAAATGAACACATCTGAGCACCTTTTATGCACTGGGGGGGAGGGGGGAGAGATATAATCTTCCAACTGGGATAGCTCAGATGGTAGAATATAAGGCTCTTAATCTCAGGGTCGTGGGTTCCAGCCCCACGTTGGGCAAAAGATTCCTGCATTACAGGGGGCTGGACTAGATGACCCTTGGGGTTCCTTCCAAAGCTAATGTTCTCTAATTCTCTGATCTGTTTTGCATGCTTAAAGCAAGATCTGGACTATTTAGGAACTGTAAATGGGAAAGTATTGATGTCAAGAAGCTGAAGAATCGAGGATGCTTTAAACTCTTGGCAGATCAGAAAGGACTATCTGGGCTGTGCAGCTAGGTGCTTTCCCACAAAGAAATAATTTATCTGGATGGAATTACATTTCATTTGTACAATCTGAAACAAATGTACAATATGAAGCGAGATGCAGAATAATTAGTTATAATAAAATTCTGTCTATAAATACTTTATATTTATGGTAGCCATATCTTTTAACAGAATATTTTTTCCAACCATTATTTTAATAGTTGCATTTAATAACTGTACCTTATCTTTGCGCATCAAAAAAATAAGATCTTCTGCAGAGATTACTCTTGCTCCTCTCATTTGAGAAACTTCAGAGGCTTGTTGTAACTGTAAACAAACAGGCAGGACAAGAAGAGTGATAACAGCACTAGCATTTGTTTGAAGGTGCTTACTGAAATTCATTAGACATAAAATATAGCCATATACAGAAATTATGGCTTGGGGAGACCTCAAAATTCCAGGCCAAAGCATGATTCCTCAGTAACAAAATAAAACACCAGCAAAATTACAAACTCCTTCTTCGTTATCTGTTTGGGATTTTCTGATTTGCCAGCTGCTATTGCAACATTTCATTTTGGGTCTTTACCTCAAGGAAAATTCATGGTATCCTACAAGCAATCATAGTGTGTGAAACATCCTGTAACATGGAAGGGAAGAATCTAGCTTTTGCATCAATAGGGCAAAAAAAAAGAGAAATGTAATGTTTATAGAATACCCACAAATACACTACTACAACCCAATGCTAACTTTCCTCCCTCTCCCCCCCCTCTCTCTCTCACACACACACACTTACATTTTAAAAAAATTCAAAGGATACCCTCTTTGAGTGCTGATGCTAAGAACCCCTCCATTGTGGCACAAGGTCATTGTTGGCATCCATCTTTCTCAAGAGACAATGGAGTGCTTTTCTGGGGGTTATGTCAAACCACTGTGTTAGCAGCACCAGTGAACTTCCCGAGGCTCAAGCCCGGGCAGTGTGTCTGGAGATATTGGGCTGCCTGGACACCAAGGCTCCCCTCTTGGCCTCTCTGATGTGGTCCAAAGGAAAGCGGAGCAGGACGTTTGCCACCAGCTTGGCTGCAGGAGTTGACACATCTAAAACACTTCTATATGCCAAGAGTAAGTTTGTAAAGTTCAATCCTGCTTCTTTTTGTCCAGGCAATGCTCATTCCCCAATGGCTTCTTTCCTGTAAGGACTCTCTCTCTCTCTCTCTCTCTCTCTCTCTCTCTCTCTCTCTCTGTGTGTGTGTGTGTGTGTGTGTGTGTGTGTGGATTTAGGAAGATGAAAGATGCAAAATGAACAATGGGTGCTGGTGGAGACTTAATTTTTGGAAAGCCTAAGCTATGTTAAAATTTACTTTCACATCTGTAAGATGAAACAATAAATAGAAATAATCTCTCTCTCTCTCTCTCTCTCTCTCTCTCTCTCTCTCTCTCACACACACACACACACACACACACACACACATATATCTTACCTTTCACAAAATGCACCTGAAAACAATTTTAAGAAATTCTAACCTTCATATGCCAATGGTTTTACTCTGGTAGTGGCTGAATAAGTATATTATTAATCTAAGATCTCATGCTGGTATGACTTGAAATAGGCCTATTCAGAAGTTAAAAAGATCAACAAAAACAGTAGCTGTTTCTAATATGGAAGTGGGGTGGGGGCAAGCTTTCAGTTTTGGCAAGTTTTCAGCAGGAAAAAGATTCAGTCAATAAATCATAATACTGGACTGCATTATTTTTCCCCAAGTCTAATCACATGCACACAAAATGTGGACTGTATCTGGTATGCACAACACAAAACATACTGCACACAAAAAAATTCACATTATTTCCTTTGAAATGCTCAGGAGGCCTTTGCAGCTACAAAGACAAGAGAACTTTCAGGAATTCAGAAGTCACAGTAACATAATCTTCCTTGAAACTGAACTGGAAAGTATAAGAATGTGAAAAATGATAGTTCTCTTTCTTTGGCACAGAAAAGTGGCTTCTTATTCTGATTAGTTTAAGGATACACAAGGTACTTAAATTTCCAGCATAAAGTATAGAAAAGCTGGGTAAAATTATAATACAAAGAACAGGATGAATACCTCATTGGTGTAATTTGGATGAACCCAGAGGACTTACATCCAGCATGCATTTACTCAATAAGCGCTGAGAAAATTGATGTTAGTATGCTGATAATACAACACATCTTTTTCAAATTTCGCACAGATCTACAGAAGCCTTCAAACGAAAGAGATAATATAAAGCTCTGTTGGATAGAAGGTAACACAATTTTAATACACTGCGGCCACAACACAATACATAGTAGGGTGTGCTTATGGCCACTATTTTAGTACACCTGTGTGTATCTGTGGCCACAGGGAGCCAAGCAACACGACTGTGATTTAGGCCACTTCATTCCATTAGACAAGGGCTGCAGGCAGACCTACATGCCTTCTATGTTTTATGTGTAAAATCCAGCTTCCTACAGATGCACATGCAGATGACGGAGAAGGGGCTTCTCAGTGTGTGTGATATCAGGATGGGGCCATTTGTTGGCCTACATGGGAATGTTTGATGAGGTACTCTATATATGGTACTCTTAATATTTTTAAAATAAATATTTTTAAAAATTGTATCACCAGTTTCTTGAAAACATGAATTAAAGGGGCCTAATTCTGGTGAAAGTGAAATTATTGGTGAAAACAGCACGTCACAGTAGTCAGAAAATGGAATGCCTGTGTTTTGGGGCCATGGGCCAATTTGGAAACAGCTGGTTAATACAGTGGTACCTCTGGATGCAAACGGGATCCGTTCCAGAGTCCCATTCGCATCCTGAAGCGAACGCAACCCACGTCCGCGCGTCTGCGGGTCGCGTTTCGCCGCTTCCACGCATGACGTCATTTTGACCGCCTGCGCATGCGACGAAACCCGGAAGTAGCAGGCAACCCGAAAATACTCATCCCAAAGCTACTTTAACTCAAAGTATGACTGTGCCACGGCCAACTAGATGCCTGTGGGAAACCAGGACGCAGGTTGTTGACCTCCTATCTCCCAGCACTTTAGAGCACGTGTGGGAAACCTGTGGGCCTCCAGATGTTCTTCAGCTCCCATCAGCCCCAACAGTCAGGGATGATAAGAGTTGTAACCCAACATCTGGTAGATCCGGACCCGCTCAGAGGTCCAGAGTGGCCCATACAACTTCCAATTTATGAAGCCCCTTGTCATAATAAAATAATTGCCAACATATACCAGTATCTATATCAGTTAACAAATAAATTATGTATTTTAACAATCACACTTCTTAATTGCTTACTGTTGCAGCTCCAGCCTGAGAGACTGGACCAAAATTTGCAGAATGCTCATAAAAAGAAGAATTTGTGAAACTTATGAAATTCCAAAGCCACCCCCTTCCCTCAACTGGTCATGGGGTGGGACACAGCCTTGACTTAGAACAAGGAGAAATACAGTGGTACCTCGGGTTACGTACTTAATTCGTTCCGGAGGTCCGTACTTAACCTGAAACTGTTCTTAACCTGAAGCACCACTTTAGCTAATGGGGCCTCCTGCTGCTGCCGCGCCGCTGGAGCACAATTTCTGTTCTCATCCTGAAGCAAAGTTCTTAACCTGAAGCACTATTTCTGGGTGAGTGGAGTCTGTAACCTGAAGCGTATGTAACCTGAAGCATATGTAACCTGAGGTACCACTGTAGTAACATTTACATTGTGAAAGGATGGTGAGAAAAAACAAAGGAACTTGCTGAACGGTGTTTCCTCTTTACTGCAACCGCAAAAAATATGTAATGAAATCTATTATGCAATTACACTGGATCAAACAACAGGAAAGAAAAGGAATACTAAAGCCAAAGCAACCCCATAAGAATAAATTATTGTACTACTTTTTCGTTCAGGTTCTAACATATGAAATAAAATTGTCCAAGCAACTTAGGATCAAACTATCAAGAAGCTAGTTCAGATGTCTTTTTCAATAAGCAGGATACATACAACTTTCATTTTAAAAGTTCATCAAGCTAATTCCCAAGAGTGAAATATAAGACACATCACTACCTTGAGGCCCTTCATTATTTTAAGACAGAACCACAAAAAACCCTGTGCCTCAGTGTTGTTACACACTAGCTTTTAAATTCATTTTTCCTGTTCAACTTCCACAGAGAAGTCTGTGTGTTTTTAGCCTATGAAACCTAGTCCCATCACATGTGGATATCTGCAAAGGAACCCCAGCATGGGAGCAACTTCTTTTGCCTATGCATGGACTCCACGTGATCCGTAGCACCATGCAACTGTGTGTCCTCTTGCATGTGCAGCTGCTTACATGTTGGAGTTCCTTGGCAGAGGCTTCCTTGCCAGAACTACGCCTGAGGAAAGAGTGCCAGAGGCAGCGCTAGCAGTTCAGCCCTACTCCGGTCTCACCACGTGAGCGCACTACATGTGAATTAAAGCAAGGACACAATTTAATGAGCTCCTGATGGGCCACCGTACATGTGGGTTTCCCTTGCAAGTTTTTCACATTTGCCTTTCACCAAAAATGATTGGCTTAACAGTATTGTAATGGTCAATCTCGGCAATCATGGAAGTTACAGTTGAACAACAACTAGAAGGCCTCAGGCTCCCCATCTCTGCCCTAAAATCTCCTCCTTAAGCTTGGAGAGGGGGGTGCACTATTTTGTGCCTCTAACTTTCACAAGGAACCAGAAGTCTTTCAGGAAATGTTAGCATCTTTGATTGAAGTAATAACCTGCTCAGGTGTTATGTGTTCTAATTTGCTTAAGAACATTACCTGGTGTAATGGAAAATGGGCAACCTTTGATGATATATTATAGCCTTATTTTGGACTGGCACGAGGCAGCATGACCACAATGAAATAACAGGGTAGGCTCTTGGTCAACAGGCTTCCCCAAAACATTCACTCTCTTCAGGGACTTCTAAAGGGCACACTTGTGAAGAACTATAAATGGGTGATCAATAAAATCATGCTGCCTATAATGGAGCAGGAGGACTGAAGGTAAGGCATTGTACCTTGATCAGGATTTTTAAATAAATGGATAAGAAGTCTTTGTCTTTGCTACTCCCAGAACAGAACATGATGTTAAGGCCTTAATGGAATTTACAGACCAAATATAATGATTCCTTCCTTTTGTCCACTTTTCTTCTCTCTCTTTCTCCCTGCTCCTTGGTTTTCTCTCTCCTTAGGTATTTCTTTTTGTTTTCTCTTCTCCTTTTTTATATTAAATAGCTGTTTTATTTCAGTATATTATAAAAATATACTTTATTGATTTATTTATTTAGTCAATCAACAATTAATTATAAGAGGGGAAACGACATTTGGTAGGTGAGAGCAATATTTCTCAAACTGTGGGTGAGGGATCCCCAGCAGGCCTCAGCACTGCAGCCTACGAAGGAGGTCCTACTGTAGCTTTTGGTTGAACAGACCCCATCAGCAACAGCTCCAAATGGAGTAGCAGTAGTAGTAAACAACAACAACAACAAAGAAGAAAGCTGTTGTGGGAGGAGGAAGTGAATGTAAAAGGAGCAGGAAGGTTGGATGGGGGGGGGAATGGCAGTTGGGGGATGGGCATGGGAATGCAACTTAAGTGTGAAATGAAAGGAGGAGGAGAAATAATAGATGAGTGAAAATACTTTGAGAGGCACATGGGGGAAATCAGCAAATTCTGCCTAAAATGTCCTGGTGCCTCCAGAGCCAATATCTGTATGTAGGTTAATTTTCCAAAGAGGAATTATATATCAACAGAAAACCAACAGAGGGAGGTGTTTGAGTGAGTTCCTGAACCTCTTTTTCTAGAAAAATAGCATTGCATGTCATTTTGGTGAGAGAATGCAACACCCCTTCTCGTTCTCTTAGGATTTCTACTGAGACATGAAAAGAAACAAGGCAGTCCTGAGGAAAATGGAGCAGCAAAAGCAATAGGGCAACGTGGGGCCTTTAAAGGTAAAACAAAAAACAAAGGCCAGCACTTAGAATTAATCACAATTGAAAAAACAATGATTACAAAAGTCGCTGGTATTGGTGTTCTCTGTTCAGTCTGCCTGCTCCACTTAATACCCACCTAAGTCATATTCTGGGAACAAGCGCAACTTCCAAGCTGTGTTCAGTTCAGAAAATGCATCATAATAATCTAACCTCAAAGTAATTAGGAAATGAGTGCCTGAGGAGATTATTATTATCTCATTTATTGAAGAAAGGGAGAAGATGGCACCCCAGCAGAAGGTGCTCAAAGGTCCTCCTGGCTACCGTCTGTTTCTGGCCCACCCAGAAGGAAGGTGAGATCCAGGAGTCTCCCAAATCCATAAGCCTGATTATTGGGGGGGGGGGGGGGGAGTGCACTGTGCATTGCATGTTGGGTCATTTTACAGCAGGCAACTACTGTGCACTGGAGCCAATCGCTCCCATTCAGAGGTTCTGGCGCTGCCTGCTTGCCTACCATACTGATCTGTTGCCTGCAGGGTGACAGGCCATAAGCAGTAGAAGCAGTAGAATTTTATAGTATTCGCTGCTTTTTAAATTTTATAGTATTCACTGCTTTTTAAAGCTGCTTCTTTGTTATTAATAAAGCTTGGAATTGATGGTGGTGACTCAAGTGGTTTGAAATGGTGACACAAAGGTTGTTTGTCACACACAACCTTTTTGTCACCATTTCAAACCACTTGAGTGGGGGGGGCGGGGGGAGAGAGAAAGAGAGGGAGAAACAATGCAGGAAGAGATAATTGCCAACTGCTCTCAGAAAAAGTGTTCAGCTTTTCTACCACCATGCTTTTTGGGTGTGTTTGTTTTAGAAATCATCTTAGCAAATTGGCATGAATGCTGCATCGTTGCTTTCATTGTTCTGTATGCTTCTGTTTTGTTTTGTTTTGATTTGATTTGATTCTTTTCCAAATTGAGAAGAGTCACAACAGCCCCTAAATTGTTTTAAAGGGAGAAATTGATGCTTTGGAATTCTGGTGCTGGAGGAGACTCTGGAGAGTCCCATGGACTGCAAGAAGATCCAACCTCTCCATTCTGAAGGAAATCAGCCCTGAGGGCTCACTGGAAGGACAGATCCTGAAGCTGAGGCTCCAAGACTTTGGCCACCTCATGAGAAGAGAAGACTCTCTGGAAAAGACCCTGATGTTGGGAAAGATGGAGGGCACAAGGAGAAGGGGACGACAGAGGACGAGATGGTTGGACAGTGTTCTTGAAGCTACGAACATGAGTTTGACCAAACTGCGGGAGGCAGTGGAAGACAGGAGTGCCTGGCGTGCTCTGGTCCAGGGGGTCATGAAGAGTCGGACACGACTAAATGACTAAACAACAACAACAAAATTGCATGACTTAATGATCTGTCTTGAAAAAACAGCAACAAACAATACATACCAGTTAAGGACATCAAAAGTGAGCACTGATTTGGCTGCCTAACCCCCCCCCCCCCATGATAGATGGAAGAGAACATATTAAAAGATAATTCTCTGCAAGGTTGTATTTTGTTTTTTTCTCCTTCCTCCCCCATACTTTGCTTAATGAGGTTACTTTCTATAAGTTTTGATAATTACCTTCTGTTGGTTTCAAGAAAACATTTCATGTAATAATAATAAAAATAATAAAAAATTGCTTTCACAGGCTTGCTGAGCAGATTGATTTTCTCTGGTGAAGAAAGTTCCAATATATAGATTTCTGGTTTGAATGTTTAGAGAATTTGTAGGTATGTAGGTACTAGTCTGGGATGCGGGCGGCGCTGTGGGTTAAACCACAGAGCCTAGGACTTGCCAATTGGAGGGTCGGCCGTTCGAATCCCCGTGACGGGTTGAGCTCCCGTTGCTCAGTCCCTGCTCCTGCCAACCTAGCAGTTCGAAAGCACGTCAAAGCGCAAGTAGATAAATAGGCGGGAAGGTAAACGGCGTTTCCGTGCGCTGCTCTGGTTCGCCAGAAGCGGCTTAGTCATGCTAGCCACATGATCTGGAAGCTGTACACTGGCTCCCTCGGCCAATAAAGCGAGATGAGCGCCGCAACCCCAGAGTCGTCCATGACTGAACCTAATGGTCAGGGATCCCTTTACCTTTACTTAGGTACTAGTCCACTTCACTTAACTCAAATGGGATTGAAAGGCAGGGAAACCAAATGGCTGCTCCACAAACCAATTTAGCTGCTTTGCTTGTATTTTACAGCAGCACCCTTACTATGTCTACTCAGAAGTAAGCCCTATTGAAATCAGTGGGACTTACTTCCAGGTAAGAGGGGATAGGATTGCATCTTTAGCCTACTGGGAGTGATGCATAGCCCAGAATAATTCCACTGGAGTTCAAAGGGACTACAGTGGTACCTTGGGTTACAGAAGCTTCAGGTTACAGACTCCGCTAACCCAGAAATAGTACCTTGGGTTAAGAACTTTGCTTCAGGGTGAAAACAGATATTGCGCGGCGGCAGTGAGAGGCCCCATTAGCTAAAGTTGTGCTTCAGGTTAAGAACAGTTTCAGGTTAAGAACAGACCTCCAGAACAAATTAAGTTCTTAACCCGAGGTACCACTGTACTCAGTTATTTTTTTACTCTCAACTTTGTAACAATAGGATCAACAAAACGACGCTTCCTCGGGTCCAAAATTATACTTCTGAAATGGAGAAAGCTCTGGCTAACAAGGTCTGGGTTTTTGTGTGGAAGGGTTCTGAGAGCTATTCAGTACCAGTACTCAAAATAAATTTCTGAGGTTATAATTATTTAATTCCAAGTAGAAAATCAGAATCCTGTGGCGAATTAAAGACTGGCAGAAGTTTTCATGGACTCACTTGCTTTGCCAGTTTGCAAGAACATAAAGGAGAACTTATAAGGTCAGAGTTGAGTGGCAATGAGATTTTAAAAATCCAGGCAGTGATAATCAGAGTTTACTTGTACTTTCAATAGGCAGTCCTTTTATAGTAGCAGACCGGTGATAACTGGTGGGGCCAAGAGGAAGGGGCCTGGTTTGTGCCCAAAGAAACCTGGAGCAGGCCCTGCTCACACTCCTTTATCTATCCTCCCTCCAGACAAGTGAAAAGCATGATCAGAGTTGATTCCAGAGGACTGGCCTGGGAGAGAGAAGCTCCTGGGGCTGAGGTGCCTTTGGCAGTATTTTGAGTTGTATCCATGAAAATTATGGCTGATGTGGAAAAAAGCTTCTCTCTCTCTCATGAGATTATAACACAGGGTCATCCAACTATAGAATTCGCCACAAGATGTAGTAGTTGTTCTCTTTTATGGTTATACTGCGCAAACTGCCCTGAGGTTTTTATAAAGGGTGATAAACAAATGAAACACAGGTAGCCGCCAACTTCAATGGCTTCCAAATAGGACTGGACCATTTAATAGAGAAGAAAGCAGTCACTGGCTCCTAGTCACGACACCTCGGAAGATGCGCTGCTGGTAGTCCTATGCGGCTGTGCGCCTCGGAAGGCATGTGCTGCTCATGCTGCTTGTGGGCAGAGAGAGTGGGCTGCCCCTGGGAGAACAGAACGCTGGACTTGGCAGGACTGTGGTCTGATCCAGCAGGGCAAGATTAGACAGGGCAAGCACCACCGCAACACATCATCTGCCAGGAGTCACAAGCCTTTGTTCTGAGATGAACATCAGCTCTTGTAAATCTCACTGAGGTGGCACAACATGTCTTGTTAACTCTCGGGTGATAGAACAGCACATTGCCTTATGAACACGCGCAAGAGATACACTATCTGATCATCCGCTAACTGGTGAAATAAAAAAGCCTTACTGTTCCAGGGCTTTGACAGTTGCTTTTGTACCATTGCATGAATGTTCAAATTGTGTGCACATACCAGGCCTTTTATTTTAAATTAGTTGGTACCGCAGAACATGCTGGGAGAAAAACCCAGCCAGATGAGATAGAACTGGCTGGAGATAAAGCTGCAGTGTGCGTATTAAGGATGAGAAATGCCCTCGGCTATTTGCTCGGTGTGGTATTTATGAGCAAGACTTGGCTTTCCTGAGAGAAAGTTTACAACAAACAGCAAGGTTAATCGTTCCCAAAGCATTTTCAGAATTTCCAAATATTTACCTTAGAGAACCATATTTGTCACTTTCTGTTCCAACAGACACATTTGAGCAATGACAGACTTTTTGTGGGCTTTGATTTATACTACTTACTGTTTTCAAACTGAAATGGGAAATCTTGATTGTTTACTATCATGAAATAACATTAGCACTGCATAAATAGGTGTCCTAGGGTATAAATTTAAGTCAGTGTGACAACAGAGTCTCCTAAGGATAATTCTCTACTTGCTCAATTAACATCAAATGGAGGAATCGTATACAGGCACACATTTTAGTCCCTTCCATTTCAATTCCCCTCCATCTGTTCCAACTACCTGATCCCACCTCCTGAAACATTCACTCTAACCCCCAAGGAGACAGAAGAAAAAGCGTGAGGGGAGAGAGAGGGACAGACAGAAGAGGAACAGGACAAACTAGATAATTTGGTAGTGGGGAAAGTGCATCTTTCCCTTTGAAAAATCAGCAAAGCAAAGGGATTCAGCTCAGAAGCAGATCACGCCGGCTTTTTTGGTAGACAGTGATAAATAACGCCGGGTAGCAGGGCTGGGGAAACTCTTGGTCAGAGTAGACAATACTGGACAAAGTGAGAATAAAGTAGTTTAATATGTTCATATATAATGTCCTAATCACGCTAAAAATTAGAATTGGCAATTGGAGGTGTACTAAGAGCCTCTAAATGAACCATAAACAAATATTTAAACAGGAATTGCTCTAATTATATGACAGTTCCCCATAATATTCCCAATAATATTTCTCACACTACATTTTAGTCAATAACACTGTGCATTTCTCTGGCAAGTCTTCATTGCTGAATTTAATAAATGCTGCATGTAAAATTTTTAATATGCTTTTATTATAATGTTTACATTTTAGTCTGCACCTAAAAATGTGCTTATTGCAGCACACTGCATGAATAAATGGACAATTATTTCTCAGAAGCATGTAAAAATATGTAGTGATGTCAGCAGTATTAAATTCAAGTGCCAAGTTAGGAAACAGCTACATTTAGTTCAACTTTAAAAAATCAATATTATACTAATTTTAATAAGAGGGGAAAGATTTACTTTATTTTTAGTTCAGACATGCAGTCATGTGCAAGGTAACTCAATACCCACTGTAAAAAAGAGGAACTATGAAAATGTTTTACAGCTGGTTTTAATCAGCTTCCTTTGTTTAACATTAGAAACTAACCTCCAGAAGACATATACAAGCTGCACATCCTACAGGTAATAGCATCCAGATGGGATGCTCTTATTGAACATCATGCTCAATATCATAAAGAATATACTGTGAAACAAGCACCTTGGCCTAGACCTTGAAGTTGACTTGCTCCTGGTAATGCTGCAGCTCTTTTCTTCACATACACAGAAAATACGCTGAAGCAAAGAGGCATTTGACTCACACCACGTCCAAGCAGTTTTCTGCAGTGGCACCTTTTAACTTTCCAATGATGTCCTTATTTCTCTAGTGAAACTATTGCCAATATTTGCGTGTGTCCCCTACCCACAAGCCAAAGTGCTGTGGATGTACATTGCAGCATGTTATCTTGCTCCTTTTCTGGATCCATTCCCAGCTCTTGATGGTGGATTATCTTCATCTGAAGAATGATAGGAGAAATGGCATTGCTAGGCAGCTCACCAGTTTCTGACACTCTGGGCAACTCAGTTCTTCTGCCTCGCAGGGGCTCAGGCGATCCAGGTGTCTACCATTGCCAATTGTTCTATGGGAACTGTCCTGTGGGATTCCTCAGAGCTCCACCTTTCACCTTGTATTATTTAAAACCTATTAAACTGAAATGGAGGAGGGGCCGTTGCCTTCCTCATGTTGGAGAAGGAAGATCTGAAGCAGGGAGCCTCCTCCTCACATATATAGGTTCCTTGTGCGGCTTAGAAGCCTGGTCACGAATGATTATATATCACACAGGGAGCCTACACATGGAGACCAGGCTTCTTACTTTAATCTGATCTGTCCCTCTCAGATGTATGAACTGCAGGGGGACTGGGGGACAGAGATGCAGCAGAAGTGGCAGGCCTGCAAGCACTGCCCCCCCCCCAACCATAGCTGCATGGGGATGAATCAATGCTCAAGTAGGAGTCTATGTTTCTTCACTCTGATATCCCAGATGCAATGGTCCCAGCTATGCGGCAGTGCCTAGAAATTATGACAGGCTGGATAACTACTAACTTAAGTCCATTTATTTCAGTGAGTCCACTCTGTTTACAACTTAGTCAGATATTACCTAGAACTGGGGGGGGGGGGGGGGAGAGAGAGAGACCAACACTTGAGAACAGATTAATAAAAGCAGGCAATAAGGAATGTAAACAAAGTTTATTTGTAGCTTGGATATTTGGAGATTCTGATTATGAGTTTTTATTACACTGGTCATCGGGAGGAGGGTGGGGGGCTGCTGGGAATAAGAATTTAGCAGAAAATCTCAGAAGCTTTTTAAAGTTTGAGCCATCATAGATTGAGAATGGAAGGGACAAAGAAAAGACAATGGAGATGTTCTGAAGCTTTTAAAATGGGGTTTCACCTCATGTACATATTTTAGCAGATACATTACATTAATTAGATACAATGTACCTTGTCTTGAGTTTCATGATGGAAGAAAGGTCAAATATACCGGTAATTGTGCTAAAATATTCTTTTAATGAACAACTTCTGACTACAATCTGTTTCCAGGGCAGCTGTTTACCAGCTCCATCTGGTACGTAGGCTGAGACCTTAACTGCCTGTGGACTGTCTCGCAAGAGTGGTGCATGCTCTGGTTATCTCCCGCTTGGATTACTGCAATGCGCTCTATGTGGGGCTACATTTGAAGGTGACCCGGAAACTGCAATTAATCCAGAATGCGGCAGCTAGACTGGTGACTGGGAGCAGCCGCCAAGACCATATAACATTGGTCTAGAAAGACCTACATTGGCTCCCAGTACGTTTCCGAGCACAATTCAAAGTGTTGGTGCTGGCCTTTAAAGCCCTAAACGGCCTCGGTTCAGTATATCTGAAGGAGCGTCTCCACCCCCATCGTTCTGCCCAGACACTGAGGTCCAGCTCCAAGGGCCTTCTGGCAGTTCCCTCGCTGGGAGAAGCCAAGTTACAGGGAACCAGGCAGAGGGCCTTCTTGGTAGTGGCGCCCGCCCTGTGGAACACCCTCCCAGCAGATGTCAAAGAGAACAACAACTACCAGACTTTTAGAAGACATCTGAAGGCAGCCCTGTTTAGGGAAGCTTTTAATGGTTGATGTATTACAGTATTTTAATATTTTTTTGGAAGCCGCCCAGAGTGGCTGGGGAAGCCCAGCCAGATGGGCGGGATATAAATATATTATTATTATTATTATTATTATTATTATTATTATTATTATTATTATTACAATTTCTCTGGGTTCCTTTGCTGCACATGCAGTAACTAAGCACAAGGGACACACAGTTTCCTCTTGTGGCACCACCAAGGTTATGGAACTCGCTCTCAAGGAAGGCCCACTTGGCTCCATCTCTGCTCACTTTCTAGTGAGCTATAAACACACAACTCTTTCAGGGGGAGCTGGGGGTTATTGTGCTTATTTCTCAAGTTCTTTAAAAATAAAATTGGTAGGTTTATATTGAAGAGTTAAAAGCTTGGCAGCTTGATCTAGCTAGTCCCAACCCCCAAGCCTGTTATGCCCCATTCACACGTCACTAGCATTGCTCCGAAAGGTAAGTAAATAAAAAAATACAGAGCTCCCATCGGAAAAGGGAAAAAAGTTTTTTTATTTACAGTTTCTTATTAATTAACAAGGAGGGCTTTTGATTCTGAGCCTTCATGGTGGAAGCTTGCTTTATGGCTGCATTGTGCAGGGAAAGGAACGAAAAGGGAGAACAATAGGAAGTGGCAGAACTTGATGGGAAACTGCAAAGTGCCTTTTCCCTATCTGCCCTGTGCTTACTGAATAAAGCTGTTTATATCCAGCAGGACTAAGAGTGTTAAATTATGACTGCTTTTTATTTTTAGCTGTCCATGTTTACAATTCGTAGATGTAATTATTACAATGTGAATTTTCATTTTATTGGCTGCTCTGAGTATTTCCCTGGCTCAGAAAAGTTGGATAAAAATATTTTGCTTGTGTCAGCATTCTAGTAGTAGAGGTGGCACAAGAAAGAGAGGAGAGAAGGAAGATGTTTCACTCTAGCAATGAACCTTGCTAAGCTATTTTATACTAAATCTGTGAGAGCATTGACTGAATGTATAATTTATTTATTTTTTAAATACTGAAAGGAATAAAAATATCAAGGTTAATACATGGAGGCCCTTCCAGGATATATTCTGCTCCCGAATATATGCTAGTTTAATTGTGTCCCTTTTAATTTCCTCAGCTGATTTGGCTGAATTGTCAAGTAATTGTCCTACTGAAAGAAGAAAGAGGGATAATATTTCAAATAACTTTGTTAATCTCCTTAGTCTCTTAAGAGAGAACCCTTTTCAGTATCAAATTTTATTGCATTCTTAGAATTTACAAATTGATTGGCTGCTAAGTTTAGCCTAGTTGTCTTTTCCAGTTAGAAACCTTCACACAACAGAAGAAAGGCATCATATTTAACTTGACATGCAACAAATGAATGAAAGTTCGTTTTGCTGATGCGGTTTCCCCCCTTCCCCTTCGTGCTCCAGGTGCAAGAGGCTGCTGAAATTGCTGCGCCAGGCAGTTATTTTAAAGCAATTTTTGGTTCAGTGTTTTATCAAGCCCAGGAGTAAAATATTCTGGTACTACTGCAGTTTCACAAATCTCCTTTTAAAGTTAGAGCTCTGAATAATTATGAATATAATTATAATAAAAGGGCCCAAAGTAACCATAAGACATTTCATAACATCAAGCGGAATGTTTTGGAGCAATCTAAATAGGTTTGATTTCTACATTGCGCTTCGTTGTGCTGTTGCTCTGCAGCAGGGATGGCCAGCGTGTCCCGGACCCTTGGCCAGGCAGGCTGGGCTGAAGGGCAGGCAGAGGCCCAACAACCGGAGAGGCAGAAGCTAGCAAGCTCGGCTCCACAGCAGGCAGAACGCAGAAGAGAGCGGCAAAGAGAGGCGAGAGAAAGCTGTGTTCATTTACTGCCTAATGGACTGATTCAAGGAAAAAGCTAATAATGGAAATGATATGTCTCACACGTGGGGGAGGGATCTGCATTGGACTTTAATTCCCTTTTAACTAGTACTGGGTGCCCTACCATGACCCAGAAGGAGGCACCCGCGCCTGCCTCCCAGGGAGTCATCCGGCAGGGGGCTTGGGCACGTTGCCTGCATGTGCCGCCACTGGCTTCCCCTGCACGGCTTTCCCACGAGATTTCCCACTCCAGGGCCTGCCAGCGTCGTCAGCAGCCTTGCCCAACACCAGTGGATTCCTTTCCACAGGCACAGCCAAATATTACTACATATAATACAGACTTTTATTTACTCAGTGTTATCAGAGGCAGATATTCAACCTTGGGGACAAAATAAAAGTATCGCTCTTAAGTGGCCCATAATAGTAATAGTATAACTGCTTCTCTCCCCACACCTTCAGCACTCCATTATGGAACTCGGCTTCCTTATGCACCATTTATATTTTTTTCCCCTTTTGAGGAAATTCAGATGAATCTGTACCAGCAATACATAGGACTTAATTTTTTTTACACTCATGAACAGTATTTTTTTGAGAAATAATGGAGTTTTTCTTTCAGTGTAGGTGAGCAAATCAGTAAGCCGTGTAATTATGGTGCACTTTTAAAGGGTGAGATGGAGCATTGTTTAGAGTACGCTATTACCTTAGCCATGCCAGCAACTCATTAGCAAGAAGCTCAGAAATAGTGAACACTAGGTGTCAGTGTAAGAAATGGAAAAATACCAAAAACCTGTTGTTTCCAATCAGGTGGATAAGCTAAAAAACCAGAACCAGCTGTGACCACATTTGCTTGTAACTGCATAATACTGTTAACAAGCCAATCTTCCTTAGAAAAACTGATTCCCAAACCACCAGGTTCACTTGAAATCAGATAAGTTCAGTATTAGAAGCTACAATGATTTCTCTCCATTAAATGCCGCTGAAGTGGTTGTTAAAAATACATCCAAGTATTAATTTAATCCATCAATACTTGTCAAGGTTGCATGCAGATGGCAGCGGATCCGACCATTATAGCACTAAACAGGAACTGAGGGGGAAACTACCTTGAGGGAGAACAGTGACACAGTTGTCTCAGTACTCTAGCTGGTAATGTGGAATATGCTACCCTGTCACCCCTGCTGACCTGGGTCCAAGTTTGGTCCGGTGAACCTAACTTTGCCAAACTGTCCATCTGAAAAACTACCAGTCTTGAAATGACATTAGCTATAGTGAGTGCAAGATCTCCATTTGGGCACAAGTAGGACGCGGGTGGTGCTGTGGGTTAAACCACAGAGCCTAGAACTTGCTGATCAGAAGGTCAGCCGTTCGAATCCCTGTGACAGGGTGAGCTCCCGTTGCTCAGTCCCTGCTCCTGCCGACCTAGCAGTTCGAAAGCATGTCAAAGTGCAAGTAGATCGATAGGTACCGCTCCGGCGGGAAGGTAAATGGCATTTCCGTGCGCTGCTCTGGTTTGCCAGAAGCGGCTTAGTCATGCTGGCCACATGACCCGGAAGCTGTACGCCGGCTCCCTCGGCCAATAAAGCGAGATGAGCGCCGCAACCCCAGAGTCGGTCATGAGTGGATCTAATGGTCAGGCGTCCCTTTACCTTTACACACCAGGTGGAAGATGAGGGTACGTCCAAAAATGGTAGCACTGGGCAGAGTTGCCCCTTCTGCATCTGTAGCACAACTTCTTCCATGTCCTAATGAAAGCCCACGTGCGCTTCCCTGCTACACCCTCTTGGCTGCAGCTGGCACAGGCAGGGAAACAGCAGAGTAATGAGGCAAGGAACTGGACCAAGAAGGGAGGGGGACAACTTGGGATAGGGCTGACATTGTCAACAGCAACCCCACATTTCTTATAATGTGCAGCTCTTACAGGTTTAGGAACAAAAGACTACCTCTCCCTCCCTCCCTCCCTCCCTAAGAGATCTTCCCCTGTTTTTATATTTGGGACTGGGAAAGAAGAGCTAGATTACACTTCCATTATATCATAGAAAATAAGTTTAACCTATCCTGAAGTGGATTGTTGCAATAGGTAATAAGCATTATCCAAACAATTAGCAACTTTGGCTGAGAACCTATTAGTCATTTTGATGCCATCTAGAGATTTAAAGCCCCCCCCCCAAACAATATGTGCTTTACACAGTTTAGCCATAGTACAAATATAAACAACACAATGACTTAATTTTGGCCTTTAGGTATGAAATCATCCATTATTTCATTTATTTTGAATTAGTACGTTTCTCAAAAACTGATAAATACAACTTATAGCACAATCCAAGTGAAAATATAACCCTGAATGCTACAACCTCCTGACAAATGAAAATATTTATTTTTGTAAGGTTTCTGAACCTGCTGGGTTGATTCTGCCCCATGACAGGTGCAACCTAGGTCTTCATTACTGCAGTTATATTGTTAAAACTCTACGGTAGGAGCAGAATGAATACTCCAAGGGTTTTGCCCAGATGGTTTTTGTGACCTCCTTCATCCATTCATGTAAACACACCATATTTTCCGGTTTGCTGAGTTGTATATACACTCTACGACTTTGTACTAAGCCTGAATGTTTAGTTAGCCAGAAGATTGTTTCCATCCTGTGATTCATTAGATCCCTATGGGATCTCTACTTCCTTTATTTTATACAATCACAAATTATATTAGTTTGTCCTATTTTGATAACCCCTTTAATTAATGTCCTGCACAGGAAGCTTTATTACTTCTTCAAACAATCTCATAAAACAAGGACTTTTCCTGGTCCTGGGTTGGCAAGAACTGACAGCTGCAAATAACTTTCTTACAACAGTTGAGCAGGATTTCTCATGTTTTGCTTAATGCTAGTTAATTTCTGGTGATGAATTTAACACATTGAGCTCCTTTTCTAAAAAGATCTAGATGAAAAATAAAAGCCTAATAGATATTTAACAAGAACAGAAAAGCCACTCATATTTTAAAGTATTAAAAGATATCCTCTAAAGCTGAATCAGACAAAAATGGTATTTTTTTCCTAACTGTAAATGTCCCATTCTGGGAAGAGTAAGTTGGATTTCCCTCTGACCACCAGTAGGAGGCAGCGCAGCCTCTAGACTTCACTCCTCTGTTGGGGAGCCACCCCTTCAATCAAAATGTTTATTCGGCTTTACGCCCATCATGAAACACAACACAACAAATCAAATCAAATCAAATAAAACAGCGGACTCGTACAAGCCACAAGTAGTATAACACAGTTCACAACTCACAAGGACAAATATTAGCCATTCATAAGAAAAGTTTAAGATTAAGATTAAAAAATTTTTAGGCACTACACTAAAATCAATATCTGATGTCATTATAGAAAATTCTTATAACTATCAATAATCAGCTAACATTCCATTCCGTCTCTTGTACGAGAGGACGGCTGTTAGGAATTTAGCAACCTGTAGGGTAATATAAGGATCCACATCTTGAAGAACCCAGGCAAGCTGTAGGTCTACTGGTTTGTCAGCCATAGGCTGGATTATGGAGTTTAGTATACTAGCACGGGCTGAACTGTACAAAGGGCAGATAAACATAACATGATGTAGAGATTCAGATGTTTTCATTTCACACGCACACATTGAAGGGACTTGGCCCTTAGTGAATCTATGTCTCAGCACGTTTGTTGGAAAGACATTGAACCTAGCTCTAATGAAGGCATATCGGTGAGACGCGGCCGTAAGCGATGTTAAGTAGGACGGAGCGCAGTAGATAGGGGTTATGCCGAAATTTAACGGTGAGCAGGCTCCACCACCAGCTACGAAGTTTTGGTATAGCTCCGCATCATCCAGCCTTTGATTTATACACATTTTTGCCACATTTAGATCCAGTTTGAGCAATTCAGTGGGCGAGATCTCATAGGACAGCAATTTGGCACCCCTTAACTCCCAGACTGAATTGCAAAGAGCAGGAAATGTCTCCAAACAAAAAACCCAGTATAGCAGGTGCCAACATGGCTAACCCTGGGAACTTTCCAGAGAAAATATCTGGAAAATCGACATTTCATGTTGGTTGCTGCACATTTGGTTATTAACCAGAACTAGAAGGATTACCCAGAATGTGACTTTAGAGGTATGGTGGGAAAAGCTATTATTTATAGCAGTATCATAAAAATTAACACATCATTAAAAGTAACAAAGAGGTAAAGCTACTCTTGAGAATTTTGAGGCTTCTTGGAGGCCATTTCTTATTATTTGCAAGAGGTTTTGAGACACATGTGGAACTATTAAGTGTTGCTTAAAGTAAGCGGTAGTGATGTATGGAAGTGAGAGCTGGACCATAAAGAAGGCTGATCGCCGAAGAATTGATGCTTTTGAATTCTGGTGCTGGAGGAGACTCTTGAGAGTCCCATGGACTGCAAGAAGATCAAACCTCTCCGTTCTGAAGGAAATCAGCCCTGAGTGCTCACTGGAAGGACAGATCCTGAAGCTGAGGCTCCAAGACTTTGGCCGCATCTTGAGAAGAGAAGACTCCCTGGAAAAGACCCTGATGTTGGGAAAGATGGAGGGCACAAGGAGAAGGGGACGACAGAGGACGAGATGGTGGGACAATGTTCTCGCAGCTACAAACATGAGTCTGACCAAACTGCGGGAGGCAGTGGAAGACAGGAGTGCCTGGCGTGCTCTGGTCCATGGGGTCACGAAGAGTCGGACACGACTAAACGACTAAACAACAACAAAAAGTAAGATGAACTTATTAGATACTCCTAAAGCAGGAACTGAAAAGAAATGCTTATTAGTCTGATGTCTTTGATGAACTATCTTCCGCTGACCTGCATTTTCAGAAGGGTACATGTGTATTCTCACTTCCCGAAGGCCAGTGTTGTTAATGTTAATTTCTCAGAGAACATATGTGACTACGCATGTGAGAGTTGAATGGGGTTTGCGTGCAGGAGGCACAGAGAGAGAGCCAGTCTGAGTTTTGCATCTTTTGAATGTAGCAACTGGAGTTTTCCCCACTTTGACCTGTCTGTAACAGCATGGGCATAGCCAAGGGGGCAGCTGCCCCCCACCAAACAATAAAAATCAATGAAAACACTTAACTAATTGAGGTTCTGCCCACCTCCAACAAAAGCTTGCGCCCCCTAAGCAAAGTCCTGGCTAATTCTCATTATGTCTTCCTCGGTTTGACTCCTGCTGGTATTTGAATGAAATAGATAGACAACTGGCAGTGTTACATGCGCTTATAACACTTCTGCATTTGTGAGAAATCCATCTTTTAGTGTGGTGGAACCTACACTTTGGAACTCCCTGCCTCAGGCAGGTGCGCTCCTGCGCTCTTTTCAGAGTCTGTTTAGCAAAGCCTACTCAGATATTTAGAATGCTAATGTGTTTTTAGTTTATTGCTGTTTCTAAATTGTTTTAATGTATTAATAATTGCTGTTATTAATAATATTGTTTCATTCTTTTTGTAAACAGCTTCAAGGTTTTCTACAATCAAGAGGTATATACATTTTATGAAACTAGTAAAATCAAATTTATTTTTTAAAAAAACAAACCAAAAGAACAATCTTCTTACC
This sequence comes from Podarcis muralis, assembly GCF_964188315.1. NCBI lineage: Eukaryota > Metazoa > Chordata > Lepidosauria > Squamata > Lacertidae > Podarcis > Podarcis muralis. The sequence goes on from NC_135657.1 coordinate 120,318,501, forward strand.
AAATTAATCAGCTGAGTGTGGACAATGTCTTCCACCAATACTGCCGACTCGTGGAGAGGCCTGCGAGCATCTCCTAAGGAAAACCTGAAAGGCAATTATTTTGAAAGTTACTTAAGTGTTACCAAAAAGTTTTTTAAAAGGTATTAAATCACCATGCTCTAAAAGAGTAGCAAAGAGGAGGTAAGGCACGCAATACAAGTGGACTGTAAGATTATATCACATTACAAATTAAATATCACAACTAACAGGAGAGCTTAATGTGACCTTATTGCACAAATGAACTCCCAAGAACAAGTCGGGCCATTTTTTCATAGTCATAGACTGGGTTTGGGTATTTATCTCCCACTCTACTCTTCAACAGGTTCTCAGGGCAGGGTTACCTAATCAAAATACACAACCAAAAAAGCAGAAAAAATGACTTGGAGTCTAGGTAGAAGGTGCATCAAATTAAAACGGTTTGGCCTGAGAAGATAAAAAGGCTGCAAACCACTTAGAAAAGCTCTGCTGCGAGTACAAAATGGTGGCAGAAAACTGTTTGCTTTCTGCCATCATGGTCAGTAACAAACTCATCTGTGCTTGTTCAGACTTTCAGAGAGCTTCCAGCTGTCTGCCAACTTGCTTCATTGCCCTTAACTCAGATCTATACCAAGGAGCGCAGCAGATTCTACTCTGTGGGAAAGGGCACTGAGGAGCTTCTATGTCAACCACCCGAGTAATCTCTCCACTCCAGGGCCATGGCAACCACAAGCTCCCTGGGGCTCATGGGGATTTTCACTGGACGTCATCAGCCACTAGGGGAAACTATTCTAACAGGCACCCTAATCCTTCAGAGAGGAAGGGCTGCCATTTGTCAACAGGAAATGGATCATGACAAACCATGAAATCACCCAGCCACCTTCCATTCTGCTGAGAAAACCAAGAGTGTGTCCTATTACATGCATTCTGCTAATGGGACAACTTTAGGGTTGTAGTGGTGGCCATCAAGACCTGAGTTACCCCAGAAAAGGTAAATGTGGCACAGATGTTGAGGACTTCCAGGAGAACAACTTGTTTTACAGGTCCTCAGCATAAAATCTGAGATAACTTAGATCTGTCCAGGGCAGGAGACTGCTGGGAAGTAAGGCGGGTGGTTCACCAGCAGAATCTCAAAGTGTCCCAACACAAGATAGGGACGCTCAAAACTGGCACCAACTCAGAGAGGAGCCTGGGGAAAGAATCCCTATAGATCTGGACTATGGAACCTTTTTATGTTAATTACTGCAATCCCTTGGGAGAAATCTTTCAGGAGCCACATAAACAAAATAAGTATTAATGAAGAAACATTAAATAAAAAATAAAAACCACTTTCCACATACTGAGCTATCTTTCATAACTGAATTAAATGAAAAATAACAACTAATGTCCTTACGTAAGGCAGAATTGCTGACAAAGTAAAGACTGATTCTGCATGCCTCATCATTTCCTGTAGGGCAGGGGTAGTCAATGTGGTACCCTACAGATATTGCAAGACTTCAATTCCCTTCATTCCTGACCAATGGCCATGCTTGCTGGAGCTGACGGGAGTTGGAGTCCCGTCAGATATATAGGAAGGAGGAGGGACTGGACTGGAGCAGAACACCAAAGCTGTAACATTTTTGTCAAGGAGAAAATTGTGGAATGAGGTTCTGTGGGGAGTGGCCACCACCACCGGGGGAGGGCATAGTGGACAAGAGGTGTCTTGATTAGCAAGCCAATAGCAGCACATGGAGTTGGAAGCTGTGGGAATGGGGGAGGGAAGTGGCTATAGATGGGGGACAGGATGTGGATGGGGGTTGCACAGGAACTGGAAAGTGGGGGGTTCATTAAATTTAATCAGAGGTCCTTCCACTGGCGTCTTCCACATCAATGCTGTGTTCCCCCCTACAGTGAAAATCTTCAAGTGTAGTCCTAGCCACCCACAAGGCGGCCCAGGCACACAACTCCATCAAGGTCCCAACATATAAATATGCGTTCAGAAAAAGAAGACACAGTTTAATAAACTAACTGACTCGTCTAACACTCCACAGCTGAAACTGTTCTTTTCCTATTTTGAAAAGATGAATGGCCTAATCGCCCAATCTGCTTCTAATGGTCTGACCAGTAGTACTAATCAGTAGCACAGTGTTTCCCAACCACTGTGCCGCGAGATGTTGCCTGGTGTGCCGTGGGGAAAATTCGAAAGATTTTCTTTTTTTTTGTAAAAGTCAAATTAGGTCCTAATCTATCCCTCGAGCGCCTCTTGTCCATTATTGTGACGCATGAAGCGTGTTCCCACCCACTCCCCGCCCTCCCTTGCTTCTCTCTCTCTCTCTCTGGCGTTCTCCGCCGCTTCCTGCTGGGCATGCGCAGCTCGCCTCGCGCTTCCATTCCGGCCCCTCCTTCCCCCGACTACCCCGCCGCTCCGTTCCTTTCTCTTTCTCGCGTGTCAGAGAGCGGCGGCGCGAGCGCGGCGGTTCCCTCAGGGCTGACGGAGGGCTCGAGGAGGAGGAGGCAGGACGTGGAGGCGGAGAAAGCGGTGGCGGCCACCCCCCACCTCCAGCTCGAGGCCCGCGTAGAAAGCTGAGGGGGAGAGATAGATAGAGGTGGGCGGCGGCGGTGGCGACCACGACCACCCGCCACAGTAGTTGTAGCGGTGGCGACGGCGAGCAGGGACTCCCGCTGTCTCTCCGTCGTCTCTCTCTCTCTCTCTCCCGGGCCCGTCCGTTGAGTCTCCCGCGCGCCTCGGCTACAAGATGAGCATCGAGATCCCGCCGGGTCTGACTGAGCTGCTGCAGGGCTACACGGTGGAGGTGCTGCGGCACCGGCCGCCGGACCTGCTGGCCTTCGCCGCCGAGTACTTCGCCAAGCCGCGCTCTCCTTCCTGCCTCACTTTGCTGCCTCCTCCCCCCCACCCCCAAAGCTTGGAGGTTCCCCAGCGCCGACCCGCAGGTTTGACCCCCTTCTCACACCTGTTCGCGCTCCTTGCACGGAATGGGGCGGATGGGGAGGAACGGGGCTCGCCACTGCCTCCGCTCGCCCTCCCCCCCTCCGCCGGCGGTCCCGCGATTCTTGGCTTTTTGGCGGTTGGCACAGAAGGAAGGCAAGGGGGAGGGGAAAAAATTGAATCTTACACTTTCGTGCGTCCCTCCCGGCGTGACGCTGCGCGCTGACGTCACGGGGCTGTAATGGTGGTGTGCCTCGAGATTTTTTTCATGAAACAAGTGTGCCTTTGCCCAAAAAAAGGTTGGGAAACACTGCAGTAGCAGATCCTCCAAGTGTCCCTATTTTCCAGGGACAGTCCCAGATTTACAGAAGCCATCCCGGTTTCTGATTTGACCCTGGAATGTTCTGCTTTTTCTTAGGGCGTCCCTATTTTCATGGGAGAAGGGTTGGAGGGAATGCAGTAGTAGTACTGGACAGAACAAAGTCACAACATTGCTTTAAAATGTTGGCAATATAAAATGGAGTAAGATCTGTCCTAAGAAGATTGAACTGACAGCAAGACATTCTCAGAAGCTCCCTCAAGGGAAAGTGTGTTAACACAGATAAACCCTGACTGGAGAATACCAGTTATTCCAGCTGAGCCTCACTGCCAGCAACAAACATCAGAGAAAAGAGCATTTCAGGACAGAGTCCCCATTAGGGAACTCAGTTTTAGGAGTTAAAATGGAATAAACAACCTCACTCCATTGTGATTGTTGTTAGCTACTTCCACACTCTCATCAAGGTAGTTTGTGGAGTTCTTGCTTTTCTGTTCTGTATACAAATGGATCTAAAAGCATTTCAGTTTTCTTATTTTTAATCATAATGTTTGTGTTACTGTCTTTTGGTTTTAAAAATGCTTCCAGATGGAATTATTGTAAATGGAAAGAAAGTACTTCCTATGCCTCTATAATATAAAATATGTTACCTTTTAATACCTTCTTTTGATCTGTCACATAAAAGTACCAATCCAAATGAAATACAGCAAATATGACAAAATAAAATGTTTTACCAAGTGTGTCAACAGAAAGTTATTGACACATTTGGTAAATATATGAATATGAACAATGCTTTTTTTTAAAAAAAATGCTTAGGGGTACTCTCATTTTCCTACTCATATTGAAATACTGCCCCCTCAATGAGGCCAAACTTAGATTCACAAAATGTTTAGGGGTATGAGTACCCCTGCGCCCCCCCCCCCAGAAAAAAGCACTCTGTGTGTGTGTGTGGAGAGAGAGAGAGAGAATATATTGCTGTGAAACAAAAAAGAAAAAAGCGAAAGACAAAAAGCGAAAACAGAATTTTATATTAGGAATTGGCAACTGGAACCCATTCTCCCAATGAAGCCCTTGATCTCAAGAGATCACATTATTATTAGGTACCTCAGCCATTAATAATAATAATAATAATAATAATAATAATAATAATAATAATAATAATAATAATAATAGCAGCATTATAGTATTCAGGATGGCACAAGACTATAATGCTATAAATAACACTTTTCTGATTATGCTTTCTGTGGTTCTGCCCAGGGACTTTATACATCGTCTCTCTCAGCTCTGTTTGTTTTTTTAAAAAATCTTCAGTACATGACGAAGCTGATTATTATTGCTCTTTCCTTGAAATTACTCCTTCTTAAGATTTCTGATATGCTCCCTCCTCATTCCTCTTGGTCACCTTCTCATCTCTTGAATATGAATTTGGATAAAACTGAACTTCACCTTCTCTCTTTCTCTCCCTGCCCCTGCACAATAAAGCTTGCTTCTACTAGGTAATCCCTTTTTCTCTATTCCTCCAGCCCATAGTACTAGCATTGTATTTAATTTAGTGAAATCTGTTTTTTATCATTAATTATCTAGGAAATTTGTACCAGTCTCTCTTTCAAAGCTACTCACAATAATTTGTTCACTCAGACTGACCACTCCTACTAGTCTTCTCTGTCTCTTCTATCAATTCTTCTTCCTCTGTCTTGAATTATTCAACTTGGATAATTAGTTTCTTTTGCTGTGATAATTTCACACCTCTTCTTTGTTTACTTTCTTCAGTCATATTTTATTTAAACTTTTTCTACGAACCTTCACATGTCTTTACTATCTTCTCCTCATATGAGATAAACTCAGTGCCACAGTGCAGCTCAAGGATGTATTTAGGCAATTCCCCCCTAAAATTTAATTTCTATCTCAGTTCTCAGAAAGTCTGTGTTGTCTCCATCTCTTCCACCACCACCACTCTTTGGGTAAATAAACCTACTATTAGGTAGTTTAAGTAGTTTTCCTGTAACCAAAGGTAACAACTTTATGATGAAATAACAGGCTTGCTTGCAGGGGAGGGGTAGGAATTCAGGTTTATGACACACAACTATAAGCTCAACTGGATAAAAGTTGTTATAAGAAGTCTTCTCTGCATTTAACACACTTGTTTTAACATGTCAATTTTTCAACACTGAAACATAAAGCACAATTAACATGGAAAAACTATTTCTCTTCAAGTCACTATATGAACTAGTAATGTATCATTGAATCTAACTTGATTAATTACCTTGCACATTCGGAGATGTAGCCAATGCTAGTCCGATTCAGAGTAGACTCACTGAAATTAATGGCCTTGGCTAACTTAGATCCATCATTTTCACTGGGTCTACTCTGAGAAGGCCCTAACCCCCCGGTTTTCTACCTCTTCATTGCACCCAGTATAAGTTCTTTGCTTGCATGCTGCAATCTTTGGTGGTATATAAAGGAATGAATGAATGAATGAATGATGATGATCATCATCATCATCATATCATCATCATCATATCTGATGTAGTTACTCTTCAGCCACACTTGCTCCTATAAAACAGAAGTAGTAATCTCGCATTGTCTACCATAGGATGCTTGAAACAGACTAGTGATGTATGGTGAAAATATGCACAGAATTGTCAAAAGGCACATCTCAGTTTTGTGCTTTGTGGTTAGTTTCTGCAATTGCCTTGTTCACATGCAAGTCAAAACTTGACTTCGCAGGAGCATGCGAAAGTGCTGGCTCCCAAGGAGCTTATCTCAGCTGCTCAACCCCTCCTAGGCTTTTTCGTTCAGTGTGGCTAACCATAGGAAAAACCTTGGCTATAGTTCATGGTTAAGCAGGCAAGATGTTAACCACGATCCCAGGTTCAGACAACGTGCTAAGCCAAACCTTGGTTTAGCTGCCTGGCTGCAATGAACTGAAAAGACTGTAACTGAAAGTATCATTAAAACAAGTACTAATTAGTTCAGAGAAACGATAAAACACTAGAAAGCTATTCAGTTGTTGTTAGGTTGAGAAATCTACTCCATGTATTCCCAGCAGTTCTAGCCTACTGGAATCTGGAGCAGTTCTGCTGCAGGTTCTCCTTCTGAGTCGAGCTCCATCAGCAGAAGCTTCTAGCAGGCCTCCATTCTGGGTACTTGTTTCATTCTGATACGGACAAAACCAAGCCATTCTCTGCTTAGACCACTTCTCTACATTTGTCTGCAGACAACTTTATACTAGCCGCCCCATCACACTGAATGGTCTTCTGTACATAAACAGTAACATACTTGCTTTGTTTGATTTATACCAACCAAAAACAGGAGCAAGCAGTACCTCAGTCACCCCTAAAAATTGTTGCATTTCAATTTAAGCACTTTCAGTGTAAATTAACTGTATAAATCCACTGACTGACAAAAAACATATAACATAATTCAATCCAGTTGTGGGATCTAATATGTTCCATTTGGCACCGACAGCTTCAGTCTCGATCAAGAAAGAAACGAGACAATAGACTTTCTAGAGTATGCAAGCTGGATTGTGATCAATCGTTTCTGTAAAATAAGGAATACGTTTGACTCAGTCTCAACAATACCATTCAGTGATAAAGGAATTTAGCAAGCCCAGAAAAAACGAATGTTCAAATGTTTCTCTCAAGGGAATAGGATGAAAAAGAGATAAAGAAAAGAGGAAGTCAAAACGTAATCCCAGTGTATACATGGTAAGTGTTAACTAAATGTGGAAATCCTAAACTATTTTTTCAATATAAATTAAAACTGCAAGAGTACTTTAACAGAAACATAAATGCTACAAAATGCAAGTCTTTAGCTATTTAGGCACCACTTTCAAAAGACACAGAGGAGCTTGAGTTAAATGTTGTTTTCGAAGACCACATCCTTAATTGGATACTAAAGAACAAACCCCAGTTTCCAGCCATGTAAATGTTCAGTAGAAAACACAGGAAGATATGAACACTTCTGGAAGTAAATGATGTAAAATGTCTTTCATTTAGGCGCTATCATTCGGAAGATAAAATGTTCAGGAAGCTTTCTACACATACTGAAGGCCACACACTAAGGCACTCACATAATTAAGTTTTGTTGTTTTGCTTAACTCTCTCTCATATACACAAAACTAGCTGGAGGTCTCGTTTTGAGGGCCGGGCGCCTCCTCTTCTCTCCAGGCTGCCTTGCCACTGCCAAGTGAGCTCCTAAAGCCACAACTGCTTCAGTTTGCTTGGCCCTTTGCCCTCGGATGGCTCAGTGGATCTTTATTATTCTTGCAAGTGTGGTCAGCTGCGCCAAGTGTCACGCCATGTGGTGTCCGCTCAGCTGATTTATCTCACAAGGCTGTTAGGATGTGTGCAGATTGCACACAAGCCTGCTGTTCTTACAGGCAACCCAGTCACTCCTTTTTGTGACTTCTGACGTTCAGACCAGAGAATCTGAGAATACCACCAAGGGGCATTCAAGCAATTTGTTACAGTAAGTTGGAATTAGCATATTCATTAAAAAAGATGTTAAACAGTCAATGGACACAGATTTTCAAAGCATACCAACAGCAGGTTTCACTACTTAAAACTAGCCTAACCACTCAAGCTACTCATTCTAAAAGCATGAATGAAAACACACAGAACTCTGAGAATGTAGTGAAGCTGGTCAAGAAAAGGGGGAGATTTTGTCTGAAGAAGTGGAGGTGATATCAGAACAGAAATGGAAGTTGCTGATTAGAGCCTACTAGTCAAAGCAGGAGAGGTTGTCAGTGGAAGGAGGTGGACTCTGTTGGGATTTGAAAAAGGTTTTGGCCAAGAAGAAGTCTTAAAGAGGAGGGGCTAAGAGTAAAGGAAGGAGAGGAAGCAAAACACAGGAGGGAGCAGTTGGTCAGCTGGTGGGCTTTCCATAGCTGTCAATGTTTCCCTTTTTTAAGGGAAATTCCCTTATTCCAATTAGGATTCCTCGCAAGAAAAGGGAAAAGTTGACAGCTATGGGGCTTTCGTGTGTGTGTGTGTGTGTGTGTGTGTGTGTGTGTGTGTGTGTGTGCATTATAGCACCTGTCTTTATTTCTGTGTGGAGATTTCTTGACATGATGGAGGTGAGGGCAACGGAAAGTGCTAGAGGGTTGGGAAGAACACAAGGTTATATAAAAGTTCCTGTGCTGGAAAATGATGTCTCTTTGGGATCCAAAAGTATTTGTAGATGCTAAAGCAATAAAGCAGCTGTTTTTATGCCCCAGGATGGGGACTTAATGATTGAAATGAGAACTAAGATTAACAATCCCATTTTCTGTTGGTCAGGGTGGATACACCTGGATTAAGAGGTTACGGCCTTGGTTAAAGGTCTTGCCTCTTTCTGGGTTAACATAAGGAAGATTAACAGTAACTAGGACAATATACCGTATGTTGCTTACCTCTAACATGGGGACCTTATTTTTTATTTTAACAAGCAATTCTGAGAACAAGCAGAGGAAGCACCTTAATTTCCACAGGCGTGCTGACATAGGCAACATTTCAGAGTACATATTCCGCCTGGCATTTGGTTATGGCTCAGGCTACTCCTTTGCCTTTATGTGACAAGAATTTCAGCCTCCATAACTTTACCTGCAAAAGTTATCTGGAATAAGCTGAACTGATAACATTATGTTGCCACAAAGAGCTCTGTAAAGTTTTGCCTATATAGCATACTGTTGGATTGTTGTTTTTATTTTGATTATGTATTTTGTGGTTTTATATTTTGCTTTTATTCTGTGAACTGCCTTGACACCTCCGGGTATAGGGTGGTATATAAATAATAATAATAATAATAATAATAATAATAATAATAATAATAATGCTTGCTTTTGCACAATAGGAAATATTGGATTCGATAGTTTGATGTCTATGGCCAATTTGAAGCTGTATTGCAGAGACCTATGCTGAATTTATGCCAAGACTTTTCACCAAGCACTTTGCTGGTGCAGATTGACTGAATCGTCTTGGAGTCTTTAGCAGGGATAGACAGCCCATCCTCATGAGTTTATAAAATAGGTTGACTTCTAAAGAGAACAAAAATTACTAAAATTTATTTCCCATCTTCAATAGCAGCAGCCAGCCACAAGAACTCTTTGAATCCCTGGGAATAGTAATCTTAGATTTTATAAGTAGGATAATCCACACCAGCATCCTGCAGTATACTAATGGGTGGAGTATGTCCTACTCTTTGACATAATTTGTCAAAGAAGCCACAGCTGCTCTACTGATGTGCTTTGCAGAAGCAAAGGGCTGGCAAGGTGTCATTGCCTCACCAATGCCTTTGGCAGCTGCAGAAAGAGGGCAGAAGGCACTCATACGCTTCTCCTCAAAGACCTCTGGTTGCTCTTGGCTGAACTAAAAACAGTCCTGCAGCCTCCCCATCGGCTGTGGGCTGATCATGGCTGATCAATAGAAATGGGTCATTAGAAGTGTAATATTTAAGTTCAGGTATTTAAGGAGTTAAATAATCTCTGCAACAAAGTTCTCCACTGTAATAAAACTAAGTGATTCTCAGAGGTTTGTATGGGCTAAAAATATCTTAATATAGTTTTAACTACTGTAATTAAAACCATTTCCTAGTGAAAATAACTGAAATATTACATGATAAAATTGTCAAGAGAAACAGCTTATTTTTACATTAATACTCTACAATACTTTCTTCAGCTTTCAAACAGAATACTTAAGTGTGTGTGTGTGTGTGTGTGTGTGTGCGCACACACACACACGCCTGGAAGATGTCGCCTGGAAGTATTTTGTGGCAAACATTATAAAGATAACAGAACAGAGAAGGTCTAGTTCAAGCCATTATAAATACCTCATTCTTCCTAAAATCACAAAAACATATTTAAAGTTAAGAATTCAAACATGCTTCTTCATTTAACTGCAATTTGGCAGAAATTTTGGAACAAGAAAAGAAGATTTTGAAAAAAATGCTTTAAAGTCACTTGAGTTTTGATCAATTTGCTACAAAAACAAAGACAAAGTTTGGAAGATGATGACTGCATCTATCAATTACACTTTGCTTACTGAGCGAGTCCCTCAAAGCTCAAGAGTCATTTGCCTTGAAGCATCGTTTGAGGAGGGGCAGGGGGAATAAATCACTATGAAACAAGCAAAGTTGCTGTAAATCTAGTAATAACCTATCATTGTTACCTTAAGAGAATAGGGAGAAATTATATAGAAAACATTATCTTTTAAAATCCAGATGCACAGTAAACCCCTGTCCCTGCCCTGTATAATCACCTTTTGACACAGCATCATATGGAGAAACTAATTGCCTATCAACCCTCCCTTCTTGGAAATCTGCTGCATGGGAATTGCTGGGGACCAAGGCTGGCTTCTGGCTGTAGGGGTCAGGAAGGCATTTTTCACTGAGATGTCTCATTGTCCGTCAAAGCCTCAGTTTTTCATCTTCTCGTCATGTTCTGATGCAACTTGGGCAGAGATGGAGTAAGAAGGATGGCCAAGAAGATGCCTTGTGCCTGTCTTACAGTTGAGAAGCAGTAACAGCCACATAGCACAGGGAGGGCAATTGCCAGTGTGCCCTGATCTCTGCCTCAATCCTAGTCTCCTCTACCAAGCAGACAACAGTCGAATGTCCTTCTTTCTCATTGCCAAATTAAACTAGATGTGTGTGTGTGTGAGAGAGAGAGAGTGGACTGTGCATGTTAGAATAAAACAGGAACCCAGTTACACACTGGGAGCAAGCCCTCATTTTTTCTTCCCTACAAGCACATAGGCATTTTTTTTTTTATTAACATCAGAAAATGACCTTGGACCAGTGTTTGAAATTCGCTACCTGCCAGGCACATTTTGCACATGGCTATCAGCCACTTGCAACCAAGTGAAGATGCCTGGGCGCCAGGATCCCACCTGATGTCTTGACCATCTGGAGATGCATTTCTGGGGATCCTTGGATCCTGACTGTTTTCACACACTAGCAACACATCCTGTAGAATTCTAGTTGTTATATTTATCTGCACAATGACTTTCAACCCATTTGACCCAAAATGGCAACCAGGCAATCCATTTGGTGCCTAGCTTGTATATCTGAGTTTCTAACACTGCCTTGGACACACAGCACCAACTAGACTCCTTAGAATAACCACTATAAGAAAATGCCAGGCATAGGGAATTTTTTCCAGTGTTTATACTGTGTACCTTAAGGAAGCTTACCACAAGCCAGTTCCCAGGAACTGAGGGGGCCAGATCTGCATATTATGCAAGCTATTTGCTAATTATGCAAAAGAAGTGGTGTGTTACGCAATCCCAACCCTCTGCTTTCCCACTCAAAATCATTCCTTTGAAAGTTGTTCTATAGGAAGAAAACCTATAGAAGTATTCTGAAATACTTTTACATGTAACCCTCGAAGGTTGAATAAAAATGTAGTCAATTATATATTGCAGGAAATGTAAGGCTTCTCTGAGAATAAGCCCCCAAAGTCTGCTGTCAGCCCAACAACGTTGCCCTTGACTTGCTGTTGCTCAACTATAGCTATGCTAACACTGGATTTGTGAACTGCTTTCCATGCAGCCGCAATCTCTCTTGCTCTAAGGAGAAGCAAACAAACAAAAAAAGGCTGCAAAATGAACTAAGGCGGTTCTTCTCCAGACAATGTGTGCCACTCCAGACTTTTTGGGGGGGTGTATGTGTGGATATCACTGTTTCCCTAAATGTCAACAATAGCTATGGCAACACTCACTGGCTGAAAACACCAAAAAGTGGGAGCAGATAAATTTCTCATGAAATGAATGTGCAGGGTGCCTTCTACACTCTTTGCCTGAGATCTGGGGATCTACAAGAGTCATGACTTGCATTTTTATATGAAAGCTGGGAATCTGTGCCATGCAGTGTTGCAACCTGCCTTGGGGTGGCATAGCTAGAATCCAGGTCTCCAGGGGTGGAACAGTAGAGCAATCCCACCCTTAAGAATTTTACTCAGGAAATTCCCATTACTTTTCCTACAGAAAAAAAACAGTAAAATGATTTGCTGTAAAACACTGCAAGTCATGAAATAGTACCTTATAAAATGTAGCCACTAAACAGTAAACCTCTTGGAACTGAAAACATTGACACTTTCTATTAAAAGATTCTTAGCCACAGGTCACTAAATATTTACGAATAATCACTTCTATAATATCTCTCATTGTCTGGCTCATGTGTGAAGTTTTTATGTACCTAACACAGCTTGCAAAATGAAATGTGCATTAACTGGGGTTGCCGGGGGGGAGGGGGGGAGAGAGACATGTTTCTAGGCATAAACCATCCCTTCTTCCAAATAAAACCAAAGATGCCCTTGATAAAAGACTAAGACTAAATAAAAATCCTGTTAATTATTCAGAAGACAACTTTTATATGTATACACAGTCATTTTCTCTTTTTTTAAACTGAACCGTTTTTAAACAAAGTATGAAAGTAGAGCTCTTGAAGGCAGAGACACGAACACGTTGCTTCCCTCACAGCACCTATCCTTCGTGCAGAGAGGGCCATGCTTAGAGCTGTGATTGGAATGCAACTGGCTTTGGTTTTGGCAGGCCAAGAGCACACGGTGGATTCTCTTATAAAAGTGTGCACTAAAATAGGCTCACCTTCTTTACAAATGTACTATTAGTTGTTTAGGTCAATTTTGAGAAACAGTCCCAACTAATGTGATTTTGTGCAATATAGTATAATACAATAATATAGATGGGTGTGGGTGTGCACAGAAATGTGTGTGTGCTTCTTAGCTGGGTATTTGTAGAGTAGAGGCAGTGATCCCAGTGCATCGTATTACATCATGTAATGTTTCTTCTAACGGCAAACTAAGCTGATGAGTGCCAACAGAATTGTAGCCAAAATGGGGTCACTGAGAAGCAAGGGAGAGGTACCAGGATGCTCAGGTGAACCCTAAGAAGTGCAGAAATACATAAACAAAACAAAAAACCCAGGATAAAAAAAAGTTGAGGGGAAAAACCTCAAATGAGTCTAATGTAGTATGAAAGAGTGGGTGTCTTGAATACGGTGTCTTTTGCACACTGCAGCTGTTTTCTATGTTGTCATCAACAACTAAGTCAACAACTCATAGTCAAACTAAAATACATGCAGGTCCAGCTTACTGAACCCAATGCATTCCCTGGACATACCTCGTTAGGTGAGCGTTCACATAACGAGTTGATGATGTCCATTGATTCCTATGGAGAAATTTCTAATGTTCCCAATCACTGAATATTGACCGCCAAAAGCCAGAAAAAGAATAAATAGGAAAACACAGGGGGGAAATGTTCTCGGATTTGACTGATCACTCCTCCCTCCCTCCTTTCTTCAACCAATAAGCAAAAGGCAAACAAGGAAGTAAAAAATGCCCTCTGTTGAGATATCTGTCTCTGTGGTGTGTGTAGTGAGGATAGTGTTATGTACTGAAGTTCTCACCCTGGGCCAGCAGGGGGGTACTGTAGATAGTTATGCAAATGAAGGATCGAAAAGTGACGTTCAGTGATTGGATAGTTTTAGAAAATGGCAACAGTTGCATTGTTCTGGAGCTCTATATAGGCAGGCTGACTGAGCTCCTCAGCCTAGTTCTGTTCCGGCATCTGAATAAAGAAGAGCTGTTTAAAGAATCGCTGTGTCGTCTGACATGTTCGCCCACAACTTAACAGATAGGGCACAAATTCCTTGTATTCGGATAAGTGGATTTTCGGGGTGTGTGTGTACATAATATTTCCCCTCTGTGGGGACAATTGCAATTCAGCACTAAGTAAGGACAGGGGACTACTTTTCGATGGAGATGATTGAACCTGTACAGAAAGTGAAGGAAATAAAAGCAGCCTGAATTCAAAAGCTAGTGTGGTGAAGTGGTTAGAGTGTTGGACTAGGACGGCGCAGACCAACGGTCAACTCCCCGCTTGGCTGTAGAGCTTGCTGGGTGATCTCTCTCAGCCCCATCAACTTTGCAGGGTAATTCTGATAATGAACAGAGGGGGAAGAACCATGCAGGCTGCTTTAAGCTCCTTGGAGAAAAGGCGGGGTAAGAATACGGCAAGTAAAGAAATAAATTACAAAACATTTCCATTTTAGTTCAAGCCAAGGTATTCCTGTCATGACTGTTGTACCCCTCTCCCCCATATGCAAAGCCTGGACAATCCATTATTTATTGCTGCAGATACATGTATTTCACTCTCTGAGTCCAGAGACTTCCTAGAGGCTTTCAATTCAGGAGTGGGTAACCTCCGGCCTGTGGGCCAAAATCATCCGAACGTTATGTGTGGTAAAAAATTCCTTTGCAGGCTTTCCCCGAAACAGCCTGGTTATTTGTATAGATCGATATCCTTACAGCATATGTATGATTTCTCGCTTTACAGGTTAGAGGGGGAAGAAACTGAGGACCTGGCAACGGAAGCTCCCATCTCCTTTCCCCTCTCACTGCAGCAAAAGCATCTTCCTAAGCACAAGATAATCATTCTGCATGTGACAAAATGATACAGAGCTTATCTAGCACACCCTGAAGCCCCCCCCCCCCATGCACTCACACAAAGGCATTATACTATCTGTGAAAACATTGGGAAGAAATTTGAGCTCTCCTAACATGAAAAGGGAAGAGACAGACAACACTAGTATGTCACATGCCTAGAACACCCATTAGGGCGTGAATACAGGGAAATTTAGGAATATTGCTCCATTTGCCTATTGCACTTGCTTCCCGGCATCTGGACAAGCCATGCCTGAAGAACGCCACATCCTGAGCCACAGACACCTGGGCACGCTCTTCACACAGGAGAACAGCTTTTAAATTTGACCATGTCCGGTAGACATCCTCAACATTTGTATAGTGTTTTTTAACTATCAAAACTGAAACATCCTTCCAGAGCCCTATTGTCATCAGCTGCCAAATGCAAAAATCCCATGGCTCTTTTGACAGCCTGGTTCTGTCACACTGAAAGAGCGATCAAAGTCCAGAATGGCCATTTTCCCCTTCACTTCTCTTGTGTAGCCACTAATACATTTCCTATGATTTCACTGCCATTCCAGTTGTCAGAGTGAGGATGCTTCCTTTAAAATTTAATTTCCAACCTGAAACAACAACAACAACAAACAACAACAGCAACATAATGATGATGAAGAAGAGGAAAACATAAATGAGCCAGGGTGGCACAGTGGATGGAGTGTCAGACTTAGACCTGGGACACTGGGTTCAAATCTCTGCTCACCTGTCACCCTCACAGGATGGCCTCACCAGGTCGCTGAGAGGATTAAATGAAGAGATTGCAGTGCTGTTGCCCAGGGAGCCTTGGCATGGCAAAAGGGTGGTTACAAGTGTAATGCTCAATTATTTTTTCAGTTTTTTTGTAACTACCATCACAGAATGATTGGGACTGAAAAGTAGTGTGCCTGGATCCACTTAATAAACACAGTGGTACCTCGGGTTAAGAACTTAATTCGTTCCGGAGGTCTGTTCTTAACCTGAAACTGTTCTTAACCTGAAGACCACTTTAGCTAATGGGGCCTCCTGCTGCTGCCGAGCCGTCACCATGCAATTTCTGTTCTCATCCTGAAGCAAAGTTCTCAATCCGAGGTACTATTTCTGGGTTAGCGGAGTCTGTAACCTGAAGAGTATGTAACCTGAAGCATATGTAACCCAAGGTACCACTCTATGCCTGAAAGATTTTTATATTTCTAATTTCGTTTGTAACGGGAAAATATCAAAACTCGCTAACCTGGGTAAACTGACCCAAGAATGTGTTTTGTTTTCTAGACTCGAGCACAAATAACACGACATAAATTGGATAATTTTAAAGCCGCTTACTAAACAGGACATGGCATCCTACTTCCAAAATCTAGGAAACAACTTTATATTCTTGCCCTCTTGTTATTTTAACCTGCCAGGGAGCAAGATGACCCATGCTTTAGTAATGTCTAGACTCTTAATGTGCTTAATGTTATCAGCTGCTTGCACAGGACCACAGACTGAAGTGTTGCAGATGGGGCTCTGAGCAATACAGTAATTGGCATTTCAGCATCTTTTGAAAAGTAACCCAGAAAACAAGCACATTGTGATAAAATACTAGAACCAGAATTTTGTGCTCTGAAAACTACAACATTCCAGAATACTGCATAATACTCATGCAGCTTCACTGCCAAAATAACATTTGTTGTGGAAGGTTAGAGCAACTGAGGCAGTAAACCTGTGTCCAGACTGCATGCTCCTCCGTGGCCCCTGCATATGGAAAACTGCTGTGTTAGTGTCAAGACTAGGCTACAGTCATGCAACCACCCATCTGTGGCCTGAAGTGATACAGTTTGGAAACAGGCTTTTACCACTTCAGTGAGCACTAGGCCTCAGGCATCATACAAAACCAAGCATTTCCTGATGTCTATGAAGAGAACTGCCACTACCGCTTGACTGTATTTGACCATTTTTCTGCTCCTTTCCCCTTATGGGGTATCCAAGAGCCCGTATAGAGTCCTTAAGTGGAATCCCTATCAGTGGGAGAAAATAACAGGCCAACCAGAGAATATTGAGCAGCTAGAAAGCCTGATCTTTGTTAGACTGTTGCAACAGGGTTCTCACTCACCACTCGCAGGAGGCAGGAGAGAACCCAGAACAATGGCCTGCAAGCCCTTATACTGGCTTTTGAAGTTGCCTACTCTAGCTCGAGACCACCCCCCCCCCAAAAAAAACCATCATGCATGCATCACGGAAGAGGGCAGACTACAGTAGAAATCCTGTCTGGCAGGATACTGGTAATGGTCACTGATTACTTTACCTGGGCAGCCTGGCCATTTTCTTTGAGATGCTAAATACTTAGTTCCTGAATCCAGGTCACAGGCTCACCCTATTCATACACAACAGAGGATTTGTGAGCAAGAGACAAGGGGGAGGCTTTCCCATTTTCCTTCCTCACTGCAGAGGAGTATTTGAGGTCATGGAAGAGTCAAGATGGCTTCAGGATACTATTTCAGACACGTGATTTATATACTTATGTAAATTTATGAGCATATGATTTATGAGCCTTGTAAATTTATGAGCATATGATTTATATATATGAGACCTTAGAACTCCTGTAACAATACACACATGAATGTCCAGCAATGCAAAATAGTAGCATGAAAACGTGATTTGCATGTATGAATGGACCAAAGCACCATATTGCATCCCATTACCCAAATACAGGGAGTTGCAGGTAAAGAGGTGAAGCGCAAGAGTGCCGGTTCAGAGCTGAGGGACCTTCAAGCCAGACTTCCTTAGTGAGCCCCCTGCCTCTTAATCTGGAAGGGCTGATTTCCCCATGCTGCCTCTTATCTAGCTAAATATTCTGTGCAAACTGACAATGACAGTGCTGTTGGCACAATGGTTCCTTTTCGGGGGTCCTGGTAAATGCCCCCACCTTGCTGCCCTCTGGAGCCTGCCCTTAGAATTTCAAAGCACTATTTGAAATGAGAACTACATTTTTATGTGCATGAACCAGGAAAATGTGAACAGAGCAGCAGACTAGAAAGCTCTGAAACAAAAAAATATATAAAACATAAAAATAGTGTACAGAAAAGTTTAGCTGAAGTTTGTTTTTTTAATTAAGAAGAATAAGAATACATCTACAGTACACTATTTTTTTACAGTACACTAAAAATAGGTTCTTTGCATTAACACAAATAATATCTAAAATATGAAAATCTAGATGCAAAGTTTTCCGTTAAGATGAACAACATAGTTTTTGCAAGTATAAGCAAAACTAGAAACTAAAAATATTGGTTTAGCTTGTGAAAACAGCTGTTTTTGCACATGTAAGTGAATTATGGTGGGTTTTCCTGCTGTCCACAATTTTTATTTCGAAAAGAATTAGACAGTGCTTTTTTCTGGGGGGATGTGGGGGTATGCATACCCCTAAACATTTTTTAATAGAAAAAAGCACTGGAATTAGAAAATTGTGCATGTGTGTTTAGACATCTGTAACGTTTCTCAAAGGAGGTGGAGGCTGAGAAGGAAAATTGTTCTTGAAATGGATCTGAAAATTAAGCACAAATACCAGCAATTGAAAAGAACCTAAGCAATCTCTGGGGTGGGTGATAATTGTAATATTTACTAGCTGCTGCGGAAACACGGGAGCAATTGTACTCTCTTAGACGGCTCACCATCTCTGCCAGGCTTGCCCAGCAAAGTCCACACAGCTACTTATTATGGACTGTCAGATGCTTTTACGCCCTGATGCTCCCAGTTTCTGCAGTTCCAGACAGGCAGCTGAAATACGTTATCAAGTCCCTGATGGGCGGAGCTGTGCTCGCCTTGGGGGGTGTCCCTGTGCTGGTCCAAATCACACAGTAACTTTCTCTCAGATGATGGGAATTCGCTTTTCACTAAATTAAAATGCTCAGTGAAGCACCATCATTCATGCATCTCCTTTTCTGGTATTCAATAACAAAACAAGCAGGCATTTTCTGGAGGGAAGCTGTGATGTTCTGTTGCAGCAAAACACAACAAAGAGCCAGGCGGCACCTTAAATACTAGCAACTAACAACATGGATTTTTGTGCATTAGCATCCATTTTATCAGGTGCATGAAGCACTTGTTCTAATTTGGATAAATATCCTAATTTGCACATGACATTTTTTTAAAAAAAGTAAGCTGGAGGTCAGAGGGAAATTAAACGTAAAAAATACGGACTAAGACAAATATATTACAGTGATACCTTGGTTTGCAACTGCTTTGGATTACAAACCACGTCAAACCCGTCAAACCCAGAAGTGTGTGTCCCTTTTTTTGGATTACAACCAATTTGGTGGGGGAGGCCCCATTGGTGAAAGCACGCCTTGGGTTACAACCTGTTTTGGTTTACAACCGGACCTCCAGAATAGATTATGGTTGTAAACCAAGGTACCACTGTATCTTAAATGTATGTAAAATAATTACCATGATAATTCACAAAGCAGTGCTGATGAGAACCCAAATGTCCTCTAGTAAAAGATTTGATTTTTTAAAGACATAATTCCTTTGATATGAACACAAAGGACCTAATGGTCAGGGGTCCCTTTACCCTTTACCTTTTTAAAGTAATAATGATATTGGAATGTAAATTATTTCTTGCCTCTAACCTACAAAAATGCTGATTATAAAAAAATGAAACTGAAACTCTCTATAAACAATAATAAAATAATGAAATTCAACTTATTCAGAGCAGTTTATCCTGATATTGGTGGACTGTATGCTTTGAATGTTGTCCTAGAGTGAGACGTTATGAAAGTGCCCTTTTATTCAGACATCATTTGAATTTTTTACCTTGCTATAAAATAGCACTTTATTTATGAGGTCCTGGGGGTATCTATGTAGAAGTTTAACAAGGATACCGACCTTCTGAAAATTTACAACTTAGTCATAATGAGTACACCCCATGTTTTACCAAACCACTCCTGGTCTCAGCTTTTGCCACCTCTCAAATATGTGAAATAAGCAGCTTTGCTACTGTAAATACTTTGGGCATCACCTGGCCAGCACTGATCACCTTTCTATCCCATGGATGTCAATGGAAGAATAAAGCGTGCACTTAAATAACTTCCACTAAAGCCAACAGAATTTCTAAGTCCTTAAACATTTTTTAGACTGAGGGTTATAGGCGATGTAGATCTAATGTTCTGTGGGCGCATGAATTTACCTACCCTTCCACCTCTCCTCTCCCTCCAGGCTCCCCAAATCTGTTCTGAGGATTTCCGCCAACCCTCCAGAGCTGATTTGGGGGGGGGGGGACACGCAGGGGAGGAGAAGGGGAAACGTCACTGGGCTCTCGCTAGCACAACTATTTAGTTGCATACCGCTCTCTACTACAGAAGGGTGCACAAATCCAGAAAGCTTATGGTAGATCACCGCAAACTTCCTCACAACGTGTACTTCCTCAGAGGAACAGCACAGCATTTAGTTTTGTCTGCATTTTTAAGGGAACTGACCTAATTTGTACCTCTCAAAGTGCAGTGCTAGCTACCCATGGAGCCAACTATGTTGGCTTTTACCCACAGGTGAACTCCCTCATCCCCCCAAAGGGACTGTGCACTTCAGAGAAAACAGCAAGGAGCAGCTTTTCCCCCACTGCACCCCCTGGATCCCACGGCAGCTGGTTCCCTACAGAACTGCAACCTGATTGGACTGCTTTACGGTGGCTTCCACCATGCCTCTCTCTGCCCTTGATCTCTCCCCCCTTCCCTTTCCTCTCCGAGGGTGTTTGTGCTTTACCCTTCCCCTCTAATAAAAAACATTTTTCATTCCCTCTAAATCAACAGGAAATCCAATACTTCATTTCCCACGATACCACCACTGTCATCTATCAAGAAGCGCCTCTCTTTCCTCTTCGCTTCTCCTTCCAGCGCATCTTCTACCACTGCAGGAAGAAAGAGTTGCTGTCCCCACAAAGCCAAGTCCTCCATGTCGCACTTGGGCTGTAGTTCGACGTTCATTTCACTTAAAGCCAATGATACTTGCTTCTGAGTAATGGCTTCTGCTCTAGGGCTGCAACAGGATGAATCCCATCCCACTGATTAAGAGTTAGATTAGCACAGTTTGTCCACACTGTAAAAACTAGCAAAGCAAAGGTGCAATAATTTTTTTTTTTTTTGGGGGGGGGTTGACAAGACAAGTATGAAAAATACTGGGCTAAAGGGGCGTAAATGGCAGGAGTGCTACAGGTTGCTGTTGCATTGTGAAGATTGCGAGTGAGCCTGACATCCCAGCGCAGGGGGGAAAGGCTAGGGGTAATGGGAGTTTTGTTGTCCCCATCACAACTGCAAATTATCTAGGGCTAGTTTTAACATTTAACGAGTTTCAAACATGAAGCAAATTGCTTAGGAAGCTCACAGTGGTCACCTACATCTCAACCCTTCACAAATGTATATGGCTAATTGCTCCTGTTTCTGCTGGACTACAGCAATGGATTATATGTTGTCTGCTGCTTTCTATTTTTCCTGTTTTATTGAATTTGACACAGGCCAATATATAAATAGCAGACACCCCCTGAAGATCCAAGAAGCAACGGATGCCCAAACCACATGAGAAATTGTCATTTAATTTCAAAAAACCTAGGTATATCAGTTGTGCTTCTCCTTTGGACTACAAACAGAGCCTTTTCATCTCACACTGGATTTTTCAAGTTCTTTTTAATAAGGATTTCCCAAACTTGTCATTCCCATTTTTATCCTTATTGGTTTTGACTGCCTTCAGCCACAGGGGCTTAAGGTACAGAGTTTTGTGTTCTAAATTTGCACCAGCTGTTTCAGAGCCGCTCCCAAGGCTGCAGCGTGGAACACGCATGTAAGCGCACAGTAGATTGGTGTAGTATCAGGGATAATTTTAAGAAAATGTTTAGGCATTTTATTATAAGAGACTGGCAAAGGGATATGCATAAAAAAGAGAAGCAGTGGTACAATAACTGGAGCAAACATTATGCAAAGAGCTACTAGATGAAACTGGCTCACAGCCACACACAGTGTAAGCATGATCCTGTTGAAACAAATTATATAACGCACCCACCCACCCCACATTAATTTTCAAGATCTTATTTAATTTAACAGAAGTCACATGCCATGGGAACATCATTGTCTACTGAGCTTTGCTTCAAAAGGAATAAAATGGGGAAAACTCAAATCATATTATGAACCTTTCCCCAGAGAATCTCTGATATTTCAAGACCTAGATTCCTTCTAAATACTATTTTGCAAGAATCTCTACAAAATTTCAATATGGCAATCACTTTCTATCATCTAAAAAATGTGAAACTTTCCTCTTTAAGAGGGTTTCCGCAGCATATATTACTCTATTATGCTTTCCAGTGCATATCTAATTCCTTATTTTCTCCCACCTTTTAATCTACTGAGAATCAAACTGTAAAAGAACTGAAAATAACAAACAACAATTGCTGTGGAGTTATATTGAATTATGCAAGTCTTACAAAACCAATAAACTTCAAAGCAAATGTATCCTTCTACAAAAAAATTCTTGAATATCTACAATGTGCAATAATTCTACAATATAATTCAATTTAAATAAAAACAGCAAGCCCAAAACATTAATTTATCTGAGCTCACATTCCTTTAAGTGAAGGCAAGGAACCCTGATACCTCCTTATTCACCTTTTAACCTTATAGTGCACCATAGCACAGCTATACAATGATACTTTAAGATGATTGTATTACTTTACCTTTAATTCCTTTACATTTCTTGACTGTTTTAACAGCCCTAGCCAGGGGGTTCCAAAACTATTGCAAAAAAGTGGGGTGACAAAGGACATTCTTTCCTTGTCTCTCTGAACAACATAACTGGAGTCCCGCGGCCCCTGGAGGGCCAGGGGTTCCCCTCGCCTGACCTCAGAAGAGGCGTTCTGTTTTCTCACATGGGGGTGCCTCTTCTAAATAAGAGGCATCCTTCCCCCGCTTGCAGACTAATTCTTGCATCAGGCATGGAGGCACTGTGGCCTTTGAGATATGCTTGGACTCCAACTCCCATCATCCCTGGCTGCTGGCCCTGTTGGCTAGGGCTGATGGGAGCTGGAGTCTGGCAGCACTTAGAGGGCTACAGCTTCCCCACCCCAATCTAAGAAGAGGCATTCTCCATTTTCTCTCATGAGGGGATGCCTCTTCCCCAAAGAGACATTCTCCCATCTCTTGCATGCTACTTCTTAGATCAGGGATGGCCTTGCTGATGTCGTTGGACTACAGCCCCCATTGTCCCTGAGCCACTGGCCGGGCTTGCTAGAGGCTGTTAGGAGTAGGACTCCACCCCTGTCCTAAGGTGCCTTTCACTTGGGGTCAATGAGAGACGCTTCGCCACACGAACAGAAAACCTTAACGGCGCCCGCTGTCTATGCACACCTAGACATGACGCACACCTCTGGTGCTTTGCTACAAAGCACACCATGAATGAGGGTGTTCAAGAGTTTCGAGACCAAACCTTATGAGGAACAGTTCAGGGAGCTGGGTATGTTGAGCCTGGATAAGAGCAGATTGAGAGGAGATATGGGAGTCATCTTCAAATATCTAAAGGGCTGACCCATGGAAGGTGGAGCAAGGTTGTTTTCTGCTGCCCCTGAGGGCAGGACCTGAACCAATGGATTTAAGTAAGAAGAAAGAAGATTCCAACTCAACATTATTACGAACTTTCTGACAGTAAGAGCTGTTTAACCTTGGAATGGTCTCCCTTGGAAGGCGGCGGACTCTCCTTCCTTGGAGGTTCTTAAGCAGAGGTTGGACGGCCATCTGTCCTGGATGCTTTAGCTGAGATTCCTGCATTGTAGGGGGTTGGACTAGATGACCCTGAGGGTCCCTTCCAAGTCTACGATTCTATTATTCTAGAGATAGTTAATTCTGAATCTGAGACATTTGCAATGTGAATTGAAGATACTACATAGTTCTATCCATATTCTAAATAAAGGACCTATTTTAAAAGTTTCAAAATGTGTCATACTCACAGTACAGTACTTTATTTTACAGTATTCCAGTATACTGGAATGGTTAGAAAATATTAATAATTTTAGTAAAGAAATTTATTATTTATTTCAAATTACTATTTTGACTATTTCAATTGACATTTTAGGAAAACACTTTAAGAAGGGTGAAACATAGTATTCTTTTTATATAAAAAAGTCCGCATATTATTTTAATGAAGAAGAGGGTGGTAAAAAGCAAAGATGACATCTGACGACTATTTTGGGTGGAACAACGTTTTAAAAAGTGGATATTTAAGTGTACATACCAAGCTTTGGGTTAAATTTTAGAAGGAATGGGGTTTTCTTTTCTTTTCTCAAAGGGATTTTTTAAAAGGAAGCCTGGTGTTGCTGTTTCTCAGGGAAAAAATCGTAAGGATGAGGTCCCCCTTTCAAGCCCTCAAGCAGCAGACCACACAAAGACATTTTAACTGGTCAAAGCTCAGAAATTCCAAGAGGAAGTCCTGTGGACCAAAGAAAACACAACTTTTTCCAGGAGCAGCTATTTGTGGGGCAAACTTAACTAAGGTTCTTAGAGCTCAAACCCTCCTAAGAGAGGACTATTGAAACTGATTATTCACGTGCATAACCCCTTCACATAAAATGAATATTACCTTTAAAAAAATAGTGATAAGACATCTGTTTATCTTTCATGAGCAGCTACTCTGTAGTAAAATAAAGAGACAGACAATGTAATCCCCTTTAATAATCCAGCAATTATACTTAACTGACCATCAAATCACCACCCATACACCTTGGCCAAGTTAAATAAACCAAACAACTCTAGCTTTTGATATAAAAAGAAAAAAAAAATATAAACCATAGGCCTAGAAGCAAATAAAATATTTCTTTCTAGAATGATTTATAGAACTTGCTTAGATTCAATGTTCAGATCTTCCTAAGAAGTAACCAACCAAAAGCCTTAGCATAAGGAATGTGAAAAATATTTGAAATTTTCCTTGTTGTCAATTTCAGTTTACAGATGGGGGGACAATGATATTCCTCATGACAACTCCTACTGGAGACAGGCAGGGGCATCAGAATTTCTATTTTTACCAGATGGAGGGGGGATGACATTCCTCATAGGGATATAACAGAGCAGAGCTTCATCTGCCCCTTTACCCCTCAAGTGGCAAAACTCTCCCAAGCACTTTCCTGCCAAACACTGCATCAGCTGATGACAGAAAGCCAATCCTATCATGCTTGGTGTAATTGTGAGGGGGTGCCCAACTGGTCACTTTACAAATATCAGCTATGCAAATAGTAAAGGCGGGAGCAGAAGGAGGGCGACACCACATCTTGGGACCCATGAAACAGACGTCACTTTAGGCATAGCGCCACTTTTCCCCGGTGGAACACACAGAGCTAGGAATCAGAAGATGACGCCCACTGGGCAAAGTGAGGCCCACAAAAACACAGTCTTAAAGGTCAGGTTATTCAACCCATGAGAATCTATGGGAGCCCCCCCACCAAAGGGACCCAATTTGGATTCCAAGTACAAAACCAGTGGACCACTCTAGGAGAAACCAAGGCAACCCCCTTCATAAATCACTTCACCATCGCAAGGGAAGGCAGGAGCCCCCAGGTTGGGCAGCATGCTACTAAGAGCCACTGCCTGGCACTCAATGGGGGCAGCACTCAACCTCCTTGGATGGGAGTCACTTAGTACAGGCTCCCTAATAATGAAACACCCTGCACTCAACTAAACAGTGGCAAATAAAACGTTTTAAATGTGTTTTAAGGGGCAATATACAAATGTGAAACTAGATGGCGACAGTGAGCTATGCAAAATTCAATGTATTTTTCAAAACTTTTTTTAAAGCATTTTCACAGCATTTTTATATGCGTTTTCCACCCCTGTCTCACAAGATACAAGTAGCCAAATATTCATGATAGAAAATTATTTTGCAATTAGATGAGGTTCTTGTATGTTTCAGTGGAAGCTTCAATGGAATCTTAGCCATCAAGACAAAGGCAAATTATACATGTACCTTCAGTGCCCCAAAATGGAAACTGATCTGTAATTGCTCATCTTGCACCATCTATGATTATTTATTAATTGTAATATTACATTATATCAGGCATAGGCAAACTCGGCTCTCCAGATGTTTTGGGACTACAACTCCCATCATCCCTAGCTGACAGGACCAGTGGTCAGGGGTGATGGGAACTGAAATCTCAAAACATGTGGAGGGCTGAGTTTGCCTATGCCTGCATTATATTGTAACATAATGAATTGTTACAGTATTGTACAAGAATGATTTTTGTGATTTTTTAAAAGTCTTTACACATTTTCTTAATTGTAGCTTTTTCAAACAGCTGGAGTGAGTGTAAAAGTGCATAATTAGATGAAAAGGTTGCATGCAACTTTCATTTGCACTGTGTAATTTTAAAAAATTATCCTTAGTGCAGAATCTGGCATTTCTTGCAGGAGGGGGGGAAAGTTAGACGAGAACACAACAAGCTCTTGACAAAACAGCATTCGTGTCACTTTCATCTCCAAAAATATTGCTCTCCATTGGTCAAAATTTATTCAAATAATCTGAATATGAGTTTGAAGATAATGGAATTCTAGCTTTGAGTCTCCCTGGGTAACACTGCTGCACATACAGGAATGCTTGCCACTCTGTCTTAATAGGGACTCCTACCATTCTAAAAATACTGTCCCACAGCTGTTTAAAATTTATTTTTTTAGACCATAGCACCACTGTTTGGTTGTTTCCAATTTCTAAAACCACAAATAGTAAAAGTGTACTCAGTCTACTGCAAACATAAATAGCAAATGCACGCTTCAGCACTTTTAGAAGGATATGGAAATTGGCAACAAAAATGCAGTTCATGTTGAAAATTTACGACGATCTTGCCATATTTCTTCAGAAATACAATCAGGTAAAATTAGGAAGATCTCTACTAGCTGGGTGGCATTTTTGCATTTATATGTTTCTCTTTTTAAAAAAAATGAAAGGCATTCATTATACGATTTTGGCACTTGATAAAATACAGCAGTGGTACCTTTACTAAAACCACTCTCTACACTTATGTTTAGCATTACACAAACATCTTTCACCTTAGATATCCCCTGGCATTAATACACTCAATGGGAGAGCGCAGGCTTTGCATGCAGGAAGGTCAATCCCTGATATCGTCTGAAATCCTGGAGCACTCCTGCTACTCAGCATAGACAACACAGAGGTATCTCTGGTTAAGAACTTCATTCGCTCCGGAGGTCCGTTCTTAACCTGAAGCTGTTCTTAACTTGAAGCACCACTTTAGCTACTGGGGCCTCTGTGTGATTTCTGTTCTCATCCTGAAGCAAAGTTCTTAACCCGAAGTACTATTTCTGGGTTAGCGGAGTCTGTAACCTGAAGCGTCTGTAACCCAAGGTACCACTGTACACAGTCAAAGGACTGCGTCATAAAACACCCCCCATAGGAATGCCAAGCTCCAAACAGGGTTTCAAACTATAAGGTCTAAAAAAAGAGCGGGGGGGGGGGATGCAACTTCTTTCTAATTAGCTAATATGCCATTTTATTCTATAACCCATTTTACACATTGCAGTATATGATAACATGCTTTCATAAGGTTCCAGATAATTTAATATTTTTAGCAACCATACTTGGCAAGAGACCTTGCTAGTTCTGGAGCATGTGCAGAGGAGGGCAACTAGGATGATCAAGGGTCTGGAAACCAAGCCTTATGAGGAACGGTTGAGGGAGCTGGGTATGTTTAGCTTGGAAGAGACTGAGAGGAGATATGATAAAGGTAAAGGGACCCCTGCGGGACGCGGGTGGCGCTGTGGGTAAAACCTCAGCGCCTAGGACTTGCTGATCGCATGGTCGGCAGTTCGAATCCCCGCGGCGGGGTGCGCTCCCGTTGCTCGGTCGCAGCACCTGCCAACCTAGCAGTTCGAAAGCACCCCCGGGTGCAAGTAGATAAATAGGGACCGCTTACTAGCGGGAAGGTAAACGGCGTTTCCGTGTGCGGCTCTGGCTCACCAGAGCAGCGATGTCATGCTGGCCACGTGACCCGGACGTGTCTCCGGACAGCGCTGGCCCCCGGCCTCTTGAGTGAGATGGGCGCGCAACCCTAAAGTCTGTCAAGACTGGCCCGTACGGGCAGGGGTACCTTTACCTTTAAAGGGACCCCTGACCATTAGGTCCAGTCATGACCGACTCTGGGGTTGCAGCACTCATCTCGTTTTATTGGCCGAGGGAGCCGGCGTACAGCTTCCGGGTCATGTGGCCAGCATGACTAAGCCTCTTCTGGTGTACCAGAGCAGTGCACGGAAACGCCGTTTACCTTCCCGCCAGAGCGGTACCTATTTATCTACTTGCACTTTGACGTGCTTTCGAACTGCTAGGTTGGCAGGAGCTGGGACCAAGCAACGGGAGCTCACCCCATCGCGGGGATTCGAACTGCCAACCTTCTGATCGGCAAGCCCGAGGGGCTTAGTGGTTTAATCCACAGCGCCACTGAGGAGATATGATAGCCATCTTCAAATATCTCAAGGGCTGTCCCATGGAGGAGGGAGCATGCTTGTTTTCTTCTGCTCTGGATGGTAGGACTCAAACCAATGGATCCAAGGTACAAGAAAGGAGATTCTGACTAGACATCTGAAGACTAGATGACCCTTCGCCAACACTATTCTTCCTAGTTCAAGGGTAGCTTTTAGCATCTACTGTTTCTGGCAGCATGAAGGCAGCTCATATGCCCAACTATTTTTCATAGGTTTTGGCTATTCCAATTTTTTTATTTATGGGCTCTTTCTAGCAACAGTAGAGAAACCTGCCCTGCATGCTCCCATCACATCCAATGTCAAACTGCTGAATTCATTTTAAAATATGATTCTATAATCTGTGGCCTGAATCAAGATAATGTTTGCTTGCCAACTGCTATTGGGCCAGGTTCCGGTTTCTTGTACTAGTGTATGAATCCCTGAACAACTTATGGTCAGGGTGCTTTAAGGAGCACCAGACCCCATTAAGTCCCAAACTGATCACCAAAATCATCAGAGGCAACCAGAAGTACAACTCAGGCCAACCAGGTGGCTTCTGTGCACTGGGCCTAATTGCCTCCCACTAGAAATAAGACATATGCCTTGCTACTCTTATGTTTTTTAATCTCTAGTGCTTAATTAATGTTTGCATTTTTGCATATTGTGTGTTTTGTATATTGTGTGTTTTTACCTCCCAAGTCTTTTAGGGACCCTGGTGGAGAAAAGCAGGGAATAAATTTCCAAAATGAATAAATAAATGATTCCTCAGGTCACTGATAAATGAAAAGGGGGAAGGGGGAGCAAAGGCTACAGTTACTGCTGCTTACCTGTCTGTGGTTGCTTGCAGATTTTTTTGTAAGCCACTTAGGGACCCAGGTAGTGAAAAGCAGGGCATACATTTTTAGAATAATAATGGTGATGTTGGAATAATAATAATGCAGACGTCTCACTTTATCTGTTTAACTTAGTGCTCGTTGATTTCTTTCAGAAAGTGAAAATTCTGAGTACTTCCTTCCCTTCTTTCTTTAACTGGTTTGACACCAAAATATTATTTCCGCCAAGCACTCATTGGTAGGATTTTGAGGATGGGGCAGGAGAATCGCTCCTTTTTTAAGGACTACTGCCAGTTTTTACAGTACATAAACTTTTCTACTTTACTCACTGCAAAGCAGGCAAAATAAAACTTAAGACACGTGTTCCCATTTGAATAACTGAAGTAATCATGCTCTAGTCTGATGAGTTTGTTCATTTAATTTAAAAATAATTGTAGCTCAGCAACCTTAAATCTCTTAGTTTGTTAGCTCATTGCATTAATCATATACTTAGATGGGCTGCCTGCCTCTGACATTATGCTTTGTTATGGAAAACTAATGCCAAAATCTCATTAGAAGAAAAATATTGGTTTAAAATTTAATGCTGTTTGCAAAGGATAATTTTAAGTAGGAAAAATCATGTTGTAAATATGTGAGCTTTAATATGTGGTTTACACTTGTTAGCTAACATGAACTACTGCATAATTTGGATCTGAGGACAAGACTTGGCATCACTATGGCCTTCACTAGACTGAGCTAGTAAAGAAGACAGCTTTGAAAAGAACGTCATCTCTATGGAACATGAATTAACAATTGTGCTGATATGATGGTTTATGTCCTGTAAGTATCGCATTTCCCCCACTCTGCTATATGAAAGTGTGAAACTGTCCCATTCCCCCCCCATGGCATAATTGTACTTACACAGATGTTTGTTGAAATACAGAGGATAGCCCCTCATAAAGAATTAATGTATTTTATTATCTCATCATCATACTTTATATCCATGTTTTTTGTGAAGCTGGGGGGAAGTTTTATATAAGGCAACTTCCCTTTAGCATTAAAACACACTTTGCTTCCTTAAGTTTTCCCAGCTATTCCAAGAGAAAAACAAAATAAAAAGTTTTTAAAAATCAAACCACAACCTAACTGCTACCATTGAGAGCCTGACATCTTGAATTAGCCAACCAAATTAGACTCATATCTGTAAAATTATAGTGGTACAAGCTTTAATGTATTGCACAAAACCTCCCTATTTTGTACGCCCAACAGGCAGGTTTTTCTCTTTTGAAGTTTCAGCCTTTTTGTCAATACTTTCCTGCACAAGAAAACAAGCTGCAGGGAATTACACTTGCTTTCAGTCATGGGCAGAAGCTTAGAAGCTTCCATTTCAGCTGATTTTTTACCTATTATTTACCCAACCAATTTGAAAAGAGGCTTTCAGCTGTCACCTTCATTTATGTTTTGAAGATTCACAAAAAATTGTGACAGAAAAAGAAAAAAGAAGACACTGGCCATTTCTAGGTTTATGTACAAATATCCTTTTCCCAGTGTCCAATTAATCTCCCACAGTTAACACTGGATTGGCCAGGAAATAAGCCAACACATTCTCTCAAAAGAGAAAACAGCCCCCTTCCCCCCTTGCCCAAAACTGTTATTTGCAGCTGGGTATCATGGAGATTGAAATGACCGCCCACAGCTGACTGGAAGTACCAAGACAGAGGAGCTTCCGCTGGCCAGGCCAGGCTGCCAAATGCTTCACAGATTCCCTGGCTCCCTTTGCGAAAATTGCAGGCTTTGCAAACTTCCCATCCCTGGCTACCTCTGACCGCTTCTCAAGGCCAGAAAACGCCCTGCTGGAGCTGGGTAGGCCAGGAGCCGGGCAGGATGGATCTTCATTCAAGATTCTGATCCTTGCCTCTCCTTTGAGGTGACTGCTGCAAATCCCCAAAGCTAACCTATGATATGGCAAGTTTCACCAATATTTATTCTTCCAATTGATTTTAAGCATCAGCATTAAGGCTAAGATACTTTAATAGATGAATCCACATTGGATTTTATATTCATTTTATAGGATTTAGATACATAGATAGGGTCATACTCATACTCATTGAAACTGATTGGCTTCACTTAGTACACTAATTTCAATACGTCTACTCTGAGTAGGGCTTTGTCAAATACCACCTACATACCCAAGAATATTTTTTGTGATTCAAGTAAATGTAGCAGGTAACTTTATTTGAGAAGAGATTTTTCAACTAAAGTATATTAAACTTTTTTTAAAAAGAAACAAACTGATTCAAATGCTTCAGCTTCACCATTTATTCATTTATTTTAAAGCATTTATAAATCACTTAATATTTTTTAAATGTCTAAGATGTGTACATTTTTTTACATGAAGTAGCTGAAGATGCTGCTTTAACTGTACAAATTTCTTCCAAGAATTTATAAGCTTTAGGTTCATACATGGAAATAGCTAAATACAAATTAGAACAGTCAAAGCAAAAATCTACTTCAGTTGCCTGGTAGCATGCTCAGAAAAAACAAATAATTCCCACTTTCAAGGTTTTCTATTAAATTAAATGCAGGAAGCACCAAACATGAAACATGGTTGTCTTTAGCTTGTAACTACAGATTAATTCTAGCCTCATCAGTCATACATTTTTCATGAATTTCTTTACATACAACTAACTAAAACAGAAGGGAATACGTCACCACTGTAATTTTATACCATACATTATAATTTTTCGCAGAATTTCTTATTCTGCAGTATGGAGTGGATTATAGGACATATAATTCTCACATGCTGTTTCTAATTCAGAGGCAGCAGACTAGGATGTGGAACAGTTCTAGCCAAATCTTCATCCAGACCCAAAGATCATGGACGCCACTGTAATTGAGAAACATTCACAACCAGATAGCTGTAGACTTTTTTTGTTTAAAATAATACCTCTTCTACACCAGTTCCAACTAAAACATTAATGTTCTCAAAGCTTTTTACCAAATGCCTAGAGCTGAATTTCCAGAAGATTACAGCTTCTTGTTTTAATTTACAGGCTTTCCTTTTATAAAAAGGGTACTGCTCAAATCTGAAATATGTAGTTATTTTCACATTTAACAAAATCCGAAATGTTTTCCCCCTTCCTTTCAAAGTTGTATAACATTGTGCATAACTAATTACACTCTGCCATCAGAACTCAACTTGTCTTTTGAATTATCTGGCATTTCATAGTGGAAAACTAATTATACATCCTTTCACAGTGGTATTTGCAATTTACCATATAAGAAATTTGAGTTTATTATGGCACAGCCTTACCACTCTTCTGATACACATCCATGAAGTCCAAGAATTTAGATAGGTAAAATGGCATAATAATCTGACTATAAAGCCATCTAATGCTTTTGAGTGAATGTGACAATACATATTATTATTGCTTTATTATTTATTTTATTTATTTATATCCCACCTTTTCCCCAGGCAGCTTACAAATATAATAGAACAAGCTAAAAATGTAGAAAGGATAAGTCATTTAAAAGCAACTGAACACTAACTAAACTGAACAATATAACCCCCCCCCCAATAAAAATACATTTAATTAGAAGACAAAACATCACAACACTAGCCCTTTCCAAACAGTTCCTACTGGAATAAGACGGGTGCAATATTGGCAGTTTCTACAACATTGCACAAGGATCACCAAGTTATGACTAGAAACTCTAGCGGCAGCAGCATAATACACCTGCATCTAAAATGGCAGAATTCCAGAAGTCCTCAAACTAATCCCAACATATCAAGCCTTAGTTAGAATTAGTTTGCATGTATATCATAACAGTAGTTAATATAATAATAGTTACACTATTTTATTATTATTATACTTTTCAACATTAACAGCAACCGCCAAAAAAAGCCCAGTCCTTTTTAAATGTTCTTTTTCTTTAGGTGCTCTTTAGTATGCGGGTTCAGATAACGCAGACACTCTCCATCGCAATTTAAAAAAACCAAAACCAAATACAAATGGTGTACTAAATTACAAAATGTGATTATAGCTTTATTAAGGATCTGAGTATTTTGAAAGAAAGTAAAAAAGTAAATATTCCCTAATGTATTATTTTTTTTAATGTTGCAGAGAAAAATATGGCTACATCGAAGGAAAGCACAGTGGACAAAATTATATGGTATCCTATTGTCATTGATTTTATTTTCAAGTTTAACATTTTGGCATGGTAATATTTGCTATATAATATGCCTAAATTAAATATATTGAAATAATGGAGATCTCATTTGATCCAATATAATAGTTATATCTTAAATGTTTGGGCAATGAAAACTTCCTAAGTACCTTAAAAGTTTTACATACCAAAAATGGCTCTTAGCACCTATATTTCACAGAGCAAATATAATAACCTTTAGGATTACGATTTCAGTTATTTTTCAGATGCTGAAAAAAGTAGTCAGTAGCAACTTATTTCCACCAGATTACACTGAAAGATTGTAAAATTACAGAGACACGACAATGTCTACGATAAGGCAGCTGGTGGAGCCAATGCTCTGGAGTGGCTGGTGCTACAAGGCTGAAGGCGGCCGCCACTTATTGTCTGGGGAAACAAGCAGCCTCATGGCTTCCACAAAACTTACATCCGTTTTTAAGACGAGGCCATGTGCCTCAGAACGATGTCAACAGAAATCATGAGCCTGTGATGCCTGCGCTTCACAGCTCCTGCAGCAGGAGGGGTCTTTCTCTTACAAGAGGCCATGGCAAAGGCCACCACCACTATGGCTTTTTCTGAGAAAGGTGTGCTAGACACTCCCCCCCCCCCCGATCAATTCACCAATCACCGTACAATGATTAGTCAGGGGCATCATTTACAGAAGCCTCCTACCAGTCTGGTCACTTTGAATCCAGTGTAGGTTTAGAGTGGTAGAATACCCACGTTGGCATTTCATTTTTCACCCTCCTTTAACTGGAGGGATGGGAACGAATCCGGGAAGGAAATTTATTCCAGCCACTTTGTCCATAGCAGTGCAGAACCAGCATCCAATAAGCCAGCACCATCAAGAGCGGACAAGATCCCTTCCACTCAGGGCCATTCACCAAGATCAGCACAGCTGCTAACTTGAGGTGTTTGAAATACAGTGGTGCCTCTCAAGACGAAATTAATCCGTTCCGCGAGTCTCTTCGTCTTGCAGTTTTTTCGTCTTGCGAAGCACAGCTATTAGCGGCTTAGCGGCTATTAACGGCTTAGCGGCTTTAAGAAAAAGGAAACAAACTCGCAAGAACTCGCAAGACGTTTCGTCTTGCGAAGCAAGCCCATAGGAAAATTTGTCTTGTGGAATGACTCAAAAAACGGAAAACCCTTTCGTCTAGCGAGTTTTTCGTCTTGCAAGGCATTCGTCTTGCGGGGCACCACTGTACCCACTTCGAAGGAATTCTAAAACATCTGGACAAAGGGAAAGAAACTGGCAATATAATGAATTCCTTTGCCTCTTTAACCCATTAACTCCACTGAAAGCAGTGCCAAGATTACTCTGATCTACTAGTCCAGTGGTTCCCAAACTCCCCCCTCCCACACCAGTTGAAAATTGCCACGTTTAGGTGTTTTTTTAAGCAGATGAAAGAATTTTAGAATCTGAAGGGACTCGTGAGGGTCATCTAGTCCAACCCCCTACAATGCAAGAATCTCAACTAAAGCATTGCTGACATGGCCACCCAACCTCTATTGAAAAACTTCCAAGGAAGGAGAGTTCACAGGGAGTCCATTCCACTAATGAACAGCTCTCACCGTCATAAAATTATTCCTAATGTTTAGTCAGAATCTCCTTTCCTGTAACTTGAATTCATTGGTTTGTGACCTAACCATGTAACATGCAACATAATAACTGATAGGTTTGTGAACCATGAATGCTTTTCGTTTCCAGTTCCTGCTTCAAACCAAACTCCCAATATATAAAAGGCTGCTTTTAGGGTTACATAGCACCAACTAGTATATAGTACCAACTGTATTTGTGCTGCATTGAGAACAAAACACATTTTAGGCAGAGCTCACCCCCAAGTTTTCCTCAAAACTATGGGCCCTGCCCACAGCTCTCGGGCAGGAAGGCAATTAATTCCCTTCCGCTTACCTTGCCAGAGTCCGGGGGGGGGGGGGTGTACATTTTGTAAATTTTCTTTTATGGTTGTTTGGAAAATACTCTCTACAGCAAAACTAAGAGATTGCCTCCTACAGTAAAGGGGCATTGCTCACTCATGAAGCTCCTCTCCTTTCTGAAGGAGGTCTGTTTCTTGAATATCAGATTTGCCATCCTTCAGAACAGAAGTTTGAGGGGTTTTGCAAATGGAGGAATAAAGCTTCATGGAGTCCAGACTGCAATCAATCAATACATTTGAAGCTCACATACCGATACAAGAGCGGAAGAGAAGATAGCCACATTAGACATTCTACATAAAGAAAAAATAATTTACAATGGCTTGACAACTTTTGAAATTGGGCAAAGTGTACAAAAGTTGAAAGATGAAGTTCACGATTCTGTTTATTCCAAAAACACCAGGAGTTTTCTTAATACTTTGCTAGAATTTATTGAGAGAGCAACATTTAAATCAGTAGACTGTTGACATTATGCAGTCAAAAAGCTCCAGAATCCTGAAAACTAAACTTTATGAAACTAAAAAAAAAAAAAAAAATGACTATATAATGAGAGCAATTAACTTCAGGAAGAAATTTGAAACAATAAAGCTACATAGAAATGAATGAGTGGGGCTCACACTTACAGGACGAAGCAAGTGACCACCCATGCATAGAAAAAATAAGAAGTAATATGCTTCATTTAACATTTTTTAAAATAAAAATATGGCCACACACATGCACACACCATGTGGCAAGAGAAATTTAAATATTTTCTAAAATGGTGTACTTGCCTCCTGATTACGTTTATAAATATTATATCCAACTATCCAAAGAACATTCCAGGTATAATAAAACAGTAGAAACTGTTTGGGAAAAAAATATTTCAAACTTTCTGTCATGAAAGCCAAGTTAAAAATTGCAAAGTCTTTAAATATAAAGGTTTGAAATACTGAATATTACAGAGTTGAAAACACTAACTCCAAAATCACACTATTCTGGATTATCCTCTCACTACTTGGAATATCAGATATGCAAGACAAGCGATGAGCGTGGCAGATCCGTGGGCAGCCTCCTCTCTTGGACCAAGGCAGGACCAGGCCTGGCCAGAGGGGCTACGGGAAGCATCTCCAAATCTCAAGCATTTCCAATGTTTCCATATGGCACCACTTACCAATAACAGCACTTTTAAAAGGCGTAACTGCGTAAACAGAATGATATATAATAGCTTAGGATGATAGATATTGTATATGCAATTGTATATACCAAAAAAAAAATTAAAAAATTTCAGGTGCGGGGAGCCAATGGGTCTCAAACCCTCAGTAAGGCAGGCGAAGACAGGCTCTGGTGACCCAAGGGCGTTGAAGGGTCAAGAAGGCACTTTCTGCCCGGCATGCCGCAGGGGGAAATGAGGGGCGGATGGGGCACGTCACCCTCGGAAGACAGCCCACGGAGGAGGAGGAGGAAAACTCCCGCCTTCAACCTCCTCTGCCTTGGGCTTCCGCTGATTCTGACCCAGGAGCTTCAGACCTGAGGGGTTTGTGTCTTGCTGTTCTAGCTCAAGGTGGCTTTTTTTCACCCAACTTTCTTTATCCACCATCTGTCAGGAATTGCTGCAACCCTTTACCCCTTATATTTTAAAATTATAATCCTGTACAGTGGTACCTCTGGTTAAGAACTTAATTCATTCTGGAGGTCCATTCTTAACCTGAAACTGTTCTTAACCTCAGGTAACACTTTTGCTAATGGGGCCTCCTGCCGCCGCTGCATGATTTCTGTTCTTATCCTGAGGTAAAGTTCTTAACCCGAGGTACTATTTCTGGGT
Organism: Podarcis muralis; assembly: GCF_964188315.1. NCBI lineage: Eukaryota > Metazoa > Chordata > Lepidosauria > Squamata > Lacertidae > Podarcis > Podarcis muralis. Next base: position 120,355,430 of record NC_135657.1, read on the forward strand.
TAGCCAAGTCTGTAACCTGAAGTGTCTGTCACCTGAGGTGCCACTGTACTTGATCTTGTCTGCTTGTTGAGACGATGTGCTGGCCATTGTACTATGTGTAACAGCTGTCTAGTTTAATGCCTGTTTACTTGGAAGCAGTCTCACAGAGTTCCACAGGGCTTAATCCCCAGTAAGTGTGCCTAAAATGACCACTAGAGATGTGCAAAGGATTTGGGCAAATCCCAAACTAAGAACCGAAGCAAGGCCACATTGGGCAAATTCAAGACTGGTTTGTACTGAAGCAAGGTCTCTCTAAAGTGCCCTAAACTGAATCAGGAACCACTAGCAGAACTTCAGATTTTTTAAAAAAAAAAGTGCTGCAGACACGATATCTGCAAAATTGAAGCATTTATCCCCAAACTTGCTGTATAAGGAGAATAAACAAAAGAACAGGCTCACCGATCCAAAACTCTTTACTGAAGCTCAACCCATTTGAGAGTAAGAAAACTCCTTCGGGAACTTGAAAAGCTTGCAAGTTCTTAACAGTCAAAAATACTTCATTATTAAAGTCAACTCAAAAGCCAGTTTCAGAGGGTCAATACTTAAAGCACAAAGCTTTCCTCCCAGAATTCAGGAACCGGTAGTTTACCCCTCACTGAGCTACCATTCTAGGATTATTTGGGGGGAGGCACCCGCTTTCGATGCCTGGTGTGGGGGTGGCAGGCAGGGAGCGCACGGCCACTTGCTCAGACTCCCCAAATCAAGGGGCTTCAATGAAGAGTTCTGCATGGTGGGAGTCAGGAGGTGGAGTCGGGCAGAGGACAGCAAGAAAACAATAAAGCACCCGATGTCAGGGAAATGACCTCTTTATCCAAAGAAACCCAGACAGTCCAGGTCTAGGGAGCCTTGTCCCAGTGAGGCAGTTGCAAAGACTGAAGGTCCTGCCTTCCCACTGCTCTCTAAAACTCCTCAACACCCCCCCCCCCGGGTTCCAGGGAGGGACCTGGGAAACACTGGCCGATAAATAGATATCAGCATAAAGTGACAACAGTATTATTATTATTATTATTATTATTATTATTATTATTATTATTATTCTATTTCTCACTACAAAAAAATTCTCAAAGTGACTTACAATTTCAATTGCCTTTTAAAGAACTCTTAACAGAACTTAATAGATTTAAGTTTCTCAACTCTTTATTCCACAAAGTTAACAATTGTGCATCATCTTGAAATCACTTGAACGCAGACAATGCAGCAACCACACCTTACTTTGCAGCCTATTGAGCTTTTTGTGATTTTTCTTTTTAATCCAAGGATAAAAAAGCCAATTAAAATCATCACAATTACAGCTTCTTTACAGGACAGTAGAAAGAGCTGACAAGTCTTGCCCAATCTCGTATAGTCCCAGCGCTGATTTACAGGGCTGGCAGCCACACCAGACTGGTTGGGCAACTCTCAAGGGCCGATTTCCCTTTCCAAGATGCTAGTCCCATTTCTGGATGGGAAAACTGTTTGGCACCGCTGAGGCTGGAAGAAGAAGGAGACAGTTGTGAGGAGGTGGCTGGGTGCCCCTTCCACCCAGAAATGGCAGATGGCCTCAGAGGCCCCTGAAGGAGTAAAGGAAGGAGTGGAGAACGACTTTTCCCAGGCCCAGGGAGTTTCCCCTCCTACACCCCCCCAAAAGCATTGCTAGAAAGTCACACTCTGCTGCCTCTAATGGAACCAAAACTGAGTCAAATGGAGCCAAAGTTTCCGCGTGATTCTGCAGCTGGCTTTGGGGCTGTAACACAAGTTCCAGGGTCAAGAAGATGTGTTATTTGACGATGGCTCTCCTACCTCCTCTCAGACATACCGACTCATAATAAGGCTTGGGGAATGGGGGGAAATTTGTCAAAAGGCAAATGGCAATGGAATTTAAAAAATGAAGTTTATGATAACTAAATAAGAGTTTAAAGTTTTCCAAAGAAGCAGAGTGAGCCATCCCAGCAGCGACAACTGGTGATAAAACAAGAATCTCAGCATTGCTCTCTCTGTTCAGAGCCCAGTGGTCTCTATTGCACCCTGCCCAGGCTGGAGTCCATTTGTTTAAGAGCGACTGCCTTAAGGTCAGGAACAAAGTGTAACATTGGGGGCTCCATTCTGCCTCCTCCAAATCTCATGCTGACCTTTTCTAGAGGTCACAAGGAGCCAAAGAGAATGATACGCTGTCATCTACAAAATTCCAACCCCAAAAAAGATGCAGAACTTATCCCGGATTTTCGGCACATGAAGTGACCTGGAGGCATTGGGGTCTTTCCAAAGGCGGCTTTATGTTGGGGCCAGAACAGGCCTAGAAAGAGGTTAGCTCAGCACCTGAAAAGGACAACCTCCCTCTCGGATTGCCCCCCACAGTAAACCTTCAAAGCTTGCCTTGAGAATGCAGTGGTACCTCAGGTTAAGTACTTAATTCGTTCCGGAGGTCCGTTCTTAACCTGAAACTGTTCTTAACCTGAAGCACCACTTTAGCTAATGGGGCCTCCTGCTGCTGCCACGCCACTGGAGCATGATTTCTGTTCTCATCCTGAAGCAAAGTTCTTAACCTGAAGCACTGTTTCTGGGTTCGCGGAGTCTGTAACCTGAAGCGTATGTAACCCGAGGTACCACTGTACTAAATTTCAGCTCCCATCTAATTCCACTACCCACTTACTTGAGTTCACCTCAACTAGTCTTTTATTATACCAAAAAATGTGGACTATCTAATAATATCACCAGATTACAATTATACTTTTAAAAATATCAAAAGGGGGGGTGAGATGAGTACAGACTTTGAACTGATCTGGTTAAGCCCTCCTTGACTGGGCTGTGCGTAACACTTGTCTATAAGGAAATAAACTGCAGCATAATTTCCTTTGATCTGAACAATAGCTTTTTAATCACAACTATTTCCAAGGGAGATGCAGCACACAGCGCTCACATTCTCCAGAAAGGAATTAACATTTCTAGACAGGGTGGGAAACAGGTATATTAACAATGAAGTTGTGAAACACTTTCACATGTTCTTACGGTAACCAGCAATATATATATGTTTTATCTTAAAGGATTTGCTATCAATTAAGCTTCACTACTGCACACACTTATGAAAATGGAAAGCACACTTGTTTAGAGGCAATGCCCTGAAGGTATTTTAGCAACATCTTCACATTTTGATGTTTTGTTTTAGTTCTAACTGTGCCACATCCAGGTAACTAGACAGTACCTGACCACAAGGCAGCCAAGTGGTGCAATTATTCATACTATTGGTAATAATCACGTCTGCATAGCTGCTGCATAAACCTCTAATTACAGAGTCAGGATATCCCCAAGGCTTGGGAAACAACATTAACTTCATAATACGAATTTAACAAGCTGAAACTCATACAAAGCTAAGAAATCTTTTAAGGAAGCATGGATCGTGCCAAATCTAGAATGGGGAAAAAAATCCACCCTTAAAATAAAGAGTTCTAAAATAATTTAAAATTTCCAATTTTAATATGGAAAGGATCTATTTTCTGGACCTGAATCAATGTTAAATGCAAACTAATAAATGTAATTAATTGTCATGTCATGGTGGGGGTCATCAAGTTCCACTCAAAGTGGGCATGTAGGTATCCAGTTGTCTTCAGTGTAAAAATACAACTATTGCTGTAGGCAAACATATAAACTATACACCACATTTACAAGGTTATAACTCAGGTTTCATCATCTAGTGATGGCTTAATAATAGCATTGTGCTTGGGTGTTCCACATACCCTGGGTGCAAAAGCTCCTCCACAGCATTCTCAACTTGCTCTATTCATGATAATTACAGACAGCATTTCTATAGCTGACAAGTCTTCTTCAGGTATCTGAAGGACTGTCACATGGATGCTTGTAGTCAACCTTGTGTCCTGCTGGTCCAGAGGGTAGGACATGAACCAATGGATTCAAATTACAAGAAATGAGATTCCAACTAAGCATGAGGAAGAACATTCTGATGACAAGAGATGTTTTGACAAATACCTTCCCTATATGTCATATAGAGGAGGGAGAAAGGTTGTTTTCTGCTGCTCCAGAGAAGCGGACACGGAGCAATGGATCCAAACTACAAGAAAGAATATTCCACCTAAACATTAGGAAGAACTTCCTGACAGTAAGAGCTGTTCAACAGTGGAATTTGCTGCCAAGGAGTGTGGTGGAGTCTCCTTCTTTGGAGGTCTTTAAGCAGAGGCTTGACAACCATATGTCAGGAGTGCTCTGATGGTGTTTCCTGCTTGGCAGGGGGTTGGACTCGATGGCCCTTGTGGTCTCTTCCAACTCTATGATTCTATGATTCTATGATTCTCCTTCATTGGAGGCTTTTAGCAAAAGCTAAAATAGTAAATTTAGCCAAAGTAAATTCAGATTAAAAGGCTACTAAGCCATTATTTTATTATTAATATCTCCCTTTTTCTCTTTCTTCTTTTTTCCTTTCTTTACTTTTTTTTGGGGGGTGTCCTCTATTCGGGGTCAATATTGGGGCAACAGGAAGGTGATGGATGGTTGCTGAAGGACCCTGTGTGAGAGGCAGGGAAAGGAAGAACTCTGAGGATAGGAGGATGGGAGAAGGGAAGATCTCAGGTGAGAGCTGGGAGGGACCACCCCTTTTTCTGTGTGAGACAAGGGTTAATATCTACCTTTGAGAGAGGACTTTGCATTTTCCTTTCACTTTCTTCCATTTTGTTTTCATTTAGATTAGCTTGTTATTGTATTGTACAATATTGTGAAAAAGCTTATTTAAAAAACTTCTGAGAAAAGAAAATCCCCATTGGTGCATAACTGATAGATATGTAAAATTGGGACAGAAGTCTGATCACCACAATAATTACACAAGGATCTTTTCATCTCTATTAAAACATGTATACAAACATTCTCTGTTCTTGTTCAAATTGATGAGACATGAAACATCTGCTTGAAGTACACAACTTTAATTAGCTCTTTGTTGGGAGTTGGGAGTTGGAAAATTAGTACTTCAAATTTGGAAGATGTGCACCAATCTAGTGTTCCAAATGTTTATTGTCCTCAAACATGCAATTTTAGACACGATTATATTAAAAAACAAGCAAACACACACACAAATATTTCTGCAACTAATCAGTCACTCATTTCCAAAAACAGTCCTTCTTCTCCTTCTTCTTTGGCGATCACTCGTAGCCAAGTAAGATTATCTTCCACGAACACGGTCTTAACAGTGAGTCTGTAAGTGACTGTGGAGGCCAATTCTGGATCCACACGTTCTTCCACAGCGGGGACATTGGTTTCCAGGCAGGAGTTTATCACGGAGGGAGTTTGCCAAAGCATGCCTTCCTCTTAGCATGTTTCTCCTTCATCCTGAGTTCGAGCATCTTCTAAGTCTTCTTCTTGGTAAAGGCTGTTCTCCGACTGGAGCGCTTGCAGGTGAGTGTTTCCCAATTGTCGGTGTTTATGCTAATTTTTAAAGTTTTACCTTGAGAAAGTCTTAAAACCTCTTTTGCTGACCACCAGCATTACACTTTCCATTTTTAAGTTCACAATGGAGTAGTTGCTTTAGAACACAATAATCAGGCATCTGAATAACATGACCAGTGTAATGAAGTTCAAGTTGAAAAATCATTGTTTCGACACTGGTGATCTTTGCTTCTTCTGTCATTTGCCTATCTTCCCATGTGATATGTAAAATTTTCCAGAGACAGTGTTGATGGAATCTTTCCAGGATCCATATAACTGCTTGGCAAGCAGGAAAAACATGTATACTAACAAAATATAACAAACATCCCTGAGTTCATTTTTTCCTCGTTCTGTATAGTACAGTGGTACCTCTAGTTACAAACTTCATTTGTTCCGGAGGTCTGTTCTTAACCTGAAAGTGTTCTTTACTAGAAGCATGCTTTCGCTAATGGGGCCTCTTCTTGCTGCTGCGCCGCCGGCACACGATTTCCGTTCTCATCCTGGGGCAAAGTTCTCAGCTCAAGGTAACTCTTCCAGGTTTGAAGTGTTTGTAACCTGAGGCTTTTGTAACTCAAGGTACCACTGTACTTGTGGAAGGGTGTGCATGCGCGTCTGTGTATATGAATGCACATGCACAAGCACATGCACTGTGAGCTGAAGTCAGGCTTAGCCATGCTATGCAGATGTAATGAAAACAACATGATTTGAAAGTAGCAGGTTAATTACTAACTTTAAGCTCTACTGCTTTCAAAGCATCTACTCTAAGCATTATTACATCTCGATCTAGCCCTGGGTGTCTGCACACAGTACAAGGTATTAAGGCTTGTATCCAAAGCAGCACCAGCAGAGTTCCAGCGGCGCAGCAGCACTTTCATTTCATCTCTCCTCCCCCCCCCATGCACCCCACAAAATCTTCTATGGAGAGCCCCCCCAACCCCAAGAGCCAATTTTCACGGCACACAGGTGGCTGCAGGGGAGAGAAGAGCAAGGGCTAGTTCCATTTTGCTAGTGCAAATCTTCTGTGCTAGCAGAATGTGAGAGTTAGATACTACCTTCTGCTTACCAACATTTTAAACTTTCAATTCTTTTCATTTTTAATGTCTCTTATGGGTGAAAAGATGCACTTGATACTGTGTGGCAGCTGCAAAATATAGTGATGCCTCAGTAGCCAGGAAATTGTCAAATGAAATTTCCAGTGGCCAGTCTCATTCCTTGCTACCCCACTAGCAGAAGAGAGAATACAAAATTGCTTAATGTGTGTATAATACGTCATAGTATTCAGCTTTTCTTTTTACATATTTTTAAAGAATAGATTATGTTTGCTCATCATGAGAGGAATAAAATAGACCAGAAACCTCTTGAGTGCTTTTCTTCAGTCAAGAGCCGTTTCCGTTTTCTGTTCAATTTCCCAAAGCTTCAGACGTCTGCATACGATGAAAGGAGATGGAGCCGGCAGAATGGAGACGGAGGCTTTGACAGCTGGCCCCCTACCCAGCAAAGCCCTAAAGCAGCTCCAAAGCTTTAGAGCCAGGCTAGTACCAAATAGTCCTGGCCAAAGCTCGCCAATATTGCAGTCATAGGAATGAATTTATATGAACTGAAGACTTATGCAAAAATATGGAAGCAGAAGGAGCCGAACCAAGTGTAACTCACATGAAAGTTTAGAGGAGCTGAAAGAGCGCTCAGTAATTGCCCGTGTGATATATTAATATGAAAGAGTCTTTGTTTGAAATACTGCACAGTTCACCAATGGGAAGAAAACATAGGAATACTCTGTGTTTATCCCATAGTAAAGCTTTCAAGTGTGCCTTTTACATTTAAACTTTATCTTCCCAGATGAATGCTTGTGATAGAAAACGTAGCAAATATCTGCAGCTTACGAAAAGAATTGATTGTCAGCGCGACCCAGCCAAAGTTAAACATTTTCAGTCTTCTCTGTTCTTAGAAGATAAATTTAAAAGAAGATTTCTCCATTTGATATCAGTGAGAGAGCTATTGTGACTGGATTGTAATATATGTCAACTTATTTAGACTAATTCCTAATTATTATTTTTTAAGCGCAAGAAACAATGCAACCAACAGCACGCATAAAAGATAAAGGGACCCCTGACCGTTAAGTCCAGTCGCGGACGACTCTGGGGTTGCAGCGCTCATCTCACTTTACTAGCCGAGGGAGCCGACATTTGTCCACAGACAGTTTTTCCGGATCATGTGGCCAGCATGACTCAGCCACTTCTGATGAAACCAGAGCAGCGCATGGAAACGCCGTTTACCTTCCTGCCAGAGTGGTACCTATTTATCTACTTGCACTTTTGGGTGTGATTTCGAACTTCTAGGTTGGCAGGAAACAACACACATAAACTACATTAAAAAACACACCCTTAGCTTAGTTAGTTAGTGCTTCACAAACAAATGCAGTGTGATGCAAGGAGCCAGAGAAGACTTCCGTGTCCAGGCTGGGGTTGTGTGTGGCTCTTCTCAGTCCTCTTTTTGCAGATCCTCTCCCCCATCTGCCTCCCCCACCCCTCCCTGCAAACAAGAGAGGGGCTGCTTGGTGTGTGGGAATCTTCAGAAGCAGATGCCAGGGCAAATCAACGTGTTACAGGGAAAGTGGAACTGAGAAATCTGCAGTGCAGAAACGAAAAGGACTGGGCTTGCACAACAATCCTAGGACCCCTGCCTTGCCGATCACAACACCTAAACATCTTCAAAAGGTTTTCAGTGAATAAATATAGAGTGCTTTATAAGGAGTAGTCAATCTTTGTGTAAAGATTGACTACTCCTTATACCTATGATACAGGGGTTTTTATGGGCTTGGGCACTGCCCAATTCAATAAAAGCCTAGAAATAGTGGTTTACTAGACATAAAGCCTCTCTTATTAAAGATGGAAATACTCAAATAGACTCGGCGTCTTGCAAAGCTATGCCTTCAAGTCCACAAAGTGAAAATCCCTCTCCTGGGATTTTTTTTAAAGATAGGGAACTAAAAAAAAAAAAACTTATAGAAAAAACCTTTTGAAAGGAGGAAAGAAAAAACTTAGGTTAACCTAAGTGTTTTTTAAAAAGCACACACATCTTAAGATAAACATTTAATAAGTTACTGGTTGACATATTTTAAAATAAGCGGAAAGATGATAGATTTACCTGTTGAAAAGGAAAAGGAAATTTAAAATTAAAGTAGATTTCGGAAGACCTAAAAATATTAAGCATTTTATCAGGCCACCAAGCTTTATCTTTAGGTAGCACATGTGCGAGAGAAGGATACCAATGGAAATTAAATGGATTTAAGCTACCATTTAAATAATTGGTGGTAATTTTCAATGTCTAAAAGGTTGGGGTTGCAGACACAGGAGCGGGAGGTCAACTCAGGGACTGGAGCCATTATTAAGGAGAGTATAATAAATCAGCTTTCTTATAGGAACAACTCTACCACACAAGCTTTCTAATAAGAGTTTTCAAGCCACATTTCCTCTAATAGATAAATATGAAAATGGAAAGCTTCAATTACCTGTTAACTTCACTTAGAAATACATGACTGAAATAAAAGCTGTGACTTTGGAATTAAAGGCAAATACAAATATATTCACCCATGGAATATGATATTTCTTTAAGAAAACACCATCTCACACATCCACAGAAAAGTAATCTTTTACGTTGTTAAATACTCATATTTATTACACTGCTGCTTTTATTACTTTAATTTTTATTAATTTAACATTTATATACCACTTTTCATTTTAAAAGTTGCTTAGATAAAACAAGCAATATTAACCTGACTCAACAACCGCCCCCCCCCCCCCCCGCCGCACAAACAAGCCACACTGCAATCAACTGAATGCAACCTGCCATGTTCAGGAGGCCCCTAATCTCTCGCATTATCAATAAAAATAAATGAATACATAAACAAAGGACCTACCCATGTGATGCTGACACGAATCCCTATACTAACAATAGGCAATAGAACAAAAGAACAATACCCCCCTCTCCGCCCCTTTTTGTGCCCAACTGCAAAATTTCTATGACGAAAGTGTCTCTCACTATATGTAAACTATCTGTGAAAAATACTATAAATTGAAAGTGAAGACAATAGATGTAGCTTTCTCTGCTTATCTGTTTAATTTATAAGACAAAAACTTTTTTAAAAAACTAATTAAAAAAAACAAGCAATATTAAATAATAACCACCATGCACCAAAATTAATTTGACCATTTTGTTTCATTCCTGCACACTGATCCCGTTAGCAGAGATGAAATGTGATTATTTAACTAATCAGGAGTTGGAAATGCAAGGACTCAACAAATTGTGACATTGCTAGAAGATCCTCAGGGACCCTTCCAACTCGACAATTCTGTGATTCCATTGTATGATTCCAGTTCCGGACTCTGGGGGTGCCTTTCCTGATCTGCTGTATACATTCCAGCTGATTCTCAAAAATTGTGTTTTTAAACAACTCCCACGTATTTTGGTCAAGATTTGACTCTCCTGACTTTGCGTTTTCTTTTTATCAATTCCCACATTTTTTTAAAGTTTTATCTTTTGAACTCAAATGTTACAGTGTTGGATTTTCTTAGAGAATGGCCATTTACATATATATTTAATTTAATAACACTATGGTCACTGTTCCTGATCCATTCAGCGCTTCCATCTTGCACCACATCCTGGGCACCCCTGAAGATGAAGCCCAGGGCCACCAACACTCCTCTAGTTGGTTCCATGGCCAACTGTTCCAGAGCACAATCCTTTACAGTGGGAAAGATTTTGGCATGATAATTCAGGAACAAAAATGCACTATAATAGCTTACTCCGTAGGTGCAAGAGGTACATTACAACTTAGTATTTTGATGGTATCTGATGCCTGAAAGGATCAATAAGATGATTTGCCATCTCTCCATGTAGCCTACCAAATTTAAAATGTCCAACCTCCTGCAATGCAGGAATATGGATCTGTCCCACACGGGGATTGAACCTGTGACCTTGGCATTATCAACACCACGTTCTAGCCAGCTGAGGAAGCTGGTGTGGTAAACGAAGAGTCAAAGATGCAACAGGCAAAGAAGCTTCAGTCTGGTTCCAACTCAGTACTGTGGCCACATCAAAATTATCACCAAACAGTATCTCAGACTACAACATAAAAAGAAAAGTTGGGAATGCACACCACTAAGACAACAAAAATGTTGCTTTGCCAAAAGGTCTTTGATTGCTGAATTGTCTAACTGTCAAAAGCAATTAAAAAACAACAACCCAGACAAATAAAATTAATTTCTTCTTGTTGTCAGGATTCTTAGGGGAGCTTGGACCAAACAAAGCTTTGTTTTCTTAATCTGCACTATCACAAAAAATGGTGGCAACTCAGTTGGGGGACTGCTGATGAATATCAAAACTGAAATGTTGAAAACAGAATGATTCCTGTTAGGTTTGGAATTTACAGTGCTTTCTACATTAGCAAACTAGCTCCCAAAACCACAATAAGTAATTTAATTCAGAGTGCAATGAATAAGCTGCTTGACAGGACAGAGCTGCCTCCTCCGGGGTCTCAAGGATGCTGGGCGGCCAAACGAGAAACGGCTTCAGCCTGCTTGGCATGCTATTCAAATTGTTTTTGCACAGAGACACCTGTCAAAGCGGGGAAAGATTAACAAGTGTACAGTATATAAACTAAAAAGATGACAAAACTCAAAGACAATTACTAATAATAGCAGCTTAAGATTTTTATTTTATTTTAGTTTTGCTATGTTTGTAGCTGATGTTGTACTATCCTTTGAAACAGCATTGTGTGATCACATAGCTGAACACAAATTCATTTGTATTTGGCTGGAAATGGGGGAGGGGGACAAAAAATTATTTCCCCCAATGTCTTCATAATGGTCAAACAAAACAAATTAAACTGGTCTGAATAAAAAACAATCAATATGTATACCAAAGAATGCCCTCACTTCCAGATTAAAGAACCAAGAAGAAATGTCAGAAAAGCCTTCATCCAATTAAAGTAGAAGAACATACATCTGAAGGCAGCCCCGTTTAGGGAAATTTTTAATGTCTGAAGTTTTATTCTGTTTAATATTTTGTTGGGAGCTGCCCAGAGTGGCTGGGGAAACCCAGCCAGATGGGTGGGCTATTATTATTATTATTATTATTATTATTATTATTATTATTATTACTATTTCACACACACTTTATTGTACCATCTGCTTTGTACCATCTCTAAAACAGGATATAAATTACAGTTCTTCAGTGCAGTTAAGTTCCATGGCAAATTAGCTGCCAGTTGCAATTATGTATATAGGAATAAAAAGAAACACAGTGATTTATTAGGTTTTTAGCAGAACATGCAAAGTATAATCTGCAAGAAATTATGCCACACTCTTCCTGCCTATCAAGGCAGGTGGTCAGATTGTCTCAAACTATTAATCAATGGAACTGTGATCAAAATAGCAAGTTCTGTAGAATTTCTAAAGATTTTAACCTTCATTTATCAATTGAAAGTTGTGAAATTGAAGCAATTCCTTTCCTTTCTTCCTTCCTTCCTTGCTCTCCATATTTGCACCCTGGTTTATTTACATGCAAACAGTCATGATCCTGAGCAGAGCCATTCTGACCCCAGAATGCAGCAGTGTGGCTGAGAACATAGAATTAATTTGTTTTGACTCATGCTAATAGTTCGATCACATGGTCCTCTTTATCCAGCTTAGAAATACAGGATGTTCAAAAGCAAAAGCAGCAAGTCCTCTGGCCTTAAAGGAATTTATAGAGAAAAAACACAGAGACCTCCCCATTTCCTATCACCTTTCACCATTTTGCTAACCACAGACTAAGCCTGCCAAGGAAAGGTACCAGGAATGTTATGCTTAATGATGTGCTATAAATTCTGCAACAACTTGGAGCATTTCAGTAAGTGATAGGGTTATGAACACATACAAACGATTTTGGATTTCCAGAAGATTAATACATCCAAACACTACAAGACCTGGTAACCTCGGATTATGCTATCAAAACTAGAGTGTTCGACTGCAGGGAAATACACTGAAGTATGGCAAGAATATCTGGATAGGAATGACAATAATATGCAATGTGGCCTGTGATATCATGACAGAGATGGGGAACGTGAATACAAGAGTATTAATGCACTGAAATACTGCGCATGTACGCCATAGCATGCATTATTAGGGAAAATAGCATGAAATATGTTGCATGAAATATAATAAAATAATTCATTTTTAGCTTGAAATATGTTTGTTATTGCTGTAGAATTTGTGGGGATTTGGGGTGGCACAACATAATGCTTGCCCTGACCCTAACACAATGTGAACATATACACTTGAATGGACTCAGGCCTTAAGCCAAATTTTTTTTGGGGGGGGAGAATAACCTACCTTCTTGGGCACATGTACAAACTGGAGAAACTACATGTGCACATTTCAACCAAGTGCACACACTCTTCCCCTAATCCCCAGCAATTAGGATTAGGTAAAGGGACCCCTGACCATTAGTTCCAGTCGTGACCGACTCTGGGATTGCGGTGCTCATCTCGCTTTATTGGCCGAGGGAGCCTCCGTACAGCTTCCGGGTCATGTGGCCAGCATAATAATAATAATAATAATAATAATAATAATTTATTATTTATACCCCGCCCATCTGGCTGGGCCTCCCCAGCCACTCTGGGCGGCTTCCATAAAAACCAAAAATACAATAAAATATCACATGTTAAAAACTTCCCTGAACAGGGCTGCCTTAAGATGTCTCTTGAATGTCAGGTAGTTATTTATCACTTTGACATCTGCTGGAAGGGCGTTCCACAGGGTGGGCGCCACTACCGAAAAGGCCCTCTGCCTGGTTCCCTGTAGCTTTGCTTCTCGCAATGAGGGAACCGCCAGAAGGCCCTCGGCACTGGATCTCAGCGTCCGGGCAGAATGATGGGGGTGGAGACGCTCCTTCAGGTATACTGGACCGAGGCCGTTTAGGGCTTTAAAGGTCAGCACCAACACTTTGAATTGTGCTCGGAAACGTACTGGGAGCCAATGCAAGTCTTTCAAGACCGGTGTTATATGGTCTCGGCGGCCGCTCCCAGTCACCAGTCTAGCTGCCGCATTCTGGATTAGTTGTAGTTTCCGAGTCACCTTCAAAGGTAGCCCCACGTAGAGTGCATTGCAGTAGTCCAAGCGGGAGATAACCAGAGCATGTACCACTCTGGCGAGACAGTCCGCAGGCAGATAGGGTCTCAGCCTACGTACCAGATGGAGCTGGTAAACAGCTGCCCTGGACACGGATTTGACCTGTGCCTCCATGGACAGCTGTGAGTCCAAAATGACTCCCAGGCTGCGCACCTGGTCCTTCAGGGGCACAGTTACCCCATTCAGGACCAGGGAATCCTCCACACCTGCCCGCCTCCTGTCCCCCAAAAACAGTACTTCTGTCTTGTCAGGATTCAACCTCAATCTGTTAGCCGCCATCCATCCTCCAACCGCCTCCAGACACTCACACAGGACCTTCACCGCCTTCACTGGTTCTGATTTAAAAGAGAGGTAGAGCTGGGTATCATCCGCATACTGATGAACACCCAGCCCAAACCTCCTGATGATCTCTCCCAGCGGCTGCATGTAAATGTTGAAAAGCATGGGGGAGAGGACAGAACCCTGAGGCACCCCACAAGTGAGAGCCCAGGGGTCTGAACACTCATCCCCCACCACCACTTTCTGAACACGGCCCAGGAGGAAGGAGCGGAACCACTGTATAACAGTGCCCCCAGCTCCCAGCCCCTCAAGACGGTCCAGAAGGATGCTGTGGTCGATGGTATCAAACGCCGCTGAGAGATCCAGCAGAACTAGGAAACAGCTCTCACCTTTGTCCCCCAGCCCACCGGAGATCATCAACCAGCATGACTAAGCTACTTCTTGCAAACCAGAGCAGTGCACGGAAACGCTGTTTACCTTCCCGCCAGAGCGATACCTATTTATCTACTTGCACTTGACGTGCTTTTGGACTGCTAGGTTGGCAGGAGCAGGGACTGAGCAACGGGAGCTCACCCCATTGCGGGGATTCGAACCAGCAACCTTCTGATCAGCAAGTCCTAGGCTCTGTGGTTTAACCCACAGCGCCACCCGCATCCCTTTTTGCAATTAGGATTAGGATCCTTCTATTAGCATATATGGATGGCTCGTACACCCCAGGTAGTGTGGTTGCTGACCTTGAGCCAGACATCCTGGAGAGTGAAGTCAAATGGGCCTTAGAAAGAACTGCAAATAACAAGACCAGTGGAAGTGATGACATTCCAGCTGTACTATTTAAAATTTTAAAAGCTGATGCTGTTAAGGTGCTACACTCAATATGCAAGTTTGGAAAACTCAGCAGTGGCCAGAGGATTGGAGAAGATCAGTCTACATCCCAATCCCAAAGAAGGGCAGTGCCAAAGAATGCTCCAACTACTGCACAATTGCACTCATTTCACACGCTAGCAAGGTTATGCTTAAAATTCTACAAGGAAGGCTCAAGCAGTATGTGGACCGAGAACTCCCAGAAGTGCAAGCTGGATTTAGAAGGAACCAGAGACCAAATTGCGCTGGATTATGGAGAAAGCTAGAGAGTTCCAGAAAGACATCTACTTCTGCTTCATTGACTATGCAAAAGCCTTTGACTGTGTCGACCACAGCAAACTATGGCAAGTTCTTAAAGAAATGGGAGTGCCTGATCACCTCATCTGTCTCCTGAGAAATCTCTATGTGGGACAAGAAGCTACAGTTAGAACTGGATATGGAACAACTGATTGGTTCAAAATTGGGAAAGGAGTACGGCAAGGCTGTATATTGTCTCCCTGCTTATTTAACTTATATGCAGAATTCATCATGCGAAAGGCTGGACTGGATGAATCCCAAACCGGAATTAAGATTGCCGGAAGAAATATCAGCAACCTCAGATATGCAGATGATACAACCTTGATGGCAGAAAGTGAAGAGGAATTAAAGAACCTTTTAATGACGGTGAAAGAGGAGAGCGCAAAATATGGTTTGAAGCTCAACATAAAAAACCCCCGAAGATCATGGCCACTGGGCCCATCACCTCCTGGCAAATAGAAGGGGAAGAAATGGAGGCAGTAAGAGATTTCGCTTTCTTGGGCTCCATGATCACTGCAGATGGTGACAGCAGCCATGAAATTAAAAGACGCCTGCTCCTTGGGAGAAAGGCGATGGCAAACCTAGACAGCATCTTAAAAAGCAGAGACATCACATTGCCAACAAAGGTCCGTATAGGTAAAGCTATGGTTTTCCCAGTAGTGATGTATGGAAGTGAGAGCTGGACCATAAAGAAGGCTGATCGCCGAAGAATTGATGCTTTTGAATTATGGTGCTGGAGGAGACTCTTGAGAGTCCCATGGAGTGCAAGAAGATCAAACCTCTCCATTCTTAAGGAAATCAGCCCTGAGTGCTCACTGGAAGGACAGATCGTGAAGCTGAGGCTCCAAGACTTTGGCCACCTCATGAGAAGAGAAGACTCCCTGGGAAAGACCCTGATGTTGGGAAAGATGGAGGGCACAAGGAGAAGGGGACGACAGAGGATGAGATGGTTGGATAGTGTTCTCGAAGCTACCAGCATGAGTTTGACTAAACTGTGGGAGGCAGTGGAAAACAGAAGTGCCTGGCGTGCTCTGGTCCATGGGGTCACGAAGAGTTGGACATGACTAAACGACTAAACAACAACAACAATTGGCATAATGGGCAAGAGTCATCCACCCCTTGATTCAGACCAATTTTTTCCAAGGTCCCTAACAACAACAGCAACAACTCCTAACTTTTACTCCTCCCATCTGACTGGGTTGCCCGAGCCACTCTGGATGGCTTCCAACATAATAAAAGCACAGCAAAACATCAAATACTAAAAACCTCCCAATACATGGCTGACTTCAGATGTCATCGTAAAGTTGCACAGTTGTTTATTTACTTGGCATTTGATGGAAGGCTGCTCCACAGGGCAGGTGCCACTACCGAGAAGGCCCTCTGCCTGGTTCCCTGCAACCTCACTTCTCGCAGTGAGGGAACCACCAGAAGACCCTGGGAGCTGGACCTCAGTGTCTAGGCTGAACAATGGGGGTGGAGACGGGCTGAGGCCATTTAGGGCTTTAAAGGTCAGCACCAACCAACTGTGCTCGGAAACCTACTGGGAGTGAGCGAAGATCCTTTAGGTCCGGTGTTATACGGTCCTGATGGTGGCTCCCCGTCACCAATCTAGCTGCTGCATTCTGAATTAGTCGTAGTTTCCAAGTCACCTTCAAAGGGAGAGTATTTGAACTGTGGGTGGGTATGTGTATGTGACGTATCTGTTGTTCTGACAGAAGTGGTGTTTGATCAGGTATATGCACAACTAAAGAACTAAATCTTTCTCCCTTGTTTCAGAATGGCAAGAAGACCCTCCAGAGCAAAATTCTGCAGAAAATTATAGAAAGCCCCATGATTACTGGGCATAATGACCAATATAAAGATTAACCACAATAAGAATGATCTACTTCTATTCATGCAGTATACTGCTACTTATAAAACAATGAAGCTATATGACAAATATGTTTGTAGTGTTTCGCAGCATTATAGCCTCAATAAGTATTTATGATGAGAGGGGGGAAAGTCAAATCTCTTATATTGGGCAGAAACAAATCATAGAATCCTTACATTTGAATAACAGCATCATCAGTTTAGTTCTGCATACTATGTGTATCTAGAAATACTGCAATCCTAGCAAAATCCATTATACAATTTATGTTTATTAGAATTCTAATTCTGGATATTTTTTACATGAGAACAGTCACTTCAAGGAGTTGCTCACAAAATATCCTTAGTATACTGAATAGGAGATGTCCATGTCCCTCACTCTGGTCTCCTACTCCATTGCCAGAGTCCTCCTTCTTTCTCCCTCTCCATGTCTTCAAAAACCTTAATCTAAAACTTCTCAGACTTTTGCTGTTGCTCATATTATTAGGGGTCTAATTTTTAGCTCTCCTGCCAACCTAGTAGTTCAAAAGCACGTCCAAGTACAGGTAGATAAACAGGTACCGCTCCGACGGGAAGGTAAACGGCGTTTCCGTGCGCTGCTCTGGTTCGCCAGAAGCAGCTTAGTCATGCTGGCCACATGAGCTGGACGCCGGCTCCCTCAGCCAGTAAAGCGAGATGAGCGCTGCAACCCCACAATCGGCCATGACTGGACCTAACGGTCAAGGGTCCCTTTACCTTTAATTTTTAGCTTCCATATTCTGTTTCATTTGGTTTTGCCATAGAGCAAGAAAAATGTAAGTTTGTTAAGAATAAAATAAAACTTAGCAATTTTGTTTCATATTCAAATACTGAGAATTATAATAATTTATCTATCTTTCTCACGTCCCACAGAATTGAGCCAGAGAATCCCAGGTTAATGTACAGACATTGTCAGTACATTAAAACATTTAAAACAATCATAACATTACAGAAGTTGCAAGCCACCCTGGAGAGAGAGCATATTTTGAACAGCAATCTATACATGTATTAAATAACTAAGTTGTGCGCATAAACATCTTACAGATACACAGCACAAACAGAGAGAGCAACGTTTCACTAACAGTGCAATTGTGCAGCTTGCTCCTCCCAGTCAATGTCATGGGAAAGACTCTTAATCTCAGGGTCCTGGGTTCAAGCACCAGGTTGGGTGAAAGATTCCTGCATTGCAGGGGGTTGGACTGGATGACCCTCGTGGCCCCTTCCAACTCTACCATTCTATGATTATAACCCCTGTTCCTGGGCAAACTGGGCCAATTGCTCAAAAGTTTTTCTTATGGACTGTTCGGTAAATGGACAGTGGCCTGTAGAGGAGCTTCATTTCACTATAATGAAGCAAAAGTGTCAGGTTTAATAATGAAGCCTCTATTTATCAAGTTTTCTGCCCTCTTGCTGAATTAATATGCGTCAGGAAAACTGGCTTGTTCTTTAATTTGACATTTCATTAGTCTCTCCACAAAGGCCCTAAAAGGTTGTCCAAAGCTAGCTTTAACTTCATGAACAGACAATCAAATCAGAGAGTAACGAGTATCAGCTTGCTTTATTTGGGTTGCTAAATACTTAAAATTCAGGCCTTCATTTGCTATTGCATTAAAGCTCAACTCTTCTCTTAATTATTTAAGCATTTTTTCGATACAAACAACAACCACAAAAGACACACACAACAAAAACCACAATAACAATAATAACACAATTTGACAATTCAGATTTGAATACACTGATATACCTATGACTACACCTTTTTTAACAATATTTTCCCACCTCTCCTCCCCCTACTTCCCACCATTATCCGCCTTATTTCTTAAATATTCATTCCAGATTTCTTCATATTTATCCATTCTTATTTTGCGTCGACATGCAATTCGTTCGTATGTAGTTAGTCTGTCCATATTATCAATCTATGTGCTCAATGGAATCTTTTTGCGGCTCTTCCAATTCATGAAAACAAGTTTTTTGCTTCTAATATAGCACGGTACATCCATTTCTCTGGACCCCTTGAAATCTCCCACGTTTCCAGAATATAATTTAGAATTCAATTCAATTCCCCTAAATAACAATTTCTTTTTATTATTATAAATATCTTCACCTCGCACCAAAATGATCTTATCATCGGGCATTTAATCATCATATGTACTAAGTTCGCATTTTTACTCCCACATCTCCAGCAGTTGTCTGTACTTGTTATTTTCTTCTGGTATAGTTTTGCTCTGAATATTATTTTCTGTTGAGTAAGTCTTAGTCTTAGATCCATAGAGGCTATTTCTGTTGATTTTATACTTGACTCCCATATATCATTTGTTATCTGTACCCCTAACTCTTCACTCCATTTTTGTCTATCATATTCTAATCTAAATCATATTTCTTCCTGTTGAAGCTCAGCTCTTCCCTTGACTTTCTAGCCTACCACCCATAGCCACGTCCCAGTACAGCAAACATTTATAAGTTTTCACCATATAAGCAGCTGTCTACAAAAAGAAGATGAAATACCACAGAGGACATTATGTGACATTATATAATTCCAACAGTTGTTCAGTTGCACCTTATTACAGTCTGTTAAGTTAAACACACCACTGGGGAAAAATATTTTGTCTTCACATTTCACTGCTTCTCATCTTAAATTTAAATTTAAAAAAATAATAATCCTGTAAGCTAGAGACTAGTTGTACTCTCAGATTCTGATTAGAAAAGAACAGAAAATATGTTTACCTAATACTCAAACTTATATGGGGGGTATAGGAATCAAGCACCAAAATCCAACAGTAGGATAACTATAATCAATAACTGCTTTTACACACAAAAGTTTCTTGTAATTAAGATGTTGATCATTTGGAATGGTCCAAAACCATCTTCAACATTTTTAAAATGCTAAGCAAAGTTTTTTTAAAAAAAATCAAACATATGTGCTTTTCTGTTTATGTCTTCGGAAAGAACATTCCGTATAATGAAAAACATGACCAAATTTTTCACAGTACATCACTATAAAACCCTGTAATTGACTTCTGGGGTTGGTTTACTCTGTGTCTATTTTCGTCTGCATAGAAAACAAAAATGATGTGGTAAAAAGAGCAAAATGTAGGTCCCATTGCAGGATAAGGCTCCATCCTGATTAGTAAAGTAGTATCATATTTTCTCTGGGAAACCTGCCCATTTTGAAGAAGGGAATTCAGGCCACATGAAGCGCCATTGAAAAGAAAAGAAAAAATGAAGCCCATGGATTCAGATTGTAAAGTCAAGCTTGTGAGCAGCATTCTCCAGTTTGGCTGGATGAGAAGGGATCTGCTGAGCCTTTCCACTGATTTTTATTAGAGATTAAACTAATACTGTATATGAATTTCCAACTATTCACAGTTTTTTTCAACATACAGGCTAGCATTAAGCTGCCATTCATTATTATTTATTTAGTTTAACCTGGAATGACCCAGTATTTAAATATGATTTTTCTACAGTTTGCTTTAAAAAATTGAATGGAATGCCCTATAGGAATTTACGACTTACTGTTTCAAATTTATACCAAACACTGCGCCTATTGTGCTGTTCATTCACATATAATTTTTTTATCTCCCACTGCTGATACTGCTAAAGTAGCACACCCCTGCACAGAAAACCACTGTGCCTTAATGGGAGGGGCCAGGAGAGCATCTATCAAACATACCGACACCCCTGTCTTTGTTCACCTTTAGGCCACCCAAAGCAAAATGTGGGAAGGCAACATGAGCAGCCGCGTGGTGACAGAGAACACCCAGACAAAAGTCACTTCACACATGACAAAATTCCCACTACAAAAAAAGCACAAAGGAGCATGCACATCAGCAGTGACTGTGGACAATAACATCTTATTTTTTCTAATTAGATTATCGGCAGAATGGGAAAATCCATACTGAAGCGAGGGGGGGGGGAGAGTATGGACTGGCAATTGGATGGAAAAAATGCAGACACAAGATGCATCCAGTCCACTTTAAACTGCCTTTATTCCCCCCCAACTGGAATAAAGGGTTAGCGATAAAGTTTGGAGAAAAGAAATTGTGGAGGACAAGGCTGAAAGGCAGGCTGGACAAAGGAGAAGTGACGATCTCAGAAAAGGCAGATGCCAGCATCCAAGCCCAGCTCAACAGAACGAAAATCTTAATCTTATTGACTATATTTGTATTTTAATCTTTTAAATTTATAAGTGACTTAGAGGGTATGGTTAGTTGGGTAGCATATAAATGCCAAAAATCAATGAAATCCCTGCACATACTTTTTCTGTACCACTGGCCTGCAAGGTTGTTTTTACACTGTTACTGCCAGTGTAACACAGCAATGTCCAGCTAAAATAATTTGAACCAAGAGGCCTTTTCTTTCCCTGGCCTGATATTTTTAGACCAACAGGCTCCTTAGAAGACCTGCAATCCATTTCATCCTCAGATGCATTCCCTTCAACCTTTCACAGATGGCAACACTTCAGTCTCAGGGTCTGAACTGCTCTCTGCCACAGCCTCTTCCTGCTCACTAAACCCTGTTACCTCTTTATATATCATTGCCAACTCAATCAGAACAGCGATGAATACAGTCAATGAGCTTCACAAATGGAAGGCATCTGGTCCACTTTGATAGAGTGGACTGGTCATTTTTAAATGTCTACTTTTCAAGTTGCAATTTGGCTCCAAATTTTTACACTTAATCCAACAATTTTATTCTACATCTCAAGCTGTCATTTTGGTTAATGGTTTTGATTTCCCGGTAACTGACCTGCTTTGAGGTACACATCAAGGCTGCCCTCTATCCCTGCTGCTGTTTGCAGCGGCTATAGAGGTGCTTGCAGCAAAACGTTGTGGGAACACTACAGTAAAAGGGGTGTAGAACACCAAGCGAACATGTTTGCAGATGGCACACTCCTGGTCCTCTGGCACCCCCAGGAGGGCCTGCCCTATATATGGGAGCAACTTGACATATTCCACAAAATGACAGGTTTTCAAATTAATTATTCCAAATCAACAACACTTCTGGTCATTCTGAACACAGAGGGTTACAATTAGCTTCTCTCTAATCTGAGCTTAGCGGGACGCGGGTGGCGCTGTGGGTTAAACCACAGAGCCTAGGACTTGCCGATCAGAAGGTCGGCGGTTTGAATCCCCGTGACGGGGTGAGCTCCCGTTGCTCGGTCCCAGCTCCTGCCAACCTAGCAGTTCGAAAGCACGTCAAAGTGCAAGTAGATAAATAGGGACCACTCTGGCAGGAAGGTAAACGGCATTTCTGTGTACTGCTCTGGTTCGCCAGAACTGGCCACATGACCCGGAAGCTGTTTGTGGACATACACCGGCTTCCTCAGCCTATAGAGCGTGTCGAGAGGAGCGCACAACCCCAGAGTCGGTCACGACTGGACCTAATGGTCAGGGTTCCCTTTACCCTTTACCTTAACCTGCGCTTATGGGATGTGGGTGGCGCTGTGGTTTAACCCACAGCGCCTAGGACTTGCCGATCAGAAGGTCGGTGGTTCAAATCTGTTGTTTGGCCCCTGCTCCGGCCAACCTAGCAGTTTGAAAGCACATCAAAGTGCAAGTAGATAAATAGGTACCGCTCCGGCAGGAAGGTAAATGGCGTTTCCGTGCGCTGCTCTGGTTTGCCAGAAGTGGCTTAGTCATGCTGGCCACATGACCCGGAAGCTGTACGCCGGCTCCCTCGGCACATTTCCCCCAATATACTCATTTTTTTTATGCAATTCTGCCTCGTAAATGCATTTTTGCAAGCAATTTTCCGTAATAAAATGCATTCTTGTGCATCATTTTCATAATATACACAATTTTGTATGCACGTTTCACTAACATATGCATTTTCTGCGCATCCTTTGGTTGGAGAACTGTGTCACAGAATTTAGCATGAGAGGTGTGCTTCAGTTCAAGAAGTGCAAATTTGGTGTGTCCAGATAAAAATGCAAGCAAAACAAATTTCTCTCCCAACCCTGTTCATAAATTATGATGGGGCAGATGACAAGCACTAATTTTGGCAAATGAGCTCAGTGTGCCAGCTAGCTGACAAATTAGCTTCTAGAAACCACTAACAGTAGCTTACAGAATCACAGCTGTTAACAACGAAATGTTGATCTCAGTCAAAATGTCTTGCATTCAAAAAGACTTCTAAGCACTTTTCAAAGCGGTGCTTTTTATAGGGCAATAAACAGGAATGAATGCACAGCACAAAATTAGATCTGTGACTACACTTTGAAAGGGTCTATAGGCAAAGTTTAGTAAACAGAATTAAAGTGACACTTCATTCCCTGCAAGACATCTGCTTACAAGCTTACACAGTAGGAGAGACCTGGTGGGGGCAGTGAAATCTAGAATGTGAAGAAACTTCTTAAGCACAGACAAAAGACTGGAGCAGAGAAGACTTCATCAACTGGGAAAGAGGAAGAAAAGTCAAGGCGTTTTTGGAAGCCTGCAGCAGAAAGGAGGGAATGACTTCACTTCCGGATTACAAAGATCAAAGAACAAATTTAAAAAATTCTTTAACCTTCAGACAATGCCAAATTATGGAAGAGCCCCTAGAGAGGACCAAACTAGCTGCTGGTGAACTCTCTCAGCCAAGGAAAACTGAGCCACCTGCATTATCCTTTCAAGTAATAGGAAGCATTTAAGAAACATATACATCGTGTGCAAAACGTATGGCAAAATAAGAGCTAAACATTTCATCTGCATGAGTTTAAATCTTCTAGTTTGTCCATTTTCACCTGTTTCATTGAGGTTCAATTTGCTGGATTTAACAGACGTGTATATAAAGTACAAGAGCTAGAATGAAGGAAATCAGATGTGACAGAATGACATGGGCACAGTCCTCTTACTCAGTTTACATAAATCAGCAGAATCAAGAGGTAAAGCTGCTTTCCCTAGCCTGGGCTCCTGAGGCTGCAGGTGTGAGCGGGAATATTCCCACATTACTAGAATGTCCCTGAGCAGGAGAGGGAACCTGAGACCCTCCAGATGCTGGGGGACCCCAACTCGCATCATCTCTGACCTTTGGCCATGCAAGCTGTGGATGATAAGGGCTTGGAAGTCCAACATCTGGAGGGGGTGAGTCTCCCATCCTTGATAGAGAGAAACAGCTTGTTGGAAGAAGACTAGGCAGAGGCCTTCCCTTAATAATAAGGGGGGGGGGGTTGTTCTTGCCGGAAAGCATTCAAATATTTGTTTCTACCCCTGCAGTCTAAAGTGATTTAGTCAAATAAAGCCAATTCTGCTTATTGTTTGAAATGCAAAAATACAGCCCACGTTCAGGACAGCACATTGGGGTGCTATAAGTATTTTATGAAACCAAAACTATAATACTTGAACATAACCATTTCTATTCATGCAACAGAATTAATACTGACACCTCAGGTACAAAGAATATTCCAAACACAGTTAAGAAAACAAACCACTGCATTCATATATACAAGCAAGTAGAATATCATCTTCCACCAATGCCAGAAAAAGTATAACTTGTAAACAGAAGTCATTTGCCTAAGCTCTTTAGACGGAACAGGGGGTGGAATGCTAAACTACCAACCTTTCTCTTCCTGCCCACAATCCAAAACCCTCAGTGATTTCTTTGTAATTTGTCTGAAGTATATCCAAATTAGGTATTCTTCATAGTGCTTTCATCAATATATGTTTAACTTGTAGAGATGCCACAAACTTTTACAAGTGTTTCATTTTTCAAAAGCCTGGTATCATTTTTCTTGAAACGAATATATAAACAATTCTGCTCCAGGGCAGCAGCAAACCCACCCTAAACAAAATTTGGTACCACAAAGTAACAAAATGATATTTAGCCTATTTTAATAAGTAAAAGATCATGTAAATTAACAAAGAAACAACAAATGACCTAAAATGCCTGAGAATGCTTAAGACAACATAAAAAGGCAAAATGACTTTTTTACACTTATTGAAGTAAAAAGAGAGAGAATGACACATGCCTTAGATGCATCTAGCTTGAATTACTGTCTGTGAAAAACTTCTGGAAACTTCATTTGCTCAAAAAAGCAAGGGTGTTGATAGGTATGTGGTGGCAGGAGTGTTCTGCCCCCGTGTTACAATGGTTGCACTGGTTACTAATTTGTTTCCAGGCACAATTCAAGGTTCTGGTGATTACCTTTAAAGCTCCAGATTCCTAGGCCACAGCTACCTAAAAGATCGTGCCCTCCTGCAATCCGCACTGACTCACTGGGCTGATGACTGCTGAGTGGAGACTGCAAGCGTGCCTTCTCTTTGGCCCCACCTGAACTGAGAGACTCTCTTCCTCGGGAGGAGGGCCAGCTCCTGCCTTCCACTACCTAGTCAATACTTTGAAAACGGATCAGAGAGGCTTTCTACTTGCTTGCTTTATTTTATTGTCAATTTTAATAATTTTTATCTACTGCAACTGCTTCAGTTATATTATTACAATTTATTAAATTACTTTGTTGAACGCGGTCCTTTCTTCTTCAATATTTTGCTTGCAGTATCGCATGGAGAAGTAGAACCCCTCTGTTATTTGAAAGGTGTGGTTCAAAATGTGTTAAAAAGCATACTTTAGGATCTCAAATATCACCCTTCCCAGTCAAAGTCCTTTTGCTGGGAGAGTTTGACAACTGCTGGTGGATCACTGCTCTATTGATTACTCTTCTGACATTAATCTGAACTACTCCTATAAATCTCTGACAATCTATGAAGCATGAGATATGGTTGTGTCAATATTTCTTTTGACAATTCTCTCAATTTATAAACTGTATAGGTATTGGATACTTCTCCAAATGTCCAGAGGCATTATTGATCTGAAGAGGTGCCTTTTTAAAAAAACAAAAAACAGAAAGTGCTGGTACTCACCTGGGGGTGCATCGTGGGACCACCCCCAAAATGTCTGCTGCCCGCCACGTCCTGTCCCCTCACAGTGGCCATGCTGCACTGCACCCGCCACACCGCTCAGCCACGCAAGCACAGGCTCACAGAGGCCACACCCACCCCTCCCCCTCCTGGCCTCCCACCCCCCTCCTTCCACGCCCACCAAAACCTCTGGGCCCTGCCTGCTGCCGCCGCCACCAGCGAAAGGGTGGGAAGGCAGTGCACATGTGCTACAGCCAAGCACCTGCGCCAGGGCACTTGCAAAGCCTTGCCCTGTTGCAGACATCGCAGGATTTGAGGGGGGGGGGAGGTGCCAGGACTGTGCACCCTTGAGTACCACCAAAAAATAAAGCACTCATTTCCCCGTTATACATGTGGCTTGGAGGCTTGTCTAAATGTAATAGTATCTGTTATACTCGAGATAGCCTCTTCTTTTTAAATTGCTAATATTTAGTACTCATTAATTCCACAAAGAGTGGCCCCTCTGCCACCTGATCATTTAATAAATTTGTTATGTGTAGAAAGATCATTTAATAAATTTGTTATGTGTAGAAAGTAAAATAACTGAGGTCCAAAACTGCCTGTTCTCTAGGTAGTAGTCATTGTTTTAATGTTGGCTTTCTCAGAGCAAAGGGTTCAGTTTTTAGACCAAGATGATCTTTGTTCTGAAAAAGGTGTGGAAACTACTTCACCCTAATCCTTTGATTCTTATATTATTCTATTTGAAGACTGCTGGCAGAAAGAACTAGTGATTCACTAAATATTCTATTCACATTTTTGAGCACTGAAAGGGGGAGTGCACATCCATCAATCCATCAAAACTAAGTAATATTGCTAACATGGAACTGCTTATCTCAGGTCCCCTTTTAGATACAAAGATATTTAGTTCATTCTTCTTCTGTCTCATTCCACTGCAAATACATTTTTTGATTCTCTGAGGCTGCAATCATAGACATACTTGCCTGGCCAAGAGTAAGCCCCATTTAACCCAGTGGGATTTACACAGATTTTTTTCCCCTGCAGTGAATGTTAGAATTCTCTCCTTTGTGATTTGCTTCTCTTTCTCACAGCTTCACTGTCTTGCCTTCATTTTTTTATTCTGTTGCTTCCAGGTGGTCCCACCATCAAGAAATGGGAGCTTGCAGAGGTCTCTGGAATATTGCATCTAGTAGACAGAAAGCTTAGGGGTGAGGAAATTGCTAAAAAATTATGGCAGTCCAGGGCAATTAATACTTTAGTTGAGAAATAAAATGCACCTTGCATCTTTAAACATGGCTATTGGCTGCACTTTGATATAAGGCAGAAGCAGAACTGCATTGCTGGATCTCTACCTCCCGAAAGGCTGCTGCCTGCCTTCGATTCAAGGGGTGGATCCATCCACCCATCCCGCTGACCTAGAACTGGGAATGGGAAAACAGAACTCTTTGGGGCAGAGAAGAGCATAAGACAAGTATCCTGGATCAGATCAATGGCCCATCTGGTCCAGTATCCTGTTCTGGCAGTGACTGACCTGTGGGAAGCCTGGAAGCAGGAAATGAGAGCCGTTTTGTCCACGTGTGATTCCCAGCAACTGGGATACTAAATGGTGCTTCTTTAGTGACAGCATCAAGCCCTTTGAAATGAGTTGCTCCAATCTGAGAATCACCCAGACAGATCATTCCCAAACTGAGAACCGGCTCTTGACCACAAACCCCTTTCAGAAAGGGTTGACCGATTCCTCTGTGGAGGAGGGCAGAAGGTGCCTTGAGCAAACTGAACTGCTGGTTGAATGTGAAACTCAGCTGTAGTCCTGCTTAGTGAAACAGACGAGGAATATCAAACCGGTGCTCCTACTGCCTTGTAACTATTAGCAGAACAATTAGGGATAGCATAAGGCAAAACATATAATTACTTGTTTTGCTAAAATTCAAAATCTTTTAGATGTCTGCCTTTCCAGATTAATGAGCAAAACTGTCCAAGCAAAAAACTGAAATTAATCTCTTCCTCTCCCAACAACCGTTTTCATTATAGTCAAATTATTTTGTGCCCCCATCTCCTTTTTCTACTAGTTGAATAATTCACATTGATTCATTATTCACAAAGCATCCCCAACATTTATACTTTTTTGAAAAAAATGAGTGTTTGACTGGTAAGTAACCACTTGCTGATTATTCAGATGCCACAATCATTTCAGAACTACAAGTGAAGGGAAAAAATCAGTTACACATTCACAATTGTTAATTGACAGTTATGGATAGTAGTTTCTGCTACCCACATCTCAAAATATTATTAAACGTCCCTGGGACATTTAAATCATTGTATTATGGGGTGTGGGGTTTTTTTTGGGGGGGTAGAATAAGTTCCGTCTGCCAATACATCTACCAGGTAGAACATGTATCAGCTGTCAAGCATAGTCTCAATATGCCATAGGCAATTCAAAAGGAGTTTCTTGTGATACTACAGTATCTACCATTAGAACACTTAAAAATGATTTCTATTAATTCTATTGAACAGATTTCATGTCTGTGTCCTAACTATGCATCTTTTACAATACACTTGAAGCATCTGGAACAAGTATAAATCTGAAGCCAGGAACAAATGTTTATTGCTTAACTACACCTCTGCAAGGAAGGGCTTCAACGTTAAATCCCTGACAGAAAACTATGGGTAACATGAACGTTCAGCTATAATATTTCAACCTGAATCTCTATCAAGGCTTTAAAGGAATTAGCTTGTATTTTTCCCCTGTGCAAATGCTGTGAGGTAGATTTACAAATGCAGATTGAAATCTGCAATTGCAATTACTAAAATAAATGAAAAAAATCTATAAGCAGCAGTGAAACTGGCATGCAACTTAAAGAACTGTCAAGAACCATATTGCCTAAAAATAAGCTTACAATGACTATTTTAAAGACTGTGTGTGGTCTTACCCATATATTTTGGCATGATGCACTTTCTCCAACCACAGCTAGAGTCATCCAAAAGCAGTGGCACTGGAGAGTCTCTGTCTCACCTGTCAAAGCTGAAGAACGTTGTGCAGCAGACCACCATGAGTCCATGGGTGTGATCCACAGAACAGCAGCAGCTGTTCTTGATAAGACCTCTTAACTATAGAAGAAACACTTCAAAATTCTTCCTTAAGAGAATCACCCTTAACGTGCACACAAACTTATGCAGAAAAACCATGCCAGTTCTATAATTATCTTCTTTGTAACTTCACATTTATTCGCACAGATTACACTGGAACATTACTTTTGGAGGCATCACTAACAGACATGAAGACACTTCTTGCATCAACTATCCTAGTAGAATCAGATGATGGCAGGGTTAGAGAGGATTGTTGGGGCAGGGGGTGAAAAAAGAAAAGGGGATGTTTTAATCTTCCTTCTGAATATAAACACAAAACACAAAAAATCCCATGTCAGAACACAAACTGGCCAAAATGTTCAAACATTAACCTGTTCAGGACTGAAGATGTTGGGGAACTCACTATGGCAAAAGAAAATAAATTCCAAGTACCAAATCAAAAAACAATGCAAACATAGATTCAAAAAGCAAATTCAAATTATATGTAAATATCCATAAGCCATCACATACCTCCTTCTCCACCCAGCAATTAGTACAATGCTCACAGAGAACGTTAAGAGGGTTGCCCAATTTTCTAGGGACACGGCTATCTAAAAATAGTTCAGTCTGCCAGTTTCTGAGAAAACTCCTGTACTTTAATTATTGGCAGTAGTCTATCCACTGAGCTAAAAGGCTCCAGAGATTACTTTCACTTTTCCCAAGATATATTTAGAGTAGTAACTAGCATAGTTTGGATATTATTTTTCTTTGGTTTTGTCAGTAGCATGTTTGAAATAAATTTTATTAAGTGGTAGTGTAAGTAACATTGCATTGTGGGTAGCAGTTTCCTGCTTTAACCTAGCCACATCCTCAACTGTTATGAGAGAAAAGTTTCCCATATTTTGTGCAAAGTTGACTTTATTTTCTGTCTGAAAGAAAAATAAGACTGGAGGATAAAGCAAAAAAGATAGTGGCCTGAACCAACTAACTGCTTCCAGTGGGGCTGTATTTGAATAAAAATCTATGTTAACACAATCTACAAATCCTGAAAAATAATCGCACAGAAAAATGCATTAATTTGTAAGAACAATGACAAGAAAATGTGGAATTTCTGTCACTGTTTCTAGTGCACATTTAGCATGCAGAGTGATTTTCACAGTGAACCTGTGAGATGAGAAAATGGCTCAGCACAAACCACACAGCAAGCTGAACCACATGCAGCAGGTCTGGCGGTAAGGGTTAAAATGTTTGCCATCTAATAATAAACTCTGTCCCTGAAATGTCAGGTTAATAGAAAAGAAGCGCTCCTTGCAAATTAAGGTTACAATCCTCACATGTCTCACATGCGCTTTTCAGAAGCTGAACTGTTGCTCTCTCTTCCAGTAGCTGGAAAGTTCATAAGGGTGGCTCCTTTCCTTTGGGAAATGATGTGAGGGTGAATGCCCCACTTATGCTGCAGCCAAGGAAAACACAGGAGAAGCTGGACATTTTCCCCAGCCTCAACTCCTGAGTTTCAGCTGGGGAGCCAAGAGTCTTGAGGAAGCAGATGTCAGAGTTGCTGACCACAGCCTAGTAGGACACAGGAACTTGGAGGCTTCCTCAGAAGTCCCTCTCTCCAGAGGATTCCAGAGGATCTAGCAGATTACACAAGCTGTCTCCCAGTCACATCCCCAATATAACAGGAGGCAGAGAGAGTTTTCCTTCTCACAGCCTCTGGTGCAGCCTCAACCCGGTGCTGCATCTGAATGACACAAGGTGAGCAGAACGTCTTAATGGCCTCTAGGTATGTGCAGCTGGATGAGCTAAGAGCCCATTCTCACATCCTGTCCTTCTGATGTAGGAACAAAAAACATGATTCCATTTCCCCTCTGTGCACCGATTGAACACAAGGATAGAAAATTTGAAGATTTGAAGCTTTATGGAGGGCTTCCTCCTCCCAGACTCAGCTATACTTTAGAGCATG
The DNA here is from genome assembly GCF_964188315.1 of Podarcis muralis. Lineage (NCBI taxonomy): Eukaryota > Metazoa > Chordata > Lepidosauria > Squamata > Lacertidae > Podarcis > Podarcis muralis. Next base: position 120,386,221 of record NC_135657.1, read on the forward strand.
TCAAAAGGGGGAGAAAAGATCTCAAGCCTTCCTCCAACGAGGGGACAAAAATTACCCCATCCTATCTCCAATTTCCCTCAAAGAGCAGTCAAGTTGGAGGGGAAAGAACAGACAGGGCTCCCATCCATTCTGCACTTGCCAATGGATGGACTATGGCATGGGAGAGGAGGAGCTGTGGAAGAGCCCAGGCTCAGCAGCTGCAGAAGGTCCCGGGTTCAACCCCCACCATCTCCAGGCAGAGCAGGGAGAAACTCCTGCCTGGATCCCTCGAAGGCTGCTGCCTGTCAGAGTAGGCAATGCTGAGCTCAACAGACCAGGGGTCGGACTAGGAGAGGAGGCGGCATTTCCCGGCATTTCCCCCCAATAATTTCCAAAAGGACTGCTGCTTGAATGAGACCTTGATCTATTTTAGGGATGCCCATTTTAACTAATCTTTAATGCCAAATTGTTAATGTGATGCAGTGAGGATGTCACTGCAATGGTGTTCAAAAAAATCGTACACTGACCAGAGACAGACAGGTTCAAATCCCTTTGGCAGCCATGAAGCTTAATGGGTGCTATTGGGCCATAACTCTCACCATAACATCCCACAGTGCTGTTTCAATGATAAAAGCACTGAAAAATTCAGTTTATGCCACCCTAAGTTCCTTGGAAGGATACAAATGTGATAAAAATAACAAGAAAAGAATGCACAGCAAAAAACAAAACAAAACCAAGCTCCTGTCAATATACTTACTTACACTAGAGAGAAATTCTAAAAATTTACATTTCTGAAATTAACCTTTTAGTGGTGCTAGGCTATTCAATATGTAAGCAGAAAGGGAAATAAAAAAGTAAGAGGAATGAAAGAGCACTCTCAGGAGAGAAAATGCCCTGAGATTCCTTGAATGCACAGAACACCTTCAAAGGCAGAGGGAGCTCTTATCAGCCACCACTGATTTAGGCAACTAATCATAACAGAAGCACTCCAGTTAGTTGTCTTGTATTTGGGGTGAAAGTATTATTTTCCCTGTGACAAACACACCGTTGGCAATATCTAATCTATTCCACAATTGTCAGTTCAAGTCCCGGCAGAAACATGTTGATGCAAAATGCTGAAATACTATAATTATACATTACAACTTGAAGCAGTATGCTAAATAAATTAAGAAGAGACAATTATAAGATAAAAAGTTTCATTTGCTGAGAATGCTAGAGTACAAAGAAAAGCGATAAAGTCATTTGATGCCTTTAAACAGTCAACTCTGATGGAGTCTGAACTTAAACAGTCATGTCTGCTAGTTTGTGTCTCTGTTATTTATTGTGGCAAAATTGGAATCATCGTCTATATGATATTAAAACAAGGATAAGTAGCCAAAAAAACTGTCTAAACTTGTTATAAAAACAAACTTCTTTGGGACAAATAAACTTTTTAAACATACCATTTACAACACACACACTGTTTAAAGTGAACACACGAGAATGTTTAAACACCATGCAAAAAGTGAAGATTGCAGGTTTTCCAAATTTTGAACATTTTGTGGTTCAAGTGGCTATATAAGTGGCAAACAGTCAACTTGTTCATGATTTCATAGCAAATCCAGTTGCACAAGTCACTTTTCTGCCTTTGCTTTTAGCTCCAGGTGGCAGATGATCCCCCCCGACTCCTCTACCTGCTGGAATGCAGGTTACACAGGATGGGCGCTATTTCCATTCCGCCCGTCTGCCACATGCCTCCGTTTATGGTCAAACACACCAACAGGCCAATTCAATTAATAAAAATGAATATTTAATTTTTAAGAAAAAATAGAGATACCAAAAAGCCCATGTTTGCAGTTGCTGCTACTAAGTTACACCAGAAATTTCTGGAATTTTTCCGAGTTCTTAGAGAGACAATCATTCATGATGATTTCTGAATGAAACAGTGAAATTATCACTGATGATGGTTCACAAGTATTTCTACTTTGGAAATAAAATTATATATTTATCACTGAAAAGCTCTTTTAAAAATAAAAATGAGCTGAATTATGAAGATTTTTTTCCTACACATTGATGTCTCTCATTCTTCCTTTCCAAGAAGCACAAGCCATTTTTGATGAGACAAATCATAAAGTAATGCTTATATCTAAGTGCAACAGATAATTTGCCATTGCTCTTATAAAATTTTATTCAGCATAGTTATTGATTTGATGAGAGCAAATAAGGAATCCATTCATAAAACAAATGAATGAAAAATACAACTGCAAAAAGTACACTGAAATACATATTTCAATTACACAGTAGCACAAAGGTGATTTTTTGTTATGTTTACACCCATCTTGCCTCCCTCAGCAAAGACTATGGAGAAAGTCAACTCAATAGGGCAATATCATCAGCGAGGGGGGGGAGCACGAATTTTCAAAGCCATAACATTAGGCAAAGTATACAGAAGGAAATACGAAGAAATACACTGAAGTGACATAAACAGCGGCACTCATATTGATGCGCAATTATATAATGCAAGTTTTTAAAAAATTATATAGTCAGGTTGTTGTGAGAACTGCGGATTTCATTAATAAGTCAGGATATAGCTTAGCTACAACTTTATTTATCAAAAATTTCAATCAAAGCAACACTCACAATTTATGCTCACAAATAAAATCTGCTTACTATGTCTGCATTCCTATACACACTTACCTAGGAATAAGCACCATTGAATTCAATGGGACCTGCTTCTGAACAGACATGTTTAGGATAGCAGGGTAAAGAATGAAATCCTGGGCACATTTAGTGCGGCTTACTTCCAAGTAAACATGCATAGGCTCGAGCAGTAACAAGTACATATCTTTTACATCGTTTATATTATTTTTTTCTATTACTTCATTTGACTGTGTCACAATTCAAATGATTTGACTTTCTTTATGCAAGCTAATTCAGGCATTAGATGATGGTCTTAAGAGGGGAGGTAAGAGACGGCCATAAGCACACAGGCAACCCAAGAACAATTCAATGTACCTCATTCTAAAAACAGAGAGGAAAAGTAATGATGTGCATAAATATACGTAATAAATTTTGGTCAACATAAGCTGTTTACAATCTAATGTACATTTCCTCCCTCCAAGGTGTCCTGTTTTTGCCCCACCCACTCCCCTTCGCTCTCCCTGATCCATTATCACCCCCACCCCATGTAATTTTACAAGCCCACTTCACCCCCAGCATCACTTTCCTGTCTGGCATTTCCAGTTGCTATCCTGTTTAGAGAGCAAGTGGAACAGAAAGGACGCCAAATATTATGCATCTGAGAAATATCACAGCCAAATGTTAGAAAACACTTAGAAAGTGGACACCACTCAGTATTTTGCCACAATTAGCTCAATCCTCCAATAATGCTGCTAAATCTATGGAAATAAACTATCAATAGCCTGTGACCATTTTAACAAAATAAGCTATAAAAACAAATGAACAAGGCCAGGGAACATACAGTTTCTCAAAGATGTTTCCAATTTTGTTCTTAACACAAATGAGCAAATCAAAACACTACCATGCTAGTGTCTCTGCATGTTATTCTGTAGTGTGCACAGCATCCTGCATTAAAAAAAAAAAAATTAAGCCCAAATTACACCCAGAACACCACATTCATTTTAACTACGCGCACTAGCATTGCTGAAGTTTCTGGTAGGCGGCTGTATTTTGACACATCTAAAGAGACCATATGAAAGGTGCATGCCTAAGTGCCCACCCTGAGCATATGTACCAGATCTGTGCTCACTTTCAAAGCAAGCATTCCCATTGAGTGCCGAAATCTGTTAAGAGAAATTCCTTTTGGAAAAGCAAGCACTGTTCCTTTTCTCTCAAATGCATTAAGTACATTTCCCCTTAACTACTATCACAAGTTGTATCAAATATCTCGTATATTGCATCCTCCCTGTCTCTGCTTTAAAATGTGTAAGTCACAATATGCAGATGACAGGATCTCTACGAAACAGAAAAGGCTGACATATAATTGCACTTAATGTTCATTACATAAAGCTGCCAACTAGCCTTGGGAGCACGTAACCTAGACAGACATGATTTAAGGTTTGCAAAGGAATCCCCAGACTAACACTTCAGTGACAGCCAATTATAGCCCCAAAAACACAGCCCCCAGTAAGCAGTCTGCTGGTAGAACTTGAGGAAAGGTAAAGTTTCTTACAATGAGTTACAGATTCACAAGCAGAGGAAGACAAGAAGAAAAAGAAAAACAGAAGGGAATCCAGCGAACCAGCAAATATGAAGCAGACCCAAAGATCGTGATACAATCCAAAGATGTAAATTATTGTAAATCATCACTGTTGTTCAGAATTTCACACAGACATTTGTGCCAATTCTGGTATACTTCTCCACAGACACAATAAGGAGGGGGTGGGGGGGAGAGGGAGAAAGAGAGAGAGAGAGAGAGAGAGAGAGAGAGAGAGAGAGAGGCAGGGAAACTTGGGAGAGTATAAATGAAGTTCTGCTGTCCATATGCTTTAAACAGCACAGAAGTTTATGCTCTTTCAGCATTTTGTATGCTCTCCAAATCCTCATGAGTCACAAAAATTAAAAAGCTATATCCTTCTGGATGCCAGGAAGGGCCTTACCACGGGGCTTTTGTCAAACTTTAAAAGGGGGGAGGAAAGGAAAAGCCACAGTGTTGGGCAGTCCCACTTTACTTGACTACTATGATGTCACAAACCACATGATTCTGTCTCTCCAGTAACAGTGCTTGCAAAAAAAAGGAGTTTTAAAAGCTTTTGCTTTTTTGGATTGTGTGAATGCTTCATTCGCCTCACAAACAACCACAGAACCACAAGTGCGGTGCAAACTTTCTCCAGAAGGACGCAGCAAGAAGCCTTTGGTTTTTAAATGGTTAATCTCAACAGGTCACCAGCAGCCACCGAGACCAACAGAGTCAGTAAGTGCTCTCAAACCACAGTCTATTCAGTAATAGTAGATCTGTCAAATATTTGCTTATTTTCTTTCTCTTCTCTTCTCTTTTTTTCATTCCTTGCTTTGCTTTTCACATCTTACCAGCGTTTCAGAATTTTTTGATAAGAGGAGAAAAGTATAGAACCTATGTACTCCAGGCATGCTATAAAACTGAAACAAAGTTTGGCTATGGTTTGTGATTTCAGTATAAGGCTTCAAGCAGTATTTGCACCAGAAGATAACACACGCTGTGTGAGGGGAGGGGAAAACAATGGCATCGAACAGTCTCTTCAGCTCAGTGACACCTTGTCAGCAAAACTTCTTCTGGGGTAAGTGCTGGTTTTTTCACATATTACAAAATATTACTGATTGCCATAAATGGTTTGCTGTTTACATTTTACCTTGTTTTTTAAAACCAATATTTGAATGAAGTGAAAATAAACATGATGGCAACATACTTAATTTTTTTTTTTTTTTAAATGGGAAGCACAGTTGGGAGTTAATATACTTTACTGTACCCACTATTGCTCAGATAGCAGGTGTGCTCACCTTTCTGTGATTCACTACGCATTGTGTATATGGACCAAGCAGTAAAATCAGAATTCAGAATTTAGAGCAAATATGCTAACCATGGGACCTAGAAGAAAGGCGCAGCTCTCTGAGAGTTCTAATGTCACAAAAGTCATTGCAGCAGGCTATTGGGGTTGATTTCCACAGTACTCAATATCATACGAAAATTATTAAGGCAAGGAAAAATAGCCATATAATTTTTCATTCACACACATACCAGCTGGCATCTCAATTTTTTGCTCTAAGTGTATGTAAATCTTACTGTTTTCAATTGAAACTTACTTCCAAGGTCATAGTCTTTTCCAACTTGTGTATATTGAACCGAATATATTTAGTATTTGTTTCTGTAGAGTTGTGTTTTTTTCCCCTACATAAGAAAACAATTTTACAAATGCATCAGGTTACAAGGACTCAATTATGCTGTTCTAAATGAGCATGCATACAAGCTAATAAACCCCTTGGCATCAAAACTAGGAAGTAGCAAAAGAGAACAAAGATGCAGCAATGAGGCTGATTCTACCACAGTAGTAATATGTTTAAAGAAGCTCTGCAAAGCATGCCTGTTAAAGTAGACATCTTAAAATATCATCTTGGGATAACAAGTTTAATCGGCAGATATAGTCCACCTATGTGAATGTCAAAACATGAAGAAAGTTCTCAAGCTGTAAAACAGCACCTCTAACAGCCCTTTGAACTTTCCTGTCTAAGATCTGTTTTTGAAATTATGTCAGTACATACATAAATACCACATGAAATAAAAATGGCCACTTTTATTTATTCTAAAAAATACATAATATAGCAAGGAAGCTGGGAAACTACTGAGTTTATAGTGCAGCTGAGATTTAGCTTTCAAAGATGCAGTAAAACACTGCCCAATCTCAAAGGCCATTCGTCGTCCTTTGACCAGTGATCAGAGATGTTTTGCCTCCTTTGAAATGCTACAAAACTACCTGTTCAAAAGTATCTAAACAACAGCAATAGCATATATGAGGTGGGAAATGCAAATCACTTACAGTAGTTTCTTAACGTTGTCCATTTTAGCTCAAAACTATGTTGGGTTGTAAGCAACTGAATTTCCTTGCTCCTTCAAAGAAGAAAAAAGCACCACCCTGATTCCTACTGGAAAGGCACCTTGAGTTGCATTGTATCTGCTGGCTGGTGGTTGGAGTTCCCTTTCCCCCTCCTACTTCACACATTATTCCAAGCGGCTCTTGCTGAATCCACTGTGAGCACAATTAGACATGAAGCAAGGCTTCTTCTTCCGCTCGTGCAAGAGAGGGACCGACTTCATTTCTGATATACAAACACATCTGATGCATTACATAGTCCTATGCTTCAGAACCCTACTTTCTGGAAGTTCGTCACACTGAGTTACACTGTAATTAGATAGCCAGCATGCTAAAATATAGCAACAGAAAAACCTGAGGCTTTTAAAAGCGGCAAGGTTTTTTCTTCTCACCCAAACCTCTGCCTTAATGAAGCACAGCACAAGTGTAGCCAGACCACATTATCCCAGTGTTTACAACAGGAAACACACATATGTGCACTTTCTTCTGCTTTTAACATCCCAAATGAGATTACAAGAAATATAGTTGGCTAAAGTTTTCATAACATGTAGGGCTGGCTACTTAATTCCCCTAATTTGGGTGGATCTTTAAACTACCTGGAAGGTCTGGGGACACGAGCAAAACATCCCTCCACATGCACCGCATTCAAATAAGGCTGGCCAAGCAGACACAGGAACAAGCAATAACCATTCTATTTAGGGGGAAAGATATTAACTCCTCCAGGTGATTTGACAAACACAGTGCTTAGACAGGAGAACACTATTTGTTTCTGTTTAACTTGCTGCCTTTTAAAGGAGAAATATAGGCAGCAGATATGTGTTCCAGAATTATTATGATTCACACCTCCGGGAACCTGTATCATCATCTGGCGGCCCTGCATTATACTTGCTGCATTCAGTTCCACAATATTTCCTTCTGGGCTGTTCCAATCGGCCACCATTTCCTCATCAGCCTAATTATCAGCTATCAGTTATAGAATTAACCTAAAACAATATGGAGGATAGAAAGGAAGCATCCGATTTCCTCCGTTTGCAACTGGTGGCAGTTCCATGCAACCATTAAAACATGCTGTCAGGTGTCATGTCTGAATACGCCAGTGACTGCATCCTCTGCCAGAAATATTCCACATATTCATCTTATGTAAAGGCAATGTTTCGGCCTCGGGTTATATTATCTTAAATTAAGAGCTTGTTACTTTATTGTACATGTAGCAGTGGTAGTAAATATATCCTACGTCTGTGGCAGCCTATACCCTGGGATTCATTCAAATGAATGGAACACACTAGTGCTCTTTAGCAGCTCCCATTCCTTTCAATGGGGCTTGTGCTGCAGAAATTTCCTGCCACAGTATGCTCACAATTTACAGCTCATCTGTCAGCATGCACAACATGCTGCTTATACATAAATAAAAATAAATCACCAGTTTATTTACTTTTCAAGTGTTATATAATGATTCCTTCGAAAGTTATATATTCCCTGAAAAACGAAAAACGATGAGTTACCACTGATTACTATTCATGCTTTCCCAACAGACAGTAGGCACCTGAATGTGTTGCTATACTTGAAATAAAACAATACTTTCAGATGCAAACTTCAGGCAATTTAAGGGAAATATAGCCATTCTAGTATTTTAAAATCCCCTACCTCGTTACTATGAAATGAAAAGTCTGCATATGGCATATAGTATACCCAAGAGATCTGGGTGGGGGAAGGTGGGGGAGACATTTCACAATGAAGCCTCATCTCCTTCTGCATCCATACAGGCCATCTTTTTTTTTTTCATGTACAGAGATTTGAAATACGGTATAAGCAACAAAATGAATTGATTTAATGATTCCATGAGCATTGGTAGTTTCCTTATAGTGCAATCTGATGTAAAATTCGTAAAGAAGAGAAATGTTCCAGTTAGTTTATAAAAAAAAACCCCACCAAAATATTTGACAGTTAAATAAACAAGTGAAAAAAGCTAATTCACAGGAGAGACTAAGATTTTATCAGGCATACAGGATTAATCTTTATTGAATAGAACCATTCACAAATCAAAACTTACTCTACCCCAGTACTTTCATACAGCGCTAATCAATTACAAACCTTTTCTAGTGATTCAAAATCCATGTGCTTTTAATTTTATACACTGGTGGTCTAAAATATAGAAATGAGGCTCGGCTAAGTCAGTCTGTATAGAAAGATTTGCTCCCCCCTCCCAATAAATATTCATCTGGAGGTTTTCTTAGAGAGAGCTGCTCATATGAAGACTGTGGTAATATTTTTATACTGTACCTCCTTGTTGAAGTAAAGGTTAGGGGTTATCAAAATACCTCAACTGTATATACAAAAAAGGGGGGAAAGGGAAAAGGTAAGTATTCACATGAAAAATCCAAGGGAACTATATTATTTATTTTTGCATTTCCTATGATTAATGATGCACCAGTGCATACTTGAAAACTGAAGTCAAAGGAGGGGTAACACCTCAAATTCCTTTATAAAATGGACAAACGTCAAAGCTGGTAGGCTGTGTTAGCTAGCCGACCAGAAATATTTAAAAGACTCTGCCACCCCTACAGTACCACTGAAAATCCTGATATGCACTGTAATTTCATAGGGGGTGGTCTAATAATGTTGTTACAGCATGCATTTAGCACAATATTTCAGTTTTGTTTCTTCAGTGGGATGGAGTATTTTATTCACATTTTTAACAGCACAACCCTATGAATGTTAACCCAAGTCCCACTGTGTTCCCTGGAGCAGACCCACTAGAAAGTGAGTTTCAGTTTGCAGCATAAAAGGCTCAATTTCATTTTAAAATTTTCAGGCTACGTGTGTCAAATTACCTTAACTGCATAAATATTTCCTAATGCTTTGCCGGCATGGGGATTTTTTTTTTAAGGCAATGAAAAGCATCCTGAAGGAACTGTTGAGGACAAGCTTTTATAGGCACTAGACATACTGTATTGTAACCTCTCCCTTTCCAAGCTTCGCTAATAATCACGATATGGAATCACAGAAATAATATTCTTGCTATTGGTATCCAGGAAAATCCTACTTTGGCTATTGCAGGTGATATTGCATAATTAAAAGAACTCATTGAATATGCATAATTAATAAAGCATTACAATAACCAGCCCGTTTGCTATGCCCTATAGCGGGGGGGGGGGATCTGTGGCCCTCCAGAGGTTGTTAAGACTCCAACTCCCAGCAGCCCCTTCAGCATGTTGTATTCTAACAACAGCTGGAGGGCCACAGGTTACTGAGGACGTTCAAGGTAACAGCAAAATTGGAAAGGTAAACCTGTCACGGTTTAAGCTTCTGGAGATCCAACTTTCCCAGGGCAGTTATTTTTAATGTAAAAAACACACCAATGCCAAGTATTCTTCTTCAAACATGCATATTCCTCTCAGGATTTTTGTTTTAATACTCCCAATTAGACTTTTTGAGAAGTATGTATCGGGGTGCAATCCTATGCAGACTGACTTGGGTGCTTAATTTGACAAGCTATGACTTCCTTTCATGTGTATGGTTACTGAGGCCCTGGTTATAAGGACAAATCAGGAAACACATTTTCTCCAGTACGTTTTTTTCTCCAAAAATGTCAGGCTTTTCTGTAACCACAGGCTTTTGTCCACAGATAAGAGATAGCCACATAATTTTTGAGCCTCTCTCGCTCTCAGTCTCTGGTTACAAAGCTGTACCAGTTCCATCTGAATTATACCACTGAGCAGGGCTGCCATTCTCCACAATCCGTGGGAGTTCAATGGATGACTTGTTCTTTGACTGCAGCCCCCAAGTTGCGTCTCCATCCTTATTCCCTCCACCTGAAGCTCATTATTTACTGTCTCTCAGGTGTTTTGTTTTTAGACTAATGACATTTCCTTTCATGAACAAGCCGTTAGTAATAGTGGTCACAATTTAATTTATTTAACGGATTTTTACCCCATCATAAGGAACACTCCAAGGTAGTTTATAACATCAAACATCAACAGAAAATTAAAATAATACCCTAACAGCATAAGAAAAGAAAAGAACAACCTAGTGTGTGAGAGTTCTGTTGTTAAGCCCACAGAAGCTACTGCGCTGGATTCTAGCAGAGAGCTCTCACACATGCATACGAAGAGTAACATTTTAAAGATCAGCATCAGTAAAAATAGGTTTTTACATAATAGTTACTGCAGCATAAAGCTGCTTTAACACCATCCCTACAAGAAATATCCATTATTCCTGCATGTTTCCTACACGCACACCAGACACCCCCAAAAGAGAATACTATGTCATCCTCCAACCGGCTGCTCTGGGCTTCAACCTGTAGCTATTAGCTTCCTATTTTGTTACAAACTTGCCCTGGAGATTTGGAGAAGGGGGATGGGAAAGAGCAACTTTGTACGGACTTCTGACGATTAACTTACTATGAGAGAGTAATTTCCAATTCATGGAGAAATGGCAGGATTTATTTAGGTTAAATGATATGTTTAAAATAGTTATGCTACAAAATCTAGTTTTCCAATTTGATCTGTGTATGAGAAAAGTACCAAAGATATTTTCAATTTTATCTAAGCTCGCTCTTTCTAAAGCTAAGAATTTCTTGACCATTGTGTCAGATGAAGAATCTCAGTCCTCTCTCAACATAAGTTTATCCACACTGCACTTTTAAATTAAGTTTTATGTATTTTCAAGTTTGTCAAAAAATGTTTTATCATAATTGAAAAAAATAATCTTAATTATTTTAAGTGAAGCTTAAAACTATTATTTCCTCTGCTGTCTGTTTTTTAGATGTGATACAATAATTAAAGTCAGAAACTTTTAGAATTAAAAATAGCTTTTAACTTTCAACGTGTTAAAGTAAAAAAACCCAAAAAACCTGTGGCAAATATGTTTTGGCAGACATTCAAACATAATGAATTTGTTGCTGTGTATTTTTGATATAGACATGGGCTGCATCATGGGCCATAATCATAAATGCACACTTCCAAGCGCTTTCCCATTTGAAATCAATGGGATTTACACCCCCCCCCCAACTCATAGGTTTAGGCGCATTGCTAAACACGCCAAGCTAAAATGCATTCCTTGGAAGGCAGCCCAACTGATTAGGAACAGTAACCTGAAAGCAATTTCATATAACCAATGATATTGGTTTCCAAATAAAATGTATTGAGGATCCCTGAGCAAGTGGCTTTCTGTACACACAATATATTTAATTATTTTTTCTCCTAAAATTATTTGGAAAGCATCTTGCAAAAAGGCTATTGCCTGCAAGACTGGAAATGTACACAGTCATTTCTCCCATATTTATTCAAACCATAAAGTAATATTATTTATTTATCTCCTTATGATCAGACATTCTGTATTTAAATCACTTCATGAAAGCCACGGACACAATTACTAAGAGTGCACTTAGGAACACACTACAGAAAAAGGACAGGTTAGACTATCAATAATACTAACACCAGTTATTTTGAAGCCTTTGTGTGCCAAATAAAATGAACGGCCATGCATTACACGTAAGCTGAGGGGATACTTATATGAAATATGTACATATGCAATGTTATGGAACCAACCCTAGGTCCATCCAGGCACTAGGAAAGGAAAAAGGCTCTCAATAAGTAAATTTGGCATATTTTACTAGAACAATAATCTTTATTATGGGATCCATATTCAACATTTATTTTTGCACCTACAAACACACAGCAATGTTGCTAAGTAAGTTTATTTCATTTCACTACTTCTGTACTACCTTTTTTCGTGGAATTTGAGGCAGCGTATGTTGAGTTCCTGAGTGGTCAGCAAGTCTGGCACCAACAAAGCCCAGGCCCAAGCTTGCTACATCAGGTGCCTTCTGGCCTAAAGGACCTACGTCATCACAATCCTGTTCTAGTAGTTCACATGGAGGTTATAGCAAACTACCCTGTTACTTTCAGTGAAAAATAAGCAAATCACTGAAGGATCCTTAATCTTAGGATGCAACCCAAAAAGCTCTTTTGGGCATACCAAGAACTTGTGTTCACTCTGTGTGTGACTTAGGAAGCGACTATCCCCAAGTTTTGTTGTTGTTTTTTTTAAAAACGTTCTATAGATTAAACAAAAAAGTGCACTTCATTTTGTTTTTCCAGGAAATTGTTAATAATTGCAATGCTGTGCTACCTGGTTAGGATTTATTTTCTTGAGAATACGTTATAGGAATCTTCTAAAGTCAATGGTAACTAAAGAGTTTACACAAAATGCTACATAACTCATTTATTTTTAGTCAAAATACAATAGGTTATTACACTTCTGTTTCTTCACCTATAAAGGGAATGTTCTTGTGTGAAGAACTGTAAGACTGCACTAAACCTTTAATGGTGTTATCACGGTTGCAATTATCTCGGTTGGTATAGAAACCAGAAATGCAAACATAACCAAAGTTGAATATTAGGCAGCAATTCTGCACTTACTTACCTGGGAATAAGCCCCATTAAATTCAATTGGACCTACCGCTGAGTACCCAGGTGCTGGATTGCACCATGAAATACTTACTGTTGGGCTGATGTTTAGAAACAACCATTTTGAAGAGTACAGGCTTTTCAGTATCTAACTGGGAAATGGTAAGAAAAGCATTCTGCTACCTTCAAGTGCACAACAATGAAATGATCTATAAATATGCTGCACCAAACAATAATTTATTCATTTAGAATACATGTTGCAGCGAAAGGTTCTCCAAGTGTCCTTTCTTCTGAGAAACTCCTTTTCATGATACGCAGAATAATTGGAGAAGCACTACAAGGCTGCTTCTTCCTAGGGCAGTGCTGTGAAGCACTGGAGAAACAGAAGGTCAACAATGCACAATGTGGACATAAAAGCAGCCTTGTGAGACACACAGGTAGCAAGTGTTGGCCCTGTATTTATTTCCCCAAGTAATCAGTGCTACTTGCTTCCCTGAAGTAAAATTTCACTAAATTATATTTACAAAAGGATCCTATAGCTTCCCAGCTTTGCTGCAAGCAATATTAGGATTCCATTCAAAGGACCTCTTGCCTCAAGAGCTGCAGCCATGACAAGAGTGCCGGCCTTCTTCCAAATGCCCAGGCCTCCTCACTGGGGGAGCCTGGCTTCCCTCCTCTTCCTCCCGGAGGAGTTTTCAAGGACGGGCTCTCAGTTCACTTCACTTCTTTCAAATTCACTCCTATTCAGTGAATTCAGAGGTCAGGATGGCATACAGAATTTGTTGTTGTTGCTGTTGTTGTTGTCATCTAGATCATGTCACAGTGACCCTGTAAACGTTTCCTATCTAACCCTAAACTGCAAAATTAGAAACATAAAAAACCCAAGACAAGCAGGGATGTTTATTGACATTTTATTATTTAAAACATGCTTCATACAGTTATTTAGCAAAGAAGGGAACACTAAACCAAAAAAAGCTCAGTTTTCAGACTCCAAAAATCCATAAGGAATTGTAAATTAAAGTGACTGATTAATCCAGTCAAAGAAGTGCTTATTTTAGAAAGTTACATAAATTGTTCGCAAAACCTGAACATATGAATCATTGCAATAATAATTTCCTGTAAAAAGTGTCGCTGTGTCTGTTATAAAAATAATACATGAAACGGATTTTCTAATGATGTTCTGCATAATGAGAAGAGTAACTTAAGTTTGTGTACTGTATATAAACCATTTTTCATTCATTCATTTCTAATGGTGCAAACAAAGAAGAATTAAATATATTTTTGGTAAACGTTAGACCGAGCCTGCAATCCTACAGATCCTTCCCCATTAATTCAGTGGGTCTTACTTCTGAGTAAACATGCATAAGGTTGGTCTGTGATAGCATTAATTCCCTGTTTATTTTAAGGCAAATTTGCAGTGCACACACAGACACTGATAGTTCTCTATGCTTACATGGATGAAACATTCCAATTCTGAATAAAGTTATCCCTTGACTTTCTTTTTAGAAACAGATATTTTAGTGGCTTATTCAAAGCTTGCAAAGTACTATTTTCTCTTTTACTTTTCTTTTCCATATGCATCTAAAGAGCAACTCCAATTAATTTTTCTCCACCTCCTTCAACTTTAGCACACTTACTTTTAAAATATGCGAGCCTAAAATGTAGAAGGATTTTAAAAGAGATGGAAGGGGGAAAGAGAGGGTCAGTTGTAAAACACTAGTGCAATCGAGGCAGTAATCAATGAATTATGATCTGGCTATAACACAATATATAGTGGTATGATCTGAATAAATGTACGTAACTCTATGACAGCAGACAAACGCTGCAGTCACTCAATACAACACAAAGGAAATGTGTCAATACTGCCTTAATACTCCCTGCATATTACAGAAAAACAAGTCAGTAAAAATGTAAACACCATTTACAGAGCTCACAAGACATACTAGACAAACTGCTGGTGAATGGCAGTTATATTTACTCAGGCAAAAGATGAAAAATAATTGAATCGATTAATAGCTTTCTGGCTCTGATAAAATGCAACAAAATCTGTTTCCAGGATTCTCACCATCTCTAAAATGTTTTAAAATATTCTTTTTTCGTTTCTCCTCCTGCCCCCATCCCCTTTCTCTCCTTCACATACCTGGTTCTTATCAA
The DNA here is from genome assembly GCF_964188315.1 of Podarcis muralis. NCBI lineage: Eukaryota > Metazoa > Chordata > Lepidosauria > Squamata > Lacertidae > Podarcis > Podarcis muralis. Next base: position 120,401,327 of record NC_135657.1, read on the forward strand.
CTACTGAAGCATCTTCATCCTCTTGGATGCTAACATTCCTATTCAACTTATAGCAAGCACAGTACAATTTACATACATTTATGCAAGGTTTGAAGATAACGTTGTTAGTTGCCTGTGTGATCTGATATTTTCAGTCTGATGATACCTTCCAGAAGAAATACAGGGTTTCTGCATACAGTAACACGCCTTGAGCAAACCCTTTCTGCTGCACCATAATGATGCGATCCAAAAACTCAAGGGTACCTTAAACAACAGGCTACCTGTTCTAGCCATGCTCAGGAATGTGGCGAAATCATTTTTATTGATTTAACCTTTACAGGAATGCTACATATCCTCCGAGTAAAACATTTCTAATGTATTTATAATATGATACACCTTTGAGAAGTCTAAATTAAAAAAGAAAAAAGATCTAACAGAATAAGACAGCCCCCCCCCCCGCACTTCAAGATTATGTTCACTTTTCCAATAAGTTGATAAAACAAGTTTTCACAATTTTTAAGCCTACATTTAGCTTCAATGGACAGACACAAGAAAGTAATCCACCAAATGCTATTTCTACACAAGTACCACTTAACTAAAAGCTAGAGTCGGGGTAGTAATTGGTAGATTAAGCACATAGGTAGAAATCAAAATGCATTCACAACTTGTGACCCCAAGTCAATGCATTTTGGCCAAGTCCTTAAGAACCCCGTGAGGCCCCCGCACCCCTGGAATTGTCTTAGAAATGTGGTCCATTTCTGAACGTCTCAATTTTTATGACATTTGAAAGACAGGCTAAAGAAGGCAAGGGTGGTAATAGGCCAAGTATTCAGTTAATCAGTTTGTCAGTGAGCGTGTATCTAAATTTCCTAAATGGTGACGATAAGAAGAGACAATAAAAACATGACGGAGAGCCAAACTAGGCACAGCGACATTCAGCAACTGTATGAATCATTTTTAAAACGTGAACTACAGGTGTAGGGAGAGTGACCTGGGGCAAAGGAGCCTTTATGCTTTAGTCCCTTAAAGGAGCCCGTATTTACCTGATCAGGCTGATGCATCTGCAATTTGCTTTGCTGCAGGAGCTCCCATTTCCTCCAGTGGGAACCTTTTCCAATGCAAACAGCACATTGGGGATCAATATCACAGTAGGAGAGGAAGGGTTATGCCAGGGATGGGGGAAATGCAGCCCTCCAGGTGTTAGAGCACAACTGCCACCATCCATCCAGACCACTGGTGATGCTGGCTGTGGCTGACAGGGCAATATCTGGAGGGCCACAGGTTCTCCAACTGTGCTCTGTATAGCACTTCCACTCTAGAATGAGGCTCCATGTTGCCTTGCACAAGAAGTGGGAGTTCTCATGTTCCCACTTATTGAAGCAGGGCAGCAAAAAATTCCCTGAAAATATACCCTAGAGAAAGAAGTCTAATCTTTGGAAACAAGTCCACTGAAATTAATGGGACTTACCCTCTAGGCCAGGGGTTGTCAACCTGGTCCCTACCGCCCACTAGTGGGCGTTTCAGGATTCTGGGTGGGCAGCAGGGGGTTCTACGGCACAAGCTGAATCCTCCTTCCATCAAGCACTGGGGGGCGGTAAGGAAATTTTGCCATCAAGAAAGATGCATTAGTGGGCGGTAGGTATAAAAGGTTGACTACCCCTGCTCTAAAAGGTAAAGGTAAAGGTACCCCTGCCCGTACGGGCCAGTCTTGACAGACTCTGGGGTTGTGCGCCCATCTCACTCTAGAGGCCGGGGGCCAGCGCTGTCCGGAGACACTTCCGGGTCACGTGGCCAGCGCGACAAGCTGCATCTGGCGACCCAGCGCAGCACATGGAACGCCGTTTACCTTCCCGCTAGTAAGCGGTCCCTATTTATCTACTTGCACCCGGAGGTGCTTTCGAACTGCTAGGTTGGCAGGCGCTGGGACCGAGCAACGGGAGCGCACCCCGCCGCGGGGATTCGAACCGCCGACCATGTGATCGGCAAGTCCTAGGCGCTGAGGTTTTACCCACAGCGCCACCTGCGTCCCCTGCTCTAGGCAATTCCAAAAATGAGTTGCATATACTAGCAAATATTTCTCTGAAATATATTCTGGAGTGGATGCAACACACCTTAGTAGTTAAGATCAACATTTATCTGCGTGTAGAAGTGGGGCAGGAGCAGTCACTTAGATAAGAGGGAGCACTTTCCTCAATCCTAACAAATGATACCCCAAGAAACACAAGCTTCACAATGGCCAGAACCCTTGCAAGCACATAGAAGCCTAGCCTGGGAGTGGGATTTGTGTTGAGGGCATGAATTCTCCATTCCTTGTTATTGAAGCTACCGACATGAGTTTGACCAAACTGCGGGAGGCAGTGGAAGACAGGAGTGCCTGGCGTGCTCTGGTCAAGGGGGTCACGAAGAGCCGGACACAACTAACGACTAAACAACAACAAACAACAATTCCCGCCCCTAGGATCTTCCACCACTGTCTTCCTTCTCTCCCCATCAGGGCCCCTCAATATTTCATGCCTCCTGGAGGGCAATGACCAAGCCCAGTCCTTAAAGGCTTATTTTCGGTTCCCCTTTTCATTCTGTTCTATGAGGCTTCATCTGCATCTGAAAAAAAAACTGTATAGTCCAGTTTGGCACCTTAATAAGAACTACCTATTGGTCTCTTAGCAGACTATGACTATCTTGGATAGAAGTGTGGAGAGCCCATCTCCCCCAGCAACTGCCTACCTTGTCAAAGGGAAAATCTGCCTCAATCTTGGCTGTGGGTCTTTACAATGACGTTGGAAGGAGAAGTATTATCTTACTGCCAGTAATTAACAGATCACAAAGTTACCCCAACACTGCTGAATTATCAACTTTGTACCATTTTTTTTTTGTTTGTTTGTTTTGCTGATTCAGCCACCCTGTGTATGAGAAGGTTAGCAAAGCTGGATTTTAAATCAACAGGTATTTGTGTTCTTGCTCCAAGTAGTCGATGTACAGCAAATCTGTTTACCAAGATACAGTAAAGTCTACATATTGAAAGTTACCAGGCAGATATGGTACAGGAAGAAGGCTTAATTCTTGTGCTGGCTGTGGTGGTGGGAGGTGGGACTGCCCTCGACAATGGAAATATCTGCCAACGGTGTGAAAGTTGATGATGTGCCTGTGCTAGCAAGGATGGTGCAGTGCTGACCAAGGATATTCCAAACCTGCTCACTTAACAATGCACTTGTGAGGGTGCAGTTAATGCTTTGGCTACCCAGGGATCTGTGTGTGTTTGACATCAGCTGTGTTGCAATGGCACTGTGTAAATCAAGCCCATGTATTGCATGTGGACCCAGGTTTGTAATCCAGGACAGACATGTGGGCAGTTTGAAAAAGTTTCTTGAATCATTAATTTGTGGTCTTGCCAGTGTCATGTTGTTTGATTCACTGGGATATTATGGGAATGAACTGTGTGCGTGTTGCTGTTGTTGCTATTACATTTATTACCCACTCTTCTCCAGCAGGTCCCAGGTCAGGTTAGAACAGCAGTTCCCAAACTTCTCGAGTCACAGAGCACTTTTCAGGAGAGAAATTCATCACAGAGTACTATTGCTGCCCTTATGCCAAAGGCACCTATTCCTTTTCCTTTTCCAGTCTCTTAGTGGAGCACTTGGAGATGCTCCGCGGAGAACAGTTTGGGAACCGCTGGGTTAGAACATTTTGAAATTCAGTACAGTGGTGCCTCGCAAGACGAAATTAATTCGTTCCGCGAGTTTTGTCGTCTTGCGATTTTTTTCGTCTTGCGAAGCACGGTGTCGGGAAAGATTTGGAAAAGCTTCAAAAATCACCAAAGTCTTTAAAAACCTCAAAAAAGGCTACCACACCGCGTGCTATGAGTTGCTCCTTGAAGTCAAGTCGCAACTGTATTAACGGTGTTAAGAAAAAGGAAACAAACTTGCAAGACGTTTCCGTCTTGCGAAGCAAGCCCATAGGAAAAATCGTCTTGCAAAGCAGCTCAAAAAACCCTTTCGTCTAGCGAGTTTTTTGTCTTGCGAGGTACCACTGTATTAAAAACAAAGCATTGCCACAGGAACAGGGTCATTGAATACCACTTTGCATCCTAAAAGCTCTATGTAAATGATCCGTGGTATGGATTTACTGTTACGTTAGAGTAATTGTCAAACTTATCATTTCTGTTTAATGGATCCTCAAGGCATGCATATTAGGGGGAGGGGGAGTAAATACAGTAAATACAGTTCTCCATTTTTTTTCTCCGCATAGAAAACTAGTATATCAGGAAGCGTAGAAGTGTGGTAGCGTAGATTTCTGGCCAGCAGGGTAGTTTTCTATGAGCCAGTGCAAACATTCTCTCAACCCATTGTTAAGATATGATGAGCAGGCCATCAGGCCCCATGCTGGCCTCCTCTCCTCTTAAGACAGTAAGGAAATAACCAATACATTATGAATGCCAAAGAAATAAAACTATTGCAGAGATTAGACATATTGTACTGTAAAAAGATACCAAGTGTTCTTGATACCTGTCTGTTTGCATTTTTATAAAACATCACAGTTGCATAGGAAAATAGGAAAATGCCAGGTGCAATTGAGAGTTTTATGTAAAGTCCTCATCCCCACTCCGAGAATACTCTTGACAGCACTGCATCAAAGAGTCATATTACAAGAATTACGAGAAAGGAAAACAGAAAAGGGCAGCTTACAATAGCAATATGAAAGGCCACTACTTGAGTTACAGCTCAAAATTTCATTTTTTAAAATATTTCTACAATTTAAGATATTCCCGGTCATGAGACTAGGGGATTGAAAAGTGCAGGGTTTTGACAATTAACAAGGAAAGAAGACAAACCTCAAACTTCTCCTAATTCAGCATATAAACCATAGCTGGGATGCAGAGATGCCCCTGCACCAACCATCCATTTCTGCTTCCTGCAATGCTCCTCTAACACGTGGCAGATTCTTGGAGGACTGAGCTCTGGCCTTTGGATGCCAGGCTTCTAGCTCTGGCCTTGATGGAGAGGTACAAGGGTACCACATTTGTGCATTTGAAGTGTTTCTGGGATATTTGTTTGTTTCCAGCTGCCCAATTCTTACAACCCCCTCAGCTCCAGATGTTGATGTTGTTTTTAAGAGCCTCAAAGTTGAATACGGACAATTTATTTTATTTCTCTAACAATGTAAAAGTCACCCTTCTAATCTTCAGCCTGTGAATCTTGAGTGAATCTTGGCCCATAAAGCCATTTCCCCCAAACCATGGCAATCCACCCATCAACTGTGATGCCAGGTTTAATCTTAAAGTTGCTGTGTGATCCTGTTCCTAGGAGGCAACAGGATTTCACAGTTAAGGCAGCAGGATTTAACCCCCACTCATCAGCTGATCCCTCCCAGAGCCTTCCCTGCCATAAGCTCATTTGCTCCTCCCTAAAACTACAGAAATTAAATTTATATTCCATTTCTACTTCTATAACTTTTGAATTTTGAGACAAGAGAATACTTACAAATGTTTCATTGTATCAAAAAAAGTATTTTCATAAAATTAGTTTTAAAAAACAAAAACCAACTAACAAAACCTGCCTCTAGGAGCTTGGAGGTGCTCCTTACCAATAGTGACCCAAGTGGCCCTGCAGAACCTTTTTGGGTTGGCTGGGGAGCTGTGACCTTTCCTGGACAGAAATAGCCTAGCTAGAGTGAGCTATGCTTTGGCAACCTTTAGGTTTAATTACTGCGATGCATTTTATGTGAGTCAGCCAGTGAGAATAGTTCAGAAGCTCAAACTATAGCAAAATTCATCCGCTATAATTTTGGGTGGTTTACAGAGATGAGCCCCATTACAACAGTTCTGAAGTAACTAAAGTGGACGCTCGGGTTGCAAACGTGATCCGTGCAGGATGCACGTTCGCAACCAGCAGCATTCGCAACCCACGTCTGCGCACGCGCAGGTTGCGATTCTGCGCTTCTGCACATCCGCAAAGCGCAATTTAGCGCTTCTGCGGATGAGTGACCTCCAAAACCCGGAAGTAACCCGTTCCGGTACTTCCAGGTTTCGGAGGTCCGCAACCTGAAATAACGCAAACTGAAGCGGCTGTAACCCGAGGTATGACTGTACACTAAATCTCTATTCACTACTGAGGCTACTCTAAGGTTCTGGCGCTTACCTTCAGATCTCCAAATAGCTTGGACCCCAAATATCTGAAGGAGCACATCCTTTTGTATCAACTTGCCCTTGCTTTAAGATCCCCAGAGGCCCTGCTCCATGTTCTGTACAGGCAGCTCCCCATCTATGCACGTTTGAAGCACACACACTGCTGTGAAAGTGGCATGAAAAGAGGGGGAAAGGCACTAAAAGAGTGTGTGAAAATGGCAAAAATGGTGCCTAGCAATCCCATGGGCCTTTGCCTTTGAGGCCTGTGGAGAGTTGGAATTTGAGCAAGGAGGAATTTGGTGGAATTTTTGTTTTTTAAATTATTTCCAATGGTTTCCATAGCTTTAGAGGATGTTTGCAGGCTTTTTCAATGGTGTTCACAATATACACAATTTCACATAAACATGCAGTGCCTCGGAACATAAACCCTACATAAGTGGGTTGTTGCCTGTATTAAGGTGAGCTACTTAGTTAAACTGAGATTCCAATGAAAAGTCATGAGTTAGTTCCCATTGATTTTAGTGGGAACTAATTACAACTAAGGGACGCAGGTGGCGCTGTGGGTTAAACCACAGAGCCCAGGACTTGCCGATCAGAAGGTCGGCGGTTCGAATCCCCGCAACGGGGTGAGCTCCCGTTGCTCGGTCCCTGCTCCTGCCAACCTAGCAGTTCGAAAGCACATCAAAGTGCAAGTAGATAAAAAGGTACCGCTCTGGTGGGAAGGTAAACAGTGTTTCCATGCACTGCTCTGGTTCCCCAGAAGCGGCTTAGTCATGCTGGCCACATGACCTGTACACTGGCTCCCTCGGCCAATAAAGCGAGATGAGCGCCGCAACCCCAGAGTCGGTCACGACTGGACCTAATGGTCAGGGGTCCCTTTACCTTTACCTTTAATTACAACTAACTTAATCTGGGTTCAATGCTGTATGCCTTCCAATGGAACATAAATGAGCATGTTAACTGAAACTTTATAGAGCTAAAGGTAAAGGTAAAGGGACCCCTGACCATTAGGTCCAGTCGTGGCCGACTCTGGAGTTGCGGTGCTCATCTCGCTATATTGGCCGAGGGAGCCGGCGTACAGCTTCCGGGTCATGTGGCCAGCAAGTCCTAGGCTCTGTGGTTTAACCCACAGCGCCACCCGCGTGAAATACATAGAGCTAATGTATTTCAAAAATCCTATCTGGAATGTATTGGAAAATTCATAAACAAACATAACATGTTACCCAATCATTCAGGTGATTATGCAGGTGCCTATAGATGAGCGGCAAGGCAGGAGACCAAGGCCAGAAAAAATCACGGTGCAATCACAGTAGTGCAATCTGTCTCTTGTGTCCATTAAAGGCATGCAGCAATTAACAAGCTAGAATCTATCTCAAAGCATTGCTGCAGCAATCACATGGAACTGAGAGGACTGGCATTCAAGAAAGGAGGTCAGGTCAGAAGTAAACATATTAGGAGCATTAGGTACTATACAACTGAGGGCCCTTCAATGGACACCTTGGTCAACTAGCAGAAGGATAATGAAGAACACGCTCATCAAATGCCTTGTCTCCTCTTATAATCTTCACTGATGCCACAGGATTCCTGGTCAACTTGTTATAATGCTCAGCTTTCTTTACAGTTTAAATCTGTTGCCAACATTTTCTGATAAACCTGCTGTGCTGCACCATTCAACTGTCCTATAAACCGCTCTTTGCCTTCTTCATGGCCTATCCCACTCTACTAAACCTCTTTTTGAAACTCAATGGGCAGGAGTCATTTAGTCAAGAAAAAATTTCTAACCTTCGTGGCTGCCCACCCCCCAGCAAATTAAAAACAAAATGGCAGCAATACTACAGAATTGACAACCTGGAGATGAAGCCCAAATTCATTGCGTCTTTCAGTGCCAACAGTTGAGTGAAGTTATTTATGTTGAACAATAAGCTATTTCTGAATACTGCTGAAAGGGTGCAAGCTATTAAATATAGATTATTGTACTTATCATGGATGGCAGCATGAAAGTTATGTTAATCAACAGCAGCACTACAATATACTTCTACTCAGTAGTACCCTTCCAAGATAAACACTTCCAGAATGTTCCAAAATGTTTCATCTTTCTCCATATTTCATGTATTAGAAAAACCCTTTAGCATTTTAATTTGCCTCCCCATGAGCTTTTCCAATTTTATGTCATTATTATGGGAATCTGGACACATTCTTGTCGCAACTTCCACCTCTTGCATGCAGTGCTTCCAAAATAGAGGGTGGGACCTGGCACTGAGAAAAATGTCAGTGACTCAAGTTAAGACATCACACCTGAGGAAAGGGATCACAACTCAGGGGTAAAGCACATGTGTTGCACACACAAGGCCCCACACACAAATGCATTACATCAATTCAGTAACTCCCACTACAATTTAACAAAAAATAACAGCACCAGTTTTTCTTCTGACCCAGATTCTGCTCATGATACGGTTGTGGGAGAAATTCAATTCAGTTCACATTTAAAGGCGAATTACTATATTTTTTCCATCTATAAGACACCCCCATGTATAAGACACCCCCTATTTTGGGGGACTCAGATTTAAGAAAATGGGGGAGATGGCCCAGAGTGTAAGATCCCCCCAAATTTTTGACATTATTTTTTAGGAAAAAACCCTAGTCTTATACATGGAAAAATACAATAATTAACTTTGCCCTTTCCAAAACAATATGAGAATCAAAACACAGCCGTCCTGGAAAATTCACACTTATCCAAATTTTGTTATATGTTTGCATATGTTAAGGGAAAATATGTGCAAAAATGAATATATTAGTGAAAATAACATACAAAAATGCATTATATCAGGAGAAGTTGCTTCCAAAAATGTGTACATCAGACAAAACTACAAACAAAAATCTGTCCATTAGGAAAAATTCACACTAAAATGCTGAAGAACTTTCATGAGGATTTTTATTATTATTGCCAATTGCTACAGAAACATGGCAAGGTTAAGATTGGAAAAGTGTGAAACGGAAAGATTCTTTTAGTCCTGGCTCAGGGCTTGTGCATGCATCCTTAGAGCCCACCCAATTTCTTTTAAGACAAGCTGCTACTTGCCCCCTTAATCCTTCCACCACCCAACAAGGGGACCTAGAGAAAGACATTGATTGCCTGCCCACAATGCCCTTTGTTAGCGACTGGCCAGAGCCTCTTTCAGAAGAGTGTTTATTTCAGCTGGCTTGTGGGGTTCAGACTAAGCATTCAGTTGCGAAGGAGATGTTAGTGCATACTTTATTTGGTTTTTTGTCTAGTTTGTTTCTTAGGCATGGTAGAGCCATAATTCCTCATTACGGCAGATCATGCAACTTACAGCCTCACTGCAGTAGCTTATAGAGCCCTATCATTAAGATACCAATGTGATTATTTAAGTACAAATAGTTCAGACTGACAAGGATATCAGCCTTTTAAACACATTTTCATGACAGAAGAGCAATGCCTTGTAACACCAACAAAAATATTAGTGTGCTAAGTTTGCTACTTTGACCTGGCAACTTACTCAGAGGGTGACTTTGTTGCTATGCCTCAGCTTCAGTTCCCATCTGCAAAATGGGAAACTAAATTATCTGCCTCATGGAGCTGCGATTAAATGTATTAGATAAGATGTAAAGCACTCTGGGCACCAGAAGAGCTATAGAAGGTTGGCATTTGGTATAATCGTTAACTTGTGCACTGAGCTATTTAAAGCCAAAGAAGTACATTGTACTCTGAAACCAAAGCCAGCCTGTTACTCACAAGCGCAAAGTTGCATGATTCTATTACGCACACTTCTGACTGTGCATTCAACTCAATGTAACAAATACAAATTGATTCATAACTAATTATGTTACAAGAAGATTTGGTTCTCAAGTTTTGTTCTGTACAGCACTTCAAAGTATTTTTTCACCAGTGACTCTGAATCATGATCAGGGGGAGACAATGGAACATCTGTTAACAATGCAGGATTGACTCAACAAAAGAATGATTATTTAAGGGTCCCCTTCCATGAACGACCCTTGAAGACTACGGGTCAGCACAATTTTCCCTTACTGAAACCTATTTTTAGAACTAGAAAGCCAGTGACTCCCCCCCCCCCCTGTCTAAGAGGGGGTGGCAGAATGACTGAAAATGATAAGTATTATTTTTTTATGTATTAAAAAATCACATGATCTGGAAGAAAAGCAGACTGCACCAAAAGAAGTTAGAGATGAACACTATCACTCAGAAGAGAGCACTTCCAGGCCTATTGGTAGGCCAAGTGAGGGGGCTGAGTGCTAGGAATGGGCAACAAATTGCATGATATTCTATTTGTTATTTCACTTTAGATGCCAGTGGGAAAGAGATGCACTTGTGGGATTTGCTGCCTCAGGTGCCAAGTAACTTGACTGGCCTGGGATACTCAGTGCCATGACTGATGAGGGGGTGTCAATTGCTGCTCCCCCTTATGCAACAAAAGGGAGAGAACAGTAGACAGAAGCATATGCCAGTATGCAATGTCATGGTTTCATGTCAACTTTTACTTTAAGAAAAAATAAAAAAGAGGAAGGAAAATTACTGCAACAATGTGAGTGAAAATAGCCGCTCACCAGTCCCATGGTGGGCAAAGTTTGCGGCCCAGCGTGTGCCCACCGCCTTCCTCCGGCAGCCACACCGCTCCGCTGGCCATTGCTGCCCTGCTGCCAATGATTGCCAAGGCTGTTTTGTCTGGGTTTGAAGTAGCCTATCCATGGCGGCCTGAGGGGCAGGGCAAAGGGGGGCAGTCCGCTTGTAAAGCGTAAGGAGGGGCCAGTGCAGAGACCAGCAGAGCAGCTGGCCCCAGAGCGTCTTCAGCATAATTGTGATCAGTAAACTATTTTTTGCATTTATGCCCATTTCCCCAAGAAGCCCAGGGTAATGCACATTATTAGTCTCTCCCCCATTTTTATTTTCACAAGTGGCCAGAGACCATCTTGGCTGTGAGTCTGGGAAGAGCTGCTCCCTGCCTTGCAGGCCTTTTCCCACCTGGCCTGGGAGGGCAGGGCCTGGACTGACTCCAGCTACAAAAGCTAAGGCTGCTGAACAGACGCCTGGGCTGGGGTATTGTTTAGTGCCCTGGGGTGGTAATGACCTCGGGTGCACTTGGGGGCGTTGAATATGAATAAGGGGGTAGTGAAAGAATAAAGAAAGATGAGAAGAGAAGAAAATTATGAAAAACCATTCATACATGTTTCATCTCTTCTGTAATGATGCTTTCCGCCAGGTTGGGCACCAATGCAGGATGGCGACAATGCCTCCCCTGGATCTGGCGGTTGTGCTGGAGGCGAGGGTTTTCCCTGGGCTTGGGTAAGCCCTTGTCAGCTTCACTTCCCAGGCCTGGGAAGTTGATCACAGCTTGCTTGCCTATTTGACCAATGGCAGGTGGGCTGCGGTGCTGCCCCCCCCCCCCCGGGCGGATTGGACTGCAAATAGCTAATTGCGGTGATTTAAGAATGCTGCAGACAAAACTAGAGCCAAATAATAAATACATTAATAAATTGATAGCAGCAGACCAGGTTCGCCCTTCTCATTACGATTATTTTTAACGTTAATCCTAATTTTTATTTTAATATTATCCTTCATTATCTGTCACTATGGTTGATTTTAATAAATAATGTTATAATTTCAAGCTTCAAGGTGTCTTATTTACTGTGTTGGAGTACGTAGGTAATAATATAGAGACATGAAAGAACGCACATTTGTCACGGCATCTTTCCGTTTGTTCACTTAAAGGAGGCAGATTTCTCGGGGGGCACTGAGCAATTTTTTCCTGAGAAGGGGGTGGTGGGTCAAATAGGTTTGGGGCCTCTGGTTTAGGGGGTTCTATTGGGTAGAGGTTGTTGCTGTTAACTTTCGGTATCTTCATTTTAGATTTTATGATTTGTGTGGAAATTATCAGTTTGGTTGTATACTTTTGATGTTTATTGTTTATTGACTATTTTTGTTATGCTTGTAGTTATATACATTTTTCTGCTGTGGGCCGCCTTGAGCACGGTTTTAATTTGGGAAAACTGGTATGCAACTACAGGCAATCCCCAATTTGCGCTGGGCTTGCGTTCCAGGTCATCGTGTGCGTTGGCCAAGTGCCCCATTACGCCCTCTTCTGGGTCCCAAAATGGCCTGCAGATGTACACAGGCAAAATGGGTTGTCTGCAATACAGGGCTAATATTGACACAGACTTGTACATATTACCAAATTTATAAAAAGGAAGCACTCTGAATATCTGAAATACACCGTATAACTACTAAGTTTGCATTTTTAAAAAAAATGAATCCCAGCAGGAGCATCGGAGGGAGGGCCTCTGAACCACCATTTTGATTTTATTTCTCTTTGAAGAAACTCTAGCCAGTCAGGAGTCTCTCAGAAATGCAATGAAAGTTGCACTGTATTAGGGCTGGACCGCGAAGAGCATTCGGTTGGCATGGGAGTTGGGCGGGGGGGGAGCAGAATCTGGTTTTGCGGGCTGGACTGCGAGGTTTTTATAGTCAGAGGAGGAAAGGAGACTCTTGGTGGCAAGCTGCCTCCATAAATGTTTCGCTGGCATCATAAAAGGGCAGGGGGGAATCTGGTGTCTTCCTGGCTTGGACTGCCCTGTTTTATTTATTTATTTATATTTCTTTGTTTTATTTATTTATTTAACGTATATTAAATTTTGATATGGGCTTCTGCAAATTAATTAACTGCCATTAGGAATATTCACTATTTTTAAGGAAACAAAAAAAAAACAAAAAAAAAAACTTAGCAGCAGTTTGAAGAGGACCATAAGTTAATTTCCTTTCTGAGTCCAGGACTTTGTATTTCATAAGGGGGCAGGAGAGTAGTTGATAACAGAGGGACCCTGGCACTGGTAACCTGAATAGCAGGGGTTGTGTGGGGTGGTTGCACACTTCCAGATGCAGCTTTGAGTAGGTAGGTGCAGTTGATCAAAAGGTGAAGGAATTCTCAGTCAGGCAAATACCTTCTTTTATTAAATTCAAGAAACTTAGACAACTTAAAGAATTCAGCATCACACTATTACCACTGTTCTGTCTGCAAAAGCAAATCAGCTTGGCAAACAGAATGATCCCCCTTTCCTGTGCTTTGGGGGTGTCTATGACCCCTTCATAGCTCATCTGGAGGGGTGCAGGGGGGAGAAGCCTCCTTGTGCACACAGCAGTCCTTACTCCCTCCGAAGGGATTTGTGAGGTGAATCCTTCCCTTTGTGTGACGGTCTGGGTGCCTGCCCCAGTGGAGGACTGGGGGAACTTGCTTCCAAATATTTTGAAGTGATCATAAGGTGTGAAAAGTTTGGGTTTTTTAGATTCTGACTTCCTGTTTTTCCCCACCAGCCGTATATTTTTCTCTGAGCAATAGGAGCTTAAAGTTTAGGGGGGGGGTGTGATAAAGTCTGGAGATCTTTAGCCAATGATTATTACCCATGGTTGCCAATCAAGGAGGTTTTTTTGCATACCAGGGAATAAGCCAGGTGTGGCTGAAATATAAAGGAATATTACTGAATCGAGTACGTGCTGTTTTCTCCATAGGAGTGATACAGTTTCACACATGTAATAGTCAACTATACTGAGGAGTAGGCATCATTTAGCTGTGGTTACTAACATAATCTTACTCCTTTTACTGAGAAGTAAGCACTACTGTGTTCATTTAAGTGGGTATAGAATTGAACCCTAGTCTTCCAGGCCCTAGCCCAGCACTCAAATTATTACATTTCTACGAATATAGATGCTCATCTTAAATATTTTTACATTTAAAAATACATTATCAAGTTGCCCAAGTTATGTGTTTTCTTTTCTTTTTACTCTTAATTGGTGTCCTTTGCTTGGATTAGGGAGAGAAGCACTCTTGTGCCTTTAACAGGTATGTGTCAGGCAAATATTATTGAGTACAAAAAAGTGCATTTGGGTGAGCTTGAACAGGACTATTTTGTTCCTTTTTAAGATAAACTTTCCTAGCACTGGTATTACTAACACAATCCTATTCAGTTTATTCAGAAGTAAGTGTTGTCTTCTGTGAGGCTTGTTCCTGAGAGTAAGCACAGGGCTAAAGCCTTTTGTGGTGCCTAAAAAATGTTAGTTTTTTCACAACTCATTCACTGTTTGTGCGTGTGCATGTGGTTTTTTAAAACCAGAACTGAGAGAGCATTGGTGAAGGAGCAGAGACCTGGGTTTCTATTCATTGCTGAGGAGGTATGACTTACCTCTGTGTACACTCATGACAGCAAGCACTGGACTAAAGCTCTGTTAGGGGCTATGTATTAATAAAATTGCAGTTTTGAAGTGTCCACTGTTTCTGTGAAACAAAGGAAGTTAGAAAAAGAACCAGAACAAGTTGGGGCTACACAACTTTCATTCTACCAGAGAAGCAACTCTAAACCAAAGTTAGCCACATCTCAGCTGAGTTAGCTGCTATCTGTAAAAGTTCAATCTCCACAGTATGTTTGCAAAAAAGGAGGTTGGAGAGGAAAACAAAATTTGCCAACACCCCAACAGGTCTGGTGAACTTGCATGAATGTGCATGTAAAATTGTTTGCCTGTTCCGATAGACCCTAGTTGATGTTATGGGGAATTCCAAGCAAATTTGCTCCCTGACCCCATGTCTCTTTATAAGCACAAGAAAAAGGTCGTAAACAACTCATTCAGACTTTAAGTTATTTTTGCACAATGCAGTCTCAGCAAAGCTTCTGGGTTCAAACATGGTAAACAAGGACAGAATGGAATGGAGAAATCCTGTACAACCTCAAATTACAGTCTGGTTAACCAACACTCTCATGGGCAAGATCATTACTGCCATTTCCTTCCAACGTTATCCAAAATTAACTCAAGAGAGAGAGGGAGATGATGTTACTGATGGACATAACAAAAATGACATACAGATTTCAATGGTTTCAATTTTAGGAAGCATAATGAGGAATTAGCAAAGCTAAAGCACAGAAGGTCACATCCAAGCTAGAAGATGGGTTGTCAGTGGTACAGGGTTGGCAACCTATGCGTTTTCATAGTTGAAGTATATTTTGCTCCACAACCAAGCTATTTTCTGGGTAATCTGCACAATAAAGTCACTACCTAGTCATAAATGCTCCACAACAGGCATGGAAAATATGCATATTGATATGACTGAGGCACTGCATACAAATTTTCGAAGAAATCTCTCCGAATTTCACAGGGTTTCTTTCCTCTCTATGAGTAAAACTTAAGCCAAACCTATCTCAGCTTAACGAAAATTCTATCTGGTAACCATGTGGGTCAGAACTGGTTCCACATCTAATCCCTTGGCTACCCCTACTTTAGAAAGTTAAAAGGATCAAGCTGTTCCTGAAGATGCTGGGAAATCACCCACCACAAAGAGAAAGTCGGCAAATTGATGACTGACTCCAGAATCTTCATTCAGTTTTGGTTAGAATTCTTTTTTTACACTGGATGGGCGACTTGAACATATTACTTTACCAAAATGTTTAATGCACAAAAACCAATGAATGATAAAAATCAAACCAATAATTTAAACTCTTATTTAAAACAGCAGGTAGCACTAGGGAAGAATAAAAAGCCTGCAAGAGAAAAAGGCAGAAGTTGCTATAAGCAAATACTTAGTATTACACAATATTTTTTTGAAAGGCACAAGTAATATTTGCTGTGAGCTTGTGCTGTTCTTATTTGGTGTAATCTACCCTTGTTCCTTTCCTTCAGTTATTGTGACGTCTTGAATGTGTTAGTATAATGTTTGCTCCCATGTTTGTGCATTCCTTGGCATCAAAAACTGTTCTAGCAGTTGATAATGTTTCTTCTGTTTTGGATGTTATTGCGTCTTCTGGCTTAATCCCCCAGTAGAAATTACTGAAACCCAAGCCCCTCGTTTTGGAAGCTCTTTTATTCCTTTTGACAAAACACTGAGATTCTTAGGATAGAGAACTCAGCATATGTAAATACTTTAAGGAAAACAACTGTTTTAATCATCACAAGAACATGAAGAACTAACATTTTAAAACATATTAATCCAATGTTAAATTGACTATATTAGCGTCTGTCCATCTCCAATTGCTTTTCATGTACAGTATATATATTTTTAGTGGCAACAAGATGTAGTACATTACATCTGGATTTCAACTTTTTATAACGTAAAATGCAGTTAACACAAATATGGTAACTACTATTATAAACAGCAGATAGCTTAACAGTCCCCCATTCTCTTTCTCTTGTCATTAAGCAACTTCAGTCTAACCCAGCCTTTCTCAACCTCAGGTTCCCAAGGTGTTCTTGAGCTACAGTTCACATCATCCCTGACCACTGTCCTTGCTGCCTAAGAGAGATGCTGTCCAACAACACCTGGGGACCCACGGTGGAGAAAGGCTGGTCTAGCCCATGGCTGGGGAACCTCAGACCAACGGCAGTCTGACTCCAGTCCTTTTTCTAGCCTTTTAACTCACCCCCAGGCCATAACCCTCACATGCTCTTCAGGGCCTTCTGCCTGGCTGGAATGTGTCAGTCCACATACATCAAGGTGGGGGTGACTGATGTGTGTGCCCACATTTGTACAGAAACCTCTGGCTGGGTTGTTGCCTACACGTGAGAGTTGGTCTGCCGACTTTTTCCTCTGTCCGTGCCCACCATTGCCATGAGCCCCATGGAAGATGCCCTCTGCCTGAAAAAAAACAAACCCCACCTTGGCCATGACTTAACAGCCACATGCCCTCGTTCAGCAGTTCCTTCCAGGTGAAGAAATTAACTTGCACATAGATGTTTGCTACTTAGAAGAAATTAATGGGCGGCTCCACAGGAGCAAACGGATGCCTGCGCCAAAGGACATACACACCCCAGCACCTCCATGTCTACAAAGGGCTCTTACTGTGGGTACAATTTTAAAAGTTGTAGGAATATTAGCATAGTATGATGGATATGTTGTGGCTTCATCCTGCTGATTATAATATAATCATATAATCAGCTTGATGAAAACACAAAATACTCTCATTATATTTGCCATTTACTTAATGTGATGCTTCAACACAAAAAGACAATCTGAAATAACACTAAAAACCTAGAGCCTCTTAACACAGTAGAATCAAATATGCCTTGAGTTTTAATTTACTAATACCCACACATTTTGCCTGTCAATTAATGACAATTGAAGACTAATCATTAAATTGTAATTCTAGTAGATGCCTGCCAAAATTGTACTGCAAAACAAGATGGAGAGAATCAGAAAACTCACTTGAACTTCTTTATTTGGTTTCATCACTCAATGTACATTTCATTCCACAAGACAAATAGTAGTGGGGGGAGGATTTTTTTAAATCACCAAACCAGCCCAAGGGAAGAGTTAAAGTGCATCTTCCAAACTGCTGCAGTCCCAAATGGAGCACCCCCAGTTGCTATTAAACTTATTTAAAAAACAGCATGAAATCCAGTCACAGATATTTTGCTGCTATGCCTTGTGTCCTTGATTGGTTACTGCAGCCATGGAGCCAAATATTTAGCTCACAGAATCATAGAACTGTATAGTTGGAAGGGACTCCAGGGTCATCTAGTCCACCCCCTGCAATGCAGGACTCTCAGCTAAAGAATCCATGACATACAACCTCTGCTCAAAAACCTCCAGTGAAAGTCTTTAAGGTCCACCACCTTCTGGGGGAGTCTGTTCCACTGTCAAACAGCTCCTGCTGCCAGAAAGGTCTTCCTGATGTTCAGCTGGAATCTCCTTTCTTGTAACATTTGACGTGTATTACTGGCAAGCCAGGTGTCCTTCATATCAAGAAGCCAAGAACAAACCTTGGCTTCCCGGCTGTGATTTGTTTGGAGAAACAAGCCCCGAGTGCTGGTTCAGACATGACGCTAGCTAAGCCAGCCGCTCTGTGGATTGGTCCCTCTTCAACTGAGAGAGAATGGAAGTAGCAGCATTTGACCTGCATCCACCGGCTTGAAGCTTGTGCACAATATGGTTAATCAAACCCTACTTTTATGTCCAAACCCGGCCTGTAAGTAATTAAGTAATAGGATGGCTAGCAGGTCTGGCAAGTAACAGGCCTAAAATAAACTAATGGTCAATCGTATGTGAACAAGATCAAAATTAGTTCTATACAGAACAATATTGCTTCCTAATGATGCAAAGATGGAGGAAGGTTTCAGTGAAATCAATATACCTCAAATAAATGCATTTTAGAAGTAGCCTGTGGTGCAGGTTTTTTTAAGTTCCTGAAGGATTCTAGATAAGTTCTTCTGGCAACCTATTATAGAGCAGAAGCCAAAGGAAACAATTTTAATATTTATGTCCACAGTCTATTCCTGACATGTAATTATTATTTGCTAATAGTATATATTTTTCAAGAAAAATGCACACAAATAAACCTACTGGAAGAATTCCACCAGCTCCAGTGAAGTCAACAGAAGAGTGGGTGAAATGTATCTCAGAATCAAAGTCTACTCGTTTGGATTGCTTTTAAAAGTAGAAACAGCACTAGGTCCAAAACAGTATGAAGATGTCGAGGTCTTCACTTACGTAGCCAATAATAACTTCTGCACTGACAGGAATTGTGTGTATACTGGCGGGGAGGGGAGTTAAGAAAGTGCTTAATCAGGAAGTCAGCAA
Source organism: Podarcis muralis (assembly GCF_964188315.1). Classification (NCBI taxonomy): domain Eukaryota; kingdom Metazoa; phylum Chordata; class Lepidosauria; order Squamata; family Lacertidae; genus Podarcis; species Podarcis muralis. The sequence continues at coordinate 120,420,014 of NC_135657.1, forward strand.
TTATATAAAAATAAAAGCTTCTCTGCTACTTGCCCAAAGAATCAGGTTGGCCTACAACAGCTCACTAGACTCATGTCCTTGCTTTGATTTCCAAGCCCAAGTAATGTTCTGTTATATTTCCTCCCAGTCTGAGTATCAAAATATGAATTATTCAATTTAGATAAACGCTTTTAGGGAAACAAACTTTAAAAAGTCCAAGAATTGCCAAGGGAAAGGAAACCTAAGATAAAAAATGTATTTGAAATGAAACATAATTGTATCATTTCCTAGCAAGGCGTCAGCGCCTCACTTAAGTCATAGAAACTTTATGAGTGAATCCTAGAGTTTCCCACTGACATATTTTGCTGTGGCATATTTTTTCCAGCATGGCACTGATTAAGTGCTACTATGCCAATAGTGTTTGGGTTTCCCATATAATTGGATATTTATGTGCAGGCTACTGAATGCCTGGGGCAATGAGTGTTTGGATCACAGTCCTTGACATACAGGTCAGTCACACAAAGTGGTTTGTTTTTTAAAAAATGGAACTTCTAAATTATGGAACCCCATTATGAGCTTTTCTCTGTGCTACTACTATACATGACGTGCTTTTGATGCACTTTGAAACTCTCTGCTTTAGTATTTTAGAAATTGTCATGCAGAGACGCCCTCTACCAAACAGCCAAGAATAAGCCAGTGTGCAAGCATTCTAATGCACAAGGAGGATCCTCTTTCGTGTGATTTTTGGAAATAATTCCACAACTGCTTGGGTACTGCATGGCAATTGCCACTGCACACAGGCTGGTGTAAACCCACAGTTGCAGCAAGTAGTAATATCTGCACGTGCCAGGTGTTTAAGGCTGGTATAATTTCTGTCTACTGGGATAGGAAACATTAACTTCTCAAGACTAAGAAATATGTAACAAGGAATAAAGATATGGATGGCAATACGATCCCACCACCCAAAAAAGAAGATCCACTGGACAAGAGCCAGGTACACTTCACTTCTAAAGGCTTCTGAGTAATTAGGGAGGGAGCAATCACCCATTCACTGTTCTGGACAATACCAATGGCCTTTGCCCCCACAGAAACCAAACTATTGCTGAGAGAGCAGCAGCAACCTATTTTTCCAAAGCTTGATACTAGCAGCAGTGGTTTAAATTCACCATCTTCTGCCTTCTAGCACTAAAAAGGCAGAAAGCTAAGAGCAGCCAGAACATTGCACCCTGCTCTTCCTTCCAAAAGTAAATCCAAAATGGCTATCTATACCAAAAAAGGTGTTTTGAATAACTACAGACTCAGTCACGCCCAGACACATTTGGGCGATATCTCCAGGTGCCTGTTCTCAGCCCCTAAATATGACAATGTGTCAGTTGGCATTATATCTATTTATAACGACACCACTTTCAAACCTAATTTAGTTCTGAGGCTAGCAAACATTAGCAGTCCAAGTGGCCCAAACTGTGTTTACATGAGTAATTCTGACATAACTGAACTTTTTACTGAAAAAGAATAAGCTTTGAATGGTAATAATTATTGTCTGCTTCTTTGAAGACAGATGCTGTTCTTTAGAGTGACAAGACGACATTTGTCCCAGCTTTAAAAGTGTATACAATTCTTTTCCAACAGATGGGTGTAAAAATTCTGTAAGCATATTACCTCATTGCTATACAAAATCAAGCACCATAACTGGTGTACAGCACTCCCAAGAGCAGCAAATTATGTAGGTGCATGGCCAATTACTATCACTAAAGAGTTAGGGGGGTGCATTCATAATAAAACTAAACAAATGCAGTACAAAAATGGACCCGCCCTGCTCTCCATCTGCAGTTTTGAGAGAAGAGTAAAATCTTAAGTCTTATGCTGAACATTCTCTTTTAACTCCTTGATAAATCAGAAATAATGATCCATAGAGAAAGAACTCATTAGCTTGAGTTCTCTCCACTTTCTGCAGACCAATACATCTTGGATTTATATGAAAGAAAACATGGCATGTGATGGCAGGTCAGCCTCCCTGATTAATAGGTTGCCTTCCACCAAATCAAGATTTGTGGCCTGGCCCATTGTAGAAGGCAACTAATCAAGCTTTAAGTATGGAATCCTCCCAATTATGGAATTTTAAAAATATGAAGCCAACGGCTTTATGAAAATCTAGGTATTCTGAGATAAAACAACAACAGTGTTCCAGTCTCGTCACAAATTAGAACTGCATCACTATGTCATTTTACAGTGAATTTCTGTTCTTTGTAAGAAATTATTCTTATTGTCAAGAGCAAAGACTAATCAGTTCCAAATGGTCCACATGTTAATTCTGTCACAAACAGCATTATTTTATCGCAACATACCACTGTGCATCATGAAAAAGCAACTCTAAAATATAATACATTTTTAAAAGGAAAGAAAAGTAATTTAACGAACAGAAAATATTCCTTCCAATCCTAGGATCAAGCACCCTATAATAGACAGTGAAAAATGTATAGCATTCCTATATGTAAGTTTATTTTAGCTACATGTGATTTCAAATCCAACAACAAGAGTGTCTGCTAAGTTACTTAATAAATCTTAAAAACCATTTTCAAACTTTGCAAAATTAATTAATGAGCATATATGGGACAAATCTGCCCTGCCCTCTATTAATTCTGCTTCCTAGTTATGTGGAATTGTGAATGTAGTAAGATATGGAAACAAAAGGGATACTTACATCATACTTTGCAGTTCAGGAGTAAAGTTTGTTGATTTCCCAGTCCCTCTTCCGCTGCCTGATGGAGCAATAGTCGACATTGGACTAGATCCAGTACCACTCATCTGAGTAAACAAAGAAAACCACAATGTTTGCAGGTATACAAGAGCAAACACCACATAATGAAAAATAGCAAATCAAAACCCATGAACAATGTGTGCATGCTTTAAAATATCAAGTTAGTGCTGTTCCATTCAGACATTTGCAATGCCTTATTCAGCATAATTAAAAATTACTATTTTTCCCTTCCCCAGGCAACTGAAGCAACATAGCTGACTAAAGTACGCAAGCACCATTAGTAATAGTAGCAATTAAGATGAATGACAGAATTCAACTAAAATGTTAAATGTTCTTTGCTTAAATGTTGCTTATTTTGAAATTACTGCTAATTTGTTTATTTAAACACCACCTAGCTGTAATAGTCTCTAAGCTGTTTACAAAGATACAATACAAAAAAATAAAAATCAGTTAAAACTATAAAAGCAAACTTCACTTGAAATGCCTGCTGGTATAAAAAAAGCCTCCTGTGGGCAGCTGAAGTTCAACAGAGAGGGGACCAGCCGGCCCTCAACTGGAAGGAAGTTCCATAAAACTAGAAAGTTCCCTAAAGTTCCTGGGGGATATGAGCGATGGGGGACCACTAACTGTGACTCCCCCCCCCCCCCAGGCCCTGCTGATTAGGCAGGGATAGAAAGGATTAAGTCAGGGGTCAGCAAACTATTCCAGCAAGAGGCCGGTCCACTGTCCCTCAGACCTTGTGGGGGGTCAAACTATATTTTGAAAAGAAAAAAAACCGAACGAATTCCTATGCCCCACAAATAACCCAGAGATGCATTTTAAATAAAAGCACACATTCTACTCATGTAAAAACACGCTGATTTCTGGACCATTTGCGGGCCTGATTTAGAAGGCAATTGGGCCGGATCCAGTCCCCGGGCCTTAGTTTGCCTACCCATGGATTAAGTAGTCCTTAAGGTATCTTGGGCCCAAATAATTCTGAATATTCCAGGGTCATTACAGAAATCCCATGGAAGTGACACCCCACATTCTGTGGTTTCAACATCACATTTTAGGGTTTTGGCCCAGTTTCCTATTTGACTTACAGAGGGCGAAACAGTCTGTCCCTTTTTGGTGGCCTTTCTAGAAGAAGCAGGTGAGGTAGGAATCAACTGTGCAGATCTATTGTATTCATCATCTGCATTCATCATCTGTATTCATGCACGTTGTGCCACAGGGTATTTTTAAAGGATCACATGCCAGTAGATGTAGACCAGTTAACTTCCATAGCCTAGATAAAGCTACACAACTCACGCTTGCCTTGAAAAGCGCTTCTCGATTAAAAGAAAGTCCCTGAGACTTATGAATGGTAAACCATATAATGTTACGGGAGGAAACTGCTTCCTCACAACATGTGTGTCCCTTATTAATGGAAACTCAACCTCAGTTATGGAGCAACTTTCTAGTTCAGCAGCCCTATCAAATTTGACTATTATCTGTTTCACCTGCTTTTAGAATATACCGTATTTCAAACCCACAATATATCCCATAGGACCATGAACTAATCCTCTTTCATATGTAGATTTCTCCTGAGCATAACATGAGCATTTATGCTCACTTTCAGAACAGCCTCTAAATCTGCAGTTAACTGAAACATCATGTTTCAGTTTACATATTTTCTTATTACGCTTTTCATACATATACTGCATCTGCATTGTGTGACATTAGGACTATCTATAGCATCTATTACCTTATTTTCATTTATGCCCTCCTTTACTTAACCTCACTTGATGGAGTTGACTGCATTTCTTCAAAGCTGCCATAAGCACACAGCAAAATAAACTTTATTTATTGAGAAAAAAGTATCTTGCTCTCCTCACACTTCACTTCAATCTCTGCTCTGAGTTTATTTTATCTTTTATTTTCTCGCCAAGCCCAGCAACTTCTTTCTGCTCAAATAGAGCGCCATAAACTTTATTTACAATTTCTTGCAATCATATGCATGCTACTGTAAACCATGCAAATCTCATTTATGATTATTAGCAATAAAGGCTTGGTTTGCATAGAAGTGAGCCTTTTTCATCCTGAACCCTGAGTGGTAGTCATACCACAGAGCAATTAAGCACCAATTCTCCAAAACAGGAGAACTTGAGGGATAATATATGTCACTCATGTTTCATTGGATAATGTCAGTAGTATCTGATCCATTTGAGCTAGCTTTTTTCATTCTTACTTTAACTTCAAAACTGTTTCCCTATTTTGCCTGAAAGTCAGAGAGAAGTATTGAATTCCCTCAGATTTTCTATTCTATTCTATGTGTTCATTTTCAATCCAGTTTGGATTGCAGTGATTAGAGCACTGGACTAGGACCTGGGAGACCAGGGTTCAAATTCCCCCTCAGTGCTTCACTTTTGCCCCAGGCACAGATCTGTGTTTAAAAGCTTTGTTTCTGAGAATTTGTGGGCTTTTTGCCCAGAGCTTTCCCCACAAAAACCAACTCTTTTGTGCTCAATCAGAACAAACATCAGGTTTTCCATGGATAGCCATTTGCTCTGACTGAGCTTTAAAGAGCGGGTTTTTGCGGGGAAAGCTCTCGAGCAGAAAAAAGCAAGGGCGCTTGGACAAGGACCTTTAAAAGTGGGTTGTGCCTAGAAAGAACTGTCCCACACTTTCCAAATCTGCCTCAATCACAGGGTCTGGATTTTTTCTGCAGTAATTCCTCAAAACCTGCCTACAAGATTTACACACATAAGTGATGCAGGAGGACCAAGCACTGAGCTCATTCTCTCAAAAGATATGGAAAAGGTTTTGTGGTTTCTGCAGAATCCTGACACTGAAGTTTTTCCCTCCTATTTCCTCAGACCTGATGTCATGCATACCTCTTGAACCAAAGGGAAATAAGTCCTGAAAGCACTTTGCTTCTAAAGTGCCCCCCCCCCAAACTGAGTAGAGAATCATCAGTAGTTGACATCTGATACAATTTGATATTATCACCTGCAGGATCTTTTTTGTGTAGATACATATCCTGTTCAGAAAGGTCAATTATTTTTAAGATTATTACATTCACTAACCTGTTTAAAATCTAACACTAGATCACTGTGAATACTTAACTCTGCATATAGTGAATTATTCTTAATATAAGGCAAAACAGAGCAAAGCTTCTGCATGTTCACCAAGCTGTTGCCAAATTACTTTTTACTTTGTAGCCACCGGTGACCAAGATGAACACATTCTCACTCAGATATGGCTCTTAGGCTGTCTAAATTATTTTGAACAAAAAAAATTCCTTCCAGTAGCACCTTAAAGACCAACTAAGTTAGTTCTTGGTATGAGCTTTCGTGTGCATGCACACTTCTTCAGATACACTGAAACAGAAGTTGCCAGATCCTTCTATATAGTGAGAAGGTGGGGAGGGGTATTACTCAGAAGGGTGGTGGGAATGGGTGATTGGCAGATAGCTGTGATGAGCCTGTTGACGACTCTTAACGACTGCAAAAGGTCGTACAGGAAAAAGCAAGGGGTGAGAAGGTGAAAAATGGCTTTGTCATGTATAATGGGATAAGGATCCAATGTCTTTGTTCAGACCAGGTTTCTCCATGGTTTTAAGTTTGGTAATGTGTTGCAATTCAGCAGCTTCTCTTTCCAGTCTATTTCTGAAATTCCTTTGTAGTAAAACAGCTACTTTGAGATCTTGTATAGAATGTCCTGGGAGATTGAAGTGTTCTCCTACTGGTTTCTCTGTCTTGTGATTCTTGATGTCAGATTTATGTCCGTTTATTCTTTGGCGTAAGGTTTGGCCTGTTTGTCCAATATAGAGAGCTGAAGGACACTGTTGGCATTTGATGGCATACACAATGTTAGACGATGAGCAATTAAATAGTCCCAAGATGGTATGTGTGATGTTGTTGGGGCCAGTAATGGTGTTGTCCGGGTGTATGTGGCAGCAAAGTTGGCATCTGGGTTTATTGCAGGCTCTGGTGCCAGTGTCCATGTTAAGTCTGGTTGTAGTATTATTGTGGGTTAGGAGTTGTTTAAGATTGGGTGGCTGTCTGTAGGCAATGAAAGGTCTTCCTCCCAGAGCTTGAGAAAGAGAACTGTCATTGTCCAGGAGACAATGGCAGACCAACATGGCTACCTATCTGTAACTAAATTATTTTGGAAAGTTATAGAAAGATTGTTTCCCTTGTACGCCTCTCCCTAATAGAAAGCAGTTTCCTAATTTTAGTGTTTAGGCAAGTAACAGTCTGAAATGGTTTGATGATATAAATGGTTTGATGATATAAATAAAAATTATTATTATTATTATTATTATTATTATTATTATTATTATTATTATGAGCTCTGTTTTATAAAAAATGAAACAAGTTCAGACTGCTTAATTGCTTGGAACTTCTTTGAAATTCATCCCACTCAAAAATATACCCACCTAGTAAAACATTTTTAAAGTTTTCTGCATAGTATCTGCATACATACAGTGCATCACCATTTAATGCTGAAACTATTTTTTAGACGAATGCAACCTTCCCCTTCCTGTCACAAACTGTTTTTCTCTTCCATGTCCTTTATGTTAATGTTTCTGACGGGGGGGGGGCGTATTGCAGTTTATGCAGACTCTCTCAAATCTAACACTGTTTTTCTTACCTTCCAAATTTGGGATCTTGTCTTCAAACTGAGTGACAATAGAACTTGCTGCGACCTCACTCTTCCTCACAACCTGTGGCTTAAGTTTAGCTTTAAGCTCAGTTCATATGTAATAAATTCCTTCATTTTATCTACCTCTTCAGTCTTACACCCTGATTTAAAAAAGTAAAGTGTATCCAATATACTTCTTCTTATGCTGAGCATTCTCAAACATCAGAGTGCCCTAGTTTATTTTTGAAATGTTCAGCTCCACAGTCATCAACAGAACAAAACACACTTTTGTGTGTATGTCAACAATAGTGTCTGAGGTGTGGGGCAAAAAAAGTCACAAAGTATCATCGCGAAGTTTTGTGGTCTGCCACACAATGCAGTGCATGGCCATGGTTTTGTAGGCCGACAATTTTCTACGTTACAAACAGCAGTGCACATGTCCTAACGAAGTCTTGTACTCAGGGAAGCCAAAGACCAGAGCTTTCCAAACTGTGTCACGACACGTTAGTGTGTTGGCTGCAGTGTGTAGGTGTGCTGCGCAAATGCTCCCTGCACAAATATGGGATGGGGGACATGTGAAAAGGATCTAGGGGTCTTAGTAGACCACAAGCTTAACATGAGTTAAGTCAACAGCAAAAAAAGCGAACACTATTCTAGGCTGTATCAACGGACGTATAGTGTCCCAATCAAGGGAAATAATAGTCCACTCTATTCTGCCTTGGTGAGACCACACCTGGAATACTGTGTTCAGTTCTGGGCACCACAATTTAGGAAGGATGTTGACAAGCTGCAACATGTGCAGCATAAGGCAACTAGGATGGTCAAGGGTCTGGAAACCAAGCCTTATGAGGAACGGTGGAGGGAGTTGGGTATGTTTAGCCTGGAAAAGAGGAGACTGAGAGGAGGTCTGAGAGCCATCTTCAAAGGGCTGTCCCATGGAAGGTGGAGGACACTTGTTTTCTCCTGCTCTGCAGGGTAGGATTCAAACCAATGGATTCAAGTTACAAGAAAGGAGATTCTGTCTAAACATCAGGAAGAACTTTCTGACAGTAAGAGCTGTTAGACAGTGGAGTGGACTCCCTTGGGAGGAGGTGGGCAGAGGTTGGATGGGCATCTGAGATTCCTGCATTGCAGGGGGTTGGACTAGATGTCCCTTGAGGTCTCTTCCAATGCTACATTTACCCCGAGGTATGACTGTATTTGCTATAATAATGATAATGATAACAACAACAACAGCAACAACAATTTATTTCTTGTACCCCAGCCACTCTGGGAGACTTCCAACAAAGTATAAAAGAACACACCAAAACATCAAACATTAAAAACTTCTCTAAAGAGGGCTGCTTTCAGATGTCTTCTAAAAGTCAGATAGTTGTTTATTTCCTTGACATCTGATGGGAGGGTGCTCCACAGGGCGGGAGCCACTACTGAGAAGGCCCTCTGCCTGGTTCCCTGTAACTGCTCTTCTCACAGTGAGGGAACCACCAGAAAGCCCTCGGAGCTGGACCTCAGTGTTTGGGTTGAACGATGGGGGTGGAGATGCTCCTTTAGGTATACTGAAATGAGGCCGTTTAGGGCTTTAAAGGTCCGCACCAACACTACTGAATTATGCTCAGAAATGTACTGGGAGCCAGTGAAGATCCTTTAGAGCTGGTGTTATATGGTCCCATAAGCCACTCCCAGTCACTTATTAAGAAGTATACAACCAGTTTTCACTTCCTAAACTGTAACCCTTAAGAACTTTCAACAAGACAGTATCAAGCAGACACCACAACCTGGGGAAAATACCCGTGAATGTTATTTCGCTGACCGACTGAAGGACTTGGATTACTCAAGTGCAAACCCCCATTCTTTCCAGTTACATGAATGCAGTTCCTGTACATAATCAGGCTTTTCACCTTTACAGCTACTTTAAATGACTTACCTATCATGCAGAACTAACTTTCACTCACCCCTTCTCTCACTAAAACTGCTTATATACATTAAAAATAATGAATAAGGAATATAATTGACTAATGTATCTGCATCCTAACACTGCAATCCCAACCACATCTGCTCAGAATTAAGAACTGCTGGTTGGGGCTTTCTCCCAGATCACAGAATCACAGAGCTGGAAAGGACCCTGAGGATCATCTAGTCCAGGCATCCCCCAACTCAGCCCTCCAAGTGTTTTGGGACTACAACTCCCATCACCCCTGACCACTGGTCCTGTTAGCTAGGGATGATGGGAACTGTAGTCCCAAAACAGCTGGAGGGCCAAGTTTGGGGGTGCCTGATCTAGTCCAACGCCCTGCCATGCAGGAATATGCAACTGTCCAATACGGGGATCAAACCTGCGACCTTGGCGTTATCAGCACCACACTCTATCCAACTGAGCTATGGGGTTAGTAAGAATATATTAATAAGAAAACATGCTACTGACATCACATACTCATTGTTATGCTTTGTCAACAAAGGAAAAACACAGTCATCTACAAAGATCCTTAATGAAACAAAAGCCTAGAAAAAATGAGCCAACGTGAAGCGGTTCTTGGCATCAACTGGCGTAACCTAAAAGGAAAGGTCAAAGCTAGTCTTTTAACATTTCTACTAGATTATCATGGCTACTGTCATATAAGTCTTACTTTTGGTGACATATTTGGGTAATGTGCTCTAAGCTTTACAGGTGGCAGGGAAGGCCACAATTATGAATACTATCATGGAATCATAGAACTGTAGAGTCGGAAGTGACCCTGAGAGTCATCTAGTCCAGTGTTTCCCAACCACTGTTCCGCGGCACACTAGTGTGCCGCGAGATGTTGCCTGGTGTGCCGTGGGGAAAATTCGAAAGATTTTTTTTTTTTTTTGTAAAAGTCAAATTAGGTCCTAATCTATCCCTCGAGCGCCTCTTGTCCGTTATTGTGACGCATGAAGCGTGTTCCCGCCCACTCCCCGCCCTCCCTTGCTTCTCTCTCTCTCTCTGTGGCGCTCTCCGCCGCTTCCTGCTGGGCATGCGCAGCTCGCCTCGCGCTTCCATTCCGGCCCCTCCTTCCCCCGACTACCCCGCCGCTCCGTTCCTTTTTCTTTCTCGCGTGTCAGAGAGCGGCGGCGCGAGCGCAGCGGTTCCCTCAGGGCTGACGGAGGGCTCGAGGAGGAGGAGGCAGGACGTGGAGGCGGAGAAAGCGGCAGCCACCCCCCACCTCCGGCTCGAGGCCCGCGTAGAAAGCTGAGGGGGAGAGATAGATAGAGGTGGGCGGCGGCGGCGGCGACCACGACCAACCGCCACAGTAGTTGTAGAGGTGGCGACGGCGAGCAGGGACTCCCGCTCTCTCTCCGTCATGTGTCTCTCTCTCTCTCTCTCTCTCTCCCGGGCCCGTCCGTTGAGTCTCCCGCGCGCCTCGGCTACAAGATGAGCATCGAGATCCCGCCGGGTCTGACTGAGCTGCTGCAGGGCTACACGGTGGAGGTGCTGCGGCACCGGCCGCCGGACCTGCTGGCCTTCGCCGCCGAGTACTTCGCCAAGCCGCGCTCTCCTTCCTGCCTTGCTTTGCTGCCTCCTCCCCCCCACCCCCAAAGCTTGGAGGTTCCCCAGCGCCGACCCGCAGGTTTGACCCCCTTCTCACACCTGTTCGCGCTCCTTGCACGGAATGGGGCGGATGGGGAGGAACGGGGCTCGCCGCTGCCTCCGCTCGCCCTCCCCCCCTCCGCCGGCGGTCCCGCGATTCTTGGCTTTTTGGCGGTTGGCACAGAAGGAAGGCAAGGGGGAGGGAAAAAAATTGAATCTTACACTTTCGTGCGTCCCTCCCGGCGTGACGCTGCGCGCTGACGTCACGGGGCTGTAATGGTGGTGTGCCTCGAGATTTTTTTCATGAAACAAGTGTGCCTTTGCCCAAAAAAGGTTGGGAAACACTGATCTAGTCTCACCTAGGTGCAGGAATCTCAGCTAAATCATCCATGACAGATGGTCATCTAACATCTGCTCAGAAACCTCCAAGGAGGGAGCAGTGTCGGAGCTACATGCTCTGGCACCGGGGGGCGGAGAGCAGGAGGGGGCGGGGCTGGCACACATCCTGGGGGCATAGCGCGCCACCCGTTGGGTGTGCTGCCTGTAGGGGCGTGGCACCCAGCGGGGGCAGGGGGGCAGCCGCGATGGCAGCCCGCCAGGATCACACTGCCAGGGCGGTGCGCTCCCGCCGCACGTCTCTTCCTCCGCCAGTGGGAAGGAGAGGGAGCCTGTTCCACGGTGGAACGGCTCTTGCTGTCAGACAGAACCACAGATATTACACAAGTAATATTCATATGCTGCCAACAAACACTATAAGCATTATGAGCAACACACCATATTCTGAACAAAACTAATTATTAGACTGAAAACCCAAATTATTTTTTATATAACATATTTCTAACGGGAATCGGGAGAATTGTCAGCTAATGTACTACCAACTCATACAAATGCTTTGGTCTTTGATTCCTGTCATCAGATAACATTTTTAAATGATAGTACCCACGGAATTGTTGCTGGTTCCCCTCCACTAATCTTTCTGACTTGAAAAAATCTGGTAAGCCTTCATTTATCCATGGTCTACTCATTTCTTACATTATTATTAGCAACAGTGGCTTTAAAGAATGAAAAGCAGATGTTAGCATCATTTGCCCTCAGTCAGCACTCTTAGATTTGCCTATTATAGTTTTACCTTTCACCTATACACATTTCCTAAAGCACAAAATTTATACAAGTTTTTTGTTACTATGGTTAACTAGTGCTGTATTTCACGCCATAATTATCCACAAGTCTTATTTTAAATGTATTGCTCTGAATACTGGACAAGTCAATTTTTCTCCTTGATCACACAGGAGATTTTATATTAATATATATTTCTTTTACCCAAAAGCAAAGATGAACAGGAAGTGACAGACCAGGTCTTGAAGTGAAACTATATTCCACAACGTATTGGTGGGAAACGTGATATAAAATATTGTCATTTCTCAACTGACTTTTTGAAATGACATTTCAGTTTTCCATGTAAGTCCAGTTTCCAGCAAAGTTCCAAACTCTCAGGCACCTTAAGCAAGCAAGCAAGCTGAGTCTTCATGCACTAGGCCCCATCTTTCCTCTAAAGGCCTTCTAGGAAACCTGGACTGACTTGAAGCAGCAGCAAGGGCTGGGCCAGTACGGCCACAGCAGGCTCCCTCGGCACCCCCTGTCCTCCTGCGTGGCAGTAGCACACGCTCCGCCACTGGTATGCAGGCCCATGCGGTGGACGGCAGCTGGGTACACTTGCCCCAGGCCTTGGAGGGCAAAGCCCTGCTGGGGGGCCTGCCAGGGACCGGCTGCTTTGGGGTTAGAATTATTATGTTATTCTAACAAGACTCCCGCCATGCTCTCCCACAAGCTCTGCACGGGCCTGCATACGTGTGCATCACATGTAGCATTCAACATGTGTATGGTCTACCTACAGTGTACACTGGTTGCCAATCTCTACGTAGGTACAATTATTCATATGCAGTGGTGTGCACATGTGTGGTCACGGGGATTTCTGGGCAATATTCTAGTGTCCTTTTGCCCACAGAAGGGAATTCCTTCATCACACGATCCTACTCTTCTGCCATTGCCCGGCAGGACAGAACAAGGGATTCCCGATCTGTGATTTTTCCATATGCTGAAGGCAGCTTGGGTTTGAATAAAGTCATTTTCTGTAATTTCGAATACTAATTCTGTAGTTTGAGTTCCCAGAAACTGGAGAGCATAGATGGATTGCCGTGTTCTTAGACGCTGTCCCGTATTTCTGTCAACAGTGTATTAGAGATAGCATGGCATTTTAGTATGTGGTGTTGTTTTTTAAGCTATGGCAGATGAGGCTAAAAGGCAGGGGTTACAGTATTTGTATGCTAATCCAAACTGGCTTATTAATATTTCATTTTCAAGGAGAATACACTTTAAAGATGACAACACAAAGGAAGGGGAACCAAAATGCAATTAATTTTCAGACTAGGCAACTAGCAAAAGCAATTATTAAAAGAATAACCAGAATTTGAGTGACAGCAATTTGTTCATGGTGTGGTGTAATACTTGTCTCTTCCTCCAGATAATTTTAATGGTCTTTTATTGACTCTCACCCTCTTGATTCCCATCCCTACACCCACATCTCTCATAAATCAATTCTTTGGGCTGAACTTCAGAAGTCTAAACAGCAATAAGAGCAGACGTGGCCGGTGGGGAATCACAGGTTTCCTGCTCATGGGAAAGTTTGGCTGCTGCGCTATGCAGGCTCATCTGAAGCTGAACCCACTGAAACTTATTTCTGAGTACACATGCATAGGATTGAGCTACACAATTCATAGATGAGATTGAGCTTGAGGCCCTGTGCTGTTATTATCGGTGTATTTGGAATACTTTTCAAACAACAAAGGGAATGGGAAGCATCCTGGTCCCACAATGGCCAACCAGATGACTGTGGGAAACCAGAGCTAGAACCTGGGCACAACAGTACTCCCCCCCCCGCCCGCCCCCCACTTGTGACAGGCAGTGGAGGTAGAACATGGCCATCGGGCCAGTGTCTGAATCTCTTTACCCACAGTGCCCTCATTTAACTCTGGGAGGGCAAAATTATTCATAGAAGATGGTGAAAACAAATGTACCCTGTGACTCAAACTTTGAAGAAGAAACCAAATAAATTAAAAGCAATTTTAAAAATCGATGGCAGCAGCAAGCCAGGGACACAGGGCATGTCAACAGAAACAGGCTTCTCGGAAGAGGTAGGTTTTGCATCCTCTCCAAAAATCAGCAAAACAGTGGGGGGCAGATCCTTCCACAGCCTCAGGCCGACTGCAGAAAAGACACTGCTTTCAGTCTAAAACCTGAGCGATCAAAACCCTATTTGCTTTGGCAGCTGCCTGCCCTCCTTTCTGCCCCTTTTACAGAAATCCTCAAAAGCTAAGAGGGAAAGAAACTGCGAGTTCCAATAGACTGGAAAGAACTATGGAGGAGAAGGAATTTCTCTACGGCAGAGACTTCCCTCAGTCACAAGCTCAAGGCGAAGGCAACTGACCCATTCTCCCCACGTCTCCCTCTGCCCCAAGCTGGCAAGCTGCCCTGGCCTGAGTGGCCAACCTTTTGGTGCCCACTCCCTCTGGCCTCTTAACTTCGGGTCATGTAAATACTTTTAAGCAGGCGCGTGAAACCCAGCGAGTCACCTCTCTATACATGTGCACATAATGATGATGAACAAAAAGGAAGAAAGAATGCTGAACGCTCCAACCAGCTAGCAACGTTTTTTCTATGGCCACGTTATTACGCTTATAAGCTAAGTAGGTGTAGAACATTTTATTTAGATGAACCCTGCACCTCATTAGACCACCCTGTACTGTTTAAAATAATTACTTCCCCAGCTAAGATCTGTTAGATGGCTTAGATAATTAACTTCTTTACACATCAAAGTCTGATCATATGCATGTCCCATTTCCTTTCTTCCGGACATTAAAAAAATCTCAGCCAAAAGCAGAAGCACTCAAATCAATTTTCTCCAATAAATCCAACTAACATGAAATTCAAAACCTACTGTAATATTCAGTGGGTCAATGTACTGCAGTTGTTTTTGCTTTGAATTTAAATGCAGCTGCATGCCATATTCTACAAAATGAATTCAGATGTTCAGATGGAGATGCAGATTATTTCAACATGCTGTAGTTTATACATGAACCCCCATAAGAAGATGATAATATTTGATTAACACTATTTAAAACTAGTAATTATGAGGTTCTAGCTAAATCTACGTAATATTTGCCAAATTCCTTTCTTCTGAAGGAAAGTCTGGTATGCATAAAAATAATTTAAAATGAAATGAAAAACATAACATTTAATTTAAAAAAGCTTTCATTTATAGTCATCTGTATGAAAGCTATCATACTTTCTCTGTAATCTGTTATTTTGCACACTGAATGCTGAGCAGTTTCCACTCTAGCCCAGGTCAGCATATATCAGGGTGAGTGGTACTGAATCTTATTTAGCGTTACTTAAGAAAGTGAGGTTCCTTAGCACCACACAGCGAAGGCAGTGGGCCCATTCTAGTGGTTAACCACTTCCACATTCTATCTGCATTCATGGTGGCATTACAGATGGAAAATAATCTCCTTGAGTGATCATGTGAATGCATATACATTAGGAGACGTAAGTATTACCAATGCCAACCATTTTCAAAGATGTTATTTATAGTAAAGAAATGTGAAAGGATCAGTGTTTAAGATGGAAGAAACCTTGGCACAGACCCTCTGGGTTATTTACCCGCTTGTAAGCAGGCAATAATGCTGCTGTTCAAAGCAGAGGATATCTTCAACTTCTATGAGCTCTCTCCAATTAATCGGGAAGTAATGTGAAGCAAAACATAGGATAGTAATAAAGCGCATCCTAGGAAAGAAGGATTCCTTACTAAATTCCTTGACGTTCAGCACTTACACTCATTATACCAAGTGGCGTATTCCACCTTTTCCAAAATACAAATAGTAGTACAGTGGTACCTCTGGATGTGAACAGGATCCGTTCCGGAGCCCCGTTCGCATCCTGAAGCGAACGCAACCCGCGTCTGCACGTCATCACGTGCGCGGGTCACGATTTGCCGCTTCCGTGCATGCGCGTGACGTCATTCTGAGCGGTGAAACCCGGAAGTAACGTGTTCCGTTACTTCCGGGTCGCTGCGGAGCACATCCTGAAAAAGCTCAACCCAAAGCTACTTCAACCCAAGGTATGACTGTAGTGGTGATAGTAGTAATAGTAGTAGTACTCCTGGGCTGCTCCTGTTGTTGTTGTTTAGTCGTTTAGTCGTGTCTGACTCTTCGTGACCCCATGGACCAGAGCATGCCAGGCACTTTATTATGGGGCAATAAAATGCCATTGCCCCATTGATCCTTACCATTAACACTTGCCACAATAGGTATGTCTTACATTTTGTAATGTTTGATGTTTTATCAAACCTCGGTCCTGTATACCTGAAGGAGCGTCTCCACCCCCATCATTCAGCCCGGACACTGAGATCCAGCGCCGAGGGCCTTCTGGCGGTTCCCTCACTGCGAGAAGTGAGGTTACAGGGAACCAGACAGAGGGCCTTCTCGGTAGTGGCGCCCGCCCTGTGGAACGCCCTCCCATTAGATGTCAAAGAGATAAATAATTACCTGATATTCAGAAGACATCTTAAGGCAGCCCTGTTCAGGGAAGTTTTTAATATGTAATGCTGTACTGTTTTTAACACTGATTGGGAGCCGCCCATGAAGAGACCTGGGACATGAAAACAACAACAAATTCAAAAGCAGAAGTAATCTGCTGTGTACCTGCTTCACATTTGATTGTGAAAGAGTAGCTAGAGGACTGAGATGCATTTGGAGACTGAGAAAACAAGGCTATGGGCTTAATGAAATAGATAAAAGTTTTCAGATAGAGATCAGGTTTTTTAATTACTGCCATTGTAACCTCTGTATACTGATATATGCTTTTTAACCCGGGTGCATTGTGGGTCTTTGATTACAGGGAACCACCAGCCAGAGCAGGACCAGTGGTGAGGAAGGGGTGCTTAGGGAACTACCAGGGAGAGAACTGCTTTGGGCTTCCATCTCCTCATCACTGCTCTCTAGGACATAGCAGCTTATGAAGATGGAGCAGAGACTATCACCATAGCTCATCAAACTAGCTTGTGTAAACCATAGCTTCAAAAATAAGCTTCAACCCACATTCTCTTATTTTCGTTAGCTAGACGGTCAGAAGTCATGCTTTGTCAACATGGATGTTATGATAGTTAAGAGCATCAAAACATGGCTTGATGCCATATCTGAATTAAATCAATATGTGACATAGATGTATGTGTGAATCAACTCAAGTTCCCTTACAAACCATCACAACAGGAAATGTGTACAGGAACCACAGGAAATACCGTTATTTTCTTATTACAATAAAAGAGAATGTTGTAGAGAGATTCCTATTTTGCTGCTCCTTGTGTTTCTATTCTTCAAGACTTGCAAGGGAGGGCGATTAATACTCTACTATTATATAAGCAAAAGCAACAAATCTTGCTTGCTTTTCTATTTAATAAGTGCCATAAGGAATTCATGACCCTGGATACATTGCTGAGCCTTTAAGTTCATAAATTTTGATGCTCATCCTTCTTTACAACCTATTGTCACTCACTCATTATAAGGAAGAAGCAGGATTTTTACTATTTGCTAATGCAAATAGTTTTCTCCATTAAGAAAACACTGCAAAACAAGTCATTTCCCCTGATGTCCACTATAGAATGCCTATCTATGGCAGGAAGTTTTGTACACATGAGGTCTCCTCCCAAACGTAGCCCCTCCAGAATAGTATGAGATGTGATACAGGCTGGGCTATGGAGGGAGGGGAAAGAGGCAAAACTTAGGAAAGTTATTCCACGTGTACAAGAGCAGGTCTGGATCCAAGCCATTATATTTGATATTGTTATTTTGGCAGGAACAGCATAATTAATGGCCAGCGCCTACAGTGTAAGAACTCATGTGAGGTGACCAGCTCAATTTGCAGACTGGGTGTGCCATCAAGGACAGACAGCCCTCTGAGCCATTTTCTTGCAAAGGTCTCACTGAAATGAATGCGAACTTAGCAAAGCGTCAGGCTCTTCCACAGCTCCCATGTCTTCCAAGAAGCCAAGGAGTGTGGCTCCTGCGTTGACACACAAAGCCCGGAACAACTTGGTTACTTTAAAGACCCCCTGAGCCCTCAGAGCAGGTATTAGAGGTGTGCTGCTGTTAGCTGTGCCCTGCACTACAGAAGTTCAACTGGCCTCCATTGGAAGTTGGGCATTTAGTGTCAAGGAGAGATTGGGCAAGGCATTCTTGCTTTTTTATTTTCAGCGGCATCTCTGGAAGAGTGGGGTTTTTTAAATGCCAGCAGGCCTTTGCAGTTGTTGAAACTGATTAGCTTTAAAGATTATCTGCATTGTTTTAATAGTGTTTTATTGTTGTATACCACCCTTATATTTTATGTTATGGGAGTATAGAAATAATTTTATAAATAGAATATAGGTGTGTGTGTGTGTGTGTGTGTGTGTGTGTGTGTGTGTAAATAAAACATATACACAGGCTTCTGCAGAATCATTTCTGGCACTGCGCATTATATCTTGGTTCCATAGATTGCAAGCTGCTGCCCTGATGTTGCAGCCGACATTAGGAAAGCTGTGCTGGGGGTAGAGATGTAATATTGTAATAACTTTACAGAAAAAAATAGAAGTAAATAAGAACATTCTGATTTAGGGTGAATTATGCTTTGTATGCGGAGGGACGCGGGTGGTGCTGTGGGTAAAACCTCAGTGCCTAGGACTTGCCGATCGCATGGTCGGCGGTTCGAATCCCCGCGGCGGGGTGAGCTCCCGTCGCTCGGTCCCAGCTCCTGCCCACCTAGCAGTTCAAAAGCACCCCTAAGTGCAAGTAGATAAATAGGGACCGCTTTATAGCGGGAAGGTAAAACGGCGTTCCGTGTGCTGCTCTGGTGCCAGCTCGCCAGAGCAGCTTCGTCACGCTGGCCACGTGACCCGGAAGTGTCTCCAGACAGCGCTGGCCTCTTAAGTGAGATGGGCGCACAACCCTAGAGTCGGACACGACTGGCCCGTACGGGCAGGGGTACCTTTACCTTTACCTTTTTATGCTTTGTATGTAGAAATTCTGAGGCAGCTCATTGTGACACAAATAACTTAAAAAGGAGCAGCAGGAGAAGAATATTTGTGGCTGGCTGGGGTACAGATAAGTAGTGAAAGCCTAGCAGTGAAAAATGGCAATATGTCAAATTATGTCATTTCTTATGCTTGCCCAAGAATCTTATGGGCTTTTTAAACTTTATTGGATACTTCACTAAAACAGCAGAATCAGCATAATTTGACTGCAGAAGCAATCAAAATCACATCAACATCTACTTGAACTTCTGAAATCATGTTGACACATTTGTGAACATACTGAATTGTATCAGCACAGCTAATCTGGAGTCTCATGGTGAAGCTCTCTCTAAGAATATAAGATTCTCTATCATTATAGCAAGAGACGGTTCTTTTCAAGAGAACACTGTTTTCTGTACTCACAACACAAATCAGATCTCACTAACAGTAACTCCAGGAAAAGTATTCTACATGCCTAGATGCCCTTGGAAACCTAAGATGATAGTCCAATGCAGGGTTGAATAAATATTCCCAGTTCTCAGGTACCAGTAATACCTACATCTTTGAAGTGCTTGAGAGTTTCTTAGCCATGGCCACAGTGAACCATTTCAGGTTGTCCAAAGAATTCCATCCTCGGACTGTCTAACAAAATTAATTCTACTGATCAGAACCTGTGCCATTCAGCACCTATCTAAACATAACTGCACTCCAAATCAAGTCATCTTTGCAAACCACACAAATTGCATTTGTGGCTCAATATAGAGAAGCATTATATTACAAGGTCAGTAGATATGAGGGCATTCATAGTAAGTTAGCAACATGCCTGAAAAACTAAATAATGTTGTTTGGGCTTGTACGTTGACTAAATTGAATTCACAGAAGAACAGTAATTACTGAGAAAGTTAAAGAGCAGCACAGAAAGTTGTGATTTGCAGACGTTTTAACAGTTACAGCTATCATTCACGTGGAAGTTAGTGAAAGGCACTCTGGCACTCCTAGACACCGATACAACTTGGGCCCCCAGTGACAAACCTGGAAATCTATGAAACTGAACACGGAAGATCATTGAGAGCATTTGTGTAAAAATAAATAATCACTGTGGTGTGCTAGAGTGCCAAGCCAGGCAGAAGACCCGGGTAATTCCTTCCTAGATCATGGGACCAAACTTTCCAAGGGGAGAGATATAGTAGTCATGAGAGACTTCAGTAACCCTGATATTAGAATTACCGTATTTTTCTGTGGACTAGACGAGGTTTTTTGACACAAAAATCATGTCAAAAAACTGGGGTCGTCCAATACACGGATAGTGGCGGGGTGGGGAGGTGCTGCTGTGCGCAGGGAGTGCTCTGGGGGCGCTGGCTGGCAGCGCGCAGCTTCCCCCGATGCTGCTGCACGAGGGAAACACTCCCTCTACCTGCGTGTGGGAAATGATCTAGGGAGTGTTTCCTGCCCGCAGCTGGGGGGGGGGGGAGGCTCAACAACTTTGGGCAATCTCCCCTCATTTACTTAAAATTGAGTCCCCCAAAATAGGAGGGGTCTTACACATGGGGGCGTCTAATAGACGGAAAAGTACGGTAGTTTAGAATTCATAGAATTCTGCTAAAAATTGAAGGTCAAATAAATCCCTGGTTTGCCTTGCTGACAATTTTGTCTAGCAGGTGGAAAGAGAAAGTAAGGCAGGGGCTCTGAAGTATATGCAAGCAAGGAGTAGAGGACAAAATAATCCCTTGCTTAAACTGAAGAAAATTATTTAGGCTTGGCAAGCAAGTCAAATATTGTCAACTGTTATTTGACCCCAGTCAAACATTTAATGAATACTTCTGTGTGTCATTATGGTGTCATTACCTTAGTGCTAGTTATCTCCTAGCTCTGCAGCAATTGGGGCAAAACAAGCAGTGAAGCAAAGTACTATAATTTTAGACATCTCCAAACAGAGGCAAAAGTCTAGCAGGCAGCAGGCCAGACTAGGACCAGGAAGACAGGCGTAGGTTCGAATTCTCACCTGACCATAAGGCTCAATGGCAACATTGGGCCAGTCGCATACTGTCAGCCTCGGAACAACTCCATGAGTAGATTAATCTAAAATGTTGCTGGACTACAACTCCCATCATCCCAACCACCAGTCCTGCTAGCAAGGGATGATGGGAGTTGTAGTCAAACAACATTTGGGGACCCCCAAGGTGGAGAAAGGCTGATGTGCATTATGCTAAGTTCCTGGGGGGGGGGGGAGGGAGCAACATAATTTATTGTCATAAGTAGCACAAACATCAATTATGTTGGTAATATTCTGTTGCTCTCAAAAGGTTATTGCTTTTAAAATACTTGACCATTTTGTGACAATATTTGGCCCAAATCTTTTTTGACTAGTCCAATTCTCAACCTAGAATTCTGCTGTTATGATCATAACCAAATGAACTGTGGTGTTTTCATGATCATTTGGTGGAATATGTTACTCCAAAACAATTAAGCTTATGAGGAACAGTTGAGGGAGTTGGGTATATTTTGCCCAAAAACATATCCCGGGACCGAGAGGGAATAAGCCATGCATCTTCAAATATCTTAAGGGCTGCCAGATGGAAGATGGAGCAAGCTTGTTTTCACCTGCTCTGGAAGGTAGGACTTGAACCTATGGCTTCAGGTTACAAGAAAGGAGATTCAGACTAAACGTTAGGAACAGCTTTCTGAGGGTGATAACTGCTTGACCGGGAACGGTCTCCCTCGGAAGGTGGTGGACTCTACTTCCTTGGAGGCTTTTAAGCAGAGGTTGGATGGTCAATGGATGCTTTAGCTGAGATTCCTGCATTGTAGGGTTTGGACTAGATGAGGTCTAGATGGGGTCCCTTCCAGGAGTCCCTAGATGGAACTCTACAATTCTGTAATTCACACTGAACGGATTGCTGCCTGAGGCGATCACCCTCTTGCCAGCAGAAGAGAGCACAAGTGGAAGCAGAGGTCTAACTAGTTCCCTCCCCACCCCTCTGTGTGCATTACGTTTCTCAATAGCCTCCAACATTCCACTCAATTAATTTCTGGGGGATTATCACACTTCTTGGGTTTGGCCTTGTGCCTTAATGTTGCCCTTGGGGTGCATATAATCACAGGGAATGCAGTGTCTAGCATGTCTTATTGCTTTAGGAGCTCATGCAGAAATGTCATTAGCCCCTAACTTTCAACCGTGCCTAAGATTATTATGCAAATATAATTGCTAAAACATATACGTTTATTAAATTGCACACTGCTACATGTTAACATGTAGTTAATTGACTAATCACATTTCAGACACTTCCTCTGTGTTTAGTAAGCCCACAAAAGTCATTCTTCAAGCTTCTGACACTGACACTGATCTGAAACAAGGCTGGCAACCCTTACAAAAATATTTTGAGCAACAGGGGGAAAAATGTAAGAGAATCTTAAAAGCTGGCCAATAAATCACCCAGTCAAAAAACAAGTGCAGCAAATGCAAAGATTGATTACGTGAATCGGGACCATTGTTGAAAAAAGTATGCAATAAATTCCAAGGGGAGGTTTATAAATGTTTTGTAAAAGCACTATATTATTATGACTTATGGTATTAAGAAGAATGCTCAAAACAGGAAGCAAGAGAACCTCTTTTAGGGGTGGGGTGGGGGTTGGGAGGAATGCCAAACAAGGTATTCCATAAAACACCTCATCAACTACATTCACTGACCAGTTCCATTTAACTTTAAGTTGCAAACCATCTAGTAAGTTCAATCTTGGAAACATTCTGAAATTAACAATGCACCCTTAATATTTCAACGTTTTGCCTTAACACATTCTCAAATGTTTCCTTCTGGAACGCCAAATGCTTTACACATATGCAGTGTGATTTTTTTAAAGAATGTGTGGATTTTATGTACTGAATGTAGTCCCAGATATACCACAAACTACTGGGTGAAATCGAAGGAGCTGGGGTAAGAGTATGTATTTCTAAATTCCTCCCAAATGTTCCCCATTTCACACACAATGGTGGTAACAACAAAGCCTTACAAATTTAGCTTTTGCAGCCTATGCATTTAGAATCATAGAGTTGGAATAGACCACAAGGGCCATCGAGTCCAACCCCCTGCCAAGCAGGAAACACCATCAGAGCACTCCTGACATATGGTTGTCAAGCCTCTGCTTAAAGACCTCCAAAGAAGGAGACTCCACCACACTCCTTGGCAGCAAATTCCACTGTCGAACAGCTCTTACTGTCAGGAAGTTCTTCCTAATGTTTAGGTGGAATCTTCTTTCTTCATTTGCATGAAGTGATATAATCAGTTGGCAAATACCCACACATGGCATGTACTAGGGACCGCTAATGGTGAGGTCAGAGGGAAATGAAATGCAAAGAAGTACGGATGTCATTAATTGGTTGTTAATGAACAATGCTGCTGGGAACACTGGCATCCTGGCAGGACAAGCCAATTAACACATATAGTGCTATAATAACCCATGAACCCAGAACGGATAGCATTGAACGCCTTTGAAATTATTCCATTCCAATATGGCCACCTTAAGACCAGTTACAGTGCCCTGCAAAGTTAAAATGTCCCTCATTTGTTTTTCAGTATTGCCAGTTCTGATATCAGATCTCTGTCCATTTTTTATTCTGCACAGAGACTGCCTGTTTGTCCTATGTAGAATGCAGAAAGGTATTGCTGGTAGATTATGGCTTATGTCATGCTGGAAGATGAGCAGGTGCAATATCCTCTCATGTTGTGGGGGAATTATTAGGTCCTGCCATGAGGGCAGAGTCTGCATCTGGGTCTGCCACAGAGTCTGGGCCAAACTGAAGCAGAGGAACTGCTACTACAGACACATCAAGAGATTTGACCCTACTCTTTGGGGACTGAATCATCACTGTGGATGTTTATCACTCTACACGTGTTAATTTGGCAGCCCTGCAGACTGGCGGGGGTTTTGCACAGGTATTCTGCCTGAATGTCACTGCCTGAATGACGTAGAGTTGTAGCACTAGAATGAACCCCAAGGTCCATTCCAACCCCCTGCAGTGCAGGAATCTCAGCTAAAGCATCCACAACAGATGGCCATCCAACCTCTGCTTAAAAACCTCCAAGGAAGGAAAGTCCACAATCTCCCACTGTCAAACAGCTCTTACTGTCAGAAAGTTCTCTCTGATGTTTAGTCGGAATCTCCTTTCTTGTAACTTGAACTGGTTTGAGTCCTACCCTCCAGAGGAGAAAACAAGCTTGCTGCAACTTCCATGGGACAGCCCTTCAGATATCTGAAGGTGGCTCTCCTATCCCTTCTTCATCTTGTTATTCATGCCTCTCCATGTGCATTAGTGGGGGGTTTATACCGGGTCACCCAAACATCATTTTGCTTTATTAGCTGTTCTACAATGCTTCCAGCATGATGGCTGTCCAGAGAGGCCCTCTTGCCTATATCACGAGCGCCAGTGTGCTGCAGTGGCTGGAGGGCTGGACAGGGATGAAGGAGGCCAGGTTTCAAATCTTTCGGCCTAGTCTAGTCGACCCCACTGGGTTGTTGAGAGGATAGAAAGAGTGGGGAGGAAAACCATGAATGCCACTTTAAGTGTCTTTCATAAAAGGTGGGGTATAAATGTAATAACTAAAGATAGTGCAACAAAAGCAGGTCAAATGCCCCTGCTCCAGAACATTTGTGGAATTTGCAGAATTTCAGCAGGAAGCAAGAAGACATGCACCAATTAGAAATGAAACAGTATACTCACCCAAAACCTTTTTTAGGCACAAGCCATATTAAAAGTGGGGTGCATATAACCACCTCAATACCATTAGCATCAATAATCAGGAATGCAAATTTAAAAAGAGCACCTGGGGGGGGGGCTTGGCTTACCATGAGAGGATGTCTCTGTTACCAGCTGTAATGACCACAAATAATTATGTAATTATCAGGTCTGTACTTTTTCTTCATCTCGTTTCCCTGATCTCAATGTCTGCGGTTAACTCACAATTGTCTGTATATGTACTTTGACTGAGGATCACACTTCATGCATCTGTTCAAGTAGACCGTAGCCCACAAAAGCCTATGCGCTAATACTGACAAACAAATGCATCATACCCAAACAAAACATCTGCAATTTATATACTACACATGAAAAAATATAGTCACATTTGAAGTTTATCAAATAAGACATAGTAAGAGCCCATGGCTGTCAACGTTTCTCTTTTTTTAAGGGAAATTCCCTTATTCCAAATAGGATTCCTCGCAAGAAAAGGGAACAGTTGACAATCCAAAGGCCCGTCTGGCCCAGCCTCCTGTTCTCCCAGGGACCCCGTGGGACGCTTGGAAGCAGGACATGAGCAAAAGTGGGTGGCAATGTTTTCCTCTCTCTCTTATAACACGACAACTCATGGATACTGAAGGAAGCAAAAGCTGGAAAATTCAGGACAGATAAAAGAAAGCTCTTCTTCACACAGCATAGTGTGAACTATGGAACTTGCTCCCATGGGAGGCAGCGATGGCACTGGGAGGCAGGCAGGATATGACCCCAGGACTGTGTGGTCTCTCCGTAACATTCAGATGTTAAGGAGAAAGAGAACTGAGTGTCCTCAGCATACTGGTGGCACATTGCCCTGAAACCCCAACTGGCATATATTAAATAGCTGCCCGGGGGCCAAGAGGTACTCTCCCAGTGCTACTCTCTGGACCTGAAGGTAGGACTGGAACCGCTGTAATACACTGTCCCCAGTCCATGGGTCCAGGATGGTGGGTGGTCTTCCCTGAGTGCAGAAGCAGGAGCAAGGTCACACTCCCTGTGCGCTGCTCTCTGCAGAGGTCATCCATCAGGGCAGCAAGGGCGACTCAGGTCTGTGGCCCCGACTGAACCCAGGTGGGAATGGCTCTAAATAATCTGGGCCCTCCAATAATGCTTGTAGCTGCCCCCCATGGCTCTCTCCACCACCTTCCCCCAAAGGGGGTCTTGCCAACTGGTCAATGTTCCAAGCCAAAGGGCCCGGAGCCGGTTTCCGTAGAAGCGGTTGCATCACGGCCTCTTTCAATGCAGCACGGATCAGCCTCACACAGCAAAGCGTTCAGGACACTCTGGACCCAACGGGGCAGCCCCACAAGCCAGGCGGGTCTGGGTCAAGGGGCCAGGCACCTGGGCGCCAGCACCTTGCTCCCCTCGGCTGGCTGCTGAAGGAGCTGCAGCAACGAAACTGCTGGCACATCTGCAAAGCTAAGCAGGATCTGGAGTGGTTTCGAATTGGATGGGGGCGCTTCGTGTTGCGATCCCTGCCTTGCAGGGGGTTGGCCTAGATGACCCTCGGGGTCCCTTTCCAACTTTACAGTTCTAGAGTTCTGTGATTCCGCGTGGAAACTGGTCCCACATAAGTGAGGATGGAACCTGACCGAAGCTGCCATGCGCTCCGGGGCAAGGAAGGCAGCGCTGCCGAGGGCTCTGGGGTCCCGTCTGGGGGGGAGGCTGTTGCCGCCGGAGGAGGAGCAGCTCTTCCGGCTCCGCGGAGACCCCGCCGCCCGCCCGCCCGCCTTCCCCTCCCGGGCCCGCGCTGCTCCAGACCGGGCAGCCCCAGGAAGCCCCGGCGCCGCCTCGCCCTCCCCGCTGACCTCGCCGCCGCCGCCGCCGCCTCAGGGGCGCCGCTCCGCCTCCTCGCCAACGCCGCCGCCGCCGCTCCGCCTCCTCCTGCGGCCCCGGACTCGCGGCTGCCGGGCCGGCCTGCTCCCACGACGAGGGCGGGACGGGCGCCCGGCCGCTTCCTCTGCGCCTGCCCGGCGCCCGGCGGGAGGAGGCGCCGCTGGGCCGAGGGCGGGACGCGGCCGGGCAGCCGCCATCTTCGCCCGGCCCGACGAGGCCGCCTCCCGCTCGCCCGGCCCGGCCGGCTTCTCGCCGCCGCCGCCGCCGAACAAAGGCCGAGGAGGAGGAGGAGGAGCTGCGCCCGTCGGGCCCGCGGCCCCTCCGAAGGGTGTTGGTCCTGCCCCGTCCCCCCCGAGGTCAGCAGGGGCAGAGCCCTTGCAAAATGGGCCTCGGCCTTGGCACCCCGAGAGGAGGAAGGCTCTCTGTCGGGCCCCTTGGTCGGTCGGGGCCAGCACCACCCTCATCAATCCAGCGCTGGGGTCAGCCGGGCTGCATGGGGGCAGGAGGCACCCACCCACTTGGTCTCTCTCTCTCTCTCTCTCTCAAATTGGGCTGAGGGCCTCCGGTTGTCGCGAAGGTTGCTTCTCAACCAGACCCTGATTTGTGGGTCGGGGGGCGATGGAGCACGGCATCCAGTCTGCGCAGCACATGGGCAGCCATTGTACTAGCTGATGGCCAGGTCTTCACATGACTGACACAAGGCAGACTATGTGCAGGTGGCTTCTATTGTCTGGAGTTATGGTGACTATTTGGAACTTTAAAATGCAGGTGCCATCCTGAATTGAACTGAGAAATCATGAAATTCAGCCCTCTTGAATTTGGCCTCTTTGCGGCCTGTTCCAGTCAATAATCAGGTGGTGACATTTTGAAGCAGCTGTAGCTTCTGAGAATTTTTCAAGGGCACAAAGCTTGAACGAGGGGGTTGAGCGAAAACACAATGCAGGATTAGATTTATTTTACAGCCCGAGCCTCTGTGTAAGTCCCAGTAGTTCAAAGGGGGCTTCAGTCTCATTCGGTCAGGTTCTGGCTTTCTTACTACAGTAGTTGAGGGCTTCTGTAGCAAAAGAATGCTGTGTCTGCTGACCAAGCCTTATTTGGGTTTTCTAAACTTTACAGCATGTTTTTGTTCTTTCAATAATGTCAGCACCAAAAAAAAAAGGCCATAAAAAACCTTTCTCTCTTTGTAGGTCACCTTTAAGATACTTGTCATTATGAGCTGTCTCAGAATTTCCACACATTGGAGGGGCCCCAAACCATAATGTGCACCAAACTTCACATTAGAATAGGCCTGGTTTGCTCTTTCACTTGTTTTGACTTTTATGGCTCTTCAAAACATAGAAAATGGGAAAAGTAACTTTTTCTTCTTGCAGCACATCATTCACTAAGATTTTAGTACTGCTGGACATTACTCGAACACTGAAACTAGATAGTAACAGTTCCTGTCTGAACAGAGGACTGGGAGAGTTTCTAATCTAAAGTATACTGTATAACGAAAACACAATGGGAGCCTCCATAAATTCATCACACAAATCTCTAGCCTGTCAATAGGGTCATTAAATGAACATGAAGCGTAGCTGCTTGAGATGATTGTCGTCTGTTTGCACAAAAGGACAACACTCCTATCAAGGGATTTTGTATTGTTTTAGTCTCTTGCAGCAAATGGCACCTTATAACTAACATTGTTTATGTGGCAAACTTTCCTGGAGTTTGCACTTTTATGGGGGAGTTACTACTAATTTTGAAAAGAAAGGATTACAACTGTATAACACATGAAATTCTCCATGCTTGGGGAATGTGCCTGTGTAAAAGCCACAACCAATATGGAGCCATTTGCAAAGAAACAATTATTTATTTCCTCCTGCAAGGAAGTAAAAGCAAATGCCAACATAGAAAATCCACTTTCTCTGTTCAATAAATTATGCCCTTCTTGCATCCAAATAGTTATCTTTGTTGATGGTTTGCAATAGAGGCAAATTCTTTTATGCTTAATATTGTTCTGCTCTTGGTAGCTTTCTTTGCTGTTACTAATACTTTGCTGTCACCATAGAAACAATTTAGGAGGAATGTTGGAATTACAGAGTTTTTCTGCATTCAATTTTATTTCATTTTCTGTCCAACTGTATAAATTATAGAAAAATGTTGCACATGTTAAATTGCAGGCTATATCAGTTACAAATGCTGTTTTATTTTGTGGTATAGATTTTCTCTCCTACAGGAATTCAGCTTTAACACATTTTTTGCTTGAAATGTAGCCCCACAGAAGTGCAGTGTATAGGAAACCTGCAATGAAAAAAAATCATATGGGCACCCTACAAAATTAGCAGTTATGTAGCCACTGGTTTAGATTGTGGTAAAACTTATTTTTGCAAGGGGGGAGGGGCAGGGCTATATTTCAACCTGACAGTGAAACAGAGAGAAGGCATAAGTACCAACAGTGGTGTCTCAAGGAGGCACTAAACACAGATTTAATGGTCCAATGCATTTCAAAGATAGTCTTCCTCAGGAATAAATTACCTCTGGCTGCATTCACATGTAATGCTAAGTCATCATTTGCTTAGCTGACCTGTGTTTTTAATGTGTGCACCTGTCGGAGCTAACGCACAGGAGTTGGGACAGGTGGTAAGCAGCGAAGAAGCACCAACAGGATTGGTTTCTCTGCTCCTCGGGTTCCATCCTGCTCTCTGCAGAACTCTCAGCAGGATTTAACCTGCCATTCATCAGCTGATGAGTGAGGGTGAAGGTTAAAATCCTGCTGCTTTGACTTGGCTCACCAGTTCTCTGTGGGTGCAGACCAACACCGAACCCCTCCCCCTCCTCCTCCTCCTGCCAGCTGACATCACCACCATTGGCTGATGACAGCTGATTGACAGGTGGGCAAGGTTTTGGCGAAATGGCCTCATGGGTTGGACCCCCTTGGGGACCCAGGTGGACCAGCAGGCTGGAGGTTCCCCACTCCTGGTTTAAATAAGCTTAATACCAGTAAGCTATGGACCATAGATGTACTGCACAGTCATCTCTATCAGGGTATAATCCCAGGTGCCTTATATTTTCTGATTTGGGCACTACAAAGAAACCAGTGGGACCTGCAATAAAATGTTGCAGTGTAGCCTCACTTCCCAACATGAGTCCATCTGTTTAGGATTTCAGCCAGGCCTTCAGGATACTCCATTAAATTCGAGAGCCAGTGTGGTATAGTGGTTCAGAGCGGTAGATTCATAATCTGGTGAACCGGGTTTGATTCCCCGCTCCTCCACATGCAGCTGCTGGGTGACCTTGGGCCAGTCACACTTCCCTGAAGTCTCTCAGCCCCACTCACCTCACAGAGTATCTGTTGTGGGGGAGGAAGGGAAAGGAGAATGTTAGCCGCTTTGAGACTCCTGAAGGGGAGTGAAAGGCGGGATATCAAATCCAAACTCTTCTTCTTCTTCTTCTTCTTCTACCAGTGGTTTGGGCAACATACAGTTTGTCACAGGATCGTTGGGTTGTGTGTACCAGATAAGTGCTACCACAATTGGTAAAATCTCTGCGTCTTTATTGCTTGTTGTTAACAGGACTGCCAGAGAAGGCAGGGGGGGATTTTAAAAAGGTATCCTAGTGAGGAACTTTATATATATATATATATATATATATATATATATATATATATATATATATATAATTTTGCTATTATTATATGCCACTTAGTAAAAACAAAATATCGTTTACATTAAATAGCATAACATGCTTATTTTCAAATAGCAATGAAAATAGACTTTGAAACAAACAGACCTAATAAAATTATAAAAATATGGATAAAATCATCAGTTTTAAAATCAGGTATATATAATTAAACTGGGTAGACATGTAATTATTTCAGAACGTCATTCACCACGGTCTTCACATGTGGGTGGTTGCAGCTGGCGAGGCTGGCAAGAGTCCAAAGTGCCTGTAGCTTGGGCAACATCTTAGCTGGAGAAGACAGTGGCCCAGTCCCAAGAGGGGGAATCTGAAAGAGGAGGTGACCTTCCTGGAGCCCATGGAGGAGGAGATAGCCATGGAAAGGAAGGCTGAGTGGAGGAGAGAGAGTCTGCCTTGTGCAATTGCCATACTCCGGAGCTGGTGTGATGGTAGTAGGAGCGTCTCCACCTGAAAGAGTGTCTCCAGCCCCATCCACCCCCATCATTCAACCTGGACAACTGAGGTCCAGCGCCGAGGGCCTTCTGGTGGTTCACTCACTGCGAGAACCAGGCAGGGAACAAGACAGAGGGCCTTCTTGGTAGTGGCACCCGCCCTGTGGAATCCCCTCCTATCAGATGTCAAAGAAATCAACAACTATCTGACACTTAGAAGGCAGCCCTGTTTAGGGAAGTTTTTAATGACTGATATTTTAATGTATTTTAAATCATTTGTTGGAAGCCACCCAGAGTGGCTGGGGAAACCCAGCCAAATGGGCAGGGTATAATAACAACAACAACAACAATTATTATTATTATTATTATTGTTATTGTTATTGTAGTAGTAGGCCTGGGTCCTGGAGACTCTTCCAAATGTTGCAGGATCTGAGTCTTTATCTTCTGTCCCAAATAGAAGACAGCTGAGCTCAGGAAGGTACTGACAGAATTGACATGGTGGCAGTAGCCTTGGCTGCCATCTCCAACAGCATGGTGTTTTAGACAGTCCTTTTCTGTATAAATGCAATGGAGTCCAATAAATTCTAAATATTTTTTGTTGTGTAATATCCATAGACACCTTTGGTACAGAAGCTGAAACACTCCCCACTGTCTAGGTAATATAGGAACCTCAAATTCTTTGTTCCACTCATTTCTTGAAATCTGCATATCAAATTGATTTACTGATAGCAAATATCTCTAAAAAGTAATCATGGGCTTTTTCATTTCAAAGGATTTGACCAATATTTCTAATATCTCTGGTATCTCAAAAGCCATAAAAGCCACGCCTTCTCTCCTTGGGCTGCTGTGTCTTCCAGAACTTCATGCCAAGGGAGCTGAGCAAGAGCAGCCGCAGGATGAGGAGAATGGGTCTCGCTTTGTCATACATAAGAGTTAGAACATGAAGTCTGGCAATCCCATGGTTCTGTGACTGCAACTGCTTAATGAAAGTCACTACTGTTGCCAGTTGTGCTTCTGTTCTTTGGATACCGTCCTAGGAAGTACCACAAACAACACTTACCTTATTGCTCCCACCCACTCGCAACTAATGCTGGTGTGATGATAAAGCAAGCGAGTGTTGCTGACATAAGTGTGGGACCAATAGAGAGAGATGCTGGCACATTAACCAGCGGATCCTGGCATTCATCCAAATGGAAATGGGGCTGCCTGGCTGGTTCTTGAAGGAGAGGCTAGGCAACAGGTACTCCTGTTAGGGCAGGGGGTTGGCAACCTTTAAAGGCCAGTGGGCACATTTGAACTTTTGATAAAACGCTGTGGGCGTCTTTCACAAAATGGCATAACATAAAACTGCTGCCACATCTAAAAGAGACAGGACCCCCACCCACCCAAAAAGTGACAGGCATGCCCACACCTTGGTGAGGAAAACGCACCGACATCAGCAGCCAAGATGGAAGGAGGGGCAGCCAACGAAATGTGGACAGGGCTGAGGTGGCATGAGAGGAGTGGAGGAGAGGCTGACCAGAGCAGGGAGAACAGACCTTTGTGCACTGTAGATTTGTGAGAGAATATATATATACTGAGAGCTTTTGTGGATACAGTAGGAGATACTGGTGGGCACCACTTGGGCAACCCCATACACCAGAGAGTTACCATTGGTTTATGTGCCCGTCACGCTGAGAGGCTCTCTCCTTGCTCTTTGCCAGTTGTGTGATGGTGCTGTTTCACTCGGCTCAGTTCCCACATACTGTGTGGAATTCACTGTCACACTAATACGATTATTCCACCAGTATCAGCATTTCTGCTTGTTACAGGACAATCTCACCTTTTCCTCTCCCCGCTGCCCTTGTGTTGTTCTGGGGGTTCTCCGAACCCTCCAGAGTAGATTGGGAGGGTCATGTGTAGGGATGTGTATAGATGCTAGAAGAGGATATGTTTACTAGATATTGTCCTTCCTTCCTCATGTTTGTGAGCTCAGCAGAGTGCATCTCTTTGCAGCTTAAAAGGGAAGCTCAGGTGTACGAGTTTTAGCCTTCTAGTTTTAAGTAATCCAGGATGCTTTAAGGCAGAAAGTTCACCGAGTGCCTTCATTACATCTTTTTAGGCACCAGGTGAAAACCAGGCCTATGGCTGGTTAATATTCTACAGCCTTTTAAATGTGTCTGTGGGGGGGGGTATTGTTTTGCTGTTTTGCTTTATTTATTTGTTTTTATCCTGTGTTCTATTATCTGAACCACCCTGAGATCTTATGACGAAGGGCAGTATATAAATACAGTGGTACCTCGGGTTAAGTACTTAATTCATTCCGGAGGTCCATCCTTAACCTGAAACTGTTCTTAACCTGAAGCACCACTTTAGCTAATGGGGCCTCCTGCTGCTGCCGCGCCGCTGGAGCTCAATTTATGTTCTCATCCTGAAGCAAAGTTCTTAACCCGAGGTACTATTTCTGGGTTAGTGGAGTCTGTAACCTGAAGCGTCTGTAACCCGAGGTACCACTGTAAAATAAAATAGTAACTTTCAAACATGTTGCAACAAGATCCAGGGAAGACGGTATCCAAGACTCTTGGGCTCTTTTCCAAGTTCTGGGGGAGAAGGTTCTGTCGTAGTTAGAAACCTTTCTGCCATTGCTTCTTTGTGGTACCTGTTTACCCTGCTACCCACTGATTTTCTTTGTTTTCTTGTTCCTGCCCATCTGCCCATACATTGAAAGGGGAGCAGGGATGTGGCTTTGTAAAGGGAATTTGAGGGACAGGGAGTCACGGCAGCGTCTGTATTAATTCTTTGTTTCATCTGTTTGGGGCTCCAAAGGATCTTGTGCAATGCTAGACATTCTCTAGCCCAGCTCAGAAGCAGAGGAAGCAAGAGAAGTCCAGCCATGTTTTGAAAGCCATGAATTGTAGCCAAAATAGTTCAACTCAGAGTAGACCCATTCTTAATTGATAATTTTAATATTTTTTGTAAGCAGCCTAGAGGCTATATATATATATATATATATATATATATATATATATAATATTGTTAAATAGATAAATTTAAACCAATGGGCATGAATACCTTAAATTCATTGAGAGCCAGTGTGGTGTAGTGGTTAAGAGCGGTAGTCTCGTAATCTGGGGAACCGGGTTTGCGTCTCCGCTCCTCCACATGCAGCTGCTGGGTGACCTTGGGCCAGTCACACTTCTCTGAAGTCTCTCAGCCCCACTCACCTCACAGAGTGTTTGTTATGGGGGAGGAAGGGAAAGGAGAATGTGAGCCACCTTGAGACTCCTGAAGGGGAGTGAAAGGCGGGATATCAAATCCAAACTCTTCTTCTTCTTCTTCATGACTTTCAGTGGGCTTACTCTGAGTATAACCGACTTGGACACAACCCCTAACAATTTCTTATTGTTTTGTTGCGGTATTTTTTTAAAGCACTTAGTTCCCCTTTTTACTCACTAAAGTAACCTGATCCTCTTGTCCCACAATGCCAGGGAGCCACTTGTGCAAGTGTGAAGTATGTGTAGCACAGTTGCCATTGCATCCATTCCTTGCAGCAAAGGGACACCACAGTTGGCAAAGGGTGCCAAAGTGAAACAGACAGAAAACATTCCAACATCCATGACTCCTGGGGCTGTGGGCTGCCTGTACAGTAGAAAAGAAGGAGCAATTCCATCTCACCACACAACTCCCACAACCTTGCACCACAATTGTGCAGACAATGAGACATTGCAGGGAGCCTGGCTCCTTTTAAACCATGAAGCCTCATTGCCTGGGAACAGCCAGGAGGGCTGAATGCTAGGGGAGGGTTCCCTTAACTTTGCTGAAGCTTAACTAGTTATCTGACAGAGAAACTGCAAACCCTAAACAGGAGGAGGTGGTGCTGTTGGTTGGGTTTCCACCTGCTGGTTATGGTGCTGTCACTCACAGGGGCTCAGGGGCCAATCAGCGTACACTTCTGAGGCTGAGCAAGGGATGACCTCCAGGCCATCTGATCTGAGAATCCTGACTCCTCCTCACCCTCAGATCCAGTCAGGTCTTGGGCTTCGCTCAGTAACAGGGAGGGTGGTCCAGATTATCCTTCGGCTGAGGCATGGCACTCTCCTTGCTCAACAGATGTAACACCAGTATAGAACCCGTAAAGGAAGTTACTGAATAAAAGGGGTGTGATAACTACCTTTGACAGTTCATCTACTTTTATTGATCCAATTGTGTGAGATTAAATATATAAATTGCTGCACCCCTTCTTCACTGCTATGGAAAATGGCTGGAAGACAATGTAAACTTGGGGCAAGGATAGAGGGCAGATGGGCAGGACTTGGGAAAGGGGGCAATCACACTATAGATGCCACTATAGCCCCTAAACCTGGGAGAGGGCAGAGTCCCCAGTGCAATGACTTTCTGGAATACTGAACAAAACATAGCCCCCAAAACCCAGACCCAAAAGGAGGGGGAGGGGGTGGCTGGGTTGTCATACATGATGGGTGGGGCTGCTTTCAACCAAGTGGGTCACAAGTTTGCGCATATTGTTCTTTTGGAAACTTTCACTTCATTTGGACACGTGCAATACTCAAGAAGATCTCCTCAGCTGATCATAATCATCCATCCAGACAGGCTACACATGTGGAGCATTTATATCTTTATAGGGAGAAAAACTCAGCAATTGTGATCAGAAAGCAACAAGATGTCCATTCTGCCTGCCCATAATTTATAACTCCTGCAAAATATCACCTGTCCAGATAACTTAATTTAATATTTAATGCAATGTTTATTCCCTTCACAACACGCCTTTTAAGGGAGATGTGAAAGGCTCATCCTTGATCTCTTTCATTCTTTCATTACTGTTAACCTTTTAACCCTTTCTATAATCAATCAAATGATTATAGGTTTGAAGCTGCAGTTCCATGTTCTGATACACAAATTTAGGCCTATTTAAGCATGTGTATTAGCATACAGAACCATGACATCAGTTTCTGATGCAAGTCATAACATATTCAGAAGGAATTAATTAAAAAAATGCACTTAGGAAATTTGGGAAGAAATAGTTTGTCTTTGGCAGTATTGCAGAGAATCCTTGTGATGTGATAGAAAGGCTTGCAATGGCAGAAGAAGAAGAGTTTGGATTTAATATCGCGCCTTTCACTCCCTTTAAGGAGTCTCAAAGCGGCTGACATTCTCCTTTCCCTTCCTCCCCCACAACAAACACTCTGTGAGATGAGTGGGGCTGAGAGACTTCAGAGAAGTGTGACTGGCCCAAGGTCACCCAGCAGCTGCATGTGAAGGAGCGGAGACGCGAACCCGGTTCCCCAGATTACGAGGCTACCGCTCTTAACCACTACACCACACTGGCTTTCATATCTCAGTTTCTAACACTGCCTGTAATCTCGCTTCTCACTGTGAGGGAACCACCAGAAGGCCCTCAGAGCTGGACCTCAGTGTTCGGGCTGGATGATGTGGACAGAGACGCTCCTTCAGGTATACTGGGCCGAGGCTGTTTAGGGCTTTAAAGGTCAGCACCAACACTTTGAATTGTGCTCGGAAACATACTGGGACCGGTGTTATACGGTATATGACAGGGGTCTGCAACCTTTAAGACAAAAAGAGCCACTTGGACCCGTTTCCGAAGAAAAAAAAACTGGGAGCCGCAAAACCATTGCGACATTCAAAACAAATATAACGCTGCATATATTGTTTCTTACCTTAATGTCCGATCTGACAGCGGGCGGGAAGGTGACCTCGGGACGGTGCGTCACAGCCAGTACAGCGCCTGCCACAGTGGGGAGTGTTGGGGCGCACAATGCGCCTCCTCCCCTCGCTAGTATCCGCCCCGGAGCCGCGGCAAAGGTGTAAAAGAGCCACATGAGGCTCCGGAACCGCGGGTTGCAGACCCCTGGTATATGATTATCTCTCCCAGTGGCTACATATAGATGTTAAAAAACATGGGGGAGAGGACTGAGCCCTGAGGCACCCCACAAGTGAGAGCCCAAAGGTCTGAACACTCATCCCCCCCCCTTTCTGAACACGGCCCAGGAGGAAGTATAACAGTGCCCCCAGTTCCCAGCCCCTCAAGACAGTCCAGAAGGATGTCATGGTCGATGGCATCAAAGGCCGCTGAAAGATCCAGCAGAACTAGGAAACAGCTTTCACCTAGCCTGTCCCTAGCCTGCTGAAGTTCATCGACCAGTGCAACCTAGGCAGTTTCAGTCCCATGATGAGGCCTGAATCCCGACTGGAAGGGATCCAAAGCATTCACCACCCCGCGAAGCCCATCGCCCAGCCCTTCCTGGTTCGCTTTTATGAGCCAGGATGGGCAAGGATCAAGGAGACAGGTGGTCGGTTTCACACGTCTAAGCAGCCTGTCTACATATATAACAGATTGCAATAGATCCCACGCAACTTGACTAGACAGGACTCTAGCACTCTCCCGCCCCGGCCCTGCTCCCACGGTGGAGTCTTACCTCTTTCCAAATCTGAGCGACTTTATCTGCAAAAAAGCTTTGCAAAATCATTGCAGCAGATCTTGGGAGTCCTTACCAGGCCCCAATGGTGAAGGTGGTTCTGTAAGATTGCAAATGACCTGAAAGACCATGGCACTTCTTTTGTTTCGCTTTTACTTAGTGTCAGATCATCCACATCCATAGAGGTGAACACCAGGTCAAAGGCATGTCCGTGAGCATGAGTTGGGCCAAACTCATTCAGGGACAGCCCCATGGAGGCCATGCTTTCCACAAAGTCCCGAGCGGCCCCTTGTAAGGTTGTGTTGGCACTGATGATAAAATCCCTTAGGACAACCAAACTAGATGTCTCCATGGGAACATCCGCCACAACTTGAAGCAGCTCAAACAGGCAGCCTTGGTGCAGCGGGGAGGTTGGTACACCCAAAGGAATCCTGTACTGCCCCTATTGTCCAACTTCCAGAACATGCACTCAAAAAACTGGGTCTACCCAATAGGATCATAGAATCATAGAGTTGGAATAGACCACAAGGGTCATCGAGTCCAACCCCCTGCAAAGCAGGAAACACCATCAGAGCACTCCTGACATATGGTTGTCAAGCCTCTGCTTAAAGACCTCCAAAGACGGAGACTCCACCACACTCCTTGGCAGCAAATTCCACTGTCGAACAGCTCTTACGGTCAGGAAGTTCTTCCTCATGTTTAGGTGGAATCTTCTTTCTTGTAGTTTGGATCCATTGCTCCATGTCCGCTTCTCTGGAGCAGCAGAAAACAACCTTTCTCCCTCCTCTATATGACATCCTTTTATATATTTGAACATGGCTATCATATCACCCCTTAACCCCTTAACTAGGAGGCCTAGTGTAAGCTAGTGACTTCCTAAAAATAACTGCAACCCTCCCCCCCCCCACATGACCTGGGTGGCTGTGCTTAAGAGAAACCTGGTGGACAAGCAGCGGCAAGAACAGGCCCATCTGCTTCATCCAACCAAGTGTCTGTCACACATGCCAGGTCAAGTCCTCCATCCACAATCAAGTCATGGATGACAGCCGTCATGTGAATCATTGACCTGGCATTGCACAGCAGCACCTTAAGGTCGTGTTCCAGTGTCCTTCTGGTCAAGACCAGACCCGGAGACAGGGATAGTCCTCAAACAATGACTAAGCCTGCCTCCTCAGTAATGACATGGTCTAGTCTTAGTGTAGCTTTTCCTCCTGCCCGTGATCACTGAAATCAGGTGTCCCAGTGCATCCACACACACACACACA
The DNA here is from genome assembly GCF_964188315.1 of Podarcis muralis. Lineage (NCBI taxonomy): Eukaryota > Metazoa > Chordata > Lepidosauria > Squamata > Lacertidae > Podarcis > Podarcis muralis. The sequence continues at coordinate 120,458,412 of NC_135657.1, forward strand.
CACACACACACACACACCGTGGAACTTGCCCCAGCCATTCTGTTGGCTGGGGCCCCCAGGCAGCCCTGACCCTCTCCCCTTCAGATCAGAACACAAACCATACAACAAACCAATAGAACAGTAGAAACAAACAAACAAACAAAACAACAACACACCAAACAAACAACCAATAGTAATAATTTACAATCATGCTTAAACCATTCCCCAGCCCCAACAAAACGTCCCTCCCACCCCCCAACAAAAACAAAAAAACAAAAAAAAAATTCAAAACACCACAGACTATTTGAAACACCTAAAAACATTTAAATAATTACTTAATAACGTTAACACAGGAGGGCTGGCCCTCGTCCTTGTCTCACCCCTGAAGACAGGCAGGCTTTATAATGCTGCCTCAGCTGCTGGACCACACCCAGCTGGGGCAGCAGCTCTTCCCACTTTGCCTGCCTGCCCAAGGACCTGGTCCCTGCAGTCTGCCGTTCTCTTTGCTTCTGTAGCAGCAGCAGCAGCAGCAGTCTCTGGGTGGGGGAAGATGGCAGTCCTCACCGAGGGGATACTCCTAGGGCATTACTTTTAAGAGAAGGGTCATCCCTGGAAGTTATTTTCAGTGCTAAGCCTTCACCCAAGTCCACGTGAAGTGAATATGTCTGTGAATGCGTTTCCCCCTTACTACTAGGTCTCCGCTCCTATACTTTTGTTCAACAGCAGAGCATGTGGTTTCTGGAAAAGGCAACCTCAACACTATCACCTCAATGGGAGGCTTGCAAATCCCTCTCATACTCCAAGAAGCTGTAGGCACTGGTGGTTGTCAACTTTTCTCCTCAGAGTAATCCTGATACGTAAATTAGAATGAGTGGTGGTTCATGGTCCATGGTCATTCAAGGAGCTTCAAGGCTGAGTGTGGATTTGGACCGTGATCTTTCTGCTCTAAATCCAACACTCTTTGGTGAACCACTGATCCATCCCATTGTTTGACTGGAAAATCTGTGAGAGAATGTTGTTGACATTCATAAGCGCCTGACTGGATCAGATCAAGGGCCTGTCCAGTCCCTCAGTGTCCAACCATATGCCTATGGGAAGTCCACAAGCAGGACATGAACTCCTTCCCCCATCCCTCTTTCCCTGTGGCTTGAGTTCAGAGGCAGGTACAGCTGTCAGGACTAGTATCCACTGGTAGCCGTCTCCACCATATTTTGTCCAATTCCCTTTAAGGCCAGACTTGGTGGAGGGGAGGTCAGTTTAACTATGCACTCTGTGAAGAGGTACTTTCTTTTTGTCTGAATCTCCCACCATTCCACTTAATTAGGTCCTAGTGTTATGAGGGAGAAAAATATGGACTCTTCATGCACTTTCTCCAAGCCATGCATCATCCTATACATTTCTATCATGTCCCCACTTCCTCACTTTCATTCTAAACAATAACCCCCCCCCCGCAGCCCCTTTCCTTATGAAGGAGTTGCTCCAGCTCCCTGATTATTTTGGTTGCCTTTTGCTGTGCTGAAATGTCATTTGAACATTTTATATCTTTCTCCATTATCAAAACCCATTGTTTGATGCTAGGTAATTATGGGTATCATTCAACCAAAGCAAAAAATAATAATAAAAAAAAATTCTGCTGATTTCAATGACCAAGTTAAACATACACTTAATTCACCTACAGTTGATACAAGTTGGACTTTAAAGGTGCTTAGTTTGGGATGGATCATGCTATATATTCTTGTTTCACATTTTAGGATAGTGATCAATTAATCTCTTGTTGCCCCCAGATCATAAATCAGTGGGGCAGGATCAAAAACCAGACTCTCACAATGTTTGTAGTATTGTATCATGGCCTATTGTGTCTGATAACCAAATGATTATATAGTTCAAGTGATTCCACACCATTTCCATCAAATACACAATTCTTTAACTTCTGAATCATAGTCTATATTTGAGAAATGTCAAGATCTGGACAGGTAACCAAATTAACTTGGCAACTCATGACTTAATTAAAATTGTTGATATGTGTACTTGGTATGGGGAAAATGCAACTGTATCATTTAATTATACCAGTAATTTATGAAATTGCTAGGAATACCAATAAAAACATGCTCATAAAATCAAACATATTTCCCATTTATTCCTTACTCATTTTTTATGGAGAATCAGATATATTTAACAAACATAGTTTATGCTTGGCACCCATTCAACCAGCACATGGTTGTTAAAACATGTTATACGGGTGAAATTTGGAATAAAAGTAGTATTGGTTCTAGATAATTGCACACAAATAAATATGGTGAGAATCCCTTTCCCTTGCTGAGATAAAAGTTTTGCTTTTGCCCATTTTATGATTCTACAGCACTGACCACTACAGAAACACCCAAAATAGAACACCACTCTGACAGTAGGTTTAGAGATGTTTACTTTTATATTTGAACAGTTTGTCAGTTTAAAGAAATAGCATTCATGTTACACAGTTACAGTCTCTATTTACAGTTATCATTTTATTTAATATTGTGTTAAACTTGGTTAAACTATTTTATTTTATACACTGAAGCTAATCTATCCTGGGTACAATCTAGTACCTTGTTAACCACATGCTTCTTTCCCTTGAAATCAGTGAGATTTAGAAGTGCTTCCAGCTTTGCCCGGATTCTAACCAGGGATAATGCTAGGTAATTTTAGACCCCTGAATTTACAGCCCCACCCATTTAGATACATTCCTGGTATGTTAGATAAAAAACTAAAACAGATTGCCAAACCTGATTTAAAAAATGAACTCTGAGCATGTGCAGTTCACATTTTAACTCAATTCACTATCCTGTACAGAATCATATTTGCTTAAGAATATGTTTTGTTGTAGGAAAGGGGGGAAATAAATTAATAACAAATTATAAAATAATAAAATGAGCAGCTGCAACTATGCCAAGATAGCCAACCCCGGCCGTTTTTTGTGGCTCTAGGGCCCTAGATTTCACTCTTCAGAACCAGCACAACCACCACCTGCGCCAGGAATCATTCTTAGTTTCCTGCTGTACACTTTCCTTATAACTTTTTATGGCTCTCTGATCTCTTTTACATCTTTGGTGCAGTTAATTTATGAAGAAACAGCAGAAAAAAGCTCAAGGATCTACACAGCCATGTCTGTGGCTCTGGTGATGTAAACTCTAGCATACAGTATATGTAAAAGCCATACAGCCTTTATTTGTTTCCATCAATATTACAGCTACAGTCTATGCAAATCCCATTGGAATCCAAGTAAAAATAGTTAGGCTCTAACCTACAGCTACTTTTTAGTCAAGATAATCATAATACTAATGCTTAAGAGTTGTATCTCCTTCTGGGATCCCACAAGTTACTATTAACTGGGGAAAGTGATCAGCAGAGAGGCTTTTATAAAAAAGAAGAAGAGAGAAGATCAGTTTTGCCAAAAGCCTATCTTTGTGGAAGCATTTGGTGGAATTTTTTTTATTTCCACATTAAAATTGAGTGTTGTCTATTTTAAGTAGCTCTGTGCTGGTCATTTCCAAAAGCTTCTTTAAACATCTAATCATTATTTTTTACTCGGCAGGTAATGTTTTAGAGTACAAGGTGGTTTGCTAAGAGCTAACCTATCTTCCTGTCATTAAGAAATTTATATTGTTAGTTGTGTGTGCAGTTTCACTATTTTATTTATTTTTTTGCCTTTGGTTGGGATGTCCTAAATCATAAGCTAGCAAAAGCCACAACCCAGTTACTCCCAGTATAAGAGACCAACAACAGGCGTTACTGCTTCCTCAATCTCTCACGTTCTAGGTGGGAAACGTCGCCCGTTCAATGCCTAGTCCGACCTGGGCTGCTTTGGGTGGGTCTCCAGGACTCGGAGCGGCGGCGCTTCCCTTGGCTGCTTTTTCTTTCAATGCGGCTCCGCCACCATCGGCCCCTCGGCCGGCAGCGCCATGGCCTCCCCCCCCCCCCCAGGGTCTCTCAGAAGAGACCGAAAGAGAGACCGGGGAATGCCCCCCACCCCCGGACACAAGCTTTGTCTGCTTAAAATGCCCCCGGGAGACAGGGGGGTGTTGGGGGGGGGGAGGGAGAACAGGTATAGTTGAAGACGAAAGAAGAAACCCAAGCGAAGCCCGTGTCCTGCTCAGGGACACTTCCTCGGGAGAAGGACCAGAGGGCTGCTCCCCCCCAGGATGAAGCGGGCTGGCGCTTGGCAGCTCTTGGCCGGCCGGGCGGGCAGCTCGGGGGCAGCAGCATTAAGCCAAGGGCGAGCTAGGGGGGGCGGGGGGCTCTCTGCGCGGGGAGGCGGCGTTTCGGGCGTTTTTAAGAAAAACCAAATTTGCTGCCACTTGGGTGCCAAAGACAGCAAGCCCAAGCAGCCCCCTCTTCTTTTTGAAGTAAGGGCATCATGAACTCCTTGGAGGGCGCAGGAGGAGGCGCTGGGGGTCTGCAGTTTGGTGAATAGCAAAGTGGTTGCGCAGAAATGTCTATAATGTAAAGTATTCACTGGGAGGACCGTGCCCCCCCCCCCCAGCGCAGCTCTTGTTTTTGCCCTCAGCCCTTGTCCGGGGGGGGGGGGCGGCGGCCAAGGCGCACGTTGCGCTGCTTGTTTTGAAGGCGGCCGGAGCCGGAGGACGCGCCGCGCCGCCACGTGCTGCCGCCTCCCGTCCGCGTCGGGGCGGCTCGGGCTCCGATCAGTGCCGCGAAACCCGGTCATTTGAAACCCCGCTTTGCCGCGCGCCCCCCCTCCCCATCATTTCAGGAGCCCCAAAGCAACCCCCGACTCCCCCCCCCCCCCCTGCTCACAGTCCGCTTCTCCCTGGGACGCCCCCGCGGAGCTGTTTCTTAAGCAACAAAAACTCTGACAAAGTCTGAAGTTTTATCTGCCCCCCCCCGCCACTTGTTTGTTAAGGCGCCCTCCCTGCGCCCCGGCCAGGCCCCCCCCCCCCGGCTCGTCCTGCCGGGAGTCGGAAGTTGGAAGTCGAGGAAGCCTCGCTCCCTCCCGGCCGCTGTCTGCACTCGCTGCCCGGCGCGGGATTGTTTTGACTGCTGCGTCTCCGCACCCGGAGAGCGCGCGGCTTCCGCGGGACGAGCGAGGACGCCTTTCGCCCCCCGCCCCCCCCCCCCCGTGGCAGAAGCGACAAAACAACCAGTAACCGGGAAACGCGAGCAGCTCTGGCATCTGGAGCCTGATCCGGCCGGAGGGGGGCCGGCGGGGGAAGACCTCCCGGGAGGGGAGCGAGCCTGTCCCGCCGAGGTGCCCCCCCCCCCCGCCCCGGGCGCGCTGGGCGATCCACTCGCCGCCCGACAGCTCCTTCCCCTCCTCGCCGAGAGACCCCGATCACACACCCCTGCCCACCCCCGCCCCGCCGAGGAAGAAATAAAGCGGCAGCGGCGGGCGCGCGCGCGCGGGGGGGGCACAAACGTGTAGCAATCGCCGAGGAGGCGGGTGCCAGAGGTGGCCGAGCGAGCAGAGAGACTTGGAGCGCCGCGAGGAAGCGAGAGACTCGCCACTGCCGGGAGCCTCGGCGCTCGGAGCGCAGCCCGGGACCCCCCGCCGCCCCGCCGCCAGGGTCTCCCCGGCAGCGCGGCAGCCCTTCTCCGCCCTCGCCGCCCGGCTTCCCCCGTCCCCTCCCGCCTCGCTGGCCCCGGCCGGCTCTCCTCCCGCTCTCCTCCGTCCCAGTCCCGCTCCGACGCCGCCTCGACGGACCAGCGCCCCCTCCCCGAGCCCCCTGCCAAACGCGCTAACTTGTGGCTGTTGTGATGCGTATTCCCGTAGATCCCAGCACCAGCCGGAGGTTCAGCCCGCCTTCCAGCAGCCTGCAGCCCGGCAAGATGAGCGACGTGAGCCCCGTGGTGGTGGCGGCGGCGGCGGCCGCCCAGCAGCAGCAGCAGCAGCACCAGCACCCGCAGCACCCGCAGCAGCAGCACCAGGAGGCGGCGGCGGCGGTGCCCCGGCTGCGCCCGCACGACAACCGCACCATGGTGGAGATCATCGCCGACCACCCGGCCGAGCTGGTGCGCACCGACAGCCCCAACTTCCTGTGCTCTGTGCTGCCCTCGCACTGGCGCTGCAACAAGACGCTCCCGGTGGCGTTCAAGGTAAGAGCAGCCGGCCAGACGCCCTCGCCCGCCCCGGGCACCGCTGCCCGGCCCGGCCTCGCTTCCCGCCGGACCTCCTCCTCCTCCTCCTCAGGCGCTTCTTTCACCTGGCGGAGCTGCTCCTCTCGGCCGCCGCCGCCGCAGACGCGCCTCTCCCCCCGGCCCCCGCCGCTTCCCCTCGGACCGAGAGCAGCCGCGTGGCCCCGTGAGCGCCCGGGGAAGCCCTCCTGGCCCCGCGGGGTAGAAAGCGAAAGCTCGAGGGGGCGCGCGGAGGTCGGCCCTGCCGGGGTCTTGGTCCCTCCGCCCGGGGCGCGCTCTGGCTCTCTTCTGGCCCCCTGTCCCAGCCTTCCCGTCCCTCAACTTCCCTACCTCTTTCGCTGCTCTTTACCACAAACAGCTTCACGGAACTACAAGCCACACAAACCTGGAGCAGCCGACTCACAACGGCCATATATCCATATGGATGTGGCTACTTAGTATAGATCCATACATATCCCACAAAAAGGAGCCCTCTATTCCCTATGGTTAACCCTCAAGGGGATTTTAAAGGGGTGTTGGATAACTCTAACAATAATGGCTCTGTCCCAAACTTATTTGTTTATGAATAAACCTTACTGAAGTCAGTGGGCACTCACTTTTTCACCATATTTAGAATCCCTGTTGATATTTTTGTCAGTTCTCCATTAACTATCAACCCCCTCTGGTCACTTCACTCTTAGCCATAGCAGTCCACTGCTACTTGCAAGAGCCTTCCCCAATAACATGCACTCTCCTTATTGCGGGACACCTTAAACGCCACTGATGACAAAGCATCTCAGACTGTAAGAGACAATGCAGCAACTCCCCACTTTAGTAAAATATCCCTAGCCATACAAAGTTATCTTCCAAATCTCTCAGCTAATAACCAGCTTAACCACAAACGTTGGTTGCATCTAATTGATGATCAGGGTCAATTATACCCTCAAAAACATCAGTCAGGGTCTTTTGGGGGGACATTTGAGCTACCCTTTTCAGAATGAAAGAAAGTGGTGGTTTAGCCCCCCCCCCCCCATGTTTCCTTTAATATGTTTCAAACTTCCAGTACTAGTCATCTTTCCCTTACTTACAGCTTCTAAAGCTATTTCAACTGATATATATATACACCCATAGAAATTGGGTGTTTGCGTTATGCTGTTACTTTTGATGCACTAGATTAAAAAAAGAAAGAATTTAACAGAACTTCTTGTGGGAAGTTTCTTTTTGCAGTTGTGGGAAGTTTCTTTTTGCAGTCGAGTGTGTCTGTCCAAAGTATAAGATTTAAAGTTCTGTTTGGAAATTGTCAAAACGTACATACTTCACATAGGGAATTACTATATTTTTCGCTCTATTAGACGCACTTTTCCCCTCCTAAAAAGTAAGGGGAAATGTGTGTGCGTCTTATGGAGTGAATGCAGGCTGTGCAGCTATCCCAGAAGCCAGAAGAGCAGGAGGGATCAGTGCGCACCGATCCCTCTTGCTCTCCTGGATTCAGGGATAGCCCTGCAAAGCCTCCTGAGCGAAGAGGGAGAAGCGCTCCCTCTTCGCTGAAGAGGCTTTGCATTTCTTTCTTGTTTCTTGTTTTCCTCCTCTAAAAACTAGGTGTGTCTTTTGGTCGGGTGCGTCTTATAGAGCGAAAAATACGGTATCTTGATTCACTGAGTACCAAGGATGAAAGGGCCTTGAAAGAGTGACAGAAAGGATGGGCTATGGGTTAGCGTCTAGAGATGGGAAAATGGAGGGGGGGCCGGGCACTTCCTGTTTCCTGTGGGAGATGGTGCTGGACTCCTGCTGGATGAATTAGGAAGAGTTTGCCCAGAAGATGCTGGATTTGCCAGGAGAAACAGAGGCTGTATTATTAGAAGGTTCACACATCAGTTAAGTACCACCCAGATCTAAATCAGGAATGTTTTTAATTTTCTGCTAACATGCTCACACCCTTCTCACTTTAGGAAAGGTAGAGTGCTTTCCCCTTCCACTTTGATTTCTTGTGCATACTTTACAGTACTCAGTTATATTTGCAAACATTTTACTCATTTTTTCCACAGTGGGACATCCCAAGGCATTTATTGTCCCAGCAGTGGATAACTTAAAAAATCTAAAAGTGGCACATAGGGATCAGGTATATGTACAGGGAATGTAAATTGAATCAATCCAACCATTTCCTCAGGACCAAGCCCTTTCCCTTAGCGTTTGTCAATAGCCATACACTTAACCCTCAGTTGAAAATCGTGCACAGACAGAAGGATGCATAAATCCAGAATGCAGCAGCTAGGCTGGTGACTGGGAGTGGCCACCAAGAGCATATAACACTGGTCCTGAAAGACCTACATTGGCTTCTAGTACGTTTCTGAGCACAATCCAAAGTGTTGGTGCTGGCCTTTAAAGCCCTAAATGGCCTCAGAAGAAGAAGAAGAAGAAGAGTTTGGATTTGATATCCCGCCTTTCACTCCCTTTAAGGAGTCTCCAAGCGGCTAACATTCTCCTTTCCCTTCCTCCCCCACAACAAACACTCTGTGAGGTGAGTGGGGCTGAGAGACTTCAGAGAAGTGTGACTGGCCCAAGGTCACCCAGCAGCTGCATGTGGAGGAGCGGAGACACGAACCCGGTTCCCCAGATTAGGAGTCTACCGCTCTTAACCACTACACCACACTGGCTCCTCAGCCCAGTATACCTGAAGGAGCATCTCCACCCCCATCGTTCAGCCTGGACACTGAGGTCCAGCACCGAGGGCCTTCTGGCAGTTCCCTCACTGCAAGAAGTGAGGTTACAGGGAACCAGGCAGAGGGCCTTCTCGGTAGTGGCACCTGCCCTGTGGAACGCCCCCCCCCATCAGATGTCAAGGAAATAAACAACTATCTGACTTTTAGAAGACATCTGAAAGCAGCCCTGTTTAGGGAAGTTTTTAATGTTTGATGTTTTATCACATTTTTAATTTTCTGTTGGGAACCGCCCAGAGTGGGCGGGGTGTAAATAAATAAATAAATAAATAAATAAATAAATAAAGGTGATGATGATTCTCCAGAGAATGGACTGTACATTTCACACAGTGCAGGAAATGGTGCTGTGTTTGTAAATGGAAAACAAGACATTATTAAAGCTGTGGAGAAATTTGACAAGGTAAATTCAGTCTGCTTTTGACTTTTTCAGCTGTAGGTTTCTTGGAAATCCAGTAGTTTCAGTTTTGATGATGGCTGTAATATGCCATGCATTCTACTGTCGTCAAATAGCTTTAGTGTTTAGTAAAGTTCTATACTTTGTTCAAAATTCAATGGACAAACAAACAGTCCATGGAATTTTGGATTCCTCCAGGTAACCTGTTTTTACTGGACACTTGTTAAAAGGTGATTGAAAAAGTTATTGAAGGTTGCTTCCCCACCCATTTTTGGAGGGTAGCAGAATCCAGTTATTTGAACTTGCCAGCAGCCTACTATGCAATCTGCAATCTTTCTTCATAAACTGCGAGAGATCTGTGCCTCAGATGTGATTATTATTGTTCTCTGTCTTGGCTCTACATGATGCAGCTTGCAGATAGCAAGTTGAGATAGAGCCTTGGAAAAGTAGACTTTCTCTCAGGGAGTCCTTTTTTCTCTTGTACATCTGCCAACATTCTCAAGAACCGTGTCAGTTCTTCTTAATACTTTTCATTCGCAGAGAGCGCTGATAGGAAAGGGTGAAGTTTTTATTGTACTTTTGATCAGTGTTAAATTACACTGATGTTGGATTTGTAATGCACAGAGGCAAGCATTATATTCCATTGCAATTAATATATGCTTGTCTGCTCAGTTCTGAAGTGTTTTGAAGGTAGCCTCCAAAAGAAATCTTGAAATGCATGGGCACAGGCAATATGTATGAAGAATATATCCGTTAGACAAATAGGACAGGTTGTTGTTTTTTTTAACCCATAAATCACATGTCTGCCCATGGTCAGGTAATCACACTTGCACCAGTTAACTTGGGTGACTCAATTCAGTGCTGACTGCATAAAGATGCTACTGTGGTTTGTGCCTTATATGTATGCAATAGATACCTTCCTGTTGCAACATCCAGATGCCCTCCAGATATTTTGGGCTGCAGTTCCCATCACCTCCTGCCAGCATAGCCAATGATCAGGGATGATGGGAGCTGTAGACCAAAAGGCCTGGAGGGCACCATGTGGGTGGAAGGCTGGTATAAACAGCCAGGACTGAGGTGTCAAATATGCTGACCTGTGCCCTGAACATTTTCCTGATCTTTGTATAGCATGCAGATAGAGCTTTCACTTGTATAATGTGACAGAGCAGTCTACTTTGTTTATAGCATGGTGTTGCACTAGAGGTAAATGAGGGCACATGGTGTTGGTTGAGGTGGACTTTGGTAATAGGGTGCCCTAAACAAGAACAAAATTTGGTGCCCCACCTTAATACTTCTTATTTTCACAATAGTTCCTGCCGGTGCTTTGAGTAGGCACCTGTATAAATATAGGTTTTTAAAATATATACTGTATTGGCCCGAATATAAGCCACACTTTCCCCCCAAATTCCGACCGTGAAGTGCGGCTTAAATTTGCAACCTTACAAAAAATGGCTTTTACAATATCGCTGCTGGAACAGACATACGGTAAAACAGAATGGGTGTGAGTGCCTGCTGAATTTTAAGGGAGCGGCTTATTTGTGGGCGCAGCTTATATATACACAGTGCTTTTTTCTAAAAAAATGTTTAGGGGTACTCTCATTTTGACTCAAGAAAATCACCATTTTGTAGTTCAAATCAGGAAAAATAAATACAGTAAATGGACAAAAGTACAAAGAACATGCATTACCTCACATTACACAGTTCACAGCTCAGAGTAAGTTCCACATTGGCATGAGGTTGTGTGCACTAACATCCTCCCTCCTACTTCCAACTCCTACTTCACACATTAAACGCTCACTTCTGTCTGAGACTCAGGAAACACCGGGACAGAAAATGAGGCTGCCATCAGGGGTAGCAATGGAACTGACGATTCTCCATACTAGAGAAGAAACAATTTTCAAAATTTCTTTTAGTTTCTTCTCCCGTTAGATGTTTAGGGGTATGCGTCTTGCTGGCCCCCCCCCCCAGTGTGTGTGTGTGTGTGTGTGTATAAAATTTTGCCTCCCCCCCCCCCCCCGCTTGGCTCCCTGGGGAGAAGAACCTCCCATACTGCCCTAAATCTGGTGCTGGGGGTGGGTGGGTGTGAGAAGGCAGGCAGGGAGAGAGAACCTGGTAAATGCTTTTCCTAGATGCCACTGATAAAAGCCTCTCAAGTGATTTGTAGGAAGATTGTGCTGAAACCTCCAATATATATTTACAAATGTGTTTAGTATATAAGCTCATTGCATATCATTCCTAATTTATCTTCTGAGGAAAAAACACCTGTTGAAAATTGCATAGAAAGATACACAATGTACAGAATGACGTACATTCATTTTTGTAAAGTATTTTGGTTTTAATTGTAGAAACTGAAATTGCATACAGTTCTGCTGTAGCATCTGCGTCATCTGAGTATTTCAAATTTGTCACTAATTTAAAAGTAATCTTATATATTTAGAATGCCTAATAAAAATTCACATTGACCTAAGAATTACATTGACCAGATCAAAGTGTTTATATATAGCATTTGCTTTGAAAGGGCTTAAACTTGCTGCTGAAATTTGGAGCAGTATCTCATCACAGCTCAGGTGAAGTAGATGAAGTCCATTATAAGCTGAGGCCACCTCTTTCCATCAGATTCCCATGGCATGACTCATTCTGTATGGTGGGACGGGACCCATTTAACCCACTGGTAATGTTTTATTGTATCTTGTATGGTCACTAACTGAGCATTCACAAATAAGAGAGAGAGGGAGTGTGTGTATGCGTGAGAGAGAGGCCTACCAAGTCAGTGGGACTATATGAAAGTAAGTGGTTGAAGGATTTGTAGTCAGAATTATTAGAAAATTGTGTCTAAACATTTTGCCGACTCTGAAAACAGTAATACTAGCAAAATGTTTTTAAGATAGCAACAGCAGCAAAAAAATACATTTAGGTGGGTATAGCTATTCAGTAGCACTGCAGAAGTTAAAGGTCAGCATTTCCACCTAACCCCCAGTTTTCAGAGTTTATAACTCAGCTGGTTTAAGTAGCTTCAAGCTGAAATTTGGTGTACAAATTGTAGGCACACATGCATTTCTAAATCGAACAAAGCATAGTGTAGGCATGTTGCTGTTTTTAAAGCTACAGGGAGGTGCTACACTTTAAAGAAAAATATTAAATGTACTTTCGGCCATAGCTAGGCAAGAAGTTATTTTTAATACAGAAAATTTTAGGGTAATTAAATTTGATTATGGATGCTATTTTTATAGAAATGTATTCCAGTATTACAAATAGTAATAGCCTTAAAAGAGTTTTTGAAGCATTTATTCTTGTTCTAGTCCAAATAATCTTTTTATGATATTTTTTATTTATATGGTATTGCTTCCCAGTGACATGACACCCTACTTTCAGTTCACATCTGGGGCTCTTCAGGGGAAACACTTTGGTCATTTCAAGCCATGTTGGCCTGAATTTAACCAAATTGGTTACCAGGCTAGCTGGATGAAATTAGCTTTTTTAAACAATAATTTGAAAGTTTTAAGAAGCTTGTTCATTTTGTCATAGACTTTCTCCTTAGCCATTAAAGTTTTGCATGGAAAAAACACAACTACTTATGACATGGCATCTTTGGAAATTAGATAATTAGAAAAAATGAATTTCAATGGTGCATTTGAGGCACATTCGAAAACGGAAGCAATTATCTCCAGGTTTTGGGCATTCGGGTTCCGAAACGTTCAGCTCCCGTGATGCTTGAAAACCGAGGTTCCACTGTATTGTCAGTCACTCAGAACATATACTTCATTGGGCGACCATACAAATATAGTTAACAGTAATAGTAAATCCAGTTTTTCATCCTGGTTCATTCTACCCTATTTTATAAGACCAAATCATGTTTGAGGTAGGCAGTGCATAACTGGGCAGGATAGCTTTGGGAAAGGGAACCTCAGAAAAGAGCAAAGTAGCAGCAAGGCCAGCAGAGAACTGGCCATTTGTATTACAGTCATCACTGAAGAAAGCACCACACTCCCAAGAGTTCAGAGATATCAGTGGAGGCATGCTTGTGTCTGAGCTAAGGACAAAGTCTAGCTGTCCAGTGGCCTTGTCTTGTGGGGAACAGTGGGGGGGGGGACAACTCAGTCCAGATTCAAATGTGCCACAAGTAGAAAGTGAACCAAATGTGCAGGTAAATGGGTAGCTCTAACTGACAAAAGCACAAGCTACACAACAATTCAAGTAGATTAATACACATATGTGCACATTTCAACATTTATAGAACATTGGTCCCAAGCGAGGTGTCGGCGACTGAGCGAAGCCGGGCGCCTCGTAGCGTAAGCAGCGTGCGCTGGGTGGGCCTCTCCAGGGCCCTATGCCAATCCCAGGTGCGCAGGAGGGCAGAGCCGGCTGGCTGCCTGAGTGCCTCACTGGCTCACTCTCCCCCAAACCCGCGTTGCAGAGCCGCCCACCGCTGCACTCCAACTGACGGGCGGGCTCTTCCCCAGACTCCAATTCTCGGGCCCTGGACTCTCGGCCTGGCGCCGCTGAGAGCCCAGCGCCCGGGTTCCTAGTGCCTATGGCAGGGGTCTGCAACCTTTAAGACAAAAAGAGCCACTTGGACCCGTTTCCGAAGAAAAAAAACCTGGGAGCCGCAAAACCATTGCGACATTTAAAACAAATATAACACTGCATATATTGTTTCTTACCTTAATGTCCGATCTGACAGCGGGCGGGAAGGTGACGTCGGGACGGTGCGTGACTAACGCACACACCGCCCCCATGTGACATCACAGCCAGTACAGCGCCCGCCACAGTGGGGAGTGTTGGGGCGCACAATGCGCCTCCTCCCCTCGCTAGTATCCGCCCCGGAGCCGCGGCAAAGGTGTAAAAGAGCCACATGCGGCTCCGGAGCCGCGGGTTGCAGACCCCTGGCCTATGGTTAAGATGGCCCTGCGTGTGGTCTTCCATGTAGATTAAAGCCCCAGGACTTCCCATGGAGGTTAAGGCTAACCATGGCTGCTGTACTAATCAGGATGGCTGTGCCCTTCCCTTGGTATCTGCAGTGATATGCTGGGTTTAGCAAGTAGGAGAGTTCATGTCCCACTTGTGGGTTCCTGTAGACACCTGGATGGCCACTTTGAGAACAGAATGCTGGCCAATAATGCTTAGTTTGATCCAGTAGGCTCTTTTTATGTTGTTTAGAAATTATCCATGGCATTTACTTTCATTGCTAGCAAACTACAACCAGAGAACAGACAATTCTGTTCCTTCCATGCAAGAATCACTCCTCTTCCTTCCTTCAACAAATCTTCACACAATCAAGGTCCTTTTTATGACTTTCTTGTTCCAGGCAATCTCTTTTTGGCTGTTTTCATAATGGCTTAATTTGACTCAGCCAAGGAATTTGTTTTCAGTACAAAAACTGAGTCCAGAAATATCAGAAGAAAAGTACCTGTGGACATATGTCCAATGCCTCTCCCTTGCCACTGACCAACTGCAGGCTCCTCCTTTCAAACACACTTCAAGTTTAGGAAGCAGTGGCGTAGCGTGGGTTGTCAGCACCCGGGGCAAGGCAAGTAATTTGCGCCCCCTAACCCGTGGATTTGCGCCCCCTAACCCGTGGATTTGCCCTAACGCCAGATGTTGCGCCCGGTGCGGCCGGCCCCCCCTGCACCCCCCACGCTACGCCACTGTTAGGAAGTGCTTGCCTTTGAACACATGCTTTGGCGTGATTTTCATTATGCAGAGCTGAGCCTATGAGGCTTCCCCGCCACATTCTTGGCTTGCCTTTTCGTGTGTGTGTGTGTGTGTGTGTGTGTGTGTAAGTAAGTAAGACACACACATAATACATGCACACATAAAGCTTTATAGGACCAAACCAGGACTTTGAATTGAGCCTGGTAACTGATTAGTAGCCAGTGCAGTGAGGCCAGAATCTGTAGAGCATGCACAGACCCTCTGGTCCCAGTCAATAACCTGGCTGCTGAATTCTGCACTCGCTCTAGTTTCCGAATTGTCTTCAGACGCAGCCCCATGTATAATGCATTGCAGTAATCTAACCTACAGGTTACCGGAGAACAGAAAAGAAGCTGGACTCTCACTGTTGAGATGGGGTTGCAGCTGGGCCACCAGCCAAAGCTGATGCAATGCAGTCTGTGCCACTGAGTCTCCTTATGGCTCCGGTGACAGAAATGGACCCCAAAGTTCCCCAAGCTGTGCAGCTGCTCCTTTAAGGGGAGGGCAGCCCCTTCCAGAACATGTTCTAGGGCGTAGGAGATGGTGAATTTCCTTGTTTAAGGCTTCCTTCTGTTCATGCCAGCACTGGATGCATCTCTCAAATTTCCTGTAACAATATAAAATGATAAAAGAACAAGAAAAAACAGAAATAAGTTCCATAGTATATGTTACAAAAACTTTTTCAATTTATTACATAAAAGCAAGGCAACAATTAAAGTAATCTGGAAATAATTTTAATTACATAAAATAATCTGAACAATTACATAAACATTCGAATGTGCACAATCGAGACCTGCGGCAGAACATTGTGGTATGGAAGACTCTCGTTCAGCCAGACCCTTTCCCAGGGTGTGCCATTCCATCTACCCCATTTTTCAGCCCTCCCCCCAAGAATCAATTGGCATTCCCTGCCCACTGAGCAGGCTCAGATCCCATTAGCCTGTTTGGGGGGTCCCTCCTTAGGATTTTCCCTCCCAAATCTTTTTTGTAATGCAGCAGACCTATGCGTTTCCTCCGAGTCAGCAGGCTCCTCCTTCTTGTTCCTAGATGCTTCTTGTTCCAGCATTCTCCTCTGAAGTTCTGAAATGCTGATGATAACTCAACAAGCACACTGGGCCACAGTTAGGAAATTGCTGTCCTGGACTCCTTTGGGAGGAAGGCAATATATAAATTTAATAATTAAATAAATGCAGTCAGTTTGCTCCTGTTGCTGTTCTGGTACTGGGAGATAAGGCACGGCTTGCCTAAGCACTACGTGCAAAGCTAGGCTCCAAACAAACGACGATGTAACCAGGGGTTGTTCTTTGCTTCCTACTTGTGGTTTGAATGGGGGAGACAAACCCTCCATGTAGCACTAAGCCAAGCCATGGCTTAGCTCCAGGTCGCACGACTGCAGCTTTGTAGCTGTGCACTAGCACGCTTGTTTGGCCATTGCTACTGTCCCAGGTCATGGTGGTTTGCAAGGTGACACCTTTAGCACACGTGCCCTGCAGGCTGCTTTGGCTTTAGAAAGACTGGACCTTGATTACACCCTTGCAACTTCATTCCCCACTTAGATTCAGGCTGCCTGACTGTGATTATTTCTTATTTCAATAATGGGCACAACCCTTCTGGAACTTTCCTGCATACAAACTCCAGTGTAAAGAGAAGCTGTAAGCGGGTTGTGTCTTCAGTTTCTATTCTGGCAAATAAACATTCAGACTAATGACTGATTTGACATATTGGTTGATACAGGTGCACTGATTCCCTCTATGCCGAATGTGGATTTCTTTCATGTTAATTATTTTTTGCCTCAACTGAGTTGATTCTAGGATATTTAATATTGAATCCATTTATGCCAATGCGAGTTTTGCCTTGGAATCATGGATTCTCAGAGGTGTGTGGTGTGGCTAAAACACAGACACGGGCATGAATAAATTGAACTCAAAGCAGAACTGAAAACAAATTCACCTCCAGATACATTTATAGGTTAATATTCACTACTGGAGTCATCTGGGTTTTTGCTTCTCTTTTTTTTTTTTTTTTTTTTTTGCATCATACTTTTTTATTGAGATTATACAAAAAGAAAAAACACGGACAAAGAAAAAGGAGAGAAGGTAACAATAAGAATACATATAAATACTCAAAGTCCAACCTAAGTGTATCTTATAATACATTAACATATAGAGTATACTTTGTTTACTTAAATTATTATTTCCCTTCCCTCGACTATACAAAAAAAGAAACTGGTTTACCACATATTTCTAACAAACCATAATATACTACACTCTTTCAGACCTGGGACTCCCCTCCACCCTTTTGGTAAGTATCAAACATGTTCCATACTCCCGTACTTATTTTTCACAAATCAAATTTAGTCGCTAGTAAATTTTTCCTATCCCCACCAGTGCTTTATAGATTTGTTCCTATATAATTCCAATATTTACTCCAATTTTTCTGAAATTTCTGTTCGTCTTGATCTCGAATTTTAACTGTTAACCTATCCAACTCGGCATAATTTATCATTTTGGCCTGCCAATCACTTAAACTGGGTATATTTTCCACTTTCCAATTTTGCGCCAATATAATTCTTGCTGCGGTGGTGGCGTAAAGAAATATGGTCTTATCTTCTTTTTTAATTTCTTTGCCCATCAGTCCCAACAAAAAGGCTTCAGGTCTTTTGGGAAAGGTGTATTTAAATATTTTTTTAAGCTCATTATAAATAATTTCCCAAAAGCCTTTCACCTTGTTACAACGCCACCACATGTGATAAAGATTACCCTCCACCTCGCCACATTTCCAGCATTTGTTGTTCTGTAGCCTATACATTTTGGCCAGCTTCACCGGTGTATGGTACCATCTGTATAACATCTTCCAAATATTCTCTCTCAATGCCGTACAGGCCGTAAATTTTATGGTACTATTCCACAGTTCCGACCACCTTACAAAATCAATATTATACCCAAAGTCAATGGCCCATTTAATCATTGCCTCCTTGACCTCCTCATCTTTTGTCTGCCACTCCAATAAGATCTCATATATTTTAGACAATGTTTTGTTCTTGCTATCTATAACCTCTACGTTAAATTTTGATTTTTTATCATCAAAGCCTAAACTCTTTTTGTCTTCTTTTAACAAGTCATGCACTTGATGATATTGCAACCAACCCGTGAGTAGGCTTTGTATCTCTTCGTAGGGTCTAAGTTTGGGCCCTTGATCTGTTTTTCTTAGAAGATCTTCATATGTCGCATTGTTCCCTTCCATATTTAATTTCTTAACCGTTAGAACCTCTATTGGTGAGATCCACCAGGGGGTTTTCCTTTCAAGGAGGTTTTTATTCCTTTCCCACACCTGGTAGATTGGTCCCCTGAAAATATGGTTTAAGAAGCTCCTGTGTACCTTCACCTTCCCGTACCACAGGTACGCGTGCCACCCGTACCTATTATCATAGCCTTCCAGATCCAGTATATCTCTGTTCTCTAGTTTTATCCATTCCTTTATCCAGAGTAGGCACGCTGATTCATAATATAAACTCAAATCTGGAAGGGAAAAGCCCCCTCTTTCTTTTTTATCTATTAGTATTTTCATTTTTATCCGTGGTCTTTTCCCTTGCCAGATGTATTTCGCTAAGGCTCTTTGCCACTCTTTACACTGTTTTATACCTTTAAGTATTGGGATAGTTTGAAACAGGAACAACATTCTGGGTAAAATATTCATTTTTACTACTGCTATCCTTCCTAAGAAGGAGAGTTTCAGTCTTCCCCAGATTTCCATATCTTTCTTTATATTCTTCCAGGTGACTTCATAATTATCCTTGTACAGATTTAAGTTTTTAGCCGTAATCCAAATTCCTAAATATTTCACTTTCTTAACTGCCGTGATTCCTACCCTTTGTTCTAGATCAATCGTTTCCTCCTTTGTTAAATTTTTAACCAACATTTTGGTTTTATCTTTATTTACCTTGAGCCCTGCAACCGCTCCGAATTCTTCAATTATTTGTAAAGCTTCTTTAGTACTCTTCTGTGGGTCTTCTAGGGTTAGTACAATGTCATCTGCAAAAGCTTTTATTTTGATTTCTCTCTTTCCTACCCTGATCCCTTTAACTTCTGTAGCCTCCCTTAATCTTTCATTAAGTATCTCCAATACTGTTATAAATAATAGAGGAGACAGGGGGCAGCCTTGTCTCGTTCCTTTATATATACTGAAGTAATCTGTTGTAGTGCTATTTATTACCAATTTTGCCTTTTGCTCCTTATATATTGCTTCTATACCTCTCCTAAATTTTTCTCCCATTCCCATTCCTTCCAGGCTTTTGCTTAGGAAGTCCCACGAGATGTTATCAAATGCCTTTTCGGCGTCTACAAATATTAATGCCGCCTGTCTATCTATTTTCATGTCCAAGTATTCGATAATATTTATCAAATTCCTCACATTTTCCCTTAATTGCCTCCCTGGAAGGAAGCCTGTTTGGTCTTTATGTATTCTCTTATTTAATACCTTTTTCAATCTTTCTGCCATTACAGCTGCGAATATTTTATAATCGTTATTTAATAATGAAATTGGCCTGTAGTTCTTGACGTCCAAAGTATCAACATCTTTTTTTGGGATTAACGTGATATATGCTTCCTTCCAGGTATTGGGGATCCTTCCTTCTTTTAGTATATTATTCATCACCTCACCTAACACTGGGGATAGTTGGTTGCTTAGTGTTTTATAGTATTTTGCCGGAAGGCCATCCGGCCCCGGCGCTTTCCCACTTTTCATCTTTCTAATAACTTTCTCTATCTCCTCTTGTGTAATTGCCTGATCTAGTGTCTCTTTTTCTTCATTTAAAATTGGTTTTAAGTGGTATTTTTGCAAGAAGCTGTCTATTTCTTGTTCTGTTTCTTTTCCTTTTTTATATAGATCCTTGTAAAATTTTTGAAATATCCTTTTTATTTCTTTTGGTTCTTCCACAATTCTTTCTCCCTCTCTTATCTTATTAATAGTATTTTGTTTCCTCCTTTCTCTTATTTGCCACGCCAAATACTTGCCTATCTTATTTGCTGACTCAAAGTTTTTCTGGTTCATCATTTTAATTTTCCATTCTATTTCTTGATTAATTATCATGGAAAATTTGGCTTGTAATATCTTTAAATTCTGTTTTGCGATCTCATCACTAGGGTTGTCAATTAATTTTCTTTCATTTTCCATAATTTGTGTTAGAACCTGTTCTTTCTTTGACTCCTTTTCTTTCCTTAATTGGCTATTTTTCTGAATCAAGAACCCCCTCATCACAGCCTTTCCTGCGTCCCATACCGTCCCTATTTCAGTTTCCCCATTTAGGTTCCATCTAAAGTAATCGTTTATAGTTTCTATAGCCTTATTTACAATCTTCTGGTCATTAAATAAAAATTCATTCATTCTCCATCTTCCTGTTTTGAGGTCTTTACCCCTTAATTCCATGAAGACCGCATTATGGTCAGAGATAGTTCGTGGGAGAATCTCAGACTTAACTAGGTTCTGTATCAATTCCTTCGATATCCAAATATTATCTATTCTCCCCCAACTCTGATTTGGGTTTGAGAAAAAAGTATATTGTTTTGTCGTGGGGTTTTTATATCTCCATGCATCGTTTAGTCCTAGGTTATTTACCATATCAAAGAAAGATCGAGGTAGCTTGCCTTGGTTCTTCTCCTGGGATTTTGTTAATCTATCTAAATTTGGGGAAACCACCCCATTAAAGTCTCCCATCAATATTATTTTTTGATCCATCCACTCCATCAACTTATTGTCTAACTCTAAATAGAAGGCTGACTTTTTGTTATTTGGTGCGTATATTCCAACTACTATTATTTTTTCTCCATGAAACACCATCTGAACTACTATCAATCTTCCTTCTTCATCTTTGTACAATAACTGTGGATTGAATTTTTCCTTTATATATATAACCACCCCTCTTTTTTTAACCTTATCCGAAGCTACAAAATCCATTCCTAGTTTCTTGTTCTTCAATACCCTCTTATGTTTGTTCACTACATGAGTCTCTTGTAGGCAAATTAGGTCACAGTTCTTTTTTAATAGTATATGTACAATCTGGTTCCTTTTATTTTTATTGTTCAACCCATTCACATTCCAGTTTAGTATTTTTAAGGTCATCTGTTAACTAGTTTTAGCTTCTCAAATCTCGATAGAGTCTACTGTTCTCTTTCTTCTACTTCTTCCTTTTCCTCTACTGAGCTCTCCCTTCTTTCTTCTTCTTCGCTCCTTTCACCCTCCCCCTCCTCCCCTTGCTGCTCCTCTACCTCTTCCTCCCCCATCATCTTGCCCAAATCCTTCTCATATCTCCTTGCAAATTTTTGCAGTTCTAGAGTAGTGGACAGTTTGAACCTTTTTTCCTTAAAGTGAAATGAAATACCTTCTGGGAACTCCCATCTGTACAATATCCCGTTTTTTTTCAATTGGTTTGTTAATTTTTTATAAGGCTCTCTCCTTCGAAGAAATCTCGAAGGAATCTCTTTAAAGATAATAATTAGGTTTCCCTCGATATATAACCTTTTGATGAAGTTTTGTTTCAGTATTTCATTTCTTATCTCAAAAGAATTAAACATGGCTATTACATCTCCTGGTAATTTTTTTTCTTTGGCTTTAGCCGATTTTGCTCTTATTCGGAAAGTGTTTATCAAGTGATGATTTATCTCTTCTTCCTTCCTGCCTAACCAAATTGCCAATTCTTTCACCACTTTAGCCCTGATATTCTCATTTAGCTTTTCCGGTATACCTCTGAATTTTAAATTGGCTTGATTTTGTCTCATCTGTGTCATAGCCATGTTGTCCAACAATTCTTCCTGTATCTTTCCTAATTCCTTAATTTCTACTCTCATCCTGTCCACTTCCTTCTTACTGTCTTTCGTATCTTTTTGCACCCTTTTCATTGAATCCTCAAGGGTTTTTGCTCTTACCGATAGGTCCTTAACCTTTCCTGTCAATTCTCCCACCACCCCCTCCAGTTTCTTATCTATGATGTTTTGTACTTCTATTAACTTTTTTTCAATATATTGTTCATTATTTTTAAATTCTTTTCTTATTTCTGCCATCAAGGTATCATAGTCTCTAATTTCTCTTGTATCTTTGCCTTCTTCTTGTCTTGATGGCCTCCTTTCCGCTGGTGTTGCCAGACCCTTTTTCGATCCATTTGGCATCTTGTCTGCTTAAAGTTGTTTCTCCTTTAACTCCAAGAAGATTAGTTAACCAGATAACAGACAGTCTTTACCCACGATTTAGCTACTTAGTCAATAGAGTGGAGGAAGTGGTGTTAGAATAGAACTACCACTGAATGGTAACCTGTACTTTAGCCTTTAATACCTTTAATACCTTGGGAGTGAAAATGTAGTGAGGACCTCAAACCACAAAGGCAGAATGGTACGTTCAAAGAAAACAATAGACTCCTGCAAAAACGTGTTCTCTTTAAGTTGAAAGCTGGGTTCAGTCCTCCCCAGTTTTCCCTTATTCAAAGGTTTGGTATAAGATTTGGTATGTCTCTTTAAATCCTATCAATGGAGGACAGAGGCATTATTCAATTTCAAATGCAAACGCTATATAGCGGAGGTGTGGTATGTCTCTTTAAATCACAGAGGTAAAGGACAAAGGCGTTGCTCCATTTGAATCAAAGACGCTGTAAAGCAGAGTACCAAAACTAAGTCCCAAGCCGTTTGCTTCTTCCCCTGCAAACGCTATATAGCGGAAGTTTGGTGTGTCTCTTTAAATCATAGAGGTAAAGAACACATGCGTTACTCCATTTGAATCAAGGACGCTGTAGAGCAGAGTATCAGAACTAAATCCCAGGCCGTTTTGCTTCCTCCCCTGCTTCCTCCAGCAGAGCGCTCACGTAGAGATTCCAAACAAAAACTTTCTTTCTACAGTTTCTGTCCTTTGCCCCTACGTGATTAATATTAGGATTAAGAGAGGAAGCCTGGGTTCCGCTCAGCCGATAAAGTACTCCCCTCCTATACACCGCCTTAAGAAAGTTTGTATCCAGCTATGAGCAGTTAAGAGCAAAAGGTGAGTCTGTGGAGCCCCCCCAACCTGTTATAACATTCTCCGTCCCAGTATGTTAGGGGTGCTCCTTCTCTTTTCTCTATATTTTAGTCCATCAAGAAATCTCGTTGTTACTTTACCTCTGACTCCTTGTACTTCGTGTCTGAGGTCTCTCCTCCACTCTCACTTAGCGGTGAAGCTTCAGATCTTTTCTTCTCCACCAGCCTTCTGTTGTACTCTCTTTACCCCTTACCGCCGGTGGTGGATTCCTCCTCCTTTCATCTATATCTGGTCTCCGCTGGGTTCTTATCACAAAATATCTTTCCAGTCTTTACTCCTTTGTTTCTCAATATTATCCAGTTATTTCCCACTGCTTCTCCGCAATGGCCAGCAGCAATTTCCCAGCTTTTCTGCTGCTGTTGGAGGTCCGCCGCTTTCCCTCGGAGCCTGAGGCTTCACAATATGGAGTCTGTTGCTTCCCCTTCACGCTGCGGCTCCAGCCCTGTTAAACGCCGGCAACACGGGCGAGCACACGCAGCCACGCTGGGTACCTCGTCCCACAGGATATTCCACCTGTGGTTTCGGGGTTCACGGAGCCCTCGTGACCCCTCCAAGACTCCGTATTGTTCGAGACCTCCCCTGAGGGTTGCCTCGCGCTCCTTCCCGCGGCCGCGGCGTCCCGGAAGTCCTGGGTTTTTGCTTCTCAGTGCACTTTGCAATGATATTGTAGTCTGCTTTTAATCAGCTACTAGGGATGGGGGAATCTGCATATTTCTAGAGTGTTAAAAAGTATTCATTGGAGATCAAAATTATTTAATCATGTGATAAGAGTATTGTCATGGACTTGTTCAATGCAGAGGAATGGTGGGAGGAACCAGCTTGGGACCCACCAAAGGAAGAAGGCTAAGAGCCTGGGTGGTAGGATGTTGATGAGTGGTCAGAGGTGGAAGAGGGAGAAGATTGGGAGGAGGTGTTGGAAGCTGAAGAAGTAACGGGGTTAGTGAGCTGGGAGAGTCTGTGGCGGAGAAAAGTCCAGAATCAGAGGCTGAAGCTGAAGCAGGTGGGTTGGAGGAGGGAGGCCAAGAGGCAGAGATGAATCAGGCCAGATGAAGAGTCACAGGTGTCTCCCCCTCCTGCTGCAACCAGCTCCCCTCCCCTCTTGTCTCCCAGAACTAGAAGAGGGCTGAAATGGGTGGAGGAGAGGTCGGCTGCACACAGACATAGTTTCTGATTGCTTGGAAAAGGCCCTGCAGAGGAGGGGACTTGGACAGTTGTGGGGAGGTGGGGACTTTCAGTCTCAGCAACTGATTCATGGGGTCAGACCTGCTGGGGATGAGCTGCTGTGCTCATTAGGCCTGACACTCAGCCAAGTCTGCGAAGATCGTGCTTTTGCTACTAAACAGTGTGATTAACTGCTGGCTCACTCTTGATGTCTATCTAAAATTGAATATATTGTAATAGATCAATGGTGCTAAATGTTTAGGTTTAGTAAATATTAGGATTTAATTAGAACTTTTATGTTATAACTGGGATATGTTGTAAGACAATCTCAATGCGTATTAGAAGGGGATTATGTAATGGGTTTGAGTTGTTTAATTAGTGTTTATGTGTACAGACTGTTTGCCAGACTCCTGAGAATGTAATCAAGATCCATGTGTATTGGAATGTGTGGACCTCCTTCTGAGCATCAGCGTTTAACATGTGAAGAGCGTCAAAAGAACTGACCATTAGAAGGCAAATGAATAAAAGAGGTTTAATTGATAGGAACAGCAGGGTTAGGAGAGATGCCTTGGCCTTGAGTGCAGCACTGCTGGGGGGGGGGGAAGCCCCTCAAGAGATGACCGTGTTGCAAGATTTGGACTCCACGTAAACTCAAGTGTAAATGAGTGAATAAATCATATTTCTTAAAGCTACAACAATCCCCACCACGTCATTTGAACCCATTCACTGGTCCTTGTCTCTTGAAGTCCTTGTCTCATGAGCACTGGAAATTAAAAGTGGCTCATTGTCTAAGTGCTAGCATTTCAAATATTTGAATATGGCTATTTCAATTGGCTCTTAATAATCTTTTCTCCAGACTGAAGATACCAAACTTCTTAAACCTTTCCGCATAGGACTCATTTTCTAGGGCCCTTGCCACCTTGGTTGCCTTACTTTGGGCACATTCCAGTCTGTCAATGTCCTTTCTTAAACTGGACACAGTGTTCTTGTTGAAGTCTGACCAAAGGAGAATGAAGTGGCTTTCTGCCTCACTTTCTGCCATTTGTACACTGGGTCTCTGTTGATGCAGCTTAGAATTGCATTACACCTTTTTTGCTGCTGCATTGCACTGCTGACTCATGTTTAGCTTGTGGTCTACTAAAAGCCCCAGATCTTTTTCACATGCACTGCTTTTGAGCCAGGAGTCACCCATTCTATTTTTGGATCTGAATCTTCCTGCCTAAATGCAGAGCTTTTCATTTATATCTGTTGAAATTCATTTTGCTCTGGCCCAATTCAAAATCATGTCAAAATCCTTTTGGGTCCTGTTTCTTCTTTCTTCCGATATATTTGCTATCCTGCGCATGGTGTCATCTGAAAATTTGATTAGCATCCCCTCCATTCCATCATCCAAATTATTTATAAAGATGCTTACCATTACCAGGTCTGGGACAGGTCTGTGGCACCTCACCTGTTACTTCTCTCCTGGTTGATGTGAACCGGTGGCTAACATACCTGGAATTAGAATCATAGAATCATAGAATCATAGAATCATAGAGTTGGAAGAGACCACAAGGGCCATCGAGTCCAACCCCCTGCCAAGCAGGAAACACCATCAGAGCACTCCTGACATATGGTTGTCAAGCCTCTGCTTAAAGACCTCCAAAGAAGGAGACTCCACCACACTCCTTGGCAGCAAATTCCACTGTCAAACAGCTCTTACTGTCAGGAAGTTCTTCCTAATGTTTAGGTGGAATCTTCTTTCTTGTAGTTTGGATCCATTGCTCCGTGTCCGCTTCTCTGGAGCAGCAGAAAACAACCTTTCTCCCTCCTCTATGTGACATCCTTTTATATATTTGAACATGGCTATCATATCACCCCTTAACCTCCTCTTCTCCAGGCTAAACATGCCCAGCTCCCTTAGCCGTTCCTCATAAGGCATCATTTCCAGGCCTTTGACCATTTTGGTTGCCCTCCTCTGGACACGTTCCAGTTTGTCAGTGTCCTTCTTGAACTGTGGTGCCCAGAACTGGACACAGTACTCCAGGTGAGGTCTGACCAGAGCAGAATACAGTGGCACTATTACTTCCCTTGATCTAGATGCTATACTCCTATTGATGAGGCCCAGAATTGCATTGGCTTTTTTAGCTGCCGCGTCACACTGTTGGCTCATGTCAAGTTTGTGGTCAACCAAGACTCCTAGATCCTTTTCACATGTACTGCTCTCAAGCCAGGTGTCACCCATCTTGTATTTGTGCCTCTCATTTTTTTTGCCCAAGTGCAATACTTTACATTTCTCCCTGTTAAAATTCATCTTGTTTGTTTTGGCCCAGTTCTCTAATCTGTCAAGGTCGTTTTGAAGTGTGATCCTGTCCTCTGGGGTGTTAGCCACCCCTCCCAGTTTGGTGTCATCTGCAAATTTGATCAGGATGCCCTTGAGTCCATCATCCAAGTCGTTGATAAAGATGTTGAATAAGACCGGGCCCAGGACAGAACCCTGTGGCACCCCACTAGTCACTCTTCTCCAGGATGAAGAGGAACCATTGATGAGCACCCTTTGGGTTCGGTCAGTCAGCCAGTTACAAATCCACTAAGTGGTAGCATAGTCAAGACCGCATTTTACCAGCTTCTTTACAAGAATATCATGGGGCACCTTGTCAAATGCCTTGCTGAAATTGTTTGCCAACCAGCTAAGAATGCACTTATGAATGGTCCATATTTTACCAGCTTGTCATCAAGACTACCATTGTGGACTTTGCTGAAAGCCTTCCTGAAGTTAAAATGTCTAGAGCATTTCCCTGAAGGCTAATAACTCTGTCAAAAGAAGGCAAACAGGTCAATCTGGCCTGACATGCTGGTTCTTAGTGATCAGTCCCGTCCCCCCCATGCACATGGATGGACTGGTTAATTATCTGTTCTAGAACTTTTCTAGGTTGGTCCTGCTGCCGCCAAGGCAACTCTGTTGGCCCTGTTTCTGACCATCCATGCATTGGAGGGATCTGTAATTGGGAGTGCAGGACGCAGGTGGGCTTCCTCCACCTTGATGTGGATGCCAGATTCCACATGTTGAAGGGAGTCTACGTGTATAGAGCTTGCTTCCCACTATAGACATTGACCCTCAGCACAAGGAAGGGGGGCTCACACACCACAGTGAGAGATAACGCTGGTGTTTGTGATTACTCTTTGCACGATTTGCATGTCCCAATTCATCTCAAAATTCATAGGTGGGTTTGAGATTGAAGCTATTGTGTCTTTATCGCCATAGGTGGTGGCTTTAGGAGAAGTCCCTGATGGCACAGTGGTCACAGTCATGGCTGGGAATGATGAAAATTATTCTGCAGAGCTGAGGAATGCGTCTGCCGTAATGAAGAATCAAGTGGCACGCTTTAATGACCTGAGATTCGTTGGCAGAAGCGGAAGAGGTACATCATTTTATTATTATGCATTTATTCTATCAACAAATATAAAGCCCCAATTTGAAAATGTTTCCACACAAAAATACTGATTATTTTATAAACAAATCATGCTCAGCCTTTCATTTGTAAGATAAATGCTGGTTTGCAAAATTCTGTATTTATTCAGACTACGTTGCCATTCTAGGGTACAAAGCACACATGCCCCACCCAAACTACTTGTTTTTATGATATCTGGATTTTGGAAAGAAATATTTCAAAATAGTTCTAATTTTGTTGGTACCAACAAATGGGTGGTAGTACAGAAGCATGAAGGGACACGGGTGGCGCTGTGGGTTAAACCACAGAGCCTAGGACTTGCTGATCTGAAGGTCGGCGGTTCGAATCCCTGCAATGGGGTGAGCTCTCATTGTTCGGTCCCAGCTCCTGCCCACCTAGCAGTTCAAAAGTACATCAAAGTGCAAGTAGATAAATAGGCAGCACTTCGATGGGAAGGTAAACAGCGTTTCCGTGCACTGCTCTGGTTCCCCAGAAGCGGCTTAGTCCTGCTGGCCACATGACCCGGAAGCTGTACGCCGGCTCCCTCGGCCAATAAAGCGAGATGAGCGCCGCAACCCCAAAGTCGGTCACGACTGGAACTAATGGTCAGGGGTCCCTTTACCTTTACCTTTACAGAAGCATGAAGGAATTTCTGTTGTGGAATAGAGGCAAATGAAGTTCACTTTAAAGTTAATGGTATTGAGAAAAAGAATATGTTTCATCTTAGCTGTGCAGCCAAGTCCTCAGCATATTTACCTGAGTTCTCTCTCAAGGAAGCATCAAAGGATTCTGAGATTCTAGTCTTGATAGTGAAGCAGCTGCCGGGGCTCTTGCAGGAAGCATTTTAATATGATGTTGCCTAGTTTCAGGATTAGGTTGGATGTTTGTAAATGAAGCCCCCTAGTTAAAAAACAACAAGGCTTTAGCAATCCAAACCAAAATCCTCTTGAATTTTAATTTCACCTGTAAATAAGCCTGGGCCATTCCCTCCCTTTCTTCTTTTTCTACAATATGTCTTCCAGCAGCAGTGATGGGGAGGCCTGCCCCAAAGCCTTGCCAGCAAAAAGTTCCCAGCATTTAAGCACAAATTCGACCCACAGCTGTGAGGCATTCATGAGCTTTTTTGCGGAGAAAGTCCTGTTGCTCCCCCGTGACCTCCCTGCCAATTTAGATACAGTGACTGAACTGGAGGCCCCTCGACTGACTTCAGGTCCAGTGTTGGACCATTTTGATCGGATACTCCCTACTGATGTGGATAGATTCCTCCAAGTTAGTAGGCCCACCACCTGCCTCCTTGATCCGTGCCCGTCTTGGCTGATTAGGGAGTGTCCAGATGTTGCGCGGACCCCCCTGGTTGAAATTATCAATTTGTCCCTTGACATGGGGACATTCCCAGGGGAACTGAAGGAAGCAGTGGTGTGTCCACTCTTAAAGAAAACTTCATTAGATCCCTTAGACCTATCCAATTACCGCCCAGTTTCAAATCTTCCATACCTGGGTAAGGTAATTGAGAGAGCGGTTGCTGAACAGCTTGGTAGGTTTCTGGAGGAAACATCGGCATTAGATCCATTTCAGTCCGGTTTCCGTCCTGGTTTTGGGACGGAGACGGCTCTGGTTGCCCTAACAGATGATATCCGTAGACAACTGGATCGAGGCGGGTCAGGACTGCTGATCCTTTTAGATTTGTCAGCAGCCTTTGACATAGTCGATCATGATCTTCTGGACCACCGCCTCGCAGACGTGGGGATACAGGGCATAGCCCGTAACTGGTTGTGCTCTTTTGTCTCTAGTCGGGGACAGAGGGTGGCACTAGGGAGGGAAATGTCGTCGCGCCACTCCTTGGTGTGTGGAGTGCCGCAGGGCGCAATTCTCTCCCCGATGCTTTTTAACATCTTTATGCGCCCCCTTGCCCAGATTATCCAGAGCTTTGGGCTGGGCTGTCACCAATATGCTGATGACACTCAGCTCTATCTGCTGATGGATGGCCACACCGACTCGGCCCCGAACACACTGACCAGATGCTTGGAAGCTGTGGCTGGATGGTTTCGTGGGAGCCGATTGAAACTAAATCCTTCAAAGACAGAGGTCCTATGGCTAGGTCGGGATGGCATGGGGATGAGGGACCAACTCCCTTCTCTTGCGGGGGCCCAATTAGTGCCATTGCCTTCCGTTAAGAGTTTGGGTGTAATCCTTGACGCCTCCCTTTCCATGGAGGCGCAAGTTACAGCAACAGCCAAGGCGACATTTTTCCACCTTCGCCACATCAAGCAGTTGGTCCCTTACCTTTCCCGCCCCGACCTGGCCTCAGTGATCCATGCGACGGTTCATCTCCAGGCTTGACTACTGTAATTCGCTCTGCGCGGGGCTGCCCTTGAAGCTGTCCCAGAAACTCCAGCGGGTGCAGAATGCTGCAGCGAGGCTCCTCACGGGGTCTCTTCCATGGAAGCATATTCACCCAGTGCTTTTCAAGCTGCACTGGCTCCCGGTGGAGTACAGGGTCAGATTTAAGGTGCTGCTTTTGACCTTTAAAGCCCTTCACGGCCTAGGACCCTCGTACCTACGGGACCGCCTCTCCTGGTATGCCCCACGGAGAGCCTCAAGGTCCATAAATAACAACACGCTAGTGGTCCCAGGCCCTAAGGAAGTTAGATTGGCTTCAACCAGAGCCAGGGCCTTTTCAACACTGGCTCCAGCCTGGTGGAACACTCTGTCTCGTGAGACCAGGGCCCTGCAGGATCGGATTTCTTTCCGCAGGGCCTGTAAGACAGAGTTGTTCCGCCTGGCCTTTGGCTTGGAGCCAATTTGATTCCCTGCCTCCCTCTCTTTCTTTTTCTTTTCCTTCTCCTCCTGCAATGAGGCTACATTTTAATATTTTAATGTTCCATTATTTTAATGTTGTATTTTATTTTTGTTTTTAAGTTGTAATCATTCTTCTTGTTTTTATTATTGCTTGTAAGCTGCTTTGAGCCCAGCCTTAGCTGGGGAGGGCGGGGTATAAATAAATAATAATAATAATAATAATTATTATTATTATTATTATTATTATTATTATTATAAAGAGACTTGGGAAATACAATTTGCTGTGACTTTGAGCTCCTTTGCGAAAGGTCCAGAAGCACAGAAAAACTACAATTCCCAGGGCACCTCCTGCTGGCAATGCTTTCATGCCTAATAAAGAGCCAGGTAACAGCTCTCCTTGCTGTGCTCTCTCTACTCCATTACTAGTAATGGAAGTTTTAGGCCAAAGGAAGGGAGAAGGGGCACCTATCAGAGAGGGAGAGCACCTGCATGGAAAGCTGGACATGCTGACGGGGTGGCATCCTAAACAGCATCCTACAGACAAAAACAGGGACACAATTGTTCTCATTCCAGAGACATCACCTATCACCATGACATGATGCTGAAACCTCTAACGTCAGCAGCCACTGTGTATGGAACAGCAGGCTGTGTGCTGTGTGTTGTTGTATTGAAGAGTGTGCATTGTCTTGTATGTGTGCCTAAAAGCAAGATGCGTCTCTCCCTTCTGAGAGATTTAATTGCTAGGGACCTGGGAAGGGGGCTGAATTTGAATAGCAACTATACATATTAACAAAAAACAAGGCAACTCCAAAAGCTAAAATTAGAGATAGTGATTTTCCAAGACCAGGAAATGGGGGATGTTCAGCTACAAAAGGACAGTTGAAGACAAGGGTGCCAACTTGAATAAAATATTGGGGAGGCCCAGGTAAGCCCTGCCCCACATAGTCAACCACAAGGTGTGCAGCACACACCCCATTTAAATGGCAATGTCCATCAACTTTGGGGGCTGCTTGACTCCTCAAATATTGTATGGGGGGGGGGGGCAAAGCGTCCTTGGCCCCTAGGAGTTGGCTCCTATGGTCAAAGAGTGGAATGTTCCAAATTTTCTGAAATTTTAGTTCACCTCTCAGAAAAATGCATGAGTTTCCTCCAAGCCCATTCCAAACTGAGGTGGGGAGATTTTGCTTATCTCTAAAATTATGTTATTTTTATTTAGCATTGGGTCTGTCTGATCCTGTGCTTACTGAGACTGAAAAGCTGTTGTAGGTTTCAATAAACTTTGGATCAGGTTCCATACATAGTACAGTTGCTAAATTAGTGAGAATCAAGTATTGTTTACTCTAGAATGGAAATGAATATGACTTTCTAGTTCCCAGAAGATTCAGCTCTGAAGTTTCCTCTGCCCTTTAAAGATGTCTCTGTAATATGAAATTTAGTCTCCAGTCGTAAAAACTTTTTATAGCAATAGAAAGACTGAAGAGAATTTCCACTGAAAATCCCTGTAACTGCTTCAAAATTGAAATTAGTGACTAAATAGATGTTTGAAACAATGCTGATTTACATTTTTTAAAAATACAGAAATCCCCAAAGCAAAATGAGTTTGCTAGCTATATGAGGTTTAAGTAAGTCAAAATATATTAATTTGTTCAATATTTTGTCAGTTGTAGCACAAGCAATAACTTATGCCACAATAAATCTTTGGCATCCTGATGTGATGCTAGCCGGGCAGAGCTGGGTTGCTCCATCCCATTTCTCTCTCAGGCAGGAAAAACCGAAAAACCTTTTTCCAGACTTGGATTCTTGCTTGTTCTGCTGTTACCCAAGAAGTCTCAGCATGGGAAAGAAGGGTTTGACAGCAGACTCGTTCTGATTTTTACTCTGGGAGATAGCACCATGTGGTATTCTTGTGCCTTCCTTAAAGCAGCAGTGAAGGATGATTTTTTAAAAAAGCAAATGAGCTTCATTTGCACCTCCCAAATTAATACACAGATCAGAACATAGAATCATAGAATTATAGAACATATGTAGTATTCTTTGGATTGTGAATTCCTCCTAATTTTGTGATATAGTTCTTGGCTCAAAAGTATACCAAAATGCTTAAAGAATGAATATTTTAGGATAAACTATGTTTAGAAATACATTCATTGAGATGAAATAAGCATTAAATTTTTAAATACTTAGATAAGTGGAGAAGTCCACATATACTGGTGCTGCAATGGATTGGATCTGACTTGCAAATGAGTGCATGCAAAATTGGCCCTTCCCTTCCCTCTAGCCAGGCAAGCCTGCTGCTTCAGCCCAGCGGTGGGGGTCCTTTGGCCACCTTGGCCCAGCACCCGCTCTGTGGTGCCCTATAGAACCACATTTAAAAACAAAACAAGTTGTGCAAAAATAGGAACCAGGCTTTTCTGAGGCATGTAATTAACATAAATGCAAATCTGTGAGAGGAGCCAGAATCACTGTTCTGGCCAATCAGAGGGGTCATTGTTACTATCTTAACATTTGTGAACCACCCTGAGGGTATAGGGCGGTATATAAATTCAATAAATAATTTTTTTAAAAAAAAATTGGTAAAAGTTATTTAGCAAGGGCTGTTCCCAGTGAATGGTTTTTATTTTAGGAATGTGGCCAATCATGTAATCTTTTAAATCTATTTCAATGCTATATAATAAAGAACACTTCTATTGCACAGATAATTTGATAAAAAATATTTTTTCCCTTTCTTATTTTAATGTATTGTTTTAAAATTCTGTTTTGTCTTTATGTTGGTTGATTGAGTTTGAAGGTTTTTTGGCATCTATTTCAAGATAGCCTGCAACAGA
Source organism: Podarcis muralis (assembly GCF_964188315.1). Classification (NCBI taxonomy): domain Eukaryota; kingdom Metazoa; phylum Chordata; class Lepidosauria; order Squamata; family Lacertidae; genus Podarcis; species Podarcis muralis. Next base: position 120,491,566 of record NC_135657.1, read on the forward strand.
AGTACAGTAGTTACAGCACAAGACTGGTGCTGGAAAAGAACAGAAATCTGATGTGGCCCTTGTCTGCTCCAAAACTCATTTGAAACCTATGATATACATTTATTAAACAGTAGGAAATGAAGTGAGTATATAAAAAAATCACAGTGAGTCTCCCTCACTCTTACCTCCCATGGATGAGAAGCTTTCTGTGATCAATGAGTAAAATTTACGAAAAGTGATAGTGTATTTTACAAACTCTGAACATATTTATTTAAGAAACTTCAAAGGATAACAAAGGGTATGTGCAAAGTTTTACTATATTGGCTTTCCAAGTTTTGGCTACTTTCCCAAATAGCAATTTTTATATTAAAAAAAGAAAGAAAGAAGGGGGGGGGAGAGAGACAGACTTAACTGCTTGCAGACTTTTCACGCATGGAAGATGAAGAAAGCTTCTTTTGATGAAGTGTAATTATGTCCAAACAGAGCTGACCCCCTCCTTCTATATTTCTTATGATCTTAACGGAAGAAAGTAGGGTTTTTCCTTTGAAGCAGCCGGGATTTGGTAGAGGATCTGAAATGCTAGCTCCATTCTGCTGCCAGAGGCATGATGGAGAAATTGGTCCAGACTTGTCTCTCAGACACAGAGCAGAGAGCACGAAAGAAAAAGTTATCATTAATGATGGATTTTTATAGCACTGCTTAAAATAGAAGGAAAGGAAACAGTAGTAGTAAACAGGAGCTCATGTGCTATAAACATAGCAAGAATGTTCTGGGCTAAGTAGACGTTTCTATTTATTGGAGCAGGGCAGGTAACAATAGGAAACACATGTATAATATGAAAATGAAAATAAGGCAAAATAAAACATGAGCTAGAACTTCACACGCAGTTGAAAACATTGCCCTGGCAACCAAAGATCAGACTAACTCGAAAGCTTTACAATACTTCCAGAAAAGGACCAGGCACATGCAAGCATCCAAGGGCAGTGTGTTCTGCAGCCTTTGGGCAGCCCCAGAGACTCCCGTCCACAGACTCTTTCAGCTTCATTATCTCGTTAGGGAGGTCTGCCCAACTGTTCCCTACTCCAGCTTCCTGTTGCCACTACATCTTTGTCTCAGCCGCTTGATGTGGCCCCCTGGGTGCTGCAGTGGAGGCAAGGAGTGAAAGAAAGTGGCTAGGGATGGGGAGAGGCAGATTGCATGTGCCGCTCATCTTTTTACCAGGTGACTCAGTCCAGGAGCAGTGGTGAGTTGCAAATTGCCACTTCGATTGAACCAAGCTTATATGGAACGGTTTAAGGAGCTGGGTCTGTTTAGCCTGGAAAAGAGGAGACTGAGTGGCTATATGACCGGCCTCTTCAAATATCTGAAGGGCTGTCACATGGGAAAGGGAGCAAGCTTGTTTTCTCCTGCTCTGGAGGGTAGGACTCGAACCCATGGCTTCAAGTTACAAGAAAGTTCCTGACTAAACATCAGGAAGAACTTTCTGACAGTAAGAGCTGTTAGACAGTGGAACAGTCTCCCTTGGGAGGTTGTGGACTCTCCTTCCTTGGATGTTTTTAAGCAGAGGTTGGATTGCCACCTGTCATGGATGCTTAGCTGAGATTCTTGCATTGCAGGGGGTTGGACTAGATGGCCCTTGGGTCCCTTCCAACTCTATGATTCATTTGAAACGCTGCTGGCTGTAGTCAGGAAGGTCTATACAATGGTCTCCCAGCCTTACTGCCCACAGACACTTTAGCTCCTAGGATGTTTTATAACACAGCAGGCCATTAATTAGAAGATATCCCAATATTGTTCAGAGTCAAGAAGGAGATCCTCCTTGATTTCCTGCAGAGCAGGGGTGGGGAAACTGTGGTCCTTCAGGTGTTGTGGGACGCCACCTCCTGGTCACCCCCAAAGAGCATGGCCAGTGGTCTGTGGTGTTGGCAGCTGGAGTCCAAAGACAGCTGAGGGGTCATGGTCTCCCAGCTCTGCTGTATGGCATATAATATATTTTAGCTTTGTAGTAATTTCCTCCCCTCAGGAAACTGTAGCACTCTTAGAGGGGCAAGGAACCTTTAACAGAGAATTCTCAGCTTTATCAGCTTCAGTTTCCAGGAGTCTTTGTGGAGGGGGAATTGTGGCTCAGTGGATGTACCATAATTACTTAACTTCCTTGTACTGCCCTGGTAGATAAGTGGTTAAGATTGGAGCGTTTACTGCTGCAACCAGCAAGACATTCTACCGTCTTTGTAGAGTTACTGCCTGACTTGTGGACACACATATCGGTGCAAATACTTATGATTAAGATATTTGGTCTGTAAATTAATTGCAACAGCATCTGACTGCAGACTCTGTCCTGTGCACTTGTAGGGTAGTTTCTCTCTTCAGCAGAAAGGTTCAACTACACCCAGATGTGTTAATGACAAAGAATGCCCAGTATGGGGGTACACTGAAGGAGTGGTGCCAGATGACTTCTGAGCCAGCGAGGTTCATAAAAAGAACACTAAAATTAGTAATTAGCTACCAGAAGTAAATTTCAAGGCCACAGAGGAGCCAGTAAAAAGAATGTGGGAAGGAGCTGGTGGGGAGAGAATCTGGTCAGGATCTAGCAAAAGTCAGGCATTTTTAAAGTCACAGTGATTTTACTGTGAGAGATTTCAGCAAATGCTTTATGATGCAATCTAAGTCTACTCAGAGGTGAGTCCCATTGAAGTCAATGGTGCTTACTTCCAAGTAAGTGGGGTTAGGATTGTGCCTTTAGTGACTCCAATGGGACTAAAAAGTGCTTAGCTTTGGGCTGGATCATGACTTTTATCTTCTGCAAGACTATAGATCCTCATAAAACAGTGTTTTCTCTGATATAACGAGAAATACAGTTGGCAAATGTGTATACTAATATTTATTTTGATTATGTAGAATGTATCAAAACACACCAAGCATCTTAATATTTTATATTTAAGCCTTTGCTAGAGGTATTTTTGCATTTTAGACCCATCACTTCTCTCTTTTTAACCCCAACACTCTTTCATTTATGTGAGCAAAGCCAGGTTCCTGAATTCCAAGCCAAATTTATTAGCAGTCTTTTAAAAAAGATGTCCAGCTAAAGTATATTCCCACTTTTCATTACTTGTCTTTTGAGTACAATATCAGAATAAGAAGATCAACATTTAAGATGGTGCAGGGAGCTTCCAGTTACACTAGGATACAGAGAATGCAGCATTGTTTTTAAAATGTTTTGGGCAGGATCAGTCCCTCAACCCCCACCCCAGTTATACGAACGCCTGTCTTTTTCCAAGCCTTGTACAGCAATTTTTGACAAAAATATTGTTTGTTTTAAATCAGTTCTGGCTTGCCAGGATCGAAAAAGTGGTTGGAACAAGGTGATGGGAGCTTCCCTTTTCTCTCCTTGGGCATAAGGAGGCGTAGGAGGAGGCAGCACACGCAAGGAAGGAATTTTAAAATGGCATCCTTGATTCTCCTGTAAAAAAATAGGGGGGTGGGGGATAATGGCAGGGCTGGTGGCAAGGAAAAGAACTTGGCAGGAGAGGCTGGTCTGGCAGCTTAGTTTACTGGTAAATAGAGGAAACCCCTCTCCTAAAAATCCACTGAGGGTTTTGCTGGCATCCTGATTTAGTGGTAGCAATGAACCTCCCTCTGGACAGCAGGGGCTGTTCTTACTAGCCAGGGTCAAAGACTGGCTTGCCTCTGGCGTGTGGAAGAGTGGTGTTGTTGGAAGATGAAAATTTAAAATAAGGAATTAAATGAAACACCACAAATAACATCAATCACAAACCAGTGGTCAACAATAAGGTTAGCCATGCCCAAAGGCTGATCTGTGGAAAACGGAATAGTTAAGATTAAAACAATAACTGTTTCTCCTCCGGCTTTGTACTTCTCAGAGGATGTCGCTGAGTGATAGGTCACTTCTGCGTAAGTCTTCCATTTCTGTAATGAGCGAAATAAACATTATTTGTGTTCTAAATCACAGATTTTCCTGAAAATGCTGTGTCCTAGTACTGGGATAGAAATATTTCATTCCCTTGAAAGATTTACAGTCATATTCATTCTCTCTCTCCTCTCTGTGTATATATGTCCAGGATGTTCTGAAGCACATGTGCGTTAACGAATGCTGTAGGTCTGAAGCAAGTTTAGAGAGGTGGATTGTGAAGGAAAGCTTGCTTACTAGAGTTGACAGCAGCAGACCTGTTCTGTTTTATTTACGTACCCTAATACGAAATGAACACACAGACACGCATCTGCGCGCTTGCTTTGTATTAGACGTTGAAAAGACTCTGTTAAGTTTTGTGCTGCTACATATTGTTTAAGAGTTGGGTTTTGATTTAATACTGACAAGGCACGATGGGAGGGGGAGGAAAAGAGTGAGCGTTTAAAGAGAAAAAGACCTTTTTAAGATTCTGGTAAAAAGAGTCAAGCCTAAATGAGCCATAGGCATGAGATTGCTGACGGCTTTATTGAGTCACTGTTGCACGCCCACCTTTTCCTGTCTTGAAACAGTTTGCAGTTTTAACTATCTGAAATGATTAACAGTTGCATATCTAAGTGATTAGAGCAGTGACTCTGCAGAACAGAGAGAGACCACAGTCTTGCCTGACTGGACGTGCATTCAGATCCTGTCCCCATTTCTTTCTCCCTTTCTGTATAGTTTTGTCTTTTTAACAGTTGCAAGGTTGCACTGCATTGCATGCTACCTTGCAGTTGTGAAATAGATCACATTTTCTACATGCAAAGCAACTTCACACTGGATAGGTATTTAGGAAAGAAAGAAAGAAAGAAAGAAAGAAAGAAAGAAAGAAAGAAAGAAAGAAGAGTTCTATAGATTGTTCCAGTAATGATGATATCATATAATGACTACAGGCATATTAAAAGCAGGAGACACTAGCTCCCTGTTTGATGGCTCCCGGGAGAGATATTTATTCTTTTCACATATTGTAATGGACAAATTAAATAATGAAACAATGTGATGTAAAATAACATAAAATTCATTTCAGCTGCACAGTGCAGTGAACAGTAATTCTACTCAAGAGTTTTACACTGGTGTAAATGCTTGCGTGGAACTTGGCATTCTGCTCAGAGTAAAAACAAAAAAAATTCCTTCCAGTAGCACCTTAAAGACCAACTAAGTTAGTTCTTGGTATGAGCTTTCGTGTGCATGCACACTTCTTCAGATACATCTGAAGAAGTGTATCTGAAGAAGTGTGCATGCACACGAAAGCTCATACCAAGAACTAACTTAGTTGGTCTTTAAGGTGCTACTGGAAGGAATTTTTTTTGTTTTGACTATGGCAGACCAACACGGCTACCCATCTGTGCTCAGAGTAAGTTATTGCAGTTCAATCAGCGCTGGCCATGACCTTCTACACTGAATCACATGCCTTGTTCCCCGTTCAGAAAGACGTAAGGCAGGACTTGTGGGAATAAATATGGTAATGTTTAGTGTTCCTCAGCCCCTCTGCATAAGAACCCCAAGCAATGCTTCTTCCTCTTAAAGGCAGAGCCACTGGTGAAAAGAGAGCCTTGGCTGCCCAACGCTTGAGCAGCTTCCTTGCCTGCAGCCCCCCTCCTGGCTGCTTGCTCCATCCCCACACTTGGATTGAATTATAAAAATGAGGAGGGGCTGCCTTTGGTGTTCCTGGAGTCTGTCAACTACCTTCCATACTGAGGAAAAAGCTCTTTCTTGCCTTGTGGTTTGCAATTTTAGTGCCATGATCAGGCAGCACCAAACATCATATGGCACCTTTCTGCTTCATTAGGAGACATCTCTTTTCTATTTCTTTCCCACTGGGATTTCCCCCATGGAGCTCCTCTTCCTGGTCTTGTTCAGGCTGGGACAAACCTTTTCTCTATTGCTAGCTTCTTGGGGCAGGGGCCCGCTAGTTGCTAATGTTATTTTGCAGAACAGCGTGGAACGCACCTTGTATATCATGCTCTATGTAAAAGAAATGATGTTTGCCCCATTTCTGAAGCGTTCCTGTTTATATTCCTGGCTTATCTTTGTCAGAGGCCCTGTTACGTGAGCAAAAACATTCCTGGGAAACACCCAGAGGACTCTAGTTTCAGCAGTCCTCTCCTCTGGGAGTATGAGGGCTAGCATGTCCTCCAAAATTCCTCGGATGAAAATAGGGACATCCTAAGGAAAAGCGGGACAGCTTCTGTAAATCTGGGACTGTCCCTGGAAAATAGGGACACTTGGAGGGTCTGGGGTAGTGCTCGCCTACCTTGGGTACCATAGTTGGCAGAGCCGCTGCTGGACTGGTAGGTGACTTCTTAGACTCATCCCAGGCGTGTGCCTCAGAGGAGACCCAAACCTGCCTTTCTCTGCTCAGCTCCTCTTATGCTAGTTGTGTATTATGTTGCTGAATGCTGCTGTCTGGACATTACTGCCTGAAAGCAGTAATGGGCATAAAGCCTGCTGATTGACATTCACTGCAAAAAAGAAGAAGAAGCCTGTAATAATTTCTCCACTATTATTTCACCATCTGATATTTCAATTAAAAAAAATGAGTTCCAAACGTTAGAGTGAAACCACAGCAGCATAATGTTTCCTTGTTCCACTGGGGCTTCGTGTTTGATGATAATTGGGTTCAGTAGCAGCCAGCTTGACGGGACAGAGGCACCTACTTGACCTCCTGGCAAGAGCATCACTGCTGCTTAGGGGGAGGCAGAGGGGCAAGGTGGTGCAGCTGCATGAAAAGGAGTGCACAATTGGCTTCGCTGGTGCTTTCCCACTGCCTCAGCTTCAGTACTCCTAGCACCGCTGTGGGACCCACCTGCCAGAAGGCCAGGTAAGTGGCTCAATCCCACCAGGCCATCTTCTGCTGATTGGGATTCTGAGTGCTGTAGATGGTTTCTCAAGCAACCATATTTTGATACTCATTCTTTTCCTTTCCCCTTCCCCTTGTTTTCACTGTTCCTTACAGGGAAGAGTTTTACCTTGACAATAACAGTCCTTACAAATCCCCCCCAAGTGGCTACGTACCACAGAGCTATCAAGGTGACAGTGGATGGACCCAGAGAACCAAGGAGTAAGTACACTGTTCTCTGCTTGTGATCTGGAGTCTGGTGCTCTTCATTTGTGGAAGTAAATGGCTGCCATCACCTTCAGTGTATGATACTATTTCTTCATCTCCTATTCCAAGCCCGGTTCTCTCTCTTGTGGAGACCTCGCTGTGATTTAGGCGAATTGTTCCAAGTTTAGAGCACAGGTGGCCATTCCATGGGACTTCAGAGGACTTCATTGGAAGCTGATGATGCTCAGACTGAATTCTCGCATCATCCAAGCAATGTGTTTTCCTCCTGGAATTCAGGCTGTGTCTTCACTAGTTTGCTGTTTGGGTGAAGTGACATCCACATGGTTCTGGCCAATTTTATCCATGCCCACTTTCCCTTTGCTAGTGGTTTTCCTAACTTGGTTAAAATTTGCCCATACTGTGTGGACACTGCTTTGCAAAATGCTGAGGGGTGTGCGTGTGTCAACTAGGTTCCCATAGTCTGTTGTAAGGCAAGTGAAGAGGGTATTCAATAAACAGTCCAATATTTTGAGAACCCAAGACTGCAGTCGCCTGGGCCCTTTTGTGATAATGTCCCTGTGGCCTAGAACAGGGGTAGGCAACCTAAGGCCCGGGGGCCGGATGCGGCTCAATCGCCTTCTCTATCCGGCCCGCGGACAGTCCGGGAATCAGCATGTTTTTACATGAGTAGAATGTGTCCTTTTATTTAAAATGCATCTCTGGGTTATTTGTGGGGCATAGGAATTCGGTCACACACCCCCAATATAGTCCGGCCCCCCACATGATCTGAGGGATGGTGGACCGGCCCCCGGCTGAAAAAGGTTGCTGACCCCTGGCCTAGAAGGACTGGCACTGAAGGTCAGGCAGATCTCACCCCCTGCTTAATTCAGTGAGACCAGGAAGCAAGGGTTTTTACTTTGCATCTCATTAATGAGGTGTGAATTGTTCGAGATTAAGTCTTTATAGGGTTGTGTTAATGTAATTGTAATTACTTAGTTGCACCTTCAGATGCCATTTTCCAGAATCTGAGCAAATATGCTCACTGTTTTGTAAAGGAAAAAGCATTCAGATATGTGGAACGTGGCACAAACATCGTTGTATGCTTCTGAATACATTTTCCCCTATTACAGGCAATTATTTTTACTCTTCTACTACTTAATTATGTCATGTATAATTAGATTTTCTTAGTACAGAATCCAGCTTTAACAATGGAATCATGATAGAGCCCTTGGGAATAAAGAACATGGCAATATACTGTAATAGGACTGAACTAGCAACCTTTAATTGATGCTTAGGAATTGTCTGCACTCAGATGATCTTTCCTGGCTTTATACAGCTGAGGTTTATGACACCAAGAATGAGTGTTGGGAACCAAGTACTCCTAATTTGCTCCCCACCACAACTGCCCGCTGTCATGAGCGGACTTTGTCAGAGTGTATTAAGCCAGAGTCTCCCATTACATCTGAATTTGGGAATGATAGCTTAATCCCAGCTGAAGAAAGAAAACAATGAGGTGGACTGCTATGTGTAAAATGAAGGAGTCATTTGTGATGTGAGCAGCCCTGGTTCAGCTGCCAAAGAATGAGACAGTGGGAATGAGGAACAGGATCCTTCAGGCATCCAGGTGAATCTCCGTTAACTAACCAGAATGAGAAGCCAGGCTTATTATTCTGGTTGCTAACTGTCATTAAGGCAGACTTCCTTGGTTCAGATAAAATTAGGAGCTCTGGTTTAACATAACCTGGGACTGAAGTTCCAAGCCAATGCAGAAAGGGAAAGGGGGACTGCCGTGGAGCGGGGCAAGGCAAGGATGTTTGGCCCTAATATTTGTCCCGGACTGGAATTATGGAAGGATACTAACAGTTAACCGTATTAAGAAATTAATGATTATTTGAAGACTAATCACATTAATATCAGATAAATGCTTCTGATGGAAGCATCTTAGTCATTTATTTGCATTTGATGAGTAATTGCTGATGAAACCTTGACAGGAGTGCAAAGTCAGTTGTTTCAGTGTTACACCAACTGCCGCCTTCTTCATGTTTCCCTCTGATTAACAATGGAGAAATATTGGGGGTCTCTTCTGTTCTTAAACTATATGGAATTTGCCTGCGCATGTTGAAGACTGTTTTCACCTTGTATCAGAGAAGCTTCCTGTCTTTTTCATTCATCTTTGCTAAATTTGCTGTTCTTGAAAAAGGCCCTTTTCTCATTTGCAACTGCTAGCACTTAGTGAGTTTGAAAGCATTTTGTCCTTTGTGAAACACTGACAAGTTTCTACATCTGGATTTAATTTGGTTCTTCCCATTTGGAAGTCTGCAACACTGTGCTGATATACCTTTGAAACAGGAAATTTCCAAACAGGCAGACAATATTTAAGCGCAGCAAAAGGAACAGATTTGTGCCTAAATTTGCCCATCAGCACAACATATGAATGCTTAGCAAGCAGCAAACATTTCAGTAGCAAGTACATTCATGTATGAAATTTTGCTAGTGCACCTAGGTCCCATTATCCAAGCACTTGTAGGAAAATTCACTTATCCAAACACAAGGAGTTAGTACCCAAGTCTCGCTATACACACCACAGATTCAGATATCCAAACAGCTGGATCTGTGTGTAAACAAATAAGCAGGCTTAAACATACCTTACTTTTTGTGTTCTATTGGTTTGAGGTTGCCAGAAACCAGGGGGTGGGAAGGAGGTGAGATAAGACAATTAAGATAACATTTTCCCTTCCTTGTTAGCCTTTTGCAGGGTTTCAGAGGGTTTCCCTGGGTTTCGCTTTTGTCTGCCATTTGGAGGTCAGAATTCTGTGGTCGAGAACACGATAGAAATATTCTCATAGGAATCAATGGAAATAGTTTAATTAATATGCAAACGCTTAACAAACGATTTTCAGGATTAGAATGAAAATAAAACATGGCTGCCATATGGGAGCATGGGGACACACAAAGAGAATACAGTCATGGTGAAGCTTTTGCCATAACTGTATTACTGCACGTGAATACAAACTCTGGCAGACTGAGCAGATGAGACCAATAAAGCAGTTTCTGCACATGCCGTAGACGGAAGTGAGGGGCAAATGGGGGTTGCCAGTCAGGGAATGTAACCCATGCAGGAGAAGGGAAACTCTGGTCCTAAACCTCTGCTGCCTTGCAGGATGCCTTGGGGAGAAGAAGAGGCTAAGGAGTAAACCCTTCACAAATCTGCAGTAAAGTCCCTAGGGCAGTTGCATGGTGCCTTGTACACCTCTTTCCAGCAACTCCGGCAGTCAAGCTTTATGGAAGACAGCTTCCTGTTTATGGTATTATTTGCTCTGAGTGATGGCTGCTCTCAAAATGTTCCCCTGTGATGTGGTGGTGATTCTGCAGAACTGTTTTCCTCAGACAGCAGGGCTGTCTTATCAATGAGAAGGGGAAGCAGTCCTGGGCATTAACGGATCTTCCTTTCCCATGACAACATATAGCAGACATTAGCATGGTACTATTGAGAAGCGCTTTATTGTGTTGTTTCGTTTTAAGCTGTGGGAATGCTTGTGGCAAAGAACAATTACTTTAAACTATAAATAAATAAAATGAATGGAAGATGTGGACAAAATCAACACTAAATGGAAGGGCCTAACCTGTAGCCCTCCAGATGTTGATGAGCTACACCTCCCATAATCCCTGACCCAAATTGGGCCATGGTGGCTGTGGCTGATGAGAACTGAGGTTCTTCTTGTTAAGAAGATAAAAAGCTGGTTTAAACATAGCTAAATGGCAAAGGCAGTGGGAGATGGGTTCTGTAGGTAGGAGGGTGTTTCCCTTTTGTCATGGGTGTAGCCAGGATTTTGTCGAGGGGCCGGCTTTTGTTAGGAGAAGGCAGAACCTCAGATTTGTATTGATTTGTACTGATTTGGGGGCCCATGCCTTTTGCCCATCATTTTTGGATTTTTAAGCTGAAAAAGAGGCAGGGCAGGTTAGTAAGTTCAGCGCTTTGATGGGGCATTGCAATTTTTGGAGTGGCTTGTGCAGGGCTGGGAGGATTGACACTGAATGTTGTGAAGTTTCTGGGGCGGAGGAAATGGTTGAACATGTTCTGTGGGCTTGTTTAGGGTATACAGGCCCTTCATTGCACATGGGTTCGAGTCCCACATTGGGCAACAGTTCCCTGCATTGCAGGGGGTTGGACCAGACGATCCTTGTGGTCCCTTCCTATGGCACAATTCCATGAGTCAATGATTTGTCTGTGGGGCCTGCCCTCCAGGATAACACTCTCTGGGGTTCAGTGTTGGAGAGTTTATGACAGTTTGTGAAGACTACTGGGCTCTATGAATTGTTGTGAGTGAAATGAGATTGTACTGTTGCTAGTAGGTGGTGGTAAGTGAGCCTTTCCTTGGTCTTGATCCAAGTCCAGAATAAGGGGTGGCGCTAGCACATTTGTCAAGTTAAGCAGTGTCTAGTTTGGTTTCAAATTGGATGGGGGACCGTGTGTTGAGGCACTTGCATTGCAGGGGGTTGGACAAGATGGCCCTTGGGGTCCCTTCGCACTCTGCAATTCTATGGTTTTATGGTTCTACATGTGGGTATCCCGACTAGTATTAGCTGCTTTAGGATGGGGCCAAAAATGCTTGAAGTAAGTCCCAATGAGTGTAAAGGAATCACTCCAAGGTAAACGTGCAGCCTTAGAATACAATATGGGAACAGGGCTATGACTACTTAGCTCAGTGAATTGTCAATATTGTTTTGTTTATGTTATGATTAAACCAACTAAGGACATTCTTTAATTTGATTAACTTACTGTCAGGGAACTACCATCGGCTCAGAGGTGAGAAGTGGAAGGGCAGCTGGGTTACAGGGAGCCTCCAAAGATCGTGGGAAGCAGCACTTCCTCCGCAGAGGAAGGAAGCCCTGCCTCTAGTGGGGAAGAGCTGCAGGGCTCGGAGGATGCAAGGAAGAGCCAAAGAACTGTGCATGAGCAAAGTGGGGGGGGGGAGGGAGGCCCCCCTTTACCTAAGCAGTAGGCTTTCGCGCAGAGAGGGGAGGCGTCGGATGGGGGTCAAGAGACTACTCTGCTGGGGAAAGTTTAAGGACCGCCCACTCTCAGATTCTGCTAGTGACTGAGCAAGACATGGAATAGAGGCCTTCTGCATTGTGAATGTTTTTGCACCCATAAAAAAGCCTTTGAAAAGACCAGTGAGGGATCTTGCCTGCCTGCTCTCGAGCAACCACCCCGATAGGCATAACACTTACATTTCAGAAATGCCCTGTTCTTGCCACTCTCAGTAGTCAAAGCAGAAATTTTGGGTCCTCAGTGAAAATGATTTTTTAAAATGGCATTAAAAATCAAGTAGTCAAAACTACTTGATTAGGTTAGTTTATTATAATTTCTTGATTTGTTCAAAAAATAAAGCCAGTAGAAGCTGATATGGCCAGAAAGATCTCACCAAATTTTGTCTTTGTGTCTCAATAATTGTTTGGTTTGATTGAGCTGGTATAGACGAATTTTTAGGGCTCCACCTTGAGATTATAACAGTATATAGGAATTTGAATAGGGGTTCAGTGTGCCCTAATATTTTAGGAAAAATTACAGCAGCAGTTCTGAAGTACCATTAGTCTTGGTGGAGGATGTCTTGAAATTGTGGCTCCCATTTCACTACCTGTGAGCATTTGTAGAAAAAGGTGGGCAAAGGCAGCTTTCCACAGAGTGTTTCTACCGTCTGCAAATCATCTCCCTGTGTGCAGAAGTGTGTTAAAATTTCATTTCCTCCTGAGAATTCCAGGACCAATTTAGACTAGTAAATCGGCAATTAGTTACCGCAGTAAATTAGTGCAGCTGGCACTGGCGTAGCACAAAGAAGGTGAGGCATCTGAGGGGAATCTGTGGAGCCTCTCCAATGAGGAGTTCTGATAATACTTGTATATTTTTTTTCTTAGTAAGTTGATACATCAACAGACAGTTCCCTTTTCTGCTGGGACCTGTATTCATTTCACTAGGACGTCTGAAGCACGTTGCCATGTTCCTCATTCTCGCTCTCCCTTTCTCTGGCAATTGAACCAGAGCCTGTCACATCACAAACAACTTCTTAATATACACATCTGGAATTGGCAGTTGGACCAACTTCATAAGAGCACATGATCATCATTCATTACAAGATTAAAAAATACCCCATGGCATCATTGATGTTTTTAAACTTTGATCTTTTGCCGCTGTGATTCATCTCGGTTATAAAACTCCTCTTTAAAGGAACACAGACGATGACTTATTAGAACCTTCATCGTAAGTAACATAAACATAACATTGTGTGCATCTTTACAGAAAGTGAGTTACTTGGGCTGCCAGCTTATCATTTTAAGACATGACATCATGCTGGAGATCTTGGATTTGTAAGGCTTCCTTATAGGAAAGGCACTTTGACCTTCTCTTGGCAAGGAGAGCTGACAGAACAAATGCTGCATGGTTTTCATTGGTAAATTGGAGCTGCAGTCCTTGTCCTGGATCCTCATGGATGGATTAGCTAAACTTTTACAAGGGAAGACCTCCTGTTCACCTTGCTTGAAGTTTTGACTACTTGATTTACAAAATTTGATCTTTATAAATTGCCATTTCACACGTTTTATCTGTATATTTACCAATGTGGGATTAGGGCCATTTGAACCATCACACACACACACACACACACACACACACACACACACACATTATGTGAACACTTAAAATGTAATGCATTAATGCAGCAAAAATGTACCATCACTTACATTCATAGAGCTCTGATTAACCAACAGCCCCCATTTGTTTGGTGGTACAGGAGTATCTTCCCCACATTTTTTCTATCACTGGAATCATCCCAAAGATTTCTTCCTGCTTTCTGGGGAGGAGGTTGTTTTATTATCATTCTGGAGTGGACAGCAACATCCTGGGAAATGTGGAAAAGGTGCTACCCAGTATTCTAATCAGCAGACCATTCATAAGTGGGCACATGGCTCTGGCATCACTTTTAGCCGAGTGAGATTGTCTTCCATGAACACAGCCTTAACAGTTCTGGATCCACACATCCTTCCACAGTGGGGACATAGGTTTCTGGGTGGGAGTTGATCACGGTGAGGGTTTGCCAAGCATGTCTTCCTCTTAGCACGTTTCTCCTTTTCGTCCTGAGTTCGTGCTTCTTCAAAGTCCACAAAACCTTTGGTAAAGACTCTTCTCCAGTTGGAGCGCTCGCAGGCCAGTGTTTCCCAGTTATCAGTGCTTATACTACATTTTTAAAAGATTTGCCTTGAGTGCATCTTTAAGCCTCTTTTGTTGTCCACCAGTATTTCGCTTTCCATTCTTAAACTGGGAATAGGATCATGGCAATGAAGATAATGAATAGAGCTGGGGTAATAACACATCCCTGTTTAACGCCTGATCCCACTATGAATGGTTCACTTTGAGAGCCATTGTTATCCACGATTGTTGCCATCATATTATAATGGAGGAGCCAAAGGGTGTTCACAAATTTATCTGGGCAGCTGATTTTCAGAAGGACAGTCCACAGGGCAGGGCAATTTACAGTGTTGAAGGCCTTAGTCAGGTCAATAAACGCCGTATACAGGGATTGGTTTTGCTCGCTGCATTTTTCTTGAAGCTGTTGAGCAGGGTGTCAAGGGGACCAGCTGGATGTGAAATCCTGTGGGCAGGGCTGGCACATGTGCAGTCTCATTCTTCCACCTCCACACTGTCACTGTAGGGAAAGCAGTTCAGTTCACCCCAAACTCACATCCAGGTAACAGTTCTGCTGACAGCTCTAAACAAAGTGACCTCAAGCAGCGTCTCAGCATTTCATTGCGGATGCTGTGAGAATTTGAGCAGAGGTGTTCACACAAGCACCTGAGGAATTAAGCCCAGTACAACTGGCTGTGAGCAGCCTGTGGCTCCCTTAATTCTGTTTGAACCCTTCTGAACAACACCCAGCTCTTCCTGTCCCTCCCCAAGGGCCAAAAAACTTACCTTGGTGAAGGAGAGGTTGGAGGCAGCAGGGGGCAGCCAGGCAGAGCATCCTTTCCTTCAAGGACTGGGACTTGGATGCCCTGTCACAGAATCCCTGACAGGGAACCAGTGTCCTGCCTCTCTGCTGATCAGATTCGGAGACACACAGCCCCAGTCTTTGGTGGGGAAACGCACTACGCTGGTCACCTTCCCCAAGGGTGGGTTTGGGGCACTGGGAAGTGGGGGGAAGCCTTATTAGATGTTCCAGTCAGACACAACAATTCCCCACCACCACCAAGCAAATGAGTGGGGGTTGCCCTTTCCTAGTTCCAGCTGCTTTGGGTTGGGGGTATTTACTGCCCCCCCCCAAAAAAATGAGGTATACAGTCAAGGGTATGAGCAGACACTCCCCAAGCAGGATGCCCCAAACTGCATAATGATTGAGATTATTCAAATTCTTTGCTGTGGGACCTTGTAGCGGTTTTGAGGAAGTTCCTTCTCTCCATGCTGCCCTGTCTCCTTTATGATTTTCTCCAAACTGCAGGGAGGGGCGCTGCCTGATGGCTTGTGGAATGTGCTTATGAATACACAAGCTTTAAACCTCTTCTTTAATTTTTTTTATGCTTGCCTGTCAGGAACTGGGCCGGGGGCCAAGCAGGAAATGACACATCAAGAAGCATTTGTGTTGTGCAACATTTTGTGGGACTGATGCAAGGCGATACACAAAACATCCCATGCCTAACAGACTGCATGGCAGTAATTTAACTCACAGACACTTGGGATGATTTGCCAGAGAGCTCAGCCTTCACATCTCTTATGCAGAAATTATCACAGCAGTTGGAAATAGGCTGCATTCCCCTTGTTTTGCCCTCAAATGCCCTCTCTTCCAATAGATGCTTATTTAAACATCCATTTCCCCAATATGTGTGCCTTGACTATATAGCTGAGAGACAATATATTCTCTTGTATTCTAATTTTGACTCAGTTCATTGAGGGTTGTGCTTTTGTAGCCAAAATGGCATCAGTTCCACGCAGGAGGGGAGGTATCAGCAGGCTTGGGGGAACCTTGCAGAATGTGTATATACTAATCTTTAGAAAAAATGCTACCAGCTCCCCTAGAGGACTGAGCGTGCTCAGTAGACACAGAAAGCCAGGATGCCAACTCTGGCAGGCTGAGTGATCCTTAGGCCACAGTTGCAATTAAAATTGTTCCTCCAAAGTGGCTACTCCGTCCACAGGAGAAACTGCCATTGACATTAAATTGTATGCTATTTTTATGATTAAACAACCCACTGCATATTACATGCAGGTGCAGACATCTTTCCTTTTGATGTTTTGGTATTTTTTCCTTGTATGTTGAAGTGGCTTTCAGTAATGGTGGCTTCAACAGGGTGACTACAGGGCAGCTTTTTGGGGAGTGAGGATGATTTTAACGTGAAAAAATGAATGGGGTGGAAGGGGTTAATCAAACCTCCTGCTTCAGTTTCCCTGCTGAGATTCTTCCTCAGAGTCTGCTGAACTAAAAGAAAGACAATACCAGAGGGAAGATGCCCCACCACAGACAGGGAAGAGAAGCCTTGCCGTGGAGTGGGTAGAGGGCGCTGGGCTTAGAGCTGGGTGACTTGAGTTCATTATCCTTGCTCAGACATGAGCTTGCTAAATATATTTGAGCATATTATTTTCAGTTAATGTCAGACATACTAGTAATGCAGGCAAGCCTGTGTATGTGTACTCCAAAGCAAGTCCCGCTGAGTTCAAGGAGGTGTATTCCTAGGTAAGTGGGGATAACTTATTTACATATCGAATCAGCTACCTTCCACTCTTCTAAAGAGGATGAATGAAACAAATGCTACAGAAAACCCAGGCACCTCTGAAATTGGCTTCAGGGCATCCCACAGTCCTCCGGAGCAGATTTTGGGGGCACATGTCCAAGCAGAAGCCCCCCCCCTCGTGCTGCGAGGGATCTCACACAGTTAATGTCCCTCAATGATAACATTAAGACGGCAATGGGTCTGAGACGAGTTTATGAGAAGCATACAACCTGGAAAAGGAGGTTGCTTTGTCAAGCCTCAGTTAAGATTAGTGCTTTCCTCCTCGGAAATAATCTAGGTGTTCTTCATTTCTATTTCATTATATAAATATATATTTACATCTATATGGTTGATGTCAATTTCAGTGGCCGTGGGTAAGTGGAGACAAAAGGTTGTGTCCAAGGTAGTGCTAAGTAACTTCTTCCATGAATCAATGCAAGGATTTCCATGGGCACAAGGGAACTCCCCACCCCACCCCCTAAATCTCTTTCGAGGAAAAGAGGGACAGTTCCATTGCACAAGCATAAATCCTTACGCTAATGGAACGAGTGCATCTTTATAGATTTACATCAAAATTTGTTTGCATTACATTGTGGCTAAACTAAGCGTTCATTCCTCTGCCAGAAAATGCCAATAGTTCATTCATCTGTAACTTTGGTTCCAGAATATTTTGAATTTTCACAAGGTACTGATTCTGGTTTGAAATAGTGTTTTGTGAAAACAGCAGGCACAACTTGTCCATAGCTTTTTAATAGTTCAGTTCTATTAATGGGACTTAACATATTCTTGGTGCTTACATTGCAAACAAATCCCACCTCTATAGGCGAGAGATTGGCTTATAAACAAAGTAGAACAGTTGAGCACCTTCAGACTCAGATGCCCACTTGTAAGAGATGCGCATTCCTACTCTGAGTCTGTGATTAGTAGCACCTGCTGCTAAGGCTTCTCAGGCTGTTATACCATGACAAATTCATGCAGCTGGTCCAGCAGCCATGGCTGCTGCCGGCAAGCGGTGCTCCTTGTGGGGCCCATGTGTCAGTGCTGAGGGACCTGCTCCAGCAGCCCAACAAACCAACTTTAAGGTCCTGCTACTTCCATATAAACCCCAACACAACTCTGGACCAGGTCACCTGAAAGCTGTGCTCCCTTCCATTAAGGGCAGCAAATGGAACCTGGTTGCTTTTGCCCCCGTCTGACGATTATCATCTTGTGGTAACATGGAGGCTGGCTTTTTCCAGTGGTGACACCAGAGTTGTGGAATGCCCTTTCCTCCCTGCTGAAATATGAGAGGGCTCTTCAGGATGGAAGAGCAGTTTATGGAAGCAGTCCCCTGAACATGGCCCTCCTTGATCTGATTGTTTTAATTGTTCTTTTAACTCTTTTAATTGTGGTTTATTTAACCTACTTGTTTTATTGTCAATTCTAATTATGGGTGTTTTCAGTGTTGTGATGGTTTTATTATGCATACTAATTATGTATGGGTTTTATGACTGTAAACCACTTTACCACATGTCATCAGTATATAAATTAAGTAATAATAGCACCTTCATGTCTATCAAATGATGATGTGCTTGCTGCTGCTAGCTTGTATTGTATTTCTGATCACATGCACCTAGATGTTGCTTTCTTTCAAATGGTTTATTTTACAAGCTTGAAAAAATGCACCTTAAATTAAATTCAGTAAAGTTGTGTGATAATCCAATGATAGTTCTTTTCATTCATCAAATGATGGGGGAAGGTAACTTTCTTTTGTTTTTAGTAATTTAGTTAATGATGGAGAAATCAGTAGCAAACAATTGAATATCATTTTTCTGTGAGATTAGATTTAGTTATTGGAAATATAGTTGCTTATGATTTTGTAAGTGGTCTGCATGAAGTCAAATGACAGAAACCTATAACACGCTTTGTTTTTTCCATTCCCCTTACTTTCATTATAAAAAGAATATTTCTAAGTATTTTTAATCAGAGTATTCTTTGCCCACAGTCTTGTTTTTATCAGATATTAAGATGTAGAAACTGATTTTTATTTAAAAGTTACAGTGAGAGATTAAATTTAATTAAAATATTGCTTCAAAGTCATCCATTGAATTTTGTCTGAATTTTGACCCACCACCACCACTTGTGAGTGAAACAAGTCAAATCTGGATGTGTCTGTTTGGTACATAGAAATTTTTTTAGAGAAAATTCAACAAAGCCTGAGGATGGTGAGCTCCACACTTAACAACATGCTTAAGATCTTCAGTAAGCAGGAGCTGCTTCACAAGGAACTCCTCAAGGGGCTTCCGGCATAATCCTGTGCATTGTTACTCGGTTTGTGGGAGTCGTCTTTGGTGTTAGGAGGGCATTGCGATGCATGTGCTTTCCTGCGCAGGGTGAGAGCCCGTGCAATGCATTGTGTGATGGGGGAAGCTGCTCTCTTAAGGAGGGCCTGGAATTGGTGGAATGATGGCCCTTGCTGGGTGGGAGTAGATATTGTCATGTGGGGTAGGGCTGGGTGAGTCAGGTGTTTTTAATAAAACTGCTTTGTCAGCTGGGAATAAATTATGGGTTGTAGATCTTGCTAGAACACGTTAGTGGGCTATTATTGTGTGTATAATTTGTGCAGTGGGTTGGATGGTTCTATTGTGTACACCACGTGTTTGGGGAAAGTCTGCGGAGGGAGCTAGATGGCTGATGTCAATTTCAATGACCAGGGGTAGGTGGAGACAAGGGGTTGTGTCCAATGTGGTGCTAAGTAACTCATTCCTTTAATGCAAGGATTTCCATGTGCACAAGGGAACTCTCCTCCACCCCCTAAATCTGTTTTGAGGAGAGGGAGGACAGTTCCATTGCACAAGCATAAATCCTTGCGCTAACAGAACCAGGTGCATTGGATATCACCCATAGCACATAGTCATGGGGAGGTAATAAGACATCATAGAAGGTAAAGGTGTGAGACTATTTAAATACTGTTCTTTGCTCCCACCCTCCACTGCCAGGTTCCTGGTTGCTTGGCTGTTGTGTGCTGCTGTTTAATGCACAATAAAGGTGTTGATCTGGCATGTATTACTGAGACCTGGTGTGTGAGCTGGGAGGAATTGATCTGACTTGGTACAGCATCAGTGCAGGCTGCAGGGATGGGTTTGGAGGGAGGGAAAAGTTGCTGTGCTCCTTTGTCCTGGAGCTGCTTCTGAGGGCCTGCACCTGGTGTTGGGCAAAGGAGACAGTGAGCTGTGGTTGCTGCTGGTCTACACTCCATCTTGTTGCCCAGCAGCTTCTCTAACGGAGGCAGCCTTGGGTGGGGTGTTGGAAACATCAGTAGTTCAATAGTTCTTGTTGTTGCCATCTGTCTGTCTCGAGAAACACTGGAGTGCAGCTCCAGTGATGAAGTCAAACTGCTGTGTTAGCAGCAACCAAGTGACCTCCCTGGGGCACAAGCCTGGGCAGTGTGTCTGGAGGTCCTGGGCTGCCCAAACTACAAGACCCATGTCTCAGCCTTGCTTATGTGGTCCAAAGGAAGCAGAGCAAGATGTTTGGCACCAATTTTGCTGCAGGGGTTGCTGGAAGTAGATGCACAAGGCGCCGTCCAACTCTCTTAGGCTTTACTCCTTAGCCATTTCTTCTCCCAAAGATATCCCACAAGGCAGAGCGGGTTTGGGATCAGAGTTTTCCTTCTCCTAGATGGGCTACCTTCCCATGTTGGTGTGCCCCATCTGTCCCTCACTTCCCTCCACAGCATGTACAGAAACTGCTTTAGTGACCTTTGCATCCACAATTGACCTCATCCACTCGATCTGCCAGAGCCTGTCTTTGCATGCAGGGAAGTCCCTAACTCACCAAAGGTTTGAGACCCACCAGCTACCCTCGGCTGGTTTAGCTGACCAGTTGAAGCTATTTCCCAGAGTGTGGCCACTGTCCCATGCTTACAGCTTCTGAGAGCCAGAGGTAAGAGCTGAGTGCAGGATAGGGACCAAAGGTGTACCAACTACCCCAGAAGACACATGATGTTTCCCCCACCAGAGGTATTATTTCATTATCCACATTGCAGTTGCCTCTAGTTCCAGCTCAGGACCACCATCACTGGGCATCCAGTAGAGCTTTTTCTTTTCTTTTTTTAAAAAGTTTTATTTTCAATGCAGAGTCATAACAAAAATTACAAACATTGAGTCCAAAATAATACTATCCAAACAAAAATCCCGGGAACATATAGGAAAAAAAACAGAAAAGGAAAAGAAAAAAGAAAGAAAGCAAAGGAAACGAAACTAGAACTAAACAGAAACAAAAAAACACACATCTACAGAACAAGAGGCACCCAGTAGAGCTTTATTGTATTGTCAGTATCTGCTCCATGGAACGGAGTTCTATGCCCTTTGGAAGCCCACTGTGATTTATTTGCAAGGCACTTGGAGAAAAAAGTCGCTCATTTCTGTTGGCACCACATTTGTTACAGTTACCAGTGAGATGCCCAGCACAATGTCTGCTTGGGACACCATGAGATCAGTTTCAGCTGATGTGGTCTGATGATGTGGACCATCTTATCAGGAAGCCCATCCGCACAATATTGAAATGAGGCCTTTAGCGAGGTGCCACCGGCCATCTGAAGCGCCCTCCCATTGCATATCAGACAGGCATGATATTTACTGTTTACTATTGAAGATCTTCTTTTTCAAACAAGCCTTTTAAGTGTTTTTTTTAAATTCCAGTCTTTATACTGGATTTGGAATTGTTTGATATCAGTTTTTATTGCTAAATTGCTTCAGATTGTATCATGGGAAGCAATTCATTAATCTAATTAATTAAATAAGAATAAATCAATATAGCATAAACAATGACAGGAGTTATAATTCAGTCGTCCAGGGACAGAAATTCCTTGATTTTTTAAATCTCTTGGAAAAATAATGAGGTCTGTCATAGAAGATAATGGGAAACTCTGGATTTTTTCCAGTATTGGGAAAATACTGTGATTGGGAAGCAGATTTCCCCCTCACAAAATGCAAGGTGGCGCCAAAGACAGAAATTCATGTTCTTTTAAACCTGGCTCTTATTTTGTTAGGTCTTTAAACAAGTTAATTTATTTTGGAAAACATGAACAATTGCTGCAACAATAACCTGCTGGCAGCTGGACCACTCCCTTGTATGCATAGAGAGAAGAGGAAAGCAGTGGGGAGGGCAGGGTAGCGCAGGCACACCGGCAGAACCAATCTGCTGCTTCACCCACTGCATCCACACAGCCCCCAACCATGTTCAAGTGTACCAGCAGTAGGACTACATCTAAGGAACCCTTTGCTGTAGATTACTTCTTTTTCCTGCTTCCAAAACACAACGATTCCCTGGGATCTGTTTCCTGCAGTGTGTATACCACACATGGAAGAGTTCAATCATGAAAAGCTTGCTGTGATGAGATGAAGTGCTAGTTTCATGACTACTCCCCAAATAGCCATATATGTGTACCCTGTACATGAGATTAAACTCCAAGCTTTCCCTCATAAATTCCTGTTAACCTAAACTCAGAAGTCCATTCCGAATGTGTCTGTTTTCTATTGTACCATTTTGCATTCTTAGCTTTCGCTCTCTGCTAGCTCAGGGGAATTAGCGGCACCAGTTAAAGGCAAGCCTTATACAATGTGACAAGTGCTAATCTTGCAGGAAATTCATCCAATATCCCTCACATTAAGTGAACTTTATGTAACAATGCCCTAAATGTCTCTATAAAGGTGTCTTCGAGCATGAAAAGACCACACAGATTGGGTTCCACTGAAAGAAATAGTGAAATTGTTTGCATAATTATTTTGGTTGGATTGAGAAGTCTTCCCTTGCTTCAGGAAAGAAAATGCTGTTTAAACATGTGGCATTATTCTCCGAAGAAAAGTAGTTACAGATCAACTTCCTTTTCTTTTCTCTAGGCAGAAAGTAGTCACTTTCACCTTTGTACAATGGAATATATTCTACAATGGAATAGATTGCTTCATTTGTATTTTGCAATAGTTAAATGGATGAAAACTCAATTGCAGAAGTTAACTCATAAAGCAAATGTGTTGCCATGTGTAGGTGAAGTAACTCTGTAATTGAAAAGTTCTATTAATTGAATAAATAAGGAAAACCTTTAAAGTCTCAGTTAAGATTGGGCTGGTTTCTGCATCGGTTTGTGCTGTGTGGGTGAGCCATGGTGAGCTCAAGCAAACTATGCCAATGGAAATTAATGTACTGAGTACAGCTATACCTTCCAGAAAGAAAAAAAGCATGGAAGGCGGAGGACAACAGAAAGCATCCCAGGAGGCCCTGAAGTGAAACCCTAAGGTTTCAAGGCTGCTTCTAGGAGGAGTTTCAGTGAATAGGAATTCACTGTAGGGAATTTTCCATTGTCTCCTTATGAACCAGGTTTGTGCACATAAAAAGTTGTCCAGCAATGACAGCTCTGACTGTTCTTAGGAAGAGGCGCTTCTCCTTTCTCAGTGCTCCTCTTCCTTTCCAGGACAGTTGCTGTCAGAATAGAGAACTATATTAATATGCTTCAGCAGGGAAGACCAGAGTCCTGGGCTCTGTTCAACAGAAGTAGGCCTGGCCCCAGCTGGAGTGAAAGGCTCAGGTCGTGTTGGTCTGTCGTAATAAATAACAATGATAAAAGATTAAAAATATATATATTGAAAGATGTTCCAGTAGCACCTTAAAGACCAACTAAGTATGTTGTAGTGAAAGGAGTTCCTCTGTATTTAAGAGCAAGAATGGGGCCCTCAAGTGGGGATGCAAGGAGGCCTCTCTTTCTCTTCTGACCAACGGTGGTTTCACGCAGCACCATTTTTATTCCACAGCAGTTCAGCTTCTGACACAAATGATGTTATTTCTCTCCCTGTCTGCTGTGGGGATATTTTTTCCCCATAATTATGTAATTAACTTCAGTATAATTATATTAATGAACCCCATTCATTTCAATGCAAAGGAAACACAGTTCAAATGGGGAGGGGGGGGCCTGTCAGTTATATATTGTTACAGTCTGAAAGCAACAACAGTGAATACTGATTTCATTTGGTGGGTTGATTTCTGTTTCAGACATGGGGCAAATAAGTGAACGCTGGCAATTTCCTCTCCTGCTTCCATCAGAATTCTCCAACGTCCCTACCCTCAAGCTAGTCCTGCCAGTCCAATATTTCTTTTCCATGTGAATCAAAATAGGACTTCATGTCAAAGAAAAGAAAAACATAATCTTGTTTTGAGTTGTTGCTTTTTGTAGCGGCAGCAGCACAAATGTAACATTTAAGTAATTTAAAAGATAAAGGGACTCCTGACCATTAGGTCCAGTTGCGGACAACTCGGGGGTTGCAGCGCTCATCTCGCTTTATTGGCCGAGGGAGCCGGCGTACAGCTTCCAGGTCATGTGGCCAGCATGACGAAGCCGCTTCTGGTGAACCAGAGCAGCACACGGAAACGCCGTTTACCTTCCTGCCGGAGCAGTACCTATTTATCTACTTGCACTTTGTTGTGCTTTCAAACTGCTAGGTGGGCAGGACCGAACAATGGGAGCCCTAGACTCTGTGGTTTAGACCACAGTGCCACCCGCGTCAGTAATTTGGGCTGCAAAAAAATACTAAAGTTATTTACTAAGGTGTAAGCCTTTATTAATACAGTGGGATTTACTTTGGAATAAGCATAAACGGCAAGGCTTATTTCTGTGCGAATGCACATAGGATTGGTCTGCAAGTGAGTTGCTGCTGTTTTTGCCGGTTTCAGTGGTTACAAAGCAACCTTTTGGGACACATGGGTGCATTTGCAAATCAGAGACTGTTGTGAGCACCATGCATGTACCAAAGCCACGCACCTACTACAGCCATTCACATGCACACACAGCTTGCCAAACAACACACACATGTTCATTTGCCTCCTAAAAATAGGCTTGAAGCACTATTGAAGGCTTGAGATGCAGAGGTGCTTTTTCCTGGGAACACACTGGCTTTAGTTTACATGCATGTTCAAGTGGGTTATGTTGAAAAGTAATAAATTGGTAGTTTCATAATGAACTGTGAATGTTTCACTTAGTACACCAATGCTGAAATGTATCAAGATCAGAGCCTAGGGCAGATAGAATCATAGAATCATAGAATCATAGAGTTGGAAGAGACCACAAGGGCCATCGAGTCCAACCCCCTGCCAAGCAGGAAACACCATCAGAGCACTCCTGACATATGGTTGTCAAGCCTCTGCTTAAAGACCTCCAAAGAAGGAGACTCCACCACACTCCTTGGCAGCAAATTCCACTGTCGAACAGCTCTTACTGTCAGGAAGTTCTTCCTAATGTTTAGGTGGAATCTTCTTTCTTGTAGTTTGGATCCATTGCTCCGTGTCCGCTTCTCTGGAGCAGCAGAAAACAGCCTTTCTCCCTCCTCTATGTGACATCCTTTTATATATTTGAACATGGCTATCATATCACCCCTTAACCTCCTCTTCTCCAGGCTAAACATGCCCAGCTCCCTTAGCCGTTCCTCATAAGGCATCATTTCCAGGCCTTTGACCATTTTGGTTGCCCTCCTCTGGACACGTTCCAGTTTGTCAGTGTCCTTCTTGAACTGTGGTGCCCAGAACTGGACACAGTACTCCAGGTGAGGTCTGACCAGAGCAGAATACAGTGGCACTATTACTTCCCTTGATCTAGATGCTCTACTCCTATTGATGAGGCCCAGAATTGCATTGGCTTTTTTAGCTGCCGCGTCACACTGTTGGCTCATGTCAAGTTTGTGGTCAACCAAGACTCCTAGATCCTTTTCACATGTACTGCTCTCAAGCCAGGTGTCACCCATCTTGTATTTGTGCCTCTCATTTTTTTTGCCCAAGTGCAATACTTTACATTTCTCCCTGTTAAAATTCATCTTGTTTGTTTTGGCCCAGTACTCTAATCTGTCAAGGTCGTTTTGAAGTGTGATCCTGTCCTCTGGGGTGTTAGCCACCCCTCCCAGTTTGGTGTCATCTGCAAATTTGATCAGGATGCCCTTGAGTCCATTATCCAAGTCGTTGATAAAGATGTTGAATAAGACCGGGCCCAAGACAGAACCCTGTGGCACCCCACTAGTCACTCTTCTCCAGGATGAAGAGGAACCATTGATGAGCACCCTTTGGGTTCGGTCAGTCAGCCAGTTACAAATCCACTGAGTGGTAGCATAGTCAAGACCGCATTTTACCAGCTTCTTTACAAGAATATCATGGGGCACCTTGTCAAATGCCTTGCTGAAATCAAGGTAGACTACATCCACTGCGTTCCCTTCATCTACCAGGCTTGTAATTCTGTCAAAAAACGAGATCAGGTTAGTCTGACATGACTTATTTTTCAGAAATCCATGTTGACTATTGGTGATCACAGCATTCCTTTCTAGGTGCTCACAGACTGTTTGCTTAATGATCTGCTCCAGAATCTTCCCTGGTATTGATGTCAGACTGACTGGGCGGTAATTATTTGGGTCCTCTCTTTTCCCCTTTTTGAAAATAGGGACAACATTTGCCCTCCTCCAGTCTGCCGGGACTTCGCCTGTTCTCCAGGAATTCTCAAAGATGACTGCCAGTGGTTCTGAAATCACATCTGCCAGTTCTTTTAATACTCTTGGATGCAGTTCATCTGGCCCTGGAGACTTGAATACATCTAGACTAGCCAAGTATTCTTGTACTATCTCCTTAGTTATTCTGGGCTGTGTTTCCTCTGCTGAATCATTTCATATATCTAACCAAGTAGGATTGATGAGGGATCAACTAAATTTCCAGCAAACAAAATTGATTAATCAGAATGCAGAACAGAACTTGTGAAAGCCATGATAATCTGCATTCCCTTTTTGCTCTATTTATTAAAGCAGGGACTTTAATAATTATTTATCAGGGACGCGGGTGGCGCTGTGAGTAAAACCTCAGCACCTAGGGCTTGCCGATTGCATGGTCGGCGGTTCGAATCCCCGCGGCGGGGTGAGCTCCCGTCTTTCGGTCCCAGCTCCTGCCCACCTAGCAGTTCGAAAGCACCCCTAAGTGCAAGTAGATAAATAGGTACCGCTTTATAGCAGGAAGGTAAACGGCGTTTCCGTGTGCTGCGCTGGTGCCGGCTCGCCAGAGCAGCTTCGTCACGCTGGCCACGTGACCCGGAAGTGTCTCCGGACAGCGCTGGCCCCCGGCCTCTTAAGTGAGATGGGCGCACAACCCTAGAGTCGGACACGACTGGCCCGTACGGGCAGGGGTACCTTTACCTTTATTAAAGTAGGAAATGTAGAAGTAGATTAGAATAAAGCAGCTGCATTTGTTTATCTTTGCAAATGCATGTTGGGTATCCAAGAGACACATACCTTTTTGGTGAAGAAGGAAAGTTCTCAATCATGTCTTGCAATGGCCTTGTATCATTTTATAGCGCTCTGTGTCAGATGAGTTAGACAAACACACACACACACACACACTACAGAGAGAGAGCACGAGAGAGAGAGCATCTCTCTGCTTACACTGGGCCTACCTCCTTCTCTCTTCTGCAGATTCTTCAGAGTGTGTTACCTACTGGTAGCCAAGCGCATAGCCATCTCTGAAGGGGAGAAAATCTGTTTTCATGTAGTTTTTAAGTTCTCAGGAAGCTCCCTGTTACTAAACAAACTTCACAACTAGTCAGCAAAGAGCGTCAAGCCTGATGCCAAGAGCAGCGTCCTGCTAAAGCCCAAAGATATTAATTGCTTAGCAGTTGCTCACCCCCAATTTTCAAAGAGTTAGTTTTGGACCTTACCCTCTATGAGCAAGTCCCATAAGAGGTAAAAGAAAAAATGTTGCGGTGGCACCACCACTTTGCAAGGCAAGGGTAGAGGGGAGGGACAGAGACACTAACCACTTGATGGGAAAGGATGAGGGAGAAAATGAACCCCCCTTTATGTTTCTTTTGTTGGGGGAAATTATGTGGCTTCCTGTCACTGATTTCTTTCTAAAGTTTCTCAGCAGCTTGTGCTTTCCATGGCATTTCTTTTGTGTGTGTGTGTGTGTGTGTGTGTGTGTGTGTGTGTGTGTATTCTTCTGAGGCGATTTATGTTTTTTTTTTTTTTACAATTGGCTTTGATGAATTCAATTTAAGAAGACAGAACCATCAGTGCTGCCATTTAGGCATTTTCTGAGTGGTTCACCAGCATCAACACGTGACATAGAATCTCAGGTTCACAAGAGCAATGGCATCTTGTTCAGAGGAACTGAACACTGTGTCTATGTGGCTGCTATCTTGTGAACTGCCCTGAGACCTGTGAGTATAAGGTGGTATACAAATTTAATAAATGGCAACAACAACAACAGCCAAGAGGGAGGTGGGTGGTGGCAACTCACAGCCTGACTTGGGTATTCTGCGCCATAGAAGCATAGAGTTATAGAACCGTACAGTTGGAAGAGACTGTGAGCGTCATCTCCTGCTGTTGTAGGGAAGCTGCCTTGGGGTCACTTATGATGGAAAGCAGTATATGAAAGTATTAAATTAATAAAACAAACACGCAACTGCAGGTAAGGGTGTGCCACCCTCCCTTAGTCACCACTTAATGGCAGCCCCATATTACATGCATCCCCGCCCCCTGAACAAGGCAACACTTTTATCAGCTTCAGGAGATATGCCTGTGGAATGGTCTTCCTTGGGAGGAGGTGGGCTCTCCTTCTTCGGGGCATTTAAGCAGAGGTGGGATGGCCATCTCTCAGGGATGCTTGAGCTGAGATTCCTGTGTTGCAGAACATTGGACTAGATGACCCTTGGGAGCCCTTCCAGCTCTACAGTTCTATCATTCTATGAAATCCACTTAAAAAAACCAAAACCCTGGACAAACAACAACAATGAAAAGTGCTGGATAACAGCCTCTTGACAGTGATATTGTATAAGCTCTGTACAAATGTTGGGAAAATAAAACAGGATGATTGCTCAGTTTATGCTCATCCGGAAATGACCTAAATATAGTTCTATTTTTCTCATATTAGGTTGAATGTTATGCTTGGATAAGATATAATTTTGGTCATATAATTTTGGTTATAAGAGTCTACCTTGTAACTGGGTTCTCAATTCACAGATGTTGTTTACCCTAGTTTACTCAATCATAATTCACCCCCAATAAAGGTTTATTAACCTTATTTAGCAAGCCATAGGGTGTGCAATGGGATGGACTGGGATCATGGATGAAGCAGCAGCAGCAGCAGCAGCAGCAGCTCTTCACTAACCAAATGGAAAATTGATTTGCCTGTATGCTTCCATTACAGTAATTTGATTACGGAAATATACCCAGAGTAATATAAACTATGGTTCAATGTTATTTATGTCTGAACAGAGCAGAGGCTTAGAAATACCTTCTGATCTTGAAGATGCGCCTTAATAAGTCAACAGAGTCCCTGGCCAGGATAGAATGAGAATAGGAGTTGCCTAAATGGAAGATCAGAATAAACAATGTGCCTTGCTTGGGGAGGTTTTGCTTTAGAATGGAAGATCTGAAGGCTAGTGATGTCACGGGAGAAAGGCCCTGCATTTGCTGCCATAAGTGGGATTCCCACAGGGCGAATTTTATCCAAAGCAATTTATGAGTGGAATCTGTGACATACCTGCTGCCCTATTAATCCCATATATTACCAGGAGCACAAGGCTTTCATCATATTCTAGCCTTTTAATCAGACTATGGGAAGTGTAAAAGCAAGAAGTGTGTTAAGCATAATTTTTACTGAGGAAACCAGCAATTCTTTATACCTTTCAAAAGGAAGAAAGAGAGACATCCATCAAGCTGTCATTGCAGATTAGATGTCACAAACCTCACCCTGTGGAGCTGCCAGGAATCTGTAAACCTTTTAAAAGCTATGCCTGGTCTTGACTCTTTTTTTTCTTTCTTTTTAAGGGTTTTATAGATTTTTGTAGAAAACCCTAATAGGCAATGGCTAAAAGGTGTTTTATTCTTCTAGCTTGCTAGAGGTTCTTTCTTAAAGCTCAAATTAATTAGTTTCTGCCTTATAACTGAGAACAAATAATAGTCTGTCTAGCCTATGGAACTGATCCGAAAACAAGCTTTGCTTGATTTTCTTTTCTTTTAAACACTGTGGCTGCCCTTCTGCCTGCTTCCCAAACTCTGGCTGCACCCCCCCCCCCCCACTTTCTGGGGAGGAAGACCCACTAATCTCATGTGCTGTTGGTCTAATTCTAGGTACTCTTTATGTAACAATAAGACAATTCTGTTCACATTAGTTGGCACTCATCTCTCAACTGGATTGCAGTTGCTATCTCTTAGCTTTGCAGGTTTGAGTGTGAGTAACTTAATTCCTCCTTGGAATGAAAGGGAAGGGTTCTTAAGGTCTGGTATAATTTACAAACAATAAGAATACAAAGATTAACATGGTAGACTCAATTTATTACTCATGGGTGGATACAGCAATTATCCTTCTATAAAGCCTATAGTAAATTGTGCAGCAGCTTTAAACTCTGGGATTATGTGGGTAAACTGCTGTTCTGCTGCAGAGGTCCTGATTCCTGAGTTGAACCTTCAGATTCTTCAGATAACCACTTTATTTTCTGTGTTGTTTCCAAGCACATCAAAACGGAAGGAAATTGCATTTCTTCTTCTCTTCTTCATTTCCAGCTTTCTTTACTGCCTGAATATTTTTAGTGATTATGAGTGTTTTAGAACCATAGCTTGCTTAAGAGTTTAAAACAGCTGAAAATCTATCTCATGGTTAGGAACACGTTCAGGAAAGCTGCCTGCTGAAATAGGCAATGCAGATGCACACATCCATCCATTCCTTATTCTGTTTAACTGTTGTTTCTTCAGTGCCTCCAGTTTAACCACAGTGATTTTGGAAAGAAATTAAAATGCACCTTATTGATGTTTGACAATAAAAGGATTCCAAAGCACTATACAATTGGAAGGGTCTTAGACTGGATTAAAAATAAGTATCTCAAATCTGTTATAATGGTTGTGTTTACATTTCTCGCTCACTCTTCATTCCTTCAAAGTTATCATGTTTCGCAAGCGTTAAGAGAACTGTCTCATTCTGCCAGGAATTGGAGGTATTCCAGTTTAAGCAAGAGATTTTCTTCACTTGCCTACCCAACTCTCCATCCTCTGATATGTATTGCAACGCAGTGTAGCAAGACTAGGCTAAAGAGATTGGTGTGTTCACTGCAGGTTTTTCTTTTTTTAAAGGACTGCCATTTTTTAGATCAATTGCATAATGATAATAAATTGATGAAGCCATAATGAAAGCCTTATGTGCCTTTGCAATTGTTCTATAACCTCACTTCCCTAAACATTGAGAGGCAAGAGGAAGGGGCTTAAGGAAGGGAGTTGCTTAGATACTACAATATATCAAAGGAATTAAGCTAGAGAATGGGAATTGCATGATGTTGTATAAGTTGTTTCTTCAGCTTTTTAACAATAGTAAATAATTGTCTTGATTGGGCTTTTTTGCAAACTCACAGTGGCACTTTCATTTAAAGGGAAAAAGAAAGAGATCAAGGTAAATAAAAATAGTAACTGTGTACACAAGAGAGAAAATGCAAGCATTCTTGTGAGAATAATGTTGTTCTATTAAATAGGCCTATTGAAGTGGAAAGAAATAACTTCCCAAAAGTCTTCCCTCTGGCTTTGAAGTTCAGGTTGACCGCCCTCTCCTGTAAATTATGCATTTTAAATATTTCTTACCTGCTCTTCTCTAAAACAAAGACCCAATGCAGTTTGCAGATCAATTAAACAAAACTAATATGATGCAAATTGTGGCTACCCACTGCTGTAGGTATGCTCAGTGAGATGGGCGCATGTGCATTCTTTTTGCACATGATGGTGAACACACTTTTTCCTACTAAGTGATAAATGCTAAGGGATAACGAAGTTATTGTGTACAGTGATGCCGCCCACTTTGCCTATTTCACGGACATCATTAGACAGCCAACCTCTGTCTTCCAGAAACAGCTGAAATTACAGGTAGCATTACATGGGGGGAGGGGGGGCAAAACAAAGTACAATTTTGGTGAGCTTGCTTACAGTATATCTACAGTACTCCCTGGCATCAACACGGGCGCTCAGCAAACTTAGCCCTATGGCTGTGCCTATGGTAGGAAGCTGCCCCCTACTTTCAGTTTCCAGAATGCCCCTATGTATTTGGGGACAATTTAAAATGGCAGGCGGCTCACATTCATGCACTGCAAGGAAAAGTGAGCCAGAGGAGAAGGGTGGGCTCAGTCCACAGCATGTTTCAGCACTGGCTGACCCTGTTTGGAGCAGCAGCTTCACGAAGGCTGGGCCTGGACTTGAGCAACAAAGAAAGAGAAGTAAAATGTCACTGAGAACACCAGACGTCAGTGAAGTCTTACAGGTAGAAAAGAAGCAATGAAGGAGAAACGAACTTGCAAATGGCAAAACATCTCCAGTAAGTTCCCCCCAAACCACCCTTCTGCCTCCCCCCCTTCTTTCTTCTTTCCATTTCAGAAACAAATGAGTGAAACTCATTTGTTGGGATCCCTTAAGTTGGGAATCTGCTTCATTGGACCTACGTTGGATTAACAGCATCGAAATAAAAGTACAGAACAATGCATGTTCGTGGTATTACTCCTGCTATTACCATAAGCAAAAGTCACAACAACTTCCCTTTGTACTTTCTACCTCTAATACCTGACAAAATGAATGTCACCAATGAACGTAGTGTTGTCGGAGTGCTTGGTGTTTGGAACAACATTGCTGTGATATTGAGGGATAGAGAGCAGGCCAGTGGAATTCTGTATACAGTAAAGCTCAATATGATACCATCTGGACCAAACATGTTTTATGTGTGGTAAATAAGTGATAACTAAATAAGGTAGGTAGGTAGCTAGGTAAATGAATAAGGTAAATAAGGGACATGGGTGGTGCTGTGGTCTAAACCACTGAGCCTCTTGGGCTTGCCTGTCAGAAGGTTGGTGGTTCAATTCAGCTTGATGGAATGAGCTCCTCTTGCTGTCCCAGCTCCTAACCAACCTAGCAGTTCGAAAGCGCACCAGTGCAAGCAGATAAATAGGCAGTGCTGCGGTGGGAAGGTAAATGGCATTTCTGTGTGCTCTGCCTTCCGTCATGGTGTCTTGTGCCAGAAGCGGTTTAGTCCTGCTGGCCACGTCACCCAGAAATCCGTCTGTGGACAAACGCCGGCTTCCTTGGTCTGAAAGCGAGATGAGCATCGCAACCCCATTAACCATCCGGGGTCCTTTCTCTTTTTCACCTAAATAAGTGTCAGGTGGCTGTAACGAACTCCCAAGGCCAGTTGCCAGGATGATACAAAGACAAGGAAAAGCTACTTACCATACTTGTAGAGAGGCCTCTTGGAATAATGGCATTGTCCCAAGTGAATCTCCACCCCCTCCGTCTCTCCCACTTCCTCATGAGTCCTCCCTACGAGGGCTGACAAGTGCCCTCTGCCTTGGGGCTCTTTGCTCTCCTACTTTCAAGGCTCTCCAGGTTCTGAAAGGGGGTTGGGGGGTTGGAATGCAGGGTGGATTTGATTTAAATCAAATCAATTTAAATCACAATTCTGGCTGGTATAATCTTAATATTTACAACCAGATGAATGTTTCATTTTTGGAATAATAAATTGTCAAAGTAGTTTTTACAGTTATATCAAAAATTACTGATTTGGTTATACTATTAGAAATACATTGACATATAATTATGAAATTATTGTGAGGTTTAATAAGTTAACTTTATATTTGGACAACTTTTCTGCTGTACTTTATTGGAAGGAGAAAAATAATCATTTCCTTAATAATAATTTAAATAATTTATTTAACTAAAACAATAACATTATAGCCTATGTATCCATGTTAACTGATGTGGTTAAACTTTTTTTTAAAAAAAAACAACAACCTTAGACTGAGTTTTAGCACACATGAAAAACTTAAAACAAATCCTTATTTCCTGATGAATAGCCTTTGGACTATAATGTAACTTAAATAGAAAACTATATTTAGAAAGATTTTTCCTCCAAAAGCATTTTATTTTAAAAATCCAATTTAAATAGAAAAAAATCCGATTTTTTTTAAAAAAAATCATAGATTTTTATCCACCCTGCTTTCTAAAGGCACTGTGTCTGTCAGCTGTCAACCCCAGGGTGCTTCCTCTCCCTCTCCCATTATTTCCCAGCTTTCCCCTTCATCTGCCTCTGAGCTGTGACCCCCCCTCAAAGCCCCCTTGTAATTCTGAAATGTCTTCCTCTTCTCTGGAAGGGCCAGGCTGGGGAGGCAGACTCCACCATTCCTCCTCTGCCCTGACAATAAGTGATGCGATGGGGCGCTTGGTCCTGAAACTGTCACCCATCAGAGCCCTTGATTTCTCATTGACAAATAATGTCCAGCAAGTTTGCAGGATGAATTGGGGATGTTTGGGAAGTAGAACTGCACTGAAAACTTTCACCAGACAATTGTAGTCCTGAAGAAAGGGGCAAGTGGTGCAAAAATGGGTGGTTTCTTTAATATATAAAAAGGGCAATTTATTTAGTCCCCCCCCCACCAGTTTGGGACTGGTTGCTACCAGTTCACCTCCCTCTCCTCCCTGCCCAGATTATGTAGGGAAATGTCCGTACTCTCCTACTAGAATGATACCATCTGTAGCAGAAACTCTGCCCTGGGCTATTTAAAAACCAACATATTCCCCCTTATTTCAATAAGTGAGTAAAAGTTATGAGGACTATGCAGCGCCTTGTTTGGAGAATTGTAAGAACTTTTCTTACATAGAGCCTAGGGCTTAATTATGTAATTATGTCTCTTGGGTAGATTATATATTTCTTCTCATAATTATGTCTACCCAATAGACTGGAAGGACTCCAAGATTTCTGTTTTCTGTGATAAAAATGGTTTGGCTATGTTTTGTTGACTTTAAAATAAAAACAGCAACCTTGAATAGTCTGCCTCACCAAGAGGGCTCCACAGGGAAGCTAACAAGGAGAGCAACAGTTTATCATAAATAAACATTTATATTAGTATGGGTTTAATAAACAGTAGCTCTTTTTTCTGCCTTGTTTCTGGAACCCTGTTAGGGAGGCACTAACTTACTCTTTGTTGATTGCAGTTGATTTATGACACACTTATTTTTCTCTTCAAACTTAAGCTAGGTGGTTGATTTGGAGCAGAATCCTTCTGATATGATGTATTGCATGAAATTCAAGAGCGGAAGATGAATGGCCTGGCCCTGGTGCAGTGGTAATAACATCACTTCCTGGCATCACAACAAACTGCCACTGCAAATACCTTAGGAGTAGTTCTCCAAAGACTTCCTTTAAAAAGGAGGAGAGGAGGGAGAAAAAAAAGGATAATAAGACAATCCTTTTAGGAAAGGGAAGGGCTAAAGTGATAGAGCTAATTACTAGAAGGGAAAGACAGACCATAGAGAAGAAAATGGCTAGACCAGGGATGGAGAAAAGCTGTAGCTCTCAGGATGTTGCTGGGTTCCAACTGCCATCAGCCCCAGCCAGCATGGCCAATGGCCAAGGGTTATGGGAGTTGTGGTCCAGCAGCATTTGGAGGGCCAAGGGTTCCTCACCCTTGAGCCAGAGCAATCTGTGCAGGCCCATAATAGTAGCACCACGGACCATTTACAACCAGGGAAATAGTGCAACTCTTCCATTGGATTTTCTGATTTAGGGATAGGATGGGGGAAGCCTATTTTGTTTACAATGTCATACAGATGTCTTAACAAAATAAAAAAAAATCCTTCCAGTAGCACCTTAGCGACCAACTAAGTTTATTATTGGTATGAGCTTTTGTGTGCATGGACACTTCTTCAGAAGTCACCAGACCCCTATATACAGTGAGAGGGTGGGGAGGGGTATTACTCAGAAGGGTGGTGGGCATGGGTGTTAAAAATAGCTTTATCATGTATAATGAGATAAGAATCCAATGTCTCTATTCAGACCAGGTCTCTCCATGGTTTTAAGTTTGGCAATAAGTTGCAATTCAGCAACTTCTCTTTCCAGTCTATTTCTGAAATTCTTCTGTAGTAAGACAGCTACTTTGAGATCCTTTATTGAATGTCCTGGGAGACTGAAGTGTTCTTCTACTGGTTTCTCTGTCTTGTGATTCCTGATGTCAGATTTATGTACATTTATCCTTTGGTGTAGGGTTTGGCCTGTTTGTCCGATATAGAGAGCTGAAGGGCACTGTTGGCATTTGATGGCATACACAATGGTAGAAGATGAGCAATTAAATAGTCCTGAGATGGTATGTTTGATGTTGTTGGGGCCAGTAATGGTGTTGTCCGGGTGTATGTGGCAGCAAAGTTGACATCTGGGTTTATTGCAGGCTCTGTTACCAGTGTCCATGTTAAGTCTGGCTGTTGTATTATTGTGTGTGA
Organism: Podarcis muralis; assembly: GCF_964188315.1. Taxonomy (NCBI): domain Eukaryota; kingdom Metazoa; phylum Chordata; class Lepidosauria; order Squamata; family Lacertidae; genus Podarcis; species Podarcis muralis. The sequence goes on from NC_135657.1 coordinate 120,527,597, forward strand.
GGAGCTGTTTAATATTGAGTGGCTGACTGTAGGAAATGAAAGGTCTTCCTCCCAGAGCTTGAGAAAGAGAGCTGTCATTGTCTAGGAGAGGTTGTAGATCTCTGATGATGCATTGAACTGTTTTAACTTGGGAGCTGTATGTGATTACTAGTGGTGTTCTGTTATTTTCATTTTTGGGTCTGTCTTGCAGCAAGTTCTCTCTGGATATCAGTCAGGCTCTGTTGATCTGCTGTTTAACTTCATCAGGTGGATATTTTAGTTCTAAAAAGGTTTGCTGTAGATCTCTTAGGTGAGAGTCTCTGTCTGTAGAGTTGGAAGAGATGCAGCTATAACGTAGGACCTGGGTATGTACAATGGATTGCTTGGTATGTTTGGGATGGTAGCTAATAATAATAATAATAATAATAATAATAATAATAATAATAATAATTTTTTTTATTTATACCCCGCCCTCCCCAGCCAAGACTGAGAACCAGAATTGGCTGAGAACCAGAGGAGCTCTCAGTCATATGGAGCTATTTCCCCCTTTCCTGGTGGCAAACTCTTTGGAGTTCCTTTGCAGGCTGCCCTCCTTGAGTCAAAGGCAAAGAGGTTCAAATCCAAAGATGTTTCAAATTTAGTTACATTTTGCAGCTTTAAGAAGTGGACCTTTTACTTTTGCACATCATAAATGTGTGACTGAGTGAACCACCCTCACGAGACCTGAAAGGAAAGTGGTTTTAGTCACTGCGAATTCTTGCTATGAAGAGGGCCCACAGTTAGTAGTTTGGCTGGTCAGGGCCATAGTAATATGATGGCAACACACACACAGGAATATGCCTCTCCACCCCCCGCTCCTCTCCATACTTAATAATTTTCTCTGTAACTTCTTGGCAAGGTGGCCTTCGGTGTCGTGTTGCTATAGCAGGGCAGGACAAATTGCTTTGAGGGTAATTTTTTAAATCTGCAACATAGAAGCTACCCAGAAGATAAAAGCTCATCTGACAGAGAATAGTCACCTGTATTTCCCATTTGTACTTGATAACAATTCTTTATGGTTATTTTTGTAACCTAAGAAAAGCCCTGGGGATTAGCGCTCTTTAATCCAGCATCCCACTTCCCACAAGGGCCAGCCAGAGAAAGATGGGAAGCCACAAGAAAGACGGAGCACACGGGGCGCTCTGCTAACTGTTGTTCCCCAGTGTTCAGTGCTCAAAGGTGCACCTTGGATCCTGGAGAGAGAATGCAGTGATCGTGACTCCTCCATGTCCTCACATTATTAGGAAAACCTGAAAGTTGTTTAGCTTTCCCCCTCAAAAAAATGAGATTTTTTGGTTTACTTGCCAAAGATCCAGGACAAACCACCGCCTTCTGGAAATTTCCCCCAGACGTCACTTTTCACCTGGTGATGTCCAGGAAAATCAGGACATATGGCATATAGTTTAACTATGTGCTGTGTAAAGAAGTTCTTGCTCTTGTCTGACCCAAATCTTTTACCATTTAGCTTCATTGGATGATGCTGGATTCTTGTATTGTGAGAGAAAAGGTTTTCTCTAGTGAAAGAAGTGCTTCTCTCTAACCACTTTCTCTGCATATTGTAAAAGTGCGCTAGATTAGGAACTTAAAATACACCTACACCTTTTACATAAGCTAGGATGAGATTTCTTCAGATAAAGCATTTGTATTTCCTCCACCACCCCACCCCGAAGGATGCTATATTTGCTTATGAATCTATCACCTGCAATAATTTCCTGATAAAAATATAACCTAGGGCTTGTCTTCACTGCAGCCTATAGCTTTTTAGACTTGTGCAATGGTAGCTTTGCAGACTGGCTCTACCATTGCATCTTACTGTCTGCTCCTTTAACTGCTGCCAAATTATATTTGAAGCATGTGTTTTGCATGTGTATTACACAGCAGTGCAACATTCCTTGCCAAAAACCCAAAAGCTGCCTCCAGGCTTTTTTGGTATGGTTTTCATCCCTGTTCTAATGATTTTTTCCTTTGCCTGCCACCCTCACAGGTCTTCTTTTTAAAAACTATTTTTATTTCTCAATCCTGGAGAAAAGTTTGCAACTGCACATTCTCACTAATGCTGCAGCTGTGTGCTGTTGTGCAAGCATGCAAGAAAACATGAACACCTATGTTAACCCTGTTTAAAAAAAATGTGCTACTTTGGTTGCCTGGTAAAATGGAAAGGCTTAGTCAATACACATGAAGCCGGAGTGAATTACCGTATTTTTCGCTCTATAAGACGCACCAGACCATAAGACGCACCTAGTTTTTGGAGGAGGAAAACAAGAAAAAAAATATTCTGAATCTCAGAAGCCAGAACAGCAAGAGGGATCGCTGCGCAGTGAAAGCAGCAATCCCTCTTGCTGTTCTGGCTTCTGGGATAGCTGCGCAGTCTGCACTCGCTCCATAAGACGCACAAACATTTCCCCTTACTTTTTAGGAGGGAAAAAGTGAGTCTTACAGAGCAAAAAATACAGTAGGTTCCGTGTCTAACCTATGGCCCACCAGATGATGTTGGACTCCAGTTCCTGCTAGCCGCAACCAGCTTGGCCAATGGCCATGGATAATGGGAGTTGTAGTCCCGCAACATCTGGAGGACTACAGGTTCCCCATCCCCATCATAAAGAAAGGAGAAGTAAAAATGGGTTGCACACCTATTTTTAACACTGCCGGCTGACCCTGCAAAAGGAGAAGTCATGCATTTCCAGTCTGGCAAGATGTACGAGGTATGCCTGCGTTTGTGCCAAGACTTGTCACCGCAAGGGAAATGTGTGACTTTGCTCTTTGGAAATTGAATTAGAAACATGAAAAGCAGACAAAATGATTGTGACCACATAATTATCTTGAGTTTATTGAGTGCTTTTGTAACATGTGAAATTTCAATATAAACATTGCTCCTCTTCCAAGTAGTGAAAATTGATCAAAACCCAATGGTTCCTACATCACTTCAAGATATTACTTGATTCTGGACAGCTGCGGACTTCAGGGTGAAATCCTAAACATGCTTAATAGAGAACAGTTCCCATTGAACTTAGAGTGACATGCATCTACGTAAAAATGGTTAGGATTGTGATGTAAATCAGATTCGACTCCACACTTGATTACCCACCATGAATTTTGGTGTAGACAATTCCTTTATTAGGACGGCATGCTGTATTCATTACCCTGCTATATATGGCTATCCTTCCCAAAGTTCTCTGCTCTTTCCCCTTGTGTCCAGATGAATCCTGGCATCATAGCACTTTGCTCTCAAGCTTCCTCAGAAGTGACTGAATTCCATGTGAACAGAATCCACCTTATTTGTACACTCTTTGCAAAGTGTTTTCACTCAGTCAAACTGACTTCCCATTTCCTACACACATCATGTCATCATGGCACCAAAGCAAGAAGAGTTAATGTGTGAAGTCCAATCCTTCTTCTCCAGTGGATTTACAGCAGTTTCTACTACTCATCCCTGTTTTGTACCACCAGGAGATGGAGTTTGTTGTGTCTTTCTTAGCACAGCCTGACCTCAAATTCTCTCTATTCCCCCCATTTGCACGGGAGGCGGATTTCTCCGTTCACACATACATAGAGGTATCTGTACCTTCTGCCCTCTGGACTGTTTTAAGAGGCTTGGGCCAAGACAGAAGGTATTAGGAGGCTGGCAGTTGGGGAGGAATGAACCATCTCAGTTTGGGAAGATCTTCCAATGATACCCTGTCTACAGGTAGTGAAAGTGAGCATTTTCATGATGTGTGGGCACATTTTTATTTTAATGGTGGAAAAAACAGTTGTCTAACCTCATCTGTTTGAATAGCTGTGGACAGTCTGTAACATCCCCCCAGCAGCTAATCCAATGGCAACTGGCAAACAGTTTTTATCCTATTATATAATGATGAAACTGGGCTGCTGGTCCTCCTATGAATACTAAGAATTCAGTTGCTGGGCACCACTGTTGCTCCTCTGAGATCTCTTGTTTATCTCCCTCCCCCTCTCTCAAGTTTTATACCCAGTTCTTTAGTGCAGGAGAATTTTGGAAGCAGCATGAGAGTTATGGATTCATTATAGTAATGGCAACATATCATTAACCAATTTAATGCCAAGGTTTGGAGTAAAGGTGCAGGGAAAGAGGGAGGGGCAGTGATGGCAGTGGCAGGGTAGCCTGGTTTGCTTCATGTTTTGGGAAGAGTTTTGGGATTCTGAAGGAAGGATTTGGGAACATTAACTTCATATTTAAGCATGGATTTCATATCAATGAGTGCAATATTTATTTAGATTTCTATGCTGAAGAGAGTTCCACTGTAAATAGAAGCCGGTATAAAAAGTGGGAAGGAGAAATATCTAACTTAGGTACGTACACAGAGAAAGAATATTGAATAGAATTAATTGAGAACTTACAGTATTAATGAAACCACTATTACAATCTCATTAAAAGCCAACTGAGAAATCATTTTATAGTATCTTTGTGTGTATAGCTTCTCACCACTTAACTACACTTATAGAGCATCCACTTGGGTTTGGTTTTTACGCATTTCTTCACAAGTCCCCCTTTCTAAGAAGAAGAAAATAAAGTTTTCATTAAAAATTCTACTGAGGAAGGAAAGTAGTTTAAATTCCTAAGATAGAATGCTCAATACATCAATTTTGTAAACTTCCAGAATTTATTTGAATGGCCTCACTTTACATCAAACTCCTTGTTCTCTGCCTACACAAGGAGCATTCTCCCTAAATACCTTTTGAGCATTGATCAGTTTGGTGCTAGCAGGGCTTATGAGGCAAGGTGACGCAGCAGGATCCACTGGGGCAGCCGATCCTGTTGTCAAACTTTCTTCCCCTCCTTGTTTCTGATGTAGAGCTTCCTTCACCCCTTCTTCCCTGTCGGGGAGGGGCTGTACCATTTTGGGGTTTGCCTCAGGAGATTCCAACTTGGCAGGTGGTGGACTCTTCTTCCTTGGAGGTTTTTAAGCAGGGGTTGGATGGCCATCTTGTCATGGATGTTTAGCTGAGATTCCTGCATTACAGGTAGTTGGACTTCCAAATCTACAATCCTGTGAGTCTACATGCATCTCTTACATATTGTGCTTCTGTAGAGAAGAAGTGGCAACATTTATGAGTTTTCAGAATTTTGACCAGCATGTGAGATTTGTTAAGTAGCCTAACAATTCAGTAATGGTTTGGGTTCTATGTTTATAAGCAGTGATACAAACCTTTTCTTGTTGTACATGAAATCCCCTTGCCCTGCCACTTTCCCCAAAGGAAAACCCGGTCTTTACCGTTGAATCAGAGCAAATGTCAATCAGGTTTTCTTTGGATTGACGTTTACTCTGATTCAGTGCTAAAGAATGGGTTTTCTGGGGGAAAGTGGTGGAGCAAAGGAACAACTGCTCAGACCTGCACATAGAAAGCATGAGACTAGTAGAAAAATGGATGAGCCTTCGGTGAGAGTCAAGCTCTATTGACCTGTTGTACCTGTGCAGAGCAGGGGACACGGGTGGCACTGTGGGTTAAACCACTGAGCCTTGGGCTTGCCAATTGGAAGGTTGGAGATTTGAATCCCCGCGATGAGGAGAGCTCCCGTTGTTTGGTCCCCTCCTGCCAACCTAGCAGTTTGAAAGCACGTCAAAGTGCAAGTATATAAATAGGTTCCGCTCTGGTGGGAAGGTAAACGGCATTTCCATGCGCTGCTCTGGTTTCTCCAGAAGCGGCTTAGTCCTGCTGGCCACATGACCCGGAAAAACTGTCTGCGGACAAATGTCGGCTCCCTCGGTCTGTAGAGCAAGATGAGCGTTGCAACCCCAGAGTCTTTCACGACTGGACTTAACTGTCCGGGGTCCTTTACCTTTACCTTTTTTTTACCTGTGCAGAGCCTCTGCATGGTGCAGCTCAGGATCTTGCCTGCTCATTAAGCTAGGGTGGGTTTCAGCCTGGTAAGCTGTTACACACACTGGCTATGGAGAAGGCTTCTCCATCCTTCCTACTTCCTGCATGCAGCTTCCTGAGCAGAGAGAAAGGAGAAAGGGATCAATGCAAGTTCTTAACTAGATCACACATGACAAGTCACCATCCAGCCTCTGCTGGAGGAGTCTCGTGCTCTTGCAGTCAGAAAGTTCTCTCTGATGTTTAGTTGGAATCTCCTTTCTTGTAACTTGAAGTCACTGGTTCGGGTCATACCCCCCAGAGCAGGAACAAATCATCTCTAGGGATGAGGGTGAAAATGTTTGTGCTTGTTCAAATGGGGGATAGGTAGAACTGGACACTGAGAGTGCAGGGGGACATGATATCAGTTCAGGAAGGCTGAAGCACCATAGGGTCAAGCACATGCATCAAAGACATTTGGAGAGAGACACCATATATAAATGTTTATAAACTGATCCTAGAAGCCTCTGATCCAAGATGGGTGAACTGGAGTGCTTGGCTTTAAAAGATGGAATAGATATAGAGGGCATATAGTGGAATGGAGAGAACCAGTGAGACATGGTTCTCTCCAGATAAAAGCTCCCTAGGAAAGGCAGGGAAGGGCCTACTGGAGGATATAGAACCTAGAAGGATTCTTTCTCGTCCGCAGACTTGCTGTGGGTGGTGCTGGTGGGCCACAGAAGTAGTTTAGTATGGACAACATACTGTATCATCCTCCTGACAAAAATGTCCAGGGTGAAATGGGAATTGACTTCAATGGCTGTCCCATATACTGGTGTGTTTAAGTCTCAAAGAAGCAAAATGTCTAAATACCCTGTGTGACTGTGCTCTGGAACGATTGGATTTAATCTTAAGTGTCACCCAGGATCTGGTGCAAGATGTAAATGATGAACTGATTGAGAGCAGTGAAGATAATGCTATGAAATCCAAGATACATGTAAGAGGACAATTGCCAAGAAAATGTAACAGTCATATTTGACTTCAAAAGAGGAAAGTGAAGAGGGTCACATCTCTTTATAGAGATTGTCCAAAGCCACAATAAAAGAAGTTCAGCTAGCATGTATATGGCAGATCAAGAAAGGTGATGCCAGGACCAAGAGGATGCCAGCTTGATTAATGAGTACAGTCAAAGGAGCTGTTGGAGGCAAGAAGTCTTCTTTGATAATATGGAAGTCTTTTCCAAAAAAGAACACAAACTGTGGCAAAAGAAACACAAGCAGCAATAAGGGGTTTGAAAACCAACCAACCAAAACCAAGCAAGAGAGGTGGCTGGATCTTTGGATGAGAAAGGGCGTCAAAGGTGTGCTAAAGGAGGAAAGTGAGATGAGTGCTGCAACCCCAGAGTTGTCCGTGACTGGACTTAACTGTCAGGGGTCCGTTACCTTTTTAGAGGAGGAAAAGGAGGTTGCAAAGGAGCTGATTGAATTTTTTACATGCATTCTCACAATAGAAGACGCAGGGCAGGTCCCTGCACCTGAGGAACTGAGGCAAGGAGTGGTGATAAGAGATGAAGTTAGTGGCCTTATGGACTAATTTCAAACTGACAATCACTGGGTCCAGATAGTACCCACTAAAGAAAGCTATGTTAAATTGCTGATCTTCCAACAAAAAAGTAACTTATCCATAAGATCAGCCTATATATATATATACTAAAAAGTAACCAATGTAGGGCAATTTTTTTTAAAGGACTTCAGATTGGATCTAGGAAATTGCAGTCTGGTTAGCTTAATTTCTGTTCCAGGAAAACCAGTGAGAAGCATTATTAAAGACTTAGTCTTTCAAAAAGCTTTTGACAAAATACCTCACCAAAGACTCAGAGTAAGCTTAGCAGTCATGGTTAGCTGGTTAAGGAACAGGAAGCAGCAAGTAGGAATAAAAGTGCAGTTCTTCCAATGGAAGGATGTAGAAAATGAAGTCCCCTAAGGATCAGTATTGAGACATGTGCTTTTTAACTTGTTCATTAATTGTCTACAGTTAGGGGTGAAAAGTGAGGTGTCCAGGCTTGCTGATGACACCAAATTGTTAAAGGTGGTTAAAGAAAAAGCACTTATTAGAAGGTCTAAAAGGATCTCCCCAAATTGGGTGTGTGGGCTTTAAAATGGAAAATTCAAACCCATGTAAGCAAGGATAAAGTGATCCTAATTTCACTTATACCCTCCTGGGGTCTCAACTGGCAGTGACTGAACTTTAGGTTGTAGTTGATGAGGATGTTGATCCTGCTGCAGAAATGGAGAATTCCATGTTAGGGATTATTACGAAAGAGATTGAAAATTAAACTGCCAATGTCATGGTGTCATTATGCTAATCTGTGGCGGGACCACACTTGGAATAGTGTGCAGTGCTGCTTGGCTCCCCTCAAACATTTGGGTCTTTCTAGTTTGGAAAAAAGTGAGTAAAATGAGGGACAAGCTCTAGGCCTATAAAATTACGCATTGTTGTGTATGGAGAAAGTCGACAGGGACCATCTCTCTCTCTCTCTCTCTCTCCCCCTCTCTCTCGTAATACTACAACCCAGGGCCATCCAATTAAGCTGAAAGTTGGAAGATTCAGGATTAGAGAAAGTACACAGTGCATAAAGTATAAGTACTGTAAATAAATAGGAATTATGAAATTTCCTCCTGCAACCAACGTGACCACCAGCCTGCATGACTTTAGAAGAGGATTAAACAAGTTCCTGGAGGATAAGGCTATGAATGACTTCTGGTCATGATGCTTATGTTGTACCTCAACTGTCAGAGGCAGTATTTTCTTTGAATATCAGTGGCTGGGCCTCCCAAGCAAGGAGAGCGCCTTCTCACCCTGTTCTTGCTTGTGGATTTCCCATAGGAATCTAGTTGGCCACTGTAAGAGCAGGATCCCGGATTAGACGGGCCTTTGGCTTGATCCAGCAGAGTTCTTACGTTCACATGCAACATTCTTGTGCTCATGTAAGCGATTTACTTATGTATAAGGAAAATGACACAAGTATATGACACATGTAGGGTTATTGTGACGGGTGAAAGAGTCTGTAGTTCACTCCTTGCACCAGTTCCAGGTTAAAGCTAAAAGTTCTTTGGTACTTGCAGTAAAATAAAATAAAATTAATACTACATTGTTCAGTCATGCTAACAACACTTTTATTTTATGATTTGCTGTTTCCAGGGCACAGACAGAAGCTTGATGACTCTAAACCTAGTTTGTTCTCTGAGCGCCTCAGTGATTTAGGGCGCATTCCTCATCCCAGTATGAGAGTAGGGGTCCCGACTCAGAGCCCACGGCCCTCTCTGAACTCTGCACCAAGCCCTTTTAATCCACAAGGACAGAGTCAGATTACAGGTAAGAGACAGAACCATGGGCTTGTATGGGCCATGGGAATGATTGATTATAGTAGGCCTTTTATTGTTTCAAAATGTAGAAAAATAACTGTTGCAAAGTGAGCGGTATAAGCAAATGTAAGCAAGTGGGGAATAGAATTTTCTGTAGCATTCATGACAAAATCATTTAGTCTTCTTTCTTGTTTGCAGTCAAAATTGGGGGTGGGATGAAATGGAGAGGAAATTCTCATCTTTCCGGTCTCATTCATGGAATTGGTCTACACGCAATGATAAAAATATGTAAATTTTCCAGCTATACATGTTTATTTAGGATTGCTCTTTAGGATAGTTTGCACAGCATTGTCATTCTGCCCCCCCCCCTTACCACGTTTATTATGTGATATTGTGGCTTCTCCCTAGCATCCATAGCTATGCATCACTGTTTCAGTAAACTATGAACCAGGTCACTTTGAGAGATGCATACATTTTATTTTCAAGCCAAGAGATTGCTTTCACTATTCAAAACAGAATGTGTGTAGGGAAAGCAGAGAAAATCTAAAGCGCTGAGGTCCATATAAAAAGAAACAGCAGCAAACCTAGGCCAATTGTTACCACACACACACACACACACACACACACACACACTTGGGTGAACTTCTCTTTGTTTATATACAATTTTATTCTAAAGATCCCAATAAAAAGTGGAAAGCCATTTTGTGGGTGTGGGGTGGGGAGCGGGAAATGTTAATGAAATGCAGCCCTTTTTTCAATGCAAGCCCCAATTTTGTTTTATCCTTTAAAAAAAGAAGGCTGAGTCTATACAGGCATGTCTTTAGTTCAGGCCCATTTACACATACTACTAGGGACATGAGTTTTTAACTGCTTCAAGCCACATTGAATGGTGCAAAGGCACTGGAAGTGCAGCGAGGCAGGCAGGCAATAGGGAGATAAGTTTTTTAAATTAGTAAATAAAGTGATGTGATCCTAAATTGTTGTGGTACATGTCTGAAGATCTGGATTCTGTGGTTGGAGTTCATCCTCTGGCTCCTTCCCACTTAGTTGTTGCCCAGCAGGGAGGCTAATGGCTGAGGAGACCAGAGCCATCTCCTTGGCCCTGCCCATTGGAGTCTCCTGTTCATATCACAGAAAGGTGGGGTTTCGCCATGAGGAGGTGGCCCTCGTTCTGCACTGACTCTTTGTTCGATTGTTATATAATACTAGACCAGTGACTGAGAACAAGTTTTCTTCCTGATTCCATATGGTGATCATTTTATGTTGTCACACGGATGGATCCTAGATTCTCCTGTAACTTTTGAAATGTCACATGCTCCTCTTGTTCACATAAATGCTTTCCATAGAACAATCTGCTGCTGTCTTATGATTAAAAACATACCACTTTTTGTTCTGAGTCAAGAGCAGCACATTAAAAGCCTATAAATGGTAGATGCTGTTCAAATTAATGAGGGTATTGAATACTCTAGAGAATGTTAGGAGTTCACAGTTCACTCTATGTAGCTAAAGAGGCAGCAGTGGAAATATTACAATATCTCTTCTAAATAAGTGTAAGTCTGCAGATGATAAGCGGTAGCACTGCTTGGCAGAACACAGCAATTTGTACTTAGAAGAACATGCATTCCCTGCCAAACATTTGAAATGTGCTTTGCCTTTTTTGATAGTGATTATTTCTGCCATGCTTGAAAGTTTGCATTGAGCTACACAACTGCATATTTCTGATGCTGCAATTTGTGCCCAAACCAAGTGTACTTTTGCCACCTACTATAATCCAAAGCCTTCTGTGCTGAAATATCACTGGAAGAAGTATTCAGGAAGAAAGACACATTAGCACAAAGAGGTCTGTAAATCAGAAATCAAGTGCTGCACCAAACATCCAGTACAACTTGCATAAAGTAGCATTTAATGCTTTGATTTATAGTAAAAATTGTGGGCAGGTTTCATCTAATGAGTCCTGTCAGTGGAAGCCCCTCCACTTTACGGCTGCCATATTTCAAAAAGTATGAACCAGGACACCCTGGAAGTTGTTGATCCTGCAGGGAGAGGAGGAGTGAGAAAGGCCCCATGCTCAGGCAGAAGCCCATATGCACACCGTTTCTGCTAATGGGATTCTTTGAGTGAATCTCGCCCGTTGTGCCCATTGGGAGTAGTGGTGAACATGCAGAGTTTTATAGTAGAAGGTCTTCAGCTATAGAGTTCTACCAGCTCTAATCTTCATAATGTGCAATCAGTCAAGCATTTAGTTTGGCAGTAGAAATACTTTCCTCTGGGGACTTCTGGGGTGGCGCCATCGGCAATGGCGGACTCCCTCTGAACTGGAGGGACAAGCTCTGCGCGAAACGGGTCCTTTCCGCTACGGCGAAGCGGGGACCATTTAAAAATCACAGGCGGATGAAGCCTGTGACCATGGGACTCGGCGGGCACCCTTAGCGCCCCCCCCAACCCGCAAAGGAACCCACTAACGGGCTCCGAAGTGAAGAGGGGGAAGTGGCGCGGTGCTGAGAGTCAACTGCTCTTTCCGTGGAGCGAAGCCGCATAGCCGTTGCCGGAGAGCGCTGCCTTCTTTTTGGGACAATTTGGACTTTAAAAATAATCACCGTGAGTACCTAAACTTTGAAAAATTGGACTACAAATAAGTAACTGGGAGAAGAAAGGAATCGGACTTAAAAAATTATTATAATTTGGTACTGAAACGGGAAGGTCTAAACAGGAAGTCAGCCTTCCGTTTCCTTGTAGACTGAACAAAGCAAACACAAAGTAAACTAAAGCTTTGAAAATTACTATTAAATGAGTGGATTTCGTCATCTAAAATAGCTGAACCCCCCCCTTCGGCAGCAGGAGGAGAAGGGGGAGCTTTCTTTGGACTGTTTTAACCTGCAGAAGTAAGTTTAAAGCAAAGTAATTTTCCACCGTCCTGACCCTGGAGCGGGGTGTCAGGACTGACGTTTGAAGCTCATTGACCAGAAACAGAAGTCGTTTGACAGATAGTTAAAAGAAGAGAAACATTGTGATTCCACTGTTTTCCTTCGCATTTTAAAATAACGATTGACAAAGTATCTAAAAGAAAAAAGGGGAGGGGAAAAAAAACTCTGGGGTTGGATCTGTAACAGAAGTTTTCCCCCTTGAGGGAGACTGTGAAACTGTAACTAATTCTAGGGAATTTCCAGCCGCTACAGTATAACCCGTGGGAACTGACTGGTGACCTTGAAGGACAATGCATTCAGAAAGGTTGTTGTGCGCTTTTTACAAAACAAATGCTCTATTGGAAGAGTTACATGAAGGAATGAATTTAATGACTGACTTGGTTGGAAATCTTAAGCAGACAGCAGGAAATTTTGGACAGGCAGTAGGAAAAGGTATGGAGCCTACCCAGGAACCAAACCAGGAGTGTGCCTTGACAGAACAGATGAAAGAAGAGGATTCTGCTGAACTTGGGGAGTCAGAAATGGAGCCAGAGATGGAGGTTGCGACCCTGCAGGAACATGAGTCTTTGGATTTGGCAACTGATCTTCGAAAAAATCAGACTCGGAAAGATAAAGTTTGGACTGGACTGGAAATGGGGGGTTGGATTGAGCAAGGTTATATCGACTTTCCGAGTCTGGCAATGGGCCGTGAGAGGTTTGGAGATATGGGGGCTCTAAAGTTTGGAGGGATTATGAAATATGCTTTTAAGTACTACATGGAGCTCAGTCTGGACTGTGGAAAAGGGACTGATTGGTTGAAAAGGGGCAAAAGCATTATTAAATTGGAGATCACACGAGTGAAAAGAAAATATGAAGAAAAATCGTGCAAGGGACATGGAAGAGACTTAAGAGCCTCGGATATAAGATTACCAGGTTAATGTGCCAGTTTAATGGGATAAATGGACTGACAAACCCAGGACCAGGAGGAAGGGACGCTGGATGAAGATTTTTTTCTTTTTCATTTTGTTATTAGGACTGTCTTACATAATTGATGAATGTTAGAAGGATGTTTGAAATGAAATTGCTTGGCTTTAGTGTAAAAGTTTAAAGGATTAGGAAAGAATATAATGGTTATGAGAAGTTATTAAAAATAAGATTAGGTTTTGAATTAAAAAGTTTTTTATAAGATAATGAGGAAAATAGAGTAAGGTAATGTAATGAAAGATTAGAATAAATAAAGTGGGGAAGGAATTGCTGAATCAACAATTTGAGTTGGAATACAGGAAAGGGAGGGGTGAGGAAGTCCGGGAAATAAGCAAATGAAAGTTAAGTAAAGGAAGATGGAATTGTTTTTAACTATTTTTGATTTGTATTTTTCTTTTTTTCTTTTTGCATTTTGTAATATTCTGAAAATCTTAATAAATATCTATTTAAAATAATAGAAATACTTTCCTCTGAGTGTCAGAGGTAGCTCTGCACAGGGAGTAGTAGTAGTACTCCACAATATCATGCCCAGGTAGTATTCTGGCATACCACAAAAAAACATGCTGTGCTGAGAAATTACTCCAGAATCAGAATACTGTAATCAGAACTTTGATATTAGTTATGTTTATTGATTTTGCATTATGTCTTTATTATATAGCACTTCTCGACAGGTTCCTCCTCCTGGAGGCTTCCTTGCTAAAATAGACACAAGGAAACAACACGAGGAGAGGGAAATTTGATTACTTCAACTGCGGGTACTTTGGCTTAATTACAGTAGGGTATTTGGAATAATTAAGACAAGAAATGCATCAGTTTCTACAAAGCAAACATAAACACAATTGCTTCATTTCTGATTGTTCAGTTAAATTGCTTACTTTATTCCAGGCATGCTCTTCCACAGGTAATGCATGTTTACTATGGCCTTTAGTATCCCTATCAAATCCCTTCTGAATAATGATGAAGTAGATGTTGACCCAAGTATTACATTTCATTTTCTTTCCATGTTCCACACTTTAGTCCCCACTTAATCCTTTTCAGCATGCATTTGTACTGTATTTAGATGTGTACACACATCTAGTTTATACACATTTAGTTCTCTCTCCCACACACTGTATTTATTGATAATGATTTAAAACCCTCTGTGAAACATGCAGAATCTGGCAATGCAGATATGGATTGGTAGAAGGTCATATTTATTCAGCAGGGCGTTTTAACTAGTGCACTGCAGAAGCAACACCGAAAGGCCATGAAATACAAACTCTCCAATAAGGTTTGATGTTTCCTGAGGAAGTACAGACCCAAATGAAAGCCAGTACATTGATCATCAATAAAAAAACCTTTTCAAATCCAAATTTTATGCTGGTATGTTTGCTACTCCACCAGCCCCACCCTCACAAAACATGTCTGCATATATGACACCTCTGTCATATATTTTAGATTCCCCCCCCCCCCCTTCTAAAATACAGCTGGCCAGGATTATTCTATATGAGACAGGAAAAGCCAAAGGCCTGGTGGTAAGAATGTGGTCAGTGTGCCTGGTGGAATTTCAGTGGAGGAGTTGTAGTAGGAAGTGTAAGTGGGAGTTAAGTGAGGTTTCATGCTCCATCACCACTATGCCAACATATGATCTATAGGCAATCTGTGACTTCAGTAACCGAAATAACAGCATGCAAAGTCAAGTGGTCTGAACCATGAGAAACAGTTTTTTAAACCTCAGCAGCACACAGTTTTCATTTCTCAGGCCTGGAGAAATACCCTATTAATTCATTATGCTTGAGTTTAAAAGATATTTGGCTGGCGTATTTAGGACCAGATCTATATTTTGCTCTCTGCAAAGTCTGTTGCTGTGCCATGCTTTCTGATGTGGAGTGTGTGCTGTTGTCAGTTCAAGTTGTTTTGACAGTGTTATGAGCGAAACTATGAAATCACATAAATTCTGTGACGGCAGCAGGGGAAATTAACAAATGGGAGAAATGTTATTTCCAAAGACCTTGGTGTGTTTAATTCATATATTCTAATTTGCATTAACACACTGAGACTTGAGGGGCTGTTGGTCATGTTGGCTGGAGCTAAAGAGGTTTTTATGAGTCGCTGGGCTTTTCTCGTTGGTATTTAGATTGTTTTGTTTTGAAGATGCTGGTATTTTGTGATGGTTGTTTAATGGGTTTTATTGTACAGTATGTATATTTTATTGTTGTTTGTTTTTTTTTAAAAAAAATATTCAAAATTAAAACAAAGCATATTATCCTAAAACATATCCTTATTTCCCCCCATTTTTCCTCCCTTCCCCCACCCTCCCCCACAAAACCCACCCAGCCCCCCAGCTTCCCTCAGTTCCAGTCCTTGGTTTCTCTGAGAATGCTGTTTTCTGCATGTTACAAAGTTGTATAGATCCTCAAACTATTTAGCTGATTATTATCAATAAAAAGTTTGTGAATGTTTATTCAAAGCCAGCCAAGGAGTCTAGTTCGCTTCAAATACTTCGTAAAGGGTTCCCATTCATCTTTAAAGTCACAGTTATCTTTGTCCCATAGCTTATATGTCAGTTTTGCCAGTTCTGCATAGTCCATCAATTTTTCTTGCCATGATTCTTTAGTTGGGGTTTCTTCCGTCTTCCATCCTTGTGCTATTAGAACTCTTGCGGCTGTTGTCGCATACATGAAGATGGTTTTCATCTTTTTTGGCAGATCTTTCCCTACAATCCCTAACAAAAATGCTTCAGGTTCTTAAACAAATGTTAAATGGAACATTTTCTTCAATTTGTTGTATATCATTTCCCAAAATTTTAAAATTACATTACATTACAATCCCACCACATATGATAATGCATTAACACACTGAGACTTGAGGGGCTGTTGGTCATGTTGGCTGGAGCTAAAGAGGTTTTTATGAGTCACTGGGCTTTTCTCGTTGGTATTTAGATTGTTTTGTTTTGAAGATGTTGGTATTTTGTGATGGTTGTTTAATGGGTTTTATTGTACAGTATGTATATTTTATTGTTGTAAGAAGGTTTGAATATACGTTCTGAAGAAAACGAGGGCAATTCATATTTGTCTATTTATGAGCTTAGGTGTTGCCATCTGTTCATCTGTCACTGGAGTACTCTATGCATCTGTGAAATTTTATACTGGTGTGTTTGCTACTCCACCATCCCTATGAAACGCCACGGTCTGGAGAATATTAACATACTATATTAATGCTGTCTAGCCAACATTGTGTTTCATGGGAATCTGTAGAGTGTTTTATGGACTCCTGTAGTTGCCTTTTCTCTCTGACCCTGTAACTGACACAAGTGCTTGTACAGGTCTCAGCCATTTCCCTGGGTGTCACGGTCCTGGGCGGATTTGTAGTCCCACCACTTTCCCCATGCTCTCCAGAACAGTCTTCTTAGATTTTTGTGGGTTTCAGCCGTTTGCCCAGAGTATTGTAGTCAGTAGCTGTCTTGCAGTGTTATACAGAGCAGTTGCTTATAGATGTTTGGATCTATAAGCAGACTGTCCGGAGGAGAGGAATAAAGTACATTCTCAAGACTGTCATCTCTCTGGAGTAGAGAAACAAAGGGAGCTTCAAAGTGCTCTTTTTAAATGCAAATACATGACAGTCTTGGGTTGTTGGCAACTGTCTGTTGTGACCCTTTGGGAACAAGGGTTCTGGTGGCTTGTCACTAAAATTGTTCCCATTGTTTGTTTTGTTCTTAAGGCTAGCAGTCAATTATTTCTTTTCACAAGCTTGGAAAATATTGATTCTATAGTTTTCATTATGCATGAGAGCAGTCCATATGGAGGATCAGTAAGGACCCTTGCTTTTAGCCCTGGGGCAACTAACCTGTTGCTCTTCAGATGTTGGACTTCAGTGCCCATCATTGCTGCTGTTGGCCAAACTGGCTTTGTCTGAGAGGAAGTTCAGCAGCATCTGGAGGGCCACAAATTAGCCACCCCTGTCTTAGCCTGTCAACCTGGCTTTGCATACTGCTATAGCCACTTGTTAGATTTTCAAAAGGTTCCTGTTCACATGCTCATGGTTTTGCCGGTGAGGTTCAGGGAGAGAAAAGGTACACGGGAGAAAGCAAAGGGAGGCAGCAAGGGTTGGGGTAAGCTTGCGCTCTGCTTGTCAACCGGAGGAGCCAACTTGCTTTGTGTCACACCCCTCTGCTGATCTTTGTGGGAGAAAGCAAGTTGGTTGTAAAGAGCAACACAACTGTAATCATGCCCCAAGTATGGTTAACTCCCCATGGAGACTTGACTGGCACCTGATTTTGCTTCAATGTCAGGCAAACACTCTTAATCTATTATTTGAAGATGCACCTGTTTACACAGGCATTCCCTTGACCTCTTGACTCTAATTACTGCTTTAATTGCTGTGCTTATCTAATGGAATTTTATCACCTATTTTAATAATGGATGTTTACTTTTTAATATTTTAATGGGGTTCTTTTGTTGTATATACAGTGGTACCTCGGTTTAAGAACATCCCTATTTACAAACTTTTCAGTATAATAACTCCGCAAAACCGGAAGTAGTGTCCCGGTTTGCGAACTTTACCTCGGTCTACGAACGGAAGCCGGATGGTGGAAGGGCACCGGTGGTGGGAGGCCTCATTGGGAAAGCGCGCCTCGGTTTAAGAACGGTTTCGGGGTTTGTTTGTTTTTTAATAATCTTTATTAATTTTAATTACATACTTATACAAAGAATTTAAAATCTCATACTACAAAAAGAAAATTAAAGAAAAACAATTAAGAAAAAAGAAAAGAAGAAAATACAGAAAAAAGAAAGAAGAAAAAGCAAATTTTACATAAAAAATTAATCTTCCTAATTAATACTTAATTAAACACTTAAATAAAAAAGACTTCTAACAAAACGAGTCTTCCAATCATTCAGTTTCGCTTTAAGAACAGACTTCCGGAACGGATTAAGTTCATAAACCGAGGTACCACTGTGTATATGTATATGTGTGTGTGTGTGTGTGTGTGTGTGTGTGTGTGTGTGTGTGTGTACACACATAAAGGTAAAGGTAAAGGTACCCCTGCCCGTACGGGCCAGTCTTGACAGACTCTGGGGTTGTGCGCCCATCTCACTTAAGAGGCCGGGGGCCAGTGCTGTCCGGAGACACTTCCGGGTCACGTGGCCAACGTGACAAGCTGCGTCTGGCGAGCCAGCGCAGCACACGGAACGCCATTTACCTTCCCGCTAGTAAGCGGTCCCTATTTATCTACTTACACCCGGGGGTGCTTTCGAACTGCTAGGTTGGCAGGCGCTGGGACCAAACGACGGGAGCGCACCCCGCCGCGGGGATTCAAACCGCCGACCTTTCGATCGGCAAGCCCTAGGCGCTGAGGCTTTTACCCACAGCGCCACCCGCGTCCCACTGTATACACACATACACACACTTTAATTAGAGTGTCTTTTGTATTGATCTTGGTGTTTTAGCACGTGCATGTTTATTCCTCTACAGTACATGGTCTCCCTTGGGAGGCTTTCTCCTTCCTTGGAGGTTTTTAAGGAGAGGTCGGATGACCATCTGTCCGGGATGCTTGAGCTGAGATTCCTGCATTGCGGGGGGTGGACTAGATTGGGGTCCCTTCCAACTCTATGATTCTGTATATAATCATTCTTCCAGTTGCTGGTTCAAAGTACACAGCATACTCTGTCCTCTTTCTTTCACCCACTCTGCACAGATTCCTCTGGGACATCTCATCTTTCTTACCTGCTCACCTGTCTCCTTTGTGCCTTTGTATGGACCTGTGTGACAAGAGCGGTCAGGTGTCTGTTTTTACTTTACAGAGGACTGTCCTCTGTTTTAAAGGGCTCTCAGAGGCATGCTCTGCTTGAGGACTGTCTGGTCCAAGTCTGGTTTAAAGACAAACAACTATAAAAAGGGAGATCAGGAGCCCTCACGTTGCCCATCAACAGTTAGCAGTGCTTGGTTAGCAGATTGAACAGGCATGCCAGTCAGCTGGTGCTTTCCCAGCTATGATGAGATGCATTGCATTTCTATTTAAATTATCTAGAAAATATTTCTAAATTTGCACTCACACTTTTCCTCATGGAAACTGCTGTTTCTAAATATTCCGCATTGTGTCACCTCTCAGAAGTTGGTATGTTGGCGGCCATTTCATGACATCTCAGCAGCTTGACCACACTTGTGAAAGTGCTGCAGGTAGGCAGAGAGGCAACAAGCGGTTTAAAAATTAGTTGAAGGGACACTAGAAAGACTATTCTGAGTGCAACTTGAATTTGTGTCTGCTTATGTGAAGCACTAAAGAGAGTGTGACTTTTGTGCAACCGCCGTCACTCCCACCCTGCCTGCATGTCGATTGAGCCTCTTTGAATAAAACAGTGAAGGCAAGGGGCGCCTAACTTGCAAGCCTGTAATAACAGTAAACTCATGGAAGAAATGAATATGCAATCTTTGACATTTCCGGTTCTAATAGAACCTACAAGGTAGGGAATTTGCAGTTTGCATATTATTTAAGGCTTCACCCCTTTAGCTACTTGTTGCAGCCAAGCTATGCATGAAGCTAAGCAATGAAGTGAGCAACATGCCTCCCTATGCTATGAAGGCAGCAGTTTTTGTCTATCTCATGCAGGGGGAGCAGAAATGTTTACAGAAGGAGGGCTGCTGTTAGTAATCACCCCCCAATATTTTTCACGGCCCTGTTTTGCTGTTCAGAAACCAATAGTTTTCTCCACTGGTTAGTCTGCTTTTGACTATCTGCTATACAGGGCAGAGGAAGGATGGGTGAGTCGCAGGCTATTTGCTTGCTCCTCTAGCACCTGCAGGTGCTTTGCCCTCCTCCCATGTCGGCACTGAGCATTCCTCTGGGCAAAACCAGTCTCCTTCCGATTAAACAGCTCTGGGGGTTCTCGCATTTTCTTTGCCTTTAACAAGTGGGAAAGCATGCTGTGCTTGTCAGAACTCATGATGATTTGTGAGTGAGCTTGGAGCTTCTGGCCCACAGAGACCCACACGCGACTGGGTCTCACAGACACACCACTTGAAATAGCAAGAGAATAAGGACAGGGGAAAGCCACCTGAACAATTCCCCAGTGGCCATTGCTCTCTTTATATTACACAGCTAAATAAATTCATGGCTTTGGCGAAGTAGACATCCAAGCAAAGTAGACATGCATGCAAAATGCAATGCCTGCAAAACTTGCTGTACAATGCTATTCTTTTAGAACCACTTCACGCAGTACATTTATATCAGTTAATTGGCAGATATCTAGAGACGTAAGTTACATGGATCTCTCAATCTATCTATAAACCCTGAGTGGTTCTGTTTGGTTCGATTCTAAACAGCTATATTGAACCCTAACATCTACACATCATCAGGGGCCTGGCCACACAGTCACAAACAGGTGTGTCCCATCTTCAGTGTTGCCATATGGCAACACTTCCATTCTTCAGGCACAACCCAGCACCATATTTATGCCCTAGAATTAATCTGTAGGGAACACACGGCTCCCAGATCATTCAGAGGGCCACAAGTTCCCATGCCCCGCAACAAAGGTTTGAGGGATAGGGGAAAGAGTCTTGTTTGCTATTCAGGCACATATTTAAAATTTTTAAATAAATGTGTGCTCCAGATGGGAGAGAGCACAGATTCTAAAGAATACAAAGCAATTAAAAATAAAGATTTAACAAAATAGCTGAATAGGGTGGTGCTGACTTTTCTTTATGACTTTAAAAAAATAGGGTGGGGATGAACACTCCATTGCAGGAGGTCAGAAGTGGTCAGGGTTAGGAATTTTTGTGCTAATAAGAGACCATGCTATAAATCAAGACGTCCACAGTTCACATTTTGGCTCTGCCATGATTTCATTCAGAGGCCTTAGGCAAGATGCTCTCTGTCAGCTTCAGCCCCCAACACAAGCACCAACCTGCACTGTGTGTGTGTGTGGGGGGGGGAGTCTTGCACTCTCCTCACAGCCCCAGCCATCACAGCCAATAGTCAGGGGTGCTGGGCTGGTGGCTCAGAGGTTCCTCATTCCTGCCTAACAGGGTTGTTGTAAGGACTGCAGCTAGATACGGCATGTGAAGCACTTTGTATGTTTGAAATAAGTATGGAAGCTAGAAAAACAGGTGTATACCAACAGTAGTGTAGTAGGAAAAAATGTAATAATGAACAATAACAAATCAAAGCAGAATCACCACAAAGTCTAAGCCAGTTTAGTTCCACCTCCTTTGGCATGTTTGCCCTGCTCAGCCCTGCCACTCCTGTATCCTAGTTGCTGAGCAGCAACAACCATTGGCCTCCCTCTGGTGCTGGTTGGGAGGATGAGGAGAAGCAGCTCCCTGCCCTTGGAATGAGCTAGTCCGTTGGGGAAAGCTTCTTACTGCTTCCCAGCTAGTTGGAAATTTTGGTTCCCCCCCCCCCCCCCACAGCAACCTGTCACATAGAGCACATGCCCCCTTTTGCTGCCCCCCCCAATCCATTCCTGGTGCACAGATGACATATTATACTGAAAACAGATTTGACCCGTAATTTATGCTGGATGTCCCAATGAAGAATGAATGAAGAAGTCCACTATCTGAAGCCTTACACTGGAAATCATCAGATATTTCCCTTGTCTGTGAAGAATCAAGTGTGCAGCAAGGTACCAGTCAGGAGACGGTAGCATCCATCTGTTGTCAGAAGGGCTATGATGGCTGTCTGTTAACTGCCATGACTGCAGCCGCCAGGGACAGGTTACTGCACAGAAGCTATGTCTCTGTTGCTGAGGGTTGTTCCTGGACACATTGCAAGGCTGATGCACACACTGGGCTGACATGTTGCTTGAGGTGAGGTCGGCTCCACTTTGTCATTCTCTCATTCACACTCATTCTCCATGAATAAATGTGTGCCTGCTCCCAGGGCACATGCCCCAGCCTTCGGAGAGCAAAAGGTTCCCCCCTAGAAAAATAGGTCTCCATACTCACCATGAAGTGGTTACAGTGGGTGCCACACTTTTTAACAACAACAAAAAGAGGGGCCAGTACTGCGTACACTTGAGTACCCCGGGGGGGGGGGCTTCTCCTTCCTGGTTCTTTGGGAGAACATCAACTTCTGTACCTCTTTCTGCCACATGCATTCACACAGAAACATCAACACTCCTGTGTTGCATTGAGAGAGAGAGTTATCTGACACTGTCTCTTCTTTAGTGTTCATGGAAATGCAGCCAACACAGTCCAGTCACTCACACAGAACACAAAGTGGAAAATGTAGTAAGATCCCTCCCTAGTGACCAGAGTTAACCAATCCCACGAGAGTTACTGGGGAACATTCCAGAATTAAATGCACAGCAATGCATTTAAGCATTCCCAATTTAAGTAAAATAAATCACTATACTTAACATCCTGCAGTGCAATTTAGATTCCTATATGGTCTTTATTTGGCTTGAAGTCATAATGAGAATACACAGTTTGGACCTCAGTGTCTTGTGGGTCCCTAAAATCCCTTTAAATGCTTGTTGCGGCCCATTGCTAATTTGTCAGCTTGCTTTCGTTGCCCAGAATAATTCTCTGCCAAATCAGAGGAACATCTGTTAAAAAATAATGTAAAATTATTTACATTTCTCTAGATAGTTTGTTGTGTTATTGTTTTGCTGTAAAATAACATGCAGTTAAGAGTAAATATAATGCCAGTCCCTACGCGCTTGAAGAAGTTCACTGCATTTAGAAAGCACCCGTTTGAGTTTGGAGTGGTGTTTTTCCTTGGTCAAGCATTTATATGAGATAGCCCTACTGTAAATTAAATCCTAACAAAATTAAAATGAAAGACTTCCCTGCCTCCTTCATATATCTGATATACAGTTATTTTTTGCTTTGCGAAGTATCAGAGTTCCAGACATCTCTTCAAACAAATCATGTCTTAACGGGGGCAGGGGGAATGGCAGAAACATCAAGGTTTTTCTATACAGAAGGGGAGAAAGAGGATTTTCTTATAATTAGATGGATTTCCTGACAAGGGTTTGTTTCTTCTGCCATCTAGTTATCATATTACTATTTTACAAAAGAGAGGCTGGAAACCTCTGTTCAAAGATACAGTTAAGCCAGAATTGGTTTGCTGCTTTACAAAGAGTAGAAAGTACGAGTATCTAGACGGATACGTGTTTACTATGCCCATAAGACTCCAGAGGCACAGATGTCAGAAAGCAATTTCTCTTAAAGTAGGATATATTTTTGAATAGTAAGCAATATAAAGTAAACAACATAAATGTTGAAGAGGAAATCCTGTTTTCATCAGTAAATCACTAAATAACATTGCAAAAGAACCTGTTTGCCAACTTCATTGTATTCTTCCTTCTCTTACCCACTGCAACCCAGATAAATATATATCTATGTAGAAAATACATATTAAGAATCATTCAGCTCAAAGCAGGGCATTTAATGGGTGGTGCTGTGGTCTAAACCACTGAGCCTCTTGGACTTGCCAATCAGAAGGTCAGCGAATCGAATCCCCACGATGGGGTGAGCTCCCATTGCTCGGTCCCTGCTCCTGCCAACCTAGCAGTTTGAAAGCGTGCCAGTTCAAGTAGATAAATAGGTACCACTCCGGCGGGAAGGTAAACAGCGTTTCCGTGTGCTCTGGTTTTTGTCATGGTGTCCTGTTGTGCCAGAAGCAGTTTAGTCATGATGGCCGCAAGACCTGGAAAGCTGTCTGTGGACAAACGCTGCCTCCCTTGGCCTGAAAGTGAGATGAGCACCACAACCCCAGTCACTTTTGACTGGACTTAATCGTCCAGGGGTCCTTTACCTTTACCTTTATTTAGTGGGTATTGCCAGGGGGAATCCCCTTTGGAGTTCTTAGTGGAAACCAGGGTGGTGTATATCAGCCTTACGCTGAGTTATAGGTAATGGAGCGTACATCCAGAAATCACTCCCCCCCCCCCCCAGTCAAATAACTAGAGGAATTAATGGCACATTCTTATCTGAATGACTTTTGTGGGAAAAGGTCACTGGCTCACTGGCAGATCACCTTCTTTGCTTGCACGAGGTCCCAAACTCCGTTCCCAGTATCTCCAGGGGGGGCTGCACAGACCCTTGTCTGAATCCCCGGAGAAGTCCCACCAGGCAGCCTTTATAGGCACGACTGAGTGAGAGGACTCTGTGGAAACACTTCCGGCCACGCGGGAAGGCCTTTCGTATTATGCTGATAACTTCCCCACCATCTTCCACCCTCAAAGGAAATAATGCAAGATAATACTGATAGTAACAGAGCTTTCAGCTAGCAGCAGAAGAGCAAAATAAAATGTAGATGGTTAAATTGTAATAGTGCCCACAGTCTGTGTATATACTGTATATATGCATGATGGAGAACTTGCTTAGCCTTGTGTTTTACTTAATTTTTCACAGTTCCTTAAACTGCTTGAAGAGGCAAGCCACATTTTTAGTGGAAAGACAATTTGCTGTGGTAGAAACTTCAAATCTGTTTATGTTTGGGCATATTATTATATGATTTTTTAAAGAAAATATTTGATTAATAACAATACGTAGCAAAAAACATTGTACATCAAACACCCCTGCTTCTCATAAAAAATTTGAATTAGCAGCATTATAAGTTAAAGTATGCTTTTGCATGATCTAGAATGTTTTTTGCTTTTATCTTATTTTGTCACATGATCCAGCTTTTGGATGAAGCATTCATTTCCAAAACATTGCTACTAGTTTGATTTTGCATTGTAGCTTTCCCCAGGAATCCTGGCTGAAGATAGGTTTCCAAGAAGTTAGATATTTTTCCCAGAGGGTTGTCTTAAGCGGGAGCGGGAAGCCTAGACTTTTGCCTCTCTTATCTCCACACCTGTAGTTCTTCTAATATAAATTATTCTGCTGAGATACGAGTTAGTTCTTTTGGATAAAAGTGTTATTCCATTTGGAGATCTATAGTATCCATGTTGTGAGTAAACTCTGTCAGAAGATTCAAGATATCAAACACTTCTGGAACAGTGACTGAAATCACCTCACTCTGTAATCTCTTCTCTCAGCTTCTCTGTGGTCCTGAAGATGTTCACATCAGTTTTTCCAGTAATCAGCAATTTTCTCCACAATTACTTGCACTTTCCATCATCTCCTTGCACATCCTTTCTCAATGAATATTTAATGGAAATCTTGGCTAAATGAACACCCCTATGGAACATCCTTATTCTCTCACCCAGATCTGATCTAGGAGAGCTTAGCACCCCTGCTGGAGCCATTGCTTTGACAATCCAATTCCAATGTCTTCAGTCGCAATTGAACTCAGGGGGACGTACTCAGGGTAGGCATGTATAGGATCCCACTGTTGCTTTCATTCTTTGGAAGACTCACTAATTCTGCCACTAATTCTGCCACTTCGAAACAGCGTTAGATAGGCCATGGAGACATTAAGAAAACACAACCCAAATGTTTGGAGTTTTTACTTGCTCATTCTCATTCTTTGTGAGAAAACGGTGCTTAGGCTTTCTAATTTCACCAGCTGCTCCTCTTGACAAGTCTTTCATTTTAAATTATTTTCTCTTTTGTTTTGTTTTTAGACCCCAGACAAGCACAGTCATCCCCTCCATGGTCCTATGACCAGTCTTACCCTTCCTACTTGAGCCAGATGACTTCACCCTCCATTCATTCCACAACCCCCCTGTCCTCCTCAAGAGGCACGGGGCTTCCAGCCATCACCGATGTGCCCAGGCGGCTCTCAGGTAAAGACCATGTTTGAACTCCACTAGTTATCTCAGGTGGAAGCAGGGAAGGCTAAGGCTGCTTAAAAGGGACATACCTATTGCAGGGTTTTCCCTCTCATTTGTAGGTTAGCAAAAGCTGTTGGGGTTGCTGTATGAGCTCCCCCCATTAAAAACAACAACCTGTCTTCCTTTGGCCTCGTGGTTTGAATGTCTGATAGTCCCTTGAAGGCGCAATATCTCATGGCTCTGCTTCACGCTGTATTCAGCTGGGGTTTCTTTGCCCTGTGTGGGCTACGTAAACAGCTTTACGTTTTCTTTCTTTTTGATGAAAGCCTTGCTTCACTCCCATAAATTAGTTCGTTCATTACAGCCAAAAGTCTCCATAACTGAAATAGCTTGGTACAAGGCTCACATTCACTCCTCTAAAGGCAATAGTTTGAGAAAGCTGCTTAGCTTAGTCATTGTGTACTTCAGATCCATATCAGCACCTGCATTATTTAGGGGTAGAATGCAGTTATAGAATGGATTAGACAAATTGTCTCATGAAAAAGGAAGCAAAATATTTGTGGAAATACACAACACATGCTTCCTGAGAAGTAAATTACATTGAGTTCAGCGGGGCTTACTCCCAGGTAAGTCAGTATTGAATTGCAATGTAAATACAATTGACCTGCGAGGAGTGAATTTACAGGGAACGAGGCAGAGGGCCTTCTCGGTGGTGGTGTCCACCCTGTGGAAAGCCCTCCCATCAGATGTCAAGGAGATATACAACTATAAAACTTTACAAAGACATCTGAAGGCAGCCCTGTATCAGGAAGTTTATAGTGCTGAGTGTTTTGCTGTGCGTTTATTATGTTGGAAGCCGCCCAGAGTGACTGGGGTGGAGTGCTATTATTATTATGAGTAGTAGTGGTAGTAGTAATAGTTTATGCACTCTGTGATCCATCTCTAGGTAAAACAGTCTTCATGCTGTATTGTAATGCAACATACCATGGAATATCATCATCTACTGTATTTTATCATATGTGGTGAACCTAAACAAAGGGTGGCGATCCTGCTACCCTGAAGCTCTAAAGAGACAGTTGTGGAAACAGAGTTGTAGCCCATCTGCCTGAACTATGTGTAACATAAGGGGAACACTATGATTCATTATTAAGGTGTGCAGAATGTAGACTGTCCTTATCCCTACATCAAGTTGGCAAGGCTCAGTGATTGTCTCCCACACTCTCGTCTCATACACCTGTTTGACTCCCAGCCAGCTAAGTGAACACCTAGCTTGTTTTTCCCTTCTCTAAAAAGCTCAATGCTATAAAAAAATGTTAACTTCACTTCACTGAATCTCTGACAGGCTGAACGCCAGCCAAGATACCTATACAATTTGATTAGCTTGGTTTCTTTCATTTCTTTTATCTTAGGGGTGGATAATCCCCCCCCCCCCAAAAAAACAGCCCATCCTTTTCATCTTAGCTATTTAGTGTTCCATCAAACATTAGGATACATGTCCAAATTAGACAGATTTGAATTCATGACTTCTGGAAACACCAGCCAGCCATTTCTGTCTTCTAATTGTGAAACTTGTTTTTGTTTGAACTGAACCCCAAATGCTTGGTTTTAGCTTTTGAACGTATTCATTTAGTTCATGTCTCCTGGTAGCCTGTATCGGGTTGGGCTGTCAAATCAGTTATTTTTGCAGCGTTGCCACTGGCAATACCTGGGGGGTACGGCTTGGCTGGGGCCGCAGCAGCTGTGGGAGCTTCTTGCCCTGCAGCCCTGGCTTGTCAGGATGCATTCAGACCGGAGTGCCTAACATGCGGAAGAGCCAGAGTGCTTAGAAGTCCTCCCATCAAAGCAGAGCAAGCCAGAAGCAAGCCCCTTGTCTCTCCCTTGTGCGACCCACGTTGATTCTTCTGTGTGGGTCTCTTCACCATATATTTTCCCCCTTTCCAAAAGAAGGGGGGGGGGATGAATGCGGAGCTCACGAAGCAGGGCTGTGAGTTACATGGAGCAGGGAGCATCACAGAACTACACCAAAAGCAAGTCAGGATTGACTTTTTAAAAACAGAGAACAGGTATTTGTAAAATCTGAAATGATACAAATTCCAGAGTAGATAAACAGAGTTCACAAAGGGGGGTGGGGGGTGGCGGATGGGTGAAGAAAGCATAGTATTTGACCCCACTTCCATCTTTTTTTACTGCCAGCATTTATTATTTAAAAGTGCCTAATATGCACATGCTCACTGGGCAGCCCCAATGTGGGATGGAACCCGTCGCGCCTGACTGCTAATGTCAACTTCTGACATTAACACTGTGGCGAGGGGAAAGCACCAGGACTAGTAAATCCTGTTCCACTATGGCAGTGTTAGAAGAGGCTATAAAACATGTTCAGATTTACTCCTATTCCTGATAGTGATTACACTATTAATTGGGAAACTTAGGTATATTTATAACAATATTGGGTTGCTGTTTTTAAATTCGTTTCAAAGAAAACAAGAGCTTGGGCTATTCTCCCTATTAAATATCATGATACCCTCCCACCACAGCTCACAGGCATCCTCTTTCACTTCAGATGTCTGGGGACATGCCAAGAAGCTTCCAATGTGTGAAGCAGCTCTTCTTGGGGTCTCATTCTGCCACTGTGTTGGCCACCTGCCTTGGTGCTCAGCAACTTCATATTCAGTCCCAATTGTTGAACTAACCTGCTCTACCTACTCATCCAGTAGCTTGTGTTATTTGCTTGATCCCTGTCCTTCATTCTCTCCCTGTCATTTTCCATCGGTAGAAGCACTTCAGAGCTGTACTGGGAAGGGAAAAGAAACTCTCTTATATGCAGACTCTTGCACAATCCTGGCCTACGTTGCTTCTGTTAGCATGGTCCCTCTCAGGTGGGCGCCATTGCCATTCTAAGAGAACCAGAGGGGGGCTCATGGTGAGCACCTCTTTTTCTAGAAAAATAGCACTGTCTATGCATAACAGAAAACAATGTGCTGCTGGTTTAGTTAAAACTAAAAGGTTCATTCAGAGCTATAGTAACCTGGAAAGCCATAGTGTTGCAACATAAGGTAGATCAATTTTATTTTGTTGAACTGTGAAGCTCCAGAATAAAGCAAGAATCTTTAAAATGAAACATCTGGCAACCACAGTGTGTGTATATATAGTTTGGAAAAATGTTACGGTGTTTGTGTGCTCGGATGTGAACAAACTCTGAACTTACAGATGCATGTGAACAATTAGAGTCCTTGTACATTTGTCAGGGAGGAAGTATAGGAAAGCTAATGGAATCCAGTCCAGTAAAAACTAAAGTAAAGGGGAGAATTTTGGCCCCAGTGAAATAAAGAAAAGTTCTGGAGTTGATTTCAGTGGAGCCAGAACGTCACCCAAAGTTTGCCCTTAGTAGTCAGTAATGTACAAGTTGGTCACAGCTTGGCTGTTAAATGTGACTGAATTTTAATTGTTGTCTAATCCTTCCTATTTTGGACCAATAAAAACCAGTGTTAAACTGTACATGTTTGAAGAGATTTTTTTTTAATAAAAAAGATAGGTGATGAAAATACACCTGAGCTTGTCACGTTTTAACATTAACTTACCAAACTTAAAGGATTTTTATTAATATTTCAATTGACCTTTTATCTGGGGAGTTCAACCATATTTATGTTATGATTACACAATACACTTTTCAAAAAGAAAATAGGCTTCCTTAGTTTTTTTACCTCTCATGACATCACTAGTGCATTGTAATTTAGTGGACTGGCAAATCAATACAGGATGGCTGTGAAAGCAAATGCAATGAAGACTATAAAGCACTTTGGAAAGTAAAAATAGTGTTAATATGATAGGAAGGAACTTGCTGAAAACCAACGGGACTAGTCAGCAGGATTTTATCAGATTGCTGTTTGAATCATATCATTTGGCAGGTTAGAATGCATATTTAAAATGAGCAGTTTATACATTTCAGGAGTATAAAAAGGGGGCTTATCCACACTTAATTTTTGCTCTGCTCTTTCCAGGCACAAGTCTGTGTTTAAAAGCTCTGTGTCCAGGATCCACCCCCCCCCCCGGAACTCCCCCCCCCCACTCTTTAGTGCTCAAATGTCAACTTGGGTTTCCCGCAGATTGATGTTTGCTCCAGTTGAGCTTTAAAGAGCAGGTTTTCATGGGGAAAGGTCCCAAGACAAAAAAGGGCGCTTGAACATGGAGTTTTAAATTGTGAACTGTGCCTGGAAGGAGTGGAGGAAAAGTAAGTGTGGCCAAGAATGGCTCCGGACATGTTTCCACTTGCTTTGCATTCGGATGGCCTTCTGTCATGGATGCTTGAGTTGAGTTTCCTGCATTGCAGGGGGGTGGACTAGATGACCCCCAGGATTCCTTACAGTTCTACAATTCTATGATTCTAAGATTGCTCTCTAGCCTCAGTAATTGTGGTCATGGTTTTTGGATAGATTTAGCCTCATTCTAACAACCAGATTCAAGCCCCAAAATAGACAACATGAATATGTTGTTGTTGTTGTTGACGATGACTATTTTAATATTATGCTACAATCACTTCCATCTGTAAAAAATACTTTCGACAAAGAGGGGGGGGGAAACCAGAAAAAATCTGTGACAGAAAAAGACGAGAGAACTCATATGCTCTTAGCAGTTTACGTTTAAAAACTATTAGCGGAAGAAAATAAACTGCTGAAAGTTTCTTAAATGGAATATATTTGTTGCTAGTACAGGAAATAGCACACCATAATCAATGTGTGAGTGCACAGATATATGTTTTATCTGAGCTTTTTTGTGCAATGTGTTTTATATTTAGGACACATATCAGGATTTGCATCTGTTTTCAGAACTTGCTGCTAACAGTTAGTAATGATGCCAAAATATACTTGAGTTCCAGCTTGAGACCAAATGATACTGCCTTTTTTGTTATTCCTAATTTAAGGTCTGATATTAATTAGGGACATTTTCCATAAGCACCATATCCCTTTTCTGAAGTGCTCATTAAAATTATATTAACTTAAACTGGAATAATGCCTTGCAGCCTGAACTGCTTTCGTAATGATTTATTTCTAACTGGCCTTTTTGGCTTTTGTGTAAACAATATGCTAATTCTTAATGGGGGACAACAAAATGTCTTATTCCAGACATAGAAAAGGAACGCATCATACCACCCTAGTTTCAAAAACTAAATTCAACCGGTTGTTCAACATGGGAGGCTACAATGTTGGAGCTCTGAACACGGTAGATATGTTCCATTTTTGTATCTAGGAGGAACAGTAAAGTGGACAGAATATTTGAGAATCCTTTTTATATACAGTGGTACCTTGGTTCTCAAATGCCTTGGTTCACAAACAACGTGGAACCCAAACACTGCAAACCCGGAAGTAAGTGTTCTGGTTTGCGAACTTTTTTTGAAAATCGAACATGCTCCATTTTGAGTGATACGCTTCCAATTTGAGTGCCACACTTTCGTTTGGAGTGTTACGCTGAGGTCTGTCTGTTTTAGCTGTTTATTTTGCGTTTTTGTGTCTCTCTCTTTTTGGCGTGTGACTGTGTGGAACCCAGTTCAGCTACTGGCTAATTGTGTGACTGCAGTACATTGTTTATTGCTTTCATTTTATGTATCAATGGTCTCGTTAGATAGGAAAATTCATGTTAAATTGCTGTTTTGGGGGTTGTTTTTAAAAGTCTGGAATGGATTAATCCATTTTGCATTACTTGCTATGGGAAAGCGTGCCTTGGTTTTGGAACGCTTTGGTTTTGGAATGCTTTGGTTTTGGAACGGACTTCCAGAATGGATTAAGTTTGAGAACCAAGATACCACTGATAAAGTAATGAAATAAAAATGTAATAAAGTAGAACTAAGAAGCTCTCTTTTTCAGCTAGAGTTCTTTAGTCAAATAAAACTCAGATCGGGATTAAGCCTAATAAAAAGATAATTGTAATTCTCAGACTATTCTCTTGAGTGCACAATTATTTGCGGTGAGGTAGTTTGCAGTATGGCATCTCTTGCCTCCCTCCTCCCACCTCCCCCATTAACACCCCCCCCCCCACACACAACAGGCCCCAGAGATGGAGAAGAGAGAGAAAAAACAATTATGAGGAATATGAGGATTATGCAGCAGTAAATAGTTCCTCCTTTTGTGAAGAAGAAGAAGAAGCAGAGAGCCAAGCAATGCAAGAGAAATGATTTCTGGGCTTGCTAGAGCGCAACCTCCTCCTGCCTTTCTCTTCATTCTCCATCCCTTTTATCCATCCTCTGGTTGCCTTCCATGTCCCTTGCTCCTTTTTCTCTCCCTCCTCTGCCCTTCTTTCCTCACTCTCTTCCCTCAGCTCATTTCCTTTCTTCCTCCTTCTCCTTCCATCCATTTCCGGAATTGTCCCCTTCACTCCAACCTTCCTTTTTATCTTTACACTATTCCTTTTCTGCCTAAATCATTTGCCCTTTCCCCCTTTCGCCTTCATCGTTCACTTTCCCCATCTTACATCCATCTAAGCTTTCCATCCATCCTTCCCTTCTTCTCCTTTGTGTTCACACTCTTCCTCTCCTCCTCCAGCTGATGATACTGTAATAGTGTTTTCTCCCCCCCCCCATCTAATGACAAACCTAGACAGCTTCTTAAAAAGCAGAGACATCACCTTGCCAACAAAGGTCCGTATAGTAAAAGCTATGGTTTTCCCAGTAGTGATGTATGGAAGCGAGAGCTGGACCATAAAGAAGGCTGATCGCCAAAGAATTGTTGCTTTTGAATTCTGGTGCTGGAGGAGACTCTTGAGAGTCCCATGGACTGCAAGAAGATCAAACCTCTCCATTCTGAAGGAAATCAGCCCTGAGTGCTCACTGGAAGGACAGATCGTGAAGCTGAGGCTCCAATACTTTGGCCACCTCATGAGAAGACAAGACTCCCTGGAAAAGACCCTGATGTTGGGAAAGATGGAGGGCACAAGGAGAAGAGGACAACAGAGGATGAGATGGTTGGACAGTGTTCTCGAAGCTACAACCATGAGTCTGACCAAACTGCGGGAGGCAGTGGAAGACAGGAGTGCCTGGCCTGCTCTGGTCCATGGGGTCACGAAGAGTCAGACACGACTAAATGACTAAACAACAACAACAACAACCTGGAATGGATTAATCCATTTTGCATTACTTGCTATGGGAAAGCGTGCCTTGGTTTTGGAACACTTTGGTTTTGGAATGCTTTGGTTTTGGAACGGACTTCCAGAATGGATTAAGTTTGAGAACCAAGATACCACTGATAAAGTAATGAAATAAAAATGTAATAAAGTAGAACTAAGAAGCTCTCTTTTTCAGCTAGAGTTCTTTAGTCAAATAAAACTCAGATCGGGATTAAGCCTAATAAAAAGATAATTGTAATTCTCAGACTATTCTCTTGAGTGCACAATTATTTGCGGTGAGGTAGTTTGCAGTATGGCATCTCTTGCCTCCCTCCTCCCGCCTCCCCCATTAACACCCCCCCCCCCCACACACACAACAGGCCCCAGAGATGGAGAAGAGAGAGAAAAAACAATTATGAGGAATATGAGGATTATGCAGCAGTAAATAGTTCCTCCTTTTGTGAAGAAGAAGAAGAAGCAGAGAGCCAAGCAATGCAAGAGAAATGATTTCTGGGCTTGCTAGAGCGCAACCTCCTCCTGCCTTTCTCTTCATTCTCCATCCCTTTTATCCATCCTCTGGTTGCCTTCCATGTCCCTTGCTCCTTTTTCTCTCCCTCCTCTGCCCTTCTTTCCTCACTCTCTTCCCTCAGCTCATTTCCTTTCTTCCTCCTTCTCCTTCCATCCATTTCCGGAATTGTCCCCTTCACTCCAACCTTCCTTTTTATCTTTACACTATTCCTTTTCTGCCTAAATCATTTGCCCTTTCCCCCTTTCGCCTTCATCGTTCACTTTCCCCATCTTACATCCATCTAAGCTTTCCATCCATCCTTCCCTTCTTCTCCTTTGTGTTCACACTCTTCCTCTCCTCCTCCAGCTGATGATACTGTAATAGTGTTTTCTCCCCCCCCCCCATCTAATGACAAACCTAGACAGCTTCTTAAAAAGCAGAGACATCACCTTGCCAACAAAGGTCCGTATAGTAAAAGCTATGGTTTTCCCAGTAGTGATGTATGGAAGCGAGAGCTGGACCATAAAGAAGGCTGATCGCCAAAGAATTGTTGCTTTTGAATTCTGGTGCTGGAGGAGACTCTTGAGAGTCCCATGGACTGCAAGAAGATCAAACCTCTCCATTCTGAAGGAAATCAGCCCTGAGTGCTCACTGGAAGGACAGATCGTGAAGCTGAGGCTCCAATACTTTGGCCACCTCATGAGAAGACAAGACTCCCTGGAGAAGACACTGATGCTGGGAAAGATGGAGGGCACAAGGAGAAGAGGACAACAGAGGATGAGATGGTTGGACAGTGTTCTCGAAGCTACAACCATGAGTCTGACCAAACTGCGGGAGGCAGTGGAAGACAGGAGTGCCTGGCCTGCTCTGGTCTATGGGGTCACGAAGAGTCAGACACGACTAAACGACTAAACAACAACAACAACAACCTCGACCTTATTCAAGTCTATGGAAAGGATTTTAAAGTTCTGTCTCAGAGGGAGACGCCTACACACATCTGTCTGTCTGTCTGTGGTGGAATCTACACACATATAAAAAAAACACTGTGAAAGTGCTTTTTAAAAGAAAGCTTTGAAAAATACATTGAATTTTGCATAACTCACTGTCGCCATCTAGTGCCACATTTGTATTTTGCACTTTACAACACATTGAAAGTGTTTTAATTGCAGCTGTATAGCTGAGTCCCCTCCCTCTCTGTGTGTGTGTTTCTGTGTTTCCCTTTGTTTTTGTCTTTCTCTGTCTTTTTCCTCCTTCACACGCAGAAAGACAGCATCAGAATGAAAATCTGTCCACACACACACAATCCTCCCCATAAAACGAAAAGAAAAGGGGCTTGGATTGGAGGGGATAATTTGTCATTTTTCTGCAGCATGTCCAAACTGAAAAGGGGGGAAGTTCACAGGATTCTTTTGGTATGTGAAATGTATTTCCTCTGATGTAAATGGAAGAGATGCTTGTTCTCTTTCCTTGTCTGTTTGTCCTTTTTATTCAGATTGTATTTTCTTCAAGCATCGGGTATGTGTTGGGTTTAAACTCCTCCTCTGGCTGTTTTGCAAAAAAGTCCTTGCTTCTGATCGTCTCAGCAAGCAGCTACAAGGAAACACAAACAGAGGGAACCATGGCTGAAGGAAAGCCTGGCTAAAGCAGCTTTCCAACGCCTGTTCCCTTTTGGCCTCTTCACATGGTCCAGCAGTGCTGTGGTCATTCAGTGAGCACACAGGGGGCAGTATCATGGTCATGGTTCTGCACGCACACACACCTTTGCACATCTGTAATGTGCCTGCATGCACATGCTTGTACAGGCGTAGGGACAAGAAGGAATCCTGCCTTTGCATCCTACCGTGAACATATATTACAGACATGCAGTGCAGATGTCCTGTGCGGGGCCAGAATATGATTAACAGTATCATAGCTTTGGGAGGAAGGGCTGGATATAAATTTAATAAAAAATAAATAAATATGCACTGTGGCTTGGGATCTCCTGATAGTTAACTGTGTATAAATGGAAATAATAAACAAATAAGAGAAGTCTATTTTATTTCATTGCATGAAAAACAGTCATTGCCATTTCTGTACTGGTTTCCAGCATTATAAATTATACTGTGGTATTTGCTAGTGAAATCAAATACCATCCGATCCCCACAAACGGGAATATAGTTTCCATTCCATCCACTTCCTTTTTTTGTATGTGGAAAATAAAGAAATTTCCTTGCTGCTTAGAAACTCGATCAAAACATTTTTTAAAAGCTAAGGAAGATAGTCTCTGAAACTGTATCTACTGCAGGATTGCCAACATGCAGAGAGTGCTGCATTCTTTAGAAAACTAATCTTTTGTAGGATTTCTGATTGCCTGGAGAATCGTCTACATCTGTAGGCACAGCGCAGACATGCCAAAGCCCAGGGGTGCAGCAGGGTCAGGACTGGGTGCATCAGCGGAACACATGGAAAGGGCTTAGGAGAAAAGGGCAGGTGTACGTTGTTTATAGGAACCCTTGTTCTCTTTGGCTGCTGGGTATTTTTTTGTTTCGCAAGTGTATTCTCCTTTGAGCTAAGGGCCATTTCACCATTGTTTCCCAGTAAAAGCCCCTTTCCCACCTGTGCCCTTGTAGACTCATAGGTTCGTAGGCATGGGAGTCGAGTGTTACAGCACTTTTGGGTGTGTGAATTGAGTTCTGCTGTAGTTTATATATGCTCGGTGCTTTGCCATGATTGGTTGCTGTGCTAGATTGAATTCTAGCCAATATGGCTGGCTAATGTAGGGAGAGCTATTGTCATGGGCTGACATTTTAAAAAGATATTTTCTGTGCGCGTGGTCTGGCTGCTGTCCTTCAATCATAGCTGTCAATGTTTCCATTTTTTTTAAGGGAAATTCCCTTATTCCGAATAGGATTCCTCGCAAGAAAAGGGAAAAGTTGATAGCTATGCCTTCAATATTAGATAAAACCATGACTGACCTGGCTGCTCCTCTGCTCCTTCCGTGACACAACCCATTTTCTGTCCATTTTAGCCCCTGGCTTCATAACTGCATTGCATAAATGTACGGCTTTATGGCACGGCAGTGTCTGGGTTGCTGCACAAGCATAGTACTGCACTGAGCTGCATTATTTCAGCGCCTTCAACATGACACTGACCCACTGATGTCTGCTAGTAATGGCTCGGCTGTGGCTTCGCTCATTACAAATACTGTATGGAGACGGTGAAAGTGCAAGTGATTTATGCTTCTACTCTTCTTGTGCTGCCTATATAACCTCTGAAGTACAAAACTTGTGTGAATGGTAATCTGTAGCTGCCAGAGGGAGGGAGAGCCCCTCCGATGTCAGATGACATTTACACAAACAGAACTAAAGAGGCTTTTGAACTAAGTTAATAATAATAATAATAATAATAATAATAATAATAATAATAATGGTCACAAAATAAATGTTGGGCATGAAGAAGATAAGTTTTGTATCTCATGTATTCAACCCAGTTTCCACACACAACCACGTATTCACTGCACCAGAAACAAATGTGCAATTAAGGTGGGATGGTGGACTGCAGATGGAGATAACAACTAAATACCAGCTGTATATTTATTGTTTCTGTATAGAACTCTGAGGATGACGATACCTCTCTCCTCCCCCCCATCCCAAATCACATTTTATGTTAAAATCTGCAGTTGGAGGAAAAGGAGCTACTATTTAAGCTTTGCAGTCTTCTGCATAGCTCTTGTCTCCAAAAGCATTTACTTTGATTTACCTTGATACAGAATGAGATTTGGGAGACATCATAATATGCAGAAGAAAAAGTGGAATATTAAGGTACTGAAGGACGAATGGATGGATGGGGCGAAGACTGGGGCAGAAGTCTTCACTAATACTCTCTGTCGTGTTAGGACCTCAGGTGACTCCTTCACCTGCTGCTTCAGGACAAAGGCCCATCTGGTCCGGCGCCCTGTTCTCATGCTTGTGGGAATCCTGGACGCAGGGCGCGGTCGCAGCCCCCTTCTTCTACCCCCTTCTTCTGCAGTTTCCAGCAAGTGGCATCCAGAGAGGCGCACCGCCTCTCATAGCGGACATAGGGCACATAGAGCTCAGCCCCATGGATGTTTCCCCAAGGTTGCCTTTTGTTTCTCCCAAGACTGCAATCTGAAGTTGGAAGAGGCAACCTAACTCTTTCTTGTTTTTTTTTAAAAAAATATTGCTGAAACTGTCCCTTCTGGGGGAAAATATAATCCCTGCTATGCCTCTGCTTCTGATAGGAGGGAAGGAAGGAAGGAAGGAAGGAAGGAAGGAAGGAAGGAAGGAAGGAAGGAAGTGGGGGTTTGGGTTTGGGCCTGGGGTCTCCTGGCCAAACCAGGCTATGGCACTGAGAGATGCCTTCCAGCCATCTCAAAGCAGTGTGCTGGATATTATCCAGTTTGCAATCTCTGGTTTTAATGTGTCACAACTGCAACAGACAGGCTGAAGGAAGGTGTACCATCTGAAGGGAGTTTTTGTAAGCTTCACATGACCATCAATTAATATTTTTATGTGCAATTTGGAAAATGATTCTGGCCACACATGTTGAATAAAGAGTTTTTTCCTGCCTCTTAACCTACACCCACGCAGCACATATTCCTTCTCCATAGATCTCTGAGAGGGGGTGGCTGAGGGGGGAGCTAATTAAAACACCACAGGCAGCTGTTGTGACATTAATGGCTCTCCCTGATTTATGATAAGAATACTGAATATTCATGCTGCTTTTTTTAGAACAGAAAAGCAGTCATTTATTTATTTATTTATTTATTTATTTATGGCTCCAGTAGTTTGGTAGCCCCAAGTCGTGTGTGTATTTAATGGAATTGAAATAAGTGCTGTGAGGGTGGATTTCTATCTTTCCTCTGCCACCCTTTGGCTAATCTGAGGCACACCACCACATCTGAAGCTACTTGGCTCCTTATGGATTTCATGGAAACGGATTCTAGGAAAGTGTTTCCATATGTGTGTTCCCAATATATCCCGGCTCCTTCTAAATGGGAGTACAAACTCGTGCAGAGGCTGGAAATGGCTTCAGGATGTGACAGAGAAGTCACATGGCCCCCATGCGCTGTGGGTGGCCTTTTGTGTTGGCTTGTGTCCTACAGTAGATTCAGTTTCAAAGAGTATCTTCCTTCCCTTTCCTTAAAAGTTTTTAATAAAGCCCTTAAACAGCAAGGAGGTTTCTTTCTTTTCCAAAAAAAGGGGGTGGAGTGGGTGGAGGGAGTAGAAGTGTATTATTTGAATGGTATTCTGAAGGAATAGTTTATTCTCCAGTTTGTGGAGACGGGATAGTATTTGATTGCACTGGCAAATATTACAAGTACAATTTATAACACTGGAAAGCAGGGCAGAAATTGGCAGGACTGTGTGTGTTTTCTTCTAAAATAAAACGAAGTATCCTTCCAGTCCCCAGGGCAGGACAGCCTTCCCGTTATTCTTAACATTTTGCATGAGTACAAGATGTCTGCAGCTCTGAGGAATAAGTTCATAGGCAAAATCTGTTTCTAAACTGCCTTCTAAATCCTAATGTAATTCTGACAAAAATATTATTCAAGAAACTTCTTGCATGTTTTCCTTAGTATTCATATCTCCCAACAAAAAGTAAAAGGAAAAAAAACCTGTCAAAATTGAACTAAAATATATTTCCTATTGCCAGTGCCCTGCAAGTAATTGTACTTTCCCCAGCAGAGTCTCAAGAGTAGAAATATAAAAGTCCCCCCCACCCTGACCAATAGCTGAGAGCAGCTGGAGGAGGAGGAGAGGGCTGAGGGGGAAGAAAGTGCTGTGAGTGGAGGGGGACCCTCTCCTCATCCTCTGGACCCCCTGCGGCACCTGGAGCTGGGAGTGACAAGGGTGGCTGAATGGGATGCAGCCGGGGGAAGGACCATCCACCTGGGTATATATAGAAAAAGCAGGTCTAGAGGGAGAGGCAAGGATGGCGTCTGCCTTTTCCAGGATCTCTTCTCGCTGTGAGACTTTCGTGGCTGAGCTGAGATTTTATTTGTACCCTGGGAGGCTGAGAGGGAAGGTGTGTCGGAAGGAAAATGAATGGGCCTTGATTTATATATATTGGTAACTTTGTTTTAGTGTAACATTTCTATATGTGACTGTATTTTTGTAATATTTCTGTAAGTTGTCTGTTGTGGCTTCAGTTTTTTCGTATACTGCTTAGAGATATCTTTAATATAGTAAGCAGTACAGAAATTAAATTGGGCTTGCCAAATTTACTGTGGTGGGACTATTTCCTCCGCTTACTGGCCCAAGGCAGGGCACATGTACTTAGGGAGAGGTGGCGCTGTGGTCTAAACCACTGAGCCTCTTGGGCTTGCCTGTCAGAAGGTCGGCGGTTCAAATCCGCATGATGGAATGAGCTCCTGTTGCGCTGTCCCAGCTCCTGCCAACCTAGCAGTTTGAAAGCACACCAGTGCAAGTAGATAAACAGGTACTGCTGTGTTGGGAAGGTAAAAATCATTTCCATGTGCTCTGGTTTCCGTCATGGTGTCCTGTTGCACCAGAAAGGGTTTAGTCCTGCTGGCCACATGACCCAGAAGGCCATCTGTGGACAAACGCCGGCTCCCTTGGCCTGAAAGCGAGATGAACCCCATAGTCCGCTTTGACTGGACTTAACCGTCCAGGGGTCCTTTACTTTTTTAGAAATTAAATAATCAAACACTTTTTTATTTTGATTCCAATACCATATAAATTTACATACATAAGTGGTGAATACCCAATAAGATAACGTATGTTGTTGAGTTCTAGTAAAATTAGGTTATCCTTCACTACTTTTTTGTACCAAAAACATGTTATGCACCTAAGGTCTCTGGGGTGGTCTCCATATTGAGATTAAAATAAAAATAGATCTTCAAGCTCATCAGAAGTCTGGAATCATATTACCGATGCTTATTCTATTTCTTTCCCTGGTCCTGAAGTATTACATTGATGGGCATAAGCCGAACAAGAACAGTTTGGTGATGCAAGTTTAAAGTCCTACCACTTCAGAGGCTGGAATATTTTTTTTCTCCTTCCCCCTGTCCTGTCCCAGAGTGTTTTGCTTCTGGTTGAGGGTAAACGTGGCTCGGCAGTCAGCTCTGGAGTAACTCTCAGTAATTTCACAAAAGTGGGAACTGCAACAAAATATTGCAGCGTGCCCTCGCGATCTAAAAGGGGTGCTGCTGTTCAGGGTCTCATGCTCTCTCCTTTTCTAGGTTACTCCATTTTATTTTCTCACCCAGTTTTTTAGCTTTTTCAAATGATTTTCAACATTCATGGCAACTCCTCATTAGGCTGTTTTTGTGAGAGTTTGCCCACAGGTGTAACACACACAGTTCTGGGAAACTGCCTTTCTCATTTATCTAGGTTTTTTGAGTCCACATCCTGCTTTTCTTTCCTCTTGAGTGTCTAGGTCTTAAAGACTTACAGTGCACCTAAAACGAATCAGCTCCCTCCCCAATCAATTAATAATGTACCATTTTTTCAGAATGTCAGAAAAACTGCAAAAGATTAACTTTTATCATTATTACATGGGCAAAACCTGGTTTAAGAAACCATCAAGAAAAGGTGTGAGGGCTTATTTATCCCGTTAACAAAAAATAAGACAAATCTTGGCTATAGTGGTTGAAAGTTTTAAGATTGTCTTGTGATCTCCTTAAAGGGTGGCCTCTGTGTGTTATTCTCAGGAGTTAATCTGTACATAGCATATTACTGTTGGGAATCAACTGAAAATTATGGACCAACATGGCAAAAATAAGTAAGTATTTGTGTAAACAAATGGCTTTACAAATGAAAGCGGACCATACTGCTTTCTGCAGCCTCCCACCCCTATTAAGTTCAGTGAGGCTTAGACTCAGGTAGGTGTGCACTGGATTGCAGCCTCAGTTTTTTCTCACTAATTACTCACCAGCTCAGTGATTAAATGCAGACTAGTACTGGCTGCTTGGTGGATATGGAAAACTGAGGTGGGGGGCATTGCAAATTACTGTATTTTCTCAGTAGAAAGGAAGCCCCATTTATTTCAAATGAGTTGCTTCCAAGTAAAATATTCCTGCTGGGTTGCAGGTGATACTGTGGTCAAAACCACCAGGCCCTTGGGCTTGCTGATTGCCAGGTCAGCATTTTGAATCTGTGCAATGAGGTGAGCTCCTGTTGCTTTGTCCCAGCTCCTGTCAACTTACCAGTGTGAGTAGATAAATAGGTACCGCTGCGGCAGGAAGGTAAATGGGATTTCTGTGCACTCGGGCTTCTGTCATGGTGTTCCATTGCGCCAGAAGTGGTTTAGTCCTGCTGGCCACATGACCCGGAAAGCTAGCTGTGGACAAACGTCGGCTCCCTCAGCCTGAAAGCGGAGTTGAGCACTGCACCCCATAGTCAAAATCGGCTGGAATTAACAGTCCAGGGGTCCTTTACCTTTTTACCATACCAAAGCTAGCCAACTGTGTTTTATGCTATAAAGACAGCACACTTGGGGAGTAAATAAAATAATGTAGAGATGGATAAAAGTACTTAAACAAATATACCCCAGTTCCCTTCTGAGTCCCAGGTGGGGTTGGTCAGCATTCCTTATCCTGATGGCTTAGCAACTGTGGTTACGTGTCTTCTGCAAGAGCAGCTTCTTCATATCTTCCTCCAGTAAGCCTTATAGTGCTGCCTCCGTGTTTTGCTTTCTAACTTTTATAGACTCCTCCTTCATGCAAAACATATGCTCTACCTATGTGCTATAGTTACTGCATAATTTCAACAGACGCAGAAAAGAGAAAATTGTGATTCTTGTTCTGCTTACCTTATTAATTTAACAGTAATGTAAGCAGAAATGGATCACTATTAATCTTTTCACTAACTTTAAATTTCCCAATAAATATTACTTCCTTTTCATAGTATGAGGGAGGAAGCAATGTGCTTTGCTTTTAAAATAACAACTTTGTTTCTGGGTGGTATTGCCTCTGGCAGAAATGAAGGGGAAAGTCCCTTCCCAGCAGAGGGTTTGCCACAGAAGGGATAGAGGAGAGATTAGGACCAGCTACAAGGAGGAAAAACCTAGAATCTTACATCAATTTCAGAACAAGTTGTTTCAAGCCATGGTCAGGCTCTGCATTTTCAGATTCAGACTGGATGATGCCCATTTTCTTATGCCTAAATGCACTGTAGCTAATGACACGACTACGTATATTTTCCATTTTGCCTGTTGAAGTCCTACTTCTTGTCTGCTAAAAGGTTAAGTGCCTTAAAGTATTTGCTGGGCCAAACCAGAATGTCCAGGACGTTATAGAACCAAGCAGCAGCAAACCACCTACAGTAGCTTAGAAGTCAAAGGAGGCGGGACACTTTTCATGTGTGTCACTGGGATCAGCATTTGAGACTCTCCTTTCCTGTCTCATGTGGATCCTGGTGATGTGAAAGAGAATATGGAGAGATATCATTACACATTGAAAGCAGTGTAGGTTTTACATTTGGATTGGCATTTAAAGTCTGATGGCAAAGTTATTTCAGCAGGCATCAGAGTATTATTTTTTTATTACTATTTATATTTAATTATTGTCCCACGATATAGTTCTCTATGTATCCTCTGCTGCCACTCTCAGGGCAATATCTCTTGGTAATGATCTCATGCCACTGTCAAGCAAGGCCGTTGGGAAGAACAGTCACAAAACCCTCAGGTTTTGGTGACTGTTTGCTGTTTGCTGAGGTGAACTGCTTGCTGTTTTCTGCATTAAACAATACCTGTTTATGAACTAGATGTTTCTCCCGCAAGTAGCCAGGTAGCAAAGATGGCTCAAATCTTCAAAAAGTGGGCAGTACTCTGCTATGCCGCTCTTATTTCCCTTTCCCTTGCCTCTACCCACCTAAAGCTCTTCCTTGCCTGTCCAACCCTCCCTTCTCAACCCCTTCCATCAGATGGGAACGTCCATCTTTCAGAGGATGTACCCTATTTCTGGACACCAGAATCTGCAAAGGGAGAGGGCTGTTGCCCTTTTGTCCTGCTTGTAACACTCTTTTGGCCCCTCTTGGTAGTAGGATGTTGAATTACATGTATACAGGTGCAAGAAAGAAGTGGAATCAAAGCCACAAACACAAAAACCCTGATTTGACCACACATTTGCTGCCACAACATGCATTTTGAAGAAAGAAAACGAGTGAGGCAGAATGACAAATGACCCACACAAGGCAAGAAGCAAACATGGTGCAGAGCTGAGATTCGAGCCTCAAACCCTAATCCATACCCCTTAAATTAATTTATCCTCAAATACTAGTTTTCCTCCCAGATCTCAAACCAGTGTAAT
Organism: Podarcis muralis; assembly: GCF_964188315.1. Taxonomy (NCBI): domain Eukaryota; kingdom Metazoa; phylum Chordata; class Lepidosauria; order Squamata; family Lacertidae; genus Podarcis; species Podarcis muralis. The sequence continues at coordinate 120,571,195 of NC_135657.1, forward strand.
TTTCTATCCAGATTCTACCAAACTGATTCTCACTATATGGGTTCCATTTCCCCATCTGCATTCCTCACTTGAATGCCCCTGTAACTAATTAACCTTCAATACCCATTTCCCCCACCCCCTGAAGAAAACTTTACTCATGCTCAGTTTCCATCACACAGACAAAACTGTGTTTACCCTCTATAATAAATGCTAAGATATGAGGATGACATGGACTTGTACACCACAGTCTGTTTATAAAAATACTTTGGGGCAGTCCAGGTCTATAGCAGGGGAAGGCTGGGAGTGCCACGGGCAGCAGCGGTAGGTACCAACTCAGTATTTGCAAGATTTCTCATGGATAACTGTTGAGGTTTGTGTGGATTTTGACCAGAAGTGTAGGGGAAGGAAATTTGGAAGGAAATTTACTACATTGATAAATATTAAAAATCTGTCCATGGAGAGCACCTCTATTTGGTCACAGTGGACTCTCATGACCACAGATTGGAAATAAAAGGCGCTAAGTGATCCTTTTAGTGCTTCTATAGAATGATTTGCTATTCTTGTGGGGAACAAGAATAGAAATGGGTTTCTTTCTTTCTTTCTTTTAAAAAAGTTATATCATCACTTTTCAGAGGGAAAACAAAAGAAATTGGATATTTACAGCCTTCTTTCCCCCATGTCTTGTTATAATTTTTTAGGTGCTTCCGAGCTGGGCCCATTTTCAGATCCCAGGCAGTTTGCCAGCCTTTCATCCCTCACTGAGAGCCGCTTCTCCAACCCGCGAATGCACTATCCAGGCACCTTCACTTATGCGCCGCCAGTCACCTCAGGCATGTCATTGGGTATGTCATCCACAACTCATTACCACACCTACTTGCCACCACCTTACCCAGGCTCCTCCCAAAATCAAAGTGGACCATTCCAGACCAGCAGCACTCCCTATCTCTACTACGGCACATCGTCAGGATCATACCAGTTCCCCATGGTGCCAGGAGGAGATCGCTCCCCCTCCAGAATGCTGCCTCCCTGTACCACCACCTCCAACGGCGGCAGCGCCCTCTTAAACCCCAACTTGCCTAACCAGAATGAGGGTGTGGAGGCTGATGGAAGCCACAGCAGTTCCCCCACCGTCTTGAATTCTAGTGGCAGAATGGATGAATCCGTTTGGAGGCCATACTGAAAGTTTATTGCACGGCCTAAAGTCAGTGAGCCAAAAAGAAAGAAAGAAAGAAAGTCAGCTAATTATAAAGTGCCTGTTTTCCCCCCCTTTTCCTTTGAATAGATTCTCTTGATATGTACAACTGTGTAGCTGGGATGTTATAACAGCTTAGTACATGCATACAACGTTAGAATGACCTTCCAGCATCATAGTTCCAATCAATGTAGATCAAAGCACATTTTACTGTCCTCTTGGAAACATTTGTCTGAGTTTTATATATTAAAAAATATTGACTCCAGTGCAGAAAGATGCCCATATCTAGACTCTTGTAAAACATTTTTAAAAATAATAATTAGTGAGTTATTTTGCCAAGAGGGAAGAAATGGACTCCTGCCAATTTTCAAGACAAAGCCCGTGCTTTTTTCTTTTTTGGAACAAACAAAAACAATTCAGGTACAGTTGCAACCATACAATATGCAGGGCCCCTATGCATGCACAGTGCTTATCACTACTTGTGTTTGTGCTCCTATTTATACCGAAATATCTTCTGATTACAGTAGCTCTTCAACCATATTATTAAAGCCTTGCAGCAGATGAAAGAACTTTTAAGATGCACGGCTTATTTTGTACTGAAAGAGCAGCCGACAAGGTACTAAGGCAGCGTTGTTTACTTTGTGCTATTCATTTATGTGATTTTTTTTGGGCCTTAGATCAGTTAACCAAAATATATATATATTGGGGGAGACCCCCTAAAATAAAATGAAATCTAATTTCTTATGCAAGAAGCAAAAGATAATGGCAATATATCTTACTCAAACCAAAACAGTTTAGGTAGTATGTGTGTCTGGCTATCTTGTTTTATTTTATTAAGTTATAAATATGTAAAAATTGAGGTTATTTGCAAAAAAATGAATTGTCATATAATTTTAAAGAAATATTTATAATTATTTAATGATATTTGATCCCTTTAAAGTTTTCTTAATGTAATGATATGATGACTTAGGTCTCTAAAAATGTTTGTTTTTTAAAAAATACTGACAGACTTTTAGCGGTACAAAATCTCAAGGCTATGCCTGAACTCTGAAAGGCAGTTCCAATATAAACCAGCTGCAATGTGATTTTTTTATATATATAAAAAAATGCTTCCATCTCAAAGAAACTTTGATATAGGACATTGTTTTAATTTATGAAGGAAATACTGTTTTAAATGTTATTGGTTATTTGGTTGCCTTTTGCCTTTTTAATCTGTCAGAAATGAACTGGAAAGAGAAGCAGAATGCGTGAAAAGCATTTCTCAAAATTGAATGGGTGGGTGACCAAAGTCCTATGCGCCGTGTGTGGTGCTCTCATGTGCAAGGTCTTTGTCTCCACTCTCCCTGCTGCAGCCCTTCCCCAAGGCTGGGGGTTGTTTTGTGAGGGCTGCTGCCAGATGTCTCACTCCTGTACTCCGTGCTTAGATCCCAGGCAACGCATTCTGGATAAAATCCCAAATGAAATGCCAGCAAAATTAATGACCAATCTTATGGGTCTTATCTAGTATCAAATACTAGTTATGATGCATATACTGTATATCAATTGATATTTTAACCATCAGGTTACAAAAGAATAAGCACAAATGAACCACTGCAAAGCAGATCTAAATTCAGCAGGACCAGCTTGCATCAATATTTGATTGTTCAAACGTGAATATGGATAATGAAAGTCCTCTTAAGGCCATGTTCCCATTTACACCTGGGACTCACCATCCATCCATCCATCCATCCATCCATCACTTCCAAACTCTTTTTTTGCCAGAATGACAAGCAGTATTAGCTACTTGACAAGTGCCTGAGATCCAACACATTCTGAAGTGTTTGGAGAATTCTTATTTAAACTTCAGAGGACAGTAAGCTCATTGGCACCTTGATTGGGACTCGATTCCAGAAACTGATTTATGCACATGCTTAATTGAAGCAGGATGTGGGACTGTGGAGGAAGCAGAGCCATTTGCGGCTTGACTCCTTTAAAAGGAAGTGCCAGCTTTCCAGAATGCATTGTCTCTCTAGCCTTTTCCATGTTCTCATTTGCACTGCTTTTAGCCTCAACTGCATTCAGCAAACATAATTTTCTCTGGACTGCAGTGCTGCTGAAACTAATGAGAAGTATGGGCTACGTTTTGGCCAACCCAACAATAAGAAATGGTGAAATACTTATGCAAGGTCGTAATATAATTGGACAGTACCAGACTCATCATCTGCTGATTGCTAAGGCAGCCCATTAGAGAGACTCCACATTCCCCTGGATTATTCCTGAAAATTTGGTATGAATCATTTGCTCTTTAGAAAAAAGTAAAACTTACCTTCTAAAGGTTATATATCAAGTACCCTTTTTGTCAGTTAGAGACACTTTCCTGATGTGTACTTTTCCTTCAAAGACGGGAGCTATTATTGATCCTATTTATTATTTGTGGTAGCTTGAAGCATACCCTTGTCAATTTATTTGTATCTGTAAGATAAGTTTGTTCATTTCAGCAGCACTTAAAAGAGCCAGTGTCTGGTTACACATTTCAAGTTTTGTGGGTTTCTGGTTGTCATTTATTAAACCAGAAAAAGAAAAGAAAATGAACTTCCAGTGCAAAAGCTGTTGTATATTTAATAAAGGTACTATATTTGTACATTATTTTTATTGCTGAAAGGGGGCTTTTTTAAAGATTTACTATATGCATCTTAAGTAATTTTGTAGGGATATTTTTGTGTTGTTACAGGGGCTGCAGGCAGCAACCCAAAGACATTTTAAAAGCAAGAAAGCAAGAAAGGTGTTCTTGTACAATTAAAATACTGATTTATATTCCTGGATTTAATCCAGCACAGATCATTTTCCTGCTTTGTTCTGTACCTACAGTAATATTTCTGTATCATCACGTTTTAAAACTGGATCATTTGGGATTGAAACTCCAAGTCACTCAGGTGTGCAGTTATGTTTGTCCCAAAATATGCCCATTTCACACCCTGTGATTATGACTGCACAGAAAAAAACGGTTCATTTTACAAGTCTGAATTAATTATAATTGAAGGGGTGGCAGCAGAAAATATTCACAAGCACCTTTGATAAGCACAAGGCCCTTCTCTGTGGTCTCTCACATTTTAATTTAGTATGCTTCTCTTTTTTTAGACCTAAGCTCTCAGCAGGGAGCTTCGTATTCAGTCTCGGATGGTACCTGATTCCTTGATGACACAATATAAATGAGAAAACAAATAAATAAGTTCAAAATGATCTTTGCTCCTAACTCTGCATTTGTTTTGAACTGGCAATTATTCATGTATATCACACATTTTAATATCTCACCCCCCCACCCCCCAAAACCCCTCCTGCAAATTGCATTCTCTTGTGATTCAGGATGGGAATGTGTGACGATTCATAACATGGGATCCTTTGGGCTGTGTTTAGTATCTCAAGGATGGGAGTTACTTCTTTGAGAAGTGGAAATGCTGGTCCAGTTTGTGGAGTCCATTGTATTAAACTGCTTGTGCAGAGCTTTTTCAAAGAGCATACCAAAGATAAATAAAGAATTTAATTCCAAACTCCTTCCTTAGATGAGGCTGATCGAAGGGTTGGGATTAGATCTCATAATCTCCATTGAGTGAAGTTGGAGTTACTTCAGTGTAAGTGTGTGTCGGATTGCAACCAAAGTTCCTTGGGCACCAGCACCTTAGAGCCCTTAGAAATGGTGCAGGTGCCCCATTTATTTCTGCCCTGCCCAGAGCATGGATTTCCTGGTCCTCCTCGCCCGCTCTGCCTCCCCACGCTTTGTTCCAGAGGGGAATCTTTTGCACTGTCTAGTTTACCGGAATACTGCTCCATCTTTTTGTTGGGGCCTGCCATTTGAGTCCTGGTGAAGTAATTGATCAGGAATCACAGAAAAGCCATGAACAAAAGCAATAATTTAAACCTATACAAGTAATGAGGAAAGATAAAAGAAAACCAAGTTTTCTAATATCTTAAAAGTCTGAGATACATTTCATTTCAGCATGTTCTACCTGACATTTTGCCTGTTTACATTTAATTACTTGCTTTATTTTTGTTGCAATTCTTTTAAACAAAACAGCCAGAGACCATATCTTTACGGTAATTTTTGTTTCATAGGTACACTAAGCAACATTCCACATTATTTTTACTTAAATATGTTTTACCAGTCTTGAATTTCTGCTGGAACAAAATGATATTTGTAGCATTTCCTGTAAATACAAGCTTTAATTTCTTTCATTTTTTTCTCCAATTGCTGTTGCCCAAGATTTGCTTTTTATGCACATATTGTACAAACACATTCTTCTTTGTGCTGCAGACAGCGATTGTGGAAGGGTTTACTTTATCTTCAAAGGGATTATTTGTATTGTATGTTGCAACTGTAAATTGAATTTGTTTGGCATTCTCTCATGATTGTAATATTAATTTTGAGGTTTGAATCTCATTTTCAATAAAATGGCTTTTTTGTTAATGTTGTTCCCTGCTTCTTTGTCTTCTGCCACATCTCCATAATTATCTAGTTTATATTTGTAAATAGACTTGGAGCTGACTGGAGCCAGTGTGCTCTGAAATGTCATACCATGCTTTGGCTGAGAGTGCCTTCTGCTTTTGAAGGATAGAAGCTACTATTTTAAAATAGGATTGCCAAAATTTTAACCACAGTTGCATGAAACCCCTACTAATCCCGATGCATGGTGCACATCTCATGAAGTTTCAAGGGCCCAAACTGCTGTCCAGATATTGGGTGCTTGCTTATATAAAAGGAAGGAATTAGAATTAGACTGGAGAGGCAATCCTTCTGAATCATTCTGTGCTTAAAAGGAATAAGGGGGAAGTAACAATCCTACAGCTGAGGGTAGCAACCTTTTCCCCCCTTAAAGCAACATTCAGTTCCTTAGGTTACAATCTTAAATCAGGAATATAGTTCAGCTGATGGACCTTTTTCTCTGTAAATGTGCATGGAACCAGGTTATAGTACAAAGAGAAAGCTAATTTCGTCCTTGTGAAAGTACAAGGCAAAGCAAAAAACACTATTTTAAGGACATTTCCTTTAAAAGGTGGAAATGGTTTCAAAATCATGAGATTTTAATAAAAGCATAAACAAAGTTATTGTTGTTTTGACTACTTTTACTCAGATTCTATGAGGCTAACAGGTCTTTAAGGGGAAAAGTAGCCTCCAGTTTTGTAGTGCAAGCTTACATATGTCTACCCAGATGCATAGGAGCCAACAAGGTCCCTTTGGCCCCCCAATAAAATTGATGGGCAGTCAAACGGTATGCTATGTCATGAGATCGATTCTGTGGGGCAGAGCTTACCTGCCCCCCCCCATTCAGGTTGGCAACCCTGCACAGCTGTTCAGTGGGACTTGCAGCCTTTGCCTGCTGGTGCCATCATTCTTAATCTGGCCTTGGTCGTGGTGGTTGTTTTTAGAGAGAGGCCGGACGCTGATGCAGGCATGAGCTTTGTTTACTTTTTCATTTCCGCAGTGGTCAGGAATAAAAACAGAAAACAAACTTCTACTGTCCTTGGTTTGCTTGATTTCATCATACTGTAGCAAACGAATGTTAACTACACATTTTCGTTGTCTGAGATCTGAATAAAGGGCATAATAATGCAAGTAAAACGAAATTCTCGCCCCTTGGGTTTGCTGAGGGGAAGCCAGTGGGAGACCTGAATGCAGGCCAGTCTTGGGAATCCTGGCGGCTGCAAAGGGTCTGTGTCCTTTTACTGCCAATGATGGTGTTCTCCCAACAGAGCAGGATGTTCTCTCTTTATAATAATAGCCAGACCAGATGCTAAACACTTCACTGCTAAACCCTGGATAAGTGAGAAAGGGGAACAGCTGACTTCAGTTAAGATGAACACCAAGAGAATAAGCCAGAAAGTATGAGAAATCTCCAGAGGCCTGTGCTTTATAAACCCCTGTTTGGCAGCGAGATCAGAGCATCAAGACGCAAAACCTAGCGCACGGCATTGCTGCTCCTATCCCGGCTTGAACTAGTTGCTGAGTGGAGACCTCGGCTTTCTGAGTGTCCCTGCCCCCATCCATCCCCCACATAGTCCACACAGTTCTTAGCCTCATGATTTTCCTTTATGTTTTCTGCCCTTGACGCCTAGGTTTTGTGAATCTGTATGCTTTTTTTTAAAGCATCACTTCACAAGTCACATGCTGACTGTACAAACATTAAAGCCCACAAGAGCCAAAGAACTCTGAGCAAAACATTAGCAGCCCTGGCACATTTCACAAAGGCTTGCACAAGAGCTTCCAGAAGAATTCACAAAGCCTTACACAACAGGTACATTACTGAGCAGCATTCATTTTTCCACTTGTGTGAGAGGCGATGGAAGAGCTTGCACAAGTGGAAAAACAAGTTAGTGTTTGGCGTAAAACCACATTTCATGAGCAGAAGACACCTTCTGCATGCGGAAAAGCCCTTTGGATCTGACCCAGCTCTTCTTAAAATAGCTTTTACCTTTTCTCTCCGCTTCTTTGGTTTGCCTTCTGTTTTGAGTGAAATCAAACTTCTAAAATTGGGGAGGGGGGTATTATGGAGGGTAGAATTTCAGCAGAGGAGTGTTGTTTTTTCTTGGCTCTACTGCAGACTGGTGTAAATGCACTATTTGCATCAGAGTGCAAGTTAGTGGCTGACAGTAACAATGTGAGATCAGGTTAGCTTAAAAATAAACATTTTAATATATCATCCTTGAAAATAAGTGGCTATAAAAAATTTGAATGCAGAGGTTTCTGTTTCTTTAGAACATTATTTCCAATAATTTATTAATGACCTGTAAGATATTGTTTTTAAAGCCTTCCAAGTCTTGAATGACTGCTGCTCTCCATTTTTTCTAAAAACATTTTGTTGAGATGGCCAGATCACCCCCAATTCCTCTCCATCTGGTTTGTTGTATTTCCCTTGACAAGGCCACCTTACCTCCCGCTTCCTCACAACTGGAAGAGGCAGTAGATCCTCCCCTGGGGAGGGGAAGAGAAGCAGAAACCAACCACGTGTTAGAAGATACCATTGGCAGATAACAACAACAGTCTTTCCTGGCAATATGCAACTGACGGTCCGTGTTTCCAGCTCTTAGGTGAACATACCTAGCGATTAATCTTCACAGAAATTCTGTAGCTGAGATTTATGGGTCCTTCAGTAGACAAATGGATGTGGAGATGATTCCTCAAAGAAGAAGGGGGAGAGGAAGGAAGGGGAACACCATTAGGGGAGTGGGCTCCCAATATTAGAGGTAGTGGGCTTCTTCATTCCCCCCCCCCTTCCTTCATTATATAGTTTAGAAGCCACAGGCTCTGCTAGTGGCACTGAGTGGAGCTGAGGCACCTGCCCTCCTACTTTCATGGAGACACTGGTGTCATTCTGCTATTGTGGACATAATAGCAGAATGCTAACGCTGTTCCCAGAGTACCTCTGGCAAGGCACGGTAGCAGCAGGAGCAGCAGGAAAAGTTGTGTTTCAGTTGCTGTGCCACAGAAGCTACTGGCAGAACTGAAGTTCAGTCCCTGGAGGTGCTGCTGGCGAGGTGCTCATCTACTCAGATTAGAGGTGTTCATTTTGCTTTAGACTACACTGCACATACTCTGCAGGAACAAGTTTGCAGTGTCTGGTCAGGATGTTGGACAGACAGGTGTTCCTGTTCCAGAGAAATACTCGTTTGTGGCATGAAACAGGGTGGGGGTGGAGGTGGGAAATGCCCAAACCTCTCCTTAAATGGCATTCCTGGTGATAGGATGTTGATTATTATGGCATTACATGCAATAGCAATTCATTTTGTGGCAACTCAGTGGATAGATCTTGCTTGCGTGTCACATCTGACTGACACCTGAGCATTCCTACAAGTGACATTTGGCTTATTTTGCCTAGTTCTGAAGCACGTAGCTTTTAAAAATGAGCCAGCTTGTTTTGTTAGCACATTTCTGTGGGGCATGCACAAGAACTGCAGGCACCCTGGTCTTGCATGGTTCATGTCCATGTCCATGAGACGGGCACATGTCTTCTCAGGGGACTGTGCCCTCTGCTTGTAGCCTTATAGCCAGTGTCAAAATCCCATAGAAATTGCCCGTTTTTATTTGTATGTTTCCCTCAATAGGAGGTAGGAGTGCCATCTAGGGAGGGCTGAGGGACCAAGCCCGCCAAAAAAAGTTTCAAGGCGGGGTCTAGGCCCCCTCAGAATTCTGCAGTCACTGTGCTTCACCTCACTTGCACATGCCATGCAGCGTGCATGCGACACGTCAGCACATTGTGTAGTGAACCCGGCTGATGTCAACATGTGACGTGGCTTCCTGACTTCCATCGCACACATCAGGCGTCAGGGGAAGCGGCTCCCTTGATAGGAGGGAACTGCTTGGAGGTTTATTACAATCAAGTGATACATGAAGTTTGTTAAGCAAAAGAAAAGTGCTTCTTTGGTTTGTGTTTGAGAGAGAAAGAAGTGAGAGACATGGGTCAGAAAGATGCCATGAGGGGAAAAACCCAGTCCCCATGCGGGAGATCTTCTTATGGATCTCCCAGTGCTTGGCCCTTCTTTCCCTTAGAGTAGGGGTCTTAGCTAAGGAGTATCTAAGAGACACTGAAGTGTCGGTGGGTTCTCATGAGGCAAGACGCAGTGATAACAGCAAGAACCTTTATTGAACTAACAGAACTGGACAACAGGCAAAGCAACTGCTTATATACATTTCTGAAGGCCTGGGCCACTCCCACCCCCCATGTGATTGGCTGTCTAAACTTCCAAGCTGCAAATCATGACTCATACTTTAAGGGCCAATGGCAGAGGCCCAAATCCTGAAATGTTCTGTGATTGGATATCAGAGCACAGGAGCTCAGAATCCTTAGTCCAGACTCAAGCTCAGGCAAACACAGACCACTGAATACACAACAGACACCGTTTTTGAATCTTGGAGGTAGTTACAGATATAAACATTCTCCTGAATATAAATTACCATTAATGTTCACAAAACACAGTAGGTGTACTTATTTTTTTGCCAGGACATTTCTTAAGGTGCCTTTCAGTCAAAATTTGAACATCTACATATGTTTCCAATTATTAGGACATTTTACAAGATTAGTTAACAGGGTATATTCAGTTTTTAAGGCAATATATTTCTCTATGAAAGAGATTTTTTTACAGGATATCCCAGTTAAGCCTTGCACTTTGCTGATTGTGGGCTCCTGGCCAGGGATAGATCACCAACTTATCAAATAACATAAAATACCAACTTCAAACACAGTGACAGGGTGCAAGAATCTGTCTCAATAGTTCAAACTGTGAAAAAGTACCAAACAGTCCGGCATCTCTGAACTGAAAATGTTCTCATCCACAGGAACTTTAAAGGGAAATTTTTTACCTTGAGGTAGCTGCCTTTTTCTGTGAGCTAAATCAGGATATCATTTTATTTTTTACACCTTTCATATGTCATGGAACCCAATGCAGGCAGTTGCCTAGCCCAAGACAGGCCCAACCCAGTCTGGCTGAGTTTTGGCAAGTGGTGTCCTCCTGGTGCCTTCAGGACAATCTGGCATTTATTTATTTTTTAGAATCATTTTAATTGATTTTTCAATAAGAAACATCCAGTTAATATATCCAATCATAATACTTCAATTAAAACTAAAATAAAAAAGACCAGATTATAATCCAAATTATATTTATTAATTTTTCGGAGCTCCCCACGGGAAAAAAAAGAACAATCTGGCCTTTGTGCATGCAGAACACGTGGTCTCTGGAGGACACATTGCTCTATCCAATTTTGGGCATACACATGTGATGTTTTGACATAGCCTTATGCATAAAAAGGTAAACAAATGTGTTTGCAAATATATCCATTATGTAAAGGTAAAAGGACCCCTGACCATTAGGTCCAGTCATGACCGACTCTGGGGTTGCAGTGCTCATCTCTCTTTATTGGCCGAGGGAGCCGGCGTACAGCTTCCGGGTCATGTGGCCAGCAGGACTAAGCCACTTCTGGCAAACCAGAGCAGCGCACAGAAACACCGTTTCCCTTCCCGCCGGAGCGGTACCTATTTATCTACTTGCACTTTGACGTGCTTTCAAACTGCTAGGTGGGCAGGAGCAGGGACTGAGCAACAGGAGCTCACCCCGTCAAGGGGATTCGAACCACCGACCTTCTGATCGGCAAGTCCTAGGCTCTGTGGTTTAACCCACAGCGCCACCCATGTCCCTCTATCCATTATGTAAGTACATGCATATCATGCAGCCATAAGTCCTCATTGAAATATTGATTGTTGTTAATTGGTTTCACTCAGTATATCCTCACAATTCCAAGTCAGCTGTCCAAGACTGTAATCTAAGAATTGCATTTGGTTGTTAAATAGCAACTGACTACACTACAGATTTTGATAACAAATGAGTCTTTCTTAGTGAAATATGTGACCTCCGGCTACTTTTCGGAGATAAGGGGAATGGGATGGAGTTCTGGGAATGAGACCCAGTGTTTTTCAAAAATAAGATGGCATACTAGAAGCAAGCTCCTTTTAGGTGAAAACAGGTCAGAAGAAGAAGAAGAAATGTTTGGATTTGATATCCCGCTTTATCACTACCTGAAGGAATCTCCAAGCGGCTCACATTCTCCTTTCCCTTCCTCCCCCACAACAAACACTCTGTGAGGTGAGTGGGGCTGAGAGACTTCATAGAAGTGTAACTAGCCCAAGGTCACCCAGCAGCTGCATGTGGAGGAGCGGAGACGCGAACCCGGTTCCCCAGATTACGAGACTACCGCTCTGAACCACTACACCACACTGGCTCCCAGCAATGATTATTGCAAAATGACAAAGCTAGCTGAACTGTCTGTAAATTTCAACCTTGTGTAAATGCAACAATGATTTGATAAAACATAATTATCATGCCGTGAAATGCATTAATTGCTTCTCTAAGCATTTTGAAAGACATGAATGCCTATAAACTCTTGCCTATCTACAAACACCTGGGAAAAGGCTTTAAGCTGAGAAAGCTCCTGGCAAACAGCTACTTTTCCCCAAGGACACTTTCACATGTATATTTCCCAGCACAGTTGCCTCTACAGTTGCTTCCATGCCGATACACGCAAAGACTTCTGCCAAGGTGGTTCAGCTTCATGGTTTGCTTACAAACCACGCAAGTGACACCTTATGAGAGGTCCTAACTTGAGACACCCATCATTTTGCATGGTTTGTTAGCATACCAGCAGGAAGCCAAACTCGGCTTAAAGCTGAATGGAGGCAGTTGCAACAATGCCAGGAAAGGTACATGTAAAGGAAGGAAGGGGTGTCTAAGTTTAGAGTGTCTGTAGTGACAGCACACCTCCCCCCCCCCGCAAAAAACGCCACTTTGTGCAAATGAAAATGTCACTGGTTGCATTTGGTCTAGTTCAGGGGTCCTCAAACTAAGGTCCGCGGGCTGGATAAGGCCCGAGGGACTCGTTTATCCAGCCCGCGGCGACCCCCGCCACCTGCTGCCACTGCCCGCTCTTACCGGCGCTGTGCGGCTGCCCAATTCCGGGTTGGAGGAGCACTGGAAATAGCATTATTTGTGCATGCACAAGCGTTATTTCCGGTGCACATCCGGGTTGGAGGAGGCCTGTGCACATGTGCACAAGCTATTTCCGGTGCTCCTCTGACCTGGACGTGCACCGGAAATAGCGTGTGCGCACATGTATGGGCACACGCTCCTCCGCGCGATCGGTGCTGGAGACACCGGCCCAAGGTCTGCTGACCCCTGGTCTAGTTTCTCACCTCCCCACCTCTGCAATGATGTCTGTGCAAAGACATAAACTGAGAGAGCATCTCCTCATCCAATGCCATTGAAACGTCCACCTGGGAGCATCTTCTTACACTAGGGAATTACTCTCTTGGGAAAGGGTGGTGGACTTTTGATTCCAACAAGATTATTAGAATTTATCATCCAAATCAGAGATGGTAACGCCCCCTTTGTGGCTCCTACCCCTGCCACGTATCTGTAAATGCTGGCCCTGCTTCATACGAGTGTAAACATTAAAGAGTGTAATGCAGCGCAAAGGCTTCCCAGGCAGCACACAGTAAAAAGCTCCTTTTTCTTCTTTTCTTCTGCGCATTAAGCAGCATTTGCCATCAATAAAATCCAATTCAATCCATGTGAGAAGCATTACAGTCCCAGTATGCTTATTGAGTGATGATACCTGAACAGCTGAGATTCAGTGGAAGGAAAGTGTACAAAGTGAGGCATCATAAATTACGCAAATTATTAAAAGCCAAGCTGTAGAGACAGGCTTATTGAATGCAGAGATTTCTTGTTCTAAAGTAGAAATAAGAGGAATAAAAACAGATCAAGTATTTCAGATTAAACTGAAAGGGGATGTGAACTAATAGAATTTATATAGCCCATTTCATGTGTTGCGAAGGCTTCACGTACAAGTATTGTTTAGGCTCTGCTCTATTTGTAGGTGCAACAGCAGTCATGTGAAGGAGAGCAGGGATGTGCAGAAATGTGCCACCAAGCCCTGCTCCCCCAGGCACACCTGCCAGCCCTCCATGAGTTGGGTGATGGAGCATGATCCCCGCACAACTTATAACCCTGGTTCGGTAGATGCAAACATTTGCCCCCAATGCATGCAGGACTGGAAAGAAAGACCACCGTGAGCTGCCAGAGGGGGCTGAGCTCAGCAGGGGCTTCTGCCATGCGGTTATTGTCACGTATGCAGGCAGGGCTGCAGGTATCCCTGCTTCTCTGTTCAGTATTTCAATATCCCTTACATAATTATCCTCCTTATTTCAGAGGGGTGTCCTGAGAGTGAGTGGCTCCACTGGGACTACTTTGTAAGTCTGTGGGTTCCTGGCTCACAGATTTCATTCTTAACTGCTACTTTGTGGATTAATTACTGGTAAGTTTGGGACTCACTGAATAATTATATAATAGAGAAAATGCCATTCGTCTAGTCTCGTTTTGCTTAAGACCCATTCAACAGCTCTAGAGTTTTGCAATCTGAAAAGTATCACCATTGCTGAAAGCACTTCTTGAGAATGTCAAGGAAGTGTTCATCACCCGCAAGACATTATGCCCACAATCCAGCACAGTAATAAGCATGTTTCACCGCACTGCTTAACTGTGTTGGATAGAGACAAACATCTGTGTTAGATTGTAGTTTCAGTCATCAACCAAGTGAACCAACCAAATGAGACATTAAATCAATGTATGAAAAAAGCACACCAGTGAATGAAACTGAAATTCTGCCAGGCTGCATCTTTGCATTTGCTTAAATAGGAACTGGATGTATATATATCCCAGTAGTGATGTATGGAAGTGAGAGCTGGACCATCAAGAAGGCTGATTGCCGAAGAAGTGATGCTTTTGAATCATGCTGCTGGAGGAGACTCTTGAGAGTCCCATGGACTGCAATAAGATCCAACCTATCCATTCTTCAGGAAATCAGCCCTGAGTGCTCACTGGAAGGACAGATCCTGAAGCTGAGGCTCCAATACTTTGGCCACCTCATGAGAAGAGAAGACTCCCTGGAAAAGACCCTGTTGTTGGGAAAGATGGAGGGCCCAAGGAGAAGGGGACGACAGAGGACGAGATGGTGGGACAGTGTTCTCGAAGCTACAAACATGAGTCTGACCAAACTGCGGGAGGCAGTGGAAGACAGGAGTGCCTGGCCTGCTCTGGTCCATGGGGTCACGAAGAGTCGGACACGACTAAACGACTAAACAACAGCAACAACCTCACCCCTATTCAAGTCTATGGAAAGGATTTTAAAGTTCTGTCTCAGAGGGAGACGCCTACACACATCTGTCTATCTGTGTCTGTGGTGGAATCTACATACATATAAAAACACACTGTGAAAATGCTTTTTAAAAGAAAGCTTTGAAAAATACATTTAATTTTGCATAGCTCACTGTCGCCGTCACACAATGCTATTGTGAACCACACACAATGCTATTGTGAACAGAGTTTTGCTTATGGAAAGAGTTTTCCACCAGTGGAAAGACAGGTTGGCATTTCCAATGGTTTACTTTTCCCCTGTGGCCTCTTGCACCTCTCTGCCCTGGATTTGCCCTGGGGGTTGGGGGACCATCTAGAGAAGCTTGTGAAGTGGTGCAGAGAACTGGGGGGGGGGGGGGATCAGTGAACATTGCCTCCCCGTCTTTCATGAATGCTTGCTAAGTTAGCTATAATTTGGTAAATTACCAGTATTTTCTTCAGAGCCTACTGTAGAACACACAAGATGCACTTTTGAAAAGGGTCAGAAGACACGGAAAATTTTGCAAGGAGCAAAGGAATAAGGAAATGGGTGCTGTAGTTGAGATTCCTGCATTGCAGGGGGTTAACTACATGATTCTCTGGGCCCCTGCCCCCAATTCTACAATTCTATCATTCTATGAAACAGTGTGGAATATGGGCAGATGTAAACGGATAGCACTGTAAAAGGAATGTGTTCACATAGAACAGGCAAAAGGGAGGAAATAGTCTTCCAGGAGTATTTTGTGTTGTATTTTTGTGTTGACTGAAATCACAAAATGGAGTCTGAAAGTGGATCTCTAATTGACAGTGCCACCAGCTTAATAAAAGAGATCTGACCATAACTATAGTTACTACTCTCTTTCACCTGCTTATGCAATAAAGATAGTGAATCCAGCAAATGACCTCTTTACTTTCATACCATGTAAAGAATTCTTAAATTATGTAGCTTCCTCACAGACATGCCATCTGCTCTGCAAAAGACCTCCCTCGGCATTTATTCTATTTAAACAACAACAACAAACCTGAACATCACTTATGCTGTTCTCATGCAACACATTGATTCTCCATTTGCTAGGAACTGACTTTACCCCTACAACTGAACAGAATTTACTTGATATTTCACTCCTCTTTTACTAACCATAGTGTACAGAGAATTTATGAATATACAGAGTTATTTACAAAAGGAATGCACTGATTTCAATGGAGTGTTGTCATGTAAATTGCACAGAATAAGTGGTATAAGTGGTAGTCTGTGTTAATTAAAATGTAATTTTCAGTTCAAATGCTTCTTTAAATATGAGCACAGACCTATTCATGTGTACTCAGAAAAAGAGCCACTTTATTCAAAATGATTTACTTTGTTCTATGCATAGAACAGGAGCGAGAGCTTTGCCATAATATGTTCTCCAAGCAATCCCAAGCAACAAAGCAAGCATATTTTCCTGGAGAAGAAGGATTTTACTATGTTGTGTGGCCAAAGTGAGCCAGGAGGAGGCATGCGAAGAGGACCAGGATCTGAGGGACTCCGGAGAGGGCCTTCTCTGGGGAAGTGCCTGCCTGGGGAAGCCTGCCTTGCTTTTCTCTGATGCTTGTCTGCCCTCCCATGAGGATCTTCTTGTTTTTCACGGGTGTCTACCTGTTGAATTGTCCTTGCACCCTGTTGAAAGTGAACTTTTTGAATCAACATGTTCTTACTGCAAAATTTCAAAGTCAGGTGGAAATGGCACCCATCTGGTTTCTACCATTCTCACTAACAGAATGCACTGGAGTTTGAAGCAGCTCTTATAGTAATGAGAAAGCGGTGAACCACTTTGGGGTCACATTTTAGATCTTGCACAAGGCTGCTAATTTTTGTTTTAAAAAGAAACTAGCTTACTGGTCAAGATAATAGGTAGAGTCAGATCCTGACAGGCCCGCAGTGGAGCCAATACAGGTTATGGCAGGAGAGGGTCGGAGCCAGACAGCTTATGGGCAGAGCCTGGCAGAACCTGGAGTTTTCCAGTTTCTTTAGCCAGCATAACAGATCACAGTATTACAGGTTAGACCAATACAATGTTGCCTAGTTGGCAACCTTAATTGCCATGTACTTGGGGAAACCATATTGAGACTAAAACACTTTTTTACTTGCAAAGGGCTCTCAACCTTTTTGAGTCCATGGCTCCCTTGACCAACGACATTGTTTCTGTGGCTCCATTGTGGGATACAGAAGAACACCCCTTACATGGAAGTTCCATTTGGGGCTACGTGTGCATCACCGGAACACCCCCCCCTCCTTAATTGGTTTTGAAGGTTGCTGAGAAGCTCCATCTTGCTACATTCTAAACCCCGACTGGCTTCACTGGAAATCAATGACATCATCAGTCATAGCCATCAATTTCAATGGGCCCCGAACTGAGTAAGATTAACACTGGCTACAACCCAATATAAATGGGTTATCTTACTCAGGGAAGACCCATTGGAGGCTAGTGACCCCCAATTTCAGTAGGTCTCCTCTTGGATATTATTATTATTATTACTATTACAGTTCATTGCCCATCTATTTGTTGGGATACTGCCAGGGAGACAAAGTCCATCATGGCCCCACGTCGCCTCCGGACGTCTATCGATCTCCCGTAGACACGCAGTATCAGCAATTAGCGACACGAGCTCCAGAAATAGCTTGCCACATTCCAGGGCTGATGCACGCTCTGCGTGTGGGTACACACCCCACAAAGCAACAAGCTTGGGAAGCGTGGGGCACATGGTATGTTGTTGGGATACTTGTTGGGATACTGCCAGGGAGACAAAGTCCATCATGAGAGCCAGTATGGTGTAGTGGTTAAGAGCGGCAGTCTCCTAATCTGGTGAACCGGGTTCGCATCTCCGCTCCTCCACCTGCAGCTGCTGGGTGACCTTGGGCCAGTCACACTTCTTTGAAGTCTCTCAGCCCCACTCACCTCACAGAGTGTTTGTTGTGGGGGAGGAAGGGAAAGGAGAATGTGAGCCGCTTTGAGACTCCTGAAGGGGAGTGAAAGGCGGGATATCAAATCCAAACTCTTCTTCTTCTTCTTCTTCATCACAGGTACTACAGGTTACACAGAAAGGGGGAGGATGTTAGGATATTTCCGTTCCACCTTAAAAGGGAGCAGGCTTTGTGAGTCACAGAGTCTGCGTATTTCCTGTTTCACAGGAAGTTTATGTTTTCTATTGCTTTCGTTTTCTCTCTCGGTGCCTGAACGCTGAAGCAGGCGGTCATGTTTTTCTCTGTTCTGACTAACGCAGAATAAACTTATAAATTATGCTCTCCTGCGTGCATCTTTCGCTGTGCATTATCTGCTGATAAGAGCGTGCATTAGCCCTGGAATGTGGCAAGCTATTTCTGGAGCTCGTGTCGCTAATTGCTGATACTGCGTGTCTACGGGAGATCGATGGACGTCCGGAGACGACGTGGGGCCATGATGGACTTTGTCTCCCTGGCAGTATCCCAACACTATTAACCACCTATTTCAAGCAAGACTCAACACTACCTACAACCCAATAATGATGAGGATGAAGATGAGCTTTGCCCAGCAAAGTCCTACTCAAGAGTAGAACCCACACAAGCTCCATGAACCGTCTGCTTCTCTCCTCTCCTCTCCTCCTCATAGGATCCCCTCTTGTCCCCCCCACCAGCAGCTGTGATGAGCTAGAGAGGCAGCAGTCTTTCAAAACTGGCCAGCATCACATAGCACAGTCATACATGAAAAAGTAAAGAATCACATCTCATTTGTCTGTTTGAGAGTTTCCAGCTTTGTGTTGGAACCCATTTTTTTTTTAATCAGAGGAGGGAAGGGAGGGAGGGAGGTAGGGAGGAAGGAAGGAAGGAGGGAGGGAAGGAACAGTGCTGTTTGTGGCGCCTCTGACCATCATTCAAGTCACCCTAGGGTGCCATAGCACACTGATTGAAAACCTAGGGCTTAAACTATTGTTAACCTAACGTTTGCATCATTCTAGTAGAGGACCATTGGTACAGTTTTCTCTTATGCTGAATGCAGACTATGTAGAGGAGAAGTGGACTTTCATGCAGAAGATGGAATTTTGCTAGGTGCAGCTTATGTGGAGGTGAGAAAAGCTCCACCCTCCTCTAGTGAAGCAGACAACTATTAAAAGCCCCAGAGTCCTTAATCACATCTGGTCACTCATGCTTCCATGGCCTCTGGCTTTCCAGCATCCCTACAAAGTCTAGTGTCCAGTTTCTGGGTGAGTGGCAAAGGAAGACAAATGGAATTGAATTCACTAAATTTGTCTCCCATTTGTTGTTGCCATCCATCTGTTTCAACAGACAATGGAGTGTGCCTCTGGGGTTGAAGTCAAACCATTGCATTATCAGAGCCAAAGTGACCTTCCCAGGTGCAAGCCTGGGCAGTGTGTAAGGAGGTGCTGGGCTGCCCAAACAACAAGACCCCCTTCCCGGCCTCGCTGATGTGATCCAAAGGAAAGCAGAGCAAAACATTTGGCACCAGCTTGGCTGCAGGAGTTGCCAGAAGGAGGCATACAAGACATCATTCAACTGTCTTAGGGACTCCACTATTTGTGTAGGGTTTACTCAATAGGTTTTCTTCTCCCGAAGATATCCCACAAGGCAGTGGAAGTTTAGGATCAGTGTTTCCATTCCTTAGATGGTTGACCTTCCTAGGTGGATGAGCCGCATCTGCGCCTCACTTCCCTCTACAGCACAGGCAGAAACTGCCTTCATTGGACCCTCTATTGGTCTTGTCCACTCAATCTGCTGGAGAAGCCCTCAACCCATCAAGGATTGGAGACCCATTGGCTGCCCTCACCTGGCTTAGACAGCCAGTCAAAGCCATTTTCCAGGGTGTGGCCGCTGTGGCATGCTGACAGCTTCTAGAAGCCACAAGTGAGAGTTGAATGCAGGGTGGGGACCAAAGGTGGACAAACTACCCCAGAAGGAACATGATGTACCCCTCCCCTAACACCCCATACACCCCCCTGTCTTCCACTATTAGAAAAGAATCCTCACAAACTGGCAAGCATAGCACACAACCGACAACGGCCGTATACAATGCCAAAATACAATTTAAAGTTTATTTTAAAAATAGTATTTAAAATATCTAGCACATAAGCAACCACCAGACAAGCAAAATTATGAAACACAATGAAGCTGGAAAAAATAACCACACAGTTTCCATTAAAATCAACCCATAAGGCTGCAGAGAAGAGATGAGTCTTCAAAGACCACTCAAAATAAGGTTACCAGATATTTTTCAATGAGTCTGGGGACACTTTTCAACTTCAATGGATTTTGTATACGGACCGATTTGTAAATCTGTGGACTGTCCCCGGGAACGTCTGGTAACCTTAACTTAAAACCTTGTGGGGACAAGGCTTGTCTAATCACGTGTAGTGTAGTGTAGTGTAGTGTAGTGTAGTGTAGTGTAGTGTATTCCACAAATGCAAAGCAGAAGTTTCCTAAAAGGAACTCTGAAGTATATTTAACTGTACAGTGGTACCTTGGTTCTCAAATGCCTTGGTACTCAAATAACTTGGAACCCAAACACTGCAAACCCGGAAGTAAGTGTTCTGGTTTGAGAACTTTTTTCAGAAGCCGAACATGCTCCATTTTGAGTGCTACACTTCCATTTTGAGTGTTATGCTGAGGTCTGTCTGTTTTTGCTATTTATTTTGCGTTTTTGTTTTTGTGGCTTTTTTCTTTTGTACTTTTGACTGTGTGGAACCCAGTTCAGCTATTGATTGATTGATTGTGTGGCTGCAGTACATTGTTTATTGTTTTCATTTTATGGATCAATAGTCTCATTAGATAGTAAAATCCATGTTAAATTGCTGTTTTAGAGGTTGTTTTTAAAAGTCTGGAATGGATTAATCCATTTTGCATTACTTTCTATGGGAAAGCACACCTTGGTTTTGGAACACTTTGGTTTTGGGACGGACTTCTGGAACGGACTAAGTTTGAGAACCAAGGTACCACTGTATTTCAAACTTAGCTCACTTTTGGATTTTAATTTTGCTTCAGTGAATTGCTGGCTGCAGCTTGAAATGCCGAGGAACATTTCTTACACTAAACCTGCCTTTGTACTCATGTTGATGTTCTGTCCCAATTAATCAGCATCCTGAACTTGTTTCACAGTTGCAACAATGGTGCATCATTCCGGAAGTATTTGGGACTGGGAAATTGGTGTTATTCTGAGCTACATCTTGGAAGGATATATGGTACCTCACTGTCTATACATCCGCTGTCAGTCAGGATGGTTTCAGGCTGTGCCTTTCCTTGCCTTTGTGCAGAACTCCTTTCACAATAGAATGTGTACAGTAGTGGTTGTTTTTATTGCCCCCCCCCAAAGCACCCTGTGTTGAAGCTTCTCCCTCTCTTCCATCAACTTTGCCATCTGCCACTTGGGCACCCCCCCCCCCCCCCATAGCACTTACACAGTTAGGCTGACTTTGTAGAAGTTGCTTCTGGGTTTATCCGATGATTAATCTGTGAAAAGTCTTGTGTGGGTGGCAGTGTCCCACAGGACAACATCTTCGTTTTCTCTGAAGTGTACATTCTTCACGCCATTGTCGTTCTTTGAAACCATGTTGCTGCATGAATTCTGGAAGGAATTGGAGAAGTTATTATGCATGAATGGCGGGATGTATTGTACTGTGTCTAATATAGACAAGGCATGCAGGTAGTTGTTTATGCGTTCCAGGAAGCTTCCAGAATTTATACTTATGGTGTAATAGGAGTTGTGCTAAAGTTACTACTTTCAAATCAGTTCATAGAAATTTCTTTCTAAAGAAAAGCCCTGCATTTTTCTAAATGCATGCATATTCTGTCAAGTTTTCTGGTTTTGATCCACACAGCCTTTGTTCCAGTGCTTCAGTACCTGCCCTGGGTGCTGCCTGTGGTACCCTTCTTGTGTCTTATCTGGGTTGCCTTTAAATGCCAAGGAGCAAAAAAAGAGCCCACCAGATTTCTCTCTTGGCCACTTCCCATCACCTCAGGGCTATCCTTTCACTCAAGCAAGTCCATAATGGGTGCAGTTCTCTGTACACACTTCTCAGTGCACACAATTCACTCTCCCACTCAAGCAGGATGGGTACAGAATAACAAGAGGAATTCAAAAACATTTAACTCCCATTGAAATTTGCTCTCCTGTTTGAGGAGAGGAGAAATTATTTCAGAAGAGTGGAGAATCCAAGACTTGACAGTACAAAAGGGTGCCCTTGTTTTTAGGTGAGCTTTTGGGTGGCTGCCTCAATGAAAAGTTCCTTTGCTGCTCGCTGGGGCCTCCACTGCAGAGAACAACGGTTTATCACGTACAGTCGTGAACATTTGGGTTGTTATTGCTGCTGCTGTTTTATTTGTATGGAATTTATGTTAACTTGTTTTAATATTAGTGTTTAATTTTGGTTTTAATTTTATTAGTTTCCTTTGGACCTTCAGGTGACAGGCAGTCTCTAAGTATTGCAAGTAAATTAATTAATTAAATGTTTAGTAAGAATGAGGCAGTGAGGGGGGGGGAGTAGTTGTTTACTGCATAACTATAATTCTAATAAAATTATGACAATGCTTTCCTTCCAATTTCTTTATTACCATTTTCTTTCAACTGTTGTTTGTAATGAGGGCATATATATTGCTGCTCAGTTGCCTCCTCACTTGAATAATTATTTTTTAAAAGAGAGAAGGGATGGAGAGAACGGGAACCAGTTGACGATCAACTAAAGAGGCTTCTCTCATGAAAAACAAAAGATAGGGTGGAAAATGGAATGTGGTGCACACCTGGACTGCAACAAGCAAGCTGCTTCTCTCCACCACACTACCATAAAAACCACTAGCTTTAATACCTCTCCCACTCTGAGGGAAGACTGCGCCATTCCCTGCCGCAATGCTCCTTCCCTGCCATGCTGCACACACCGTGTGTGTTCAAAGCACACAATTGCCCTCAAAGTATCCTGGGAATTACATCTCTAGGAGTTCTCTGGGGGAAGACTTGTGCTTTCAATAAACACAGCCTTTATCAGAGGTGAAAAGTATTCTGAACACGCTCAGTGAAACTGCAGCTGCTTTTTATAGTTACTTCTATTCATTAAACTAGCCTCTTGTAGCAATGTGTGACAAAATACAATCTGCCCTATGTGTTGTTTACCAACCAAGGGGTGGAATGATTGAGTAACACTTTAGACACTTCTTTTGCATTCACTTTGTGCTGATAGCCAAAATTCACAATATAAAGCATTATTTACCCTGCAATGCTAAATAGCAGAGAATGACCTCTTCCTGTCCTGCCTAGGTAACTAGAGAAATTTGCTAGCTTTCACAATAAGTTATAAGCCAATTCCTGAGGCAGACACTTCTCCTCCCCACCTCCAGAGTATAACCAGTGAAACACCAAGGAATTATAGTAACAAAACCGGATTTTTTAATATAAACTCTCAGAAACATCTCTATTCAAATATTGGGTAGAAATACTATTAACTCCCCACCTCGATGTCAACCCAGAACCATAACTAGAAATTCATCTGAATTATTTTTGTTGTTGCATCTTCTGTGTATAGAAGAAAGATGAAAATTGTTTTAAAGTGGCTGGAAGAAATGGCAAAACTCTTTTCTAGCATTTCACTTATTGATCACCCTGTATTGCAAAAGCCAAAATAGATGTGGTGACAGGTAGCTATCCGTGTGTAATACCACAGCTTTATAAAAGACTCACAAAGTCCATTGTCTAGAGGAGCTGGGGGCACTGTTATACAGTGGTTCCGCTCCTTCCTCCTGGGTCGTGTCCAGAAAATGGTGGTGGGGGGGTGAGTGTTCAGACCCCTGGGCTCTCACTTGTGGGGTGCCTCAGGGCTCTGTCCTCTCCCCCAAGCTTTTTAACATCTACATGAAGCCACTGGGAGAGATCATCAGGGGGTTTGGGCTGGGTGTTTACCAGTATGCGGATGATACCCAGCTCTACCTCTCTTTTAAATCGGAACCAGTGAAGGTGGTGAAGGTCCTGTGTGAGTGTCTGGAGGCGGTTGGAGGATGGATGGCACCTAACAGATTGAGCTTGAATCCTGACAAGACAGAAGTACAGTGGTACCTCGCAAGACAAATGCCTCGCAAGACAAAAAAACTCGCTAGACGAAAGGTTTTTCCGTTTTCGAGTTGCCTCGCAAGACGAATTTCCCTATGGGCTTGCTTCGCAAGACGAAAACGTCTCGCGACTTTGTTTCCTTTGTCTAAATAATAATTCACAAGACGAAAAATTCGCTAGACGGCAAAACTTGCGGAACGAATTAATTTCGTCTTGCGGGGCACCACTGTACTGTTTTGGGGGGACAGGGGGCAGGCGGGTGTGGGGGACTCCCTGGTCCTGAATGGGGTAACTGTGCCCCTGAAGGAGCAGGTGCGCAGCCTGGGAGTCATTTTTGGACTCACAGCTGTCCATGGAGGCGCAGGTAAGATCTGTGTCCAGGGCAGCTGTCTACCAGCTCCATCTGGTATACAGGCTAAGACCCTACCTGCCTGCAGACTGTCTTGCCAGAGTTGTGCATGTTCTAGTTATTTCCTGCTTGGACTACTACAAAGTGTTCTACATGGGGCTACCTTTGAAGATGACCCGAAACTACAACTAATCCAGAACACGGCAGACAGACTGGTGACTGGGAGTGGCCGCTGAGACCATATTACACCGGTCCTTAAAGACCTACATTGGCTCCCAGTACGTTTCCAAGCACAATTCAAAGTGCTGGTGATGACCTTTAAAGCCCTAAATGGCCTTGGTCCAGTATACCTGAAGGAGCATCCCCACCCCCATTGTTCAGCCTGGACACTGAGGTCCAGCTCCAAGGGCCTTCTGGCAGTTCCCTTACTGCGGACAGTGAGGTTACAGGGAATCGGGCAGAGGGCCTTCTTGGTAGGCTCCCACCCTGTGGAACGCCCTCCCATCAGATGTCAAAGAAATAAACAACTATCTGAAGTTTAGAAGACATCTGAAGGCAGCCCTGTTCAGGGAAGTTTTTTTACGACTGATGTTTTAATGCATTTTTAATCTTCTGTTGGAAGCCACTCAGAGTGGCTGGGGAAACCCAGCCAGATGGGAGGGGTATAAGTAATAAATCATCATCATCATCATCATCATCATCATCATCATCTGCTACATACAGATGGACCAGACAAGGTTTGACCTCTGACTTCCACCATCAGATAAAAGTTAAAGGATAAAAGTCCTTTAATTGGGTTTTGGATAAGAGGATTGTGTGTGCTTAATTGGACCAATTTGTTTTAGCCTAGCATAAAGGATCACCTTTCTAACTGGGTGAGTCTTTGGGACCAACACATGATGCCCCTACCATATTCTTTGTGGAAATTAAGTGCAGCTTCCCATTGCATTGTGAAACATTGGTAAGAACTAACATTTTTCATGCTTAAGACTTCTTCAAATCTTTTCCACCCTGTCACACTTTGCATTGTATCACCCAAATGCTGCCAATCCTTTTGCAGTTTTACAGGGGAGGGGAATACAAGCCCCCATTTACTACTGGATCCAGCCTGAAAAGAAAAGCTTAATGCCCTGTCAGGACTGGATTTTTTTGGAGGGGGTTTCTAAGTCTGATTAATGGTAGTAGCCAGCAAACCAGGATGGTGAAATATTTGCTGCTGCTTGCAGGAACCTGGAAAAATGAAGTGTGAAGTTCTGAAGAGAGCAGGCAACAGTTCTCCAGTCACTAAACACTTCCAAGGAGTTGGCAGCAGAACAGAGCTGTGGTCTGAAAGATGAACCTCAAAGGAATATGGGGCGGGGGGGGGGGGAGTTCTATGCACAGTGTCAAAATACTGCTGCAGTTGAAAGCTTCCTATACATTCACTATTACATTGAGAAGGAAAAGATTTAGTTGTTGTTGTTCATTATTTACTTATTCTCCCCCCCCCTTTCAGCTCCGTAATCTCTTCCCTGTAGAGATGTCACCCAAAAGCAGTGGAAAGAAATTAAAAGCAACAATGGGGGGAAGGAAGCTGATTAAGCGCATCATTTAAAAAGCCCGTCTGACGGGGGGGGGGGGCACGCAGGGGAAAGGGGAGCCTGCCTTTTTCTGACAAGGTTTCCTGCTTCCAGTTGGGAGAAGCCACCACTTCTGCTGCTGCTGCTGCTGCTTTTCCACTTCACCACAGCCTTGAAAGCGGCAGGCGGGGAAGGAAGGAAGGAAGGAAGGAAGGAAGGAAGGAAGGAAGGAAGGAAGGAAGGGGGTTGTTTCCTTTTTCATTTCCATTTAAAGGAAATTTCCTAGAGGTGAAAAGGGAGGCAAGGATTATTCAGAATGTTCTTGGAACAAGCCCCATGATTTCAGAATGGTTGCCAGGTGAAACACGTGCCTGCTTCAGTTTTGTTTCTTTAAGGGAAATTAATATTCATCTCCAGTATGTGTGTAGCACATTAGCTATAATCTTTTTTCCCTTCCAAACTGAATATTGCTTCCCACACTAATTCATACATTTAAAATATACCTGAGCAATTTATAATTTGTAGGTGAGCCCACATAGTCAATGTTTAACACATGTTAAAGATTAGCTGTGTGTGTTCACACAGACACAGAGAAAAGCACGACTCACTGGCTGTTCAGGTACATTTTGCATTAGGAAAGCACACGCTGTGTTCCATGAGATGTGAATTCTAACTCTCTAGTGTGCCACCTCATTGACAAAGTGGGAGGCAGGGGAGAGTTGCAAGTCTGATTTATGGTACTAGTCAGCAAGTAAGGCTGGTGAATATCTCCTGCTGTTCACGGGCCCCTGGAAAATGTTGTAAAAATGTGAAACAAAGAAATAAAAAGAACAATGACATGTTCTTTGCATTCTTAATACTCTAATTCTAACCACATTTTCATGGAAGTTAGCCCCATCCTGACCCTTCCCCAAATGGTGTCTGTCCATATTTATTTATCTCTCTCTCTCTTGCTTCTCTTTTTAAATATTGCACCTCTGGATTTGCTAGCTTCATCCTTAAGTACTTCATATTTCTGGTGTTTAACCAAATTCGATTTCTTTATTCCTGTCTTGCCTGCTTGGTTTCCTCCAGTGTGGTCATGTTAAGAAAGTGGTGGTAGCTTCTAGTGCATTTTCCCTTGTTGTGCCAATGGACATACTTTTAGGGCGCATGACACCCCCCAAAGAATCCTGGGAATTGCAGTTTCACCCGTGCAGAGCTACAATCCCCAGCACCCTTAACAAACTACAATCCCCAGGATTCTTTGGAGGGTGTCATGTGCTTTAAATGTATGATTTGAGAAGTAGCACGATCTGCTTAATAACACTGAAAATACCCAAGCAACTTACGGTGCACAGCATACATGATACAGACAACCTTGGTTTGAGGACGCAAACATCTTCCTACCAGTTATGCCATGTTGTTTAACATTAAGCAATGTGAATATCAAGCAGATTTTTCAGACAGGAGAACATTCCACCTGTGGCTAAAGAAAGAGGTAAATGTTTAAAACATGCTCATTGTTAGGCAGCTGAAGGTTCTGAGCAGTTCATTTTAAACACATCTTCAAAACAATGTATATTATTATTATTATTTCATTGGAATATTTTAATGCACCATGCACTTTTCCATTTCTTTTGTTACAGTCACCATACAGTTACACCATCATCATCAGAGGCAGTAACCCCAAATTCACTTTCCTCAGGTCACAAAACAAAATAACCACTGAAAGATGAGAAAAGTGAAATTGGCAGCCATGGTTGCGCCATACCATTGCAGTATTCCTAGATATGAAATCCTTTATACTGAGAGGATATATATCAGATTCATGGGGTTTTTCTTTAATTCATGTTTGGCATTGTCTTCCCTGTGGTCTGCTTTGGCATTTCATCCTTAGCAAAAGCCTGCTGTTGAGAATGTTCCAAAGGAAAGCCTCAGTTCCACCAGGAAGAACTTACCACCATGCTCTGTAAAGAAAGCCAAACTCTTTCCAAATGCCTGTCTTGGTTGCACAGAAGTTGCAGCCCAGCCAAGTCCTCCCCGCTCCTCAGTTTTCCCTGCAGAGGCCTCTGGGACTCCCAGAGAGCGAAGGCTGGTGGTGTTCAGTGGCAGAGGTGTGGCAACTTATCATATCCACCTTCCTAAAACAACCTCCCACCCATTTTGACATCTTCCTAAATTTCCCCCATACGTTGGTAAGAGTTGGAAGGTGTCCTGAGGGTCCAAGCCTGCAAGACAGGAACCACAGCTAAAGAATCCCTGCTTCCCAAGAGCTTCCTGGCAAACCATCTGCTCTAGTTTTTCAGTGATGTGCCACCTCTGTTTGGACTGTCACCAGAAGAAACACGAGCAGAATTACTCAGGGAATTACTCAGGGGGCAACTTCTCTATTCCACCAGCCCTAAGCAGCAAAGGAGGGATGTGTCTTTCCACAATGTTTCATTGATGTCTTTTAAAAACCTTTTTACATGCATTTACTATATGGTTTAATGCATTTTTGTTGTAAACCGCTTTGTCATTGTTTATGAAATAAGGTAAAGGTAAAGGTACCCCTGCCCTTTCGGGCCAGTCTTGACAGACTCTAGGGTTGTGCGCCCATCTCACTCTAGAGGCCGGGGGCCAGCGCTGTCTGGAGACACTTCCGGGTCACGTGGCCAGCGTGACATCGCTGCTCTGGCGAGCCAGAGCCGCACACGGAACGCCGTTTACCTTCCCGCTAGTAAGCGGTCCCTATTTATCTACTTGCACCCAGGAGTGCTTTCGAACTGCTAGGTTGGCAGGCACTGGGACCAAGCAACAGGAGCGCACCCCGCCGCGGGGATTCGAACCGCCGACCTTTCGATCGGCAAGCCCTAGGCGCTGAGGCTTTTACCCACAGCGCCACCCGCGTCCTTGTTTATGAAATACCGGTCTATAAATATTTCTATAAATGTAAAGAAATATGTAAACAAACCATGACAGAGAATGAAAGAATTTACTTAGCCTTGATCTTCTGTAGGGTGTGGAAAGGATTAGGTAGCTTCTGCTGCAATATGTCAGAGAGCTTCAGGTACACTGGCTTGTCCTTGTGATTTATGGAGCCAGCACCATGCGATGTGCTCATGTCATGTGCACAAACCACACAGCATGCACACGTGACATGGGCACATCATGTAGCACGTGTGTATGTCATGCACATGTTTCCATGGGACACTGAGGGGCCAGGCCCCCTCCTTGAAAATTTCCCTCAGCCCCTGCTAGCTGGCACCATCTGATGGTATGATTTATGTTCAGCATTTCAGGCACACATTTAAAGATTCAATACTAGAGGTGTACCAAACATTCTCTAATTCTGACATTCACTTCAAAAGTCATTCACTCATTCAGCACAGCTGAAGAAATGGCTGAGGGAGGATAATTCCCACCTGATTCATGCATCTTGGACGGATCCTTTTATTCCCCAGGTTGCTGTTGACTCCTTTGTTCCTTTTCCAGGAGTTTGCTTTAGGGGTCCTGCTACTTTGACCTTATTTAATTTGCAAACGGCTCACGCTCTAATCATGCTTCTTGCAAAATAGCATACCGTGTGATCATGAGGGGAAACCAATCTTGACAACTTACTGTTCAGACAAGAGGACTCCACAAGGAGGCGGTGCTGGTGGCAGTACAGACAAGAGTATTCACAATGCCAAGGCATGCTAATAAAGCAAATGAACTGCTCTAAATATTTCTTGAAACTGTTCTGTTATAGTGAGAGGAAAGATGAATCCAGTGATAATTAAAAGCGTACGGCCCCTTGAACTGGTAGCAGAATTGCTCTTGGCACGAAGTCCTGCTGCAGACTCGCCCCACTGAAATTGTTATTGCATTTACATAGAATATTTTATTTTATTTCAAGACGGCTAAAATTTTCAAGCAGCGTCAAGTTGCCTTAGAAACCTTGATTGACTTTGCATTCATGTATACTAACAATGCATGGTTTAAGTAAATTATTACAATGCAAGCAGCCCCAACAAGATATACAACGGTCTTATACTGCTCCCTAAAGGTGTTTCTGTGTATGTTGTGCTGCTTTAGCTGCAGTGGCTTATGGGAAACTGTCAGCTTCCAATGAGGGCCTGGACTGGCAGTCCTTGAGGGTCATTGAGGTTGTGCATGCCCTTTGCCACATGAATACTGCCGGTCAGATTTATGCTGTGCCTTTAGGAGCTGAATAAGGGGGTGGGGATGTCGGAATGTATAAATTTTCCAACCCAAACCTCAGTATTTACACTCACCTTTTGATCCAGCACAGAGGGAATACGGTGGTACAAATATTAAGTATACCATCTTTTTTAAACAGGAACTGTGGTATCACATGAGTGGCACCCCCTTCAACATATAACCTGGCTGGTTCGTCTGGCATTTTTGTTGGGGACTGTGGGGGGGGGGGGGTTGTTGTTCTTGTTTTTATTCTGTTGCATAGCTACTCTTTCCTTTTGGCAACAGGCAGTTTGGACTCCTTGGGTCAATCTGCCTGAGAAGAATTCACACCAGGGAGATGGAGCTAGATGGCGTTTTGGTTGCTTCCACCTCTTGAGTCCATGATGGGTTGGATACAACAGCAGAGCTAAGCACTGATTGGGAGTGTCTCACCTCTCACCATCCACTGTTGTTCCTTGAAATGTGGCTACAGTGGCCCAAGACTCCTGGAAGGGGGAAAGTGTTGGGCCCTTTAAGAATCAGCACACCTTTTCCTCCTGGTGGAGCACCACTCAGTGGGAAGCAGAGCTGCAGCGCCAGAGCTGCATGGTCCAGGAAGAGGACTTTGGCTGGCCTTCCATGAGCTACAGGGAAGTTGCCAGAGACAGGAAGTCCTGCAGACCACCTACAAACCCTGGAAGGTGCAGAGCCTGAAGGGACAGAGTTATCAGACTGAGAGAACTCACGGGCTTCCTTTCTTTATAATTCTCCCTCTCTTCTCTTTATTTCTTTGCATATTATCTTGCCTCCCCTTGTGAGTTAAAGCCTTCATCTCATTTAACATGACTCCACGCAGAGCCCCAAAGAGGCATTTCACTACAAAATGACATGATTTCATGATTTATTCGGGTGCATAGTGTTTGTTTTTTGTTTAACACTGTAACACCCCCCCTCTATTTTATTAAAGTTTTCTCGGGTTACAAAGGTATGCAAAATGTCTCTTTTTTCAAGTTACATTTTCCATAGGTCAGTTTCATTTGTTGAGATATTAGGGTTACATTAGGAAGAAAAAGGGTGTGGGAAAGGGATCTCACCTGGAAAGGTCACTGCACCACACTGGCTAGGCCAGAGGAGTGGTCTGACAATACCAGGGAGTTGCATTCTAATGGTACTCCATAATTTACCTGAGGTTTGTAAGTTGTTTTGCACTTGTGCAACTGTTCAGTTTTACTTGCATCATGCTATAGTGCCTTTCCATGCTCTAATTTCCACTAACATCCAAAATGATTTATTTGAGCAAGAATGTAACTAGAATTAGACAATACACCAGAATGCTATGTTTGACTTCATTAATGCTGCTCTTGTCTGCCTCATGCTTATTTTTTCTACTCTTTTTGCCCTTCCCTTTAATTTATAATTGAAATGACTGAACAACCACCAATTCATGAGACAAAAATAAATCTTGGTTTTTGGCAGCTTCGCTGTGAGAATTTGCTGCTTTGGTTTACTTAGTGTAGTTGCTTATTTTCAGAGATTCAAGGGAGGAATATTGGTATGTAGTCAAGAAATATTTCAGAATGGACAATTTTGGTGTCCACTGGACTACTGCTCTGCTCTACCTTGTGAAATGATGCAGGCCAAGAGAAAGAATATTGCTTAAGTGATATACAATATTAAGTGATGTACAATAGGCTGTTGGTAACATTATCGGTGGTAATATGTTAACTTTGAGTGTTAAAGCCCATCTGCTATTAGCAAATTGGACAGCAAAACTAAGTAGATATAATTAAGTAGATACTGTCAGCAGCACATGATAGTTCCTGGTACATCCTGATTATAATTAGGATTATTAATTAATTAAATTTGTATACCGCCCTTCATCCGTAGATCTCAGGGCTTAGACTTGGAGAAGGATGAATGGGGAAAGTGCCACCCAGTTAGAAACCAACTCCAATTTGACACCAGGCTGGATGTGGGTGGCTTCATAGGATGTTGTAATTTAAAGATGGGGTGTTGTGAAAAATCAGAGGTGCTAAAAAAATCAGAGACCTTGACTTCAATTCTGCCGCAGAATTGTGGTGGGCAGCAGAGGCTAACTCTCTCTACACCCTACCACTACCTATCAGGCTTGCTAGTTTGAGAAAAGCTGTTCTCCATTATGGTTTTCGCCCGTTTTGCACTTTTGTTAAAAACAACACACATAACAGCATTTGTGACTCTTTGCTTCTAAGGTGATGGTGCAGCTCACGGCCATCTTCCCCAGCCTGGGTCCCTCCAGATGCGGGACTACAACTCCCATCACCCCCCGACCTTTGGGCCCTGCTGGGTGGGGCTCAGGGAACAACATCTGGAGGGCACCAGGCTGAGGAAGTGTGGATTTTTTAAAATCAGGTTTACTCCTTTTTTTACAAATGCTGTTTTACTATTTTCATGTTTTGTTTTGGTTTTTTAAAAATCAGCTGCCAGCTGCCATGGTATTCTGAGTTACATTCTGAGAGTGTGAGTGTGAGTTACATTCTGAGAGTGTGAACTCAAGGGCATCCTGATCAAATTTGCAGATGACACCAAACTGGGAGGGGTGGCTAACACCCCAGAGGACAGGATCACACTTCAAAACGACCTTGACAGATTAGAGAACTGGGCCAAAAGAAACAAGATGAACTTTAACAGGGAGAAATGTAAAGTATTGCACTTGGGCAAAAAAAATGAGAGGCACAAATACAAGATGGGGGACACCTGGCTTGAGAGCAGTACATGTGAAAAGGATCTAGGAGTCTTGGTTGACCACAAACTTGACATGAGCCAACAGTGTGACGCGGCAGCTAAAAAAGCCAATGCAATTCTGGGCTGCATCAATAGGAGTATAGCATCTAGATCAAGGGAAATAATAGTGCCACTGTATTCTGCTCTGGTGAGACCTCACCTGGAGTACTGTGTCCAGTTCTGGGCACCACAGTTCAAGAAGGACACTGACAAACTGGAACATGTCCAGAGGAGGGCAACCAAAATGGTCAAAGGCCTGGAAGCGATGCCTTATGAGGAACGGCTAAGGGAGCTGGGCATGTTTAGCCTGGAGAAGAGGAGGTTAAGGGGTGATATGATAGCCATGTTCAAATATATAAAAGGATGTCACATAGAGGAGGGAGAAAGGTTGTTTTCTGCTGCTCCAGAGAAGCGGACACGGAGCAATGGATCCAAACTACAAGAAAGAAGATTCCGCCTGTGGGCTGTAAAATGGAATAATAATAATAATAATAATAATAATAGTAATAGTAATAATTTTATTATTTAAACCCCTCCCATCTGTCTGGTTTTCCCCAGCCACTCTGAGTAGCCTACAGCATAAATAAAACATAACAAAACTTAAAACATTAAAAACTTCCTGATACAGGGCTGCCTTCAGATGTCTTCTAAAAGTTACATAGTTCTTTATCTTCTGGACATCTGAAGGGAAGTCGTTCCACAGGGCGGGCGCACAAATTCTTCTCGTGTCTTTTGTACCCAAATGCTGAAGAAACAGAGAGTGAACCCTGCTTTTTTTAACCCCACTTAGAGATTGGGAAATGGGAATGCAGAATGCAAAGGTAAGAGAATTACTTCCCTCAGGGTTGTTTTGTGTGACCAGGAGTCTTTGCAGAACGTAACTCACACGTTAGGTTACATTTTTACATTTTATTTGCGCCAGGAAATCTTTCTGGATAGGAAAACATTTTTACAGGAAACATACCCTGTAATAATAATTACTCTGCAAGTCCAATGCCTCGTGCCCTGAGCCATAACCATCTCCAAGGCTATGGAAAACCCGACGAGTGAGTTTTCTGTAAGGAAAAAATGCAACATGCATACATATAATCAAGGTGGAAATTTTTATTCATAAAGAACTACATGATAAATTGACATTAAACTAATATTTGATTTACAGGGTGGAGTAGGCTGATGTGTTTGAGTAAGGTGGTGGGGAGCAGAAAGACAACCCCACACGCTTTCACATGAAGCTTCGCAATCACTTCTAAAGTATATGTGGAATACTCATAATGATTCTAATCTGGCTTTTACTTCTCCAGCGCAGACAGAGACGTGGTCCCAGTTACACAAAAATAGTCAAGTCAGTCTCCATTTATCTTCTTGCACATCTCCACACTACAGAGCTGGTTTAGAATACATGATGAGGTCGTCCTTTTGGTCCAAATGATTTAAATCTGGGGCTAAAACCATTCAAAGATTTGTTTGAACAAGAAATTCATGTTTTCTTTGGATTGGTTGGAAGGAGACATAATTATAGTGTTGCAAATGTGATGCTCTGCTTAACAAGCTGTCAGCATTTCCACAATAAACCTCTATTTTCGGGGGTTAAAAACATTGCCAAGAAAGCAGGGAATAGGGGAAAATGCAAAACGTTATGGGCTAAAACTTGGCATTTATATTGAATCTGGTAGGAAGATTTTTCTTTTAAAAGCAAGATATTTATGAATGCATACACACACAAAAAAACCCTGAAGAAAAATTAGTTTGCAAACAGATACCTCTAATGTTGATCCAGTTGTTGTTGTTGTTGCTGTTTTAAGGTGAGAGGAAGGGGAAATCACACTTTACTTCAAAAGTTGATCAAATTCTGATGAAATGGTTCCAGTCCACTGTATTTTTAGGAGTGGCAGAACAGTTATTAGAACCATGAGCCAGGAATATATGAGCTCCTATCATAGCCGCGAACTCCCTGTGTGGCCAGGGGCAATGTGCTTAACTCTGTAGCATCTCGACCTAAACAGTCTTGCTTGTCCATAATGGCTGTGCACACTCTCCAGTTACGAGTTGAAATGCTTCCTTGTTAAGAGTAGATGAGACTGCTGTCATTCTAGTTGTGCCCAGAGCTCAGATTTAATGGCACATATTGCAAAAGTGTTCACTGGCAGAATTGTCTTTATAGCGACTGTTGTGCCATCTTAAGCCAATTCAGGAAAAAGCTGATTATCTCCTTTAGTAGCAGCTGATACCACTAAAAAAAATCAAAATTAAATTAAACCTGGTGGTTATGCTTCTCATCCAGCTCTACTTCTCTAGCCCAGCTGGGGTAGGGATAGACAGACCCACGTTTCTATCATGGCAACCCAAAGGTTTAGGAAGGTTTCTCTCCTAACATTCCAAGCTGAGGAGTCTTAGCAACCACCAATCTCTTCCCTAAAGTTCCTTAGATATGTTGGAGTCTCCAGATTTACAGTGATATTTTTCTTTAAGTGAAATGTGGTGGCACATGGAGCTTTACTATCTGAAATCTCCCCTCTAAATTCCTCTGGTGATCCTCCAATTCTTTCTTCAAAATTCCAAGCAAAAATCTCCACATTTTTGTTAACAACTCACTGCAGGAAAAACATGGTGACAACTTCTGCCTATGCTTACTTTTAAACATATAGCCCTCACTCTCTGAACCACTGAAGAATGTGAGTGAAAACAACTTTTTAGAACTGCCTCCCAGATTACTTTGTTTCACCCTTTACCCAAAAAGACAAAACAAAGAAAGATACGCATTTAGCTTCCTGCTACCCCATCTGAGAAGCAAGTGGGACACATCAGTTATCCCCTCTCTCTGGGGAGCTTTGTGAGCAGGGATGCTGGTTCAGTTAAATTGCTGTACTTTATGCAACACTCAGCAGCACTCACGTGCTGGAAGCTGCAATCCTGCAAGACATCTTGACAAGAGACTGCAGACAAATGATTACCGGCTTTGCATAGTGAATGCTGTGGTCATCATGCCGTTGAGTTTCACTCTATTATTTTTATCTTGTTGTAATGCTTTACTTCTATACCCATGTTACATGGATCAGCTCTCACATGTATCAGCTCTCATGGATCAGCTTTCACATGTTTAGTAGAAGTAAGAAAGGACTTATTTAATATCCACAAACAGTTCAGGAACCTTATAAAGTGGGTAATATCTTCCTGCCAAGCTGAGTTTTAGAATTTAATCCATTATACTTGGCATTGCATAACTCACTGAAACACCACTTTCTAAATAACTTAAACAGCAGCATGCCCCGGATTCCTGGACTTTGCCCTGCACTAGGTTTCCGCCAGCCTCCTGATCTGAACTTCTTGTGCCAATTGCCAGTTGTGGGTGATGAACTGGGGGAATTGAGTATGTATGTATGTATGTATGTATATATGTATGTATTCAAAGCAGTTACATTTCCCCTCAGTTTCATCTGTAGAAGAGGCCCTCATTCTGACACTGGTTTCCTTGGGGGCAAGCAGGGGTTCCTTGGCAACTACCGTCTTATGCCTCATATTAATCAGCTGTTACATTGCCAATTACAGAGAGTAGCAAAACCTCCTATCTGACAACTGGGCCTCTGGGCACCTAAGCTGTAGTCTGCAAAAAGTAGCAAGCCCTTTGTGGGCTCAAGGTTTCAAACTTCCTTCAATGAAGGCTTCTAAAGCTCCAACAGGGAAAGTCCCAAAGAGGAACAGACTTCCCTGAGCCAAAACCTTGAGCTGCTATTCTCCCCCCCCCCCCTGCAAAGACAGGATTGCTAGGAAAGCAGAATAGTCTCAGCAGGTGAGCCTGATGGGAACTGGAGCTCCTGACTCACAAACCTATGCCAAGTCTACTCCATTTGAGAGTATGGATTTGAGAGGCCCCATCCTAATAATAGCGGAGTTGAGGATAATAGCTCCTCCTCCAGGGCTGGGTCTGCGCTGCCCTTTATTCCTCCTGTAGCTCTTGATCAAAACAGCTTCAAACACCGTGGAATCATTATCTGGATTCCCTTCCCAGTCTGCATACAAGCTTGAAAGCCTTGAATCTGATGGTGTTTCCTGCTTGGCAGGGGGTTGGACTCGATGGCCCTTGTGGTCTCTTCCAACTCTATGATTCTATGATTCTATGATTCTATGATTCTATGATTCTATGAATCTCCTCCAAGAAGCAGATCTAATGAAGCCGTACACGGGTTAGATAGCTACAGGTTTTGTTTTAAAGAGTATGATGAATCAGGACAACATGAGCAGCATATAAATCTGCATTTTAATTTCCCCATATGTAAACCCAGGCCAAGCAGAATTCAAAGGGCATTTCAGGTGATCAGATGATTATTTCCCATGCAAAGCATGGGAAATAAACAAGATGAGCTTGAGCTCTTGGTACAGCAAACTAAATATGACATAATAGGCATCACTGAAACCTGGTGGGATAAGTCCCACGATTGGAATGTAATAATGGAGGGATACAATCTATTTCAGAGAAACAGACCAGACAAGAAAGGAGGAGGAGTGGCGTTATATGTCAGGGGTGTGTATACCTGTGAAGAGATCCAAGATTTAGAACCTCAAAGCCAAAGTGAGAGCATTTGGGTCAAAATTAAGGGAGAGAAGAATAACAGAGACCTCATTGTGGGAGTTTACTATAGATCCCCAAGCCAAACGGAGAACATAGATGATGCCTTCCTGGAAC
The DNA here is from genome assembly GCF_964188315.1 of Podarcis muralis. Classification (NCBI taxonomy): domain Eukaryota; kingdom Metazoa; phylum Chordata; class Lepidosauria; order Squamata; family Lacertidae; genus Podarcis; species Podarcis muralis. The sequence continues at coordinate 120,608,609 of NC_135657.1, forward strand.
AGATGGCCAAGCATACAAAAGGAAGGGAGATAGTAGTAATGGGGGACTTCAATTACCCGGATATTTGTTGGATGTCAAACTCAGCCAAGAGCATAAGGTCAAACAGATTCCTCACTGGCCTTGCAGAAAACTTCATTGTCCAGAAAGTGGGAGAAGCAACAAGAGGAACAGCCATTTTAGATCTGGTCCTAACCAATGTTGAGGACCTGGTTAGTGGGGTAGAAGTGGAAGGATCATTAGGCGCGAGTGATCATGCTCTTCTGAAGTTTACTATACAGCGGAAAGGAGCAGCCAAGCATACTAGGACTCAATTTCTTGACTTTAAGAAAGCCGACTTCGTAAAACTTAGGGAAGTGCTGGGTGAGATCCCATGGACAGTAATACTAAAAGGAAAGGAAGTTCATGATGGCTGGGAGTTTGTTAAGAGGGAGATAGTAAAAGCACAACTTCAGGCAATACCAATGAGACGGAAACATGGAAGGTGCCTAAAGAAGCCAGGGTGGTTATCTAAAGAACTTTTAACTGAGTTAAGATTAAAAAAGGATGTGTACAAAAAATGGAAAAGGGGGGAAACCACCAAAGAGGAATTCAAACAAATAGCCAGCACGTGTAGACACAAAGTCAGAAAATCTAAAGCACATAATGAACTCAGGCTTGCTAGAGAGATTAAAAGCAACAAAAAAGGCTTTTATGGGTATGTTCGTAGCAAAAGGAAGAACAAAGAAACAGTGGGGTCACTCAGGAGAAGATGGTGAAATGCAAACAGGGGACACAGAAAGGGCTGAACTCCTCAATGCCTTCTTTGCCTCAGTCTTCTCCGATAAAGAAAACAATGCCCGACCTGAAGAATTTGGAGCAAATGATTCAGCAGAGGAAACACAGCCCAGAATAACTAAGGAGATAGTACAAGAATACTTGGCTAGTTTAGATGTATTCAAGTCTCCAGGGCCAGATGAACTGCATCCAAGAGTATTAAAAGAACTGGCACATGTGATCTCAGAACCACTGGCAGTCATCTTTGAGAATTCCTGGAGAACAGGCGAAGTCCCGGCAGACTGGAGGAGGGCAAATGTTGTCCCTATTTTCAAAAAGGGGAAAAGAGAGGACCCAAATAATTATCGCCCAGTCAGTCTGACATCAATACCAGGGAAGATTCTGGAGCAGATCATTAAGCAAACAGTCTGTGAGCACCTAGAAAGGAATGCTGTGATCACCAATAGTCAGCATGGATTTCTGAAAAATAAGTCATGTCAGACTAACCTGATCTCGTTTTTTGACAGAATTACAAGCCTGGTAGATGAAGGGAACGCAGTGGATGTAGCCTACCTTGATTTCAGCAAGGCGCCCCATGATATTCTTGTAAAGAAGCTGGTAAAATGAGGTCTTGACTATGCTACCACTCAGTGGATTTGTAACTGGCTGACTGACCGAACCCAAAGGGTGCTCATCAATGGTTCCTCTTCATCCTGGAGAAGAGGGACTAGTGGGGTGCCACAGGGTTCTGTCTTGGGCCCGGTCTTATTCAACATCTTTATCAACGACTTGGATGATGGACTCAAGGGCATCCTGATCAAATTTGCAGATGACACCAAACTGGGAGGGGTGGCTAACACCCCAGAGGACAGGATCATACTTCAAAACGACCTTGACAGATTAGAGAACTGGGCCAAAAGAAACAAGATGAACTTTAACAGGGAGAAATGTAAAGTATTGCACTTGGGCAAAAAAAATGAGAGGCACAAATACAAGATGGGGGACACCTGGCTTGAGAGCAGTACATGTGAAAAGGATCTAGGAGTCTTGGTTGACCACAAACTTGACATGAGCCAACAGTGTGATGCGGCAGCTAAAAAAGCCAATGCAATTCTGGGCTGCATCAATAGGAGTATAGCATCTAGATCAAGGGAAATAATAGTGCCACTTTTATTCTGCTCTGGTCAGACCTCACCTGGAGTACTGTGTCCAGTTCTGGGCACCACAGTTCAAGAAGGACACTGACAATCTGGAACGTGTCCAGAGGAGGGCAACCAAAATGGTCAAAGGCCTGGAAACGATGCCTTATGTGGAACGGCTAAGGGAGCTGGGCATGTTTAGCCTGGAGAAGAGGAGGTTAAGGGGTGATATGATAGCCATGTTCAAATATATAAAAGGATGTCATATAGAGGAGGGAGAAAGGTTGTTTTCTGCTGCTCCAGAGAAGCGGACACGGAGCAATGGATCCAAACTACAAGAAAGAAGATTCCACCTAAACATTAGGAAGAACTTCCTGACAGTAAGAGCTGTTTGACAGTGGAATTTGCTGCCAAGGAGTGTGGTGGAGTCTCCTTCTCTGGAGGTCTTTAAGCAGAGGCTTGACAACCATATGTCAGGAGTGCTCTGATGGTGTTTCCTGCTTGGCAGGGGGTTGGACTCAATGGCCCTTGTGGTCTATTCCAACTCTATGATTCTAGGTGGGGGAGTTTTGAGCTTTCCCACACTTTGTATATTTTAAAAATGTCCTGTATGCCTGATGATGAACACCACGCCATAAAGACCACAATTCCACCATCACTAAGTTGACATGAACTGTTGTCATGCAAAATGATATTCAGATTAGGCCAGTTATTCCATGGTGGGGGTGAAGCAGTTCATTGGCAGGAATTGCTGATTGCCGCTAAAGGGCAACTCCAAGGGGTGGAGAAAACCCGCCTTGCCTGTCAACACCAGGTGCTTTTTCATGGTGCTGAGACACCTGTTGCCTCTACCACCACATCTTGACAGATGCTGAAATAGGCAATATTGTTGTCACATACACCCAATGCCTCATAGCCGTCAGCAGCAGGGGTTGCTACTGTTTGTTGCATGGGTTCAAAATGATCAGATTAGCTACAGCTCTTTGGCTCATCCAATGTTTCCATTAGTCACATTTCTCTGAAGCCTCTCAGCCTCACTCACCTCACAGAGTGTTTGTTGTGGGGGAGGAGGGGAAAGGGGATTGTTAGCCGCTTTGAGACTCCTTAGGGTAGTGATAAAGCGGGGTATCAAATCCAAACTCTTCTTCTTCTTCTCTTCATCAGGGTCTTCAGTCTTGCCTAAATATGGTATAAGACAATCACGGGATGGATCTACACTTGTCATTTATAACGTTAAAATGTGGTATTAAAATGTGATACCAGAAGGCTGCGAGCCACCGACAATGAGAAACTGCCATTGAAACTTATAGGACATTCATTAACGTTTAGAAGATCAATGTAGATCCAGCCTCAGCCTTCCTAGGTATAATATGACACAGAATCAAACAAGGCAGCCTTGAAGTTGTAAGTCTGAAATTGGAAACAAATGCCACATTCCTGTCTGTTGGCAACTATGCAAAGTGGACATGGCCTATGAGTGGTTTATGAGATTTGTAAGGCCTCCTGTATGTAAAACTTTTTAAAAAAAAAATACAATGTTTTGGGATGGAAAGGCTTTCGTGAATCCTGGAACTTCTGGCTTGATCTCAGTCAAGTTCTATTCATGGTGAGCTTTCTAATCTGATTTGATTGGGCAATGACAGAAAGAAAAGCCAGTTCTGATTGTTGAAGGTGGTATTAAGAGAGCCCTTCCCCACAGGTTTCAGCTAGTTTTAGAAATAAAGTCATCAGAGGAGGAGAAGCATTTTTACTGTTGAGCTTTTTGTGGCTTTCTATGCTGGAAAATCCTGCACAACTGTGGAGCTGAAGTGCAAAGACTTTAATTCAAAAGCAGCTCATTGAAATCAGTGGGGGGAAATTCTTTGGTTCCAGTGAGAGCTGAACCAGGCCGCAGATGCATTCTGTGATGCCAATGTTTCATCCCAGACTGGACAGTTTAGAGACACATTTTAGGGAATTAATGGCAATCAATGTTGCACTCAGCATACCGATTGCAGTTAAAATACAAGAGCACAGGGCTTTAAAAAATATCAGATTCCACTCAATATATCTTGCCCAAGAGGCTAGACGGTAACTTTAATTAAGTTGTTTGGCATTATTGTGCTACTCTCCTGAATCAACATTTTCCAAATGTGAGTCCAATGACTTTTTGGGTTATCAGCCCAAAAGAAGCAGTGATTTCATGAAGCAGCCTGTTCTATTACCTGTTGCTGCAAAATACTAACTTTGCAAAATTTTGTACCTCGCTAGTTTGAGGGATCGTGGGAACCAAAGACCGTTGGGTGACTACATGGGTTCACTCCTTCCTAGGGGCAATAGCTCATGTGATGGGCTCCTGTTATGGGCTTGTCATCTCTGGTTAAAAGAGACTCAGGCTGCAGTGTTAGGAGAGACGTCTGGCTCAGACCATGGAGAGATGCTGCCCGTCAAAGTTGACTGAACTGGATTCTTGACTCAGTATAAGATGCTTTCAATTCACCTTGACAGCTATGGTGTGTACTCTTGTTTTTAAATAACAGATGGTGGCCATGAAATGAAAAGTGAGATGTATTTTCTTTTGATATTGGACTATGATGGGCATCAGTTATTTTGGGAAGAAGCCCAAAAATACTTGGGAGCTAAAACTGCAGATGAATCCACAGGTTTATTTTATTGGGTAATTTGAGTTCTGCCAAATATTTGTAGTGTAAAGAAATCATAAAAATTTGCTGGTGGTCCTAGCCTGGTGGGTATTCCTCACATATTTAAGAAAGTTGTAGGAACTGTGAGAAGAATGTTTAATCTATTAGCTTAAAAATAAATTAAATGTCTTCAAGAAAAACAAATGAAGTATAGATGATAGAAATATATTTTCGCTTATCTTACAGTGGCATTTTTGCTCTAGGCCTATTTGCCTTTAATTATCATAGTTTTGATTTCCTCTGTTAGGTGCACAGAAGTTTAGTCTGCCTCTCTGTATCATCTGTTTTGAAATAACATTGGTACCTGTGAATGATTATTATTGTCAGTTAAGTATTCTGGTCACATGTGCATTAAAAAAAGTCAGTTTATTTTTTATTTTCAAAGGCAGCCTGATCTCCATTCACTTGAAATTTCTTTAAAATCATTATGATCTACAAAAAAAGTCTTACAAGCTATTTGGAAATATAAAGGATAAATGCCAAAGTACTTAAATATACAGTAGATGAACCAGCGCAGCCATTTCTGTTTTAGTCAGGTTCTTCATGGTCTATCATGAGAAATGAATGCTCTTCCAACAGTGCTCTAAGTAATGCGAGTGACATCCCCATGTATGACTCTTTTCTGCATCTACTCCTCAGGGGGACGTGTGTCTGTGGACCACAGGACTGACGGAGCTGAAGCTATTGGTTTCGACATTTAGTAGAGAATTGTTTTGTTGGTTTGCTAGTTAGTTGCAGCTGAGTTTCTCTTACAGGTGAAACGACATGCTTTGCACTTGAAGTAAAAGCTAATGGTAATATTTCTAATGGGAATGTGTGGTGAGTGGACACTTCAGTGTTAGCAATTTCTGGAATATCTAATTTGTTGTGCAGGATAGAATCAAATTCTATTTTCTACAGGTGTAGTAATCTGAGATTGCTGGTCTGCTACATCCTCCCCTAATACTGTATTAGTTGGGACTGAAAGAACATTTTGCAGTGCCTGTTGTGTGAGATCCCTTCTGTTCAGGAGCTCAAACTTCCTCAGTCAAGCAAGGAGTGTTGACTTAACACTTTTCAGTTCTTGTGAACATAACCTGAGATATGAGACAAAATGGGCAGGAACTTTCCTCCCCATTTGCTTTGTGAGAAACTAGCCTGCTGTCACTTTTCAGAGTTTTTACCCAATGAAAGAAGTCATCTCCCTCCTGGCCTGGAGCACATCTGACTTGTTTGGATTGAGCTTCAGTTTGCTTGCGTCCACCCAGCCCTTCAGGCACCAGTTCAGAATCCCAACAACTTCCTTGATATTAGATGAAAAAGAGAAATAGAGAATTCTTTATGTGGTCTTTCAGTAGAAAAGGAATCCCCCTTTCTGAACCTGTGGGCAGTAGTGGCCTTAATAAGGGGTGGCTTTTACACATGGCCTTTTCATCTCAGGATATAAAAGCACTTTGCAAACATGGATCAGTCCGATTGATGTGTATCCACCTAACTGCAGCCACCTCTAAGGCATGTGGTTGTCATTGTGGCTGGAACAGCCCAGGTCAAATGTTTTTGCCCGCCTGGGATAAGCATGGAAGAGCAATACAAGCAAGGCATGTTGAAAGTAGTTACCCTACCATATTTAGTTTTTTCATTTAAATGGGACATAGGATAACATTTTAAAAAATCAAAGGATCTTGCAGACTCCATGTCAACAGTCTGAATGTACCTCAGGTCAACAGTGGTGAAAGGCATTGGTTTATGGTGGCTGTTGAGTGGCCTGTTGAGGAAATGTGTTTGGAAACATCAGCCCAAGAGGCAGGTGTCTGCACTTCTGTGGGACGGCACAAAGTAAGCAGGCTATAGTAAATGAAATCTGTATTCCTCTCCTAGGGTGGCAGCGTAATCCGACAACAGCTCCACTTCCACGAGCTAGTTAATAATCTACTCTTAGGCAAAGTTTCCTGAGGGTCCAAGATCTTGGCTCCTTCTCTGTATCTCCTTCCTTTTTTACTGTGGAAATATGAATGTCATCGCAGAAGGGCCTCTAACGCTGCTCACTTGTGTTAGTGAAATATACTCGGAGTTGCGTGATGATTTCATGCTCTTTATTGCAGCTTGTAAACATTGAATTGGGTCCTGTGTGATTGGCTGACTCTGCTTCCCTTCTGGGGCCTGACTGGGCTGCTCCTGCAGGCCAATCAGTTGTTGCATTCCAGGATCTTCCAGACCTAATAGGCTGGTTAGCTTCCTCCTGGGACCTGCAGGCCAATCTGGTTGTTGCGCTCTAGGATCCTACGTGCCTATTGTTCTAGGATCCTAGCTCAGTACATAACAGTTGGGATGTTACAAGATTGGTGGATGCTACTTGTGGGACATCTAGTGCTCTGTGGAGCTTTTTTCACTCTCTACATTTTTAAGTGCAGCCAGAAAATGTATCAGAACATCAGAAAAATCAGAAGAGAGGTCACATGAACTCTAGAGAACACCAAATAAATTTGCTTGATATGGGTTTCATGTTTCCCACTGCTTCCATTATAAAGGCTTGGAACATCAGCTATTTTTTGACCACTTTGCTTGCATGAATTTTTAAAGCACAAATAGGCAAATGTAACAAAAAAGAGGGCTCATTGGGAAGGTCACAATATCTCCCACAATGTGAGGATCCTACTTTCATCTCAAAAAATCCTAGATTATGTTGTCTTGTGTTGCCGCTTTATGCTATATTTTTAAAAATAAATTTATTGTGGGTTTTTCCTTTGAGGTTTTTGTTTATTTTAATAGCAACAGAATACCCTCTGGCCTCCTTTGGAGCCATCATAATTAGGAGGATGGATCAGTAAATTTCCAGCAAAACTTTGTTTTTTAAAACTTGGAAGACTTTATTTCTTCTAAAAATAGTTCCATTGGTCAATAGCTTAAAAAAAAAAACAATCTCCACAAAGGGCTTGTTAGGAAATTTTTTTTGATAGAATAATCTAGGAGAGCACCTGACAGATTTGTGAATAGATATCAATCTATTTTATCAGTTTTCTCATATCATTTAAAAGAAACTGTTTTGTGGGGGAAAACCCCACCGTAAATATCAACAATTTAATGTGTGCCTCAAATGTTAGTTAGCATGATATCATTTTCCCAAGTCCATTCAGGCTGTTAGTTCATTGCATGATTGCAAATAAGATTCCAGCATCCTTTGGCAATTGCTACAGCCTTTTTGCCAACCCATTGGGCATGTGCAGGGAGTGCCGTGGGCTCAAAGCCAGGCAGCGCCCATGGAGAAGTGGAACTTCCACCTGGGATCTGGATTCAGGTAGGTAGCCGTGTTGGTCTGATGCAGTCAAAATATATATATATATAAAAACAAACTTAGTTGGTCTCTAAGGTGCTACTGGACAATTATTTTTTTTTTTTATATATTCCACCTGGGACTTGGCAAAGGGTCCCCACAATTTCCAAGCTCCTGCAGCCAATCAGAAGCTGCGCTTTGGTTTTTGAATAGTTCCTTTGACTCCCAGAATGCAATCTGCTCAAAAACCATGGTACGACTGCATATATATATGTGATGGGATGATGAGCTGCTTGTGCGTAAAATGCAAGTCCCTCAGAGTTTGATCAGGTTTTCAAACCTCTGCCTGTGACGGAGCCCCTCCAGCATGGCTGCGTCAATCGCTAGCAGAATCCGAAAGTGGTCGCTTTCGGAATCGTTTCCAACATAAAAGCTCCTTAACGGAAACACGTCTCCTGGACTCTCGGCGTGACAGTTTCCGGCGAGGAGTGGGTGTCCCTATAGGAGGTCCTGAGACCTCCCCACTGTTTTCGCTGGAAGCGTCTCTGAGCCATCCCTCCGACTCACTTTCCCTTGGAGTTCCTGATCTCCCCCTACTGGTTCCCTCTTCAGCTGCTACGTCTCTCTCAACCTCCGTGAGCCTTTGCACCTCCTGTCTTTCCGATGGCAGTTCCCTGACATCCACCTCCCCTCCAGGGCCCCCTTCACCCCCTCCCGTCTCCTCCCCTACGGGCTGTGAGGAGGTAAAACCCCTGAAAGAACCTTCCTCATCGTCCGAAGTTTCGAACACTTCCCTCCACTTGTTGCTGTCCCTGGTCTCTCGGTACTCCTCGTCATCGGAGTCCATTCCCTCTTCCAACTCCGACTCCGCGAATCCTTCCAGTTCCTCTTCCTCGTCGGTGGTGCCGAAATACTCCCTCCTAAACCTTGCTACCGGCTGTGGTTTCCTCGGGAATCTTTGGTGGAACGTTTCTGTTAAAACCTCGTCATTGACCTCCCCTGCAGTCACCCTGGTGTTTTCTGACTCCGGTTCCCCTTCCCACGCCACCAAATACTCCACCTGATTTCCCTTCCACCTAGAATCGAGGATTTCCGCTACATGATTGCTGCGTTCCCTTTCTTCCAAGGCTGGTCCCCTGGCGTGCTCCCCTTCACGTCCCCCCCTGTATGGTGACAGTAACGACCTGTGGAACACTGGGTGCAATTTCATGTGGTTGGGTAACCGGAGTTTGAAAGCCACTGGGTTGATCTGCTGAATGACCTCAAAGGGTCCCAATCTTTTGGGTCTTAATTTCTTACAACCCCCTTTGAACGGCAACCCTTGGGTTGACAGCCACACCTGATCCCCCACCCTTATGGTTTCACCTTCCCTTCTGTTCTTGTCTGCCTGCTTCTTATATTGTGCCTTGGCCCTTTCTAAGTTGAGCTGGAGCTGATGATGGATCGCTTCCATCTCTTCTACAAAATGTTCGGCCGCTGGAACGCTCCATCTCTCCCCTCCATCCCCTGGAAATGCCCTGGGGTGACACCCGTAATTAGCCAAAAAGGGGCTCATCCCTGTGGACACATTCTCCGCATTATTGTAGGCAAATTCTGCCAGCGCCAACTTTTCGACCCAATCGTTCTCTCTGTCATTGACATAACACCTCAGATATTGTTGGAGGATGCCATTTGCTCTTTCCGCCTGCCCGTTGGTTTCAGGGTGCCGGGCAGTCGAAAAATTGACTTCCACGTGCAGCAAGCTCATGAGCTTCCTCCAGAACCTGGAAGTAAATTGTTTGCCGCGGTCTGAGATCACCCTCAAGGGGGCTCCGTGCAACCTAAAGATGTGTTCTACAAACAACTTCGCTGTTTCTTCCGCTGTGACTGCATGTGAGCATGCTACAAAGTGGCACATCTTAGTTAACAGGTCTACTACTACCATGATGGCTGTTTTCCCCTTGGACTTCGGCAGATCTGTCATAAAATCTATTGATACCGCTTCCCAAGGCCGTTCTGGTGTGGGTAATGGTTCTAATAACCCTGCCGGCGCCCTTCTTTCCCCTTTGGCTCGCTGACATTGGTCACACCCTCTTACATACTCCTTTACATCTTCCCTCACCTTGGGCCACCAAAATTCCCTGGTAACCAACCACATGGTCTTGTGTTGCCCAAAATGTCTCGCCGTGGGGCTATCGTGCAACTGCTTGAGTACTCTCCCCCTCAATTCACCTTCTGGTATATACAGTGCCCCTTTGTAATACAATGCCCCATTTCTTTCCTCAAAACCTCCGGGTTTCTCGCCCTCCCCCCTGAGACCTCTGAGCTTATCCTGGGCATATTCATCATTTTCCGTTTCCTCTACCAGTTCTCGTTGCCCCACCAGCGCCGCCCCACACACCCAGCGGTCTTCAGGGATGACATGTCTCTCTTCGATTGCCCCCTCCCCCTCCAAATACTCTGGTTTGCGTGAGAGAGCGTCCGCCCTGACGTTTTCTGGGCCTGGCACATAACAAATTTCAAAGTGGAATTTGGAGAATTCCTGTGCCCATCTCACTTGTCGTTGGTTGAGCACTCGAGCTGTTCTCCAATACTCTAAATTCTTGTGGTCGGTGCACACTTGCACCTTGTGTTGTGCCCCAATTAATAAATGTCTCCACCTCCGGAACGCTTCGTGAATGGCGAGTAGTTCCCTGTCATACACCGTGTAGTTCCTCTCGGATTTATTCAGCTTCCGCAAGAAGGCACACGGTCTCCACTCCGACGTATTCCTCCCCGGTTGAAGAAGTACCGCCCCGATCGCCCGGTCGGACGCATCGGTTTCCACTCTCATGGGCTTTCGTAAGTCCACATGCAGAAGTTGTTCTTCCGAGGCGAAAGCCCCTTTCAGTTCTTCAAAAGCTCGCTCCGCCTCCGCCGTCCAAACAAATTTCTTCTTGCTGCTGAGGCAGTCGGTGATGGGCGCCGTCAAGTGTGCAAAGTTCTTGATGAACTTCCGATAAAAGTTCCCAAACCCCAGGAATCTTTGCACATCCTTCTTGGTCTTCGGTGTCTTCCATTCCAGTACCGCTTGGACCTTGCCTGGATCCATGGCCAATCCCTTGTCTGACAAGCGGTACCCCAGGAATTCCACCTCCTTGGTATGAAACTGGCACTTCTCCAGTTTCACCCACAGCTGGTTGGCTTGCAGTCTGCCCAACACTTCTCGAACGTCCCTCACATGCTGCTCCTCATTCTCCGAATACACCAACACGTCGTCTAAAAAGGCCACACAATTCTTGTAGAGCAAAGGTCCCAGGACGTGGTTCATAAAAGCTTGAAAGCACGCCGAGCCCGCTTGTAGACCGAAGGGCATAACGAGGTATTCAAAGGCTCCCAGAGGGGTGAACATGGTGGTCTTCCATTCATCCCCCTTCCTTATGCGTATCAGATTGTACGCCCCCCGCAGGTCCAGTTTTGTAAAAATCTTCCCCTTCCTCACCCTGGTCAAAATGTCATCAATTCGGGGCATAGGAAAAGCCAGGGGTTCCGACACTGCATTCAGGGCCCTAAAGTCCACTACAAGTCTCGGCTTATCTGTGTTTTTTTTGTCCACAAAAAACACTGGGCTGCCCCCCACCGCTCTGGACTCTCTGATGAAACCTCGCTTCAGGTTTTTGTCAATGAACTCCCTCAACTCCTGCATCTCCCTGTCTGACATGGCGTACAGCTTGCCCACTGGGAGTTGGGCCCCAGGGAGTAGGTTGATTTGACAGTCAAAGGGTCTATGCGGCGGCAGTTTGTCTGCTTCCCTTTCGCTGAATACGTTGCTCAGATCTGCGTATTGCGGGGGCACCTTCCCTTTATCTGTTACTTCCATCCCGGCTAGGGTGACTCTGGCTCCTCCCGGAACCATCCCCTCTTTGCAGTGTTCTAGGCAATGCGCTGACCCAAAGGAGACCACCCTCTGATGCCAGCCCACTAGCGGATCGTGGAGCGCCAGCCAGCTCATCCCCAAAATAATGGGAGCTCCTCCCAAGGTGGCCACATTAAACGCTATCCGTTCGGTGTGCCTTGCCACCCTCATTATCATCGGAACAGTCTGTTGGCTAACTTCTCCTCCCAACAGCTCTCTGCCGTCAATCGTGGTCACCTGCAAGGGGTTACTTAAAGGGATGGTCTGTATCTGGTGCTCAGCTGCAAACTCCTTACTCATGAAATTACAGGAGCTGCCTGAATCCAAAAGCGCCTTGATCTGTAGTGGGTGTCCGTTTGGCAGCTCTAGCAACACCTCTATCACTAAAGCAGGTCTGGGAGGTTCTGGCGTGGGCACTTTCACTGCTCTTTGGCCTGGCTGCTGTGCCCCGACGGTGGCAGCCAGGCGTTGGCTTTTACTTGCTCCTTGCTTTCCTCCTCCTTTTCCCCAACAGCTCCTGCCATCCCTTGCCATTCCTTCCTCTGGGGGCATACTCTGGCAAAGTGCCCTGGCTGTTGGCAGAGATAACATTTCTTGGCGCTCTTTCCCTCCTTCTTCCACCCTTCACTGGGATTTGAAACTGCGCGCGCCCGCGCTGTTCCAACTTCCATCGGCTCTGCCGGCGGGAAAGGTGGCTCTGGAATGTCTGGAATGCGGAAATCCCTCCAACGTTCTCCTTTCCCTTCCCGCCTTTCCAAAGCCCTCGCTTCCTGGCGCGCTCCTATGGCCAGCGCGGATTTGGTCAGCTGATCCATAGACTCTGCCCTGGGCCCCCGGGAAAGTTCATCTTTAACGGCCGAAGAAAGCCCCTCTTCGAAAAGCATCTGGATGGGTTCCGCCGATAGGTCCCACCCCAATTTATGAATCAACATAGTAAACTCAGTCCAGTACTCACGGACAGATCGGCTCCCCTGTTTGCAAGCCATTAACTGCCTTCGCACCACTCCCTGCTCAATGTCGCTGGAAAACATCAGGTCCATGGCACGAAAAAACTTCCTCGTGTCCTTTAGGATCTCATTATTCACTGCCATCAGGGGTCTAACCCAGTCCTTCGCCCCCGATTCGAGATGGCCAATTACAAAAGCCACTCGCGATTCCTCGTCGGGGAAGTCATCAAACTGCAGGTTGAGAGCGTATTGCATCTCTGTTCTAAAGGCATGATAGTTTCTGGGATCCCCCCCGAATTTCTGCACCAATCCTGGCACCTTTCTGGCGAGCGGGGTGGTTTTCTCCTTTCCCTTCTCTGCATCCTGAGCCCTCCTCTCCTCAAGCCTCGCCGTTTGCATGGCCAGCTGGATCTCCAACGCCCTGTACCTTTCTTCCAGGCTTGGACCTCCTCCAGCTGCTCCTGCTCCTCCGGTTCCGGCTGGGTCGCTCATGATGCCTCTCCCTGCACAAGCTGGCTTTCGGGGACTTTCGGATTGCTGTGATGGGATGATGAGCTGCTTGTGCGTAAAATGCAAGTCCCTCAGAGTTTGATCAGGTTTTCAAACCTCTGCCTGTGACGGAGCCCCTCCAGCATGGCTGCGTCAATCGCTAGCAGAATCCGAAAGTGGTTGCTTTCGGAATCGTTTCCAACATAAAAGCTCCTTAACGGAAACACGTCTCCTGGACTCTCGGCGTGACAGTTTCCGGCGAGGAGTGGGTGTCCCTATAGGAGGTCCTGAGACCTCCCCACTGTTTTCGCTGGAAGCCTCTCTGAGCCATCCCTCCGACTCACTTTCCCTTGGAGTTCCTGATCTCCCCCTACTGGTTCCCTCTTCAGCTGCTACGTCTCTCTCAACCTCAGTGAGCCTTTGCACCTCCTGTCTTTCCGATGGCAGTTCCCTGACAATATATATATATATATATAATCAGATACAGGGCAATATCCATTATTTCTTGCCTTAGTAGACAACGTTTCCTTCTCTAAAACCCAATGCTGACCTCATCCATCTGTTGACTCATTTATGGAAATAGAAAGTTGCACCTCAGTTCTTCCCCATCGTCAGACTGTCTCTCCTCACATTCCTGGTGGTGTCCCAACCTTTTCTGACCTTGGGAGTTTGAAAGAGTGCCCAGCTGGCCCAGCTCCTGGCTCCCAGGCAGAATGCTACCTTGTTACAGCTGTTTCGTTTCACAGATTTAATCAGGCAGCCATCCTTTTTCAAGAGAGGTGACCCTGAGGCCTCCCCCCTCCCTCTCCAACTGCCAAAATGACTCTTCCCTGCTACTCTTCAGGCAATGTGGTAAAGCAATGAAAATGGAGAAACTTCTATTAGAGCCAGGCCTCGCAAGGTGTTTGCCTTTCTTTAATAAATATGAAGTTCTTTTAGAGATGCATCCAAACCAGAAACCAGCCTGAATGTTGTGTGCAAACTCTGGGCACATATCTGGGCTTGTCATTTTAAAAATTTGATCTCATGTCTTATTTGTTTAGGCACAACATTGTAATGAAATGTGAATAGCCAGTTAGTTGGCTGATATGTGACTAAGAGTTCAAGTGGCAGAGGCAAGTAATTTGTTTGCAGCAAACCTAAAAGCAAACTCAAAGCTAGACGGACTTGAGCAATCCTAGTCTCACCTCATGTTCCACATAACACACTTTAGGCCCTTCTGGGGGTTTTTTTTTGGGGGGGGTGTTTTTTTTTTTAATCATTTTAAGTGGGACTCAAAAACATGTTCTGTACATTCTTATTTTAAATAAAAATAAAATAAAATTTGCCCAGCTTGACCTCAGCTCTATGGATCTCTCTTATCCATCACTTTATAAAATGTAGTTCATAGAATTAATTAGCAGAAAACATTTCCATGTTGAGTCATTGCTTTTTCTTTCAGATTTGAATCAGGGGTTTGACTGCTGCTTCAATAATGGTGGTCACTAAAATGGAGTTGTCTTTTTCCTTCTCACTCCATAGGATACCTGAGCTCATATTCTGATTCCTGTTTTAAGCAACTTGATTTTTACTCTCTCCTCCTAGAAATATTTCCTAAGATCATGCAGAAATTCTCTGTGGTGGCCTCATATACGCCTAAGGGTATAATTCAGACAGGATTGTTAGGTGGTATGTAGTCTTGATCTGCAATACACTTTCCATAAAACAACAGCCGGTCACCTTGCTCAACGTAATCTGAAAAAGATTGTGTTTTTAGTGGACTTGGGCATCTTCATTTAGAAGGAATCACCTTCAGCCAGACTAGACAGTGGTGAAGGAAATCAATCATATGGACAGAATAGATGTTCAACAGCAAGCAGCATTCTTGTGGATAACACTTAATCCTTGCACAATTTGGGAGACAGTTTGACCCCTAAAAGGGCAGCATGGGGTTCACAAGCTTTTATTTTGCTTTCAGTATCAATGCAGGGGGTAGAAGCACTTGCAGCCCAAACGTACTGAGTGACAGGTGGATTCCTAAGTCCTCCCATCGACTGGTTCCTTAAATCTTTGCAGATTTGCAGTCTGGAATCTGAAATGGTGGCACTGACTGGAGTTTGCCATAACTATTGGCAGAATGGTGAGAAGGGGGGAATTTGTGCCATCAGACCAAGAAAACACTCTCCTGGGTGTGCTGGATGGTTTTTGATTCATTTTTTTGCATATGGAAGAATCTCATCCCTTTCCCTTCCTGGCTACATAGGTTGGTTTGTCTCCCCCAGCCTTCCCCAGCTGGGGTGGGCCCAGGGTGTTTTGTGCCCATCACTGCATGATGGGGTGGTGCCAACTGCCCTTCACAAGGAGGTGGTGAAGCTACTCTTTAACCCCCCCCCGACCCAATAACAATGGCCATTTGCCAATACCCTTTGGGGGGGGGGTGAGGCAGTAGACAGGGTGGCAGCACAGCAAATGCTACTGTTCCTGGATGACACTGATGTTTCAAAAGCCAAGTCATGGACCCCACTTATGAAAATGTTGATATCTCTACGGTAGTTTTTTTTATGTGCCTGGTGCCACGGACACCCTGGGTGGGTTATGCAGACCCACCAATTGGGAACGACTGGTCTAGATTCAATTCAGTATGGGTTTAGGCCCGGTTTCAAGCCTGAATTTGCCTTAGTCACCCTGATGAATGACTTGTATCAGGAGAGAGACAAGGGATGTGCAACCCTGCTTCTCTTACTTGGCCTCTCAGCCACTTTTGATACTATTGGCCATGGTCTCCTTCTGGACTGAATTGGCTGGGTATCAGAAACACTGCACTACAAGGACTCCTTTCCTATCTGTGTGGTCAAGTCTGGAGAGTAACTCTGGGGGAGTTCTCTTCGACCCCCATCACCTGTGCTATGGGGCTCTGCAGGGTAAGGACCTGAACCTTGAACCCAGGTCACAGTCCAACCCTCTAACCATTTCATCACAGTGGTGGTACTTAATATCTGTATGGAGCTACTGGGAGCAGTCATTAGAAGTTTTGCAGCATGCTGCCATCAGTATGCTAATGACACGTAGCTCAGTATTTCCAGAACGATGGAATTGGGAGAGGCTGTGCAAGCCCTGGACCAGTGCCTTAATGCTGTGGTGGACTGGATGAGGGCCAATAAACCAAATTTGAACCCTGGGAAGATAGACATTCTGTGTGTACAGGATTGCCATATCCAGAAGAGAGACCAATTGCCTGTTCTGGATGGGGTTGCAGTTCCACTAAGGGAGGAAGTGCATAACCTGGGGGTACTCCTAGACGCATCTTTGTCATCAGAGACCCAAGTGACCTTTATGATTAGAAATTACTTTTGCCAGCTTCATCTGTGTTATGTTTCCAAGGGGTTGCTCGAGAGCAAGCAGGCAAATATCTCCCTGCTTGGCTGTGAAGCCTTGTTCTTGCTGCCAAAATAAACCTTATCTGTCTGGAGCCCCACTCGTCTCGCTAGCAGAATCCGTGAGTGGGCGGTTCCTAAACTTTCTCCAGCAAAGCAGCTTCTTGACGCCCAGTCTGCGCCTCCCCTCTCTGCGCGGATGCTTTCTGCGCAAGGAGGGCGTGGGCAGCGGAGGACCCCTTTCCTCCCCGCTTCTCCCAGGCAAGGAGTCCTGGGACCTCCTCGTCACTTCCGACTCCTGCACCTCCTCTCCATGTTTACTCTCCTCCATTGAAGAGGAGCTACTTCCCACGATCCCTGTAGGCTATAATCTTTTCGGCTTTTGCTCTCTCCCTCCTGAACAGATGGCGGTTCCCTGACAATCTGGTACGCTAGCTTTGGCTGAATCAGGATCACTTGTCCACCATAGTTGGGGGGGGCAGGGATGGGAGGGAAATGTTGAGGAGTTTTTTTGGTGGGTGGGGGGACTTACTTGGACAAGTGGAGCAGCCACAGTGGCTTTTGGAGAAACCTTTAAAAAAAAATAGTTTAACAACTGATAGCAGTCCTTCCACAAGGGCTCACTAGGAATAATGCTTCATCAAGACTCAGGGCTCATCTACAACTGCCACCTAGAAAGCACAGGTCCAAAAGGTCTACTGACATTTGTTCTGATTCAGTAGTAAACAACAGGTTTCTCCAGGGGAAAGTGGCAGGATAAGCTGAAGAGCCCCTAGCTGCAGGGTGATGTCTCTCACCCGAAAGGGTA
The DNA here is from genome assembly GCF_964188315.1 of Podarcis muralis. Taxonomy (NCBI): domain Eukaryota; kingdom Metazoa; phylum Chordata; class Lepidosauria; order Squamata; family Lacertidae; genus Podarcis; species Podarcis muralis. Next base: position 120,625,903 of record NC_135657.1, read on the forward strand.
ACAGTGTCACCGTGATGGGTTTCTACTGGACTTTGCTGCTAGTAGCATAGAAAAAGAACATAACTTCCTATATGGCTTCTCTGCAGCAGTCACCATCTACTATGTCTGCAGAACCTCTTCTTTCTTGTAGTTTGGATCCATTGCTCCGTGTCTGCTTCTCTGCAGCAGCAGAAAACAACCTTTCTCCCTCCTCTATATGACATCCTTTTATATATTTGAACATGGCTATCATATCACCCCTTAACCTCCTCTTCTCCCAGCCATCATGAACTCCCTTTCCTTTTAGTATTACTGTCCATGGGATCTCACCCAGCACTTCCCTAAGTTTTATGAAGTCGGCTTTCTTAAAGTCAAGAAATTGAGTCCTAGTATGCTTGGCTGCTCCTTTCCGCTGTATAGTAAACTTCAGAAGAGCATGATCACTCGCGCCTAATGATCCTTCCACTTCTACCCCACTAACCAGGTCCTCAACATTGGTTAGGACCAGATCTAAAATGGCTGTTCCTCTTGTTGCTTCTCCCACTTTCTGGACAATGAAGTTTTCTGCAAGGCCAGTGAGGAATCTGTTTGACCTTATGCTCTTGGCTGAGTTTGACATCCAACAAATATCCGGGTAATTGAAGTCCCCCATTACTACTATCTCCCTTCCTTTTGCATGCTTGGCCATCTGTTCCAGGAAGGCATCATCTATGTCCTCCGTTTGGCTTGGGGATCTATAGTAAACTCCCACAATGAGGTCTCTGTTATTCTTCTCTCCCTTAATTTTGACCCAAATGCTCTCACTTTGGCTTTGAGGTTCTAAATCTTGGATCTCTTCACAGGTATACACATCCCTGACATATAACGCCACTCCTCCTCCTTTCTTGTCTGGTCTGTTTCTCTGAAATAGATTGTATCCCTCCATTATTACATTCCAATCGTGGGACTTATCCCACCAGGTTTCAGTGATTCCTATTATGTCATATTTAGTTTGCTGTACCAGGAGCTCAAGCTCATCTTGTTTATTTCCCATGCTTTGCGCATTAGTGTACAGACATTGAAGTCCATTAATCATTCCCCCGTGTCTCTTATTTAAGGATTTTCTCCTCCCACCACTAGGTCTGCATGCTCTTTGCTCCATTCGGTCTATGACATTTAGATGATCATCTTCATCAAATGATAGACTCCTACCTTCAGGTGCACTGTTTCCCTCCCCCACATTAGTCAGTTTAAAGCCCCCCCTGATGAGGTTTCTGAGATTTTTTGCAAAAACATTCCTCCCAACCGTTGTGAGGTGCAGCCCATCGCTTGCCAGAAGTCCATCTTCAAGAAACTGCAGTCCGTGATCTAAGAATCCAAACCGTTCCTGTTTACACCATTTGCGAAGCCAGCTGTTCACTTCCAATATTTTCCCCTCTCTCCCTGGGCCACGTCGTTCAACTGGGAGGACAGATGAGATGACAATTTGTGCATTTAATTGCTTCAATTTCCTGCCCAGAGCCTCTTAGTCTCTTTTGATCTTCTGGAGGCTATTGCTTGCAGTGTCATTGGTTCCCACATGAACCAAGAGGAAGGGGTATTTGTCAGTGGGTTTTATGATTCCTTGCAGTCGTTCAGTTACATCTTGGATCTTAGCCCCGGGGAGACAGCACACCTCCCGAGACATCTTGTCAGGCCCACAGATCACTGCTTCTGTTCCCCTCAGTAGGGAATCCCCTATCACCACTACACGCCTCCTCTTAGGTTTGGTTGGGGTTCTTCCGTGAGCTGTCCGTTCCAAGGTCGCCTGCACATTCCCTGAGGACTGACTTTGCTGCTCGTCTTCATATACCTGATCGACTGTAATGAGGGAGAGATCCTCAAATGGAGTCCGTTCTTCGTCTTCCAAGCTAGGGGAGAGGACTTCAAAGCGATTGTGTATTTCTAAACAATCAGAGCGAACCCTTGGCCTCCTACTTCTTTGAGTCACGTTTCTCCATATATCTGGCACCTGTGTTGGTGAACTAGCCTCCTTCTCAGGGGTGTCCCCTGTCTCCTCCTTGGTGGAGACGGTGTTCTCTGTTGCTTCCAAGAAGAGCTCTAGCTCTCTAATTCTTTGGAGCGTAGCTACACGTTCCTCCAGTTGATGGACTTTGTCTTTTAAGAGGGCAATCAACATACAATTGCTGTATGTAAAGCTGCCTGCAACCTTTGGCAAGATGGCAAACATTGCGCAGGAACCGCAGGCGACTGCAGCTGTTCCCTCACCCTCCATCTTGAAAACGTGTCGTTGGGGGTGGCTACAGTGGTCCTCCATCTTAAAAAGCGTGAAGACAGGACAAATAACCCCCCTAAAAAAAACCCCCTAGGTCTCCCCCAACAAACGTTTGAGACTAGCTCCCCTAAATCTAAAAGATGGATCAAACTGCACGCGCCGCTAGGCACACGCCGCTGCCCACAGCTAATCACCTACCTCAACAGAAGCCCTGCCCCCTCTGACCTTTGCACAGGGAGAGCAGCTAATCAGCCACAAGAAACTCACACAAGAAAACCCTTTTTTGCACCTTCTTCAGCTGCTGCCCTGCAAGCTCTGATAAGCTCCTCCCACAGCTAATCACCTACCTCAACAGAAGCCCTGCCCCCTCTGACCTTTGCACAGGGAGAGCAGCTAATCAGCCACAAAGAAACACACACACACAAGAAAACCCTTTTTGCTCCTTCTTCAACTGCTGCCCTACAAGCTCTGTTTGATGATGCTTCCTAACCATACAGTAAGATATGCAAATTAATGTACGTATTTTTGAGTGTGTGTTCCAAAATTATTGCATTGTAATAGCAATGAGCAACAATAATGAAAAAACCTCTATTTCTGAATTTGTGCATTGCTACTGTCAAGATGGCAAGTCCACAGTACTCCCAACATTTTATGCAAGGGCCTCTTTCTGCCAGAGCTCATTCGTGGATATGCACAGACTGCAGCTGTAGGTGATTTGACTTCAGGCTAGATAAAATTAATGATGCAATGAAAGCAGGCCGACCAAAACATTAACTCCCAACAGATCAAGAGTTAAAATTGAGGCAGAAGGCTGCTTTTAGTGATGGATGAACGAAATCCAATAGTGTGTGGTTCACTATGCCTTTGTTGGAACTGGGATTCCTGCCTCTGTGCTGGTCTGGAGTGCAGAGGACCAGCTTTTCAACCTATCAGGAGAAGCTGAGAACAGCACACAACAAATTAACCCTTTCAGGATAAGAGGCTTGTTGTTGCTGTTCCTATCATTCTTCAAATTACAGCTTCGTTAAATCAGTTATTATTTTTAAGTAGCTCATCCTTCCTCTTCTTCTCAATTCTGCCCCTTGCTCTCTTTTTTCTTTTGATTTCTACCCTTTATCCACCTTTTGCCAATTTGGACTGGACACTTCTGCATATTCCCTGTGCCCAGAATGGTTGGACTGGTCAAATGGAAGCTGATGGCCTGGCCTGGCCCAAGCAAGTCCAGCTTATCTCCTTCCTTGTGCGATGTTCACAGCAATGCCAGACCTTGAAAAAGAATATGCAAAGGGAGAGAAATAGTAAAATTTCTATATTTCAACCACCAGGTTCCAAACCATAGATGGGGCACAAAACAAGGAGAAGTCAGTGAAGCTGAATCCTAAGCAAGCAGGGTTTTGCATAGCTAGAAACTAGTGGGGTTATATTTGAAAATGCGAGGTAAGGATTCCTTGGGGCTATGTGCTTTCCTTATGCAGTATTCGCTTTACACAGTGCAAATTCAAAAGTGCAGGATTTCTTCATTATGGTCACACCACGTCCCCTCACAGTGGCACCCTCTACTTTTCGTTGCTCTCTACATAAAGGTGTGATGTTCAACTTTCTAATCAGCATTTAATGAGGGCAGAGGTGAGGGAGAGCCTCACACCTGCTGAATTTTGTCCTAGGGATGTTGTTGTTGTTTAGTCGTTTAGTCGTGTCCGACTCTTCGTGACCCCATGGACCAGAGCACGCCAGGCACCTCTGTCCTCCACTACCTCCCGCAATCGGGATAGGTACAATTTTTAAGTCACACCTTACTATGGATCAGAACATAATTATCCTTTCAATTTTGTACACATTTTAGAATTTGGTTGTTGACTCTAAAAAGTAAAAACAACAACATAAAATTAGTATTTTAAAATAAAATGTGTTTTAAATTGCAGACACTGAGATAAAATACATAATTTATTTTAATAACTCTTATAGTAATGCAGAAATGGGATAGAATGGAAACATGCAAAACTGAAACAGACCATATATAGACTTGCACATCTATTCCTAGGTCTGATAAGCTGCTGCAGTCCTTTTTAGCAACAAGGAATTTAGCAAGGGGAGCACATTTAAGGGAAGGGGAATGGAACTAGAAAGAGATAGGCTAGGATATTAGGAACACACACCTCAGATTTTCTATTTCCATCCAGCCAGTGGCATCCCTCCCCACCTCTGTTTATACTGCATGGTCATTATTGTTATTCTTGGTTATTGTTGGTTATTGTTGTTTCTCTTACAGACTCAGAACCTTGCACCCCTGACACCCCCTCTGCCACTGCCTCACCATCATCTTCTGAAGATCCTGCAACTCTCACAGCTCCTCCCTCACCATCCCCTCCCTATGGCTGCGAGGCCTCCATGTTCTCACCACCACTGTCCACCTGCACCATGGCCCTGAATCCTGAAATGCCACTGCGAACAACAGCTTCTGCCACGCTGAACCCAACCTCTGCTTCCACCTCCTCCCCGAATCCTGGGCTTTCTTACACTGCACCACCAGCTGCCTCTGCTTCAGCTCTGCAGCCGAGCCTTTGCTCCCCTGCGGGGGCAGCCATTTCACCCAGCCCTGCTCCTCACCTTATTGACTGGCTTCCATACCTCGCTTCAGTGATGACCAGCACAAAGCGGGGGAAGGAGGAAGAGCAGCCACCCACAGAGACAGAGCATGTGAAGAGGAGTGGAAGCACCTATCTGCCTGCCCTTAGCGAAGGAGGAAGTGTCCAGGCAGGGTTCATCAAGCAGCAGCCTCCTGAATCCGTTTTCTCACCTCCGCCGTCATTCCCGGCCATTCCCCCACCTTCTGAGCAGGCACCTGCAACTCTAGGGGACATCCTGGCAGAGCTGAAGACCATGAACAACCACCTTTCTGTCATTGCAAGGGCTCTTAGCCGGCTAACCTCAGCCTTAGCATCCCAGCAGGAGTCTACCAATACGCCAGGTTTGTAAGAGAGGAACACTTCCAGGCCTTTTCCTTGGACAGAGTCTGCCACATACTTTTATTGGGAAAGCAAATAATATATGTGTGGGAGAGTTTGAAAGAGATGCCATTAGACATGTAATGGTCATGGTGATGTCCTTGCTTCCTCAACTTCTTTTCTTACTTCTGTTGGAATGCAGATGTGAAAACTGTATCAACATCTATAAAGTCTATATCTGTAACTTGTAGTATTTCTCTTTCTTTCCATCTTTACAAAAGCAAAAACCCAAAGCATTCACTATGAAGAGTTTGTTCAGATTGAACATGCCTGACTGGCTTAATTGGACTCCTCTAGGAGTGGTTTTTTTTGTTTTTTGCGGGGGTGGGTTGTTACTTGTCCACAAGAAAAGGCAATGATGTAAATTCCAATCCAGTGAAGGAGACTCATGCATATAGAAAGTTTTCTCTGCAATCACAGTCAAGGGTGCTACAAGGTGGGACAACAAGGAGAACAGCAGGGTGGATTAATAAACTGATATGCAGCTTAGCTAGGACTACCAAGAATGCCATGGAAGGTTAGGTTGGGACATCGGTATAGAAATTATGTTGGATGGTGAAATCTGTTGTGTAAACAGGGAAATTGGAAAATGCATAATAAATAAATAAATCACAGTCAAGGGTGGCTCTACTATTAAACAAATGAAGCTTAAGCTTCAAGGTCCCTCATCCTGGAGGGACCTCAGAACCAACTTTACCTCAAACTGCTTAAAAACTTTGAGTCCAGGAGACCCACTTTGAGTTGCACAACTCAAACAGATTAATTTTTGGTTTTCGTGAGTCAGTAGCACAGATGCTGCAAAGGTGTAGCGGTCTGTCGTGAAACAACCCCATTGAAGAAGAGAACAGGGCTTCCCCAGACCCCACGGCCGGTTGTGAAGGGGCCCCTCTCACAGGGAATGGAGGTGTGAAGGTCTTGCACTTCAAGGATTTCATTTTTATTTCTTTATCCGTAACTTGTGTAGTGCCATTAATATCCATATTACAACTCTTGACCACACTCTTCAGGGCTCACACAGAAATACAGGAAGAAGAAGAAGAAGAAGAAGAAGAAGAAGAAGAAGAAGAAGAAGAGGAGGAGGAGGAGGAGTTTGGATTTGATATCCCACCTTTCACTCCCCTTCAGGAGTCTCAAAGCGGCTAACATTCTCCTTTCCCTTCCTCCCCCACAACAAACACTCTGTGAGGTGAGTGGGGCTGAGAGACTTCAGAGAAGTATGACTGGCCCAAGGTCACCCAGCAGCTGCATGTGGAGGAGCGGAGACGCGAACCCGGTTCCCCAGATTATGAGACTACCGCTCTTAACCACACAAGAGTCCTTCTAATGGTCTTTGTGGAGTTAGCCGAGGGTTGTAAAAGATCCCCTGACCATGTTGACAACAGCCCCCTCAGTCATGCACATAGAACCAGAAAAGGCTGAAAACCCAAACCCAAAGCTACTGGGATTGGCTACACTGAATGAGTGCACCCTATTATTAAATAAACCCAATAAAAAGTGTGTTTAGATGTCTGTAGATACTGGCTGAAATTTATGGACAACATTATGTAGTCACGTTGAAAGTATCTTTACAGTATCTTCTAATCCTAAATTATAACACTGCTCAGTTTGTCCAAATGGCTTGGTGGGCACCCAAAATAAACTGGAGTGCTTTTTCCATGGGGTTACATATTTGCTAAAAGTTACAGTGGCATGAGGCTAAAAGGGAGGCAGCACCATGTCTAAGTTCACCAAGGTACACTTGATGTTCTGCCATATAGGAACATAAACATACAGGAATCTTAACAGAGGAATTTATGAATGGCTAAAAAAGGTAAAGGGACCCCTGGTCATTAGGTCCAGTCGTGACCGACTCTGGGGTTGCGGCGCTCATCTTGCTTTATTGGCTGAGGGAGCCAGCATGACTAAGCCGCTTCTGGCGAACGAGAGCAGCGCATGGAAACGCTGTTTACCTTCCTGTCGGAGCGGTACCTATTTATCTACTTGCACTTTGATGTGCTTTCGAACTGCTAGGTTGGCAGGAGCAGGGACCGAGCAACGGGAGCTCACCCCGTCGCGGGGATTCGAACTGCCGACCTTCTGATCGGCAAGTCCTAGGCTCTGTGGTTTAAACCACAGCGCCACCCGTGCCCTTCTAATGAATGGGTAGTAAACCCAGTTTTGTGAAAAGCAGCTTTTCCCAGAGAATAAAACCTGGGAAAAATCTGTCAACTTCAGTTTTTCTCTGTTTCTCAGTTTTCTAGTCTCCACATTTCCATGTTCGTTTGAGGGTTTTTTTTTAAAGTCCCCATAAAAATCCATCCTAAGGAACACATGCTTGCATGCAATTTTGTCTCATATGCACATTTTCTGCTAACCAGTTTCCCCTATTAGAACTCGTGATGTTATTTTCACATAAATATGCATTTTAATGTACATTTCACCTCCAAGTGTACTTTTTTTTGGGTATACATTGCTTGGTTTTGGAATTGTGCTGTAAATTTCAGAGGGGGACACATTTCGAAGGATGGCTGTCTTTCAGTTCCTTCAGAAAGTGTGGATCTGGTAGCTTTGCTTCTCCTAGTGTCCTTAACCAAATTTCTCCCCCACCCCTCGCATGAATTAACTCAGAGCAGAGCCACAGAAATTAAGGCGCATTACTAACTTAGGTTCATTAACTTTAATGAGTCTGCTGCGATGGAGTATAACTTGGTTGGGCACAACCCTTCGCTCCCCTCCCCAGTGGGGCCTTTGAGGTTTCAGCTGGGGGTGCAGCAGCAGGGAGCCCAAGCAGGTCTCAGCCAGCCCCATAACCACACACAGCTGATCGTTGTCACTTTTACTTGGCTCCCCCAACCTCTCATGGCCAGCATAAAATGCGCAGGCCACAGGCAGGCATGGCTTGTCCTATTTCACCGCTTGTGGTTTGGCAAGGAAGTGGCTGCTGAGGCCCTTCCAAAATGGTGGCAAGGCCTGTGGGCCACCAATGGGCACTTCATCAGGAGCCAACGGGCCTTGGCAGTGGCTTCGGCACCATTTTGGAGGGTGCCTTGGTGACCAGTTCACCCCCAAGCCACGCCCCTGAGCAGCATCTCCCAAGCTGCGTCTTCAGCAGTGGGTGCGGCGACAGGACATGTCACCTCTGGACTCCAGCAGAATCCTACCGCCTGAGGCAGCCGCCACAGGCCACCTCATGATAAGGCCGGCCCTGAACATGGGTGGCGTCCCCAGAAGCCCCTGTGTGAACAGGCTGGCCAATCAAATATTGCTGTGCTTTGTTTTCTTTTTAATTTAATTGGGAAGCGGATCACATGAAGAGCCTCAAGCAGCAGAAGGATCTCGGAATGAATATTTATTTTATTTTTCAAATGAAAAGGAATGATACATGAACACACAAAGAGCCTGTTAAAATTAGTATGTAACATTTAAATTTTACAAATTTACATTTGCCAGGATTAGGGATGGATGAATCGCTCGTTTGGTTTCTCTTTTTTTCCAGTATAAAGTTTACTTCTCCACATTTCCACATCAGTTTTTGCTCCCCCTGCCAGATCTAGTAGCAACACTGTATTGCAAGAGCCTATTCTAAAATTAATAGTCATGGCCAAGAGGACCCTCCCCCCCCCTTACAATCCTGAGATTGTGGAGACAACCCTGAACCGAGCGTGGGGCGGAGTTACTGCTTCAGCTTCCTGTTCTTGCTCCCAGTGCATTTGCAGTGCACATGGCCAAAAACTGTGTGTTTTTTTTTCAAAACAAGAACTCCATCTACCAGCATCATTCCATTTTTATTCCAACAGCCCATTGACGATGCCTCACTATTCCCATATTTTAAAAGCGTCAGAAGAACTCCTTAGCTCTCCAATGAGTAAGAGGGCAGAATCAGAACCTACAAGGCACAGCATACAGTTTAACAGCAAAAAGTCATTTGTGTAAGAAAATAAGAGTTTACATGGCATTTAAAAGAAAAGGGCAGAAAACCAATAACGACAAAAGCATAAAACTTGTAGAACTAAAGTTTAATTTGGCAAAGTTCCCGATCTCCCAGCGTGGCCTTAGATGGTTTATGGTTTGCAGGGTGCTATAGCCTTACGTGAAATCCAGCAGTCCTTTGATAACCATATTTCAAACTAGAGTCAGCCATATGTTCTCTCAGAACAAAGAAGCCACGAAGAAACAGGAAGTTCATTCCACAGTTAGAAATGCCAGCTGGAAACTCTCTCCAGACGAAAAGGAAGTTTTCCCTCTATTTCAGCTCACAAAGTCTATTTTGATCTTCCCACAGGAGTGAAATTCCTTCAGCCATTGGTTAGCAGAGAGGTGTTTTGTGTGTGTATGTGAGTATGGCAGGCTTGCCAATGAAAGAAAGAATGGAAACTTAGCAAATAAGGTTCCCCAATCCCATGCAAATAAAGAAAGGGTATATCCCACTTGGCTCTGTGACCTGCAAGACACATCTGACCCAGGGGATGGTGGAGAGGGGGGAGAAGGGAGCAGAGTGAAGCCACATCGCCTGGAACATAGGCTGGAACAGAATGAATCTTCAGATTGCCCCCTTCTCCAAATTTTGCAATATAGTTCTTGGCTCAAAAGAACTACCCAAAGGAGTAAGCTAATACATGTTTTAGTTCAACCTACATTTATAAATATGTAGTAGTTAGGGTTGCTGTATTTCAAAAGTGAATATCCAGACACAAAAGTTGTTGAGCTTTTCTAGTTTTTTCCACTTTCCTGGGCATTTCAGCGATTTTTGCCTGGACACTGTTTACGACTGTCAAATTCCGGCTATGTCTGGGAAATTCCGGACGTGTGGCAGCCCTAGTAGTAGCTCAGTTCATATCTTGGGCTAAGATAGGTTTTTAAATAAGTATTTAAGTATAAATGGAGATTACTAGCGCATGAGTCTCAGTGGCCAAGTCCAGGGAAGGGTGCAAAGTTCTTTGCCATGGAAGCTACCTGGGACCAAGACTGAGAGGCTGCTCCTTCCGAAGGAAGGCAAGGCCATCAAGAGCAGGCAAAGCCCCCAATTCTTCAACCTGGGAACCCTCAACCCCACTCTCTCTATTTTAGCAATAGTCAAAAATTAGTCGGCATTCACATTGTTCTGAATTTTGAGGTAACCCGCTTTTGGTTGTTTGGTACGGACATGCTCTCCTAAGTTTGTACTGACAGGCTGTTAAGAGTTTCCACCATTTCTCCTGCACTTCAAGCTTTTTCCTCTATTGCATCCCCAAGTAAAGAAAAGCTGGAATTACTGATTACTGGATTACTGAAGTCAGACAGGTTTTTTGAGGACAAAAGTGGTGGTAGACCCACAATGGGAAACTGCATCATAAAGTGTGTGGGGGGGGGAGGGTTTGAAGAAGGAGTGACATGAGCAGGTGGGTTAAGAAGAAAACAAACAAACAAACACAAAGAAACAAACAAACAAACAAACAAACAAACAGGAAACTGCTATGTGAACCATTGTTTTCTCAAAAGGCTGTATATTGTGCAATTAATATAGGAAGATACCTTTCCCCCAGGAGTTTAAGGCATTAACAAAAATGACAACTGATCAGAAAAAGCAGCTTGACCTCCTGTTCTGCCTTTATCTGCAGCTGTTCTTGGGAAAGGGCGTGACCAGTCCTCCCACAACTGCCCTCTGCAAAGCAAACAGAAGGAACGTTGCTTTGAGTTTCACATGCCAGCTCAAGTCCCCGTTGTCAGCAAAACCAAGTGGCAGAAATGAATCCAGGGAAACCAAGCAATGAGGAGCACACATGTTGCTTCTGAGAGTGTAGTCCTGTATTCCTGTTCTGAGCCTGTCAGCAGAGCAAAGAAATCTCTGCTGCACCATGTGGCTCAGTCCTTGACCTGAAGCTCTATCTTCCAGGATGGGTGAAAATGCACAAAACTCTGAGCAACTTGGAGGATGGGAATACTAATTATGCAATAATTAGTGTAAGCAGAAGCCCATGCCGGGCACAGGTGGACATCAGACACTGGAGGAGTTTCACAAGCACATTTGAACTCTCAAATCAGCCCTGAGAGGCTATGTCCAAAGCTTGCAGTCCTAAGCATGCTACCTTGGAAGAAAATGTAAAGAATCATGTAAAACCACTAAAGACGGGTAGAGGTTATGGTTGTTCTGTGCCTTTCCTTTCTTGCTCAGCCTTAGTTTCTGAAACATTAAAATTTATGATGCCTTTGCTTAATGTGCCACTCAACTACCCATAACAGCTTAGGTGACAAGAGGCCTATATATGGTACAGTTGACTGCAACTCAAGAAGGTGACCAAAGAATCACAGGTTTACAATCAACAGAATCTGGAAGATGCCTGGGGACACTTTCCTCTAGCATTAGCATTGCTGGAAACCAGCAGCGCATGAAGCCAGGAAGCAGGTTCCTGACTTGGGCGAAGGGGCTCTGCAGTGTGTTTTCCTTTGTTAGTGCAGATAGAGTCTGCAGATGTGCCTGTCAAGTCTTCCCTCAGCCCACAAAGTCCTATGTCTTGCATGCCTTCATCAGAACCCAGGCCAAAGGGTATCTCCGGTTTCAGGGGTCTGACAAGTGGTTAGACCACCCACATGAGAGTATTGCAGCCTCTACAGCCTCAGGGCCAAACTTCAACTCTTTACATAACAGAAGAGGCAAAGACTTCCTGAAGAGATTTGATTCAAGCAAAGGCGAGTAGATAATTTACCTGCCCCTCATCCTGATAAAATAAAATAAATAAAACAAAATAAAATCCTTTTGCAAATCTGTGGTGTCCCAGATGAGTTGGTTTACATTGCATGTTGATATTTAAGACCCCAATTCCTAGGGAATGGTGAACAGTGCTATTTTTCAAGAAACAGAGGTGCTGGAACTGACCAAGAATGCCTCCCTTTTCCTCTTAGAATGACCATGGCACCCGCCTGAGAGGTGCCAGTACTGAGTTCCAGTGAGTTCCCCCTCAAAAGTGCTGCTGGTGAATCTGCCCATTTCAGTTTCTCAATTTTCCACTCTTAAGTTCTGTTCTCCATATTTTCAAAGAGTTTGTTATCTTAATTAAAAAAGTTCTTCATGAAAATTCCTCAGCATTTCAGTGTGAATCTCTCCTAATCTATACATATGCATTTTTGCCCAATAGTCACATTTTTGCAAATCAGTTTTCCCAAACATAATCCATTTTTGTATATTATTTTAATCAATAAAAGCATTATTATGCACACCTTATACTAGTGTGTGCATTTTTGTGCACATTACTCTCTAGAGGATTTCATTGCAAACTCAGAGATGTGAGAATTTCATAGAATCATCAATTCATACTGTTGGAAGGGAACCCTGAGGGTCATCTAGTCCAACCCCCTGCAATGCAGGAAACTCAGTGAAAGCATCCATGACATCCAGCCTTAAAAAGAGTCCACAACCTCCCAAGGGAGTTCGTTGCAGTGTGAATTAAGTAGGTTCACCTTTAAATGTACTCCCCGTCCCTACCAGTTCTGTTATTTTGTGTGAAACACAAGACATGAGAAGCTGGTTCTTGTGGCCTTGCCTTTAACGTGATGGAGGCCAGGATTCGACCCTGGGAATGCAAACACAATGTACAAATGTAGACCCACTTTTGTCACTGTGCATAATGCTTTCTAATGGGAGTGGAAGGATCAAACATATGGCGTTGGTGTTTGGCCGTAATCATCTATGGGGCTTACTTGCTGTGAGGTCCAGTGCCCACCTTGCAAAGGACTTTGTTACATGCCTGGTAATGGAGCTAGAAATGGCTGGGTGGAGGGCTATGTTTTGAATGTGGGGGGCCTTATGGGTCTTAGAGTTGGAAGGGACCCCAATCTAGTCCCCCCCCCCCCTGCAATGCTGGAATCTCAGCTAAAGCATCGATGGCAGATGGCCACCCAAGCTCTGCTGGAAACCTCCAAGGAAGGAGAGTCCACCACCTCGCGTGGGAGTCTGTTCCACTGTCAAACAGCTTTTATTGTCAGACAGTTTTTTTGAGTGTTTAGTTGAAATCTCCTTTCCTGCATCTTGAAGCCATTGGTTCGAGTCCTATCTTCCAGAGCAGGAGAAAACAAGCTTGGTCCATCCTCCATGTGAGATATTTGAAGATGGCTATCATATCTCCTCTCAGTCTCTTTCCCCAACTAAACATACCCAGCTCCTTCAGCCATTCCTCATAAGGCTTGGTTTCTAGACCCTTGATCATCCTAGTTGCCCTCCTCTGCACATGTTCCAGCTTGTCAACATCCTTCCTAAATTGTGGTGCCCAGAACTGAACACAGTATTATATTCACCAAGGCAGAATAGAGTAGAACTATTATTTCCCTTGATTGGGAAACTATGCTTCTGTTGATGTAGCCTAGAATAGTGTTAGCATTTTTTGCTGCATCACACTGTTGACTCATCTTAAGCTTGTGGTCCACCAAGACCCCTAGATCCTTTTCACATGTACCACTAATAAGCCAGGTGTCCCCCATCCTATATGTACCATATTGGCCCGAATATAAGCCACACTTTCCCCCCAAATTCTGAAGTGAAAAGTTAAAGTGCGGCTCTTCTAGTGAGGCCCACTGGTCTCTTCTTTCCAGGATGACATGGGACCATTAATGAGTCCTCTTTGGGTCCTGTGTGCGTTTTCTGCAGTCTATGTGCTCTCAAAGCTATGTGCTTTTTGAAACAGCTTGGTCACCTTTGGGAGCAGAGTGGTGGGCTATTATCAGTACATTCAACAGTCTCTGTAAAAAACAGATGGTAATGTGGCCAATATAGTGAGATTATTCTTGCTATAGGAGGAATCTCTTTTGGCGGCGGGGGGAATCCGTTCCTCAGATTTATGTACTAGAATAAAGTCTTACTAGAATGAATGCAGCAATAAAATAGAGATTGAAAATAGCTAGAATCTTTCATATCAGAAATCTTACTCAGACCAGATTTTAAGAAAGTAAGATAGTAAGACATACAGTGGTGCCTCACAAGACGAAATTAATCCATTCCGCGAGTCTCTTTGTCTTGCGGTTTTTTCGTCTTGCGAAGCATGGCTATTAGCGGCTTAGCGGCTATTAATGGCTTAGCGGCTTTAAGAAAAAGGAAACAAACTCGCAAGAACTCGCAAGACGTTTCGTCTTGCGAAGCAAGCCCATAGGGAAATTTGTCTTCCGGAACGACTCAAAAAACGGAAAACCCTTTCGTCTAGCGAGTTTTTCGTCTTGCGAGGCATTCGTCTTGCGGGGCACCACTGTACTTATTTATGAACTCAACTCAGATTATTGCCTATAATCACAAGACAGTGCTACCTTTGGCTGAAATGTATCATGTAATGCCTCCCTCTGCTGGATTCTCTTCTAAAGATGCAACATAATAAATAAAGATATGCTTCTAATATTGCAAAATGACAATTTTGGAGGAAGGTACCAAACATTACCTACAAAAGACATGCTGGACAAATTTATTTCAGCTGTACTGGTCTAACACCTAATCACGTTCCAGCACTTTTGCATCACAGTGGACCTTGAAACATATGACCTGTGGGTCACATCCAGTCTTTTCTGAGCTCCCTTCTGGGAGCTACTACTAAAGATGGATCATTATTACATGCTTATCCTGCCCTTCCATAGGACACCACAAACAGAGCTCCCCGTTTGCTGTTTTACCCTTCCATCAATTTTGTGATATAGGTTCAGTTGAGAAACACTTGACTTGCTCCATATGAGCTTCATGACTAAGTGGGAAGTTGATTGCTAGCCTTTCCCATTCCTAATCCGACACCCTCATCTCCATGCTGCACTGGCTCCATTTCCAGTTTCCCCTTCTTGCCCTTGACAAAGTCACTGCTGCGATTGGCACAAACAAATGGTCCTTCTCTCCAAAACCTGCCATACACATGTTCACCTAGGTTTAGTGATCAGCATTCTGAAATGCAGAGATATGCCCTGCAGTCAACCTGAGGCACGCAGCATAATTTATGCAGGAGACATGATACTGTTGGTTAGCCAGTATTGTCCAGAAAAAGCATGCAATATTAGTAAGCTGAAGAAAGATCATAGCACAGAGAAGAGTCACAACTTTCTAAGGAATGTTAATAAGACACGCTAATGATAATTAACTATACTGGGTTTCTCTTTCTGCAACACACACACTTCCAATTAACCTTGTTAATAGATCTACTCGCAATCCAAAGATTATCCCAAGAAGTAAACAAAGGGTGTAAATGACCAGGATTTGTGATCGGGACTTGTAAGCAGGGTTGTTTGCGAGGAACTGGCGGAGGAGACTGAAAAGACGGAGACTCTTGGATTAAGGCTGGCTGCTGGTCTGAGCTGTTTGGAGGCTTGATTGAGAGTTGGCTTTTGTGCGTGGGGCCATCTCCTCTGCACATGGTCTGAGGGGAAGGGGCTACTGCAGAGAGGAAGCCAGGCTGCAGGAGGGCGAGAGCTGCTGCTGTGACCTGCAAGATCTGCTGCAAATCTACACCTGCAGCAACTGCAAGATGGCTGCCTCGCTGGAAGGGAAGGCAGAGAGCAACTTGAGGTCCCTGATCCACACTTCAAATTATCAGGCAAGATGAGGGATTTTTCTCTCACACTCCCTTTTAAAACAAGATTTCATTAAAGCTTTTTCATAATATAACAAGATAAAAGGAACTAATTTAAATCAAAACAAAAACATAGAAAGAGAAAAGAAAACAGCGAATGAAAACCAAAAAATAGAAGAGGAAAAAGAGAGGGGTGTGTGTGGATAAAAAGGACTTCCCATTTTTCGTCTGTCAGTTACATAAAAGAAGTTATTGCTGCATCAATTAAGAGGCTGGCTGTTCGCTGTCCTGAGATGAACCCTGGAGGGTGTTGCGTTCAGGCAGAGTGAATTGCGTGTGCACCGTCCCATAAAGACGGTCTTTTCTCCAGGATCCCCCCACCCCACCCCAGTCCCTTTCTTCACATAGACTAGAAGAAATCTTGATGCAGACTTGAAAGGGAGTAACATATAACCTTGTAAATAAATCAGTTACCAGCACCTGTGTGGAGCCTGAATTCAACAGGCAAGCTTCTTGTGTTGTTGATTTGAACTTTTAGCAGAGGGTATGCAATATTTGCATCTGCTCTTCCTGATAACAAATAACATCTAAATTAGCTCTCAGATTTCATTTTTATATAGTACTTTCAACACCAAACAATCATTAATATAAAAACCTCCCTTATTATTCAAGGACACCTAATAATTCTTTACTGGTTAGAAACATTCCTTAGCCTGCATTTGTTCTGTGATTTGTGATGTGTTTGTGGGTTCAAAAACAATTACTTTTAACCTCTAATGAAGGCTCAAAACTGAGTATTTTTTTCCTTTTCTTTTTTTAGGAAATCTCTTGCTGCTATAAAAATTTACAGTCAACAGGACTCATTTTTATCTGCAACTAGATCCTGTACTCAGAAGGTTTCCTGTGTGTGTGTGTGTGTGTGTGTGTGTGTTAGAATAGGTTTGAGTAGAAGACGATGTAGCTAGGGAATAATGCAGTTTTAATATAAAACCAACAACACTTTGATATAAACACTGTCTGGAAACAATACTTTTTCAGTTTTAATCTGAAAAAACATCAGTGGCGTAGCGTGGGTTGTCAGCACCTGGGGCAAGGCAAGTAATTTGCGCCCCCTAACCCGTGGATTTGCGCCCCCTAACCCGTGGATTTGCCCTAACCCCAGATGTTGCGCCCGGTGCGGCCGGCCCCCCCTGCACCCCCCATGCTACGCCACTGAAAAACATTACTTGTCTGTAACTATTGTCTAGAAAAAAATACTTTCTTGTGAATTCTTTCTCACAGAAAATTAGGGATGTAAATTTTTCATTATTCATAATCAAGCTGATGTGCCAACAGGATTTCTTGGGCCTTGTACGCTGTCTGATGGGGGCCTCTGCACACCCATGCAATCTAATTTCAAGATGCTTAAGTACATATATTAACTTAGCCTAGCCTTCCTCACAGGGTTGTTGCAAAGGTAAAAGGGGAGGGAGGGAGGATACACAAACGAGCTCCTGAGAGGAAAAGCAAGATACAAATATATAATGCTTTTCACAAATTAACATGCACCAAGTATCCTGGCTCCCACCCTCAGATGAAAGATTTGGACTCAGCTCTGGAAATCCACAAAGACAGCCAGTTATTAAAGGATCCAGTACACAATCTCTGTATCAGCTTGGGGAAATAGAAACATGGGATTTTTGAGACATTGGTTTAGTTAGTCAAAAGCAGCGCTTTTTTCCCCTAAAAAAATGTTTAGGGGTGCAGTGGTACCTCGGTTCTTAAACCGAATCCCGGCGCTGGTGCCCTTCCACTGTTCGGCTTCCATTTGTAGACCGAGGTATAGTTCGCAAACCGGGACACTCCGGTTTTGCGGAGTTTGCAAACCGAATTGTTCTTAAACCAGACTGTTCTTAAATCGAGGTACTACTGTACTCTCATTTTGACTCAAGAAAATCAGCATTTTATAGTTCAAATTGGGAAAAATAAATAAAGCAAATGGACAAAAGTACAGGCATGCCTCATGTTGCATCCGCTTCAGGTTACGCATTTTCGTTTTGCGTCCCATGGCAACCCGGAAGTACCGGAATGGGTTACTTCTGGGTTTCGCCACTCACGCATGCGTAGAAGCACTAAATCACACCACGTGTGCACAGACGCAGCACTTTGGCTTGCCTCAGTTCTGTGTTACGAATGGGCCTCCGGAATGGATCCCGTCCGTAACACGAGGTTCCACTGTACAAAGAACATGCACTACTTATACTGAAATACTGCCCCTCAATGAGGCCAAACTTTCGTCATTAAAACATCCACATTCCACACTGCTCCACACATTAAACGCTCACTTCTGTCTGAGACTCAGGAAACACCATGACAGGAAATGAAGCTGCCATCAGGGGTACCAACGGAACTGATGATTCACTGTGCTAGAGAAGAAAAAATAAAAAATGAGTTTCTTCTCCCGTTAGATTCACAAAATGTTTAAAGGTATGCGTCCCCCTGCGTCCCCCCATAAAAAGCACTGGTTAAAAGCCTATATAAACTGCTTAATATTTTAAAATCTCTGTTACCCTTTGTTGACTGAGATGGAATCTAGACACATATAAGAAACATTTTGAAAAATATATTGAATTTGCCACAGCTCACTATCGCCCTCTAGTGTCACTTTTGTATAATGCATTTTACAACACACTTAAAACATTTTATTTGCAGTTGTATAGCTGAGTGTAAGCTACCTTCATTTTAAAATACTAGATATTATTCTTTTGAGCCTCCAAAATGTTTGGGGCAAAGTTCTCTAGGTTCAGTTCAGAATGGGCTTGCTTAAAGCCATTTGTTCGTGATTTGGACTGAGATCAGATGAGCTTGTTTCAAATAGGCTCATTCCTAGATGCAGGTGTTGACTCATCTCAGCACAAGGCTGTGAACAGAGGCTAGACCTATCAGGGGTGCATTGGCAGGGCTGGGTCTCATGACCTTGGGGTTCCTTCCAACTCTACATTTTACAGTGAACTCAGGTGATGTGTCCAGAGCTCCATCGAGTCACGGCTTGCTGGATGATTTTCAGCTATTGTTGTCTGAGGACACAGACTTGGGGAATTAGAGAAGTGTGACCTGTGCTGTTTAAAATCTCAATGAAACTGCTGGGAGAAGTCCTTGAGGGATGTTGATGACATCCAGCTCTATTTCTCTGCCTTCCTCTAAAGCAGGGGTCTGCAACCCGCGGCTCCGGAGCCGCATGTGGCTCTTTTACATCTTTGCTGTGGCTCCGGGGCGGATACTAGCGAGGGGAGGAGACGCATTGTGCGCTCCGACACTCCTCACTGTGGCTGGCGCTGTACTGGCTGTGACGTCGCATGGGGGGGGCGGTGCGTGCATTAGTCACGCACCGTCCCGACGTCACCTTCCCGCCCGCTGTCAGATCGCGGCTCCGGAGATATATTTGTTTTAAATGTCGCAACGGTTTTGCGGCTCCCAGTTGTTGTTTTTTCTTCGGAAACGGGTCCAAGTGGCTCTTTTTGTCTTAAAGGTTGCAGACCCCTGCTCTAAAGGCTCAAAGTCCTCCAAGAATCAGCTTTGTCACAAGAAACCCAGGTGGCCTTTGGAGCAAGGAGTGTATTTGATCATCTTTGGTTGCTGTGCCAGCTGTGGCTTGTCCTTTGGCTTGGGCCAAGTTAGATGTTTCACTACTGTACTGCTGTAATGATTTGTACGTGGGGCTGCCTTTGAAGACTGTTTAGATACTTCAGTTAGTTCAAAATGCAGGCATCAAACTGTTGACTAGGACCAGATGTTGAGAACATGCTTTGCTCACTACTGAAATAATTTCACTGGCTCCCAGTCCATCGCTGCCTGAAGACCTAGACAGAAAATGGCTGGGAAAGCCCTTCTCTATGACGGGGTGCCTGCACTCACACTAACCTGCAGAATACATTTGTATTATGAAGTATAACACTTCCTCTTTGTGAATTTGTTGTTGTTGTTTGTTAGAATCCCAGGTGGTCTCCTATAATTTAAGGGGGGGAAACTTTTTTCTTTTTTTTAAAATGTGCACTTGGTCTTCTGTCACAGACCACTGTGCACGAGAATGATGCTCATGATAGGAACGGAAGTGTAGTGCCCATTTCATTCTGTGCAAAAGGAAGCCAAACACATTGCCTCTGAAAGCGACATTTTATGATTCTGTACTGTAATCCTGAGATTTAAACAAATGGGCTAGCGGCTTTGCTGACCAAAACTGAAGGAAGCTTTCCGTGTTTAGCAGAGGGTTTCAGTTGCAGTTGAGGGGGAGGAGTGCAAGTTGTGAAGCAAGCCTACATCCTTGAGAGTTTTTATATCTGATGGGTTTTCTTGGGCTGACAAATTAATCTGTCTGAGCTGGGCAGTTTCATTTTTCATTTTTATTTTTAGAAACAAACTAATATTATGGTTAACTTAATCCACCTCCTATATTATTATTATTGTTCTGCCTCATATTCTTGTAGTGCTTCTGTAACTGAGAGGTGTCGGCTACAAGCAATGGGAAAGTGCTGTGGTTTGGCTCGTCCGTTCCTCGAGACACACCAGCACATCTGGACAGGAGATCATGTGACAGGCAGTTAAGCCAACAACATATCCTGAATACTGTAAAAATGGGTTCTGTTAAATTAAAAGTGCTTTAAATATTGGCTCAGCTGGTTTCTGTATAGCATGCGTTTTCATCATTTTGGAATGTGTTGCAAGATTTGTGATCACCAAGAACTTGATTAAATATTTTAAATCCATGGTGTTGTTCATTTTGTTTGCCTTGTTGCTGGCCAGTCCTCCTGCAGTTTTGCAACCCAAAGGAAAGGAAAGGAAAACGGATTCTGATTCTAAATGGGAACATTTTGTCCTAAAACAAAACACAAACTCGGGCTTTTACGTATTGGAGGCATCTTCTGTTGGCACGGAGTTTCAAGTGTTTACTAGTAGTCCAGTGTACTCTTAGACTACCATAATTGCTACATTTCATCTTGAGACCCTTTGCAAACTAAATATATTGACGCCGAAAGCACAATATTCTGTCCCTGCTTGCTACTCACCTAAGTGGTCCTAAAAGTGCCAGTTATCACAAAATCCTGCTATTTTGTATGAAAGAGCGGTCTGTTTGCCTCCCTGTGTTTGGGAACAATAGTTCGGGTGGAAGTGACAGGCAGTTTCTCTCAAGCAATACTGCAGGAAGAGTGTAATATACTACCCCCGGAGCATCCCTCAGGAAGCCTTCAGAACATAAAATCTCATATTCTTACTGCTGTACTGAGAAACCAACTAAATCCTTCAAAATTGTATTAGGCATTTTACGATGATATTGAGGGTGTTTGGGGGAAAAGCAAACAAAATCACCCATGATGGAAAAGGGCCATAATATATTCAAAAAGTACATTCCATAAACTGTCCCACACTCCAAGCTACCTAGTCAAAAGACCTATCTTCTAAAACATAATTAAATAAATAAAATTTATTCATTAAAGAATCTGACTTCGTAAACAAAAGCTAGTTTTGCCTTGACTTATTTTATGATAAATAGATGTGTTTAATGGCACCTTGAGACTATCTTTGAATTAAGCATGTGTATTATAAGTGGTCATGAGCATTCCTAGGCAACAACCTACTTCAGATGCTGAGGTCAGGGCCTAGCGCAGCTCGCCAGAGCCCAAGGCAAGTGCGTGCACATGCGCCCCAGGCAGGGCCAGAGCACACTTGTCCAGCCCTTGCCACCAGGCCGACACTCGCATGCTGGGTGGGTGGGGGGTGCTGAGGGTGACCTTCCCCCTCCACACTCCCCCCCCCCACTGCCAACGAGTGAGTGCTGGCGCGGCAAGACGCATGGAGAGTAACCAACGCCCTTCCCACTCCCCAAGCCCTAATGTGTCGACTGGGTAATTTATACGGTTCCCCGTGCTTGCAGAATGGGTATCCATTCAGTGAAGAAGTGAAATTGTTAAACAAAAGCTTGTCACTACTTTGAGGAAACATCGCACAAATATGGCTTCTTTTAGGAAGCATTTGGGAATCACAGGGCTCCCAGCATTAGTCACCAAAATGATTAATAAAGAGCTTAAAGGTTCACCCTGCAGATGCTTCCAGGCTAATGAAGTTCTCTTGCTTTCTGTGTGAAGCAGAACACAAAGCTCCGGAAATAGTTCTCCACAATGTTCTTTCCAACGCTCCTGTTTTTTAGGCTGCAGCAGACACTGATTTATTTGAAACCAGCATAAAATACGTACCAGCTCAGTGAGTCCCAGAGAGGCTCTCAGCCTTGTTTGAGTGTCCTCATCAGACAATAAATCACAGCAGCAATAAAGTGTGTTAAACAGCTTAACCAATCCCAATGTGGAAGGCCACCAAAGACTTGTTTAAATACTTACAGGACATTCCCCAAATATCAGGCCTTCTCCAGTGAGCCTATAGATGCCTGATTCTCTCTTACAATTACAAATCCAAAGCAGCGTAAAGGCAATAACTAGCCAAAGCTCATTGTAAAATATTTCAGACTATGCAGTTTGGGGGGAAATCTTGTTTACCGTAATCGTTCATATTAAAATACTGCTAGATATACTTGGATTGTTTAGTAGACCACCTCCAACGAATGCGAGAGGCAGGTGGATTCCCATGGGCCAAAGGAGAATGGCACGGAGCTGGGCGCCCAAGCAACTTCCGAGCATATTGTGCAAAAGTACAATACAAATTTCCAACAAAAAATCAACTGATTTTTGAAGATATTCTGTTTATTAAATTATTTAAAACAACAATATCCCACCTTTTCTGCCTGACAAACAGGCTTCCCAGAAAAGAAAAGAGAATTAACAGACTAAGCAAAATATATAATAATTGCTCTGGCCTCTTCCTGATTGATGTTGAAACTGAAGAGCCCAATCTGTTTACTGACTTCTGCTCATCTGTGTGTACTCAGAATTACTGTATTTTTTGCACCATAACACTCACTTTTTTCCTCCTAGAAAGTAAGGGAAAATGTCTGTGCGTGTTATGGAGCGAATGCCTACGGGTGGCCGGGGGGGGGGGGGGGGGAATCTGCTGCAGTCAGGAGCAGAGGATCCATGGTTCCCCTTCCTTCCCTCCTCCGTGGCTCGCTTTGAAACAGCAAAGCGGGAGAAGAGCCGCTGAGTGGGGAGGAGAGAGGGACAGAGAGCCTGCTTCTTTAAAGGAGCAAAGCGGGAGAGGAGAGGAGCCTTCTCCCCCTCTCCTGCATTATTAGCAGCATCCTTCTCCACACACCCCACGCATGTTCCTTGTCCCTTGAGTGCTTTTCCTTCCCTCCCCACTTAAAACATGGTTACAAAGCATGGATCCATATGGATCCTCAGGATTTTTGCATTGGGCTACTCCAAACTCACTGTCAGATCACATGTCTGTGGCCACAGCATGAACCACAAAAATCATACACCCGCTGTTTCATTTAGAATATTTTTTTCCTTGTTTTCCTCCTCTAAAAACTACGTGCGTGTTATGGTCGGGTGCGTGTTATAGAGCGAAAAATACAGCCTTTATTATTTGTTGTGTTATTCTCCATCAATAATTATGTGAATTCTTACTTTTCCATCATTTGTTATTTCAGTATATACACCATTTACATCCATGCACGGGGGAAAATACATCCTGTTCGGGGGGAAATGTTTTTAACTTACTAGCATGACACGTGAATTTCAATTAAGCAAATTATTTTTTCAACCTTTGCTAAGGCTGTTATTCAAGCATTAATCAAATCCGATTTTCATTGTGAATTCTAAAAATAAGATAAGATACGACAGAGGTATATAAAATTATGTATGTTGTGAAGAAGGTAGAGAGAGGTAAGTTGTTTTCTGTGTGTCATAATACTAGAACTCAGGGTCATCCCAGTGAAACTAGTGCAAGATCCAGGACTGGTGAGGGGAAGGTCGTTGCACCATGTGCAGCTATGGAGTTTCCCATTGCAAGATGGGCTGATGGTCACCAGCACAGACAGTTTTAAGAGAGGATTGGACTCATTCATTGAAGTTAAAGCGGTCAATGGCTGCTAGTCCCGACAGCTACTGGGGCTTCTTCAATTGGGGAAGACTCAAAGAGTAAATGGTAGCAAACGATTAAATAAAAACCTGCTGTCCGCAGAAAGGCTTGCCTGGCGCCTTCCCCACATATATTCAGGCTCCAGGTGAAAATAATTCTTCTTCTCCCAGGCTGTTGGCAGATTAAACTGTTTATGGGCTTTTAAACTGTGTGTGTTGTTTTTCATTACATTATGCATATTTGTGTTTTTATACTCTCAACTGCCCTGTGATCCTTGGACAAAAGGCGGTATAGAAATTAATTAAATAAATGTTGTTGCCTCTGACAAGCCCTTGCAGGGAGCCAAAGTGGAGGGCGGGCCCTTGGTCTCGGGTCCTGGCCAGTCGGCTTCCTGTGAGACCAGGAGGCCAGCTGGGCTAGCAGGTTCTTCTGTTCTTCTTCTGTTCCAATTTTCACCTGTCATAATTACCCTCCATAATTCCCTGGTCATTTTTCATAGCACCACCCACTTTACGCATAAATGAGTGAGTCACATGATAGAAAAAGTGAATGTTGCAGAATAAGTGCACTTTGCTGTTTATGCTGCAGCCGCTCAGGCATAGTCCATGGAGTGCACAGTCCATCCTTGATTCCGACCACATTTTGATACTAACTATAGTGAGTCATCTGGTGTCCATTTTCACTAACATTGTGCCAGTGCTTTTTTCTAAACAAATGTTTAGGGGTACTCCCACTTTGACTCAAGAAAATCACAACTTTATAGTTCAAATTGGGAAAAATAAATACAGTAAATGGACAAAAGTACAGAGATTCACAAAATGTTTAGGGGTATGCGCCCCCCTGTGTCCCCCCAGAAAAAGCACTGATAATAGCGCAAATCAATATTTAACCCAAAAAGGGTATTAGCTAAAACAGCAACAGCAAAGGAATCATTACACTGAGAACAACATGTGTGGACCAACAACAACACCGTTTGCTTCTTAGAAAGGCTTCAAGAGGAAACCAACCACGACGCTGTTTTAGTTACTGCTGCCTGGCCAGTTTCTCAAATACTGAGCCTCAGTCTATTTAAATGACATCTTTAAACTCCTTTCTTTCTATGAGTTCTGTTGTAGACAGAGCTGGAGCGGCAGCAGAGATTTTCAAAGGGAGGTGTGCCCCCCCCCCCCAACTTAAAAGATGTAACAAATGTAGGAAACAGGCGGGGGGGGGGCACTCTTCATAAATCACTGCGCAGAAGAAGGGATGTAGCATCTGCTTCAGCAGCCCTGAATGTTCAGCAAGATGTTTCTCGAACAAGTTTGGGGGGGATTTTGGTGGGCTCTGACCTGCAGTTTTCACTTCCAAAATAACTTGACTTTTCTAAAGTGGTAATTTCATTTTTATGATAATGCTAAACTCAAGCCACATGTGCTTTAATTTAAAGCAGGGCTTGGGCTGGAAGGCCTGCCAGGGAACAGTCGAGAGACATGCTCATTCTACTAGTTTGCTTCAGGCACTCAGCATTTTTGACTGCTTGGGCAGAAATATAGTTTCAAAATGAGCCAAAGAAGGGCAAGAGGTGATTGGAAAGGAAAGTGAAAAAAAATCTCTAAGGAAAAAAATACACACATTAACATTTGATAATATGCCTTTGAATTAGGGATTAATTACGATTCAGTAAGTTGGCTTCAGGTAAAAAGCTTGTTGGGCTCTCTAATTTTTACTTACAACTAAAGGTTGTGTCTCTTTCAGATTCAGTAACTCAGGTCAGTAGTTTTCATCATGTTTTTGTTCAGTTTACACGATACAGAACACCTCGTGATTTATTGGCGGGGGGAGGTTTCTTACATTTGAAGCATGGAAACTTGCCGCAGCGAGACTCCTTGTTGTGTGGCTTGGATAACATGAGGCCCCTTGGCAGATCCCATGCAATGGCGCCTCTTGCAAACATGGCCTTTTCCCATGTAGGATGCTGCTTGTGTGAGGAGGAGGGTCCAGTGTGGGCCCGTCCATGTGACCCACAGCTTCGCACATTGCAGCTCAGCAAGTACAGTATGTTGAGAGAGCTTTGGCCATTACTAAGTGGCAACAATAAACCTATGAAAGGGGGCAGCATCAAGGAGCATGCTAGCTCTGCCCCCACAGACATTTATGTTACCTCCCACCTCATGGAAGGCGACAGTCCAAAGCTGGCAGCCTTAATAAATAATAATAATAATAATAATAATAATAATAATAATAATAATAATAATAATTTATTATTTGTACCCCGCCACTCTGGGCGGCTTCCAACAAAGATGAAAGATACACTAAAATATCACATATTAAAAACTTCCCTGAACAGGGCTGCCTTCAGATGTCTTCTGAATGTCAGGTAGATGTTTATCGCTTTGACATCTGATGGGAGGGCCTCTCACAGTGAGGGAACCGCCAGAAGGCCCTTGGAGCTGGACCTCAGTGTCTGGGCAGTGTCCTTTGCAGCCATGGAAGCTTTTTGTGCATTTTTAAACCCAGAGGTGGCAGAGCTACCATACATGTCTATGCTGCTCCTTCATGCCCCTTTCCTGTGCCTGCTTAGTGCAGCTGCAACTGCCCAGGGCTGCTGCTGGTGTCCTGGCCACACTCCCCTTCCCAGGTGCCATCACTCTTGTCCTCTCTGTGCCTACTGAAGACTGTTTTTGGAGTGTCTGTAATTTGTCAGGTTATAAGATGGCAAACCTACATAACTGGCCCCCTGGGCTGGCTCCAGGGCCAAGGGGACCATTGACATAAGGACCTGTGAATGACGTGGATACTCACCCAACCCACACGCCCCCATGCCTGAAGCAAAAGAGAGGTGAGTAGGACCTAGTGACAAGATCAACAACAGAGAAAAAGGAGGAGGATAATGGTGGTGAAGTACCTCTGGGGAGTATGAGGAGGCCGTCACTGAATTGCTTGTTGCAGGGCACTGTGGGGAATTAAAATGCCAGCCACTTATCAAAGCACTGGGTGCGCAGGGCAGTAGCAGTAGCAATAAGTCCTGGGCTACAGCCCAAAGTAGGCCAATTTCTCTTCTGGTGTTATTAACAAACTTGCTGGCATAGTGTCTATCTGCCCTTATATGCTGCTTGCCCTGTGCCGGGCTTACATATACTTGCAATGAATACAGAACTGCCTGTCCTTATAGGGCCTGTGCAAAAGCCTACCAGGAACCTATGGGTTTTAATATACCCAGGCTATTTCTGCAAACCTCTTGAATGATTTTTACAACCTATATCTGATTAGCTGTGCTTTTGCTGCTAGACTTCTGTGTGCCTGACATTTCCCCTCTCTGTAATGAATGTACATTTGAGAAGCATTAAACACTTTAATCTTTACTTCCTCACTCCTTGGCTGTGGCCTCATTTCCACCCAGCCCTGGTGGTTCTTGCCTCAGCCTTCAGCTAAGCATCCCTGTTCCAAGCCCCTCTGCAAGGCTTCCCTTGTGGGGACCCTGCCAGTCCCAGCCAGGAGCTATCATGGGATGCCAGCTTAAAGAGTGCAGCAATGAATTTTCTGTTTCCTCAACGTCTGCCCATGTCTGAGGCTCCAAATGGGATCCGTGTGAGGCATTCGGCTTGGCACATGATTGAGCCTTGAATTCCATTCATTTAGTCACAAAAAAGTCCTGAGCCTTCTGCAACCAAGGTCATAGGGGAAAGCTTCTGTTGTGTTTGAGAAATTATGACTCAATTACCTGAACCACCGTGACCTTGAAAATAATAGGGGAAGAAAAATCTAAAGGCAGTCCAACTCTCATTTAAGGATTCTGTCAGCTAAAGCCCTTTTGCACTAGTCTGGCAACAGAAACTCTGGACCCTTTATGTTACTTCATATTTCTGTGATTAGAGGTGCATTTTCAGGTACATTTTAAAATGCTGTGGTGCCCCTACTTCTGCCCCATGCTATCTGAAGAAAACCCTTGTCTGTTTTTCACTGCATGAACAGCATGAAGACAAGCTCCAGAGAGCCATAGCTGTCAAAGTTTCCCATTTTTTAAGGAAAATTCCCTTATTCCGAATAGGGTTTCCCTTAAAAAAAGGGAAAAGTTGACAGCTACGCAGAGAGCCAGATCAGGTATAGGTTTTGAAACTGGATAAAATACTGCAGAGACCCATGGCTGCTTCACTGTGGTTCCCCAGGGCATTTATTTGCTTTCTACATGCATCTTCTTTCATGCAGTGGCTACAAGCATCTATGCCTGCTGATGTTATCACAATATTAAATCAATATCATGTTTCAAGGAGAGAGGAGATCCAAAATAATCATTATTTATTACAGCTTCATTCTGCTGTTCCTCCGCAGAGCTCAATGGTGGCTTATCCCCCCTCCCCTATTTTATCCTCACAACACCACACTTAAACTATTGTATTGTTTGGGCACCTACTTAGGAGAAACATCAGTCGTGTCAAAGGTGCCGCTGCCCCCGCTGCCGCATAGCAGCTCAGTACAATACGTAACATAATCTTTTGATGTAAGAATTAATTTTGTGTGCACAGCGCCTTTGTGAATTAAAAGCGCTGCCGCTGGCGCAGTGCGTCTTTGGTGAATGAGCACACAAAGTCGAAAGTCCTTTAGTGAAACAGTAGGTATACATTTCGGTAATACCTAGGTATATATGTATTTTGTTTTTCTAGCTTGATCAAAATTATTTATTATTTCATAACAGGTAGATAGTTAAGAGCTTAGGTGGCTTCAGCGGTGGGTGCCGGGCGCCCCCCAGAATCCAGCACCTGGATGCCCCTCACCCCTTGCACCCCCAGGAAAAGATGGCCCTGGATGCACAGGAGGAAAAGATCCATTGGCTCCATTCCCTCTTCATATGGAGAGGAGAATGACTGGATGGATCGATTGGAAATGCATGACTGGACCGTAGAACATACAAGAATATAAGAGTAGCCTGCAGGATCAGGCCAACGCCCCATCTAGTCCAGCATCATGTTTTCACAGAGAAACCAGGGAGCAGAACGTGAGCCCAAGAGCAACTCTCCCCTCCTGTGGTTTCCAGCAACTGGGACTCAGAAGCATGGCTGCCTCCAGATGTGCAGGCAGAGCATAGCTATTGTGGCTGGTAGCCCTGGATGGCCCTCTCCTCCTCCTCCTCCTCCTCCTCCTCCAGCTCCATGAACATGCCTTTTAGGCTCTTTTAGAGCCATCCAAGTTGGCCTTCCCTGCCTCCTGGGGGGGGGGGGGGAGTTCCGCAGATGGACTATGCACGGCGTGAAGAAGGACTTTCCTTTTCTCTATCCACTTTCTCCAGGTGATGTATAATTTTATAAACTGTCACACCACCACTTTCTCACCTTTTCTCTAAACTAAAAAGTTCTGAACGCTGCCAGCTCTTATCTCAGGAGCATCACTCCACCCCCTTCATCAGTTTGGTGGCCCTTTTCTGATCCTTTTCCCACTCTAAAATATCCTTTTTAAGGTGAAGTGATGAAAACTGTTTACAAGTACTCTAAATGTGGTCACACCATAAATT
The DNA here is from genome assembly GCF_964188315.1 of Podarcis muralis. NCBI lineage: Eukaryota > Metazoa > Chordata > Lepidosauria > Squamata > Lacertidae > Podarcis > Podarcis muralis. The sequence goes on from NC_135657.1 coordinate 120,655,117, forward strand.
TGAATATTGGCAGTTTTATTTTCAATTTCTTTCCTAATGATCCCTAGCAGGGAATTTACTTTTCCCCCTCACCACTGCTGCACACTGGGTCAAGGCCTTCATCAAACCACAGAGCCTAGGGCTTGCCGATCAGAAGGTTGGCGGTTCGAATCCCTGTGACGGGGTGAGCTCCCGTTGCTCGGTCTCTGCTCCTGCCCACCTAGAAGTTCAAAAGCATGTCAAAGTGCAAGTAGATAAATAGGTACTGCTCCGGCGGGAAGGTAAACAGTGTTTCTGTGCGCTCCTCTGGTTCACCAGAAGCGGCTTAGTCATGCTGGTCCACATGACTCAGAAGCTCTATGCTGGCTCCCTTGGCCAATAAAGCGAGATGAGTGCCGCAACCCCAGAGTCGGCCACGACTGGACCTAATGGTCAGGGGTCCCTTTACCTTTTTACTAGTTGTGCCTTAATTTGGATCAGAGCAGTGGCCCTGTTGGAATCAATACTCTGACATGGGTTTTTGAAGTTCCTCATCCAAACAGAAAAAGAAAAGAAAATAGCCCTAAATTAGGAATTTATATATTCTGTTTTTCACTTCAAAAGCTTGTTTAACAAATTTCTGATTATATTTTGCACCAGTTTAACTTATACTCGATCTTTTCCTTTTCACAGCCTTCCCATCTCCATAGATTTCTCCTCCTGCCCCCGGCAGGATAGTCCCTACTGCACAGTGTCCCATTTTGTTAGCTTTTGACGGTATCTGGTTTGCTTCCAACTGGGGCCAATTAAAAACTGATTCTCAAAAAAACATTTCAGACCTTGATAGTGAAATGTTTCAATCAAGCTATACTAAATTTTAACTGGTTAAAAAAACAACTATTGGTGTGTCCTGTTTGAAAGGCCGTGATTTAGGATTTGGCTCAAATTGAATGTTAATGTTTGCATTAGCTTAGGGGGAAATAGTTTGAATCCTGATTATAAACACATTTACAGCCCAATCCTATGTGTGTTTACCCAGAGGTAAGTCCAACTGAATTTACTTACTCCAAAGTAAATATGCATAGGATTGGAGCCTTACTTGTAGTTCCCAATAAGCAGACAGTTATATGGCACTGAGGGACAAATGCAGCTATTATTGTTGCCAAAGCAAATCTTCTCTTTGGTGTGCATGAAAAGGTTATTATGCAAAGGAGCAATGTATTATGATACTTAACAGATAAGAAAATAATGTCTCCATTGATGTATTTGGATGAATGAAAATGTCTGAACTGTACATGTAGACTGAAATGTTTTTGCTGGTAGTGGGTCTTTTCCTTTATTTTTCCTTTTTTTAGAAAGGCACCTCTCCTGGAATTACCTCTAGCTTTACTTAACATCGTATGTTCTTGAGAGGTGATCACATTTCTTAAAAACAGCTTCTTGAAGAAACAGTGAGGAATGTCATAAAAATATTCTACCCTGAAAAGCTATGAAGAATGGCTCCAGGAAATGGAGTAACTTCCAGATCTTTGTTCTGCAGAACCTCTGCCTAGATACTTTTCACACTGGATGCATTCAAAGTAGGATTATAGTTTTTGAAGTTAATTAGATCTGGCTCCCTAGGAATCATTGAAAGAAAGGCAAAAGAACTACATTTGGCTTCTCGTTGTTTAGGTCGAATGCTTTCCTGAATAGAATGTCAATGGAAGCATTTTTAGTTTATCAAGGCAATCAGTCGAAACTTGCCCCAGGTGCATTTTTGTCCTTTTCAGAAAAGTCCTGCAGATCCCAGTGTGAATATAAAAGAATGAGAAGCCATTCCTGGTGCCAGGGCAGAGTGTGCAGCAGCTGGATCAATCTCACCCATCAGCTGAATGGTGGGGAAGAGGGAGCAGGAACAAATCATGCCCGTGCCTCATCCTGAACAGCTGATTGGCATGACTGCAGCTTTTCTGACCAGGACTGTGCATGCATATAGCCCCACCAGCAGCCAGGGCTTGTCCACAATTCCGCTTGTCCCATGCAGAGAAAGCATGGGTCTGAGCGGTTTTCCACTTGTCTTGCCCCTGGGAAAACCTGCTCTTTACTGCTGAATTGGAACAAACATCAATCTGTGGAAAACCCAGTTGACATTTGCTTTGATCCAGCAGTAAAGAGCAGCTTTTCCCAGGGGAAGTGTGGGCAACCCCCTAGTTTGGGAATGGAGATTCTCACCCAGCACCCATTTGTGTAAGTGCTTTTTATCCAGTCAAGGATTAATGAGCAGAAGCCTGTTCTTCAGCGGTATCACAATTGCAGTGACTGTTGTCTTGAGTGCCGGGAAAATGCCATCTCTCTGAATGAGAAATGCATATTTGAAAAAGATAGCTGGGTTCCAGAATGCTGTGCTGTGAATTTGTTGTCCTTTTCTAGAAGGCCTTCTAGCAAATTATTTTAAGTCTCAATGAGTCAAATGTGTACAGTGGTACCTCGGGTTACATACGCTTCAGGTTACATACGCTTCAGGTTACAGACTCTGCTAACCCAGAAATAGTACCTTGGGTTAAGAACTTTGCTTCAGGATGAGAACAGAAATCGCACGGCAGCAGTAGGAGGCCCCATTAGCTAAAGTGGTGCTTCAGGTTAAGAACAGTTTCAGGTTAAGAACAGACCTCCAGAACAAATTAAGTTCTTAACCCGAGGTACCACTGTATAGCTGTGCATGGAGTTTCTGCTTAATAATGGAGTGATTTTGCCCTCAAAGGCTTCCGTTCTGAATGAGAAAACAAGACCTGTCCTGAGCCAATAAATTTATAATATTACAATTAACGCTGACCTGCCAGCACTTAAGTGGACAGGTACCACTGTCATTTTGTAGAGTAAAGGGGAAATGATATGTTCAGCTTCAGCTCACAGACAGAAAATGTAATTAGAATCAATGTATGGATTTAATCAAAACAGACTAAAATTGGGATCTTCATTTGTTTTGTCTTGATTCATGCCCTGCCAGTCTTAGTCACTTTGATTACAAAATTCCTTTTCACTGCAATTTTGAGGAAATTGGGAGAAGACACATAAAATGGATTGGAAAATTTCACTCGTACTTTTAAAGAATATTTTTCTGTAAGGATTCAGTGTTCTGTGACCAAACAGATTTACGGCATTTCAATTTCAACCAGTACTAAATCGGAAACCAAACTAACCTGTCACTAAAAAGTAACATGTTGACTCATGCTGACATACATGCCAAAACTTATAACAGGCCCTTGGAAAGAACTCTAAAATCAAGATGCTTTACATCTGCTTCCTATTGGGTGCTGGAAGATACAATCATGTGGCTCTATTTTTGGTTAACAAAAGGAGTTAGCAGAGTGGAAAGGGATAAGGCTTCTTAAAGCAGCAATGAGCACTTGATAACAAATCCTGCGCAATCACTTCATGCATGGCTACTGGTCGTGGCTCCTGCCCCCAGGGTCAGAGGCTGCATGTCCCTCAGCCCTCCTGCCCATGCATGCGCTTTCCATTGGGAGCTGTGGTTGGCCAGTGGCTGCCCAGATGGGCCTTTGGTCTCGTCCAGCTGCAGGGCAAATTAAAATCTACATTATGCTCTCTTGCATGCAACAATTATATACTGACACTCTTTCTTGTTTAAGGAAAGGACATGTGTTGATTAAACAGCTTTAGTGTTGAAAGGAGAAGAGGCAGCTTTAGTGTTAAAAGGAGTTTCCTGCTTGGCAGGGGGTTGGACTCGATGGCCCTTGTGGTCTCTTCCAACTCTATGATTCTATGATTCTATGAGTGGGGCTTTCAAAACAGTGTCAAATTTCTAGTGGGGCAAGATGCTGGAACTGAAGTCTATCTGAAAACAGCACCCTCTAATCTGGAACCTATTCTCCCACCCCCCTCGAGTTGCTGCTGTCAGGGGCTAGTAATAAGAAAATGCGCGCTTTGCCTGCTCAGGGGAATTTTCACTCCTTCTGGCCTGACATGGAGTGCTGGGCAGAGCCCAAGAGAGCTGGCACGGGCCTGACCTTTTGGCCTGACATCACAACAACCCTCCAGTGACACAGAAGAGCAGCTCATAAAACAAGAGTTATGAAAATGGCCACTATTTTGCCAGGGAGGTGAAGTTCTTCCAACAGATTTTTCTCAGAAAACTTTTTTCCAGAAATGTCTGCCTGCACCCCATGAAATTTGTCAGAAAACATTTTCTGTGAAATTTGCTCAGCTCTGGATGAAGCCACCTTTTTCATCTGACACTCACAGCTTATTTCTCAAATTCAGGATGCACGAATGTGTGTAATGTCATGTGTGTGCGACACCCCCCCCCCCCAATGTTGGGCGCCAATTGGCACCTCTGATTCCTGATACATCTGCCTGATTCCTGACCCCAAGGTTGACTTCCTGGGATCTTGGTGAACCTTTTGTCTGAATTATACCTCTCACAAAGTAGTCCCAATGGCTTGGCATACTTGATTATTCTTCAGGACATGGTTAATACTTTGTCTGACGCTATACAGACCTAATGAATTAGATCGGGGTGGCCTTTTCACCTCACCAAAGAACACAATAATCAGACGTGAATATGATGCAAAGGAGGCTCTGAGATCAAGGCTGAATTATTCAAAGACAAAAGATCTCAACAAAGCTGTCATTCTAAGTTGCTTTCCCTCTACATTTGGTTACCTAAAGTCTGGCTTTCATCAACAGCTGCCACTGTTTCTAAACAACTTTGAAAAGCAAGCTTGGTACATTAAATTCAGGAGTTTTATGCCTTAAGCTTTTAGTTATAACTTGGTGTGCATTTAATCATCAGAATTCCATGCGCCTTACACTATCGTGAGCAGGTTCTCATGTCTAATTTTCTTTGGACCGATAAGAAAACTGTTGATATTTGAGTCAAGACTGTTTTTTTTTTATTCTGGCTGGAGTAAGGGAATAAATGAGGCCATGGCTTCCATTCTTTCTCGTTTCTCTTTTTTTTTGGGGGGGGGGTGAGCTTGGAGAGCTAGAGTTAACTTATCTTTCCATATATTTGGCATACAATGTTCACATTTTTTGTCAGCTGGCTTTTCATACAGTAGCATGGAACTCAACATCACCCCTCAGTCCTCTTGCAAACTTAATGTGATGGATTTGCTGCAATTTCGTCTTTCTGCTGTAAGTCTTTGGCCAAGAGCTCATGTCTAGATGATGATGGTGTTGATGCCTACTATAGAACAACGTTAAGATGTACAGTACAGTAGTGGCTAGAGCCCTGATCCACAACTAGTGTTCAACTTGTATTTGAGAGCAAGTCCACTTGAATAGAAGGGGCTTGTTTCTGTGTAAATATGGGCAAGATAAGCAAAGGTCTGTCGCTACAGCTGCTTCTCTTTCCACATCCCTTTTAGAGGATACCCTTTTGGGGGCCAGCTTTGGCTAGGAGGCTTTCAGCTGCTGACCCCTAGTTAGAGTACTGTACTTGCAGCTGGACCAAGAAATCCCAATAAAGAGCACCTCCTTTAAAATGCAACTCTTTGTCTGTAAAATAGGGGTGAAAATGAGCTGGCCAGGGAATGGAGGTTTTTTAAAAGAAAGGATTTTGCAAGTTTAAAACAAAAAAGCCAGATCAGAATGTTCACAATATGTCAGCCAGAGCAGAAGTAGGAAAAATCCACTCTAGCCATTCCTTCTTGACATGCGTTGGCGTTTGGCTGAAGGAGTTGATCTCGTGCCCCCAGTCAGCCGAAGGAAGAGAGCAGGACTTGCTCCTGGGCGTTTATGTCCAGAGTCTGGAGGCAGAGGACATATCAGGGCTCCAAGAAGATAAGGGTTATTAATGCGCAGACTCTCCAAGTGTCCCTGTGTTCCAGGGACGTCCCGATTTAGAGAAGCCGCCCCAGTTTCTGATTTGATCCCAGAATGTCCCTCTTTTCCTTAGGACGTCCCTATTTTCATTGGAGAATTGTTGGAGGCTATGGATTTATGCAATCCCCGAGCCACCTGAAGGCAATTCTGTATAAGGAAGGGGTTTTTTATGTTTAATGTTTTATTATGTTTTTATATATGTTGGAAGCTGCCCAGTAAGATGTGTGGGGTATAAATAGTAAAATTATCATTATGGAATTGGATGCCCCTATTTTTGTTGGAGAAATGTTGGAGGGTCTGCATGTGCAAACCTGAAGGCTCCCTCTCAGCCGTCACTGAGGTTCCCCTTCTGTGCTGCAGGTGCTAAGGGAATGGGCAAGTATAGCTTCAGAAAAGTGAGACTTCACTGTGCGCATGTCATTAGCCTGGCTAAGCTCTCTCAGCATTAACACTTTAAAATTACTGTCTTGTAAAAGGTAATAACATTATAAATTTGCTATTGTTAGGGAAAGGTGTGGATAAAGAATGGCTAAACTAATGTTATTTGTTTTTTAAAATCACCCTACACCAAACTTTTTACCACTTTCCAGTTCTTTTAAAAACAAGCACCTGAAAAGACCTTTGTTTCTATTATTATCTGTGCAGCTTCAGCTAATTATGAACTCAATGGGTTTAGACAGAGCAACTCTCTTTCATTAATATATACCAATTTAACAGCTCACACCCTGTTAATCTCTCCAACCCTCATCCTGGGGTGAAGAACTACAACTGGCAGTGCTTCATAAAGACTGGCTAGGAAGGGATTTCTAAATGGCTCTAGGAACCCTCTAGTGGCTCGACACTGAAGGCTGGGAAATGAGATTTTTTTTGGTCTTGCTAACTGTGATTCTTAGTAGAAATGGCAGAGTCAGAAAGCATGTTGTTGTTGTTTAGTCGTTTAGTTGTGTCCGACTCTTCGTGACCCCATAGACCAAAGCACGCCAGGCACTTCTGTCTTCCACTGCCTCCCGCTGTTTGGTCAAACTCATGCTGGTAGCTTCGAGAACACTGTCCAACCATCACGTCCTCTGTCGTCACCTTCTCCTTGTGCCCTCCATCCTTCCAACATCCCAACATCAGGGTCTTTTCCAGGGAGTCTTCTCTTCTCATGAGGTGGCCAAAGTATTGGAGCCTCAGCTTCACAATCTGTCCTTCCAGTGAGCACTCAGGGCTGATTTCCTTCAGAATGGATAGGTTTGATCTTCTTGCAGTCCATGGGACTCTCAAGAGTCTCCTCCAGCACCATAATTCAAAAGCATCAATTCTTCGGCGATCAGCCTTCTTTATGGTCCAGCTCTCACATCCATACATCACTACTGGGAAAACCATAGCTTTTACTATACGGACCTTTGTTGGCAAGGTGATGTCTCTACTTTTTAAGATGCTGTCTAGGTTTGTCATTGCTTTTCTCCCAAGAAGCAGGCGTCTTTTAATTTCGTGGCTGCTCTCACCATCTGCAGTGATCATGGAGCCCACGAAAGTAAAATCTCTCACTGCCTCCATTTCTTCCCCTTCTATTTGCCAGGAGGTGATGGGCCCAGTGGCCATGATCTTCGTTTTTTTGATGTTGAGCTTCAGACCATATTTTGCGCTCTCCTCTTTCACCCTCATTAAAAGGTTCTTTAATTCCTCCTCACTTTCTGCCATCAAGGTTGTGTCATCTGCATATCTGAGGTTGTTGATATAACCATAGGCTACGGTAAAAAGAAGGAAGCAAGCGGCAGCACCCGTCTTTTGCCAATGCTCCAGTTTCCTAAGTGCCCCATATTTTAATGCCAGCGGAGTGTAATGATTAAGGGAGTTTCAGACTAGGACTAAGGAAACCTTTGTTCACCTCCCCTCTTCCCTCACTAGGTGACTTCAGGCTGTTCATTATATCTCAGCCTACCTCACAGAGGTGGAGGGGGTCCCAGCAACCCACACTATGCCACTGTCTACTACTGTGTTACATCGAAAGCCAGGCTCATGGTGGCTTGCCTCTTTCCAAATAAACCATGAGCTGTAACCAAGGTTTGTTCTTAGCTTACAGCCAGTGCAGTGGCAGACCTTGGAGCCTCAAATTTCAGTGGCGTCCTGTGCTGACTGTTGCTTTGGGCATTTTTAGTACCCTATCCTGGACTGTTTAATCTGTTGCTGCTTTAGTGTTTAGTTTTCATTGTTAACAGTCTCTTGTTTTTACCTTTTGTTGTATTTATTTTATTATTGTAACCAGCCTTGAAAAGTCTCTTGATGATATAGACCAGGGGTTGTCAACCTGGTCCCCACTGCCCACTAGTGGGCGTTTCAGGATTCTGGGTGGGCGGCAGGGGGTTCTGCGGTACAAGCTCAATCCTCCTTCCATCGAGCACTGGGGGGCAGTAAGGAAATTTTGCCATCAAGAAAGATGCATTAGTGGGCGGTAGGTATAAAAAGGTTGACTACCCCTAATATAGGGCATAAACATACTGAGTAAATGAATGAATCAACCTGGTCCCTACACATTAAGAGGCCAGGGATCCGTGGCTCAGAATGCGCCACTTGAGTGATGTCAGCAGCAAACAAACAGGTGCTGGAAATCCAGTTTGAATGCGACCCCTTAAAGAATTCAGTCTTTGAGAATCCTGATACAAAATGACCTAATCTGTGCTTCTTGCATTAATATGAACATTGGATTTTTGCTATCAGCCTTTCTTTCTTTCTTTCTTTCTTTCTTTCTTTCTTTCTTTCTTTCTTTCTTTCTCTCTCTCTCTCTCTCTTTCTCCAAACACTGAGATGCAGTTGTTGACCATTTAAAAATTACCAAGTTATGCATTTAAATATTATTTAGAGAGTAAATATCCATTTAAATATGCATTTTGAGAAGAATGTTTGTTTTTAAAATACTTAATAGATCAATGTGGAAATGAAACAGAATGTAATTATGGATAAAAATGCATGAAAGGGACGCAGACTAGAAATATGCAGAGTTGTCCATATCTGTTCTAAAGCCAAGTACACAGGATAAATATGTGGGTAAGAGATTTTTGCACACCTGGCATCAGTTCTCAGTGGGGACCACTGAAAGCTGAGCAAGCTATAATCTGCATGCCCCACCCGTCCTCTGCACAGTCCCACCATGGATTCCATTTCTTGGTAATTCTAGAGCGTGATGAAATCCAGGCAACTGGTGCTTTGCTTAGAGAAATGCAATATATTTTCTTTCTTTCTTTCTTTCTTTCTTTCTTTCTTTCTTTCTTTCTTTCTTTCTTTCCTTAGCAGTCTTCAGCTCTTCACTTTATGAAACTTTAATCATAAAACAGGAAGAAAAGACTGCCATTTATGTTTATGTTCATTCTTCATATGTGCAGCTGGAAATGAGCAGCTCAAAAACTACTACCAGTCTCGGAGTTTTGCTAAAAATGAAAAGCAGAACTGAAATGCCAACGTCAGTCAAATTGTTGAGAGGAGCATCACGTTCCTAAGTAAAAGCTACAGACAGAGCAAGCCAGACGCCAAACTGATTTTATTATGCCTCCAGTTTAGCATAAATAGGCAACTGTCAAAATACAGAATCTTGTCATTTGACAAACTGAAATTCCACCAAACTGAATTAAGCAGAACAGAGAGTCGTTTGTAGTTTTGACAGGCCTTCCCTTCCCTTCCACAAATTTAGGCCTGTTTGGCAGAGGGCACAGGTTTCAAATGAATGAAACGTGTTGGAACAGAATGAAGGAAGGATCGGAGGAATCCGTAACATGTGCACTTTATTAATTAAAAGATACTGACAAGCCCAGAGTGTATACAGTTCACAGCTCCAGCTGGAGCAGGGGGCATCTTTCCACAGAATCACTGTCCAGCTCCTGGACCCACAAGGCTAACAAATGTGAGGAGAAATTCTAGAAAAGTTTAGGCTGTTTAGTTCTGAGAAGGAGAATTGCTTGTTACAATTGATGGTTGTAGAACTTTCTTGTATTCTGTCATTTATTTTCACATCTTACTATGAACACTTTCACATTAAGCTCTGAAGTTTGTGTGTTTATGGAAATTTTTAATGTTTGATGTTTTATTGTGTTTTTAATATTCTATTGGGAGCCCCCCAGAGTGGCTGGGGAAACCCAGCCAGATGGGCCGGGTAACAACAACAACAACAACAACAACAACAACAACAACAACAACAACAACAACAACAACAACCACCAAATTTGTTAACTGTCCTGGGCATTTTGTTGAAGGGCAGGACACTAAATATCTAAGAAACAAGCAGATTAAATACTCCGCATGCACATCCTTGGAAATAACCCTTATTGAATATAGTGGGACTTTGTAAATAAACATGCATAAGAACGGGCTGCAAAAACAGGAATTGCCTTGCTGGTTCAGGCTGGCCTTGCCTTTTGCTTTCAGAAGACAAATACTTTTGGGAAACTGACAAGCAGAGCTAGCTTTCATGCTCTGTCTCCTGCTGCTTAACAGGGCTGGCCCACCCATGAGGTGGACTGAGGCAGCCGCCTCGGGTGGCAGAATGCCTGCTTGCCCCCGCTGCTGCCACCAGAGAAGTGAGGAGAAGTGGCAGCAGCAGTGTCTGCCAACATCCTGTGAGAGTGACGCAAGATCCTGAATGAAGCTGATGCGGTGCTTACCAGGGGTAAGTGAGACTTTGGAGGTGGGGGGAGCTTGGTGGGGCAGTACCTTCCCGTTTTGCTTCAGACGGTGAAACAGGACGGGTTGCCCCTGGGTGTCATTCAGAGGCAAGCTACCTCTGGATCGGAGGCAGAATAGCCACTAAAAGGCAGCTCTCCTCCAAGAAAGCATCCAGCACCCAGTTCCATTTTAAGGGTAGAATGTGTCTGTGAAACATTCATGTTCAAGTGACATTTTTCTTAAGATTAAAGAGAGTTAAAGAAATGCCATATAACCACTGACTGGTTGATATTTAGAAAGATTTATAGAACTTTCTCACAAAACTCTCTAAACAGATTACATAATAAAATTATGAACATAAGATGATGATAATTAGTCCATGTACTTCTTATGACATTCTAGTTCATCCCATAAAGTTGCTGATCACAGAAGCAGCCACCATCACCACTAATCATATTAATATTAGTTTTCATGAAATATTAGTTTTCATAGTAGTCATTGTGGAAAAACCTAGCTTTGTGACTTGCTGCTACATGCTGTTCTGGAGGTTCTCTCAACACCCCCTGAGCCAATTTGAGGAAAGCCCCATTGCAGAAGTGGAAGTCCTCACATGGGCTTCTGCTGATGGGACTCATTGACTGAATCTCACCTGCAGTCCAGAAAAACTCTTCCTGGAGGCTCAAAGTCAACTGAGAACATAATCAAGTGGGCTGATTGACATTGCCGCAGTTTACCATTTGACAATTGTTACTGTCAGATGACAGAGTGGCTGTGTGAGATTCATTATCATAGACACATTATTAAATATCTTTTATGAGAATTTATTGCCATAGTGAAGCAGCATTAATCAGTCTTAAGGGCACTGCTAGAAACTAAGAAGAAAGACTCAAAGCCTGTACCATGAGTAAATTGTTTTGAATGCAAAAATGATTTCAGAAGAGAAAAGGATAAAGAACTGTTTTACCCCAGTTTTTAAAAGCTGGAAACTGAACTGATTAGGGGCATGCTTTTAAAAAGAAATTTGAGTAAAAAGTTTACATTTGAGACGTTTCCTAAGCAGCAGCTTTATTGATAATAAGTATAGTCTGAGTCTATAAAAAACCTGAGACAGCTAAAAATAATGATGAAAGCATCTGGGGAAACATCTCTGTTTTGGAAAGGAAACAAAAACTTTAAGCATAAATGCTGAGAAACAAAATTACATTTAATCCCGTAAAAGTGTCCATGAAATCTGAAGAATTTTTAGAAATGTATTGATTCCTTATGGTCATCTGATTCATGTGATCTCCTACACATCAATTACTCATCGGGGTTGCTGCATCAAACATCCCAGATAAAAAGTTCTAACTGCAATAACCTCAGTATAAATATATGTTTGTACAGTTCATAAAAGTTTCAGTGTAACATCCAAATTACTTGCATCCTCAAATTGCTGACCCCTGCTAAAAAATCCTCCATCTTTCCTCTTTTAATCTTTTTTTATGTTTTCCATGTGGATCTTTTGGACCTTTATTGGGTTTTTTTTAAAAAAAAAGAAAAGAAAAAGATCTCCATTAGAACAAGTAATGCTGTGTCTATCTATCTATCATCTATCTATCTATCTATCTATCTATCTATCTATCTATCTATCTATCTATATCTATCATCTATCTATCTATCTATCATCTATCTATCTATCTATCTATCTATCTATCATCTACCTATCTATCTATCTATCTATCTATCTATCTATCTATCTATCATCTATCATCTATCTATCATCTATCTATCTATTTGTCTATCTATCCATGCATGTATGAAGCATTTTTTTCTCTAGCAACTGAGGGGTAGGGAATCTGAGAGCACTACAGAGGTGTGAGGGAATGAGTGCACCCTCAGATGGCCCTGCTATTCCTCTTACTCATCCAGCAAAACATGAATCCTGGCAGCTACATTCTTTAAACAAGGATATTTTAAGAATCAAACGATTGTAAAGTAGGACAGGACCCCAAGGGTCATCTAGTCCAACCCCCTGCAGTAGGAAATTGGGAGTAGGAAAGAAGCATCATAAATTTTGAAGCAACCAAGTTCAAACTGCTGGTGAATCCCATGGCATGAATAGCCAGCTGCTCAACTAAGAACAATCACAATGGGTTCCTGGAATCACAGCACTGTAGAGTTGGAAGGGACCATGAGGGCCACCTACTCCAACCTCAACTAAAGCATCCATGGCAGCTGGCCATCCAACCTCTGCTCAAAAACCTCCAAGGAAGGAGAGCCCACCACCTCCTGAGAAGACCATTCACTGTTGAACAGCTCTTACAGTCAGACAATTCTTCCTGATGTTGAGCTGGAATCTCCTTTCTTGTAACCTGAAGCCCTTCGTTCAAGTCCTGCCCTCTGGAGCAGGAGAAAACATATAAGTTGATGTTCATCGGCATAAAGCATTGTGTCATTCCTTTATTTTTGGAGGAAAACACAACATGTCAGAGAACCGGGAAATGTCCCTTAAAAGGTCGTGAACTTATCTAACCCAGACTTTGCGTGATGCAGAGGGTCCTGGAGCATATCTCTCTAAATGTTTTTCTCCCACTATCCACATCTATAAGCAGTTTTGTAATGCTGATTGTGAGGAGTACAGTTAAGCCTGTCCTGGATAAGATAACTTTGTTGATTACAGAAATGTTTTCGTTCTACCCACATTCATAATATGTCCCTCAGCATAGCCCTATTAACCTAAAAATACTATATATAGGGACAAAAGTCCTAGAGCTAGTGACAGATGAATAAGTCTATATATTGCTAAGTCTGATGTTCCCATCTCCTAATTTGACCTTGAAATAGCGTGGGCTGGTTTCAGCTTGTTAAAGAAAAAGGAAAAAGTTTTTCGCTGCTCCTGTTAATCTAATCATACAATCTTCCACCAAAAGGGTTACATTCTTAGCTATTCCAGTTTAGTTTAGCTCATCTGGCCTGATAATTTGTCTCTATCAGGGGTTTGGATCACTTCAATTCAGTGCCATTCTCTAGGATGTTTTCTCATCCTATTAGTTCTTAAGGATTAATTCCTGAACCATTAGTTATTAAGGTCTAGTCCTTTCCTTGTCATTCTCTCACTTTATTCTTCAAGTGTATCACAGACTCATAATCTAATCTATTTTTTTAAATAAATGAAAAAACTGAGATGACACCCTCCCAGTTACATTCTCATATAAACCAGCTTTGCAAACTGCCAGTTAGTAAGTGCATCTCCTCTCCTTATATTCTGGGTAAGAATGTTTGTGAGCTGGAAAAACTGGAACCACTGTGGTATGTCTCCCTCTGCTAACCAATTAATTTCCCGCAACTGCACTTATTCATCTGGGCATAGGTCTGCCTGCCAAAATTGTTCTTTGGCAGTTCTCAAATGTAGAAAGATGACCATTCTTTCCAAATATTTCATTCCTCTTGAAAGACTACAGAATTCCCTACTCTTCATAATCTGAAATGAACAATGGCTAACCAGGTAGCAGCCCATGAGTCTGCCATAATAATCTGCATTTTAATTATTGCTGTTGTTGCCATTACAACAACAAAATTTTAAGCCAGGGATGATATACGTGTCTTAAGGACATTACAGCAAGAGAGGAATAGAAGTTGGGTGAAAGGGCATTCCAGTGGTAGGGAGCTGTAAAAAAAATAAGAGGGATGCAAGAATGCAGAATGAAGTTTTGTATGTGATAGAGTATTGGTAGCAGTAGAACGAAGGTTCTGAGGATGAGCATAAATACAGAGAAGCAAAACTAGGGAGACATTTAAGTCAATAACAACAACAACAACAACACACGATCCTGTTTTGATCCTGGGTTGGGTCAGCAAATTGCCTTGCATTACCAAGTCTTGGTAAACTGGGAAGAACATATCTGTCTCAGTGATGTCCATCTGGTTTCCCAATGTAGCAACATGGTCTTGCTGGTGGTATATTGCTGTGGTGCTCATCTCCCAGAGTTCCTACCTGGCTGAGCCACAGTTTTGAGCATCTGTGCCTGATGTTGAGTATTCAAAACCGATTAAGGATTCTGTGAATGTACAGACCACCGACTAATGGTCTTCCTGCCTGAACTGACAAGGTAGTGTTGCTGCCAGCCCTGTGGTTCTGGAGACCTGGACATCTATGCTGAAGCTGCTTTGTATGGGATTTTATGGCTATCGTGACAACCCTGTGGCACTTCCTCTCCATGTATTATTGGCCCAACACATGCTGAGGACTTGGTGTTCTGTTCTCAAAAGAAATGTTGGCAACATTCATTGGGCTCTGGCCTAGAAGTAAGCTTTGGGAGTTGACTATTGCTCACCTCCAAAAAAGATGTGAGCAGTGGTGTTATGATGGCAGGACTTAGAGGGCAGAAATTCACTACCCCAGTCAACAGAATCAGCAGAGCAGCCACTCCAAATATGAGAAGTAATATACATTGCTATATATTACATCTTAAGGCGAGGGGTATTCAGTTGATTCAGAAATTTCCTAACTCGAGGTAGGCTTCTGATGTACTCACATTCTTCTCCATCTTGATCCAAACAGAGGAAAAATTCCAGGCTGAAGCATTCTGCCCCACTTGGCAACTCCTACCCCAAGGAAAATGTGTTGGGGGCAAAGCTGGCCTCTGCAGTGGGCGCTGTGCTGTTGTACTGAGGGGAAACATGCTTGGTTGTTCTTTATAGCTTTGGATAGGCTTGAAATATGAAGCAAATCATTCCTGCTTTTTCAATGTAACTTGCTTCATTTTAAAGTCCGACTGAGGTGAGCGAAGGCAAGCTCACCAGCCAGGCAAGGGGACAGGGATCTGACATTTTGTAGTGAATCTGACCAAGCACAAATAAAAGCTTACAAACCTGTTTGTGACAATGGTGGCAAGGAAGAGGCAATTATGCAGAGGCAAAAACAACTTACACGTTCCTGTGACTTTATTGGATTTCTTCAGCATATAGGATTTGATAGCACTTTTCAGTTGATTCAACAACACTTACATGTCACCTCAGATTCTAGGAACCACGAGTTTCAGTCCAGGGTTGCTCAGAAAAACTGCCCACTTGGTGCATGTTCCTGGATGCACATTAGTAGAAGCATCCAGAACCTTCAAGCCAAACTACAGGCTGCACGGTGTAGATTGGCCTCTTCCATCTCATTGCTTGGAATCAGATGGTTGGAAACTGTTTTCTCAAGTCACAGGTTGCTACCAGTAATATTCCTGGAAGTTCAAAAAGTTCCTGAGTTGCTCATTAAAGCCAAGAGTTCTGCAATGTTCTCCAGGGTATTGCCAGCCAAAGTTGGAAACATTAACAACTATATAGGATGCCTGAACAGAGCTGCCACCGAGCCTACAGAGCATTAATGTTCTGCTTAAACCTTTATTTGAGGTTCTGCTTAGATCATCTGCTGGCTTTCTGTAATTGGATGAATTGTATCATAGGAGCAATTGTAAGCCATAAAAGCACATAGCTACGAAATCTCTCAAGTCTCTTGCCATTCTCTTTGAACATAACATGAACGCTACTGAGAACCGCAAAGGTTAATCCATTACAACAAGGCAATTAGATTTAGTGACTGTTTGGAAGATAAAAGCAGTGAGTCATAATCAATCCAGAGAAACCCAGACATGATAAATGTCTACAATTTCCTCTTACTTCATCGAGTTGAGTATGACAAAGCATGTTGGGGTAGAATGATTATAGTTTTGTGTCAGAAATGTAGGAGAATTTTTACTTTTATTAAACAAGTTACTTGTGAAAAAGTAATCTGCCTCCAGATGGTTTCTGAAATTCACTCTCAAAATTTGACAGACACTATGTGGTAAGACACTTGGTTTTACCAAGGGGTTGTGATGCAAACACATTTTATCTATAGTCCAAGCTGTATGAAATGTTGTTCTGGAATTAAATTCTTGAACTATCAGGCATGTGAAAATGCTTCTCCGTGGCTCTGCACTATGGTGCTAGAGACCATACTTTAAAGTTGCCTGATGACTGAAACTCGTGGTTCCTAGAATCTGAGGTGACATGTAAGTGTTGTTGAATCAACTGAAAAGTGCTATCAAATCCTATATGCTGAAGAAATCCAATAAAGTCACAGGAACGTGTAAGTTGTTTTTGCCTCTGCATAATTGCCTCTTCCTTGCCACCATTGTCACAAACAGGTTTGTAAGCTTTTATTTGTGCTTGGTCAGATTCACTACAAAATGTCAGATCCCTGTCCCCTTGCCTAAATTCTTGAACTATCAGGCATGTGAAAATGCTTCTCCGTGGCTCTGCACTATGGTGCTAGAGACCATACTTTAAAGTTACAATCCTAGACATTTGTACGTGGGAGTCAGTCCCATTGAACTCAATGGGGCTTATTTCTAAGTAGGCATGCATAGAAAGTATGAGCTCCTTGTGGAGTCTCCTTGTAGATAAGTCTGCTGGAGCCCCCAACGTGCAGACATGAAATGGTGGCACATCTGCAGGCCAAAGAGCAGTTGCCACAACAAAAATGAGACAAAGCAGTAGCCACAGGAGATTCCAGAGGTCTTGCAAGAGGCCTGGAGCATATGAAATTTCTTGTGCTGTATTTGAACTGGGCAGAGAAGCAGCCAGGGAAGATTACCTCAAATCCTATCACAGGACCAGTGCTAGGCTTAGAGAAGAGGAGAAGGATTTTGATGTACTATCATCCATTTACAAATATATTAGGGGCTATAGGTGGGAAGTGCCTTGAGATGAAGAAGGTGAAAGCAAATTATGACAAAGGTACAAAAGCACTGTTTGCTGATGTCATAAATGGCATATAATCTCATGCCAGTGCCCATATCTGTGGCAATATGAGCTGCTCATTTCAGGTCGCAAATTCATTTGCTTCACTTATATCCCTCAATTTATTTATGTTTCTCATATAGAAAGATATGGTGGCCCATCCCGTTTTGTCACCTGAGGTAAAACAGGAATGTGCTGCCCTCTGCCCCCTGCTTCCCCTGTGCGCAGCTGCTGGAACATCCCCATCTCACCTGGCCAAGCACAAACTTTTGGCGAAATGCCTTGCTTGGTGCCCTGCCTGCCACCATCAGAAGTGCAGCTGGCAATGTCATGGGACAGGAGCTGCCCAGCAGTGGCACGGAGGTTGTAGAAACCCCTCCCCTTGGAACGTCATCCAGCCTCTGCTATGGGCTGTTCATTGAGCCCTGCTTGGCTTTATTGGGGCTTTGGACTTGACTGATTTACTCTCCTGGCTCTCTATTTGATTTGTATAGGGAATAGATTGTTGGCCTGCTTATTTTTCTGCTGCTTTGGGTTGTTTTTATTCTACTTTACTGTCATGGCATTGTATTTCTTACTTATATTTTAACTTTTGTGTTATACTTTGAAGGCCCACAGACAGAGAAGAGGCCTAGAAATATTAATATAAATAAATATAATGTACATATGGTGTGATTCAACTTTCAACCATCTGGATGAGTTCAGTTGTTCATCTTAACCAGCCAGCGGATGACAGCTGAAACCACTAGATAGATAGATAGATAGATAGATAGATAGATAGATAGATAGATAGATAGATAGATGATAGATGATAGATAGATAGATAGATAGATAGATAGATAGATAGACAGATAGATAGAGGCAGGATTGCTGTATGGTGGAGAGACTGAAGTTAGAGGAGATGGCAGAGTGGAAATGAATGGTCTGAAAATTAAAGAGGAAGTCGGGGGCAGACAGGTGTGTAACGAATCTGAAAGGATGGATTTGGAGGCATAACTCATGTTTATTTGGTGGTATAAATTAATGCTAGAGAAATTTAGAGGTTATTTGAGGAAAACAGTTTTGCTTCCTTGCTGTGAAATCCTTGTACTGCTGGAGCAGAAAATGGTGAGTTAAAAGGAGTATCTTTGTTTATTGGGAATAAAATCTCACTTTTGGCTTGTTCTCAGGTGAGTTTCTTGTCTCTAAGGGTCACTGGTTTGCCTTCTGTGAAATAGGTGCAGTAGTAAATTTTCAATACACCCATTTAGTGACAATGCTCAATGCACTTTCTCAAAATTCCCTGGGCTGGAAACAGAATGTCCTAGTGTAGTTGGAAATAAAACAGTTGACTAAGCCCATAGTACAAGAAAGGGGGCTGATATGTTCAAAAGATATTCAGGCTGCCACCTGCTGTTGACATGGGGAAAGGGAGAAGAGAGGCTCCCCACTATTGCGGAAAATAATTGAAGAGACCGAGTGGAAACTGGAAAGAGAAACGGAGATGGGAGGGGAAGAAAAAAAAAGACTGAAGGGGGATTTGTAGGGTTCTGATAATCTACAGATTAAGTTAATGACATAAAGGCAAACTTACTGTAATAAAACATTATAATCATTAGTTTCTTGTGGACAGCACAGTCTTTTAAAAGTACAAAATGGGGGGGGGGGACCTATAATAAAAGAAAAACAAACAATGGGCAATTGTCTTGGTGACATCTAAAAGAAACAATTGACAGGCTAGCATATTCTAAAAGCAAATTGATATTAAATGGATAAAGTGCCTGTTACACTGAAGTTAAGACTATAGTTCTAGAAGGACTGCATACCTTCCTACATCTTTTATGGTCACGACAACACAACTGGCAAGCTCATCTGCATGAAAACTTTTGCCACAATAAAACTCTCTGTGTTTACTTACTAATTTTTTAATGGAATCTGATAACATCAGAGGAAGACAGGCACACATATGAAGTTTTGCAAGAATATATATGAATAAGCTCCTGTGAATAAATAGGTAATTTCAATGTATTTTCTGTAATCCCACTACATTAACCACCTAATTTCAAATTATGCATGTTACAAGTTTCTGAGGAAAGGATTAAAAATAGAAACAGCAACATTATTAGTTCCTCTATGTTTCATTTGATACACATTTCACTGGAGCCAATTCCCTTCATTCCACAATTGTTAAATGTTTCCATACTTTCAAAAATATCTGAGGTATGCTAAGAGCAGTCTTTGTGTAATGCATGCAAACTCACTTTCTCCTTTAAAAGCTATTGGAAGTTCTCATTTGGAAAAAGAATACTATGCTGTTATAGATTGTTTCTCAAATAGAAAGCAGCAGAGGAGGCAGGTGAGAAAATGTGCTGGGCTGCATATTGGGGGCGGGGGGGGGGGGACCGTTGCACAAAGTGTGCTTTTCTAGGGTTCACCGCCAAAGGCAAACTTTCACTTCTGAAGGACAGAGTAGCTCTTGTGCTCCTTCCTTCCTGGCACTTCAGTTTTCACATTGTGCTTGTATTGGACCTGCCCCTTGTTGCCATGACTTGCTGGGGGCAATGACTATAATCTTCTCTTGACATTTTGATGTTTTTTAGCACCTCAAATATATTTTGAGCTGTGGAATTCATGCTTGGCCACATGTTTGGGTTGACAACGTGTTAACCATTGCTAAGGTAGTACTTCTCTATGCAGTTAGCTTTCATAACAAACAAAATTCTGCAGTAATTGGATGCCCCACTTGAACAAAACTGTTTACAAGGAATAAGTCATTCCTGGCACCAAGAAAGTGCAAGACCCACTTCAGCTCTTCATTTCTCATAAAAGTGGCCCCAAACATGTGTCTTCTATTCTCATAAAACTATGACTTGTGCTTTCAGCCGTGGTTGCTTCATATCTGCATCCTGTCATTATCATGCTTACCAAAATACATAGTTGTGTTTGGCTGCAATACACATCTGCAGCCTGGAAGTCTAAAACTTTCACATAACTTTAAGATGCTTTGGCCTCAAACAAGCTGGGATCTGGATGAACACACAATGCCAAAACTCATTTTGATGACCTCACTACATGAATTTGAGGTCTTTGGAAGGGGAGGGGGAATAGCTCAGGAGAAGAGCATCTGCTCTGCATGCAGAACGTCCCAGGCTCAATCCCTGACATCTCTGGGGAAAGGAGGGAAAGACTTCTGTCAAAAACCCTGGAGATTCATGGCCAGCCAGTGTAGACCAGACAGAGTGAGGAAGACCAATGCTCTCCCTGGGCGAGGAAGCTTCCTATGTTTCTATTGTGTGATTAATTATCCATATTTCATTTGTTAAGGAAATTTCTGCTGCTGCAGGTACTAAGGAGAAAGGGGATCAGTTACAAATAATGGTGTAAGGAAAAACCCCTGAAGAAAGAAATGTCCACTATGTGAAGATGACAGACTGAAATATTATTGACTCTGCCACACATAAAGGTCTGGCCACAGTGTTATGCCCAGGGCAGCCATTCTTTGTAGAGTCGGAGACAGTAAGCACAGCTAAGGGTGAAGACTATGGGTCTTATTGGTTGCACAGCAAGTATTAGACAATGAACCTACCCAGAGCCTAATCAAGTGAAGCAAGGCAGACTACTGAGCACACATTGCATACTCTGCCCCAGACTACTTCATCTGTCAGGGAACCCTTAGATGAACTCCTTCTACCTAGAGCTAGATGACATCTAGCACCAGCCTGGGTTCTCCTGGTCTATGCTGGGTTCTCCGTGACAGTGCTTCCAACTCTCATATGCACAAGCTGCATCCTGCTGAGCAAGCTAACTAGTACATTACTCATGCCTGCATGGATCACATGTCAGGGTCCCTAAGACTTTCTTATCTTTGGGAGTACTCCTTGCTAAAAGGAAGGGCCACTTGTATGGAGGGAATCATGACAGTTCCAAGGTCTTTTACTGGCTCTTTGTCAACGGAGATTGCAGCGTAGTTTTTGATGATAGCCAAACATATGTTTTACTGTCAACTTTCACTTCAAAGAAGAACTTGAAATGAAAGGATTAACCTCTTATTCCTTTGAAAGTTGCTCTTATTACTTTGAAAGAGCCAGTGTGGTGTAGTGGTTAAGAGCGGTAGATTTGTAATCTGGGGAACCGGGTTCACATCTCCGCTCCTCCACATGCAGCTGCTGGGTGACCTTGGGCTAGTTACACTTCTATGAAGTCTCTCAGCCCCACTCACCTCACAGAGTGTTTGTTATGGGGGAGGAAGGGAAAGGAGAATGTTAGCCGCTTTGAGACTCCTTCAGGTAGTGATAAAGTAGGATATAAAATCCAAAGTCTTCTTCTTGTGAGTTGAAGCAACTAGAAGTCGAGGACATCATATTGCCCAAACTATGCTGCAATCCTATTATGGACAGTAAGACTGCAAACACCTTCATTTCATAATTAATTTTGGAACAATAAAGGGAGACAGGAGATTGAAGATTTTAAGCTGGAGTCGGTGAAGATATTAAGGTGGAGACTGAACAGTTAATAAGACCAAGAACATTCAGTATGGCAAATACATTGCTGGACATTCCATTGACTGTTGGCATCTTACAGCAATTATTGGATGAGCAATTAAAAGAGATTAGAGCTGAAATTGATGAAATGATGATTGAAAACAGACCAAAGAGAAGGATGAAATGGAAAATGGAATTAAAGAGGCTTTGAAGAACAATATCAATAAAGGATTGCCAGAACAGGAGAGTAAAATGGTAGAGCTGAATGAAACAGACGGTGAAATGGAAAAATCCTTCACATAGGTGTTTGAAGGAACAAAACAGCCAAATGGTGGAGCTGTGATGCTGGAGAAGAGGTTTAAGGTCATGGATATAGAGATGGAGATACATCCTGACCTGGCACTGATAAAGAAAGAACTCTGTTTACAACCTGGTGTGAACCTACAGGAAAAAGCTATCAAATCTCTGGTGCTTTTCTTGGAAAAAGAATGGCAGAAGGGATAATTTTAAAAAAGAAAAAAAGATGGAAAACTATGGTAAATACAACAGAAAATGGAAACGGAAGATACAGAATTGGGTGCAACTTAAGGAATATATAGCAAGAAAAGAACTATGGAATACTATTTCAATATATGATCATAGCATAGGGACTATTATATGGACAAAGGTGAGAAGACTTATTATTGTTTAATATGGAGGCATGGTTGTTGAAATTATTGGAGGCAAAATAGATATGTTTGATTGGAGAAAAACCATTGCTGACTAAATAATAATAATAATAATAATAATAATAATAATAATAATAATAGAAGAAGAAGAAGAACCCGTTCTGGACTTTCTGTTCGAAAAGGAAAATGAATGAATTTCAGACATTTGGGTTTGAAGATTGGAAAAATGCTACTTTATGGAAAGCGGAATAGGATGTCATCCAGGAGTGAATGTTTTAAATAATTTCTTTTATGTAACATACAGACAAAAAAAATTGGAAGTCCTTTTTATTTCTCTTTTTCTTTTTTCTCCTTCCCTTTCCTTCCCTTCGCTTTTTTATTTTCTTTCCTCTCTCTCTCCCCTCCCCCTTCCCCCCTTCTGTTTTCCTTTGGTGTCCTCTGCTCTGAGCCCAAGGATTACACACACAAGAAGTTGGTGGATGGTTGATGGAAGGACCCTGATAATTTGGAACCTGGTAACAAGGATTTTATTTACTGTCAAGGCAGCAGATCAGTCCTGAAGAGCAAATGTAGTTTATTGGGCAGCTTCTCTAAATTACTCTGGGCACATACAGGTATCTGTTTAAGAGCAATGTGTGCAGTTCATGAACATTTATTCCATAATGAATTTGTCAGGGTGCCAACCAATGGTGTCAGTCCATTCGCACAATAGATTTCCCCTTGCTCTCCACCCCCATGCAGACCTCTATGCACCCCCAAAATCTGCTATGAAGGATTGGGGACCCCGCTGGAAATTTATCGATTTCTCAGATATCATTGCTACAAGTACAAATAAAACCAGGCATAAGTTAGGTCCTCTTTGTCACCACCTGCTCTTACATACCTATACGTGTGCTACCTGTAGTTAGATATATGATGTTCTAAATACTAAATGTGTACCACCAAACCCAAAATGTAGTCATGAATAAAAATGACCCTGGCCACTTTTGCAGCTCCCATGAGATCTTCCCTGAGGGAATAAAGCCCGTGATATAAAAACAGGGTCATCAAACCAGTGGCTTCATTCCATGTCAGACAGTTTCCCACATTATAATAACTTTACAGTGAATACATAGTGAACAAATAACCAGAAAAGATTTAGGAAAAAAATATATAATTTAAAAATAAAGAGCCATATTTTCTTTACACCCACAAAAGGCCAGTATAAATATTGGCACATCCAATTTTGTGGCATGTCTCTTGCTAATCTTCCGGTGAGGAGGTTTATCTGTTGGGTCTCCAGACAGCGCAATGAGCAAATTTAGTAAGGCATAAGGAAGTGGGTATTATTATTTGTTAACAGGCATGCTAGTCTTCAGAGTTAGAGGAACTCACTATGTTTACCGCAGTCATGTCCATTTCTCCACAGAAATGTCTTCCTTCAAACTTCATGTGGTAATATGCTCTTTCTACAACCACAAAGATATATTTTTCAGTATTGTCTAGGCCTGCACCATGTACTGTGAGACTGACTGCCAATATCCAGTTTTGAAATGTCTGTGAATCAGATTACTGTGGTGTAGCATTGTTGACAATTCAAGGCAACATCACTACGTGAAAAACAAATGTATCTTATAAGGGGATGAGTCACCCACCCAACTTTTCTACAAGAAAAAGGCATATTTGTACATATTAGAGAAATGGATCTCTGTTCAATCAACTTCTTCTTGACGTGCGGATTTATGTTGTTTATAATTGGATATTTATTATTATTATTATTATTATTATTATTATTATTATTATTATTAAATGGCATCTTATATTTGGGATAATGTTATAAATAGGGATGGGCAAATCTGTCAATTGGTTTCTCTCAGTTTCTCGTTTTTCCTGTCTTCAGTTCTTCACATTTCTACAACCGTTTGCAATTTTTAAAAAACCATCAGCATTTTTATGCAGATTTCTTTTAACATGCACATTTTAAATTTTCCTTAAGATACACATTTGCAAAACACTTCCCCACAATATGAGGCATTTTCACTAATGTATACAGTTCTATATGCATTTTTGCATACATTACTGGGCTGGAGAAGCACAATGCAAAATTCAGAAATTTTGAAAGATGGCTGTGCTTTGGTTGTGTATGTTTCAGAAAGTGCAGGTTATCTAAATTCACTTTTAAATGTGAACTGAATTGAATCTTCCCCCATTCCTAGCTGAAACCTACCAGGGAAAATTCCTCTCAACATCTAATATCTTATGAATATCTTTTTAGCATATGGGATGGGACTATTCTTCATATTGTAACAGCTTGTTAAACAGTTTTTTATATAGGGATTTAAATCTTCCATCTTCTTTACTAACCCTTTTTTCCAAAATGAAAATGGAATCAGTGCAATCTTCAATCCA
Organism: Podarcis muralis; assembly: GCF_964188315.1. NCBI lineage: Eukaryota > Metazoa > Chordata > Lepidosauria > Squamata > Lacertidae > Podarcis > Podarcis muralis. The sequence continues at coordinate 120,679,805 of NC_135657.1, forward strand.
TCACGAGCTTGCTCACTCTTACTCCTCCTCATGAAGTGGCTAAAATGGAGATTTTGGTTCCACCAAGAGTAGAGTGGCAGGTCTATTTATCGCAACAAGTCTGTTGCAGTGACATCATTGTTCACACAGTACTGCAATATAATTGAGTAGGTCAGTGGTTATTCCAAGTTTCACCCATTCTTGAAATCCATCCTTAACCTTCCAGAATGGGTCTTTTACAGTTATATGATTCACGTATTAGGTAAAATAAACACAAAAATAATGTCAAATTAAAGCAAAACAAAATAGTGTGGAGTTAAATTCAGACTGACACTGAGCAAACAGTTCTGGCTGGTATCGTTATACCCTTTTTGAAGTCAGCACGAATAGTGAAGTATGGCTCCAATTAGTTTGAGATTGGGGGATCTTAACAGGACTGGCTCACGGAAGCCTGTACCTCACAAAAGCTGAATACCAAACGTCTTCAGAATAGTGTAACCCACAGATGTACTGGGAACACTACAACATGGATTCTGAAGCAATGAAAAAATGTTTAAGAAACAAAAGTGTAAAAATTGTATTGCTATGACGGATTGGAAATGTTCAACAACCTTTTTTTTACTATTGATATACTTTTTAAAATGTATACATGAAACTTTCAGTTGCCCCAAAGAGTGAATAATCCCCCCCCCAATGAAACAGTTCAGTAAGACTTCATGTAAGTTTATCAGCACCCCACCTCCCACAGCAGTTTTATAACATTAAATGTCCAGGGGAGAAAATGCAGGCTGAAAACATTGAATATTCACTCTAAATTTAATAGCTTTCAGCTAATGTGAAAGTAGGAAGATGTAGCCAAACCAGGTTTGAGCTTGCCAACATCAGGGACTGAGCTGGATGCTCAGAGCCAAAGAACAATCTGAGTAATTGAAGCTGTCTCCATCCAAAATGAAAAGAAATTCTAGAACTAAAGAGCCCTCCTTTAATAAAAGAGCTTACTAACTCATTCATGCACCCAAAAGCATGAAAATTGTAAGTTAAGACACCCACCTTAACTTTTGTGCCATGTAAATAGTAAATGTTCAAGAGCTTCACCTAAAACGTAGCTTCCATGCTCCCTCCCTTTGACTTTCAGTCAACCTTTTTTCTCTTCAGGTGGGGGAACCACTGAAGCTCAGGACGCTATGCGCCATGGCCACTGTCAGAGAAAATGGCATACGTGATGGGCTTTATATGGTGGGAATAAGGTTGATAGAATTACTTCGGCTAGAGAAGAGCTGTTTCCCCTGGGCTCACCACAGGCCACTAGAGGTAGCAGCTGTGGCATCAGGAACACCAGAGAGCTATGGAGATGCTTTAATATCACATATTCCAGTAGGATAGAAGATCTAGTTCTATCTGGCTAAGGTGGAGATGCAGTTAGCTGCTCTTGCTCTTGCCTCTCAAGACGAAGAGCTCCAAGTATATCTGCTCTCATTGGGGAAGCCTGGAGAAGGAGGAGGAAGGGGAACAGGACATGGGTCAGCAACCTGAAAATTATCAGTCTAACCTGAAGGAAGAGCAACATGTCAGGAGAAGAAAGACAGTCTAGGAAATGTGGAGGTTCCTCTCTCCACCACCACCCTTCCTCATGCAGATACAGCAGCTGCAATGTGAGTTGTGTTGCACTCTGACACTTCGGATGGCGGCTAATGGATTGAAGCTGAATCCTGACAAGACAGAAGTACTGTTTTTGGGGGACAGGGGGCGGGCTGGTGTGGAGGACTCCCTGGTCCTGAATAGGGTAACTGTGCCCCTGAAGGACCAGGTGCGTAGCCTGGGAGTCATTTTGGACTCACAGCTGTCCATGGAGGCGCAGGTCAATTCTGTATCCAGGGCAGCTGTCTACCAACTCCTCCTGGTACGCAGGCTGAGACCCTACCTGCCCGCAGACTGTCTCGCCAGAGTGGTGCATGCTCTAGTTATCTCCCGCTTGGACTACTGCAATGCGCTCTACGTGGGGCTACCTTTGAAGGTGACTCGGAAACTACAGCTAATCCAGAATGCGGCAGCTAGACTGGTGACTGGGGGCAGCCGCCGAGACCACATAACACCGGTCTTGAAAGACCTACATTGGCTCCCAGTACGTTTCCGAGCACAATTCAAAGTGCTGGTGTTGACCTTTAAAGCCCTAAACGGCCTCGGCCCAGTATACCTGAAGGAGCGTCTCCACCCCCACCGTTCTGCCCGGACGCTGAGGTCCAGCGCTGAGGGCCTTCTGGCGGTTCCCTCATTGCGAGAAGCAAAGCTACAGGGAACCAGGCAGAGGGCCTTTTCGGTAGTGGCGCCCGCCCTGTGGAACGCCCTCCCATCAGATGTCAAAACGATAAACAACTACCCGACATTCAGAAGACATCTTAAGGCAGCCCTGTTCAGGGAAGTTTTTAATGTATGATATTTTAGTGTTTTTTGGTTTCTATGGAAGCCGCCCAGAGTGGCTGGGGAAACCCAGCCAGATGGGCGGGGTACAAATAATAATAAATTATTATTATTATTATTATTATTATTATTATTATTATTATTATTATTATTATTATTATTATTATTCCAACATTATTTAGGTGTCTCTGATGACATATTGGTGTCTAGGACATTGTTTTGGCTGAATAGTTTGCGTTTGTTGAAGAAGCAGCAATGGGAGTCTTGATAGACCAGTTAGGAGAGAGGTAGAATGGGTCCTTCTGAATTCAAATTAGTTTTCTTCTTCTGACTCCCCACATTCACGCAAACCTCCTGCTTCAATCGCCTCCCAGCTTGCCTCTTCCACAGACCAATCGTCAGTGTCCCACCACCGCTGTCCTGGGTCGAAGTCTTCTTCCTCTGTGTCATCCCTGAGGGATTCTTGGGTGGGCGTCTCCCCCCCCCCCCTAGTCATCCAGCCAGTCCCTGACACCAAGCAGGCACTGGAAATCTAAATGTAGAGAATTTCTTCCAAAAATTAACACCCCCCCCAAGACAGAGTTGAAAAGCCAGGGTATGTCCTCAGCCCCTCAGCATACCGCAGACAGATGAGTGTGCGCCTCTCTATCCCCCTCCCCCCAGTGGTACCTCTACATCCATAGGCCTGCATTCCTTCTCTCTTTCCCTGAATCAGCAGTAGAATGGAAACAATGGTCTGGAAGTCGACTGGAGAACGAGACATACAATTAGTTGGAAAATAAAAAACAGCTGGCGAAATATAATAGCTGTTATTCTGAGCACATGAACCTGAAAAGATACTGTTTATTTTATAAGACAAACAACATTTGCCTTCTGTTTGATCTCAAAGAGCATCCAGCACTGGAAGTTGCCCGTTCTCATTTAGTCACTCTGTTGCTGGAGCAGCCTGGGCAGAAGCTATGAACACAAAGCGCAACATATCGCTTTCCATGTTCATCTGACAGTAAACAGCACTAATTTGACTTTGCAGCTGTTTATTGATACCTAACTCATACAATTCAGTGAGAACAGTAGCCAGTGAATTGGGACTGAACAATTGGAAATCCAAAGGAGCCCCGTCAGCCACGACCTCTCCTAAAGAAGTCTGCGTGCGACACCAGGGGTTTGTGGCTTCACTTCAGCAGTGCTACAAGAGGTTGCTAAATGTTGTTTGACATCTGTAACCCGGATTTCCTTCCAATGCCTTTTAAGGATTGTTTGGCTTTTGCCATGAAAGCAAAATTCTGCTTCCAGTGTTGATGACAAAAGGGTGTCTTCCATTGAGTCAGCCTTAAAGGTAAAGGTAAAGGTACCCCTGCCTGTACGGGCCAGTCTTGCCAGACTCTAGGGTTGTGCGCCCATCTCACTCAAGAGGCCGGGGGCCAGCGCTGTCCGGAGACACTTCCGGGTCACGTGGCCAGCGTGACAAAGCTGCATCTGGCGAGCCAGCGCAGCACACGAAAACGCCGTTTACCTTCCCGCCAGTAAGCAGTCCCTATTTATCTACTTGCACCCGGGGGTGCTTTCGAACTGCTAGGTTGGCAGGCGCTGGGACCAAACGACGGGAGTGCACCCCGCCACAGGGATTCGAACCGGCGACCTTTCGATAGGCAAGCCCTAGGCGCTGAGGCTTTTACCCACAGCGCCACCCGCGTCCCACTGCCATGTGCTCCACATGGGCAGGGAGGATAGAGGGGTGGAAAGCGGCTTGTGTTTGAGCCCTCCCTCCCTGTGGGTGCATCCTGCACTGCTCCAGTAATGTATCAAATGAAGAAATGATACAGAAAAGATGGAACAGAAGGAAAATCCTCACACCAAGCCTATTTTAGAGGATAGATGTTGTCACTTAAGCGCTTAGCTGGCTTTTAAATCTATCCAAAATACTATTTAGGTCCAGCCCTACCATCATCAAAGGTGAAAGCATACCTGTGCCTCCTCCTGCCACCAATCAACATTGTGCCATAAGCAGAGAAAAATTGGAGCAATTCAATGGGCAGCAAGTGCCCCAGGGTCTCCGCCCATCACCATCACCATCCCAGTCATCAGCCTGTAGCCAATCTGGCCTGGGGGAATTCCTACCTGGTCCTAAATGCAGCAGCATCAGACTCTGAACATCTGCTGCATCTGCTTTAAGTGCAGCCTCTAAAGTCTAATCTCTGGAAAGTTGATGTACCATCACTGTAAAGAACTATTTCTGTTTGTTTATTTTGTTCCTGATCGAAAAATAACACATTCCCTGTCCTAAACACCTGATCTCTGCTCACCTCCTCCTTCCCCAGCACTGAACTTAGTTCATAGCGGAAAAGGAAGCAAAATCACGGTACAATCAGGGCAGGTTGTTGTGAATGTCTTTGTATAGGATCCCACTTCTGCATGGTAGTTCACTTTGGAATACAAAGCAAAGGAGGTGGATTTGACACCCGCTGAAGATGTGACTTTCTTCTCTAGTGAAACATACCTTCCAACTGCTAGGCAAAGCTACCCAATTTGGCTTCTCTTAACACACTACCATAAAATTATTTTCCACCTCACAAGAGACGGTAGTTTCTTGTTTCTCTATATTCTCTATAGTTTCTCTATATTCCTTTTTTCTTCCTTTCAGTGAATCTGCGTGTTTTTCCTAAGAATGGAGGCAGGCTTGGGTTATAGTCATCCCTTCTGTTAAGTTGGCGATCCTGGGCAGATGCGGAGGCCACAGTGGCAGCCGATACAGGCGCTGCCGGAAGATCCTCAATCAGGAGGAGCGATGAAGCTGGAGCCGGGTCTTCCACAATCGCTGGAAGAGGGCAACGGCTGAGGGCATCGGCATGGCCCATCGATTTCCCCGGGCGATGGACGAGCCGGTAGTGGTAGGCAGCCAGGAAAACAGTCCATCGCAGCATGCATGGCGAGAGGACCGGTGGAGTTGGACGATCACCGGCGAGGAGGCCCAGGAGTGGCTTGTGGTCAGTGATGAGGTCAAAAGTCCTGCCATAGAGGTATTCATGGAACCTCTTCACTCCAGCCACAAGTGCCAGTGCCTCCTTGTCGAGCTGGCTGTAATTCCGTTCCGTCGGAGATAGCGTCCTGGAAAGGTAGGCGAGCGGTGCTTCTCTTCCGTCTGGAAAATGGTGACTAAGGACAGCGCCGATGCCAAAAGGTGAGGCGTCGCAGGCAAGGACCAGCGGCCTGGATTCACTGTACTGTACCAGCACATGGTCCGATGAAAGGAGAGCCTTGACCGCGTTGAAGGCCGCCGTCTCCCGATGACCCCAGGACCAAGGCGTCTTTGTGCTGAGGAGTCAGTGAAGAGGCTCAGCCACCGTGGCCTTGTGGGGCAGGAACATGTTATAAAAGTTCAGCAGCCCCAGGAACGCCTGCAACTCCGTCTTGTTCTTTGGGATGGGGGCCTGCTGGATAGCGCGGATCTTGGATGTGGTCGGGTGAAGGCCGGAGGTATCGATAAGATAGCCCAGGAACTCCACCTGTGGAACGGCGATCTGGCACTTCTCCCTCTTTACCTTGAGCCCGGCCTCCTGGAATCTGGTCAGCACAGCGCGGAGGCGCTCAAACAGCTGCTGTTGTGAGTCTGCGGACACCAAGACGTCATCAAAATATGGTACCACACCTGGAAGCCCTTGCAGGAGACGCTCCATAAGGCTTTGGAAGATGCCAGGAGCCACACTCACCCCGAACTGCAACCGGCAGCAACAGAATGCCCCTCAGTGGGTGACGATCATCTGGGCTTCAGCAGTGGCATCATCGACGGGCAGTTGTTGATAGGCTTGGGCAAGGTCCAGCTTAGCGAAGAGCTTACCCTCACCCAGGGAATGCAGCAGGTGTTGGACAACAGGAACCGGATAAGCGTGCTGCTGAAGTGCCTTGTTGATCGTGCACTTGTAGTCAGCGCAGATTCTCACCGACCCGTCTGGCTTGACAGGCGTGACGATGGGGGTTTCCCACTTGGCGTGGTCAACCGGCTCCAAAACTCCTTGGGCGATCAGCTTGTCCAGTTGTTCGTCCACCTTAGCCTTGAGAGCAAAGGGAACCCGGCGTGGCTTTAGCTTGATGGGGGCGACTTGCGGATCAAGGCTAAAGGAGATGGGCGTACCTGTATATTGCCCCAAAGTGCCGTCAAAAACGTCAGCAAAGTCTTTGACCAGACCCTCAGTCTCTGCGTTAGAGATGCAGTTGATGCCGGTGACTTCCAGGCCGAGGGCATCAAACCAGTCTAGCCCTAGGAGGCTTGGCCGCTGACCTTCGACCACCACCAACCGGAGCAGACCCGAAAAATCCTTGAAGGCAATCTGGAACCGGCCAACGCCTACCACGGGAATGTCATTTCCCTGGTAGTCTCTCAGGTGTACGCTGTGAGAGTCGAGTTGCCTTTTGGACACTCTGGGTACCAGTCTTTTGATGGTGCTCCAAGACACGATGGACAGGGCAGACCCGGTGTCGATCTCCATGTCACATGGAGCTCCTTCAATGAGCACCGTGACGTTCAGCTTGCGTCGCGTAGGCGAGTCGGTTTGGCCAATCGTGGTTCCAGACTTGCAGCGGCAGTTGGTGAGAGCGAAACAGCTTTCCTTGGCAGCCTGGAGTGAAGACTTGGACTTGCGAGTCGGTGAAGGGGGGGTGTCAGACGGAGCCGATCGGCAGACCTTAGTGATGTGGCCCCTTCTGGAACACTTCCTACAGATGGCGTCTCTGAATCGACACTTGGCACGGGAATGGTTGCCTCCGCAGCCGGCACATTCCGGTTGGCCCTTGGACTTCTGTTGGAACTTCCTGCGCTCCCGCTTTGTCTGGTGCACGTCATCGTCTTCACTGGAGGATGCCTCATCACTGCTGGCCTCTTCATGATGCACTGGAACTGGCTTCCTAGCAAGACGCGGGCTGCTGGACTTGCGGATCTCCTGGTTCAGCAGCTTCTGAGGCCACAGACTCCTCAATGGCTTTCTGTAGCGTGAGGTCTGGCTTGGCGAGGAGACGCCGTTGCAGATGGATGTCCCGGACCCCGCAGACGATTTGATCCACCAGGGCATCGTCTAAGTCTCGGAACTCACAGTGCATTGCAGCCTGTCTGAGGGCAGTGGTGTAGTTGCTGATTGACTCCCCCTCTGCCTGGTTCCGGTGGTAAAACGCATGGCGGGCAGCAATCTTGGACGGCTTTGGCGCGTAGTGGTTGCGGAGCTTCTCTTGGATCATGTCCCATGGTGTTGCCTGGACTGCTTCAGGCGCAACCAATGCTCTTTTTTTAAAAAAAAACATTTTATTAAATTTTCTTTCAGATAGTCAGAGATTTACAGAATAAAAAGTAAAAAGTGAAGATAAGAAAAAGAAAGAATACATAAACTCCAACTTTCCAAAATACTTTAACCATTCCAATCGGACTTCCGCACATCTTCCGAATCCTGCGTTCTTTGCAATTAAAACATCAGCAATTTGTTACCTTATTTCATGTCTTACTGTATCTTTCAAGTACTATGTTTCTAAATTCAAAATACTGTATCTCAGTTATTTGTACCTTAAAAATAAACATAGTATGGTTGTTTCATGTTGTCCACCTCGTCTTTCTTATAACTTAGTTTCCAATTCACCTATTCAAGTTGCTGAAGCAAAAGTTTCCTAATCGTACATATTCTTAACATTCATACAACTTATATTGTTTTTGCAAATAGTCCTTAAATTTTTTCCAGTCCTCCTCCATTACTTCCTCTCCCAAATCTCGGATTCTGCCAGTCATTTCAGCCAGTTCCATGTAGTCCATCAACTGCGTCTGCCATTCTTCCAGCGTGGGTAAATCTGGTGTCTTCCAGTGCTTTGCGATGAGAATTCTTGCTGCTGTAGTAGCATACATAAACAAAGTTCTATCCTTCTTTAACACTTTCTGGTCTACCATGCCCAGGAGGAAGGCCTCTGGTTTCTTGGGAAAGGTATACCTAAGTACCCTTTTTAGCTCATTGTAAATCATTTCCCAGAAGGCCTTCACTTTTGGGCAGGTCCACCAGAGGTGAAAGAATGTCCCTTCAGCCTCCTTACATTTCCAGCATTTATTATCAGACAAGTGGTATATCTTAGCAAGCTTGACTGGGGTCATGTACCACCGGTATATCATTTTCATAATGTTTTCCTTCAAGGCATTACATGCCGTGAACTTCATTCCGGTGTTCCATAACCTTTCCCAGTCCTCAAACATAATGTTGTGCCCAATGTCCTGTGCCCACTTTATCATGGCAGATTTTACTGTCTCATCCTGTGTATTCCATTTAAGCAGCAAGTTGTACATTCTAGAGAGTATCTTAGTTTTTGGTTCTAACAGTTCCGTCTCTAATTTCGATTTTTCCACCTGGAAACCAACTTTTTTATCTATTTTAAACACCTCTTGAATTTGAGCATAATGTAGCCAGTCTCGCACCTTATTTTTTATTTTCTCCTGGCTCTGCAACCTCCAATTGTCTCCAGTTTTTTCAATTATTTCCCAGTATTTCGGCCAGTAGGCCTCCATGTTGGGGTTTTTTCGAGCCTTGGCCTCCACCGGTGATAGCCACCTCGGAGTCTTGCCCTCTAGTAAGTCTTTGTATTTCATCCAGACCATAAATATTGCTCTTCTGACAATATGGTTTTTAAACAATTTATGAACTTTGACCTTGTCGTACCACAAATATGCATGCCAACCAAAAGCATTGTCAAACCCTTCCAGATCTAGGACATCAGTGTTCTCCAGCAAAAACCAATCCTTCAACCAACAGAAGGCTGCAGCTTCATAATACAACCTCAAATCTGGCAGGGCAAACCCCCCTCTTTCTTTCGAATCAGTTAATATCTTAAACTTTATTCGGGGCTTTTTGCCCTGCCAGACAAACTTGGAGATGTCCTTCTGCCACTTTCCAAAACATTCCACTCTGTCCACAATCTGTAGGGCTTGAAACAAAAATAACATTTTCGGCAATACATTCATTTTTATAGCTGCAATTCGACCCAACAAGGAAAGTTTCAGTCTTGACCAAATTTCCAAATCTTTTTTGATTTCTACCCAACATTTTTCATAGTTGTCTTTAAATAAATTCAAGTTTTTGGAAGACAAATGAACGCCCAGGTATTTCACTTTTTTAACAACACTTAATTCTGTCTCTTTCTGAAACCCATCCGTTTCTGTAGGTGTCAAATTTTTAGCCAAAACCTTGGTTTTTTGTTTGTTCAGCTTAAATCCCGCCACCCGGCCAAATTCATGAATCAATTCTAAAACTCTTTTTGTACTAGATTCTGGCTCCTGTAATGTTAAAACCAAGTCATCTGCAAATGCTTTCAGTTTGTATTGTTTCACTCCGACCTGTATTCCTTGTACCATCCGGTCCTCCCTAATCATGTTCAAAAGCACCTCCAGGACTGAAATAAATAACAGAGGGGATAAGGGGCACCCCTGTCGTGTCCCTTTTTCAATTTTAAACTCCTCTGTCACCACATTGTTCACTATCAATTTAGCTTTCTGCTCTGAATAGATTGCTTCTATTCCATTTTCAAACCCCCGTCCCACTCCCATCCCTTCCAAGTTTTTCTTCATGAACATCCAAGAAATGTTATCAAAGGCTTTCTCCGCATCAATAAAAATTAACACTGCTCTTGTATTGATGTTAGTTTGCAAGAGTTCCAAAATGTCAATAATATTCCTGGTATTATCAAACAAATGTCTTCCTGGGAGAAAGCCTGCCAGGCGCAACCAATGCTCGGGCCGTCTCAAACACCTCAGGCCCACAGAGGCTGAGGAATAGGCCCCGCTTCTGTTCATTTGATACTGCTGTCAGCTCGTTGGCTTGGAGGTAGCAGTTGAACCAAGCAAGGTAGGAGTCCCATGATTCAGAGGCTGGCGGTAGAGGCACAAGTGAAGCCATGATTCCGATGCCGGCGTGAAGGGCGATGGATGGAACACAGTGCTCTAGCCAGAACAGTCAGCTCTGAATTGGTTCTGTTCAGTGATTTCACTCAGTGATTCAGCTCAGTGATTCAGCTCTGCTCAGAGGGTGGCTGCATCTGGCTGTGCTCTGATGTCCATCGATCCCATCCTCGTCGCCAGTGTTAAGTTGTGGGTGAACATATCAGACGACACAGCGATTTCTCCAGAGCAGCTCTTTATTTGTAAGCTGGACAGAACTGAACAGCAAACAGCTCAGCCGGCCTGCTTTTATAGGCAGCCAGCTGTCAACATTGTAGCAACAACAACCCAGGGTTTCCCGCCTAAAATAACTGACGTGGACCTGAGTGAAAACTATCTACAGTATCCCTCTGCTGGCCCAGGGTGAGAACTTCAGTACATAGCACCTTATTTTTCCAGAGATTAGTAGTTAGCTAGTGTTATCCTTCTTGCTGCAATCCATTTTAATGTCTGTTGCCTCCTTCCAAATTCATTTCCCAAACTCTCACCAGATGCAGAATCGTGGGTTTCCATTTTTAATTTTTTATTATTATAGACCAAGACTTTCCCTCTTTTTTATAGTAGTAGTCATTCAGTGTGTAGAACCTGTAGAACGAGCAGAGAACTAGATCTTATACAAGGGGTCACCCAGTGAGCAAAGCATAAATACAAGAAAGCAAACTATAATTTCTATACTTTCATTTTGCATTTGTTGTACCCTTCACAAGACATGAGTGTGAGTGATAAGGAGAATGGCTTCATTTGGATACATTTAGATTCCTGAATAATATCATTAGCAGTGCATCTGGGATACAAGATAGATAATAAAAATTACAATGCTTCAATATTATGAACAGCACAGTAGTTTCGGGGTGTTTCTCCTATTCAGTGAATTCAAAAGATGCTTTAAAATTTGGATTTATCTAGATACTTAACATTGTTTTATTGGGTAGATTTTTAGGATATTATATCCCTAAGAACAAAAGAGGATGAAAGACGTGTGGAAATCTCTTGTTGCAAATTGGTGCATAGTCCTGTATAAGACAAATAAGAATGTAGCAAATGTGATCAAAGGCCATAGAGACAGCCAGACTATGTTTACGTTTCTCCCCATATATACTGGTTACTGAAATTCGTTATATTTTTATTTCTTTCCTTAATAGTTTAGACAAATGTGTCTAGCCCTAAGATAGAGAAATGTGACATTAATCATGGATTTATCCCTTTGTGAAAGTGGTTGCCAAGTTGCATGAGCAGAGCTGTGGACACGGCAGAAAACAGCATCTGCCCCTTGGGCCCAGTGTCATTGCGCAGCCTGCTGGAGCATTGGCCAAGGCCCTGGACTGCAGGAGGCCTTGCCCCACGGAGACTGCCCTCTTGCTCTCATTCCTCTATGGACCTTAGCCGAGCGCACACATCCCCCGGTTGTGCCACAGAACTGTTTGGCTGGCTCAGATGTGGGCGGAGGGGCTCTAGGCTGGCATAGCTGAGGGGCCCCAGAATCAGGCCTTTCTGCTAACTCAGTAAGAAGAGTCTGCTGGATCAGGCCCATCCAGCAACCTGTTCTCACAGTGGCCAACCAGGTGCCAGCAGGAAGCCTGCAAGCAGGAAATCAGCCCAGCAGCGCTTTGCCCACCCGCAATTCCCGGCAACTCCCTGGTGTTCAGGGTCATCCCGCTCTGGGAGTGGCAGTGGAACAGAGCTATTGTAGCTACTAACCATCAATAGCCTCCTCCTCCTCCTCCTCCTCCTCCTCCTCCACGAATTTGTCGAAAACTCTTTCAAAGCCATCTAGATTAGTGGCCACCGATGCTTCCTGTGGGAAGGAGGGAGGGAGGGAGTGCCCTAGTTTAGCCATGAGCTGTGTGAAGAAGTCATTTCTTCTATCTATCCTGAATCTTCCAACATTCAGCCTTATTGGACGTCTACAAATTCTAGCATTAGGACAGAGGGATTAAAATGTTCCTCTATTGGCTTTCGCATAGCTATGAGTCATTCCATGAATCATTCTATGAACTTCTTTCAAAACCTTGCTTAATGTTTTATATCTCCTCACAAATGTAAATTCTTATTCGAAAGTGATAAAATAGGACACTTGGTTGCCTCACTCGGAATGGCCGGCCCAGGAAGTGAAGTCACCCAGGAAGTGCTGTTTTCCCTTTGAAACTCTTGCCCATGGCTGCATTGCCTTGTCGATAAACATCCTGGTAGATGCCTAACATTGGTGTTTATCGGATATTTCCACTCGTCTTCCTGGTGGAGATTTTAAGGTGGCAATTATGGCACAGTTCATTTCTGCCTGTTTTACAATAGTGTTGATATAATTCTGCTCCAGGTCCCTCAGCGTATGCATGGAGTTCCCACCAGAAATCTGGCTGACACCTTGGCCCCGCTGACAGCTTAATAATGTGACAAAGTTCAGTCTCGTTCCGTGTCATGGACAGGAATGCAGCTGGAGCTGCTCTGACCTGGAGCTTTCCAAACAGCACACAGTTGCCATGGAAGGCTTGACAAATAACCTTTTCTTTGCTTGCTCAAATCCATCAGCTCTAATCAGGTGCCATGTAGAGGCCACATGCCACTGTTAAAATGCTAAATTGAGTGGCATGTCCACTGAAAGCTCTGAGAGGGGACATTTAGTTTTATTATTATTGTTATTAATAATGCGGAGATTGCCTTGCCTTGCATTCCTGGGTATTTTTGCAGCACTAAATCACCTGGGTGCACATCAGCAACCCTGGTAAATCACAAAAGAGACTCAAATTTAAGACAGCTGACTCTACACAAACGTACTGAAAAGCTTAAGGGGGGCAGTTAGAGGACAGAGGTCATTGAAGGAAAGGGAGGAGGGGAAAGAGGGGGAATAGTCATATGGAAGTGACATGTCAGGACAGAGATGGACACAGGCTGGGGTTCTCCACAGGCTGCAGTTTGTATTTAAAGCAGCCTTCAGACTTGAATTTGGCTACTGTTGCCATTGTGTAGTTTAGTTTACCTCAAAGCCGACACACACAATGGCTGATGCCCTCAAAGCCAAGGTGACAACTAAAAGGTGCCAAGTCTGGTATGTGTGAGAGTGTATTTGTGTGTGTGTGTGTGTGTGTGTGTGTGTGTGTGAGAGAGAGAGAGAGAGAGAGAGAGAGAGAGAGAGTCACAGGCAGAAATCTTGCCAAAAGGTTCAAAGTTCTGCCCTTGATCCAAGATGAGCCATGGATATTCCTGAGGAATCACTATATGTGATTTGAAGTGGAGACTGGGTTGTCACTGTTATCCTAAATAACACACCAGTTTCAACTCAGAGTTAAAAACTGTTGTGAATTTCTCTTTCTCTCTCATCAAAGAAGGAAAACCCTAGACCGAAGGCAGGACAAGCCTTGAATCTGAGCCAGATGAATGAGCCAAAAGGCTACATATGGAACTAGCAAATCATAGGCTATGAAGGATGTTAATGATTTAAAGTTATGTATTTTGGAAGTCTGAATCTTAAAATGTATCCATAATGGCAAAGGTAACTAACAGAAAGACCTAACTGACAGCAAGTGGTGGAAACAGCAAGTGTGTAACACTGCAATATTTCCACAAATCCTTCTCTTCCCATCGCAGCATATCCTCCTCTACTCTTCCAGAATAATTCAGTGGTTGCAACTGGCGTTGTAGCTTCAACTTGGTTTGTAAAGATGTGAACCCAAAGGCGACAAATATGAAAGCTGTTCCAGACTGACATCACGGTCATTTGTACCGCTGAAGAACATTGTGGCTTCCAGCACCATTCATGGGGCAGATGGCGGATTAGCAGCTAAGAATGGTTGTCCGAGGAAAGGTAATTGTTAGGAGATGTCCTCCTGATTCCTCCTGGATATCTTTCTTGAGGGTATTGAAGGAGGCAGAGCTTGGGGAAGATCACACACAGCAAAGGGCAGAGGACAGCTTTGTGTGTGTGGAAAAAAAGTAGTTTGCAATAGAGACAGAGGCAGGCAGTCCAGCACCTCCCTCTGATGATCTGATATCTCTTTAACTCCTCCATGTATTATCTGCTTGTATATTTATAAATAAAGCAACAGGAGGCATGATTGGCCACATGCTGGTAACTTAGCCCTGTGTCCATGCTGCCACCTTCCTCCTCCACTGGTAGCACCACTGTCATAGGACAAATGGGTTGGAGATGAGAGAGAGGGCCTGGAGTCACCCATTGCCCATGGCATGGTGGAGAAAGGAACAGGCATGGGGAGATGGCACGCCCAAAGACTCGTGCAATCCTGGAGCCAGCCCCAACTTCCATGTTCTTTCATTCAGCGGAAGCTGATTCCCTTAGCACTCTCTCTAGGACTTCTTAACACTTGGAAAAGTGATGTACATGCAACTTTCCTTCTGAATTATGCTCCCCTTTGCAGGATGACAGCTCTGCACTCTCACATGCCAAAATTAACAATGTCTTAACTCAGATGAGGACCCCGCCTCCCCTGCAAACTGGAGGAAATAAAAGCTAAATGTAGGCATGGTGACAGTAGGTTCTGAAGTATTCCATGAATGGAAGCAGTCCTGGAAGACATCCCCAGAAAATGAAAAGCCAAGGCTGCAGTCTTTTCAAACTCAGTTGCTGTAAGTATTGCACAGTGTTGAACTTGCCCACTGTGATCTCTGTTCATGAGGATGTAGGAGCAAATATTATACAGTGCCCAAAGAGAAACTGAAAGCTTAAAAGCAGTGGGGCTGCAAACCAAGTAAAGCTTCTACAAAAATTGCAATCTGAAGGAATTGCAGCAAACAGGACTGGAGTTTGGCAATATTGCAGTTGGATGGTGGTCTTTTCCTTAAAGAAAGGGCTTGGGGAAAGGCTGTCCTGGCTGAATCAGGGCTTTAAAGGGATTTGGCAGATTATCTGTTTGTTGTATTTATATAATTTTAGACCCTGCTCCTTCATCTGTTAGGATTCTCAGAGCAGCCTACAGTATAAGTTTAAAACAAACATTAAAAAGAAGAGTAATAAAACATTGTGAGGACCAATTGAAGTATACAAAAGTCAGTATGGGAGAAAGGCTTGCAAAAAGTGTCAAAAAGCTTGGTGCTTGGCCAATGTCCTGGACATGCCAGAGGGCCTCTACTGGAAAGTCCTCTTCTCCAGCCTCACCTCTGAAAGTGTTGAGTGGGCTTCAGAGAAGGGTCAGATTACTGGTTCACCTCAAGTAGCTCCTGCAGAATGGTAGCCTTGTGTGAAATGAGTGCTCTGATGGTGTTTCCTGCTTGGCAGGGGGTTGGACTCGATGGCCCTTGTGGTCTATTCCAACTCTATGATTCTATGAAATGGGCAGCCGCTTGGTGGCCCAGCTTCTCCATCTGCACTTTTCTGGACGTGCCCAAACAGGCCTTACCCTCCATATCTATTAGGATCTCTGAGCACCCTTAGGAGCTTTCAGTGCCAGTTGAAGACACATATGTTTGCTGAGAAATTTACTGAACTTCAATGGCTGAGCCTGTCAGGGTTTTTAGCTATGTTAGGTTATATACATTTTTACTTTCTTTGTGTTGTATTCTAATATTCATATGTACCCCACCCTGCTGCAATGACAAATGGGTAGCACAAGTTTTAAAGAAACTTAATGAAACAAATAAATATATGTGATTCCTTATGAAATAAGTTTTTCTAGGCAAAAAGAGAAAGAGAAAAAAGCAGCAGCTCAGGGTGTGCCTACTCTTTGGACCATCAGTTCCTCAGAAAGGCTTATGCCTTCCTGCAAGTCTACTTTTCCGACTCACATACTAATGTCATGCTGTTCTTGTGACAATGGAGTGCACCTCTGTGGGTGAAGTCAAACCCTGACTGATGTGAATAGGCAGACACATTCAGGAGTCTAGAAGTTGGAAAGTAGCGATAGAAGAAGTGGACTTTATTGCAAAATGTAACTTTTGGGAAGAAGTGTCGTCTCAGTCTCTTGCAGCTTCCATGGCCCAGAGCATCCATTTCTCTCTCTCAAGCATCTGCTTAAGATTTCTGTGCTTATCTAAAGGGAGGTAGGACTCTGTTCTTCCCAGAACTAAGTTCCCTGCCAAGAAGTGTCATAACAGTGCTGGGCCCCTTTGATTCATCGTATGCCAAAGGGACTCCAAAGTTCCCTGGCTACTTTTTTAAAAAGCCTGCAGAAGTAGCTAGCAATTAAAGGCATCTGCTGGTAAAGGCATGCACAAAATATGAAGGATGGATTATGCCCAGAACTTTGGTTCCAATATACTTCTGATACCGAGTTGTCATATTTTGTCTTTAAGTCAGTATGAACTATACATTGTATGCCCCTTCCTATCCTATTTGCATTTCAAGGATGGATTCAGATGACTGAAAGCCACAAGGTAGCAGCACAATATTTTACTTTGTAGTCAAATGGAACTGCACGGAGGCCATAATTAAGCTTCATGAAACCACCTCAAATTTCCAAGTGGCTGTAGAAGATTGGTAGAACTAGGATAACTCTTTCCCAGGAGCACACAGGACAAAGTCCACTAAGCAGATGACAACTCTGGTGCTGTAATGGCAGAATGGTCTCTTTTAATAGTCTGCATGATCTAACTCCTGACTTCTTCAGTTTAGTGTACCCTTTTAAAAGATTTGCTGATAAGAACTCCAAACTACAATCATTTTTCTTAAAGCTAGGTCAAAGTTATCTGAAAAAGCAACAGTAGTGGGCTGAAAAGAAAGAGACTGCAGGATAAAAAGGAAATAGCTTTTCAGGGAATAAGTGACTTACTAGGAAAGTGTCTACCGTGCTGTCTTAAAAATAATAATACTTCCTTTAAGACAATTGCTTTATTACTACTCTCTAATGATTAGCAGTCAATAGGCCACTATTCTTTCCTTTGGTTACAACAGACCCTCATTTCGGAATAAACTTGCAGCCCACCAGATGCTGCAAAATCCATTACCAGTTATGGTGAATGGAGAAACTGAGTTAAAGAAAGATGCTGTTTGTTTGTTTGTTTGTTTGTTTGTTTAAACAATGCTCCTCCTCCTACAGCCATTCTTAAAATGCAGTTTCTGCAACCTCCAAAAAAAAAAAAAAAAGCCCCCCACTTCATGGCCTATGAACATTGTCACAAAAGCAGGATGGCATTTTTTACTCTGGTTTAATGAACAAGAAAGCTACATGTGACTTTAAAAAATAGCTTAAATAAGACAGTTGTTTAGTTAATATGAGAAAATAAACCCCTTTTTATTAAAATCAGCAGGTGCTATTCAAGAGCAAGAGAAGTGTTATAAAATATCTCAACTTTGGAAAGTTCTGTTGTGTCTTTCAAACGTCTGTAAATATTAATACTTTAAAAATATTGCCTCCTTTTTAAAATTCAAAGCTCTTCAAAAGAACAGATTTACTTACAAAGTGACAAGTCTTAATATAAAAATCTTAGTATTGTTTTTTTATTGGACTATTTGCCATTGTCATACACTTACACTGAGTTCAAAAATACAAATATGTAGTATTAATTTTAAAGACAACTCTGCATCACTTAAAAATCAAAGACTTTACTGTCCTGACAAGACAGAATTGCCTAATAGGAGCAAAACCCACTTGGCATTAAACAATCTAGTTAGGCTTGTGGCTGCTTGAACTTGTATTATATCATGGGCACACAGATAAAATGAATAAATTATATTTTCCTTATTCATATGCATTTCCCTGAAAAGCACAGCATTGAATGTAGGTTGCAATTTCAATGTTTCACTATTTACATGCTGCTCTAAACTGAACATCTACCCACTTCTGAGGCAAGTTTCAAAGCTGCACTGTCCAATTCCTGAAGGGATGTCATATTACCACCTGGTGAAGCTATACTATTGCACCCCAGAGCTGGACTTTGGAGGCAGCAGCGCAGTGACCATCCATGCAAGGAGCTCCTGGTCAAATCAAAAGATGCCCGTCTTATTTTGTTTATCTTTATGATGCAGCAATGAAATAAATACTATCTTTTCAGACTGCATTTTGATTAATTTGAACTTCTCTTCCGAGTAGTTGAAATGTCAGCAAATTACCTTTTTGCTCAAATGTGTAGCGTACAAAAGCAGAGAAGCCTATGCTTAACTGAAAGGGACATTTCTTACACCCAAATAAATACTGGGCCTACAAGAAACTTATCACAGAAGCAAACATGCTGGGCTTCAAGGTTCTCTTTTCTGGTTTGAATGGCATCTCTTGGGACACCTCCTCGTACAGTCCAGCTTAAAGCCGTTAAAACTATTTATCAGAGGCACACACTTTACAATAATTAAGAAACACTATAGCCACTCATCCTCTCCCCCCCCCCCCAGTGACAATGGGACATGAGAGACAAGGGGGTCATCTCCAAAATATGCCCCCCCCCATTTTCTTAATATCAAGCGAATTTAGCAAAGGGGCTGCAAAGGTGGAGTGCAGACCACCACAGGCAAAAGCAGCAATTCAGTATGTTCTAAAAATGTTTAGTAGAAGATTGTTCCTCAAGTGGGTTTTGTGCATTCAGTCACAACAGGGTGTGCATTGTTGCCCCTTAATTGCTTGTCTTGGGTGTGTGCAGTGAGACAAGAGGCCAAAGGCTAAGTGCTTTAAATGTACCCGCATGAGAAAAGCGATTTGAGCAGAACAATGCCTGCTCCTGTTGTGCTTTATTGTGTTCTTATAAAATGGGATTATGCTGTTGTTATAAATAGAAAATGACTGGTGACAAAAACATCACTTCAGAGCTGCTGTTCTCACCCTGCGGTTTCTGATGTCAGGCCAATTTAGGGGCTGCGCTGCTGCAGCCGTATGGGGTCTGACTCACGGGTAGTCAGTCTGCAGTACTTTGTTTCTAAGTAAGATTTTACAATGCTCTACAGTAGCCCAAGTTGCACATGTGTTGGCAATAAGGAGGGTTGGAAATTTACCTGGGGCAGCCTGCTTGGCATCGCGCGACAGGCTACATTAGAGCTGTTCCCACAGGTGCCAAATAAAGAAAATACTCCAGTGCTTATGTGCTTAATAGGAGGGAAAATGAGGTTTCTAAATTATCTTTTTAAAAACAACAGTAATAAATGCAGACCCCTCCGAAAGCGTACTCACAATTGCCTCTGACCCTTTGTTCAAACGACTGTCAGGCGGTCTCTCTTCCTCCAGCTAGAAAACCTGTCACACAATATTTGGTATTTCTTGGGAATTTAGTATTTATTGATTAATTATTTTCCCAAGTGCAGGAATGGTCCCCATGTGCCTGTGAGTTACAATGTCTGTGTCCCCAAAGTCTTTTATGAGTAGCTTTTATTATCTCCAAAGTTTGCAAAGCATTTTGAAGCCAATTCTCCACAGAAGGTAATTTGGTTTCTTCCATTTTTTCCAGTTATAATGCAGACTAACAAATTGTTTACTAAACACCAATGTTCTTTTTAGATCGTTAAAAGAGTCCGAGCTCCCCCCCCCCCTTCTGGTTTAAAACACATGATTTCCCCTATAATCCGTTTGATAGTTATGACAATAAGTTTCCATAAAGCTATTACATATTTACATGACCACCAAAGCCTCTGCAGGCACACATCGTTTTATTGCTTTTTGCTTTATTGGGCTTCACAGATATTGCTCCTCATGAGGAGGCGGATGCAGCTGCAGGCAGCCAGGCCCCTTCAGGGGAAGGAAGCCCCCCAGCCGCTGCCACCCCTCCTCTGGCCACAGGAGTGGACCTGGGCTTCACCCCTCACACCCCTGCAGCCGGGGCGGGGCGGGGCAGGGCGGGGCTTAATAGACTGCATAACTTTTATATGTACTGGGAAACCAAAAGAATTGTGTGGCTGGCTTTAATGCGATATTCACTTTTATTGTGGTGGTCTGGAGCAGAACCTGCAATATCTCTGAGTTATGCTTGTACACATTGCCAACAACTTGAGTTAACTTAAAACCATGTATTTTTAAACTACCATTTTGAGGTGCATGCTTGATCACATTTCCAATAGATCATAGAATCATAGAATCATAGAGTTGGAAGAGACCACAAGGGCCATCGAGTCCAACCCCCTGCCAAGCAGGAAACACCATCAGAGCACTCCTGACGATCTAACATCTAGCAACTTCTTCGTTGCATTTGTGCATATTTCTGACAAGTTTTTGCCAAATAAATTCCAACTGGATTCTTCCTACTGCTTTCTTTTATAACTAGAGTTCATGGCCCTTTGTGATGGAACCACATGGCATATTTTCCATGGTAACCCTTTTTGTGATATCTTGCCTGAAAATACATTTTCAAAAGTTGCCAGTGCCCTATAAGCATTTCCACTTCTATCCCATTCTAATACAAGAATTCTGATTTGCAAGTAATGAAAGGGGGTCTTATTAATCCAGATTTTGAAGGCAGTTTCATGCATGTTCAGTACACATTGTTATTGGCCTGTTTTTAGATAAATCTCTTATCCTAAGCATTTGTTAAAGTCCAAAGACTCAATCATTTCTTGCAATATTAAATTTAGGAGGACAGAGCATATGTCTACATATATCATCAGTTTATAACACTTTCCTTTCATCATTTTTCGAATAAATCCAAGAAAGCAAAGCAATGTCTACTTCAGACTGTTCAATGATACAGCAGAGATTCTCTCTGCAAAGCGACTGGCACAGAGCAGTGGGGAGAGCTGTGCCAGTGGGGTGGAGCATCGGAGGCAGCAATGGGGCAGGGAAATGAGAATTCAGAGGGGCCACCTTGCAGAAGTAGAAGTGGATCTGGCAGGTTTTCAAAGACTTTACAGGTGTACTGTGGAGTTTCTGATAAGTCTGTGAGAGCTCAGTTGGATAGAGTGTGGTGCTGATAATGCCAAGGTTTCACGTTCGATCCCCATTTGGGCCAGCTGCACATTCCTGCATTGCAGAAGGTTGGACTGGATGATCCTCAGGGCCCCCTCCAGCTCTCTGATTCTGTGGTCTCTACTTCATCAGAGGCATCTGTTGTTTTTGCTATGACCTCTGGAAATCCTTGAGGTGTTTGCTACGGTTCCGATTAAAAAATCCTAGTAACTTCTTGGCTTTACAGATATGCCGGATTGTCAACAGCTCAAGTACTCTATTAGAAAAAGGTGCCTTTAGCAGTTTCTAAATTAATATTAAGAGGGAAATCAATGTGGATCTCGGATAGGAATGAAGTACTTAGTGAAGTACTGGTGTCTTTGAAACAAATATCTCAGAAATGTTTGACTACAATGGACATTTTTACAGACATTTGGTCTGCATTTTCTGAAACATCAATGATTAAATCCACATTGTTGGCTACTTTTCCTTCTGATCTGCCTCTTTCTTTACATCTTGTGAGAAATTTATGAACAAAGTTATTGCTAATCCATACTGTCTGTCTTGTCATTTAAGTTCTTTTAAAAAAAGCACTTTGCCAAAGTAGATAAACTATGTTCAGCATGATTAACACAAGATTGAGGGCACAAGGAGAAGGGGACGACAGAGGACGAGATGGTTGGACAGCTAAGAACATGAGTTTGACCAAACTGCGGGAGGCAGTGGAAGACAGGAGTGCCTGGCATGCTCTGGTCCAGGGGGTCACAAAGAGTCGGACACGACTAAACCACTAAACAACAACAACACTTCACATTCAGAATGGAACAGAAAGAAATTCTGACTGAAGTCCATTTGAAGTTGACAGCAAGCACACATTAGGGATTTCCCCAATTATTTATCAAGCCTGAGAGGCCTACTGAATTAAGTAGGTCACTCTTAAGAAATCCAGCTCCCCACCAGAAGTAACTGTTTATTCCCCTTTTTAGTACCCAAGGTGCCCCATGATATTCTTGTAAAGAAGCTGGTAAAATGCGGTCTTGACTATGCTACCACTCAGTGGATTTGTAACTGGTTGACTGACCGAACCCAAAGGGTGCTCATCAATGGTTCCTCTTCATCCTGGAGAAGAGTGACTAGTGGGGTGCCACAGGGTTCTGTCTTGGGCCCGGTCTTATTCAACATCTTTATCAACGACTTGGATGATGGACTCAAGGGCATCCTGATCAAATTTGCAGATGACACCAAACTGGGAGGGGTGGCTAACACCCCAGAGGACAGGATCACACTTCAAAACGACCTTGACAGATTAGAGAACTGGGCCAAAACAAACAAGATGAACTTTAACAGGGAGAAATGTAAAGTATTGCACTTGGGCAAAAAAAATGAGAGGCACAAATACAAGATGGGGGACACCTGGCTTGAGAGCAGTACATGTGAAAAGGATCTAGGAGTCTTGGTTGACCACAAACTTGACATGAGCCAACAGTGTGACGCGGCAGCTAAAAAAGCCAATGCAATTCTGGGCTGCATCAATAGGAGTATAGCATCTAGATCAAGGGAAGTAATAGTGCCACTGTATTCTGCTCTGGTCAGACCTCACCTGGAGTACTGTGTCCAGTTCTGGGCACCACAGTTCAAGAAGGACACTGACAAACTGGAACGTGTCCAGAGGAGGGCAACCAAAATGGTCAAAGGCCTGGAAACGATGCCTTATGAGGAACGGCTAAGGGAGCTGGGCATGTTTAGCATGGAGAAGAGGAGGTTAAGGGGTGATATGATAGCCATGTTCAAATATATAAAAGGATGTCACATAGAGGAGGGAGAAAGGTTGTTTTCTGCTGCTCCAGAGAAGCGGACACGGAGCAATGGATCCAAACTGCAAGAAAGAAGATTCCACCTAAACATTAGGAAGAACTTCCTGACAGTAAGAGCTGTTCGACAGTGGAATTTGCTGCCAAGGAGTGTGGTGGAGTCTCCGTCTTTGGAGGTCTTTAAGCAGAGGCTTGACAGCCATATGTCAGGAGTGCTCTGATGGTGTTTCCTGCTTGGCAGGGGGTTGGACTCGATGGCCCTTGTGGTCTCTTCCAACTCTATGATTCTATGATTCTATGATTCTACCCTAGCTCTAATCTAGAAGCAGGAAAAAAGCAAAAATATTAAGTTATCATATCCTATTCCATTTCAAAGCACACAAAATATGCAAATAATAATAATAATAATAATAATAATAATAATAATAATAATAATAATAATAATAAAAGGTAAAGGACCCCTGGACTTAACCGTCCAGTCAAAGGCGACTAGGGGTTGTGGCACTCATCTCGCTTCAGGCCCAGGAACCCGGCGTTTGTCCACAGACAGCTTTCTGTGTCCTGCGGCCAGCAGGACTAAACCACTTCTGGCACATGGAGCACTGTGACAGAAACCAGAGTGCACAGAAATGCCATTTGCCTTCCCACCACAGCAGTACCTATTTTTCTACATGCCCTGGCATGCTTTCGAACTGCTAGGTTGGCAGAAGCTAGGACAGAACAACGGGAGCTCATCCCATTGCGGGGATTCGAACTGCCAACCTTCTGATTGGCAAGCCCAAGAGGCTCAGTGGTTTAGACCGCAGTGCCACTCGCGTCCCTGTATATTATAATATACAGTGCTGGAGTAACAGGGCTGGAGCTATGGCTGGCTTAGCTACTGTGCTGGCAGAAAGTGCCTGCTTGCGACAAGTCTTGCAGCCAGCTCTGGAGACAGATAGGAGACCCCAGGATCCAAGTCCTTTCCCAGCAACAGCCTTCTTCCAGGCGTCCCATGTAAATGCGTGAAAAGCTTCTTGTGCACTGCTGGACCAGCCCCATCCCTGGATGCCAAGGTGTGTTGGTTGTGCCCCCCTCCCCATGCATTGCTGCTTTCACTGCTGTACTGCTTTTCAATAGTCCCTGTGTTTTAATATTCCTGTACATCACCCTGATGTTTTATGAGGGCAGTATATAAATACATTGTTGTTGTTTAGTCAATTACTGACACAGGTCTGCAGGCGACTTTGCCCAGAGGGCTGCCTCCGTGGGGATGGGGTCCCTGACTGACCAGGGTTCACATGCTGGTAATAAGAATACACCCACATTAGCTCACTTGTCATTCCTTTTACCCTCAATGTGCATTTCTTGTACAAACACGTGCTTCTCCCATAAATTCACTGTTAGGGATCTTATGCAGGGTCAGAAAGATCAGTCTATTTCGGGGGCCACCAGGTGGCGCATTGGAAGATGGCTGACAATAACATCTCTCCGACCCACACGAGGTAATTAAGAGGCTGCTATGGGAAGTATGCATCCTTCCCGACCCCCCAAGGAGATGGGGGGGACTGCCTTGCCAGCGGTGTCCATAATGCACCCCCGGATCGAAAGAAGGGGGTGCCCGGTCACTTGGCACAAGCCCTCGGTGAAGTCCGCTCTTCCTGACACTTTCTCCAATCAGCGTACTGGTTCGCTTCAGCTCGAAAATATAATTGGAAATATATAATTGGAAAGAAGCTGAAGCACATACATCAAGCGAAGTTCGGGAGTTAAGACTGCTGATTAATGGATCTCTGGGACCGGAGCAACGGGCGGGACAAATAAATCAAGTGATGAACCACCATTAAGAGACTGGTATGTTTGGAGTGAAACGGAAGGGGGGTGGAGGAAATAACTTTTCTTTTCTTTGCCTTATGTGAATATTAATAACCCTTCACCCCAGAAAGAAGAATCGTTGCATTTTATTAATCACAAGCAGGATTTTAAGAACTGTGTGGAGAGAATTATGGATCAAAGACACGATTGGTAAACACTGGAGAACGGAGGAAAATTTTATGACGCAGTTTTAAATGGCGTCTCGCTAAGACAGGCTTGTCTAAGAAAGACGGAGGGAGGAGGACCAGGATTATCGGAATGTGAATGATGATTGGAATGTGATCTAAACCTGGCAGAGCCCTCGGATATACTTGGAAAGCCTGGGAAAATTAATAGACAGACCGAGGATAAATTCTTTACGGAGGTGTGGAATGGCGGCTGTCCCTATGTGATATGATTTTTGGAGAGTGTAAAAGCCACACAGAAGATGTTTGCTTTCAACCCGCTTGTGAAGTTTATCAGAGATGGCAAAGAAAGGAATATACGATAACAACAAGAAGATGAAGAAAGTAATAAAGAGACTATCCGGATAGAACTGAATAGAACTGCTTAATTAAAGCAGCAATAAAAGTGATGCTTGGACCCCCGTTCGGAGCTTGAAGTATGGGTACCCCCAACAAAATTTAAAAATTTGG
The DNA here is from genome assembly GCF_964188315.1 of Podarcis muralis. Classification (NCBI taxonomy): domain Eukaryota; kingdom Metazoa; phylum Chordata; class Lepidosauria; order Squamata; family Lacertidae; genus Podarcis; species Podarcis muralis. Next base: position 120,705,195 of record NC_135657.1, read on the forward strand.
CTGTATAATTTGGAACTAATGTGATTTGGAATTAATGTGATTTGATTGGCCTGTTAATAAAAATTATATTAAAAAAGAGAAAGATCAGTCTATTTCTGGACTGCTCAGTCCATTTCCACATTAATGCATGGATTTTATTCTTTCCAATTTGCATTTAATATGTTTAAATGCATATTTATATAACTTTCTCAAAATATGCATTTTAAAACTTTGATACTTTATTTCTAATCTGAAACGTTTACTTCAAAATTTGGAGAAGTGCAAAATCTGAAGGATAACAAATGTTTTGATCTCTATCAGGACTAGTCATGTTGGAATTTGCAAAAACTGAATGCCTGAATCATTTTTACTTCTTCAATGCAAACTGAATTAGTGGGATTGCATCACATAATTGTTACCATTCTCTCAACAAATTTGCTGCAGTGTTGGAAAGGGGGCAGGCATTATGCCGAGACGAGGAAGTAAAGTGGTCAGAAGTGGGCAAAGTTGGGAAAGTGTCCAAGGAAATGAAAGTGCAAGCACATTGGCCTCAGTATTTCTCAGGAAAGAAAGCTCTGAAAGTGAGGAACACATAGGCTAGAAAGGAGGAGAATGAGAGGTTTTGGTCCAAAACTGTAGTGCCACTTAAATGCTATAGTTGGATTTGCAAAAAAAAAACAAAAAACAAGAAGTGGAGTTTGAACAGTATAAGATCACAGGGAAATAGGCAGACTATATATATATTCTTGCGTGAATAGCAGCAGCTAGCTTCATGGGGGAAATCAAGGCATGGCTATCAACAAAGCCATTTCCTGTGCCCGGGGAGATGTCGTTGCAGGTTGGTCACAAGCCCGGTCCATGCGCACAAGGCAGGATAGCCTCTGCACCATTGGGGTCCTCGGCCACATCATCCCTTGGACCGACCAATGAGGTCTGGGGGTGTGGCTTGGGCTATTTAAATCGCCCACGGTCAAGCACTCGCCCTCTTTTGCTTCCTGCTTGTGCAGTTCTCCCACCCTCCCTCCCTAAGGTCAGGCTCCTTATCCCTTGACCTTACTATGGATCTTGGTTGGTCGCCTGTTGAAGGGGCCTGGTAGGAATTTTTTCCACTTGGCAAATTGGCACCAGCCATTTGGTTTTTCACCTACCTCGTAGCAAATCGTCACAAATTTGTAAGGTTTGGCGGTTAGGGATTGGAGTATTTGGTTGGAAGTGATGGGAGGTAGTGGCCATCACCTACCCCTCCTAATTCAAGGGTATTCCGTTAAAGGAATCTGAGGGGTGTGGTCCCTGTCCAAACCCCAGATTGGAGGCTTGGGCCATGGCACGACCCCTAGCAGTGACCCTGGCGGAGTTCCTAGTTGGAGGTTAACCCTTCTGAGACTCCCTGCAGACGGGCAGGAGTCAGATATAGTCGGTTTGCTTCCAGTGCCTAAGCCAATACCACTCATTCTGTAACCAATAAAGTTGTGGCCTTTTTTAGCCCATTAACCTAAAATACTGATTTCATTCTTACATCTTGGGATGGTTTGGGACCTCGCCATGCAAACCCAGTTTCTGCAAAATAGATCCAGGGAATGCTAAAGAACCCCGATGGCAAAATGTGATATTTGCCTTCTCTTTGCAAGCACCGGGTGTCCTCCTTTTCTTTCTTTTTAAAAAGGTGTAGCTTAAGGAACTGCAGTGGAGAAAAAAGCAGAACAGCAACACATTGTTGAACCTACTTGCAGACTTGTTCTATATGATTCAGAGCCAAACCTTTTGCCTTCCAAAATGTTAGGAAATATGAGCTAAAACACCTAAATAAATAAATAAATAAATAAATAAATAAATGCTTTAAAGTAATTTATGGAACAAAATATCCATTGGCTTCAAGCAGAACTCTTAATACAAAGGCTAGATTGAGCACAGAATAATCCATTTCATAAAATCAGTTTAGGTGAAGCCCAACTTCATGCCAACAGACACAGCAGAATTTCCCTTCCTCTGAACCCTGCTCCTCACCCCCTCACCCCCGTCCCCCCCCCCATCTGCTCTGGAGGGTCCTTCAACCCCCACAATAGTTTTTAAGAGCACGCAGGGAGCTGTAGGAGAGAATGTAGGGGAATCTGCTGCCCAGGGGGAAGTTACAATTGGATGTTACCCTCTGTCAGCACAAAGAAACCCACCAACTCTCGGAAGCAGTTATATACCTGCCAAACTTCAACGGAGTGTTGGCAGTGGGGAATAACTTTTTTAAAAAAACAAACTGCTGTTTTCAGGATTTCTAGACCAAATGACGACTTAGGAATAGACAATGAACTCCATTTCTTATCCATTCATATGAGGAATCAGATTTCTGTTGCATGCTTCTTCTTCTTCTTTTCTTAACATGCTGAGATGTTCGAAAGGATACTATAGATTGTGAGTTAGCTGTGAAGAGCCGTTCAATATATATATATCTAAATTCCATCTCAGTATTATCCGAGTTTCTTTTCAATATTACCTACGCTGTTTTTGTATTACTATTGCTCCTCCAAATATCCTTGTCTGTAGACAAAGTTATTGCATTCACTATATCCCCACTGCTGGGGCCTCTGCTGAGCAAATCTGCGTCCTGCGCCCGCATTCACTCAGACTTCCCCACCAGCACGAGACTTCTCTCAGAACTGTCTCCTCGCTCTAGGAGGGCAGGACATGCTTCGAAAGATGCTTCCAATTCCCTAAAGTTATGCTCCCCACACGACAATGTCCCCTTTCTTACTGTCAGTCCTATTTTCCCTCCAATGCTATTGACGGTGTATTTTTAAATAGAACACATCAAGGGTCCATGAAAAAAGGTAGAAATACCCCAAACCCAAATAATTCTTTACATTCATGTTCTACTTAACTTTGAAATTTCTAGCTATAGAATGTACTGTTAGCAGGAGGCTATTTAATCAAACATGGTGATTTCAAAACACTGGTCATAAATGATAAAATTTGTTCCAGCGAATTAGTACACATTTCAGAAGTCATGTTTCCTCTTCTGCATTTCCACCTTGCACTTTCTCGAGGGAACAGATAAGTTTATTTCCAGCCATCCAGTGAAATAGATTTTGATTAGAATTTGCTGAGCCGTTTGGCTACATCAGCATAAGCTATTTCAATTTCTTTGTCCGCAGCACAAGTGTTGATGAATTCATCCCGAGCATAAGCATTTTTCAGGTATCGCCAAAGTCCCGTCATTTCTGCTGGAAACTCATAGTTTCGATATTTCTTTGTTACAATCTAGAATGAAGACCCCCCCCCCCAAAAAAAACCTGCTGTTAATACTTGAATATTATTAATAAGTTTTGTAACATATGGACAAAACTGCCCCCCCCCCCGCTGTCCAAGATCTTGTGAGATCGGGAGATCTTGGATGGCCCTACAAGATAAACTAGTCATGGGAGACTTTAACCAATATCTGTTGGAACGCAAACTCTGCCAAGAATGAAAGGTCCAACAAATTCCTCCATTGTCTTGCTGACAATTTCATTTCCCAGAAGGTGGAAGAAGCATCAAGGGGATCATTTAGTTTGGACCTGGTCCTCACAAACAGAAGAACTAATTGGAGAAGTCCACTCCCCTTGCCCGGAGGGCGGTGTTACAGGAGGGCACCCGGGACCTCCCAGTGACCCGCCAGGAGGGTGGAGGGATGCTGCCTGCGTCACTGTGACTCCCGGTCGTGCCACGCCCCCCAGCTGACCAATTGGCACAGCTGGGGGGGTGACCACTTGCCGTTTAAACTGCGGCATGGCCGGGGTGTGTGTCCTTTCACCTCCTTGCCGGATTTCCCAGGCCACCCACCTTCTTTTTATGCGTTGCTATGACATCAACTTTGCTATGGACTAAGGTTGGCTGCCATGTTGTTGGGGCCAGGTAGGAATTTTTCCACTTGGCAAATTGGCACCAGCCAACCTACCTCGTAGCAATTGTCACAACTTTGTGAGGTAAGCCTTTGTGATGGGAGGGGAGGTTGTAACCTCTGCCTGCCCCTCCTCAATAAGGGCATCCTGTTAAAAGGATCCATGGGCGAGGGCCATGCCACGACCCATTGGGGACGCCCCGATTTGACATATGTCTACCCTTAGTGTGACTCCTTGCAGATGGACAGGAGTCAGGATATAGCCTGGTCTTACCCAATGCCTAAGTCAAATTGCTCACATCTGTAACCAATAAAGTTGTGCCCTATTTTAGCCCATTAACCTAAATTATCCATGTATATAAGGGAACTGTGGGACCCGGGGCCTTGCCATGCAAGTGGAAGTACTGGGAAACCTGGGAGGAAGTGATCATGTCCTCCTGGGTTTCATGATACAGAGGCAGGAGAAAAGAATTTAAGAAGGCCAATTTCAAAAAGCTGAAGGAGCTACTGGGTGAGATCCCATGGTCAGAAATACTCAAGGAGAAGGGAGTCCAAGATGGATGGGAGTTTCTTAAAGGAGAAATATTGAAGGCCCAAATGCAGATAATTCCAACAAGAAAGAAAAGTGGGAGGCATCTAAAGATACCAGTGTGGATGCATAAGGAGCTTATAGATGAGCTTAGATTTAAGAAGGGTGTATATATGAAATGGAAGAAAGGGGAAACCACAAAGGAGGAGTATACACAAGAAGCCAACAGTTGCGGTGGGGAGCTCAGGTGGGCCAAAGCTCAAAACAAGGTCCCACTTGCAAGAGAGATATTTTTTAAAGCTTTCTTTGTCTATGCTCAAAGCAAGAGGAAGAACAAGCAAGTTCCATCATACGAGGAAGCTGCCAAAATATTGGTTGAATGAGGAAATTGTTAGGTGGATTTGGAATTGAGGGGATGCTCATCAAATTTGCAGACAACACAAACCTAGGAGAAGCAACTAATGCCGCAGAATCAGGATTCAAAATGACCTTAATAGGTTGCAGAACCAGGCCCAAATTAAAAAACGGAATTTCAGTGGGGACAAATGTCAGGTTGTGCACTTAGGTATGAAGAACTAGATGCACAAATATAAGGCTTAATGTGGCTTACAGCTGGCTTACTAGCAGTACATGTGAAAAGGATCTAGGGGTCTTGGTGGACCACAAGCTTAACATGAGTCAACAGTGTGATGCACCAAAAGAAAAGAAAAAAAAGGGGGGGGGGGAGCTAATGCTATTCTAGGCTGCATCTACAGAAGTCTAGTGTCCAGATCAAGGGAAGTCATAGTGCCACTTTATTCTGCTGCGGCTAGACCACACCACACCTGGAATGCTATGTCCAGTTCTCGGCACCACAATTTAAGAAGAAGAAGAAGAAGAAGAGTTTGGATTTGATATCCCGCCTTTCACTCCCTTTAAGGAGTCTCAAAGCGGCTAACATTCTCCTTTCCCTTCCTCCCCCACAACAAACACTCTGTGAGGTGAGTGGGGCTGAGAGACTTCAGAGAAGTGTGACTGGCCCAAGGTCACCCAGCAGCTGCAGGTGGAGGAGCGGAGACGCGAACCCGGTTCCCCAGATTACGAGACTACCGCTCTTAACCACTACACCACACTGGCTCTCTGGATAAGAAGGATACTGACAAGCTGAAACAAGGGCGATCAAGATGGTCAAGGGTCTGGAAACCAAGACTTCTGAGGGAGCTGGGTATGTTTAGACTGCGTGCCATGTTGATTCAGTTAGAAGTGCCCTTTTGGTTTTTATGTTGCTGGCATCAAAATGTTGACCTGACCCCGAGTCCCAGAAGTGTATTGGGTTTCTACTGATCCTGCTGATCGAAAAGATACTGCAGAGTAGTAAGACACTGAAAGCTAAGTGTGGTCAGAGCACCAAGGAACTGCTGACCATCCTTTGCTAAGCTGATTGCTTGTTAATTATCAAGAGCGATCAGCTGATATTCCTTAATGGGCTCAATGGTGAAGATATTTTCTCAAGGGGAAATCTTCCTGCAGGGTGCAGTCTGCCTGTGTAGGCAGAAGTCATGGAGGCTGCTTACTGAATTTGAGCAGCATCAGCTGTGAACTTAGCATGTCTGGAGGTGGCTTGGAGGTCCCCACCTGTGAATCTTGGGCAGGGAACCTGGGGATCTCATGCAGGTTTAGGAGTTATGCTGCCAGCTTGAGCAATCTGCCATGTTTGCAGTGTGCTCTGCTGGGACTTTTGTAAATAAGACAAGTCAGCAAAGGCTGCAGTGATCTCCCTCTCATCCAAAGGTTTATGTAGTGCTCCTTCTCCTAGGCTTCTCACTGCTCAGGGAAATGCAAAGCATGTAAAACCCTGAGAGGAATGGTGGCAAATAGGTGCCTGTTCTGAAGACAAATTCTTTTCACCTTGACAACATGAAGTTTGGGCAGAAGGTTGCAGTCGGCAAGAGTTAGCTCATCCCCATCCAAGAACTTGCGTTTCGACACTTTCTCCACCTCTGTGCTACTTGCATCTATCTCTTCAGGTAAAGGATTTCTCAGATAGTCATCCAGTTTCTTCAAAGCCTTCGTTAAGCCTCTCTCCAGGCCTGTGTCAAGAAACAAATAAAGAGAAGAGTAAATAAAACAGAATTTCCAATAAAGTTCACAGCCATATACAGAAAACTTTGGACCTAGTCTGCTGGCAAAGCTTGTGATAGTTGTGTGTCTGGCCTATGTACTGTTGGGGTGATGTATCCTAGTCTTCACTAATAAAGACTGACTGTGGGACAGACAAAAGAAAAGGAAAGTCCAAAATCCTATCTTCTACACCCCACCCTGGAAACCTTAGAGCATTTTTGGGATACTTGGGGCTATTTCATTGAGCTTCTGGTCTCCTACAGAGCAATCCCAAGCCTGCTGTTGGCTTGGCACTTCATCATGGCACTGTTATTTTTGGACATTCCCCAAAATGCAGAATGAATCTCATCTCTCTGCTCCAGCCATTCTCTCTCCTTCTAAAACTTTGCAATTATAAAAATCTCTGTGCCACTTTAAAAAAATAAAAAAAGTATTGAAAACTTAGTTCAGTATCTTTGCCTTCACAACATTCAAACAATTCGAAGAGGGGTCTGTGATGCCAAACGGCCCGGCCTTGCATGACCAGGATCTTAGAATATATCAGACGAGTAATCTGACAACAAAATCAAATGCTATGAAAGAGTCATGGGGAGTCAACAACAGACAAACGGGGGCTAAGGTTTAATACTATGCACATTTACCTAGGAATAAATCCCCTTAAACACAATAGGTCTTACTTCTGAGTAATTGCAATTAGGATTTTGCTGCACAGTGTATATTCAGTAGATTTTGATGATGATGATGATTTATCAAATTTAAATTCCCCCCTCTCACAAACACATTTTAAAGGCTGCAGAATATTAATCAGCCAAAGACATGGTTGAGGAGGAACTTTTTTGCCTAAATATGTAAAATGAAGGTGCCAGGTGCATCTCCCTGGGGAGAGCATTCCACAAATGGGGAACCACTACAGAAAAGGCCCCGTTCTCCTGTTGCCACCTTCCGGACTTCACATGGAGGCGGCACACAAAGGAGGGCCTCAGAGGATGATTGTGGTTTATATGGGAGAGGCGGTCCTTGAGGCATTGCAGTTCTGAGCCATTTAAGGCTTTATAGGTCAAAACCAGCACTTTGAATTGGACCTGGGAACTAACTGGCAGCCACTGCAGTCAGGCCAGGATCGGTGTCATGTGTTCCTGGTGAGCAACCTGGCTGCCGAATTCTGCACCAGCTGAAGTTTCCGAAGTGTCTCCAGAGGCAGCCCTGTGTATAACGCATTGCAGTTACAACTGAACCTTTAGTTGACTAACAGACAAAAGCTGTGATCAAGCTTTACAAACACAGAGAATCTCTATTGTTTTTTGGGGGGGATCCAAGCTATAAATGACAGATCTTACCTATACTAAAAAAAAACCCAAGAGACTGTTATTTTTTACCTTATAAAAACTTCCCCCAAAGCCAGGGGGCCAGAGTGAGGCAGAGTGCTAAATTGTCCAGGGGGAGAGGGCTGAGCCCCCCTCAAATGATCAGGCAAACCCCACAAAGTCCTGATGTTGTAAGTCAAAGCTAAAAATGTGAAGTTCATCTTTTTAAAAATTGTTTATAAAATGCCACATAATTCTCTATTCCGTGCTCTCGTCAAAGCAAGCACACATTGAGCAAGATTCCAGGAGCATTTGAGAAATGAAGATGCTGTGAACTATATTATTCACAAAATGATATATTTGTAAAACCCGTTTTCATAATAATAAAAGTGGTTGGCACCACTTTCCACAGGTAATCTCCTTTCCACATAAACATAGATCATAGTAAAATTAAGCAAAATTACACAAACAGAAATATGTTATCTGTTATATGGCTGGAATTACTGTGATGAAACACACATTGAAGTTTTCAAAAACAATTATGGAATCTTATGAAAGAACATCAAAATTTCAAAAGTGAACAAGCTGCAAAGTGAGATGGGCTGAATAATTCACAGAAAATGAACCAAGTGAGACAGCATCACAGATTATATCACTAGTCAAGGCTGATTGATAAATGAGAGGGAGGGAGGGATGGGGCTGACTGCAACCTTAGCTGTATGGCAAGAGAAGGGGAGACAAAGTGGAGACTGAGAATGAAGATCTCAATGAACAGTGCAGTTCCCATACAGTGCAAATCCCTTTTAATTTAAACTTATAACTTCCCCCTCTTAAATACACTTACGGAGTCTTTTGTATATTGAAGAACCGACAGTAATACTTAAGGTTAAAGCACCAGGATAAGTTAATAAGATTATATATACCAATAAATGTTTTATTGTCTCGCACAGGTAGATCTTATAGGCATATTACCTGCCTTAAATAAGCTGTCATTAGATCCTTATTCCCAAGCTGCCTATCATCACAACACTTCTCTTCTCTTTTCCATTTCTAAAATTTGAGAATATGTTGTTTCTGCTCAATGGCTCTACTTTTCCTACTTCCAAAGTTGCCCCTTTGCATTGGTTCTGCTGAAATCACTTTAATGAAAATGCCCAGCAACCCATTTCCTGCTACAACACATGATCTCTTACCATGTTCTTCTTTTAGATTTAAATTGTAAATATTTATCCTTCAGGGCTGAGAGAGATGACAGGGAAGACCAGGGATGGGCAAGGGGGAGCATTTTGGGAAAATTGTGAATGAAACTCTGTATCCCAATGACCGGAAATGAATCATATATTGGTGGAATCAGGTTGAGGAATCAATCCATGTCACAATTGAATTCCATGGGATTCAATGACATCTCCTGGCCTTAACCTGTCAGGGAAGGTGCACAAGCACAAAGGGTGTGTGTGGGTGGGTGGGTGGGTGGGTGGGTGGGTGTGTGACAAAAACTTATTTCTTCAGGTCTTCAAAGGCATTAGGGTGAACCGGCTGGTCCAGTGCCCTATGAAAGTTCTCCCCCCAGGAGGTGGCATTGGGCTGTCAGCTTTGTCTTCCTGGAGGTGGTGGTGGGGAAGGGTCTTTTCCATGTCCTGCCCTCCTGGAACATCTCCCCCTCTGACTTGGGCAACTCTGCAAGGCTTGTGTTCAAGGCTGGCGATGAGTCATGCACAGGCCTTTTAAGGAACTATAACACACACCAGAACAAGGGCCCACTTATCATTTTTTAAAGCAGTGATATGAAGTGATTGAAGTATTGCCATTTCTCAGACAAAAGTGTTACTATCTCTAATTTAATAAACCCTAAATTTAATTTTTGCACTTGATATTCTACTGCCCGATTAATCTCCTTCGGCTGCATTTTTCTATGCAAGCCACACTGAAATGACAATATTGGCAGGGCAGCCCTGGAAATATGGAGAATTCCCTTTAATTTTTCGAACCTATTAACACCGATTGAATAAAAGGTTTTCCTTGCACGGTAAGCAAAGAATAATATTGTTTTACTGTCCCATTCAAAATCAAGTTATTTACTTAATTTAACTCAATTGGATTTTGGAAATCCTGGCTCAACCATCTATTTTTCAGTGGTGGTCGTCTTCAGATAGGCTTGCCTGCACTTGCCCATCTGCTTCCTATTTCCCATTTGAGGAGGTGGTGGAGAGGAAATGGAGAGCATGGCTTATATTCTGTCTCCTAGAAGAAGCATGGCCAGCACCTGCCTTCTTGGGAGCCTCTCTGATCTCCTGACGGTGCAAATTTCTCCACGCAAGTCTGACTCCTTCACCCTCACCTGTTCTCTGGCTCCACAATAGAGATGAAACCACCCAGCACTCAAGGTTTCTAAAGCTATGGGGCACACCTGCTCAGGCGTTGCATATAAAATCCAGAAGAGAAATACTGCCGGTGAGTAACTTTTTTCAAAATGTAAAGATTTCATAATTTTCACAATTTGGTGTGCCACTGAAGAGGCAGATAAAATTTGCTTTTGGAGATGAGTCTGGCCCCATGTCGCCAACTGGCCATTCCCATTTTAGAGAAACAGCAGTGTTTTTATGACGGCAACACTATTCCGGGAACTAGATACCAAGCCTCCAATTATATTAACTGTATCTTGCACAGCTATTCAGACATTTGCATAAGACAGATGCATATCCCCCCCCCCCCCGCAAATCATGCAGGATAGAGCAGTGCATCCCTGCCACTGAACCTTGGGCTACTTTAGGGGGGGGGGGCAGCAGCACCCAGGGCCCCACAGTCTGCCCAGGGACTCTCTCCCTTGCTTGCCTGCCCCCCCCCCCTAGTTTTGCCATAGCCTTTTGGGGGGAAGGGAAGGCTGGAGGACTTGTTAAAGGAAATTGGACATAAAAGGGGAACATTTATTAGAGAGAGAGAGAGAGAGAGAGAGAGAGAGAGGAATGGGATAAGAAAGGGACGTTGTTATGGGAGGAAGAAAGGCATGTAAAAGGACCAGGGAGGAGGAATGAAACAAACTGGCAGTGTGGGAGCAGTGGTGTAGAAATGTCCGATCTGGCTATGGTGAGGCAATACAACTTAATTGCATCTTATTTGGACTGTAACACACTCTGTGTGAATGTCTGAAGAATGTCCAGAAATTTCAGAATGCTGCCACCATTCAACTGCCTGGGACGGTCTTAGGACGCGCCTGACTCCAGCACGGCAGCCTTCCTACCCATCTGTTTCTAGGTACAATCCAAATAACTAGGTATAACCTACAAAGCCCCAAATGGCTTGAGAGCAGGTTCCCTGAAAGACCGCATTCCGTCCTATGAGCCCAATTTGAGGATCTTCAGGACTTCTCGGTGGCCAGAGCTCCTTGCCAGGGAGGCCTCTCTTTTTAGCCTGAAGTCCTTCCAGAAGCAGCCAAAGGTGTTTTTGTTCCGACGGGCCTTGAGCCTGATCCATTCTTTTATTTTCTATCCCACCCTTTCCTCTGGGCAGCGTGCACAACAGAGGCCTAGCCGTACAATTCATTTTATCTTCACAATAACCTTGTGAGGGAGGAGAGGGTGAGAGAGAATAACTGGCCCAAAGCTACTCATTGCCTTGAGGGTCTGGACCTCCATGTTAACCGTTTGATGGACAGGGCTGGATGGAAGCATCATGGACCAACAAGAATACCTTTCCAGGCAATGACCCAACAATTCTTGAGAACAGAAGCCACTTTTCAAACAAATGAGGGCGAGTTCTTCTGCCTCCGTTGTGTAACTCCTTACTAGTTATGAGGGAAAGTAGTTCATGCAGCCACATATGGGAATGGATGAAGCCTTCCTGACAACGCTCCAGAGCTCTCTTTTTTTCCTAAGGCAAGCAGACTTCCTTTCAGGCTGCAATATGAAGCCACCCCAAAATGACCTCTGTAAACCTGCAAGCTGCTTAATTGTCACGCGGAGGCATGTTTAACAAACTATGACCTGTGTACAAAATGAATCGTGACTGCTGCTACCTTTGGCCACTGATTGATGCCTTTTCTTTTTACTGCTCTTTTCCACCCACACAAGATTTATCCCATAACACACACAAATGAATTGGATGAAATATGCAATGAGTGAAAAGGGGAAACTGTACATAAATATTCAGTCTCACACAAACAATCTGAGATTTATTTTTCCTTAGAACACACACACACCACCTTTCTTGATCACTTCCAGATTCATAGAGTATTGCATGAGGTCTATTGCATTTTTCTGGTTTGTTCCCACTACTTTGGAACAGAAAATTAAGGTAAAATACAACAAAATCAAACCATTCCGCTTCATTAGGCAGTCGGATTTAAAGACCACATCTTAGTTAAACTTCACATAATCTGGACAAGTAATACCCTAATGCAAATTTCAACCCCCTTAGTTTTCTTTATGAATTCATCTTCAGCAAGTAAACTGCTCGTCTAGATATTGTTTTTGCCCTGGGGCAGGTTTTGTACCCTTGGCTAATCTTGCTTTGGATGGCAGCTTCAGGAGTCTCTGTGCTGAAGCCATGCAGATCTCGAGTGGAGACCATGAGAAGTCAGCTTGAGAAGTAAGTTGGCACCAGCACCCAGCAGAAAGCGCTTCCGTTACAGAGCACATGTGCACAGACACACCTTGATTTACTTGGGGGTTTCTTCCCCTCTTTCCACTCCTCAACCGAGTAATCCATACATGTAAATATAACTGAGATCTAAGACCCACCTAGTCCAGCACTCGCCTCAGAATGGTAACCAGGAAAAGTATACCTGGAGAGAGGCTCCTTGTGATCACTTTCAATGGTTATTTTAATTGTTATTGCTGTTGTAAGTTTTTTACCTTTTTTTTTTTTTTACTTTGTAAGTCACACTGAGCCTTTTGAGTATAGGGCAACATATAAATAAAGTTGTAATAATAAAATATAACAATTTCTCCTTACAAACTGCTCTGAAATTTATTTTCCTCCTTGCATGCAGGTAGAATTGAATCAAATAATTATAATTTTTAAACATTAAATCATCTGATATTTTTCTAGAAAAAGAGGTGCCAAAACTCACCATGAACCCTTGTTCTCTTATAATGACAATGGCACCCAACTGAGTTCCAGCTGGGGGGAAAAGCCCTTATTAAATATTTATCAAATTCTTAAAAGTTTCCATGTAGGTAATATAATTGTGGGTGAAATTACTGAGATCCTAAAATGTGCAGGGTGAAGCAATATCTGGGATACAATTTATAGACTTTTAGGACCAAATTGATGTAACGGTCCCATTTGCTGACCCACATTTGGCTGATAGTTTGGCTGACCCACATATAAAACAGGTGGGGGTACATTATTATACAGGGTAGCTAAAGCACATGCAGGTAGGGGAAGCTGAACCCTCCCACTACTATTTACCTGTCTGAAGCAGACACCCCCACCTGCCCTACCTCCATCCATTCCCCTAGTCTAGCTCACTTCCTCTACTGGCTCATCTGAAGCAGAAAAAGTACTCTGAGGAACAAATAGAAAAGCAATGACAAACCTAGACAGCATCTTAAAAAGCAGAGACATCACCTTGCCGACAAAGGTCCGTATAGTTCAAGCTCTGGTTTTCCCAGTAGCAATGTATGGAAGTGAGAGCTGGACCATAAAGAAGGCTGATTGCCAAAGAATTGATGCTTTTGAATTATGGTGCTGGAGGAGACTCTTGAGAGTCCCATGGACTGCAACAAGATCAAACCTCTCCATTCTTAAGGAAATCAGCCCTGAGTGCTCACTGGAAGGGCAGATCCTGAAGCTGAGACTCCACCTCATGAGAAGAGAAGACTCCCTGGAAAAGACCCTGATGTTGGGAAAGATGGAGGGCCCAAGGAGAAGGGGGCGAGAGAGGACGAGATGGTTGGACAGCGTTCTCGAAGCTACTAACATGAGTTTGACTAAACTGCGGGAGGCAGTGGAAGACAGGAGTGCCTGGTTTGCTCTGGTCCATGGTGTCACGAAGAGTCGGACACGACTAAACGACTAAACAACAACAAAACGATGAGTAGAAAAGGATTTTATACCCCACATTGAAGCACAGCCCCCTCATGGAGGCCCCACTTCAAACAAGCAGTGCCTTCCTGTGCTTGTACCGTGTTCGTGTGAGGACTGCCACTGGGCCAGAAACAGAGGGGAACAAGTGAGTAAAGCATCTCGTGCAAATCTTTGAATTTCTCTAGCAGCCACATTCTCAGGCCCAGCAAGTGCTGCTGCTTCTTTTCTGGAAAGAAACTGTGCTTAGTAGATAAGGCCCTTTATCTGCCTCCTTTAAAAATGTCTTTACACCACATACCGAGTGCTAATGCTGCAAGAGAAAAATCAAGACCTAAATGTAAAGCCACATTTTATAAATGAAAGATGATCATTACAGCATTCCAAATTAAGCTGCTGTGTGTTTACACAGACTGTGCAGTGCAATTTAAATGATCAAAGAGCAGCGGGAGATACCTCGAAAACCAGGCATCCCAAAGTAATTTCAGATTTTTACTAAACGTGTTAGGCCATGGCCACAGGAAAATGGAATATCTTCTAGTGTGCTTGGCCTGGACTACAGTGCCCCCTGGAGTTCTAGAGAACAATTAACAATTTGCAAAAAGAAGGTCCCATTGGTGTCATCTTCTTATATTCTATTCTATTTTACGCTTATGTACAAACTGATAAAGAATCCATTTCTCATAAAGGAAACTCCATATTTTAGCGGATGGCTTTGCTGTTGCTGCATTCCCCATGCCAGAAAACTACCACATTTGACACATGGGGAGCATCCTGTCACTGGGTTCATGTCACACGCTAGCTTACGATTTTTGATGACACATTACTAGACACATTTTGTGTACACACTGAAGAAGAATGCAACTGCAAAAAGAACAAAAGTCAAATGTATGTGCAAGGTCTTACACAGACTCAGCAGTTACCGGAATGTATTTCTTAATATTCCTCATGACGATACAAGATTCTCTTCTTTCATATCACTTACTTTTTTAACCACCACTGATATCTCTATAAATTGCTTTTGATTTGTACTGGAATAAAACAGAAAAAAGTACATGAGCGAGACCCAAAACCAAAACGCTCCATTGCCCCCTGGAGAGTCACGACCAGTTGGCCTTGACCATGCTGCGCTGGAGGGGGCACACATTCCATTCATCTACACACACATACAGTCAGGGCTTGACCCCCACGTCTGCTGACCCATGCTTTCTAGGTACAGGTCCAAGTGGTTTCCCTCTTGCCTGGCTCTTTTCTCAGGGAAAACCAGCTCTTCACCTCTTAATTGGAGCAAAGGGTAGTCCACAGAAAAGCCGAATGGCTGTTTGCTCCGACTGAACACCAAAGAACGGTTTTCTTCCAGCGGGAGAGCAGAGGGATGAGAGAAAATATGGATCAGCTCTCAGACCACAAACCAAAAGACAGGCACAAAAAGTATGGGATGGGCAGGCAGCACCATTGTACTTTAAAAGCTTAAATATATATATAAAGGTAAAGGTACCCCTGCCCGTATGGGCCAGTCTTGACAGACTCTGGGGTTGTGCGCTCATCTCACTCTACAGGCCGGGGGCCAGCGCTGTCCGGAGACACTTCCGGGTCACGTGGCCAGCGTGACAAGCTGCATCTGGCGAGCCAGCGCAGCACACGGAACGCCGTTTACCTTCCCGCTAGAAAGCGGTCCCTATTTATCTACTTGCACCCGAAGGTGCTTTCGAACTGCTAGGTTGGCAGGCGCTGGGACCAAGCAATGGGAGCTCACCCCGCCGCGGGGATTCGAACCGCCGACCTTTCGATCGGCAAGTCCTAGGCGCTGAGGCTTTTACCCACAGTGCCACCCGCGTCCCAAAATATATATATATCACAGTACATTTCTGGAAACTAGGCCTGCTATGTTTTCTTGCCTTTTTCTCTATGTCTTTTAACAGAAGCCTGAAACACAAATTAAGCAGATCTGCCATGGAGACAAGGCCAACACACCTACCATCCGTGGCACACCCAAAAAACCGTTTGGCTGCTTTGAGCATTTGGCAGGGATGGTGAAGAAGTCCCAATGGCCTGTGTACCTTTTCTAGTCCCTTTCCTTCCCAGGCAACAAAACCTTCTTCCTGTGCATGCGTGTAGCCAGCAACAGGGAGGGCTAGAAAGACACCCAAGAGGTCCTGTGGGACCTGCCCTTAGAAATGACATTCCTGAGCAGGTCCCACCAATACGGGTTACTTGGGATTGTGGCGTGTCCAGTTTTTCCTGCCTCCCAATTCAATTCTGTCCACTAGGAAGAAATGGCTTCACCTAAATACAGGCCCTGACTGACAAGCCAGTTGAAATGGTAAGGAAAGGGTGACTGAGGAAGGTTAGACCCACTTGAGCCAGATCCAGACTCAAAGCCGTCCAGACCCAAATCGAAATGGGGTGAAGATTTGTGAATGGCATCAATGGGGGGCGGGCGTGGGGAGCTCTGATTCTAAACTTTCTGCATTCAAAGTTTGCCCCATCATGACAGGCCGGTTTCCTCTGTTAATTTCTCCACATCGGCCTGTTTTCAAAATCCTAGAGGCAGGGCTAAGCTGACATCCCAACTGGAAACACTTGTTACCTCGGGTTACACACGCTTCAGGTTACAGACTCCGCTAACCCAGAATTAGAACTTTGCTTCAGGATGAGAACAGAAAATGCGTGGCAGCAGTGGGAGGCCCCATTAGGTAAAGTGGTGCTTCAGGTTAAGAACAGTTTCAGGTTAAGTACGGACCTCCGGAAGAAATTAAGTTCTTAACCCGAGGTACCACTGTACTTTTCTTGTCATTAGTTTTGCTTCATATCTTGTTTTCAGCCATATAACAGGGGGGGGGGGAGAGTACCGATCCTTTACGTCTTTCAAAGCAAGGTGAAAGATCCAGCCACGGAAAGGTAGCAGCTGGGATGGAGATGCAGCACTGTGGTCCCTCTTTGGGCCTGTCCTGCCTGTCCTCTCTCCTCTACTCCCTTCACCTTGGATTTGGCAGGATCAGTGCTGGCCGAGTCCTTCTTTGACTAACAGCCTCCAGGCACAGCATTAATTACCATGCTTGACAGACAGTGACAACTTCTGCCTCTGAATAAATCCTCAGTTTCCCACAGGATCCTCAGAAACATGAAACAACAAAATCCCTGAAAAATATTTGAGAAAAAATTCTTTGTATTTCAATTACCCACTTTTGAAAAGTGAATAGAATTCCTTTTTGCAAATCCTGAAATCAAATCCCTTGTAACTTTAAACCTTATCCTTAAATAATAAACGACCAGGTTCTGACCATCTTCAAGTGCACATCTGCTTCCTAGTAAGGTTCCCATGTCTAAACTCTGTCCTGTGCTGCACAGTTCTTCCCATCACAGTGACGGGAGAAGCTGTACTTGAGAGAATTCTCCATGTAATGGGACTGTAACTCTTCAATGCAAAGGTTTCCTCTTCAGGTCTAGCTAGACCTGTTAACTCTACCTTCCAAGTAATACAGATTCTTTCAGAAATTGGTGGTTGCTTGATAAAGGAAAGAGCACACTTAAAATGCACACGGCAAGCACTGTAAATCACCACTTGCCTTCCTGCAAATGTGCCAACGTCAGTACTGCTAAGCTAGAGTCAAACTGATGCAGGTCTTCCTGGGAATCGTATCCAACAGAGACTTCTGGCAGCATACTCTTCGCTATATATAGCCAATAGGCATTTCCCGCCTCTCTGACCTAACCACATGATGCAGCAACGGGGAGGGGGGAGGGGGTTAATCATATGTAAATTAATGATATAATGTTCTTTTATTTTTAGGGCCTTGATCTGAATCCAGGCCAGACCAGTGGATTCCTCTGGGCAGACGGCTGGAAATTCCACGGAATGAAATCGATGCTGGTGGTCTCGCAGCTCAGCGAAGAGCAGAACATTGGAACACCTTAATGAAGGTGGCCACCAACACGGGGCACCGTTAAATATTCAATTCAGTACAAATTTAAAAAAACAACCCTCATATGAAATCAAAGGGCTCATTCTCTCGGTCAAGGTGAGTACAATTTTAGGAAAGATTAGTCAGCTGCAAACAGCTAGTTGCTCTCAACAACCATCTCCTTCAGAAGCAAATAAACAGCCGGGGGTGTGGCGGGGGGGGGGGCACCTGAGTACTCAGCTGATCATTGGCACATAAATCCCTGCTTTTACCTGCATCTCCTGTGCAATTGTCAGAAATCAGTTGGATTCTTTGCATTTGCCAATTTGGACTAGAGGAATCAGGTATACTGAGGATATCAAATGGCACTAATTTCTGATTAACAAGCTGCTTTTCTGAGGAAGAAGCAGACGTTAGATGGGGCAAGGCCCTAATCCAGGGGTCAGCAAACTTTGTTAGCAGGGGGCCTCAGACTGTCCCTCAGACCTTGTGCGGGGCCAGTCTATTTTTTTTTGGGGGGGGGGGGATGAACGAATTCCTATGCCCCACAAATAACCCAGAGATGCATTTTAAATAAAAGGGCACATTCTACTCAAGTAAAAACATGCTGATTCCTCGACCGTCCACGGGCCAAACTGAGAAGGCGATTGGGCCAGATCCGGCCCCTGGGCCTTAGTTTGCCTACCCATGGTCTAATCTTTCTCCCCACCATGGAGCTACCCCTCCCTCCATGCTCCTCTTTCTTTGTGGGCTGGCAAGTGATGGGCCAGGACATCACACCCTCGGAGAACTAGATTGGTCTCGGCCCATGCCATGTAATAAAGAGTCGACCTTCAGTACCCCAGAACCTGCAGAGAAGCCTGCATAACTCCTGTGAAATGGACACAACCTCATTACGTACATGTATTAGCAGTTTAATGCCGTTTTTATTGCCCATGGCTTCCTGTAAGGCATCCCAAGTCTTTTATTTCATTTTGCAGGGGGCGCTGAGAAACCTGCTGGCAATCTCCTTCCTTCTTTCCAGAGCTACAGTTCCCATGGTTCCCAGGGGAGAGGAAATACCCGTTAAGTCAATTTTAGTCTGTGTGTAGATATGCCTCCATCAGATAGGAATTCAAAGAGCTGATTCTAGGAAACGGATGTCAAGATCCTTCTCATTTGTATCTTCTCTGTGTTCTTTGTTCTTGTATCAGATGTGAGGAAATTAAATTCTAGCTATGTCAACCACAGTACTAGGACTTTGCAGGGAAAAGTCGAAGCGTAGAGTCACGCTACGTGCTGAGATGGGACGTGGCGAAGATCACGCCTCGAGGAAAGCCTGTTATTAAAATGATTTGGCTGATGTTGGGGGTAGAAGGAATCAAGTTGGCTGTAATTGAACTGGCATGAAATAATAAATATGCACACTTTCTTCAAACACAGCTTGCCACATCCTGAGAATCTGGAATCAATTCCTTCTCTTTCAAGATGCCTAAAAGTTGTGGAACTTTGATATGGAAGAAATGTGTTTGCTTCTGGGCTTACAGCCCCAACCAGCCTGCTGCAAACCTTTCATATGTTCAAGGCAGGAAAGCTAGCCAAACAAATGGGAGAAAAGGACCAAAAGCGCAGGGGGTGGTGATATAAATTACTATTCAGGTAAAGTGAGCAAAAGACATTTGCCACTGCCATATATATATAACCTGCCCAGAATACAAAGGAGAGAGGAAGGGCTGGAACTCAGTGCATGTGGAAGGTCCCAAGCTCAATCTCAGGTATCTCCAGGTAGAGATGGAAACATCCCCTGCCCCAAACACTGGAGTGGAGTCGCCAGTGAGTGTGGTTGGTTGTATATTTCAGGTTCTAGACCATGACAATAAAGCAAATATCGCTATAAAGCGCATCACACAATTATCGCTATAAAGCGCATCGCACACACTATTTCGTTTCCCTGTGGATATAAAAGTCACTCTACTGCAGACTATTAAGCCAGGCCTCCTCTGGCTCTTGCCCTGGCCAGCTCCACTCCTGTGGCCAGAGGAGGGGTGGGGCTGCCGCCAGATGCATCCTCCTCCTCGCAAGGAGCAATAAAATGAGGTATCTAAGGTAACAAGCCTTTTCTAAGTTCAAAAAACAACAAGCATTAATGAGGGCCAGTGTTCTGAGGCAGTTCCCTGTGTACCTGTGAGGTGTGTGTGAGGCATGTCTTCTACAGTTCACAACCTTCTTCTGAATATTCAGGCTATTTCCTTTAACGCCTAAGGTGGGGAACCTGTGGCCTCCAACTCCTGACATGAGTAGCACTAGGAAAGGGTGCAAGTCATAGCCCAGCAGCACCTGGGGGCCACACTCTCCCCATCCCTGATCTGTACATTTCATAATGGCCAGCAGAGAGCAATACAACCCTCCTCCCAAACAAACGTATCTGCAGACTTGACTCAAGTGGTCTAAGCTCAGAGTTGTTTTAAGTTTTTAAGCGGCCTCTGTCAGCTACACTTCTGATTAGGGACCCGGTGAGACAGCCTTTAACCCTTTCCCCTGCAGAGTGCTCCCACAAAGGATGGGGATGTACTGGAAGAGTATCCTCACCACCCACAAACTTACTCGCATTGTCCTGCTGCTTTGTGTTTTTGATAAACGCAGAGAATTTGGAGAAGATATCTATGCCTGCAGCATTTGATTCACGGTGCTTGGCAGCTAGCTTGGGATACCTGCAAAAACAGAAGAGTGGTTTTAAAAAGGAGGCCTCCGCGGAAATGTAAAAGCAAAGAAACTGCACACAAATACCACAAAAAGGCATATGTCGCTCACTTCTAGTGCTGTTTGTAACACAAAGCAAAATTCTTGCAGATCAAGTACTACTTTTAAAACTGTCTCTTATCTCAGCATGTCAGCCTCTCAGGACCCTAACTGAATACTGCTGCCACCGTGGGGAGCCAAGAATTTTAAAAAGTTACACAATGATGGTTTTATGACAAGGTTAATTGTACCGGGGCTTAATGTGAAAGGAACCGAGAAACAGCATCCTTAAATCAGAACTAGTCATATGTTTTCAAAAGATGCAGAGGCGTTTGGCAGCAACAGCTGCTTCTCTTCACTGTGTGAATGGAGGCCTTTGGAGAAAACCATTCCAGGATATAATGGCACTTATAAAGAGGCGCTTGGCGAAAAGGAGTCTATAGGGAGCTGAAATGCAACAATGAATCTGTGCGGGCTGCTGAAAAGTGTATTGTGCTTCTTGGAAAGGTTTCTGTTTTCTGTGAGTCGGGACCTCAAGGGGTCCGTCCAATCAAAATGCCTTCCTCCAGCAATAATGAAACACCACGGCCGCGTAACAGCCCTGGGCAACCCGTGACCCTGAAGCAGAAAGCTGCTTACTAGCCTCAGCGCCAGGGCTGGACGCAACCCCCTCGGCTACCACCACTTCCACCCTGTAGCAATGGGCAAGGAGACCTTCTGTGAGCTGGCAAAGACCACAGCACCGTCGGGCAGGGGGTTGCTTACCATTTGATGAGCCCCCCAGGCTGCCTCCCCACAGGCACACGCCTCTTTCACTTTAAACAACAGCAAGCTGCTCTGCTCAGTAGCAGGTAGTTAAGGTTGGTGCTGGGACTGATGCTATATTTACAGTGGTACCTTGGGTTACAGACGCTTCAGGTTACAGACTCCGCTAACCCAGAAATAGTACCTCGGGTTAAGAACTTTGCTTCAGGATGAGAACAGAAATTGTGCTGCGGCAGCAGCAGGAGGCCCCATTAGCTAAAGTGGTACCTCAGGTTAGGAACAATTTCAGGTTAAGAAGGGACCTCCAGAAAGAATTAAGTACTTAACCCGAGGTACTACTGTATATGGCACGGTTCCCAGACACGCTGTACCAAAAAGAAGATGGCTGTCTCCCTGGCTATTTTAAAAGTGACTGGCAGCCAGCTGCAGAGAACAGCGCCTTGTCTACACTTATTTTTTTCCCTTATGGGTGAGGAGGAAGGCCACCCAGCCCCCTCGTCAAATTGTAACCACCCCCCAAGCAGAACGTTCTCCCCCTGCCTTGCAACCTCCCCACACATCCATTGTCCTCCACCCCCCTTTATGGGAGGTTTTAGCCAGCCCATCAGAACCTCTGCACGTTTGGGTCTGCCCTACCTTGAAGCAACAACCCCGGAGAGAGGCGTCAAGGACCTGACGGACCTCAACACAATGCTGGCAAGCTGGGTTCAGTTTAGTGGATCACATGTTGGGCAAACCTGCTACAGAAGGTGAGGCCATCCCATAGTATTCCCTCCTCTCGTTACACTGCATACAAAGCGGGGCGGGCAGGGAGTCCTGCAACCCAGAGTCATACAAATTATATTTACAGGTACAAGGATTTAGTACAGGCTTCCTCAACCTCAGCCCGCCAGATGTTTTTGGCCTACAACTCCCATGATCCCTAGCTAGCAGGACCAGTGGTCAGGGATGCTGGGATTGTAGTCTCAAAACATCTGGAGGGCCGAGGTTGTGGAAGCCTGATTTAGTACAACAACTTAAGTGCTGCATTTAAGAAGTTATACTTTGCGGGATGGGAAATGGGGAGAGAGGAAAGAACAAATTGTGGGCTATACAAGGGGGGGGGTCATGAAATCAGGTCCTATGGTTAAAAGTCCTTAGCTCATGCTCAAATTAGTACCAGAGGAGGAGGAGAGGCAAGTTTTAGAAATATGTATTTTTCTAGGTTGACTAGCTAAGAGGCAAGCAGACTCATTGTAACACAAAGCAGATATCAATTTGCCCTTTACTTTTACCCATTTCATGTGGTAACTACACCATAATTCTAAAAAAAACTCTTATTTTTTACTTTGGAGGTGAAAGCGTTTCCTCCAAAAATTCTTCAATTTTGTTGATATCTGTCTTGACTTCCCCATTGAACGTCAGGAATGGTGGGTGGCTCCCAGGAGCTAAATTATGTAAATCAGCTGGCTTTCTGTGGAAACAAAAAGAAAGTTCAATAAATTACTAATCATATATGCCATGGAAGTCCCATTGGTTTTGTACTACTGAGAAAATTAGCCCTTTGCTTTTTAAGCTACATATAGGATATACAGGCCTCTCTCCATTTATGCAAGGGTTGTACGCCAAGGCAAACGCAGTGCCTGCATCGGCGGTTGCTCATCTGCAAATGGGGAGTTGCCTGTACTTAAAGAGTGCAGAATAATAAGCAAAGTAGGATTCACTGTCTGTATGAGAAATATTAAAGTTCCCAACAGAAAATGCAAATAAAGTGATCAGAAGGAATATCAAGTTGTTGGGAGAATTCACCAGGAGCTTTCAGGTGAGGTGTCATCAGTATGTGGATGACATTCAACTCTGCTTCTCTGTTCCATCTGAGGTGAGAGAAGAAAGGGGTCCTGCTCTAGGTGGGGTTGCACTCCCCTTGAAGGAGCAGGTGCATAGAGCCACCTCCCACACTTGAAGCTCAGGTGGCTTCAGTGGCCAGGAGTGCTGGTTTCCAGCTCTAACAGGTTCACCAGCTACTGCCATTTGTGGTCAGAAATAAATGTGGTCACAGTAACCCATGCTCTAGTGACCTCGAGATCAGACTACTGTAACACGTTCTACGTGGGACTGCCCTTGAAGACGGTTTGAAAACTGCAGCTGGAACTTATTGCAGTGGCCAGAATGTTAACTGGTATGGCCAATTGGATGACACTGGTCTTGAAAGAAGCGCACTGTTTGCAAATATGCTCCAAGCCCAACTCAAGGTTTTGATGTTAACATACAAAGCCCTAAGTGACTTAAGAGTACAGCTCTCTGAAGAACATCTCCTCCCTCACAGACCTGCCCATGCATTAAGACCAGCTGAGAGAGCTCTGCTGCTGCTCCCTCCACCAGCTGAGAGGGCTGGTGGAGCCCCATTTAATAACAATAGCAATAAATTTGTTATTTATATGCCACCCATCTGACTGGGTTGCCCCAGCCACTATTACAATGCAAGAAAACATCAACCATTACAAACTTCCCTGGAATGACCTCTCATCTGAGGTGGTGTTTTTGCTGGCAGAGCAATAGTCTGCCAGTCAGTTCTGGTTCAGCGGGCTTTAAATGCTGGTTATTTTATGGTTCATGGTTTTTGTGGCTGTTCATACTGTCTTTAAATCCAATTTTACCCAGGTGTAGAACCATTTGGTGAAAGGCAGGTTTACATAATTCTTTGGTGAAAGGCAGGCTTATTATAATTCTTATAAATAAACACAAGAAAACACGAACGCCATTGTGTCTCATCAAATATTTTTTATCAAGATCCTTTACCTCTTCAGGTCAACTGTGGTGACATTGAACACAACCCCTTTGAGCCAAAGTATCATGAAGAGACGCTGTGAAAAAGGGCAGTTCCCAATGCTTTCACCATCTACACCAGCCTAGAGGAAATAAGAAATAGAGAAGAAAATTATCTGGAGGTGTATTTTTCCTATCACTGCAAGCATCACAATGCCAGTTTGAGTCCACCCAAAATCCTTGTCAAGTTCTTCCAAGCTGCTGATTCCATCTCCATCCACCTCCTACCAGCTCAGCTCCACTTTGTTCCCAGACTTCTCGTACTTTGTTTTTCAGGGCCAAACTGGACATGGCAGCTTTGAGTCTTCTTTTTCTTTAAATAATTACATGGCGGGTGCCATTCTTACTGGGAAGGCAACACACAAGGGTGAGAGACTTATCTTTTCACTCTCCCACTGCAAACACAGATTGTTTTGGGAGTATGGGGCTCCTGTGCTTCCTGCCTTGGCTTCCCTACACAGCTGGGAACTACAGCAGAACCTGCACAACTTGTGACCCTGCCAGGTGAAGGTCGCCCACCAGCCACATACGCAGTTTGCCAGTTGCTTGGCAGCTGAGTCTGCAGTCCTGGGCAAGTCTCCAGATGTAGACCAAGGCCAGTGAAGTGAATTTGGCTCTGCATGTTGTGCAGGCCGAGCTATAGAAGTCCCCCAGGACTCTTAAACACATGTATTTGTGTCTCCTTAAGAAAATCAGCTTTCCTGGCCCTCCCAAAGGTTTCTCATCTCAACACAATCTTCTCCATAGCTTTCACTAAGTCTCTTCTTCACAGGGATCTGGCCTTCCTGCCACCCCACCAACCCACCAACAAATCTGAGCAACTTTTTCTGATTAAATGCTTCCAATTCAAAACCAAGGTTAAACACTTAACATAGTGTTAAGTAGCAGTTCGTGCAATTGGAACAACTTTGATTTGTGCAAGAGGACACTTCCCCTCTCTCCCCGCCCCCCGCAGATTTGGAAATGGTACCAAGTGAGCACAGTAAGAAGGAAGGGAAGTCTCACTGCACAAGCAGAAGTCGTTTTGCTTGCACATTAATTTAGTTGAATACTACCCAGTTGCTTGGAAATTGAACTACTGTTATGGGAGATGTGGCAAATTAACATCGTCAGATGATAAGAAGAGCACAGTATTTTTCATTGAAGTACAGCTACAAATCTAAGAGAAGTTTCTGGAAATGAGATGCTATAATTTGTTTGTTTATTTGTTTATTAAATGGTCTCAAGGCCCCTTGCAGCCATATTGTGAATACAATACAGTAAAACAGCAATAAAACACCAAGTAGAAACACAAAAAGCCAGGTGCATAAAACATGAATAATACCAATATAACAAGGAGCTAAAACTTACTGCAAGATAATTTCAACTAAGTTTATGTAAAATAGAAAGCTATCCACATCTGGAATTCTAATTTCTCTTTAAAATCTATAGACTGGGATCAGTAATCTGGTTATGCCTGTAGCCTCATAAATGTTGGTGACCCTCAGCCAAATTTCCATACCTCTAAGCACAAAATTCAGCTAGCAAAAAATAATGGCAGTCAGGTGCTGAAAGTTAACCCTGAAAATGTAACTGGAGATAAGCTTGAATTATTTATTGAAATTCCATTACATTACTTGCTGTATTAGAAGCCGGGTGAATCTGCAGCTAGTGCAAATACTGAGCAAGAACCTTTTGCTCGTGGGAGAAACAAGCATAGACTCTGGCACTCCAGTCCGAAACATTTCCTGAGAAATATGTCCCACTGATTTCAATGGGATTTACATCCAAGTAATATCTTTAGGATTGAAGCCTAAGAGTGCATGCCTATAAAGATGAACTGGCTGGGGGAATATAGGATTCCTATTGTGTGGGTGGCACTTGAGAGACCCGCCACCACCACTGGAGATACACGGGAGCACATCTGCACTGGTGGCCAGAGATGTGGATGGAGCAGAGGAGGAGGAGGAGATTTGCCCCAGATCTTACACCCACCTTGGCTGTGAGTCCTGGAAGATCTCCTCCCTGCCTTGCTGGCTTGGGCAGGGGCTGCCCTGACTGACTCCGGCTACAAAGGCTGAGGTCACTCAACATAATCTTGGGCTCGGGTGTTGCTGGTGGGGTGGGTGTGTTTGAGGAGGGGGGTGTTGCTGTTATTGATATTATTTTTTAGTATATTATGATTTATGTGGAAATTGTTCAGTTTGGTTGTGTACTTTTTGATGTCTTATTTATTGTTTATGGCTAGTTGTGTTTTGAAATGCATTTTTCCCCTTGTTATAAGCCACCCTGAGCATGGTTTTGACTGTGGGAACGCAGCACACAAATAAAATGATGGCTGCATGTATGTACACTCCCCTTGAGCTCCTGACCACACCACCACAGGTCAGGCAAAAGGCACATTTCACTCACTGAGCTCAATGGAGCAAGGGTGGAAACAGTTCTGAAAACCCACTGCCCCGTCTCCCCTCATTGTCACCATGACAAAGCAGGGTTTGGCACAATTCTGGACGCAGTCCTAGCCAGTGGGGCAGCTGCCTGAGGCCTGTGCCATGAAGGTCAGCAAATGGTTAGTTATTTAATTTAGTCTTGTGGTTGTAGTTTTACTCCCACAGAGAAGTCTCATGGGATTTTCTGCCTCAGGAGCCAAAATAACTTGGGTGCTGTGTCCAGGCAGGGGTTGTCTTTTGCTATCCTATTTCTAGCAACATGGAAGCCCCACCATGAGGCCATCCCTCGCAGGAGAGGCTGTGCAGCAGGAGGCTATGTCACACAGGCCCCACATCATGCTCCCTTAGAGGATGGACAAACCTTTGCACACAACAGCCCTCAGGCATTCTATGAATCCAGAACTATTACACATGAGGGTGAGGGTGCAGAAACAAGCACTCCAGCTGTCATCCCCATCACCCTTGCGACTGCCTGAAGGAGCTCGTGGAGGCTCCTTCAGGAAAATCAGGATTCCAGTTGGTAGCGTGTACACAGCCTAAGTGTGTCTTAGGTAAAGGGATCCCTGACCATTAAGTCCAGCCATGGACAACTCTGGGGTTGTGGCGCTCATCTCGCTTTACTGGCCGAGGGAGCTGTTTGTCCATAGACAGCTTCCAGGTCATGTGGCCAGCATGACTAAGCCGCTTCTGGCGAACCAGTGCAGCGCACGGAAACACCATTTACCTTCCCACCAGAGCGGTACCTATTTATCTACTTGCACTTTGATGTGCTTTCTAACTGCTAGGTTGGCAGGAGCTGGGACTGAGCAATGGGAGCTCACCCCGTCGCGGGGATTCGAATCACCGACCTTCTGATCAGCAAGTCCTAGACTCTGTGGTTTAGAAATGAAAGAAGTGTGCATGCACATGAAAGCTCATACCAATAACAAACTTAGTTGGTCTCTAAGGTGCTACTGGAAGGAATTTTTTTATTTTGTTACACCCAAAAGGAAAGCAATGCCCAACCTGGTGATAACAGAATAAATGATGGAAGGGGGGAGCTGCAGCCCAAGATACGAAAAGCGGTAGTAAGGCAACACCTCGCTACTTTAAATAAATTCAAATCTCCAGGGCCTGATAAGCTGCATCCAAGGGTACTAAAGGAGCTTGTGGATGTAATGTCAGAGACTTTGTCTATGATCTTTGAAAATTCTTGGAGAACAAGTGAGGTTCTGCAGACTGGAGGCAGGCAAGTGTTGTCTCCATCTTCAAAGGGGGGGGAGGGAGAGAGAAGACCCAGGTACCTATGGACCGGTGAGCTTGACATTGATACCAGGGTAGATCCTAGAACAGATAATTCAATAGTCGGTCTGTGAGCATTTAGAAAAGGATGCTGTGATTACCAAGACTCAGCATGGGTGTCTCAAAAATAAGTTATGCCAGACCAGGGGTTGTCAACCTGGTCCCTACTGCCCACAGTGGGCGTTTCAGGATTCTGGGTGGGCGGCAGGGGGTTCTGCGGTACAAGCTCAATCCTCCTTCCATCGAGCACTGGGGGGCGGTAAGGAAATTCTACCATCAAGAAAGATGCATTAGTGGGCGGTAGGTATAAAAAGGGTTGACTACCCCTGTGCTAGACAAATCTCATTTCTTTTTTTGATAGAGTCACCAGCTTCATTGATCAGGGGAATGCTGTGAACATAGTGATTTCAGTAAGGCTTTTGACAAAAATTTGCATTATATTCTTGCAAGGAAGCTGATAAAATGTGGGTTGAATGAGGTAACTTTTAGGTGGATTTGTAGCTGATTGACTGACCAAACCCAAAGAGGACTCATTAATGGTTCCTAGTCATCATGGGGGAAAGTGACATGTGGGGTGCTGCAGGGACCGTAGTCCTGGGCCCATTGTTGCTCAACATCTTTATAAAAGACTTGGACAAAGGAATTGAGGGAATGCTCATCAAATTTGCAGATGATCCCAAACTGGGAGGGGTAGTTAATGCCACAGAAGACAGAATCACGATTCAACCCTAACAGGTTGGAGAACTAGGCCCAAAGTAACAAAATGCATTTCAATAGGCACAAAGGTCAGGTTCTGAACTTCAGCAGGAAGAACCAGCTACATAAATATAAGACAGGGGACAGCTGGCTTACAGAGCTATTAGTTGGCTTACTAGTAGTACATGTGAAAGGGATCTAAGGGTCTTGGTGGACCACAGGCTTAACATGAGTCAACAGTATGATACAGCAGCAAAAAGAAAAGCTAATGCTATTCTAGGGTGCATCTACAGAAGTCTAGTGTCCAGATCAAAGGAAGTAATAATACCACTCTATTCTGCCTTGGTCAGACCAAACCTGGAGTCCTGTGTCCAGTTCTGGGCACAACAGTTTAAGAATGATGTTGACAAGCTGGAACATGCACAGAGGGCGGCAACCAAGATAGTCACAGGTCTGGAAACCAAGACTTATGAGGAAAGGTTGAAGGAGCTGGGTATGTTTAGCCTGGAAAGGAGGCGACTGAGACGATGTATGATAACCATCTTAAAATATCTTAAGGGCTGTCACGTGTAAGATGGAGCAAGCTTGTTTTCTCCTGCTCTGGAGTGTAGGACTTGAACCAAGGGCTTCAAGTTACAAGGAAGGAGATTCCAATTAAACATCATTAAGAACTTTCTGGCAGTAAGAGCTTTTAGACAGTGGAACGGTCTCCCTTGAGAGGTTGTGGACTCCCTTGGAGGTTTTAAAGCAGAGGTTGGATGGCCATCTGTCATGGATGCTTTAGCTGAGATTCCTGCATTGCAGGGGGTTGGAGTAGATGACCCTGGGGGTCCCTTCCAATTCTATGATTCTGTGATTCTCCTCCTCCCTCTTCCAGAAATGACATTTTGTGTTGGGACAGAAGTTGGTGGAAAACTAATTTCTTTTACTCAGCTAGTGTTTGCTTGAAGCCAAAGCTTAGTAGAATAGAGAATACAGTGAGAGGTAAAAGATGTTGACCATGCAATGATCAGGAGATGATGTTCTGAAAAGAAAGTAGAGATTAATAAAAATACTGAAACTCGCTTTCCTGGGGTTCCCACAACCTGTGAGAATTTTCTACAGTGCAACTCTTTTCTATTCAGGTGTCAAATGATCAGCCCTATGACTAAAACACCAAATGAACCCAGTTTGCATAATAATCTCTAACAATGGCTCATTACAACAGACAGAGGGGGGAATATTTATTCTTTTGATATGCGTCCACATCTGTGTGAAGTAATCTGCCCTTTCAGCAGCAAAAAGGAAAACATTCGCACCACATGCCTGTTGTCCATCACAAAAGGAACAGGGAACTAGAAAAACAGGGGCAAACAATAGCAGCATTTCTGTCCAAGGTCAGCCTCTAGGGAGGAATGCAGCCCTGCTTACAATGCACAGGTAAGGGCAGATGGACCCTCAAGAAGCACACGCCATTGCTCTCTTCTCCTGTAGCTTCCACTTGTCATCTAATAGTCCATCATCTCCTTGGCCACTTTCAGCTTCTGATAAAGTGGCATATTTGTATGTGTACAAGACAATGGGTTTTTGCTAAAAAAAAATAGTCAAAAATGGGGGTTGTCTTATATACGGATGGTGAATGCTCCAATCATCACACTTACCACTAAATATACTGGTGCTCATTAGCATAAGAAGGCAGGGTGTGTGTGTGTGTGTGTGTGTGTGTGCGCGCGCACCAAGTGGCACGTGGGCTGCAGGGCATGGAGCCACTGTCCTTCCAGAACTTTGGGCGATCTCAGGTGTTTGTGAGGCCTGCTCTGCTGCTGCCCACTTGTGCACACACACAACCCGCCTCAGGCGCCTGCAGGGGCCGCTACGCCTGTGCCAGTGCTTTGAATATTTAGTAAAATATAAAAGTTGTTCTGTGGATGTTTAAAAATATTAATTTCTTAATTTTGGGTTTACAAAAATAGGGGTCATCTCATACATGGGAAAATGCAGTAAACTCAACTGTTGTTCTGAATGCTCACTGGGGCAAGATTGTTTGAGCATTTTGCACCGATCCTGGCCTGACTGCACTGGCTGCCCATTACAGTGGTACCTCGGGTTACAGACTCCTCTAACCCAGAAATAGTACCTCAGGTTAAGAACTTTGCTTCAGGATGAGAACAGAAATTGTGCTCTGGCAGTGTGGCGGCAGCGGGGGGCCCCATTAGTGAAAGTGGTGCCTCAGGTTAAGAACAGTTTCAGGTTAAGAATGGACCTCCAGAACGAACTAAGTTCTTAACCCGAGGTACCACTGTAGTTTCCGGCCCAATTCAAAGGGCTGGTTTTAATGGTCCTCTTTAACTAGGCCTTTGGCTGATCAGTTTTCCGGAGTTTCATCACAGGGACACTCCCTGCTCTTCCTGGAGGTTGTTGTTGTTTAGTCGTTTAGTCGTGTCCGACTCTTCGTGACCCCATGGACCAGAGCACGCCAGGCACTCCTGTCTTCCACCGCCTCCCGCAGTTTGGTCAGGCTCATGTTTGTAGCTTCGAGAACACTATCCAACCATCTCATCCTCTGTCGTCCCCTTCTCCTTGTGCCCTCCATCTTTCCCAACATCAGGGTCTTCTCCAGGGAGTCTTCTCTTCTCATGAGGTGGCCAAAGTCTTGGAGCCTCAACTTCACGATCTGTCCTTCCAGTGAGCACTCAGGTCTGATTTCCTTAAGAATGGATGCGTTTGATCTTGTTGCAGTCCATGGGACTCTCAAGAGTCTCCTCCAGCACCATAATTCAAAAGCATCAATTCTTCAACGATCAGCCTTCTTTATGGTCCAGCTCTCACTTCCATACATCACTACTGGGAAAACCATGGAGGTGTCAGGGATCAAATCTGGGACCTTTTGTATGAAATGAACTATGGTACTTCCCCATAAACAATAAATAAATGCACTGGATTCCCATGGAGTCCTTGCAAGATATATCATTCATTACCAGCTGTCATCACAGTAATGGGAACTTTGTTAATTGCACAGTATATATCAATACAGTGCAGAGCAGTGTTGAAAGTTGTAACTCCAGAAGAAATACGGTTTACAACAATGGATTCAAAAATGAAGGTTTTGCTGTTGGCAATTACACTTATTTCTGAAATACCGCTAGAGAAGTCACTGCCACAGTGTATCCTTGCTTAATTCTTGAAAGAAGAGGTGCTGATCAATCCTGCCTGGATACTGCAGCTTCCAAATCTCATCTTGAAGATCCATCTCTTGTCCCAAGCCCACATCCCCAGCATGTTCACATTCTTGTCTCAGCGAGGCCAGTGCTGCTTTGGTCATGTCCTTTGAATGGGGAGCTGGCTTCAGGCACCAGGCCTCTTGGCAGGCCAACTCTGAGCCACAGCCACTGCCCAGCCAAAGGAATGCACACAGCAGATAGCCAAAAGGGGACACTTCCAGTCATTCCTATGGCTCCAAACACCCCTCCCCAACACACACACACACACACACACACACACACACACACACACACAACGAGCATCTAGGCAGCTATTCCCGGGTCTGCGCTCTATGGAGCAGTTGCAGCAACAGGGGGCCACTTCCCCTCCACCAGTTTATGTATCTGCCGCAGACAGGCTGTGTGCACATAGCCAGAGACTACCCCTGCATGGAAGTTCCCTCTGCTCTTCCCCCTTCAATCCCCTCCTGGTTCTGGGAGACAGCACCCAGCCCTTCCCTTGCCTGACTTGCCTCTTCTTCCTCCTCTTCTTCTGACCCATCCTGGGCTCCATCCTCCAACTCTGAAGCTTCCCCTGCCTCTCTCTTGCCTCCTGGCTAGTACAGGTACCCACAATTCCCTGGCCCCCTCTCCCAAGTCAGACTCCAGTCCCCCTTCCCCCAGGGCACACTTGTGAGCATCCTGCATCCTGCTAGTCCTGCACACCCTGTATTGCAAAAACGTCTGCAAACGTGGCATGAAGGCTGGCAACATGAGCCCTGTCGTGTGGGAATCCCTTGCAGATTACGACAGCGTCTGCAAAATCAGGTCTGCCAAACATACTACACTATAGCAATAAAACAGCAATGTTTTCTATCAGTTATTTATGTTTTTTTAGTGAAAAGTGCATGTTAAGAAGCAACGTTCTCCCCTGGCATATTTGCTGAACCGGAGTTTCATCCTCCCTCACTTGAAGCCAAAGGAAACATTTGCCATTTACTTCAGAGTAGTCCACTCACCAAATGACCATGTAATTGTCAACAAAACTGACAGTGACTGTGAACTTCCTATCACGAGAAAGAGCTCTTTCTGCTGACCTTCTGCAAAATCCCTCCAGTATATTTTTGGGATGCAATGTCAAATGATCCCTGTGACATTTACTGTTGTGGAATGACCTCTGCCTTCTCCTTAGCCTCATACAGTTCCAGGAGCTTCACTTCCATTACAGCATCATGACACAAAAACCGGCACTACAGTTTAGAAGCATGCAGATAGCAGGGACACAGACACCATGCAAGCACAAGTGTGCACAGAAAAAGTAAAATTGCTGGAAACTATTGTGAACTATTGCAGCAATTGCAATAGTAGGATGGAACCTCTCCATGTCTTGAAACCTTTGCATCCAAAGCCAAATACCTGTCCCTTTGCACTACTACAGTCAAACCTCGGTAGCTGAACATAATCCATTCCGGAAGACTGTTCAACTTCCAAAACATTTGACAACTGAGGATCAAAGGGCGGTCGGCAAAGTCAATGGAGAAAAAAGAAAAAACTCCCCGGAAGCCATTCAGCTTCCGAAAACCATTCAAAAACTGGAGCAGTTACTTCTGGGTTTTCGGCGTTCAGGAGCCAAAACGTACGATAACGGAGATGTTCAGGAGCCGAGGTTTGACTGTGTAATTCTCACTACAAGAAAACAACCAATAGATTGCCTGGATTAAAGTCTTCTGAATGTCTCCTGCTAGGGAAGCCAGTTCCCCGTCCAGTGATGCTGCTTCACAGGTCAGCACCCTGAGGCTGCTGAGCCTCCGCCATCATTCTTTCTCTAGTCCCCTTGTAAACCCTTCCCTTCCGTCTGCTCTGGCCAGCAAGACTTTATTTATTAATTTGGTTGAATTATACACCAAAAAGAATGACCAAAGTGGTCTATAAATATTGCACTGGAGGCCTGTATATTTAGGCAAGAGAGGAAGGCTAGCGGCAAAACAGGCAAATAAGATTTAGGGCAGATAGAGATACAAGGAGAGTTAGGGGACAGCAAGAACAAGGACGGGGTTTCAAGTGGGCAGATCATGTACTCTGTGTGCAGAAGGTCTCTGGTTCAGTCACTTGCTTCTTCACTTAAAAGATAACAGGAAGCAAAGTTACGAAAAACCAGCGCCTGAGATCTTAAATAGCCACAGCCTGTAACCATTACTGGGTTAGAAGGACCAAAGGACTCATTGAGATGACTTTTAAATGTTCAGTTCTCAGGCCAAAAGTAAAACTACAACCTTGGTTAACTAAAATTACAAGCCCATTGACATAATAAACTTAAGTAAAAGTAATAATAATGACTTAACTGGTAGGTTAAAGAGATAGATTTAAGAGATAGAAATGTTGGGAAATGACTTTGTTGGGGAGGGAAAAATCATTAGACAAGGATGGGATGGGATGTTGAATGATCAGCTAACCAATTTAGCTCAAGATAGTGAAACTGCAAGAAATTTCAGATTCTATTTCTCAATGGAAACATTTTTTTTTTGTAATGGGCCAAATATCTATCTATGCATTACTTTAAAAGAGAATTTCCACATTATTTTGTATTGTTTGATGCATGACTCTACTAAAACTGGCAAACCACATATATTCAAATCAGCAATATTTGTTGGAAATGAGGGGAAGATGTGCTCTTTTCATTCAAAACAACTGGATATTACACACCTATTCATTCCCTCTATATTTTATTGCTTTTATTATAATTAGCAAAAAATTAGAGTTGGTAGGAAGTGTTTTAACAGCAACGGAAATAATATCCTCTTTAGGCATCTCCAAACCGGGGGGGGGGGGGGGGCAGAGCCAGAGGACACAGGCTGGCAAAGTGGCAGGTCCAAGGCTAATGAGCATCGTGAAGATTTGAACCTGAGTCTCCCTTGGTCCTGGACTCTAACCACTAGACCAGCCTCCCCCACCCTTCTTCCCTTCCATCAGCCCCAGGCAGCGAGGGCAATTGTTAGGGGCGACATCTGGGGGGGCACTGAAGTGCCTTGTCTCTAAGCGTACACTTCAGAAGTAGCCACACACTTAACGTAAGAGCACAAGAAGAGCGCTGCTGGACCAGGCCAAGGCCTCATGAAGTCCAGCACACGGTGGCCAGCCAGACGCCCACGAGTGCAGCAACACTCTCCCCACTTGGGATTCCCAACAACCAGCCTGCAGAGGCTTCTGAAAGAGGAGGTGAAACAGTCACAACGAAATGCAGCCACTGGGAGTTTGTTCCTCCATTGGGAGAGGGGCTTGTCAAGTAAAAGAGGCTTGTGAACTCTGGTGTATACAACTTCAGGATGGGGGCATGTCTGAAAAATGTGTGGCACATCAATCGAAAGAAAGCTTGATACCCGTGTCCTGTGACCTGCAGATGGCTTGAAAGCATCCCTTACACAAGCCCATGTTTCTGCAGTACCAGGGGAGCAGCAAGAGCAATTCTTGCTGGGCTCCTATAAATATCTGTCAGAATGCTTTTAGAATTCGTGGGCCACAAATTGTGCAGGCCTTTTATATGCCATTTAAAAGCCAAATGTTAGGAACATTGTTACTGACTTTTGCTTTAGCACCAGCTGCCCATAACCCAACAGTTTCTAACATTACTATAGGAGCAATTCTGTTTTCACACCATAGTAAAATGTCAATGCCTCATAGGAAAGGCTAAATGCATCCCATATGAAGGGACCATTATCTTTCTCGAACGTAGCAGTAAGAAGCTGCTCTTTAAAATACATGGCCAATTTCTCCCAACTTCAAATTTTAAAGATGCCTCTTTACCAATTTGCTTGCAATTCATAGCTTCTTCATACATTTCCAAGTCTCCCTCTCTCCTGAATCTGTCCTGAATCTCACAACATTCTGCTTCATCGGATGGCCCTGAGTTTTCCCATGCCATGTTTACAAGTCTTTCGCTTCATAGTGAGAACCCCCAGCAATGCAGGAATCTCCATAAAGCATCCATGGCAGGTGGCCACCCAACCTGTTTAAAAACCTCCAAGGAAGGAGAGCCCACCACTTTCTGAGGGAGTCTGCTCCTCTGTCAAATGACTCTTACCATCAGAAAGTTATTCCTGGTGTTTAGTCAGCATTTCCTGTCTTGTAACTTGAAGCCATTGGTTTGAGTCCTACCTTCTAGAGCAGGAGAAAGCAAGCTTGCTCTATCTTCCTTGTGACAGCCCTAGAGATACTTGAAGACTGTTCTCATGCCACCTCTCAGTCTCTGCTTATCCAGACTAAACCTATGCAATTCCCTCAACCATTACTCATCAGGCCCTTGATCATCTTGGTCGCTCTCCGCTATATACGTTCCAGCTTGCCAATATCCTTCTTAAATGGTGCGACCCAGAACAGGACCCAGTATTTCAGGTGTGATCTGACCAAGGCAGAATAGAGCGGGACTATTACTTACCTTCATCAAGACAATAGACTTCTGTTGATGCAGCCTAGAATAGCATTAGCTTGCTTTCTTTCTTTCTTTCTTTCTTTCTTTCTTTCTTTCTTTCTTTCTTTCTTTCTTTTTGCTGCTGTATCATACTGTTGACTCATGTTAAGCCTGTGGTCCACCAAGATCCCTAGATCCTTTTCACATGTACTGCTAGTAAGCCAAGTCTACCCCATTTTATATTTATGCATCTGGTTCTTCCTGCCTCAGTGCAGAACTTTACATTTGTCCCTATTGAAATTCATTTTGTTAGCTTGGACCCATTTCTCCAATCTGTTAAGATCATTCTGCATTCTGATTCTGTCTTCTGCAGCATTAGCAACCCTTCTCAGTTTGGTGTCATCTGCAAATTGGATGAGCATCCCCACAATTCTTTCATCCGCGTCATTCCTAAAGACGTTGAACAACAATGGCCCCATAACAGAACCTGGCGGCACTCCACAGGTCACTTTTTCTAGGATGATAAGGAACCATTCATGGGTACAGCGGTACCTTGGTTCTCAAATGGCTTGGCTCCCGGACAAATCGGCTTCCGAACACTGCAAACCTGGAAGTAAGTGTTCCGGTTTGTGAATGTTTTTGGGAAGTTGAATGTCCGATGCAGCTTCCATGGCTTCCGATTGAGTCCAAGAAGCTCCTGCAACCAATCGGAAGCTGTGCCTTGGTTTTCAAACAGTTCCGGGAGTCGAACGAACTCCCGGAATAGAGTAAGTTCAACAACCAAGGTACCATTGTACTCTTTGGGTTTGGTCAGTTAACCAGCTACCAGTACAAATCCACCTAACAGTTACCTTGTCCAGCCCACATTTTAGCAGCTTTTCTGCAATAATACAATGGGGGACTTTGTCATAATGGCCTTAATATACAATTGTACAGATCTGTCTCCCAAACTAGGTGGATTATTTTACTATTGTTTCTGCCAAAACATTCTCCATTCATACAAAATATCTAGATAAGTGTATATGAGAATTTCCACGAATGATGTTTAAAGCACCTTTCAGCATCACTTGCACTATGAATCATAACATCTTTTTGCAGTGCTTCTTTTCTAGAAAAAACGTTGCTGGTACTCACCATTAACCTCTCCCCCCACCCCCTCTCCTCTCTCACACGCTGATGGATGGGGCAATTAAAAAGAGCCTACCTTAAATAGGGCTGATGAGCTGAAATGCCTCCCCAAACTGAGCCATGCTTTCCCCCTGCTGCCATCATGGGAGATGCTCCAAACTTACCACCAGCAGTGACTGCTCTCCTCAGCATCTCAGTAGCAGGAGGCAACCCTCATTTTTTCTTTCCAGCAGACTACAGAATGAGGACAGGAAGCATTCTCCCTTCACTCTGGAGGCTGCTGGGAAGAAAACAAAATGGTGTTTTCCACTGCTTTTCATCTAGAAAAAGAAGGTGCCAATACTGCTTACCCCTGAGTACAATCAGAAAAAAGCACTGGTGTTTTCCCAGGCTCATCGGGCTCCAGGAACAGCAGCACCCCCAGGCCCACAAAACATGCCACTGTGGAAAAAATAGGCCATGGAGCGTGCATGGTTTTGATCCTCCCATAACACCACCAGTTGGAGACAGAAGAACTTCTGCCTCAGCCCTAATTTTATATCAGTTACAGATTTGCACTCACACTGCAGAGACAGGAAACTGTGGGTGCAATCCTATACCCCAGATTTATTTTCATTCTATGCCATCCTTCCTCCCAAACAGGAGCTCAGGATAGTGTACAATGTATTTAAAACACCATTACAAAATGTTTCACAATAACAACAAAATTAAAAATGCATCAATTCTTAAAAACTACAGTGTCAAATTTACAGTTGCTGGATCCCCAATACATTTAATTCTCAAAAGACCCAAGTGATCTTAAGTGGCTCTTGAAGAATAGTAGGGAAAGGAGGGGGACCAGCCATATTTCCCCAGGAAGGGGGTCCAAAGTCTCAGTGCTAGCTGGGTGGCAGCCCTGCTATAAAATCCCCCTCTAGAGATGCCCCCACCAGCAGAAATGCCCTGGTGCCAGGTGACACTATGGACCACCAGGCCAAGCCAGAGCGGCCAGAACATGCCAGGATGAGGGTCAACGTGAGCCAATTCCTGTATTTCACCAGACCTTGGTCCTGCCCCAATTCTTGGCATGACATTACACTGATTTTGGATGTGGTAAAGGTAAAAAACTCAATAGTGCTACCCACTGCCTCCTCCCCTGCCCACGCTGTCAGGATTCAGACAAACTCTAAAACCAACCAAAGCACATCAACAGCAGGACAGAGTGCATGGCATGAGCCCATCTCTCTCTGGCCTCTCACTTGCACACTGACCACGCAAGGGGGACTTGGGTGGGGGCAACCAGAAGGACCCTGGACAGAAGCAGCCTGGTCTCCTGACATACAGTGGTACCTCGGCTAAGAACTTAATTCCTTCTGGAGGTCCGTTCTTAACCTGAAACTGTTCTTAACCTGAGGTGCCACTTTCGCTAATGGGGCCTCCTGCTGCCACTGCACGATTTCTGTTCTCATCCTGAAGCAAAGTTCTTAACCCGAAGTACTATTTCTGGGTTAGCGGAGTCTGTAACCTGAAGCGTATGTAACCTGAAGCGTCTATAACCCGAGGCACCACTGTACCTATAAGAGCATATTGATAACATTTCTCTTTCCAGAATGGTTATGGATACCTTGTATCTAACACACGAACCCCCCCCCCCGTTCCTATAAGTGGGGGGTCAAAGAAAAATCACCCCACACAGGTATGCAAGGGAAGAGGGGGAGCTACGCTACAAAGCAGAACTGCTGCAGATGTGTCACCCTTCCTTTGCCATATGTGAAAACTGTGCCCTGCCCCCAACAGCTGGGAGTGGGGTCTCCCAGGCAGCAGACACAAGGCTAAGCAGGTGCTCTCACCTGCGGGTAAATAACAGCATCTCCCCTCCTGCCATGGCAACGACTGGAGACATTTGCTTTGGGCCCACAGAACAGAGCAGTCCCAAGACACACTCCGCCTTCTTCATGGAAGGATCCAAGGGAGGAAGGCTGAGGCAGGGAAACGGAAAGAGCACACAAGTGGCAGCACTCTCCACCCATCGCGTCCTCCATGTGCTGCAGCCACTGGTGGTTGCTTTCTGATGCTGCCTTCCTGCTCTCCCTTTGCTCTCCACAGGGCCCTGTCTAGCAGCAAAAGGGGCAGCAGCACCACTTGCCCAGACCACATGGGAGCACACGGTTTGACCAGGAGCATTTCTCTGCAGGCCCCGTGACTGCAAGCTGTGTGACAAGTGCAACCCTACTCAGCGTGGAGACGGAGGGTGAGGAACCTGCTGCCCCTATCTGCCTGCAGGTGTCTTGTGTCTGCTGCTTCCAAGCTGAGCGGCTTGAGGAACTTCTGCTCTTCTACCTGCCTGAGGTACATGTAGTGACTTAACATGTGTGAAAATACTTCACATATAAAAAGCCACAAAAGCTTTCATTTTGTCCCAGTCAGTACCATTTTCAGTGAAGTTCACACAAGTGGAACCAAGCTATGACCAAAACACTCGAGCAGCGTGGACTGGTTCCACACAATAACAAAATCTGCCTATATTTTTACTTCTGCATGGACAGTGGTAACACTGCAAATATATATTGAAGGGGAGAGGGTTCACAGAGTTTTTCACATGCAGATGTGTGCAGTGACAAAGGGGTTTCTGGGATGAGACCCTCCCTCCTGTTTCCTCAGAGGAACACGTTCTCTCTCACACTAATACAGAATTCAAAAGACAGAAGCAAGGCTCTTTGTGGCTCTTTGTGGCATGCCTGGCCCACGCGAGTGAGGAGATCGTGGCACCGTAGACAACAAAGACTAGTGCAATAAGCAGGAAGGAAGGTAAACAACAGCACACAAAAGAACAAGCAAGAGAACAGAAGCACAAAACTGAAACACCTCCAAGGGAACACCGAGCTGTCAAAGTCAGCCCTGCCAGGCAGCAGCCGGAGAGTTCAGTGCATTCAGTGGAAGCCCAGCTGACAAGAGAGTTAAAACATTTCCATGTCTCACCTACCTTTACAAAGAGCTCGATTTCAGGGTCCTTTCCTTCTCCATTTGCAGGAGATGAGTCTGTCATTTTTTACCCCCCCCCCCCAAGCTAGGAGGTGTTCTGCTTACACCACAAAGCAATAAAGGTTCCAGCTCCACAACAGCTATGCTTCCTTTTATAATAAGGGGGGAAAGAGAAGGCTTGCAATGCTTTCTTCCCCTCCTCTAAACCATCTCTTTGCTGTTTCTGAAACTTCTGTTACCTGAGAAAATAAATTTCCTAGCTGAGAAAGGACTTATCAGAAGACTCTGCTACAGTTTAATGGTTCACAGGAGCAACAAGTGCTAACTGTGCTGCGTTGTGTTTCAGAGTGCTCATCTGTCAGAGCTCTGGCTCACACAGCCAGCCCAAAATAGCCCCGTGCCAGAGAAGAGGGTGGAGTTAGCTCACAGGAGAGCAGAGAGCTATTGGTACCTCAGGACAAATAGTTTCTTCTCAGCATTATATGGAAATCCATCCCCCATGTGTTTCCCTCTGCCACAGTTTTTACAAAATGATACCAGAGTGTTTCCTTAAATCTCAATGTTATCTTCCAAAGCATATTATTTTCATTACCCACATTTCGAGGGGACCTAAAGACGTGCACTCCAAGGTTCCTGCCAACGCTGCTCATTTTGCTGGCTCACAGAGCTAAAAACAAAACATGTCATTCTCTGCCTTTCATTCATTCTCCTATTCAGAGGCTGGCTATAGAGAAGGTCTCTGCAAACTCATAGAGTAACGTGACAGGTGCATAAAATGCAATGCAGCAGGGAAGAGGAGACCACTTGGGGAACATCGAATGTGTGTATGAAGTGGGGAGTGGG
The DNA here is from genome assembly GCF_964188315.1 of Podarcis muralis. Lineage (NCBI taxonomy): Eukaryota > Metazoa > Chordata > Lepidosauria > Squamata > Lacertidae > Podarcis > Podarcis muralis. The sequence goes on from NC_135657.1 coordinate 120,746,114, forward strand.
AAGGTGGGCAAGGAATCTTCCTGCAGTTTTTTGTCTTACATTTTGAGATCGAAGCTTTCAAAACTGCACTGATATATTGATTTCTTAGATTTCTCGAGCAATAAGAGCATAATCCATCTTTTTTAGGTATTACATTTCAACTATAATGTTTTTCCCCCTATACTGTTCTTACTTCATCCTGTGTTCTGCATTTTTACAGAAAAACAACTGGAATGTATCAATTGGCTATTCCCATTCATTTAAAGCAGGGATGGATGATCTGCAGTCCTCTGGGTGTATACATATGAAAAATATAGATTGAGACTCTTAATCTCTGGGTTGTCTGTTTGAGCCCTACGTGGGCTGAAAAATTCCTGCATTGTGGGGGTTTAGGCTAGATGAGCCTCATGTTCCCTTCCAATGCTGCAGTTCTGTGGATCTATGATCCCCATCTCACACAGTCTTCCTTCAAAGGGTTATAATTCAATGAAGGTAAATGACGACACCACGCTCTGCCTCCTCCCTCAGGTTTGAAGTCACAGGGAAGCTTCCAGGCCCCTTAGGCCTCTTCCTCAACACCTGGAAAGCCGTGTGGACAGGCAGCAAGAAGTGGAAGAGGGACCAGGGCCAGAGACAAGGAGACAAGTGCAAAGTACAAACATGCTGAATGAGAACTCTTCTGCCTAGAAGTCCCGTCAGTGAGCCTGTTCTGATCAACACACAGTGCTCTTCCAGCCCCCCGACCTTCTCTGTCACCTGCTCTGTGTATGTCAACGCAGAGCTCATCTGAATTGCGGCTGAATAAATCTGAACTGTTTCACTGCCATTGCTTCTAACAAGATCAGCAAAATGCCAATAATCAAAGCGTGGGGGACAAAATGCTCCTGCGGGGCATCAGTTTCTTTTGGAAAGACTTTTAATTTAACAGTAATGCTCATTTGGAAGGTGTTGTTGTTCGATTGCCAGGAGTTATCTAAATGCCATAATGAAACGCCAGGATCCTCCCTCCATGGAGCCTTAATAGAAACAGCTATCAAGTGCCTCTCTGTAAGATAACATATTCAGAAGAATGCCATTCGTGCCACAATTAACTTAGAAGAAAGTCCCACCTGTTTCAACAGAGCTTGCGCATGCCAGGCTTTCTTCCCAGAGGGGGGTCTGGCCTCCAACCCCACCTTTAAAAAAACCACCACCTTTTCTTGAGTGCAGCTTTTCCTACAGCGCTATGTTACAGCCTATAGCTCTGCTTAGTTGGTCTAACAGGCTCTGTTAATTGTTTTAACTGGCCCTGTCAATGTTGCTGCTTTTGTTAGTTTTGGTTATTTGATATTATTGTATTCACGGTGCTTTTACAATATTGTGAGTTGCCATGGGAAGGCTATGCACCCAAAAGCAGCACCCAAATAATTGTATAAATGAATACAAAGTATTAAAAACTTACTTTCAAGTTATACTTAACACCACATATTAACAGCTCAGTCATAACTATGTTTACACATATATTTTGTTTACTTCCAAATAATTTAACATCATTTGTCTGTTCAGTTTTGTGCATTGGAGGAGGGCTTGAATGGACGTTTTCCTGAATTTTGCCAGGAAGAGTTTTTATCAATAGTATCTCTTAGAGTGGTGAATGGCACTATTTAGTGGGAAGAAAGTCCAATGAAAATCCTCATTACATATTTTTACATGGCTGTTTATTTGTATATATTCTAAACATTTATATATGGATGTTTTATGATAACTTATATTTGTATTGCCTAATAAAGGTTCAGTGTAGAAGAATAATTTTGCCAATGTGGAGGCACCTGAGGCACACACCCCCCCCCCCCCGTGAAGCCTGCCCTCTTCCCTTGTCAAACTGAAACCCATTTTAACTAGAGCTATGCAGACCCCTACTAAGAAATATTCCTAACCTTGTTGAAACTCTTTTGGCTTACATCAAAAAACTCAAATAGTCTGAGTAGGAACTTCCTAATTTAGGTTAACATTTTTGCTTCAGGTGCTTTCAGGTGTGTTGTTTTCATAAATCTGTAAGCCACTCTGGGAGTACTTCTAGCTGAAGAATAGGGCAAAATTGCTTTGAATGACGTCTGGTGACAACTCTTAATTGGAACTAACATCCAAATCTTAGCTATTTTGTCCCGTTTTTGCTATCCCTACTCCCTTGTGATGTACACAACACTTCATAGACAGCCCTGACCAATCTATGAAGATAGCCCAAGTGTTGTCATATTACATCCATGAATCACTTAAATGTCAGTGAAACTTAAGAGCAACAGTTTATTTATACAGTCAAACCTCAGTTCCTGAACAGCTCCGTTTTCAAACATTTCGGCTCCCAAACGCCGAAAACCCCGAAGTAAATGCTCTGGTTTTTGAACATTTTTCAGAAGCTGAACGTCCAACGCAGCTTCCGCTTGAGTGCAGGAAGCTCTTGCAACCAATTGGAAGCCTCGCCTTGGTTGTTGAACATTTTGGAAGCTGAATGGTCTTCTGGAACTGTTTACGTTCGACAACCAAGGCTTGACTGTATCCAACTCTTCTACTGAAGAGCAGCATAGAATATAATAATAAAGCCAAATAATGTAATAATTAAAAATGTAATACAGCAATTTCTAAAAGCAATAGCAAAATACAGTTAACCCCTAAAACAAAGTAAAACACAGGGGCAGCAAGTGTAAAATATGTTAAGATATTAAAAATTGCAGCAAATAACCCAAGGAGTTACTCATTAAGCAGCCAAGATGGACAAGGGTCAAAGGGATGAAACTTCGGTCACATCTGTCTTATTGGTGACCATTTTTTCTTTTGATAATGCATTCAGAATAATCTACTAAGAAACAAATATTAGTGCATGCTCATCTTACTGCATCAGAAAAGGCTGGTGAGCAAGGCCAATTAGTTATTATACCAATCCAGGTTTCAGATTACACAATATAAATGAATATAAACTCAGCTCCGCAAGGGCTTTGGCATTTGCCCTTATGAAGTATACAGCAGAATATGATCATGTCACCACATTAATAAAACAGGAAGGCTGCTCAAGAAATGGAATAATCACATTCTGTGCAAGAAAACGTCATTGTACTTCATCTTTAAGGTGTGATCATCTTTCATAGGCCTGAGCTAAGTACGACTTCACAGCAAAGACTTTTGATAAGGTGAGCGCAAGGCCGATCATAAAGCACATCACTGCACAACAAAATTCTTTTTTTTTAAAAAAAGAACCACCACCTTTAGCTTGGGGGTTCTACACAAAGGGTGCATGGAGCCCACCAGCATCTCTGCTGCGTTGCCCCGTGGAAGAGGGAAAGGAGGCGAGGCGACTGCTTCTTCTCCCTGCTCATTTGCTTGGGGAGAGCAGCTGGAGAGGCAACCACAGCAAAGAGTGGCCCTGGCAGGGTTGGCAGGGGGCCCTGGCAGGGCCATGTGGACCCCTTTCTTCCTGGAGCCCATTCACCAAGCGGCAGCTCAGCAAGGGAGCAGGCAGCCCTGGAGGGAGCCTGGTCAGCTCTAGAATCTGCTCACAGAGAACAGTAAAAGAAGCCCTTGGCCAGTTGTTAAAAACAAGGCCAAGGGCTGGTTATCATGCAATGGTCACTATGGGGAAACCAGATTAAATGGCCAGCTCCACTTAGTGCTTGCTGTACTGTAAAGAAAACTATTAAAGCTTTTCAGCAGTTGCCTAACTACTACCTAAAGTCCTGTATATGCTGAAATGAGCACAGCCCTCCCCCCCCCCCATTCACCTTGTATCTGCACATTTAAAAAAAAATCTCTCTTTACCACTCTCTGCTTCCAAGCTGCTCTATGTAAAACAAGCCTCAGTGTTACCTATTCATCATAATGGAGATGCTAAAGGAGGCTTTTCCCTTTGGGGCCAAAGTGCATGAAATACACACACAGAAGCCCCTTCAGAATGGATTAAACCTATCCAAGTCTTCCGGTGCAGGGCACCTTTAATTATTATTTTTAAAGTGAAACTAAAGTCTATATAACTTTTTGATTTTTTTGGCAGAATTTGGATGCAATTCACACAAATAGTTACCCCTTCTGAGGGGATGAAGCCTGCCCAATTTCGACAAAAGGAAAGAAAGGGGGGAAATCTCAAGCCTCTCAGAAGCTCGTTTGTCTGTAAATGCCTTGTTAGCAGCAAAACCTGCCTAGCAAATACTGAGAGTTTTCCACTTCTCCTTGTAACTTGGGGCACACACAGACCTCCTAATATACGCAAGGGCTCTCCATTCTCTACTATGAACATAGCTGTCAACTTTTCCCTTTTCTTGCGAGGAATCCTATTCGGAATAAGGGAATTTCCCTTTAAAAAGGGGGAGCGTTGACAGCTATGACTATGAAGGAGAAAAAGACTCTGCCTGTGTGGACAGAGCCCCGGCTCATGTGAATCTCAGTACATATGAGGCCTTATAAGGAACGGTTGAAGGGTTTGCTGGATTTGCTTGGTCTGGAAAAGAGGAGACTGAGAGGAGATAGGAGAGCCGTCTTAGGTATCTGAAGGGCTGTCCCATGGAGGAGGGAGCAGGCTTGTTTTCTCCTGCTCTGGAGGGCAGGACTCAAAGCAATGGCTGCAAGTTACAGGAAAGGAGGTTGCAACTCAACATCAGGAAGAACTTTCTGACAGTAAGAGCTGTTGGACAGTAGAGCAGTCTCCCTCGCGAGGTGGTGGACTCTCCTTCCTTGGAGGTTGTTCAGCAGAGGTCGGAGGGCCATCTCTCATGGATGCTTTAGCTGAGATTCCTGCATTGCAGGGGGGTGGACTAGATGATCCTGGGGGTCCCTTCCAACTCTACGGTTCTATGATTCTATGATATATAGAAGCCACAAGATTGTAGTTCATGTATTGGCAAACCTACTAATGTGATTACAGTATTTAGAATCTAACTGTATACACATGCATTTAAATAGCACTGCAGCAAGTCTTCATTTCACTCCTGCTGTTTCCTGTTACAGCTTCCAGAGGGCACTATTTTGCTGTTTTATACCAGTGGCCAAAAAACCCGAATGAATGAAAAGGAAAAGAAACCTGATGACAAACTTTGCAAATCTTTCATATAATATGGGCTGGTGGTTCACCTGCAGCAGGGATGTATTATTTTGGATTGAATGCTCACTTGACTGAATGCTCCCCCAAATACCCGCCAGGAAGGATCCACTTAGAAAACTGGATGTTAAGGGTAGAGATACAGAGTTTTATTTGGAAAGTACGTGCAAAAGGAAGTCTGGATGAGCCTCTAGTTTAAAATGGTTTGGGCTCAGAAGTACATTTCCACACCTGAGTTCGTCTTCTTCTGAACCCCCCCCCCCCATGTTAAGGGCTGGTATTAAAAGCACAGAAGAAATCTGAACCCAGCAGGATGCCAGGCATATAGTGCCAGTCCTATCATAGAAGAAGAAGAAGAAGAAGAAGAAGAAGAAGAAGAAGAAGAAGAAGAAGAAGAAGTAGTTGTTTATTTATACCCCGCCCTCCCTGGCTCAGGGCAGCTAACACCAATGAAGTTACAATAAAACGTAATAGGAAGAAAAGGGAAAAAACGTTAATTAAAATATGGGTTAAAATACAATTTAAAATGCAGCCTCATTTTAGTAGTAGCCCATAAATCAAAACCATAAGGGGAGGGAAACATAAGGGTCAGACTGAGTCCAAACCAAAGGCAGGCGGAACAGCTCTGTCTTGCAGGCCCTGAGGAAAGATGTCAAGTCCCGCAGGGCCCTGGTCTCTTGTGACAGAGCGTTCCACCAAGTCGAGGCCAGTGCTGAAAAGGCCCTGGCCCTAGCCACCTTGGCCCTGGCCAATCTAACCACCTTGCGGCTTGGGACCTCCAGAGTGTTGTTATATGTGGACCTTAAGGTCCTCTGCAGGGTACACCAGGAGAGGCGGTCCCGTAGGACTGACTGCCGTTGACAAAGAGAAGCTACCCCACTAGGCAATCAGTTCCATGACACACGGCTGCACTAATCCGCATAGCACTAGAGATCTGGCTGATGGACATGACAATCTTGGACTGCAGCCTTTGAGTCAGAAGCACTGAGTCCATTGCATTCTCTTACATACATTTGCTACATTCCTGGCTTGTGCCTATCCCAGTCTGCGCAAGTATCACATGACCATCGACATCCATGCAGATCAGAAATGGTCATCTCCTGCTTCTTTCACAATTCCTTCCAGCACAGATCCAACAGAGTGAGAAGAGCCAGTGTACAGGGTCCTATATACTAAAAGAGGACTCATTGACCAAGTATGGATCCTCTGGTGGCCAAAACAGAATCAATCATCCAGAAGAAGAGGGACCAGTAGCCTTTGGAGAACTGGGGTGTTTGCAGAAGCGCAGCAGGGAAAGTCCTGCGAAGGAGGGGAACCCCTGACAGCCCAGTAAGGACTGAGCATGCTCAGTGAGCATGACGAGCTCAGGGGTTTGACTGGCATTGTGCTGGCAGTGCTGCATACCTTCCATAAATGAATAATATCCTGACTGCTGACCTAGTGAGGAGTATCACTCTCTTGCTCTCCTTCGAGATCTGCTGCCCTTATTCATTTTTAATGTCGCACCTTGATACTTTTGTGCTAAAGTTTCCACAAACTTTGCCAGTCTAATTAGTCCTTTTTTCACATATCATTTTAAAGCAATCTGAAACCATGGTTCCCTAACTCCAACCCCTCATGTTGAGGGTCTTGGTGGACCACTTAATGATTTTTCTGACTGTTGTAGCAATTGTGAGGGACTGTGGCCGCGTTTGCATGTCCAAATCATGGCTTAACAATAACTCATGAACCTGCTGGCTCCAAAGGAAGAGGAGACTGCAGGCACTCTGCTCCTCACTGAGCCTTTTAGGTGCAGCAGCAGCTAAGTCAAGGTTTGGCTTAGTATGCAGTTTGACCCCAGGATTGTGGTGAAGGTCCCATCAACTGTAGCCAAGATAAGAGGTCATGGTTATGGAGGAGAGAGCTTAAATGTGAGTCGAAGGTTTGGACACTACAAGTTCCTCTCTGGGAGTCAGCACAGTCATTTGTTCTCAGGAAGTGTGTGACACGGGAAAGAGGCCTTTCACACAGGCCACTTAGTGCAGAGCCCTTTAGCTTCAGGCAGGAATAACAGGTTTCTACTGTCAAGGCTGAGCCACGGGCAGCAGTCCGAGATCAGCCAGAGGTTGGAAACCGAAAGCCAGCAGTCAGGATGGAAGAGGAACTTGCAGGACGACACGAAGGCCCTGTTGCTCAGTCACAACTCAACGGGAACAGGAGAGCTTTCCTGTCCAGGAGGGTCCAGTCTGGAGGGGCAGAGCCAGTCCAGTGCCTGAGGGCACCTTCAGTGAGGAGCTGTTGCCTGCAGCACACTGCTTGCCACAAGGACCAGCTGTCCACCAATCCCCACAGCCCCTGGCATCCCCAGAGCTGGAAGATGGAGGCAGTTGAGGCCTGCCCAAAATGGGATGGATGCAGTTCCAGCGTGGGCTCATCACTCCTGGGTGCATCCTGACATGAAGTGAGCACAATGCAACTGGCAATATGTTTGAAAAAGCACCTTTCAGTGCTCACACAACTGCGCTCACATGAGGTGGACAGCAGCACCAGGCTCACTGGCTGGCCTCCTCTGTCACAGCCCCATCGGCCGGGTCCTGTTTGGGAGTGGATGCTCTGAAGTAGGCAGACAGAGGGACTCCCCACATGGTGGAGAACCCTGACAAGGGCGCAGAATCACACAGGAAGCCTCAACGTGCACAGCAGGCTCCCTTCTGCATAGCTTTACACACACACCATGTGGGGGGTGGAGCAGGGGGCGAGGAAGGCGAGGATGGGGTGACGGACCAAGGCCAGCAAGTGAAGCCTTGTGCTTCCTCTCATGTGAGTGTCATCGCAGGAGACCTAATGCCTGAATATGTTCCCTGATTTGCTGTGCTTGGAGCTTTTATACTCTTGCTATTCTTAGAATATATTCTTATCGAGCACACAGCCAATCAGCTCTCGAGGCCTGAGAGAAACTTTGCCCCCTGCTCAACTGTTTTTCAGAGCCAGTGGAGAAAGGAGCCAAAGAAAAGGCTTTATTGCTACAGTTGTCAGTAATTAGACCTATCATGGACACCAGCTGAATCAACAGCAATGCAATGTTCAGAGGAATGAATATGTGAAATTAATTGCTCTTATCGGAGGAATTAGTTGCTTCTGATCAAACTGCTGCATGCTTTACTGCCATCTCAGTGTGCTTCACGTTTATGAGAAGGAAGGATATAGCACCTCAAAATGGCAGTGAAAACAATGAAGCAGCCATTTAAAGAATACGTACCGGTACTTTATGCTGAATGAGCATAGTTCCTCAGAACTTTCAATGTTTCTTCCGAGTAAGCAATTACACAGTCAAGCCTTGGTTATGTATATGGCGTTTACTGACCTGACTAAGGACTTCGACACTGTAAATCGTAATGCCCTGTGGACTGTCCTTCTGAAAACTGGCTGCCCAGATAAATTTGTGAACATCATTCAGCTCCTCCATGATAATATGACAGCAACCACCGCAGATAACAATGGCTCTCAAAGTGAACCATTCACAGTGGGCTCAGGTGTTAAATGGGGTTGTGTTATTGCCCAAACTCTATTTTTCTCATTGCCATGATCCTACAACTGTCGAAGGGAAACTTCCCACTGTGGTAGAAATCATATATCAAACAGACAAACAGATGGAAAGCTCTTTAATCTGAGCAGGCTGAAAGCAAAGAGTAAGGTTACCATAAGTTCCAACGTAGTTGGACAACGTAGTGTGTGCACACTCAGAGGGTGACCTCCAAACCATCCTAAATAAATATATTCACAGTTTAAGGAAAGCTTGGCCTATTGCTCAACATCCAAAAAACCAAAGTGCTGCACCAACAAGCACAAAACAACCCCTCTGCAGCACCACAAATCCAACTCAATGGTGTAACGTTCAAAAGTGTTGATCACTTCTCCTACCTGGGCAGTTACGTTTCCACAAGGGCCAACATTGATGCCGAAATCCAGCATTGCCAGAGTTCTGTGAATGCAGCTTTTCCCGACTGAAGGGCAGAGAGTTTGAGGAGGGAAATCAAAATGCTTGTTTACAAAGCTATTGTACTACCAACCTTACTGTATGCTTGTGAAACATGGACCACTTATAAACACAATCTCCAACTCCTCAAAAGATTCCATCAATGGTGTCTCCAAAAATTTTTACACATCACTTGGGAAGACAGGCAAACTAATGCCAGTGTACTGGAAGAAGCAAAGATCACCAGTGTCGAAGCAATGATTCTTCAATATCAACTTCGTTGGACTGGTCATAATGTTCGGATGCCTGACTATCATCTTCCAAAGCAACTACTCTATTCCCAGCTTAAGAATGAAAAGCGTAATACTGGTGGTCAACAAAAGAGGTTTAAAGACTCTCTCAAGGCAATTCTTAAAAAAAAGTAGTAGTATAAACACTGAGAACTGGGAAACACTGGCCTGCAAGTGCTCCAATTGGAGAACAGCCTTTACCAAAGGTGTCATGGGCTTTGAAGATGCTCAAACTCAGGATGAAAAGGAGAAATGTGCTAAGAAATGTGCATGTTTGGCAAACCCTCACCATGATCAACTCCCACCTAGAAACCTATGTCCCCACTGTGGAAGGACGTGTGGATTCAGAATTGGCCCTCACAGTCACTTATGGACTCACTGTTAAAACCATGTTCATGGAAGACAATCTTACTCGACCACTGTACAAGTGATCGCCAAAGAAGAAGACTGTTGCAAAACTCTTGTCCAGGCAGAAACAATGCGGCAGTGCTACAATGCTCTTAATATGCATGCAGCTTAATGTAAACAACCCACCATAAGCAATTTTTACTATTTTTATAACACCTACCCTGGCTCAATATACAAACTTGTGGCTCACAATTAAAAGTGGTCATACCATCATAAAATATGATATGCAAAAGAGCAGGTGAGAGAAAATGTAAGGTCTGATCCGCAAGCATAGAGAGATTTGAGAATCACTTGATTTTGTGTATAAAACACACCCCATGGAAACCTTTGTTCATTCTCTGCAAGTTCAGACATGCCACAAACACTCAGAAACTATTTGTTAGCTTTGTGGGTTTCTCCCGAAACAGTCTTTGTAAAGCAAACTAGTGTGATATGGGACAGGCCTGTGTGTGGGACACAGTGTTAAAATTATGGAACCATAAATCAAGTCAGCTAAAAATGGCCATTAAATGGCCAGGCTTATATTGTGGGGGGAGATGTTCACAGGGGCATCCTTCCCACCCTCAACAACTGGTATCATAGGCTGCAATCCTACATTCAGGGAGTAGGATTCAAGCACCAATGAACAGAGCAGAAGTTACTGCCAAGTAAACATGCATAGGCTTCGCATGCAAATATCTGTATATCAAGGTCCATCAATGTTGCTTGCCTAGTGAGTTTTCTCCTTGTAAAATATATTTTTCACTATCCTGTTTTAATAGGGAAGTACACCAGACTGGTACTAGAGAGTAGCACTGGGAGACTTCTGTTTGACCCCCGCCACCATGGCAGTTGATTTATGGATCCTTCAGGGCTCTATTCTGTCCCCAATGCTACTTAACAATTATATGAAGCTACTGAGTGAGGTCAATAGTGCCATTATTATTTGAGAATAGTTAAACTGCTGTTTCTATTGCATGTTTCTGTGTTTTAAGAGCTTGGTTTTATGGAATTTTATTGTTTCCCGTTCTGATCTGTGGATGTTTGGTAGCATATAAATATGCTAAATAAATAAAATAACTTTGAAAGTAAACATTGCTAATCACTACATATAAAATATTTAAAAGTGTATCTCAGGTATGTGCATGTGATGCCCACAGAACTTTCAGGGATTTTCTGTAATGATTGGTGTGAATTAGCATTTGCATTATTATCTCTTAGGTGCTCTGCCAATATTATCATATCTGTTCAGTAGTGTCGAGAGCACTCTTATTGGCTACAAAATAAAAATGCATTTTCTGTCGGAGTAGCACTGGGAGCTGCCAACATGCCAGTTAACTAATGAGCACAGTGCATCTCCCAGGAAGCATTCACAAGGCAGGACCCTCAAAGCTCTCCAGGCCAGGGCGCATGGCTTTCAGATGCTGGACAGAGCTCACTGGTGGTGGTGTTTTCCCCTTGCTGGGGAACCAGCACCACCCCTTAAGGCTCCATCACTCTGTCCCCATTAAGTACACAAATGGACAGCAGTGCGACAGGTTGGAGCTGTTGTCTTTATTTATTTTACATTTCATGAACAATCCTAGCTTAGGTTCCCCTAACACTTTTTCTCATTAGTAAACACAATAGGCATGCTTTAAAACTATTTTTTCTGTTAGTATACATTTTCCTTTCAGTAAAGAAGTAAGGGAGCAATCCAAATCAGATCAAGCAGGATGTGTGGAGTTAGGAAGAGGCACATCTCTGGTTGGGCTCAGAAGGGGCTCATCCTCAGCCAGAGACGCATCAGTATAAGTCCTCCTTCCAGCAAAGCAGGCTGAGCCGAGGGCAGGATAAATGCTGAAAAGGGGGCATGGATGGGATGGGGCAGACAGACCCCTGTTCCAAACTTTGTTCAGCTTGGTGACACGATCTAGCAACCCAGCAGAAGGTGCACTGGCAGAAGAGTGGTGTCTAAAGGCTTGCTTACCCTCTGCTAGGCTTGGCGACAGGGCTGGCCCTCCCATAAGGCAAGGTGAGGCAACTGCCTCAGGCGGCAGGATTCACAGGGGCAACACAGCTGGCCTCCAATGAATGCATTGCCTGCTGCAGAATGTTCTTTGGCGCCCAGATCTGCTGCCTCCTTGCCATCCTTGCCCCCAGTGCCATCTCCACAGCAGCCTCTCGGCAAATAGGAGCTGCTGTGGGTCTCCTTCCACCACTAGGCAAGAAAAGGCAGGGGCTGCCCTCTGGGGTCTCCTGGGGTCTGCACCTGCCCAGCACGATTCAGAGAGCCCCCCCCCCAATGGCTTTGCTTCCCACTTCCGCTGTCAGCTAAGGCTTATTAGATTCCCTGCTTGCTCCCAATGTAGATCTTTACTCCCTCCTCCTTCCCTGGTGAGGGAAGCCAAAGCCATTTTGTCGTTTGTCTCAGGTGCCAAAATGTATTGCGCCAGCCCTGCTCAGCAGCAGCCCTTCTCCTGAATGAAGTTTGGTTGCATCATTTACCCCAGTGTATCCACTGAAAAGAATTTCCTATAGTTTGTATGACTCTGTTATATGTGATATATGCACCAATGGATCCTGCCCCTGCAAGTGTTACGTGGTAATCTACCTAGTGCTCAAAGGAGGGAGAACAGGATTCCTTGCGCATTCTGTCTTCTGATAGAGAGAAGGCTCTTCATCAGGGATCTGGGAAGTGTTTTGCCCATTTCCTCACCATGAATGATTGCAACAGAGGCATCACTTAGGAAGCCAGCACAGCCCATGGCTTCTCAATTCATGCACAATGGCACAAAAGCACTTCTGCCCAGAAACCAGGCAAACATAGCAAAGTATAAGCTTTTCTCAAGAGAGCATTATGTCAGAAAAGTGACCCTGGAAAAAGCCATGAAAGAGCAGAGGGACAGTCTGAAATCACACAGGTGCAGTTCTACGGCTGAAGCCAATCAGGTCTGACTGTGCAAACTGCCTGGACAGAAGACTGCCTGAGACCCCTCTCCAAGCTGGGCTGAGCAATTCACAAGGACAAACCATGCACATCCTACAGTATAACTTCAAATTATGTAGTAGTTATTAGTTATTAGTTAATTTGAAGTTATACTGTAGGAAAGCATGAGCTCTAAAGTGTGTTATTTTCTTCTGCAAAGCACAAGTCCTCCAATAGCTCAAATATGATCACAATTATTATGGTAGTTTAGAGGTTGATCAAATGTCCAAACCAGTTAGCAATGGGCAATTGTTGAGTAGCTTGCTTTTGAGTTACAAAAAGATTTCATCAGACAAAACAGCAAAGAAACAAGCAAATCTAATACAGACATTCTCCCCTCCCACCGTGTCCGGCCCCCCCACCCCCCCCAGTTAGGGAAATCTTAGTCTCATTCACATAATTGTGTATATACTTGGAAAAAGAACCTGCCTTAATGATGAGGAAAAGCTGAAGGTCCTCTTTCTGAAAGTTGTTTTCTTCTGAATTATTATTGCCGGGCAATCTGATGGTATTTTGAGCATTTCTGGCCATGCTGTGGATCTTCTTTAGAATGTGATCGGTTGAAGACGCTTTATTTGCAGAGGAGCTCCCTTTGTCACTTTGTGCTGGGCTAAGCAGCTGCATCTCATCCTGATGTTGCTGACCTTCCAGAGCAAAAATCTCTCTCTGAAAGGAATTTCGTTCTTCTTTCCCATTGCAGCTATACTGAAATGACAGAGAATCCACATAGCTATTTTCCAGGCTCTCTTCACTTCTCATGTCCATGCAGTCTGCCACAGCCTTAAAAGAAAGGCATGCTAGGTCTTCACTGATTTGATCATAAACTTGTTCCGCTTCCTCTGAATTTGGAATTCCACACAGCCTAGCATTCTCCGTGTTTCCCACTTTTTCCATGCTGGGCAGTTAGTTAAATCAGCTGCTTCGGTGATCTCTGAGACTTGGAACTAACTTGGCAACCGTGACAGATAAACAGTGAGAGTAAGCAATGTTTGTGGTATACTTTCTGAATGCATTGTTACACGTGACAGATTACCAGCAATCATTTACAGACAGCTTTAAATCAACACTCTCCTGACTTGCTCCCCTTTAACCCTTGCACTGTTCAAAGTACCTACACACGATTCTCAAAATAATTTAATGTTCTATTTTTACATCATGGTTTTTGTAAAAATGGGAGGACTAATAAAATGTAATTATTTTCACCTGGTTTTGTTGGGATTGATCTCTTATCTATCAAAACACACACACACTTTTACCATTTGAAGACTGAAAGCAACAGCAGCAAATGTTTGCTGGGTTGTTTTCTGTTCTGGATATAGGATGAATTCCCTTGTCATCTCATTGTAGGGACCCAGTATCACGCCAGTCTCAGATAATAATAGTTTTATTTATACCCAGCCACTCTGGGCGGCTTCCAGTACATAATAAAACATCAAACATTAAAAACTACCCATTACAGGGCTCCCTTCAGATGTCTTCTAAAAGTCCCATAGCTTTTTATCTCCTTGACATCTGATGGGACGGTGTTCCACAAGTGTTGCAAGAAAAACTGCAAGAAGTTTTATCTGAAGAAGTGTGCATGCACACGAAAGCTCATACCAAGAACTAACTTAGTTGGTCTTTAAGGTGCTACTGGAAGGAATTTTTTTTGCATTAACTGAGTTTGTAAGACAAACACAAGGACTCTTACAAACATTCCCAAACAATTAGGACTGGGGTACATTCATATGATGGGGGGGGGGGACAGAATCACAATTGAGATGTTTTGATAACACACAGCTTTCTCTGTAACACCTGAGTTGGGAGAGACTGTGCAGCTTTTTGGTGCCTGGATAGTGGTGGGCTCGGTGATGGTGAATAAGCTAAACCTGAATCTTGAAAAGACAGAGCCTTGGTGGGTTACTCCCTTTTCTAAGAACTGGGGACTGTTCTCCATGATACTGCACTCCCCCTTGTAGACTGTGGGTAGAGTTTGAGAAAACTATGCTGGTGCAAGTCCAGGTGGAAACCACAGCTGAGTGCCTTTCACCAGCTTTGGCTGTCCCTGAACAGGCCGTGTCTGGCTACTATTGGTGATTTCATGGCTGAAATCAGCAGCACAATTCCCTCTACAAGGCTGCCTTAAGGTCTGGCTCAGAAGCTGCAGTTGGTGTAGAACACTTTGGGGGACATCTCACAAACAATGCAGGTGTTGAAAGCTCTGAACTGACTGCCAACTGACTTCAGTAGCACTCCTGAAGCACATTTATAGTTCACATTTTGACATAAAAAGCTCTAGGCAGCTCAGGACTGAAACCTGAAAGACAGCCTGCAGCATAAACCAAAATGTAGCAGACTCTAGAATGCATTTAAACATACACACATATATACCGGTACATACAAAGCTTTACACAAAAAATTGTGAAATTCAAACTGATATGGATATGATTTGGCACTCACTTTTCCTTGTTTTAGCATGCACTGAAGATAGAGGAAACTATCAGAAGACACTTCCTTGGAAATAACTTTGTTTAGGAATGTGATCACTCAAGCTTTACAGGAAGGAAATTAGTTAGAGTATAATAATAGGTATTAAGTAAAACACCTATTCGTGTACTCTAACGCAGAGACCATGTAGGAGAGAGTAGATCTAGAAATTTTAACTACCGGTATATGCTGAGTCTACTGCTAGTTCCTCTGCTGTATATACACTAGGAAGAGGATTGTGACAAAGTAATTTTGAATCAGTAAATGGAAAATTTGCTACTTATATTAGATTAAGCCATCACATTTCTTCAATAACTTAACATAAAGTTTGCCTTTATTTTCATTTAGATCTTATTAAAGCATATGCAATTGCTACATAGCTCAACCCTTAGCGTTCTGTAAGAGAATTTTTTAAAATAAAAATTCTTAAGTAAAGGTAAAGGTACCCCTGCCCGTACGGGCCAGTCTTGCCAGACTCTAGGGTTGTGCGCTCATCTCACTCTATAGGCCGGGAGCCAGCACTGTCCGCAGACACTTCCGGCCAGCGTGACAAGCTGCATCTGGCGAGCCAGCGCAGCACACGGAAACGCCGTTTACCTTCCCGCTGGTAAGCGGTCCCTATTTATCTACTTGCACCCGGGGGTGCTTTCGAACTGCTAGGTTGGCAGGCGCTGGGACCGAGCAACGGGAGCGCATCCCGCAGCGGGGATTCGAACCGCCGACCATGCGATTGGCAAGTCCTAGGCGCTGAGGTTTTGCCCACAGCGCCACTAAAAATTCTTATACATAGCAATTTAAACCAATCTGTGCATGCATGATATAGAATGTGTGATTTCCACTTTTTACAACTTGCAGAACTGCAAGTTATAAAATTAATTATTTGATTAAGTTAGAAGACTGAAAGCTTAAAGCGCATTTAAGATTATTTCCATCTCAGATTTCCAGTGACTTAGCCTTCCATGTTTCTCTATAAAAGCTTTTAACCCTTCCCACAAATGTTCTGCTGTCTACCCTAGCTGAACAGGAGATTTCACATGGTACTGCTCTTGTTCATACACATATACAATTTTTAAGAAGGCTTCTTATGAGCAATACTTTTATTTTAAGAAAGCATTAAGTCTGAAGCAATGGCTCAATTATTTCAGCATTTTGTACCCACAGACCTGGCTAGTCACTGTGAATTACCGTAAATGTTTTATGAACACTAGAAGAAAGACAAAGACAAGTATGCTGCCAAGAAAAACTCCAATAAAACAGGCATATGATTCTTGCTGATAGTTTATATGTTGTGGCTCTTTTGGGACGGCACTAACAAGCTGATCCTTCACATTGTCAAGCGACCCATTGTTGGGCAGTGGAGTAGTATCCAAGAGATGACACAAAAGGGGATATAATCTGTGGAATTCATAGCTTTCTTGGTGAGGTTCTTTCTAAAGGCAGGCCCATGAGCTAAGAAGATAGGCTGCGTATCTGGTAGCACATTGTCACATCCGTAGTTACTCACTTGAAAAAGAACAAACAAATTCTCATTTACTGCCATCTTTTGACATTCATATGTATACAGCTATGTTTCAAGAGACTATTAGACTCTTTAGACCTCTTTCCCAGAAAAACAACAACTGCTGGAACATGCAGTCATATGACCTCGGTTATATCAGTAATAACAGATATACTTCTATAGATAAGTTTGGGTTTTTAGTCCCCAAACTTCTCAGACATCAAGATTTTATTATTTAGTTATTTATTATAACCCACCAAGTACATGGTTCTATTTCTCCCCACTTTAACCTCACAACAACCCTGTGTGGTAGGTTAGACTGAGAACTGTGACTGGCCCAGGCCACCCAGTGAGATCCATGGCTGAGGAGGGATTTGAACCCTGGTCTCCACACGTCCTAGTCTACCATTCTATACCACACTATACCACACTAACTCACTATGTATCACTATGACTAGGAGTTATTGAACTGGCACAATATGAGGACTTTAATGTGGCTATTAAGTTTGAACTGATTAAGATGACTGATAAAATCCTATGGCACAAGATACATGTGAAACATTTACCAATTTACATATTTCCAGAGGCAGACAATGTCACTGTTGGGTTTCTCTATAAAAGCAGTATTTTACCTAGATCTCCACAGAGCACAACACATTTCTAAGAATTATTAGATTATGAAGCATTGCAAAGCTTCCTGAAGCAACAGAAACCTTCTAAGAGCTTATTTGGACATTACTACCATAGCTGCCAGGTGTGTATCTTGGCACTTTGCTTTTTTAATGAAACATTAGCAAGTTGATAACCAAAGATCTCATTTGCAGTCAGAGTCCCATGTTCTCAAAGTTCATTTCTGAACATTAATTTACAGCAATGTTACATTATTAGCAGGGGAATAGAAGGATGAACAATTGTAGTACAGTGGTACCTTGGGTTAAGTACTTAATTCGTTCCGGAGGTCCGTTCTTAACCTGAAACTGTTCTTAACCTGAAGCACCACTTTAGCTAATGGGGCCTCCTGCTGGAGCAGAATTTCTGTTCTTATCCTGAAGCAAAGTTCTTAACCTGAGGTACTATTTCTGGGTTAGCGGAGTCTGTAACCTGAAGCGTATGTAACCTGAAGCGTATGTAACCCAAGGTACCACTGTATTGAGGTGTACCTTATACCCCGCCCATCTGACCGGGCCTCCCCAGCCACTCTGGGCGGCTCCCAACAGAATATTTAAAACACAATAAAACATCAAACATTAAAAACTTCCCTAAACAGGGCTGCCTTCAGATGTCTTCTAAAAGTCAGATAGTTGTTTATTTCCTTGACATCTGATGGGAGGGTGTTCCACAGGGCAGGTGCCACTACCGAGAAGGCCCTCTGCCTGGTTCCCTGTAACCTCACTTCTCGCAGTGAGGGAACCGCCAGAAGATCCTCGGAGCTGGACCTCTGTGTCCGGGCTGAACGATGGGAGTGGAGCCGCTCCTTCAGGTATACTGGGTCGAGGTTGTTTAGGGCTTTAAAGGTCAGCACCAACAGAATTGTGCTTGGAAATGTATGGGAGCCAATGTAAGTCTTTCAGGACTGGTGTTATATGGTCTCAGCGGCCACTCCCAGTCACCAGTCTAGCTGCCACATTCTGGATTAGTTGTAGTTTCCGGGTCACATTCAAAGGTAGCCCCACATAGAAGACATTGCAGTAGTCCAAACGGGAGATAACTAGAGCATGCACCACTCTGGCCAGACAGTCTGTGGGCAGGGAGGGTCTCAGCCTGTGTACCAGATGGAGGTGGTAGACAGTTGCCCTGGACACAGAATTGACCTGCACTTCCATGGACAGCGGTGAGTCCAAAATGACTCTCAGCCTCCGCATCTGGTCCTTTAAGGGCACAGTTACCGTATTTTTGGCTCTATAGGACGCACCGGACCATAAGAGGGGGAGAACGGGGGGGGGGGATTCTCTCCCCTCTCTGCTCAGCGCCCCTTCAGCGAAGCGGCAGGAGAAACGGAGCCCCTTCCACTTCTCCTCCCGCTTCGCTGAAGGGGCGCTGAGCAGCTCTCCCTCTCTGCTGAAGCCAGGAGAGTCTTGCTCTCCCGGCTTCAGCAAAAGGAACCCGAAGCCTTCAGAGCGCAGCGCGAGGTCCCGCTGCGCTCCAAAGGCTTCAGGCGACCCCTCTCGCTCTCCAGGCTTCAGTGAAAGCAACGCGAAGCTTCAGAGGCTTCGCGTTGCTATCGCTGAAGCCAAGGAGCCTGCATTCGCTCCATAAGACGCACACTCATTTCCCCTTAATTTTTGGAGGGGAAAAAGTGCGTCCTATAGAGCGAAAAATACAGTACCCCATTCAGGACCAGGGAGTCGTCCACACCAGCCCGCCCCGTCCCCCAAAAACAGTACTTCTGTCTTGTCTGGATTCAACCTCAATCTGTAACACTGTAGGGTAAAGTGGGATAACCTAACTCTGGCTAAGCACAACATACTATATTTACTGAATCACACTGGTTTTCAATTGTGAGTTTGGTGTCTCTCCCCCCCCCCCCCCCACAAAGCAGGTTCAAAGGTGAATGAAAGAATACTTGCATACAAATTCAGATTTGTTTTGCAAGATTTCCCATCCTTCATAGCAACTGCTAAAATGGGTTGAATTCTACAGCTGTGTTGGAAATGCAGTCTACTTGGGATATCCTCCTTCTTATCAACACGCATGTGAGGATGAACATTGGCTAATGCATTTTATACTTCAGCAAATTTCCCTTCAGATAAAATCCAAAAAGAAGGCTTTAATAGAAGGATCCTGAGAAATTGTTTGGTTTACATGCACAAAGAAGAAGCTGGTGGTCAAGAAATGTGTAGCTAATAGATAAACAAATCCACCTACTGCAAGATTGTGGTCAGTTGCTTGCTGTTCTCCCAGATTTCAATAGGATTTTAAGCAGCCTAACTTGACAACCATTGCAACCATAATATATTAAGCACACGTGCATAGTCTTGTAACACTGTAAAGACCAATTAATCTATTGTGGCATGAGCTTTCATAGTCCAAGTCTTCAATCCTACATGCACTTACCTGGAAGTAAACACCACTGAATTCAATGTGGCTTTTTTTCTGAGTTGACCTATACAGTTTCCCCCTGTAATGCTCACTTCATCAGATGCATAAAGTGTTAAGCAGCTACAGCTTTATGCTATAAAGCGAAGTGTCACAATAAACATAATATGTAAGGCCAGTTCATGGTATGATATACCAACCGCAACTCAAGCTGAATTTAAACAAGACAAGTGATGAGCAAAAATCACACATCATATGTTAGGTTCTTTACATAAACACAGGCCTGTGTGTATGCAGCATTTACATGTCGCACCAGTTCCCCGCCTTGCTGTGGGGCATGTAAATTCAGTGAACATACATATTGGCGCATAGGTTCAGAGCCCTTTAAATGCAATTCCAGGCCACCCATATATAATTACTAGTTGCATGCTCCCAGTATCCCAGTTAAGCCTTAGGCGAGTATTTCTCAGGTAGTAATAATGGACCAGTTCAAGGGTCCCCAACCAGTATAAAGTGTACACATGGGGCGAGAGGAAGAAGTGTTGCTAGTTGGGGGAGGGGTAGAAATCCTTCCAGGTGCCAGAGCCCAGCCAAGACTAGCTCACCATTCTCCCCAGGTGCCTAGAAGGTGCCAAGAGCAAGCTTCTTTCCCTTCATTACGCCATCACCACTCACTTCCATGACCAATCTCTGGCGTCTGAGAAGAGGGAGTTGGTCTTTAAAGGGACCAAGCCTACCATGTTCACCAGACTTTCATTTCTGCCAAAACAGCTGCAGTCACCCTGCTCCTCAGTCACCAACTCAGACTGAAAGAAAACTTGTGCTCTCTTCACAACAAAAAACAAAACACTGACTGGAAAAGATGGCCCACTTCAGGCACCGTGTTCCAGCACTGCCCTACTTCTGTTTTGAAATGAAAGTCATGCTCAAGATTAAGTTTAGGGCATGGGTAGGCAAACTAAGGCCCGGGGACTGGATCTGGCCCAATTGCCTTCTAAATCCAGCCTGCGGATGGTTTTTACATGAGTAGAATGTGTGCTTTTATTTCAAATGCATCTCTGGGTTATTTGTGGGGCATAGAAATTCATTCATTTTTTTCCCTTTCAAAATAAAGTCCGCCCCCCCACAAGGCCTGAGGGACAGTGGACCAGCCCCCTGCTGAAAAAGGTTGCTGACACCTGGTTTAGGGTAGGTTTAGGATTACGCTTAGGCTGGGAAAGGTAAGGAGCTCAAAGTGCATTACAAGTGCGCAATCTTCATGGAACGGAGCCAGCTGCTTTCTGCAGGCGACACATCCTGCAAGGACGACACAGGCAAATGCACTCTTATTTCCCAGCCTGAGCAAGTCAGTGGCACCAGCTGCCCTCCACACTCTGCAAAGCTGATGAAACACAGGGGGGGGGGGCAGGGAGTGTCACTATTTAATTTCTTACAAGGGGCCAGGGGAGGGGGACACTTGTTGCAGTCAGATGGACGTGCTTCAAAGCAAAGTGCTGGAGAGGTTTCAGCTGCCTGCCGCCCCAGTTCCCCAAGAATGCCTCATGGCCCAAGTGGGAAAGCAAGCGGGGGGGGGGGGGGGAGTTGGAGTCCCACCAACTGCATTATTTTTTTTAATTAAAAAAAATCTGGTGAGGCAGAAGACCTTGCTGTGGCGCCCATGGGCACCACATTGGGGAAGGCAGGACTGGATTATGGCCCATGGGCACCACATTGGGGAAGGCAGGACTAGATTATGGCCCATGGGCACCACATTGGGGAAGGCAGGACTGGATTATGGCCCATGGGCACCACATTGGGGAAGGCAGGACTGGATTATGGCCCATGGGCACCACATTGGGGAAGGCAGGACTAGATTATGGCCCATGGGCACCACATTGGGGAAGGCAGGACTAGATTATGGCCCATGGGCACCACATTGGGGAAGGCAGGACTGGATTATGGCCCATGGGCACCACATTGGGGAAGGCAGGACTGGATTATGGCCCATGGGCACCACATTGGGGAAGGCAGGACTAGATTATGGCCCATGGGCACCACATTGGGGAAGGCAGGACTAGATTATGGCCCATGGGCACCACATTGGGGAAGGCAGGACTAGATTATGGCCCATGGGCACCACATTGGGGAAGGCAGGACTGGATTATGGCCCATGGGCACCACATTGGGGAAGGCAGGACTAGATTATGGCCCATGGGCACCACATTGGGGAAGGCAGGACTGGATTATGGCCCATGGGCACCACATTGGGGAAGGCAGGACTGGATTATGGCCCATGGGCACCACATTGGGGAAGGCAGGACTGGATTATGGCCCATGGGCACCACATTGGGGAAGGCAGGACTGGATTATGGCCCATGGGCACCACATTGGGGAAGGCAGGAATAGATTATGGCCCATGGGCACCACATTGGGGAAGGCAGGACTGGATTATGGCCCATGGGCACCACATTGGGGAAGGCAGGACTGGATTATGGCCCATGGGCACCACATTGGGGAAGGCAGGACTGGATTATGGCCCATGGGCACCACATAGGGGAAGGCAGGACTGGATTATGGCCCATGGGCACCACATTGGGGAAGGCAGGAATAGATTATGGCCCATGGGCACCACATTGGGGAAGGCAGGACTAGATTATGGCCCATGGGCACCACATTGGGGAAGGCAGGACTGGATTATGGCCCATGGGCACCACATTGGGGAAGGCAGGACTGGATTATGGCCCATGGGCACCACATTGGGGAAGGCAGGACTGGATTATGGCCCATGGGCACCACATTGGGGAAGGCAGGACTAGATTATGGCCCATGGGCACCACATTGGGGAAGGCAGGACTGGATTATGGCGCATGGGCACCACATTGGGGAAGGCAGGACTGGATTATGGCCCATGGGCACCACATTGGGGAAGGCAGGACTAGATTATGGCCCATGGGCACCACATTGGGGAAGGCAGGACTGGATTATGGCCCATGGGCACCACATTGGGGAAGGCAGGACTGGATTATGGCCCATGGGCACCACATTGGGGAAGGCAGGACTAGATTATGGCCCATGGGCACCACATTGGGGAAGGCAGGACTAGATTATGGCCCATGGGCACCACATTGGGGAAGGCAGGACTAGATTATGGCCCATGGGCACCACATTGGGGAAGGCAGGACTGGATTATGGCCCATGGGCACCACATTGGGGAAGGCAGGACTAGATTATGGCCCATGGGCACCACATTGGGGAAGGCAGGACTAGATTATGGCCCATGGGCACCACATTGGGGAAGGCAGGACTGGATTATGGCCCATGGGCACCACATTGGGGAAGGCAGGACTGGATTATGGCCCATGGGCACCACATTGGGGAAGGCAGGACTAGATTATGGCCCATGGGCACCACATTGGGGAAGGCAGGACTAGATTATGGCCCATGGGCACCACATTGGGGAAGGCAGGACTAGATTATGGCCCATGGGCACCACATTGGGGAAGGCAGGACTGGATTATGGCCCATGGGCACCACATTGGGGAAGGCAGGACTAGATTATGGCCCATGGGCACCACATTGGGGAAGGCAGGACTGGATTATGGCCCATGGGCACCACATTGGGGAAGGCAGGACTGGATTATGGCCCATGGGCACCACATTGGGGAAGGCAGGACTGGATTATGGCCCATGGGCACCACATTGGGGAAGGCAGGACTGGATTATGGCCCATGGGCACCACATTGGGGAAGGCAGGAATAGATTATGGCCCATGGGCACCACATTGGGGAAGGCAGGACTGGATTATGGCCCATGGGCACCACATTGGGGAAGGCAGGACTGGATTATGGCCCATGGGCACCACATTGGGGAAGGCAGGACTGGATTATGGCCCATGGGCACCACATTGGGGAAGGCAGGACTGGATTATGGCCCATGGGCACCACATTGGGGAAGGCAGGAATAGATTATGGCCCATGGGCACCACATTGGGGAAGGCAGGACTAGATTATGGCCCATGGGCACCACATTGGGGAAGGCAGGACTGGATTATGGCCCATGGGCACCACATTGGGGAAGGCAGGACTGGATTATGGCCCATGGGCACCACATTGGGGAAGGCAGGACTGGATTATGGCCCATGGGCACCACATTGGGGAAGGCAGGACTAGATTATGGCCCATGGGCACCACATTGGGGAAGGCAGGACTGGATTATGGCGCATGGGCACCACATTGGGGAAGGCAGGACTGGATTATGGCGCATGGGCACCACATTGGGGAAGGCAGGACTAGATTATGGCCCATGGGCACCACATTGGGGAAGGCAGGACTGGATTATGGCCCATGGGCACCACATTGGGGAAGGCAGGACTGGATTATGGCCCATGGGCACCACATTGGGGAAGGCAGGACTAGATTATGGCCCATGGGCACCACATTGGGGAAGGCAGGACTAGATTATGGCCCATGGGCACCACATTGGGGAAGGCAGGACTAGATTATGGCCCATGGGCACCACATTGGGGAAGGCAGGACTGGATTATGGCCCATGGGCACCACATTGGGGAAGGCAGGACTAGATTATGGCCCATGGGCACCACATTGGGGAAGGCAGGACTGGATTATGGCCCATGGGCACCACATTGGGGAAGGCAGGACTGGATTATGGCCCATGGGCACCACATTGGGGAAGGCAGGACTGGATTATGGCCCATGGGCACCACATTGGGGAAGGCAGGACTGGATTATGGCCCATGGGCACCACATTGGGGAAGGCAGGACTAGATTATGGCCCATGGGCACCACATTGGGGAAGGCAGGACTAGATTATGGCCCATGGGCACCACATTGGGGAAGGCAGGACTAGATTATGGCCCATGGGCACCACATTGGGGAAGGCAGGACTGGATTATGGCCCATGGGCACCACATTGGGGAAGGCAGGACTGGATTATGGCCCATGGGCACCACATTGGGGAAGGCAGGACTGGATTATGGCCCATGGGCACCACATTGGGGAAGGCAGGACTGGATTATGGCCCATGGGCACCACATTGGGGAAGGCAGGACTGGATTATGGCCCATGGGCACCACATTGGGGAAGGCAGGACTGGATTATGGCCCATGGGCACCACATTGGGGAAGGCAGGACTAGATTATGGCCCATGGGCACCACATTGGGGAAGGCAGGACTAGATTATGGCCCATGGGCACCACATTGGGGAAGGCAGGACTGGATTATGGCCCATGGGCACCACATTGGGGAAGGCAGGACTAGATTATGGCCCATGGGCACCACATTGGGGAAGGCAGGACTAGATTATGGCCCATGGGCACCACATTGGGGAAGGCAGGACTGGATTATGGCCCATGGGCACCACATTGGGGAAGGCAGGACTAGATTATGGCTGAATCGCAGGCACACACTTTCCAAGTCGGTATGGGCTCAGTTTGGCTTCTTCATTGTGGCCACCACAGAAATATGAACATCACTGCTAAGATTTTTGAAGAGAATCTCGAAACGAGCAATACTTAAGGCTCTTACCGAAATATCCCGACACTGCTCCAAAACAATTTCCCTGTAATCTGCTGAACAAGTCAGTTTGAAAAGCTATAAAGGAATTATTATCATTAAGCTTCTAGCCCAACTGCAATATTTTAAGAGGTGTTCTTTTAATTCTAGATAAAGTGCTGCATCCAATCATTCCTTACGGGCTGTTACATGATACTGAGGCTCTGCCGTGGTCATTTGGTACCTCCTCCTGGTGAAATAGCTGCACCAGGCGAAGGGCTGGTCCTTCTGCTCTCCATCCTGACCACGTCCCGCCACGGGCGCCCCGCAAGGCTGCTCTCTGCAGCTCCCACCCCGGCCAGCCCCGCTCCTTAGCGGCATCCCTGAGGCGCCCGCCTCAAGACCCTTTCCTCTTGCCCGGGACCCGGCCCGCGAAGCTCCGGGGCCTCCGGAGGCCCGGGACGAGAAGGAGGTGGCGGGGGGGGAAAGGCCCCCTCTTCCCTCTGAGCGCGCCTGCGCGGTGAAGGAGGACCCCCCCCGCTCGGGCTCCGCCTCTTCGCCTGGCCGAGTTCGCGTCCCGCGCTTGACTGCGGGAGAAGCTCGCGAAACCAGGAAGCGAGGAAAGCGGAGGAAAGTTCGCAGCCAGTCGTGAAGGCGTGCAAAGGCTGGACAGAGAAGACAGGGTGTGTGCCCCCCCCCCCCGCTGCCCTACGCAGGGACGCAGCAGCCCCCCCCCCCGTCTCATCCTGGAGGGAGGCAGTTTGCCCCGTGATTCAGGCCCCCCCCCCCCCCGCTCCTCTCTTTTTTCTTTCTTGTAAAGGAAAGCTCAGAGTCTGGGGCCCCTGCCTGGCTGAGGGTGCCCTTTCAGGCATTTTGGGTGCTATGCCCCCCCCAGAAGTGTCCATGGGCGTAGCCGGGGGGGGCAGGTAGCAGCTGCCCCCCAATCAATACAAACCTGAGGTTCTGCCCCCCCCAACAAAAATCCTGGCTACACCCATGGAAGTGTCACCACAGCCCAGGTTCGCCGGGGGGGGGGAGGAGGCTGTGCTTTATGGCAGCTTTCCCCCCATCTTGTCTCTTAGCTTCATGCGATGGAATCCAGCCTCCTTAGTCGAGCCTCCTTTTGCCTGGCACAGTGACTCCTGTATAGAAAGAAGCAGCAGCCATCCATCTCTATAGCGGAGAAGGTGGTGGATGCCCAATACAAAAAGGGAATTCATGCTGCAGGATGGGGGGGGGGCAGCATTCCTATTAAGTGGTGGGTGAGCATATCAGACGACACAGTGATTCTTCAAACAGCTCTTGTTTATTCACAGGCCAGAACAGAACTGAACTGAAGGGTTCAGCCAACCTGCTTATATAGAGCTCCACTACAACGCAACAGTAACAACTTTCTGTAACTATCCAATCACTGAACGTCACTTTCGATCCCTTATTTGCATATGTGGACCTGCGTGAAAACTATCTACAGTGTCCCCCTGCTGGCCCAGAGTGAGAACTTTAGTACATAACAATTCCCTGTATAGATCATTTTTCCAAAGTGCCTAGGCGTTCTTACAAACATTATGAATGCATAAAATAATATGAGGAGTAGAGCGTAGACAAGAATCATCACTCCCACCAAACTTTAATATTGCTTTTCAACTGAAGTACAGAACTAATGTATTTGTGCAAAAATATGGAAGGAAACGAAAAGCTCTGCACTTGCTCACCCGCTAGTTCAAATGCAAATTCAAATGCAAAGAAACGAGTAAGAAAGGAGCGCAACTTCTCCACAAGCAGTGAGGAAGGCAAAGAACAAAGCACATGGGGAAAGCCCCCTTAGTACTCCATGAGTTTGAGGGAGGGAAAGGCTTTAATGCAACAGCAGGGGAAAGAGGGGGGGGGAGGGATGGGGGTGCTGACCCAAAGTCAACTGCGATTTAAAGGAACAGTATTAGAAAGATGGAGAAGCCTGGTGCACTCTGACTGGCTCCTCCAATCTGTGTAAACTAATATAAAAATATAGTTTGACTTTTCTCACTTGTTTAGTTACTTGTCCATCTAATAACTATTTGGATCCATCATGATGATATCCAAACATAACTACTGTATCTGTGAAATAAAGATCCATTTATTTCTTTATTTAATAAACTTAAATGACTTTGGAGGGTGGTAGATCACTGCCAGTTTTTGATATTGAATAGTAGATCACAGCCTACTAAAAGTTGGACATGCCAGTTGTAAAGCATATTAAGAAACAGGAGCACGTCTTCAAGGAATATGGAGACACAACAATTGCCAGAAACTCAGCTTAATCACCTGTTATTTTGAATAAGCAATTTAGTAAAGAAGGCTGTGCCCTTGGCCACCCTGGCCTGCTGTTTCCAGGGCTAGTGATAGTGCAAGTCTGGTATATCAGAAAACATGTTATCTCAAAGCTTCCTTTTAAAAATGGCCTAGGACACATGTAAACAAATACCTCTCACACACGTGGACCTCAGGTCCCTACGGTGTGGGGAGGGGAGGGAGGTCCTTGCAGAGGTGAGAGACAACGGTGAGGATGCATCAAGTGCTGCCTACTAGTGTGGACAGGAAACACTGAGACAGAATTCAATTGGAAATGCTCATGTGTTCATAAAAGGTGAAGGGACCCCTGACCATTAGGTTCAGTCGTGGCCGACTCGGGTTGCAGCGCTCAACACACTTTATTGGCCGAGGGAGCCGGCGTACAGCTTCTGGGTCATGTGGCCAGCAGGACTAAGCCGAACCAGAGCAGCACACAGAAATGCCGTTTACCTTCCCGCTGGAGTGGTACCTATTTATCTACTTGCACTTTGAGGTGCTTTCGAACTGCTAGGTGGGCAGGAGCAGGGACCGAGCAATGGGAGCTCACCCCGTCGCGGGAATTTGAACCACCGACCTTCTGAGCTTCTGACCTTCTGAGAGTCAGTGTGGTGTAGTGGTTAAGAGCAGTGGACTCGTGATCTGGTGAACCGGGTTCGCGTCTCTGCTCCTCCACATGCAGCTGCTGGGTGACCATGGGCCAGTCACACTTCTCTGAAGTCTCTCAGCCCCACTCACCTCACAGAGTGTTTGTTGTGGGGGAGGAAGGGAAAGGAGAATGTTAGCCGCTTTGAGACTCCTTCGGGTAGTGATAAAACGGGATATCAAATCCAAACTCTTCTACTCTTCTCTTCTTCTGATCAGCAAGTCCTAGGCTCTGTGGTTTAACCCACAGCGCCACCCGCGTCCCTATGTGTTCATAGCCATGGTCAAAAACTATTTTGACAATCGAAGCCCACCATGTAAACTGGATCACCTGTTTACATCATCCTTGTTGGTGCTCTCATAGAATGGTTAGCTAACCAGGACATTCCCTTGCAAAAGCCATGCTGATTCTTCTTCTGCAAAACTTGTTCTTTCATGTGATCAGTCATCATATATTTTATAGCACTTTCCACTGCTTTCCCCAGAACAGATGTGAAGCCTGTAATTCCCTGGACCCTGTTAAAGGAAAATCCTTGGGCTCATTTGGATTGCTAAACAAAGACACCAGCCAGGAATATAGGAGCAAAACAGCAGCCAGTAGGCCTGATCTTTATTCAAGACTGTTGCAACAGGACTTCCACCCACCCCATAGAAGAAGCAGGAAGTAGTCCTGAAGAAAGGATGGCTCCTTCTCTTATAAATTTTCCCTTTTCCCCATAAACATTACAGTAAAGGGAATCAGACCCTGAAGTACAGCGCATGGTAAGCCATACAAAATGTATAATTGACTATGTAATTTATTTGTATTTGAATTGGTATTGTTATTTGGTATTAATATAATTTGGCGCATATTGGATTTTTGTAATTGAAAATTAATAAAAACTACTTAACATAAAAAAATTGCAGGCAGGCTGTTTCCTGGCTGGGGCAGGTTCCACCGGGATGGGTGTGTGTGTGTGCTCCGAAGGCTTTCTGGCGGTTCCCTCCCTGTGAGAAGGGAGTTTACAGGGAACCAGGCAGAGGGCCTTCTCAGTAGTGACGCCTGCCCTGTGGAACCCAGCCAGATGGGCAGAGAGAAAGAAAGAAAGAAAGAAAGAAAGAAAGAAAGAAAGAAAGAAAGAAAGAAAGAAAGAAAGAAAGAAAGAAAGCTTGGGGGAATGGGATGACTCCCAGATACAGCTTTGTGACTATACTGGCTAGGAGTGCCATTTACCACCTTTGCCTGTTACAGTATATGCCAGCTACAACTGCATCTGGATTGTGCATGGGCAACCTCAAGACTGGATTAATGCAAAGTGTTCTACATGGGGCTGAACCTTGGCCTTGCCTCGAAGCTCCAGCTAGCCGACAATAGGGAACACTTCTGCTAAAACTTCTGTACTGCCTGCCTATATGCAACCAGGCCAGGCTAAAGGTTTCTATATATAAAGCCCTGAACAACTGGGGTCCAGCTGCATCTAATGCAGTGTTAAGTAACTGTCATGTCAACTTGAGCAATGGGACTTTCCCCTCCCACTAAGTCTGTTCTGCATTCCCCCCTAACCTGCCAGAGCACAAGCCAGGCAGATTCCTTAAGGTAAAGTAACCATATTTTTTTCAATGAATCCGGGGACACTTTAAATAAATAAATAAATACTACACGTTTGGGATGTTGATGCTGCAGTGATGGCGGTGGCAGAGGGGCAGCCGCCACCTTGACCTCAACCACCACGTTTCCCCTTCCTCCGAGGCTTCTATCTCCTTTCTCCATGAGCCTGCGCAGCCCCTGAGTTGTTGGTTCTTTGGTGGTGGTGGGGAAGCGGTGTGGTAGGTCAGGCGTGGAAGGTGGAGAAGGAGGTCCAAGAGCGGCAGCAAGGCTCAGCAGCCCAATGCCTCCCTTCCCATCAGAGCAGCCCCAATCCCATTCCTACCTGCGTGCAAGCAGGAGGGGGTGGGGATCCCTCAGCTGGGAAGGGAGGCTTCCCCTTTCCTGAGAGATCCCTGCCCCTTCCTGCTTGCACGCAAGCTCTGATAGACAGCGTGAAGCCTCCCTTCACAGCTAAGATCCCCGCCCCACTCCTGCTTGCACACAAGTAGGATTTGGGAGGCTGCTCCGATAGGCAGCATGAAGCCTCCCTTCCCAGCTTAGTTGCTGGGTTCAGGGAAGGTGGAGGCAGCCCGGAAGCTGCATCTTAGAGCCCCTGCACCACCATCTCATGGGGACTTCTGAGCAGCTCCTGAAGCCAGCCAGAGCCAACTGCTCCGGGCTGCTGAGACTGCCGCTGCTGCATTTCCCAGGGACATTTGATGAAATCCAGGGACATTCTGGGGATGGAATTTGTCCGAGGACTTATTCGCAAATCTGGGGACTGTCCCCAGGAAACGGGGACGTCTGGTGACCCTACCTTAAGGGCCAGCTGAGCTCATACATCCCAGCTAAGTCACTGAAATCAGTGCTATCATTCCACCCGCCACCCCCCGTGACTCAGAAGCTCAACTGGCTTCAACTAAAAGTAGAGCATTTAGTGTCCCTGTATTGCAGAGTGTTGGACTAGACAACCCCTGGGATCCCTTCCAACTCCACAATTCTTTGGTTCTATGGTCCCATGTTGTGGAATACTCTTCCAGCAGAGATTCTGCAGGCCATCTTAGCTGCTAGCTTTCAGGCATCTCTTAAAGATTTTTATGCCAAAAGAGCAAATTATTAAGTTGTTTAAACTTTTTCAAGAAGAATCAGTCATTTTTATAATTATTTTCTAGTTTTTACGGTATTTGATGTTTGGTTGTATTTGATATTTTATATGAAGGTGTGGTCTTTAAATATTTGTATAAATAAATAAGTACATTATTAATCTCCTTTTTGTCCCTTAGCACGCTTTTGTCATCCAAAGGTCCAGCTAGTTTCCTGCTTCTAATTTATCTAAAGTTTTTTGTTTTGTTTTTTGTTTTACTGTTGATCTTAATATTTTTAGCGTTGTGCTTCTCAGATTTTTGTCCTTGTTACTGTTGCATCTCTAATTGTCTGCAATTACCTGCAGTTCTTTTGTTCTCATTTGGACAAGACTTCCGTTTTCCTAAAGGAAGCTTTGTTGCCTCTAATAGCATCCTTTCGTGTTCTTTCACCGCGTGGAGGCATCTCCCATCTTAGACCCAAAACTGAAGGTTTAGATAGGACTAGATATATCGGAAGGGGAAATGATTAGATAGTGTTGAATGTAACTTGTTCCCTGCTCCGCAAAGGCTGCCAAGCCATTGCCTTCTGTAAGTCAACATAAGCCGTGTAGTTAAGCAGGGCATATGGGGATCCTGTTTGAAAAGGAAGCTTACTTGGAAGACTAACTTGTGGATCCTGAATTGCAAATCACTGGTACTGTTCATTGAACAATGCTTGACATTCAAGTGAGCAATGAAATATTGCCTAGTCAACTTAACTTACCAGCCTTGCATTATCTGACTCATGCCAATTGTTCTGTGTGATGTGCAATATGATTACTGTAGCCCCCCACAAACAACAACAACAACAACAACAACAACAACAACAACAACAACATATACTCTTTGGTAAGATTTCATTGCAGCAAAGAGTGTATTCCAATAAGGTAAATATCCAGAAACACACAATATATTTTTACCAGACAAACAGAGCCAATAGAAATTAAAATGCATTGGAAGACTACAGAAGTGGAATAAAAAAGAGGTGCTCTTGTTGGAGAAAATCAGTTAGACACAGAAGATGGCACATCAGGACGTCGAGTTTGAACAATTTTGGGCTTGGGTGAATTGTTTGGGTCTCCCTCTTCTGCTGCATCCGTGTCACAGACATGCACCACGACATTTGGGGTGGACTCTGTACCTGCGTGCAGCTCGTATTTCTCACCTGCAAGCAAAGACAAACATTTAGACTAAATGCTATTTAGCATCATAGAGCCCCACTAGAATACATTACTGCTCAACTGGACAGTCAAGAGGGGCGTCACGGTTACAGTGTTGGAATAAGACCTAGGAGACCAGGGTTCAAATCCCCACTGAGCCATGGAGCTCATTGTGGGACCTTGGCCCAGTCGCTGCCTCTCAGCCTAACCTACCTCACAGGGTTGTTGTGGGAATTAAATGAGGAGGGTGAGAATCAAAGGAAAAGGTAGGATATAAATGCAAAAATGGCATGAATGGATTTTGGACATTGACTCAAGACCTTCATGATGCCACTATTGTTTAAGTATCCCATTTGGGACACAAACTGTAATTGAACATGCTGTTGCCTAACCTCTCCCCAGGGGGCAGTGTGTGATTGTTTAGTTTGTGGAGGAGCATTTTGCACAAATGCACTTACCATATTTGGCTGTAAACTGGCAACCAGTTCAAGTGGCCTTTGTGCTGTTCCATGTACATGCGTTTTCTCCTTCACTGTAAAAGTCTTTAGAAGAGAGAGCGCACTTGGGCAATACGAGAGATGCCTGCTCTGTGTACCTGCTGCGCAATACTAGGTTGCCCTTTGTACTTTATAGTATGACTTTCTGCACAAGCAGAGATCATTCCCAAACAGAAACAGAAAGAGGCAGCTCTCAGTGTAGCAGATGGGAGGAAACTTGATTAGCAAGCTTTGCCGACAGTGTCTATAAATCTATCTTCCTGATGAGTTTTATCACAGTGCCTATATTAAATTTGAAATTTAAGAATATCTTGGGATTCCTATCTACTAATTCATGTGTAATAAAACATTAATGGGCTTGTTGACAGGATAAAATACAAAGGGAGAAATTACAAGTGCTTATTTGCCTGCAGGCATCAGTTGATTTGAGATGGCCTTGGAGCTGACCAACAGCCTTGGTGGTCATTGCCTGCTGCTCTGCAACAAAGGTGCACACACGCACAGCAAATTGTTTGAGTCTGTCGACATAGTTGTCTACCCCCAAGTTACAGTACCTTTATACTGAGATTCATTTTGTTTAAACAGTTGCAATCCTAACCCTATTTACGTGGCAGAAAGCCCCACTGAATTCAACAGGACTTAACTTCTAAATAGACATGGTTAGGATTGCTCTGCAAGTTAGTTCATTACTTGGCCATCACATCCTCTTAGTTGTTAATTAAGCGCACAAACACCTATGTATTTGAGGATATGTCATAGAATACAGTAGATGGGAAGAAAGGTGGCCAGATGTTTCTTAGCAGAAAGAACTGTGCCCTCCTCCAGAACACAACAGCCCATCTCCTCAACTTCTCCAGTGCTCATTCAGACAGCAGCCATGAGCTGATCTTATGCATAGATCACTGGGCTGCTTGCTGAAGGTGTTTAGCATGGTTGCATTGCTCCATTTATTTATGTGGGTGCATGGAAGGATTCCAGAAGAGGCACAGCTAATCATAAAAGATCCTGCTGGTGGTTCTAGTCACAATCGTGCCATGCAACAGAGTACAGAACATGGTGCCTCAAAACCTGAGCTTTTGAGGGTTTTTAAGCCACCTTTCTAGTTGTCCTTGGTTGTGAAAAAATGTGGATATAGGTAGAAATGCTATAGATCTCAGACCAAGTCGAGGTCTCATGGAGAAATACGGTCAGTGGTTACTTCTCTTGAAAACTGCAGCATGCAACCATACATCACGTTTTTCATTTAGATAAGAAAAACTCATGAAATGCAGGTATTAAGTTCTGTGATGCTGTACATGTTTCAGTTTCAGAACTACTCTCAGAACAAGAAGTAGGAAAACTCATGTCCTTGAAGCACACAGAAAATGTCCTCAAGCTGAAACTGAAGCTATCCATATAGATTTATTACAATACCTACCCAAGATTTGCACACAAGTGATTAAAAAGAGAACTTTGGTGAACTTAACGATAGATAGAATTTAGGTATTCATGTCTCTATTGGCTCAGTTCATCTTCTCTTCTTAAACTCAAATACCTGAAATTTCAGAATACCTACCTGATTCCCGTTTAGAAACTGCATAAAGGAGGTCATAGTTAGCAGCAGGTGTTGCATCGTTCATTGGGTGCCAACCTACAGGAGGAGAGGCTGGAGGAGGGATAAGAAACTGCTTTGGTGGCTGGGGTGGAGCCAAATGCAGTTTGTCCCCTTCGATCTCAGAACTCCGGACCTTTACATGGATGAAAGAAAGAGTCTCACTAAAGAAGAGAAGACAGCGCTTTGGCAATAAGTGCTAGCTAGTATATACTGCCATTTTCAGAATATCATTGATACTGAATTTTGCTGGGCTGCTACCAACTGAGTTTGTTGGCACCCAATGACCATTAAGTGGAGCCACTTTTCAGAAGTTCATTGCATAAAATGTGTGGGGGGGGGGAGGAATGGAAACCCCACATTTTGTGATAAGTCTCTCTGGAAGCTGAGAAATGTAGTAGTGAGATGTTGTCCAGTTTGTCCCACTGTCCTTTTTTACTTCTTTCTACATGTCTGATCCCTTCCAGCCACCTCCCTTATCTGCCCATCATTTCCCCCTGTCTCTGTCCTGAATGCAAACAGAAGCCTAGGATTATCTTTGGTTATCCTATACTCCAGTTATGGCAGCTGGAAGGTATTGGATCAAGATTATGTCCTACTGTGGTCTTGAAGATACACTGACATATGATTCTAGTTAAGTCAGCATAACATTATACAAGAGTAATTTCATAATAATAAATGATAAAATAATTCACTTATTCTTTCTTTCCCTCCCTCTTCAGCCAATATGCCCATGAACCGTTTACAATGTGAAAAATAAAACAGTACAATATAAACATAGAAATGTAAAGCAGAATAATGAACATTGACTGAAAGCAGTACGATCCAACACATTGCGCTCCCTTGGTGCACTTTTGGTGCACTCCCTGCACCAAAACGGTTCTCCACCAGAGATGAATCATGGTTAAAAAGATTTCTGTTATGGTTGGTATCTGAAGAGATGGAAATAGGTGGTAGACTTCTAGCAGTCACTGGGTTGTGTGTTTAACTATAAGTTTAACCATCACCCCCAGTTGTGTCAAGGTTTCTGTGTATTAAATGTTCATTTAATAAATATTTTTCAAGGCTCTGGAGGTGAAATATTTATTAAAAGATAGGTGTGCATGCTTGAATCTACTATAGAGAAAATTAAACCTTCTTAACCTTAGTGGGGATTAAAGGGATTTTTAAAATCCTTTCTTTAAATAAGAATTACTTGTAAGATCTTGAAGACATTTATGTAATAGTGCACTTTATTTACCTCAGTTATACAGCTACATTATGTGTAAATCTTATGTAGAGAGTTTCTACATCATGAGCTGCAATGACTATACTCCTGCAGCCTTACTACTTACACTCTTGAACTCTTCAAAATACTTGGAATGTAATGAAAAACATTATGATTAACATGGATACCAGTTAATTTACAACATAAGCAAAAATATGTACCTCATCACTCTTGGCTGTTATTGTTGATGCTGTTTTTCTATGGAACAAAATCTGAATAAGGTGCATATGAAAAAGCAGCTTCATATTGTTCTAAGACTTCATTTCTGCAAGTCAAAATTTATTAAAACACCAGTAGAATATTCTAGGTATGATTCAATATGCTTGTGCTAAACATTCCATTCAGCACCCCAAGCAAGCACCCAGCAACGCTGTGCATTGCACTTTCACAGGAAACCTGCAAGTTTCAGTTGTTCAAAGGTGAATACAGAGAGCAATCTTATACATGCATGCCAAGTTCAATGGAGCGCAATCTTAAGGATGCAACCCAAAACATGCCTACTCAGAACTAAGGCCTACTGAATCCAACAGGGCCCGCTGCTGGGTAAGTGAGTGTAGCCAATTCCTTGACCTGATTATGTGTGGTCTCACATGTTCATATTCAAATTGGTTGTCAGGGGTAGAATGTGAAAGAATAAGGTTGCATGTGCGCGCACGCACACACACCATGACCCTCACAGATTATATGAGACTCTGTTGCCGATCTACTATTGCGCAGCATGAAACAAACGTAGCTAAAACATATGAGCTCATCCACAGACTACATACCAGCTCAAAAAAACATGTAACATAAACAATATGTAGTGTATTATCAAGGGACTAAATATTTGTAAAGTCTTTACACAGGTTAAGTACACTAGGAAGGCTGGAATTAGTTCTTTGCTATATGAGAAGCTGCAGCACCATGCCAGATGTCTTGAAACTCAACCATTATCTACTGAGAAACCATGTTTTGCTGGTGAGAGGAACATAGACCACTCAACCAAATAATGCACTGATTGTCTTGGTCCAAACTACCCAGCTTTGGGTGGTGGCATTTTTGTTTTGTTTTGTTTTGTTTTGTTTTGCTTTGCTTTGCATCTTAGCAAACCTACCCTCTCATGCTTTTTATCCAAATTTATTGCACATTCATTCTCATTAGTTTGTGGAGTGGTTAGGAATTTTTGCTTCAAACGAGTATTAATCCTTGCTTCCCAGTGCATCCTTCCATCATTTTCCTTATAGAGTTTGCTTCACAAGAGCTCCAAATCAACTTTAATTGCACAGCCTGAAGCAGGGGTGGACTGTACCCTGTGCCAGGCCAAAGTTTGGTGCCCCCAAATGGATCTTCTCAATTTTGTGGTCCCCTCATCTTAGTGCTCTGTGCGGCGGGAACGCCCTGCATCTCCCGAAATCCAACACTGTCTGAATTTCCCAGTGTGTGGCCAAATCCCACTTGGAAAGAGCAACACCCTGGAAGGGCCCAAGCTTCTTTCCTTCCTACTCCAACCTTGTCTCTTTTCCTTTTGTGTTATGTCTCTTAGATTGTGAGCCTGAGGGCAGGGGCTGTCTTCTCAGTGATATTTATGAGCTGCTCTGGGAGCCTTTTCCCACAGTACAGTGGGATGAAAAAGCATTGCTCGGCCCAGACACAGAGGTCCAGCTCTGATGGCCTGCTGGCAGTTCCCTCACTGCACGAACCAGGCAGAGAGCCTTCTTGGCATTGGCGCTCTCCCTGTGGAACACCCTCCCGTTAGATGTCAAGGAAATAACTGTATGACTTTTAGAAGACACCTGAAGGAAGCCCTGTATAGGGAAGCTTTTTAATGTTTGATGTTTTACTGTGTTTAAAATATTTTGTTGGGAGCGGCCCAAAGTGGCTTGAACGTACTGTTTAGCCCTGCAGATTACCCCACTGTTATTATCATTATTGCATTATTCTTATTTGCAACAGATACAACTGAACAGAATTCAACATATGATATATACATGTGAAACATGTTCATCCTGGAGACTGTCACCTGCATCCCATCGCTGACAGAGGGAGAGACAGGAGGAGGTAATTAGGCAGGAATGCAGAATGAGAGAGGAGCAGCCTAGTTGCAGTAGAAGCCTGAGCTCCAAGAACATGGAGAAGGAAGGGGGGAGTTCAAGGGGGAAGACACAGACTGACAGTTTAAGCTCTGACTCAGAGGGAGGGCCATCGGAAATACCGTATTTTTCGCCCTATAGGACGCACCATCCCATAAGGCGCACCTAGTTTTTTGGGGGGAAAATAAAGGGGGGGAAATTATTTTTCCCCCAGGCGCGGGGCTGGGGCGGGGGAAGCTTGAGCTTCCCCCAACCCCAGCCCCCAAACAGGCAGCTCTCTGCAAGCCCTCCCGCTGCTTGCTGAGAGGTGCGCGAAGCCTGGACGCGCTGAGCTGAGCTGAGGGCGGGCAGGCTTCGGCATGCAGGCAACTCTCCGCAAGCAGCGGGAGCCCAGCGATGGGCTCCCACTGCTTGCGGAGAGATGTGCGAAGCCTGGAGAGCGAGGGGTCGGTGAGCACCGACCCCTCTCGCTCTCCAGGCTTCAGCGAAAGCCTGCATTCTCCCCATAGGACGCACACACATTTCCCCTTCATTTTTGGAGGGGGAAAAGTGCGTCCTATAGGGCGAAAAATACGGTAGCCCATCCCATGACGCGCAGGCAAGCAAGAATTAATGAGAGGTGTGAACAGAAAAGGAAGCAAAAGTGGGGCTTTAAATGGGGGGAGAGGAAGGGGCAGAACTCAGACCCGGCAGCAGCTAATTTGGAAGCAGACGCTGAGTGACTGAGCTCCAGAGTGATTTGTGTGTTTTGAGCAATAAACCTGAGTTCATTGCTGCCGGAGTTGTCTCGCTTCTGTAGGAGAGACCCAACCATTACAGAGACATTGCAAAGTATAGTTTTAACTTCTTCCCTTAGAACAGTGTTTCATGAAGTTCTGTTCTGGCACGGACAGCTGATTTGGGGTTCTTAAAGAAAAATTCATGAAACAAGAAAAAATGTGATGAAGATGTTATACAGATGGTACCTAACCCCAGCCAAACTGGCCAAGATGTATAAGAACAGTTCAGAGGTTTGTTGGAGGTGTAAAAATGGGGCAGGAACATTTATGCACATGTCATAGAAGTCATAGAATCATAGAGTTGGAAGAGACCACAAGGGCCATCGAGTCCAACCCCCTGCCAAGCAGGAAACACCATCAGAGCACTCCTGACACATGGTTGTCAAGCCTCTGCTTAAAGACCTCCAAAGACGGAGACTCCACCACACTCCTTGGCAGCAAATTCCACTGTCGAACAGCTCTTACTGTCAGGAAGTTCTTCCTAATGTTTAGGTGGAATCTTCTTTCTTGTAGTTTGGATCCATTGCTGCGTGTCCGCTTCTCTGGAGCAGCAGAAAACAGCCTTTCTCCCTCCTCTATGTGACATCCTTTTATATATTTGAACATGGCTATCATATCACCCCTTAACCTCCTCTTCTCCAGGCTAAACATGCCC
The DNA here is from genome assembly GCF_964188315.1 of Podarcis muralis. Classification (NCBI taxonomy): domain Eukaryota; kingdom Metazoa; phylum Chordata; class Lepidosauria; order Squamata; family Lacertidae; genus Podarcis; species Podarcis muralis. Next base: position 120,784,923 of record NC_135657.1, read on the forward strand.
AGCTCCCTTAGCCGTTCCTCATAAGGCATCGTTTCCAGGCCTTTGGCCATTTTGGTTGCCCTCCTCTGGACACGTTCCAGTTTGTCAGTGTCCTTCTTGAACTGTGGTGCCCAGAACTGGACACAGTACTCCAGGTGAGGTCTGACCAGAGCAGAATACCGTGGCACTATTACTTCCCTTGATCTAGATGCTATACTCCTATTGATGCAGCCCAGAATTGCATTGGCTTTTTTAGCTGCCGCGTCACACTGTTGGCTCATGTCAAGTTTGTGGTCAACCAAGACTCCTAGATCCTTTTCACATGTACTGCTCTCAAGCCAGGTGTCCCCCATCTTGTATTTGTGCCTCTCATTTTTTTTGGCCCAAGTGCAATACTTTACATTTCTCCCTGTTAAAGTTCATCTTGTTTGTTTTGGCCCAGTTCTCTAATCTGTCAGGGTCGTTTTGAAGTGTGATCCTGTCCTCTGGGGTGTTAGCCACCCCTCCCAGTTTGGTGTCATCTGCAAATTTGATCAGGATGCCCTTGAGTCCATCATCCAAGTCGTTGATAAAGATGTTGAATAAGACCGGGCCCAAGACAGAACCCTGTGGCACCCCACTAGTCACTCTTCTCCACTCTTCTTCGAGAGTGTCGAGATTTGTTAGAAGACAGCAACATGGCTCCAACCCTCCAACGTCCAGCCCTTTAGAGTACTGGAAGAGATCCCTAATAATTATTTACTTGGACTCCTCAGTGTCTTCATTGGAGCAACAAATGGAGCAGGTGAACACATTCACTGGTTGGCCTCTGTTATTTTCTCCCACTGATAGGGAACCCACATAAGGACTCTCTCCGGACTCTAGGATACCCCATATGGGAAAAGGAGCAGTTTTTTCTTCTAACAAAGTGCACGTTCATAAGCAAAATACCCCAAATCTCTCATGGGTGGCTGGGGGCTTGGACACGCATGTGGGTTCAGACACATACTGTAACAGTACTAAAAGCAATAATTATTACTTGATGGGTCTTTTTATTGCATTTTTATGTGGTTGCACATCTCCCCAGATGCACAAACTTGTTTGCATTTTTGTATTTACTGCTCCAGTAAGCTTTATATGATAAGAGTTTCCATGTCCCAGCAGGGCTAATTGTGGTATAAACAGAACAAAAGATTAGGGTATTGATCAGATCAGATCAGATCAGATCAATTAAATTTTCCATAGTTTCTTGTGCAGTCATGTATTGCCTTTACAGAGGTCACAAGCTCTTTTGCCCCACACATTGCAAAGAAAATTAAACCTTGCTATGGGAGCTAAAATTCGGAATAAACATATCAAACTAAAAACAAAGCAAGCCTTCAACTACAGGCACGTTAATTGTAGTGCCATTTATATTAATGGGTGGAGGCCCTCAAGACAATGCAGACATTACATTAGAAGAAAGGATGGCCACAATGCAAGTGGCTCATTCTGATTTCCTACCTCAGGCATATTATTATTATTATTATTATTATTATTATTATTATTATGAAGAAGAAGAAGAAGAAGAAGAGTGATACTGTAGTTTCTAAATGGTGAAGACACTTCCACTCTGGCTGGATACAAGATTTGGAAACAGGGAAGCAGAGTCAGGCCTGTTTATTTTGAAAAATGGAGCCTTCGTGGAAAGCAATCTATTGCCTGCATTGTGCTTCTTCATTGATTTATTTATCTTATTTATTGTATTTATTGTATTATTTATTTCATAACATTTATACATTGCTTGATTGTAGAGGACCTCAAAGCAGTTTACAAAAGATAAAATAGTAAAATCAAGAAATATTCACAAACATAATTTAAAACATACAAAAGTTAAAATATTAAAACTGATTAAAATTACCTCAATTTCCTAAGCATCTGAGTAGGCTTGTCTAAAGAAGAATGTCTAAAGAAGAAGCAGGTACCAAAAGGAGGGCAGGGAATATGCCTGCGTGATGTCAGAGGCAGGGAGTTCCAGCCTAGCTGCTGCCTCACGAAATGATTGAGTTTTTACAAATGTGGAATGGGGATTATGTATCACCTGCAGTAGCGCCAATTCTGCCGACTGAAGCAGTAAAATGGACACAATGTAAAATGGAGGCAATCCCACAACCAAAGAATTACAGAGCACCAAAGAACCTGGGCAAACTTGCAGAGCCAGGTCTCATCCCTCTTTTTGCACTCTGCTTGTCCACCCCAAAGGAAGCCCAAAGCAACCTACAGAAACAGATGCTCTAGCAAAAGGCAAATGCTATGAAACAATAACCAATGCAGTTAATGATCAATACAAATGCCAAAAAACAATCAGTAAGTAACAGTGGGGGAATAAAATAACCCTGCTCCAGCAGTCCATGAACAAAACCATTTGGCTGTAAAGTAAAATTAGACACATCTACCTGAGAGACAGCTGAAGCCAAGGGAAGAGCAAGCCACAACCAACTAATGCAGTAAAAAACCGCGATACGGTGGACCACCACAAAACAAAGCTTTCTAATGTCAAACTTGCCTTCTCATCACAGTTTAATACATTGTCAAAAAACACCTGGAGGCAGCCCACCCACTCTCATGTCCGACAGATGTGCCTCTGTGAGGGGTTGTGTCTGCATAGCACAGTCTGGAGCAGGCTCAGGAGGGGCCAGCCACACAGGTGCTCCAGGCTGTGGGGGAAGCCATTGGCCAGGCTGGATGTCCCAGGCAAAAGGAGAGAGAAAGGAAAGGGGGCGGGGGGGGGGAGAAAATGGAACGGATGTGTGGATGTGAGTGGGGGGGGATGGAGGGGGGGGTGACATCCAATGCTTCAGCCCACATTGTTTTACAGGGGAAAAGAAAGAAACAGTGTGAGACAGTCATTTTAAGGTATGTGTTTGTGTGTTACTGAGACACTTAGCTTGAACTCTGCACATGCCCTGGAACAGGGGCAACCAATGTGCCTCCTTCCAGATGTTGTTGGACAATTCCCATCGTCCTTGACCATTGGTCATTTTGGCTGGGGTTGATGGGAGTGGGGGTCCTGCAGCACCTGGAGGGGCCACACTGACTCACCCTGCCTTGGAGTTTGGCCGGGCTCTGCTTGTTACTAGTCTCAGGACTGCAGCTCAGATTCAGCTGGAAAGTTCTAAAGAGACAGATTCTAAACTTCATGCTTCCTCTGCTGTGGCATCTTGTAACCAAGCAACTCTTTTAGCTGCCGTAAGATCTGCTTTGGCAGCTGCCAAAGTTTAAGCCAAATTTCTACTTGTGTTGTACATAATGTGATTAGTACATAAGATTTTTGAATATCATTTTTTGTAATTATTGTTAATTGTTTTTATCCTCTCTTGTACGCTATGGTGAAAATATTAAAGACTGACTTACAGACTCCCTGTACTGTGCAGCACCCACAGGATGTGAATATGCCAACGTTTTTCTTTTTGCCTCTTCTTCCATCACAAAATGTGGGATGTGGGGCACAACATATGCTACATTAAGGATTCATTTACATATTTACCTTTTTGGCCCAAAGAGGTGAACAGTATATCAATTCAAAGAAGGGTGCAATAAAAGTTCAATAAATGCAGTGACAATCTTCAAAATAATATAAAATAGTAAAAATCACAAGATACCCCATAGTGGTCTACTTACTCCAAATACGATGGTGACCACCCACCGGGGGGGCAGTCACACTCACTCATGCCCTCAGCCCTGGGTCGCCTCTCGCTGCATCCAGGATGCTTCATTGGTCCAAATTATGCCATTTGCAACTATTCTTTAAATGAAGGCTTATCTCACTGCCTTTTAAAATTACACATTTTCACAAAATTGATCTTTATTTTTAGGATTGCTTTTTTGGCAGCTCAAGAAAAAAAAGGGAAATTATATTTAAGTTGATCATGGTTCAATCGCCAGGGTTAAACAGAAAACCTAGCCCTTTATAATTGATAATTTTTAGTCAACGTTATGGGTTTTTCCAAGTGAGTGCTCCAGGCGCTTAGAACAGTTGGCATACTGGAAGAAAATCCAGAGAACCCACTCTCCTGGACTCACATGGCATTTACTATTCATTTCCTTATCATGCTGTCCCAAAAAATGCAGAGTAAATGTGGGACGCAGGTGGCGCTGTGGGTAAAAGCCTCAGCGCCTAGGGCTTGCCGATCGAAAGGTCAGCGGTTCGAATCCCCCCGGCAGGGTGCGCTCCCGCTGCTCGGTCCCAGCGCCTGCCAACCTAGCAGTTCGAAAGCACCCCCGGGTGCAAGTAGATAAATAGGGACCGCTTACTGGCGGGAAGGTAAACGGCGTTTCCGTGTGCTGCGCTGGCTCGCCAGATGCAGCTTTGTCACGCTGGCCACGTGACCCGGAAGTGTCTCCGGACAGCGCTGGCCCCCGGCCTCTTGAGTGAGATGGGCGCACAACCCCAGAGTCTGTCAAGACTGGCCCGTACGGGCAGGGGTACCTTTACCTTTACCTTTAACCAAAGATCATTTTGTTTATGCTAAAAGACTGGTAAATAAAGAACAAGGACATTTTGCTAAGAAATCAGCTTTCCATTAAGATGCAAAAAAAATTTGTTACTCTCACAAAGGTAATTCAAAAGCTATGTTTTTAAAAGCTCATACTAAGGAACAGCCCCATATTCTCTTCATATAAACAGACCTACGCGCTCCAGTTGTTGTGCTTAGAATGCCAGCATCTTATCTGCTTTATTGCAGCCCTTCAGTAACTCCCATTGCCCTCCGTCCCCTCTCCCCCGGAGGGGCAGCTCCATACCTTCACATCTTGGATGGTAAAAACCTCAAGGTCCAGAGCGCAGCCAGCCAGAGAGGCGGCCGCACAGTCCATGCCCCCCCTCCCCCGGTGTCAGTCTGGAAGGAGCTTCGCAGCCTCGGAGCTGATGCCTCCTAATTGCTCCGGACGCTCCTCCAGGGCTAAAGGCAGCGGCTTTAAAGTGGAGGAAACACAGATGCAAATTCTCGCCTGAGCTGTTTCTAGCCTCCAACACAACTTCCAGCTATGCAAGCGCCGCTGTTCCATTTCGCATTGCAATTACATCACCACAAGGACTGACACAAGCTACCTCACCCCCAACTCGCACGTTTTATCAACTCCAGGCAGCACACTGAAGCAAACAGAATATGATTATAATAAACCCAGACTAAATCAATGTAGGCAGCACGGGCTGGCAACGGAATCATCATAGTTTGTCTTGGCAAAACATGAACGTCCTCCAAGGCATTTTGCTTTTCTGGATACAGTACTCACTAGAACCCTCAGCCATTGTTAAAAGCCAACATCCCATCTTTTGTCCCAGCCACAACCTGTGATGCAGCAACGCTGCTACTGATCCCCCTTTGATAGGGTTGTCAGTTGCCACCACTTTCCCTCAACATAATTCCTGTGTCTTTAATAGCTGCATGAAATTCAGCAATCCCCCCCCCCCCCATGCTTGGAACATATTCATCTCCCTGCAACATAGCAATTAAAGTTGAACCAGAATTAATGGTGGCAGAATAATGGTGCACAGAAGACAAATCTCCATAAGCGTTTGGGAATGCTTTCATGTCCTGATGACCTAATTAAATGGATCCCATGCACAGACCCTCCCTAACCCTCTTCCAGGTTCCCTTCCAGGTGGCCAACATGGCTGACCAGGAGAATCTGAAAGAGCCAGTGGTGACAGATGAGAGCTCCTCAGCAATATGGTTGGAAGGTCCTACGATAATGCCAAAAGTTTCTCTGCTATCATGGAGAATAAGAGAGGTGGGCATTGCACTGAATGCTTGTAGAGCAGGGCCATGCCTCAGATCCATTACCCTCTTCTACAAACTTGCCCCCAGGAAGCTGCTACTGCAAAAGACAGGCTCACCTCAGACCAGGCAGGCTCCTGTCACAGGCTGCTCTGGGACTCGGGGCAGAGGAAACCATCAGCTCAGGGAGACAACATGAGCTACTACCTGGATGCCTTCTCGGACGGGCAAGTAGCCCATGTAGCTCTGTAGTCTCAGGTTGAGGCCGGGCACTTGCAACAGGACCAGCCGCTCTGTACAGCTTGCAACAGATACAAAGGACGCCACTCCACTCACTCCTTTTTCTTCCTTACTTCCACTTGGCACACCTGCCCTTCTTTCCCCCCCTGAAGAGTTCCTGAGAGGTGGGCCTTTCCAGGGATGTGGGTCTGCCATCTTTACTCTGCTTCTGTGTGTTCCAATTGAGCGTTTTCTTCTCCCCTCCTCGCCTGAGCCTGCACTGGACGTGGCAATGTAGTGGCAGCGTATCTCTGATCCTGGTGTTATAGAAATATAGGATTGCTCTGTATGTTATGGCCAAATCCAGTACTTTCTAGGCTAGAAAACATTAATTTTCACAGCAAATAAACAGCAGTGTTTATATCCAGTCATGTACTTCCATCATAAATTTTACTGAATTGATGACTGAGCCTTTTCATAGCCTGTCTCTAGTCTTGAAAAACAACAACAACCCAGCTCCTCTAGAAATACTAGGAATTTAATTATTAGGTTTTAGGATTTACACAGGAATATAGGATATTTCATACAAACACACACACACACACACATGCTGCAGGCTTTGTCTTTTGAAAGCAAGACTCATTTGACTTGCAAAGTCCATCATTCTACACCTTAGTTGCCCTTGAATTTGGTAATAGAATGAATGGTAAACGTTCAGCTTTCTTATAGCACAGAAATGTCTGTCAGAATGTGCCTGGTTGTCCTCAAAGCCTTTTGACCAATGGGATTAAAAATAAAATGCAAACTGAGAAGTAGCTCAGGGAGATGGGTTCAATTGTTCTCTTTCATGCTCCGCAATGCTGATGTTGCACTTAGGAGCACAAAGATTTTGGTTCAGCAGCATCAGCAAAATGAATCTGACACTATAAAACTGAAGTGTAGATTCCTGTTTCTTTTGCTTAGGCTACAGCACAGACACCATGGAGCACACATCATTACTGAACTGCCCTTCAATTGGAGCCTGAAAAAGAACTGAAAAACCAAAAAGCATTTCAAACTTTAAGTAGAACACACACAATAAAAAAGAAATTATGACATGTTTTCCTATGACATTGCAACCTCTGTTGCAATTTTACTTAGGAATCCAGCTCTCATATGTTTTATCGTATTCCATCTTTCTGCCAATCATTCAAGTACCAAAATAATTTCCCTATCAATATACAGAAATGTTCATTTTCCTGTAAAAATTCTTAAACAGTAACCAAAGCAATACTAGATTCAGGTAGATAGCTGTGTTGGTCTGAGAAAGTCGAAATAAATAAAAAATTGTCCAGTTCAGATACTTCTGTTTCAGTGTATCCGAAGAAGTGTGCATGCACACGAAAGCTTATAACCAGTACAAATTTAGTTGGTCTCTAAGGTGCCACTGGAGGGACGCGAGTGGTGCTGTGGGTAAAAGCCTCAGCGCCTAGGGCTTGCCGATCGAAAGGTCGGCGGTTCGAATGCCTGCGGCGGGATGCGCTCCCGCTGCTCGGTCCCAGCGCCTGCCAACCTAGCAGTTTGAAAGCACCCCCGGGTGCAAGTAGATAAATAGGGACCGCTTACCAGCGGGAAGGTAAACGGCGTTCTGTGTGCTGCGCTGGCTCGCCAGATGCAGCTTGTCACGCTGGCCACGTGACCCGGAAATGTCTCCGGACAGCGCTGGCCCCCGGCCTCTTGAGTGAGATGGGCGCACAACCCTAGAGTCTGTCAAGACTGGCCCGTACGGGCAAGGGTACCTTTACCTTTAAGGTGCCACTGGACAATTTTTTATTCAAAGCAATACTGTTTATGGTCCTGTAAAAATAAGGCTAAACTGTAAAATTCCTGCAGAAGTATTTTATTTTGAGAGAGAACAATAGACTTAACATAAGAAACTGCATACTAAAAGTTGTGACATCCAGCTTTGTTAAATCAGCATTTAAACACTCTTTTATATCAGCAGTGATCGTCGTAATGTTCTGACTTAATCACAGTTCCCTTGTTAGTATTCCAACAAACTGCCTCTGGCTTTACATACTTTGCCTTAGTGCTGTGTTGTGGTTAAGAAACAGCCCTGCCTGTTTCAATTTTGTTTATTAATTCACTACTGTACATGAATGTGCTCACATGAAATCCTTTCCCAGATCCATAAACCCTGGAGGTTCTTTCACTAAACTGCTGCTGGACACTTTTAATGTTCAATACCTTTGGTTCCCCTCCCTTCGGTGGCTCTGCAGAAAAACACAATGCCTTACTAGACTGGCAACATGAAAACAAAGCAGGGGAAACAGGTTGGTGTCATCTCCCATGCAACTGTAGTGTTGGTGGACTGAGCTAGCTTGACAGCTGCTGGGAAAAACAAAACACCAGCACCGCCATTAGCCCGAGCTACTGTAAATTGCTTGTTGTCAGTGCACTGATGGGTCATTGTTTCTTTTGACTTGCATGAAAACAATTTGTGGATCTGTATTTTGTCCCTGAATATGATTTCTCGACCTTCTCTTCTGCTATACAACATGTCCTTGATACTGTACTGCGGTGTTTTGTCAACCCTGCATCCCCATATGCAGTTGGATTACATCCCCAGCCAGCTTATCCAATGCTGAGGGACAAAACCTGGGGAGCACAGCTGAAGATCATTGGTATTAGTATATCCATCCACCACGATTGTAGTTCTTGGGCAACATGTACACACATATTTTTGTACACTTAAGTAGAATACTATTCCAAGATGGCTGAATATGGTTAGTTTCATTGGATCCCATGTAGAAGAGCTTCCCTCTGCCCCCATCCAGCACAAATGTTATTCCACTTGCTGGCCTACATACTAGAGTATTGTCTGTTCGAAATAGTATTTGAATAGTATGAAGTAATTTATTTTGTTTTTGGAAAAATAAGCTGAAGTCAAGACAAGGATGTTGGGTGTAGCCACAATTTGAATCTGATGCAACATTCTTCTTAAATGCTGCTAGATTTTGCAGTGAAGGGGAATCTCTAAAAGGTTGACTCAATAGTTTAATCAGTTGTTTGCTTGGTACTTATTTCTCTAATTGTGTCCATGTGTTTAAATGAAATATATTTGGAAGTTCTGCAAATCATTTTATTATTTTCTTGTCCATTTCTTTAGCTATGTCATCCCCATTTATATCTGTCAATGCAACTATTCTTCAGCTTTAGGTGATTATTCTGTTAAATATTCAATTACTGGTACCACCAGAACATCCTTGCAGACTTTTTCCTGCATCAAGTCTCAGTTTTCCTTATTTTAATGACTTGTTATATAAAATATTTCAGTCAGCTGTTCCATCAGTAAAATGATTTCCAGATAATCTGGGCATGATAAAATCCAAACTCTGCATTTAGTTTTCCTGCTCAATGACCAAATCTGGTGGTGTTCCATTTTCAATTTTGAGGAAACTGATGGACTGGTGATTTTTAAGTTTTTCCATGTTCTGGAGATAAAGGTATACTGGTGTGTGTGTGTGTGTGTGTGTGTGTGTGTGTAATCTGTTCTACCTTAATCCATTTCCATACTTGTCATGTTTCACAGCCACAAAGCTGATGTGCAGATATCTGCCAAATTAAACTTCCTTATTTGAAGTAGTTGCATAGGTAGGTCAGATGGTAGACTTTGGGGATGGGGCACCAGCTACCACAGTAATGTTCCAATCTAAAAAGAGAAACATGTTCCTAAATGTTGTGTGTGTTACTTCCACATACTACTTACGTGTTGCTTGTGGCTTTAATGTACCTGCGGTTAAAAAAAATGTAATTGTAAAAAACTAACTGGAATGCTTTCTATCTGGAACATACATGGTTGTGGTGTGTGTGTGTGTGTGTGTGTGTGTGTGTGTGTGTGTATTCCTGTCAGATTCTTAGTGGTACAGAGTGGTACTGAGTACTGAGTATGGCTGTGCAGTTTTCTGCAACTTGAGATGCTGCAAAGCAGCAGCATACCCTTGAAAGGGCTTGGAATACTGCTGCCCTCAGCTGCTTGAGAGCTTACTTTGTCGTTCAGCCCTGCATAAGAGGCACAGGTAAGAGATGCTCTAGCCTCGGGGGAGGAGAGCACAGCTTCCTGCCAAGTTAGCACAACCTGGCCAGCTCAAGGGAGGCAGACTATCCCATTTGTAAATTGCTGCTCCCTTCTGGGTGGACATTCTGCTGGTCCCTCTCAGCTATGCCAAAATGTGTACATGAAGAGCAAGTTCAAGAGAACAAAGTGTCACTTAACTTCTACAAAGATGCTTAAGAGTGGGCTGTAAGAAACTTGATTCTTGAAGAAAGAGATCCAGATGGGCAGAATGCCCACAGAGAGTATTCTAGAAATTAGCCTAGAGGGTCTCTCACAAGAGCTCTGTGCAGTGAGTTTCCAAGTACAGTCGTACTTTGCATCCCAAATGCCCTGGAACTTGGACATTTTGGCTCCTGAGTGCTGCAAACCTGGAAGTGATTGTTCCAGTTTGCCAATGTTCTTTTGGAACCCGAATCTCCGACAGGGCTTCGACAGTTTCCGATTGGCTGCAGGAACTTCCTGTAGCCAATCAAAAGCCGTGATTTGGTTTTCAAATGTTTTGGAAGTTGAACGGACTTCCGGAATGGATTCCATTCGACTTCCAAGGTACGACTGTACAATGTGGAAAGATGAAGCTGCATTACAAGAATACCCACTCACCAAGATGGACGCAATCCAGAATTTGGGTGAGTGATGCCGCTACAAGACACAGTGTTCAGGAGAAAACACGGGACAGTTCACTATATGTTTTCATTTAGTTGTGCTAAATGATCATACTCAGTCAGCTCACAGAAGGTGTAGTCTAATTTACCAATGCCCTGCACCTAACAAAGCAAATATTTCCCTTCAAATTTTGGTAGTATTTGACACCCTCTTAATTTTATCAGCGCTCATGCAGCTGCAGAACAAGAACTAATCAACCTACAGTATATTTAAAAGGAACTCTGTTTGGCTGAGAGAAATCATTTGCCCTCAGTTAACTCGCTTGGTTGTGGGGGTTTCTAATTAACTGGGTATTTCAATGACGATAAAATGTGTCTACTTAAAAGTTGGCAGTTCTCTGGATAGCCAAGCCCAAAACTGGAAGTATAATTGGCATCCTATAAAAACAATTGAAGTGGATTGAAGTGGATTGTGTGGTATATTTAAACCTCTGATGATCAAAGGTGGTAACAGAGAATGCAGGACACATTGGAATGGAGCCGATCCAGGGGGGGGCCGCTAGGGGCGCCTTGGAAGATGGCGGATATTAACATCTATCCAGCCCGCACGAGGTAATTAGAGGCTGATTATGGGGAATAAATCAGTCTCCCTTCATCTCTCCAGGGGGGAGAGATGCAGTTTTCATCCACTGTTGCCATAAATCACCCCCGAGTTCGGAAGAAGGGGTGAGGCACTGGGTGCACAACCCTCAGCGGGCCTCAGAACTCCTCCGAAGCTGCTTCCAGGTGCGAAACTAGTTGCGTTACTTAAAAGGAAAAAAATTGGTGAAAGATAACGCACATGCTTCAAGAGAGGCAGGAGGTTCTTATCTGCTAACAATTTTACCACTGAAATGAAGAAGACTGAGACGGAAGATTACATCAAAGTACTACAGACATGGTATATGGAATGGAATGCGACGGAACTGAAAGGGGGGGAAATGCCTTTTTTTTTTTTTTTGCTCTATGTGATTAACTAATAACCCTCCCTCTTAGAAGATCCGTCACAGCAACTAATTGCAAATGGGACTAAATATGAATTGTGGGGGAATAATTTGAACTTAAAGGTTTTACTCTGTGAAGAATTTGGAAAGAAGAAGGGCTCTCTTGTGACGCAGTAAGAATGGAGATTTGATACGAGACCTGTGTTGCAGAGGTTTGGTCTTGGGGAGGGCGAGCCGAAGATTTATTACTTACAAGGAGATTGTGATCTGGAAGGGGCAGCCCTCCTGGAAAAAGACTAATTTACGATGCAACAGGTCGGGAAAGTTAAAGAGCGAGCTTTTAGACTGTATTTCATCGGAATAACAAAATGGTGATTGCTTGCTTGAGCGGAAATGCCTGGATTATTGGATGAGAGCGATTTACGAGAGAGCAGTACAAAGCCCACATAGAAACACAAATAAGACTGTTTTTTTCCCAACCAACTTGCGGAGCAACTCGGAGGTGAATGAAAAGGAAAATGAGGAATGACAAGGATTGAGAAGACGGGACTGGAAATATCATTCTTAAGATGAAAGCAGCACAAATATTCGAGGATTGGACTCTTGCCGATCGAGAAGCATGGGTACCCCCCACAAAAAATTTTAATTTGGAAAACAATTGGATTACATGATATGTATTGTTATAATTTGGATTAATTGATTTGATGTGTTTAATTTGGTAATATGAAACTTAATAAAAATTATTTAAAAATAAAAATAAAAATAAAAAAAGGAATGGAGCCAATCCATCCGGCATTGCAGGGTTTGGGCTAGATGCCCCTGGGGTCCCTTCCAATTCTGATTCTCAGTCTGACAGTTAAGGAATCGGGATGGGCACCAATGCTCAGCTTCATATTCTCAGTTTATACTGAATTCGGCATGGTCCCTCAGGCTGCTGTGTCCCCACCAAGTGGAGAAGGCTCTGCAAAAACAGAAAAGAAGTTACAAGCAGACACTTCAGATGATAATACAAGTGATAATATAAGTGTAATTGAAACAATAATTTTACCAACAATTAAGTATATCCCCCCCCCCAAATGTTCATTATTTTGAGCCAGAATCAGTCTCCAAAGCAGTTTAGAATTAAACTCTGTGGGCAAGTCTCACATAGCCAGTCCTGTCAACAGAGGCCCTGCCAAAGGACTTTTGCTTGTGTGACAGGGCTCCTTCCCCTACTCCCCAAAATTAAGTGGGGGGGGGTAGTTTGGGAGAATCCCCAGAACAGTGTGTGGGAGGAGAAGGGGGGTTTTCTATCTGGCAAGCCATAATATTTGCACAGATAGAACAACTGGAAGAGAGTGATGTTGAATTCTACTTTATGACAAGATAAAACCTAAGTAAACGAGGTTGTAGATATTGGGCAGAGGAAGAAGGCAGGCTCACATGGTAGGAGGGCTCAGGTTGTAGATATTGGGCAGTTGTAACTGGAAAAGTGTGCTACAAACCATCACCCTTATTCCTTGACTGATGTTGTCTATTTTTTGCACTTTATGAATAATCTGGGTTTTTAAAGTGTTTTTATTCATGCATGCTTTTTTCTCTTTTGCCTGCAATTGATCTTATCATGCCTCATAATGGGACAGAAAAGTGGGATTAAATGTTTTTCATAAATATTCTAACAAGGGACACAGCTAACAATCTAGGATGCTAGTTATTCAAAAGTGGAGCATATACAAGCTTTCACATTTTAAAACAAGGATTACATTTCAGATTATCTAATCATGAACTGTAAGGGAGACGTAGAGATCTAAATAGAGATTATCTATATTTAGTGGAATTTTTATGAACATATACCGTACTTTTAAGGATCTTTCAAAAAACTATGGGAATAAAAGTCTGTTATAACATAATAGGGGATGTTAAAACAGTACAGTAACTTCATTGACATCACAAGGTTGCTGCATGTTGGTTCAAATAATAAAAGAGCATGAAAAAATTCCTGTTAGTTCCATGAAGCTAGACCGTCCACTATGATTATAAGCCTGCACCTAGTAAATGTGGAGGTTTCAAGATAATTTACTGTAGCATGGACTAATTGGATGCAGGCCTGTAGCCTATGGCTGCAACCCAGAACTCAGGTAAGCATATTTAACTTCCATTTAAAGTAACTAGGGTGCCAGCTTCAACTTAATATTCCACTGACAAATACCTATGGAGGAGTATATGTGAAAAATTATTAAATTCAAATTCCTAATCCATAAGAATCTTGCAGAAAAGATACACAACAGACAATACAGAGAATGGTGATATAACAGCAGAATGCAAAGTTACAGAAAAATATATCACCAAGACCAATAAGGAGTACAGACAAGCAGACAACAGAGACGTAGTCTTTTTCTTTACAATACCTCATGTATTTGATAGAAGTAACATCAACTTGTAAATCAACAACCAGACAATGTTCCAGTAAACTCAGAGTTTCTTCCCGCCATTTTGCAATTAGACTAATAATATTGCCATTTTGTTGTATCTTTATAGATTTGTCCAGTTTTCTAAGCTATTGCTTGTTTACTACTAAGACTTCACTGTGCAGCTAATATATGATGTATGTATTCTCACTGAAATGTAACCATTTCAGCCGGAAATAGATGTTGACTATATATCTTGTTTTATCTTATCAGCTTGATAATCGATTAAGCTGAGTCCTTATTGTGGAGCATTTGTCCCAAGTGATATGTTTTTCTGTGACTTTGGAAAGATACACAAGCAACAGACTGAAATCAAAAATCTGTATTGGTTGACATCTGTTGCAATGTTTTTCATGTCTGTTCCTCCACAGATACTCTCCACTTAAAAAAACTGCTGCATAAGAAAAGGCACTACATGGTGAACTTTTATCTAGTTAGAAATGTTACAAAAGCTTAACAGAGGAGATGAAAGATAATTAAAGTTACATACTATGAACTTTAATTTTCATTATGAATATGTTACCTCCTTTGGTAGTGGATCCAAAAGATGGCATTCATATTTGCAAAGCAACATAGCTACTAGAATTTGAATCTCCATGATAGCAAACCATCTAAAATGCAAACAGTACAAGTAGATAAAAACTGACTTGATCTCAGGAAACATCATCTAAAATTCTGTTACAATGCTTCATTCTTTGTTAATTTTTTTACACCACCCTTCATCCAAAGATCACAGGGCAGTTTACAACATAAAAACACAAAATGCATAACATAACAATAATAAAAAATACCCCTCCCCAATTTTTAAAGAGGCATATAGCAAAGAAACAACTTTCCAAAATATACAGTAGACTTGATTTATCTTAAAGCAGATGTTTTCAGCCACTTTTGTGCAGATAACCATTTGCACAATGCCCCCTTTGGTTGCACAATGTGGGAGGGGGGTAGTCTGTGTGGGCTCATTTCATGGGTAAGACAGTTTTGTCAATGATGGGATAGTTTCAAAACCTGAGTAATACAAACATTAGCCCAGTTTGTATTAGGAGTAGTGTGTTTATCTGCTACAAACTCAGTATTCCATGTTGGTGAATCAAGAAGTGGAATGGAAAGTAAAGTTAATGAGACAAAAAATCTTTGAATCAGCAAATAAAACTGGGAAGCTTCTGGCATGGCAGCTGAGAAAACGTCAAAGTCAAAATTTAATTAGTAAAATCAGGATAGGGGAACAGCTGACGGAAGATCCAAAAGAAATAAGAAAAGCCTTTCAAGGATTCTATAAGGAACTTTACAGGAAAGAAAAAGAAGATATAAGAAAGATAGAAAGATATCTGGAAATTTACAAAGGAAAACAGATATCATTGGAGGAAAGAGAACAATTAAACGCCCCAATAACCAATCAAGAAATCCAAAAGTCAATAAAGAAGATGAAACAAGGTAAAGCCCCAGGACCGGATGGGTTAACCTCTAAGTATTATAAATCACTTGGTGAGCAGCTAGTACCTGTTCTAGGGGAAGTAATGAATGCTATTTACAAGGAAAAGGGAAAATACCAAACTCCTGGAAGGAGGCTTACATAACGTTGATCCCCAAACAAGATACGGACCATCAGAGTTAAAAATTTCAGACCGATATCATTGTTAAACAATGACTATAAACTTTTTGCGGACATCTTGGCCAACAGATTGAAGACAATATTAAATGATTTAATTCATAAAGACCAGGGAGGTTTCTTGCCAGGTAGGCAATTGAAGGATAATGTGAGACATATTATTAATATATTGGAATACCTGGAAGTAAGAAATGATAAGCCAGCCATACTGATGTTCATCAATGCTGAAAAAGCATTTGATAATGTATCCTGGTCATTTATGAAGAAGAGTATAGAAAAGATGGGGCTCTGTGGCACCTTTTTAAAAGGAATTGAGGAAATTTACTCAGAGCAGAAAGCAAAATTAATTGTGAACAACACCTTAACAGACTCATTTGACATTACAAAGGGTACCAGACAAGGCTGCCCACTATCTCCGCTGCTTTTTATCAGTGTATTAGAAGTACTAATAAATTGCCTGAGAGGAAGAACAGAGATAAAAGGGGTCAAAATAGGCGCCAAAGAATTCAAACTTAAGGCCTACGCGGATGACTTGGTATTAACCTTAGAAGAACCTCAAGAAAGTGTAAAAATAGCATTGGAAGAAATGGGAAAATTTGGGCAACTGGCAGGATTTAAATTGAATAAGACAAAGACGAAAATGTTAGGCAAAAATTTAGAAAAAAGTGAAGTAGAAAGGTTAGAACAAGAAACTGAAATCAAGGTGGTCAAAAAAGTTAAATATTTGGGAATTTGGATGTCGGCAAAGAACATAAACTTATTCAGTGACAATTACCAACCAGTTTGGAAGGAGATTAAAAGAGATTTAGAAATATGGGACAGACTAAAGCTGTCAATGACTGGAAGAATGTCAGCGATCAAAATGAACTTATTACCAAAAATGGTATTTTTGTTCCAGACAATCCCGATAATAAGAGGTTTAAGACAATTTAAAGAGTGGCAAAAGACTCTCTCGCGTTTTATATGGCAAGGGAGAAGACCAAGGATCAAATTTATTTATTTATTTTTAAAAGATATTTATTAAGGTTTTTAAAGTCCAAGGATCAAATTTAAAATACTGACAGATAAGAAAGAAAGAGGGGGGTTCGCTGTACCTGATCTGAAACTCTATAATGAAGCAGCGTGTTTATGTTGGATAAAGGAGTGGATAACCCAGGAGAACCCAGATTTGTTAGATTTGGAGTAGCACAACAATAGATTTGGATGGCACTCCTATCTTTGGTATGGTAAGGCAAAAGTGCATAAAGGGTTTACAAATCATGTGATAAGGGGTGCTCTATTTGAAGTCTGGGACAGAAACAAGAATTTGTTGGAAAGGAAAACACTGTGGTGGGTGTCACCAATTGATATGTTAACAGTTCAAAAACTGAACATAGAAGGGAGAGGGGCCACCTATGAGGAGATTCTGATGAAGGCCGAAAAAGGTTGGAAATTGAAGCCTTATGATTGTATTGCTGGAAAATTGACAGGATGGTTGCAATACCATCAAGTCAATGATGTTTTTAAAGAGGACAAAAAATTAGGATTTGAAGACAAAAAATCGAAATTTCAAATAGACATTATAGAAAGTAAGTCTAAACTACTTTCAAAAATGTATAATCTCCTATTAGAATGGAATACAAAAGACGAACTTATAAAAGAGGCTATGATAAAATGGGCTATTGATCTAGGACACAACATAGACTATGATGTATGGGCCAAACTCTGGAATGAGAGTATAAAATTCACCGCTTGTTCTGCCTTAAAAGAGAATGTTATGAAGATGGTCTATCGTTGGTATCTTACTCCCACCAAATTGGCAAAAATGTACAGAACTAGTAGTAAAACTTGCTGGAAATGCAAGGAAAAGGATGGCGACTTCTTTCATATGTGGTGGTCATGTAATAAATTAAAAGAGTTCTGGGAATCGATTTATAACGAGTTAAAAAAGATGTTTAAGTATAGCTTTCCCAAAAAGGTAAAGTGACCCCTGACCATTAGGTCCAGTCGTGACCGACTCTGGGGCTGTGGCGCTCATCTTGCTTTATTGGCCGAGGGAGCCGGCGTACTAGAAGTAAAATTCAGTAAGTTTCTTAGGCCTGCTCTTAGGTAAAGGTAAAGGTACCCCTGCCCGTACGGGCCAGGTCTTGACAGACTCTAGGGTTGTGCGCCCATCTCACTTAAGAGGCCGGGGGCCAGCGCTGTCCAGAGACACTTCCGGGTCACGTGGCCAGCGTGACATCGCTGCTCTGGCGAGCCAGAGCCGCACACGGAAACGCCGTTTACCTTCCTGCTAGTAAGCGGTCCCTATTTATCTACTTGCACCCGGGGGTGCTTTCGAACTGCTAGGTTGGCAGGCGCTGGGACCGAGCAATGGGAGCGCACCCTGCCGCGGGGATTCGAACAGCCGACCTTTCGATCGGCAAGCCCTAGGCGCTGAGGCTTTTACCCCCAGGCCTGCTCTTGGATACATTCAAATTTCAAACTTGAAAAAAAATGGTTGCATCTTTTTTGCAATTTAACTTTGCAAGCTTTCCCACAATTTTTAAAAAGATACTGTTACATCATGGAATGTTTGTTATATTCTAATTCTTAGAAGTGAAAGCCATCAACAACAGAATGTTGACACGGTGCACTTTGTGAGAAAATTGGTTTACACCTATACAAATGGATGCAAAAGCTATTGTTTCAGCTAATGTTTAACATTGCATCCTGCAACATCAACAGAATGCATTGTGACCAAATATTGAAATAAGTATACAGTGGTACCTCAGTTTACGAACTTAATCCGTTCTGGAACTCCGTTCTTAAACCGAATCTGTTCTTAAACTGAAGTGCGCTTTCCCTAATGAGGCCTCCCGCCACCGGTACCCTTCCACCGTTCGGATTCCATTCTTAGACCGAGGTAAAGTTCACAAACCGGGACACTACTTCCAGTTTTGTGGAGTTCGTAAACCGAATAGTTCATAAACAGGACTGTTCTTAAACCGAGGTACCACTGTATGGAGCAACTGAAATTAACTTTACACAGCTTCAGAAGGTGGCAAGGAAACTGTAAATTCAGATACAGATAGGTAGCCGTGTTGGTCTGCCATAGTCAAAACAAAAAAATTTCCTTCCAGTAGCACCTTAAAGACCAACTAAGTTAGTTCTTGGTATGAGCTTTCGTGTGCATGCAGGTATCTGAAGAAGTGTGCATGCACACGAAAGCTCATACCAAGAACTAACTTAGTTGGTCTTTAAGGTGCTACTGGAAGGAATTTTTTTTGTTTTGTAAATTCAGAGAAACTACAAGACATTCCTACATGCCACATTATCCAGCACTGCCTTTACCATTCAACTTTGGAAGACCTCCATCAAGGTATCTGCTGTAATAGCTTGTAACAGTAATAAACTTTTCAATCCTTTTTGAAAAAACAAAATCATCTGTGAAGCTTTGTTGTTAAGAGGGAATGAAGTTATAGGAGTAGAGTCACTCTCTAAAGAGTTTAAGAAATAAACTCCAGCTGTTTTACTGACCTTCCTGGACACTGGTGTCCTCCTCCTCCAAATGCCACAAAACCTTCCAAGGAAACATTTTTCTCTAAATTTGCTTCTTTCCAACGATCCTGTGTGATGAAAATTCCCTTTCTCAAAATCAACTTTGTGGTAAATAAGCTTAATAACAAACATGACCTTCTATTTGGCAAAGCATGGAGTAAGAAGCTACTTTTGTGAGTTTATTTTAAACATTCATAAATTCTAGATCCGGAAGAGAGATAGCAGGGAAGCTTAAAGTGCAGCAAGTGCGGCTGCAGATGTTTTGACGCTCAAAAGCTTCTCTTAGAATCCCAAGAATCCTTGTGATAGCAATGTAAACAAGAACTTGGCTCTCATTTGAATAAAAGGTCTACTTTCAATACCCATGGTTGTGGTTATTTTTAAAATAATTCTCCTTTCCCCAATACTTTCCTCAGTACAAACTATTATGGCAGTACAAGCTGTTATGACCTTTAGCCATGCCTAAGGAGAAGCATTCCAGTTCCTCTATGGTAGGCAAGTCCAACCTCAAGGAGGCTGCGACTGGCAGTGATCTACCACCCTCCAAAGTCATTTAAGTTTATTAAATATGAACAAGTACCGTAACTAAACAAGTGAGAAAAGTCAAACTATATTTTTATATTAGTTTGCACAGATCTGAGGAACCAGCTTCTCTCTGTGTGTGTTAACTCTTTCCCTCCCTCCCTCCCTCCGTCCCTCCCTGTTCTCCCTCCCCCTGCCTCCCACACACACAGCATCCTCACTCTCTCCCTCCACCTCAGTCTTTCTGCTTCTGGAGCTTTTCATTCAATCATGTTATTGCCCCCACCCCTAAGTTAGTACCCCGCAGGAACACCCTGCCCCCACAAACATCCCAGCCCTCCCTCAGGGCACTGCGTCCCCCTCACACCACCACTGGCGCTCTACCCCCCCCCCCCCAGAGCACAGTGCAGAGCAGGCATTGGGGAAGGAAGGCAAGCCTACTTCCATGGCTGGAGGAGGAGGAGGAGCTGAGGCTTGCATGAGACTGACAGTAGCAGCGGCGGCTGCTGCGTCCCAGGCTGCAGAGAAAGGCTTTTCTTTCTCAGCCTGCGACTGATGAAAATCGGTCAGCGATTCCCAAGTCAATCGTGATCAGTGTGTTGGAAATGCCTGCTCCATGAGAACCATGTCCACACAGAAAGTCAGTGCCTTGTAGTGATTCATGTTGGA
The DNA here is from genome assembly GCF_964188315.1 of Podarcis muralis. Lineage (NCBI taxonomy): Eukaryota > Metazoa > Chordata > Lepidosauria > Squamata > Lacertidae > Podarcis > Podarcis muralis. Next base: position 120,805,306 of record NC_135657.1, read on the forward strand.
CTACAACCTGGAAGACCAGTGTTCAAATTCCCAGTCAACCATGAAGCTCCCTGGCTCCCTTGGGTCAGTCACGGTGTGGTGGATGACCCTTGCTCCAAAAAACATGGTCAAAATTAAAGGGTTCAGGAGTTCAGACCAGACCAAATGTCATAAAATCATCCACAGACTTTACTAAAACAAAACCCTATGAAAGAGAGAAACTCCAAATAGCTCAAAAGGTAAGAAAACAACAAACACTAACTTATCCAGCTAATTAACATAAACACACTTAAATCTCAGTAGGCTGAGCAATGGAACAAGATGCTATCAGAAGCCCAGCCTCTGCTTGGCTGGCTGCCAAGAGCTCCCACCAACCCAGGTTTTATGGGGACTTAGACCTCTTCCACCCAATTACCGTATTTTTTGCTCTATAAGACTCACTTTTCCCCTCCTAAAAAGTAAGGGGAATTGTGTGTGCGTCTTATGGAGCGAATGCAGGCTGTGCAGCTATCCCAGAAGCCAGAACAGCAAGAGGGATCGCTGCTTTCACTACGCAGAGATCCCTCTTGCTGTTCTGGCTTCTGAGATTCAGAATATTTTCCCCCCTGTTTTCCTCCTCCAAAAACTAGGTGCGTCTTATGGTCTGGTGCGTCTTATAGAGCGAAAAATACAGTACCTTGTGACACCGGTCTTGAAGCCTTAACGGGAAACAGCTGTATCTAAGCTCATTATCTCTGAGGTTCTAACTCATTTCCATATAATTTTTAAAGAATCATTTTTTAATTAGTTTTCCAATATACCCCCAATAATAGCCAAATTATAATAATAACAATTAAATCCCAAATTATACAATTATCAAAGTGCCAATCAACTTCCAATTAATACATTTTAGTTAAAGTGGCTCCCCGCATGGTGGTTTGGGTGTATTTCCGATTCTATATCACTGCGTCCCATAAACTTAATTGTCAATTACATTTCAGTTATAATAATAATAATCCCATAGTCAACAGCTACATAATTAATGGTTTCCATTTTTGATGTTGTAATATATAAATTTATAAAGCTTCAAAACTATTATCTTTATTCTGCCCTGCGTGTGAAAACTGTTATATCCATGGATATTTCTTCTGTCCATATATGGTGTTGTCTCTTTCACTTCTTAGCTGTTGTTTTCTCCCATCATGGCTTTGGACAGAACTGAATCTCCAAGTTTCTCAGAGGTCTTATCTCTCCGTCCCTTACTTCGATGTCTCGGAACAGGCAGCAGTCTGCTAGAAACCATTCTGTCTCACTAGTAAAACATGCCACAGATCTTTGCCATTTCCCCCTCCTTTAATACTCCTTTCCAGCTCCCAGAATCTCTGCAGTGTTCTTATCATAGTTCCTAAATTCTTTTCCTTCCAGCAAGAGATTTATGGCTCAATTAAACTTCATCTTAGATTACATTCCATCAGTAGCACACACAAAGGGTTGCCAGATCATAAATATATAAATGCTTCCTTCTCTCCAACCGACTCTCATGCCAAAGAAAATCTTAATTCAAACCTTTGATCCCTGTAGTTAGTATATTCAGCAGTATGTTGTTGCAACCCTTTTCCATCACATGCTGGTACAGTGGTACCTCGGATTACATACGCTTCAGGTTACAGACGCTCCAGGTTACAGACTCCGCTAACCCAGAAATAGTACCTCGGGTTAAGAACTTTGCTTCATGATGAGAACAAAAATCGTGCGGTGGCAGCGGGAGGCCCCATTAGATAAAGTGCTGCTTCATGTTAAGAACAGACCTCCGGAACGAATTAAGTACGTAACCAGATGTACCACTGTACTTTAAAGCCAATTAAAGATCCAATTAAATGGAGAACCTCTGCTTCTTTTTAAATTTTTAAACTTGTTTTCCAAATTTTAACAAATCAATCCAAACTATTTAAACATTTTTTAAATAAAAAAAATAGGCTTCCAGCTCCTGTTGCAAATATGTCCAATTCTTCCTGATGTTGCTGCTTCATTGTTCTTATTTAATCATCTTTTCATCCTTTTATTCGTTTTAATCCATTTATATAGCTATCCGCTCTTGTTGCCTTGCAGTCAGTTCTTCTGTTGTTTCCCAAACACATAAAAGTCCATTTCCCGTGTGCAGCCCTTCAGGCACTCTTTTCTCAGGTCTGGTGTGTAGAGGGATTAACTGCCATAATTCATTGTCCATTCACATTCCTCTCCTTTAAGGACTCCTTTGAAAGCAGTCCTTCCGTTCTTCAAGGACACACTGAGCCATAAATAAATCCCCAACAAGATGACCATTCCACCATTAAAACTCTGGGGATTATTTTCCACAGCCCACAGTTAAAAATCAAAGACACATATAAAATCTCTCCCCCCAGTGCAATTAGCAGACCCTCGTCCTTGCAAATCTCATCTCACTACAGATCAAGTCCAAGAATAATTTATATAAAATCCATACGTTTGAGAGGGGAGGGTATAGAAAAGCATTGTAAAACCCTTTATAGAGCATAAATCAATGGCTCCCACATTTCTTGATATCAGATAACATCATAACGCCTGCACACGATTCTTCCATTTTGTGGGGAGGTGGTCAGAAAATAAAAGACCCTTAAAAAACCACGAAAGCAAACATTGCCCCCCCCCCATCATTGTTCCTTACTGTTGTAAGAAATTTCGTGCTTGTTCAGTCATTCAGATACCTTCATTGCTCACATCCAGTCCATTCGGTAGCTGGTTAGTTGCAGCCCATTATCATATGCCACTTCAGGAGCGCCCCATAATTAATGCCAATATTCTGAATTCTTGAGGAACCATTCTCAAATCATGCTGCCGATGGATGGAGGCTCGTCCATGGCAGGGACACACTCCCAGGCAGAGATGTGAATAAGCGGCACCGCAGGATGCAGTGAACTCCCCAGAACCCCCCAGGAGCATTGCCAGGAATTTTGCCTCATAAATCCTGGCTTTCCCCTGCTTTCCCCAGAGGGCAGAGGAGAGCTAGCGCCATGAATCGTGGGTGTGGCCGGAAACCGAGAACCTCTGCTTCTTCACGGCAGCGTGGGAGGGTTTTTGCCAGGAGAAGTACGTTTGCACTCAGTGCCTCCCTGCCTCCCACATTCCATGCTGGAGCGAGAGCCAGGTACTGAGATGAACTGCAAGTGAAGTCCATTCCCCCGTCCCTTGGAGTAATTTGCAAGGAGGATTTGCCCTCTGTCATCCTTGTTTTTTGTTCACCTGCTGTCAGGGGGGCTGCCTCCATTAAGGCAGGCGGGATCGGAAGCCCCTAACCCATTCCCATAAACCAGTCTTAAAGGGGCGATGTCACCACACACAGCCACTCAGCCTAACCTTCCTCACAGGGTTGCTTAAGTTTTTTGGCAAAGGTGGGCTAAAAATGCAACCAGCATCAAATACATACATACATACATACATACATACATACATACATACATACTACACTCCACATCAGCTAGTGAGAAAAGAGAAAAACAAACGGCTCCCATGTTATAACTTACTGGTTTAAAAGTATTGGGCTCAGGAAAATATTTGGGGTTTCTATGAATCCAATATGGAGACAAGGCCAGCAGGTCACCAGCAGGGATAACAAAATTCTAAAAGCAGAAGAACATGCTCTTAATAATAATAACAATCATAACAATCATAACAACAATATATTTATTTATACTCCACCCATCTGGCTGGGTTTCCCCAGCTACTCTAGGCAGCTTCCAACAAAATATTAAAAATACAATAAAACATCAAACATTAAAAACTTCCCTAAACAGTGCTGCCTAATGCATACTTCAAACTCTGTTCCAACAAAGCCAGTCATTTATAAACATATTTATTTCACAAGAACACAGCAGATAATCCTGTCTATATGAGGTCACTAATAAAGGGATGCACTTAGGTAATAATTGATTGTTAGCCAGACCCTAAACACGAAGATGTACTGTACTTGCTAGCTTTTATCTATGATGCCTTCATTGGAGTAGAATCTCACATAAATTTCAGCATCCCTCATTACCTTCAAGACAGTGAAAGAGGCTGGAGAGGGTGTCATTTGTGCTAAATAGATGACTTGACAGGAATTTCTATGTGTATCTGTATGTTTCATACATTCAACAACATATTCATTTTGAAGATTATTGAATGAAGAACTGTGGTACACTATTACCGTCATTAACAAAACCTTACTTGAATTGTCATTGGAGCGATCACTTTCTTGATGATGGCACCTGGTGCCCTTAATCGTATTGTTTCCAAAATACACCACTTGATAAATGGGAACTTTTTTAGGTCATCTTCAGATAACTGGATGTTTTCTTTACCTGCAAAAGTCACATACAAAAGTCCAGTTACTGAAACACTGCAAGCTTTCCCATATCTTTATGTGAATTCACAGCCATGCAAGTGTGGGAACTCTTAATGAGAGCAGTAGAACTCAGGTTAAGTATAATGAGAGAAAGGTGGTGTGACTACGATCAAATTTTGGAGGAGAAGTTACAAATGTTAAACAGTTGAAACAATATTGATTCACTTTCCTCTCTGGCAGCCCTACCATATCAAATGTCTAGCAAACGACCTATAATCTTACTCAACAAGTGGGTTGTAAACTGCAGTAGAGGGTTGGGCCTTGCTTGCTTAGAAAGTGCAAGGCAGTGCTAGGTGGATGCCTTTGGCAGACCAGCACTTAGTTCATTTGGAGCACTTGGTTCATAACAGGCACCCTTCTCCTTTTTCTACCCACTGTGGGTTTCACTCATTTGACATGACAAGGATTCAGGCATTTCAACTTGCAATAAATTAATTAATAAATTTGTGAGTTCCCCAAAATACAATGAGTTCATGACAAGAGTTTTTATCTTATCTCCTTGGCAGCTTCCCTCATGCTTGGCAGGAAAATCCCATTGTTCAAGATAGCAGAACAAGTCATTGGCCTATAGTGTTAGAAAGTACCGTATTTTTCTGTGTATAAGACTAGGGGTTTTTTTACCAAAAAAATAAGGTTTAAAATTGGAGCATGTCTTATACACAGGTAGTGCTGAGGGGTGTTTTCTTAATTTGGAGTCCCCCAAAATAGGGGGCGCCTTATACATGGGGGCATCTTATTCATGAAAAAATATGGTATATTCTTCACAGATGCTACTGTATACCACTCCCTACACTCTTCAGTCTAGAAGATATAATTTCTGGCACCTGTTACTTCTTGTAGCAGTAGGGACCTTTTATGTCTTAGTTTAGAGTTATGAATAGATTACAATATTCATAATTAATGCTGCCACACACCCAAATAATTTTGTTTCTCTCTCTTTTCTTGCAATAAAAGAAAGCTTTGCTTTAGTCAGGTCTGGACCTACATTCTTGGGTTACACACAAACTATTCAGACCCATTCAAGGACAGTGCCTGGTTCATCTCTACCAAAAGTTCCCCCTCCTCTCAAGGTGTGTTTAAAGGGATACTTGGGTGACAGGTTCATACACAAGGTTTTCCAATAGACATGTATGTTTAATAATAGGCAGGATTTGACACTTCTTCACAAGCGTATTCTTCTGGCCAATTCCCATGTGGTTTAAAAACAAACAAACTAAGATATGTGCATAGATTAATCCCAGTTGGAACATAAGTGTAGTTATACAAATGTCTACTTCAATATCAAGAAGTACCTGGGGCATATGTCTCAACACTAAAACAATAAGCATTTTGTGATCCTCAAATTGCATCCAATACCAATTCACTGCTTACTGCTATGTCTAAATTAATTTGGTGAAATCCTTCAGATCAAAGCCTATGATAGATGCACATAGATGCAGATATGCAGACTGTTCCAAACAGTTCCGATGTCATAGTAAGGCATTTAGGCATATTTACCTGATTTTCTATAAACCGGTTCTAGTTCATCCATGACTTTTTTGTAAACAGAAGGTTGAGATAGAATAAATGCTAGTGTCCAGAATGAAACCTAAAGAAAGACCAGAGGAAATGGTCATAGAATGACCTGAGGAAATTACACATTAACCCATAGAATTTGTTGTCACTGTGAGTGCTGACAGCCACTACCTCAGATGTCTTTAAAGTGGGATTGGACAGATTCACATGGAATGGGTTTATCAATGGCTCCTAGTCTAAGTGGCTAACCTGCTATATTCAGAGGTAGCAAGTCTCTGAATATCAGCGGCTATAACCCTCATGTCCTTCTAGTGGGCTTTCAGGAGCATCTCATTGTACACGATGGGACTAGACAGCCAGGACTCCTCTTATTCTCTTCCTAATGATTAAACAGTATGTACATTTGTTTGTTTGTTTTTAAAGTTATTTTTATTATTATTATTTCCCCCCATTCTTTATGATCACACTTTCATCTAGGGATGTCGAATAACTTACAAAAAAATCATTCAGTTGAAACTCTAACAATAACGTGCATCAAAATCCTCCTCCTATTAGTTATACATAGCAGTATATACTTTTGTCCCTACTCATTTATCCTTTTTTTTAATTCCCCCCTTCCTCCCTCCCCTTTACCCCTCCCTCCAAAACTTGTTCTTTCTTCATATCTTTAACCATGTACACAGATTATTCATTCTAATTTGGATGCTTGGGTTGGCTTCCCCCCATGCTATCCAGTTCCTATAACTTGTCCTTTTATCCAAAATCTTTTGACATTTGTTTTCCCATGTATCTTCCGTCATTACCTGTTCAAATATATCAGATTGTATATATTCAAAAACATCGTCATTCCATTTTTCCATTGTCGATTTATCATTTTCTTTCCATCCTAATACAATAACAAGCATACCAGCTAAGATCATAATTTTATACCAATCTTGCTCTTTTCTTTCTGTTTTACTATTCTCCAGTATTCCTGAGATAAGCATTTCTCTATTGACTTCTATTTTAACCCGAAATACATCAGAAATAACCTATATAATCTTTTGCCAATATTCCTTTACACAAATGCACTCCCATCACATATGTGCATATACCCTAACTCTTGACCACAATGCCAACATCTTTTAACTATATATGCCAGTTGCACCGGGGTTCTATACCATTTCAATAGGAATTTCCTACTTAATTCTTTATATTTATCTTATTCTTTTTATTTTATCTGTACTCTTCATCATCTCTTGGACCGTATTCAAATGAAACAGCCCTTCCCGCTCCCATTTATTCTGAATTATCCTTATCATCCTTTCCTTACTTCTTATCATTAATTTATGGGGGATCCAGGGCACAGTCCTTCAATGGCTGCGCTCGTTTCTCTCTGGTCGGGGACAGAGGGTGGCGCTTGGGGGGGGATTGTCATCGCGCCACTCCTTGGTGTGTGGAGTGCCTCAGGGTGCGATTCTCTCCCCGATGCTTTTTAACATCTTTATGCGCCCCCTCGCCCAGCTTGTCCGGAGTTTTGGGCTGGGTTGCCATCAGTATGCCGATGACACCCAACTCTATCTGTTGATGGACGGCCACCCTGACTCGGCCCAAGATACACTGACCAGGTGTCTGGAAGCTGTGGCTGGATGGTTATGTGGGAGCCGGTTGAAGTTAAATCCTTCGAAGACAGAGGTCCTTTGGCTGGGACGGAGCGATATGGGATTGAGGGGGCAACTCCCATCTCTTGCGGGGGTGCAATTAGTGCCAACATCATCCATTAAGAGTTTGGGTGTAATCTTCGATACCTCCCTCTCTATGGAGGCGCAGATTACAGCTATAACAAAGGCGGCATTTTTTCATCTCCGCCAAGCTAAGCAGTTGGCTCCTTATCTCTCTCGCCCTGACCTAGCCACTGTGATCCACGCGACGGTCACCTCCAGACTGGATTATTGTAACTCGCTCTACGTGGGGCTGCCCTTGAGACTGACCCAGAAACTCCAGCGGGTGCAGAATGCCGCGGCGAGACTCATTATGGGGTCTTCGCTGCGAGATCATATCCATCCGGTATTATACCAGTTACACTGGCTCCCGGTGGAGTACAGGATCAGGTTTAAGGTGCTGGTTTTAACCTTTAAAGCCCTATACGGCCTAGGACCCTCGTACCTACGGGACCGCCTCTCCTGGTATGTCCCACAGAGAAATCTACGGTCTGCAAATAAAAACATCCTAAAGATCCCAGGCCACAAAGAGGTTAGGCTGGCCTCAACTAGAGCCAGGGTCTTCTTGGTCGCGGCTCCAATCTGGTGGAACACTCTGTCACAAGAGACTAGGGCCCTGCAGGACCTGACATCCTTCCGCAGGGCCTGCAAGACAGAGCTGTTGCACCAGGCCTTTGGTCAGGGCGCAGCCTGACCCCCTCCTCTGGCAATCGGCAATCTGCACAGAATTTGGCTTGATGGTTGCCATTAATTTGATTTTAATTTGATTTAATTAATTTTATAATGAATGATTTAGAATGTCGGATTATTTTGATTGTTGTTAGCCGCCCTGAGCCCAGCTTCGGCTGGGGAGGGCGGGATATAAATAAAATTTATTATTATTATTATTATTATTATTATTATTATATACCATGCTTGCTATCCCTTTCTCTGTTAATTGTCTTTTGTTAAGTATTTCATCAATTACGGATCCTGACCTCATCATATCCTCTATTTTTTCCGCTTCTATTAATTTATATAGCCCTTGCACTTCCAACCAATATTGTTTTCCTACTTTCTCCAAAATGCTATTTTTTGTCCTTAACTTCCTGTCTTCATCTAACACATCTTTTAATTTATTGAATCCATGTTCTTCTAATTTCTTCCACCATCCAGGATCTGTATCACTCTTATCTATATATTTTAATGGAGCTCACTTTGAATATATAGGCATCCATTTCTTATTCCACTTCTTCCAAATTGCTGCAGCTATTTTCCTAGGTCCTGTCGTCTTCTTACATGCCATCTGTATATCTCTGATAAAGATCCCCTCTCTTCCTATTCCATTATTTATTTCATTCTCCATCCTAACCATTTGATCTTATCATTATAATCAATATCTATTAAATATTTCAACTGGAACACTTCATAATAAAATTCTAAATTTGATATCCCCCATCCCATCAGGGACGCGGGTGGCGCTGTGGGTAAAACCTCAGTGCCTAGGACTTGCCGATTGCATGGTCGGCGGTTCGAATCCCTGCGGTGGGGTGCGCTCCCGTCGTTCGGTCCCAGCGCCTGCCAACCTAGCAGTTCGAAAGCACCCCCGGGTGCAAGTAGATAAATAGGGACCGCTTACCAGCGGGAAGGTAAACGGCGTTTCCGTGTGCTGCGCTGGCTCGCCAGATGCAGCTTGTCACGCTGGCCACGTGACCCGGAAGTGTCTGCAGACAGCGCTGGCCCCCGGCCTGTAGAGTGAGATGAGCGCACAACCCTAGAGTCTGGCAAGACTGGCCCGTACGGGCAGGGGTACCTTTACCTTTACTATCCCATCTCCTCCTGAGGGGAGTAGTTTACTATATCTGGTGTTCTGGCAACAGTATGTACGTGATCTAGCCAAATGTAATTTTTATTAGACTCAACTGTTTTTGCTTCAGTATCTGAAACCGGAATGTATGGGACCTAAAATCTGTGGGAGATCCGCAGTCAAACAATGCTCATAAGTATATGAAGGGGTTAAAGACCACAAAGTTCAAATTGCTAGAGTAGACTAACTGATCTCACATCCCTCTGAACAGTCTCATTAGGGAGGTGGTGGACTCTGCTTCCTTGCAGGTTTTTAAGCAGAGATTGGATGGCCATCTGCCATGGATACTTTAGAATCCTGAACTGCAAAGGGTTGGACTAGATGGCCCTTGGGGTACCTTCCAACTCTACAATTCTATGATTCTATGACATGCCTCATCTCAGCTACTTGCTGTTTTTTCTTAAATATTAAATATACTTAATATCTCTTCTTAACAATACACTATCATAAAATTGCATAACTGTGGTTGGATTACATATTTAAAATTTGCTTCTAGTCCCAGAGCTCCTCTTTGGCTGGCTCCCTGTGTACAGCAGGAAGAGAAAGTGACTCTGGGATGCCCCTTCTTTCGAAGGGGCACTCATTTGCTTTTCTACACAAGGAAGGGAAGATCATAGAATCATTGGGGGGGGGGGGAGACTTGACACAGGGCTGCTGTTTTCAATGTGCGTTCAGAATAATGCCTAGCCTCTAAAACCTGTTAAGGCATTATGCGTAATATTCTTAAGGGTTCCGAGATGAAACGTTCATGCGTCATGTTACGATGGGATTCAGAATCTTTTGTTACTGAATCAATCTCTCCTGCAAATTTTGCCTCAGATGAAGGGGAGGAAGAACCCCAAAGGATAGTGCTTCCTTTATTCCCCGCTCTTAAGAATATGTTCTTGACAGCATCCTCAGATACCTATGGATTCTCCTCAAAAACTGCCGCCTAATCCAGAAATCCCACCTTAGTGAGACCCAGAGAAAGAAGTAGCATTACCAGAATGCCTGCCTCACATACAAAAGCAGAGTGCTGTCCCTTGAATTGAGGATGGCAATATCAGGTTCAAGATTTGTGAGGCCCTGTGCACAGCCCATTTTTGTGGGGCGGGGCTGAATGTGCCTTTGCACTGCGGTCACCCCTCCCCAAACAATTTTTGCTGTAAGCCAGGCAGAGGGGGAAGATTATGATAATAATGAGGCCTCTGAATTAGGTGGAAGCTCCTCCTCATGTGCCCAGTCCCTGACACTCTTCTTTCCATCTGGGTCCCATGATAACTGCCCAGGCAAGTCCTTCCCTCCAGAAAGGGAGAGAGGAGTTAAAATCATAACCAACGGGATTTGAAAGTGGGTGGGCCCTTCCAACTCCACCCAGGGCTCTTTGTCTGCAGAGTGAGAAGAAGTTACACCAGTCTCTGCTTGCATCAGACCCCAACTTAGAAGGTTGCTTAATACCTTTCTTTCTATAAGGACAAGAGACTTACTCTTTTAAAAAATGCGACCTCAGAGTCTGGGGCCCCGGTTGCTGGCATGGGCCCTGGTGCAATTATTCTGATTTCCTGGTGTTCAAACAAATCACCTTATCAGTCACATGCCTGACTTCACTCACTGGCTATAAACATCAACACAGGAGCAGCTAGCCCAGGTCATTTGAAAGAAAATACATAGAAATTGCACATTATTTCATAACTTTCTTCCTGGAAGGGCTAGTGTGATGGCCTGGGAATCCGATTCAGAGGCTGAACCGGAGGAATCCCAGCCTGCACAGGAGTCCCCGCCTCCAGGGCCGGCTGAACTGGGGCAGGGCCTTGATTCTGAGGAGCCTGCACCTGTGCCGGATCCTCAGGAGCAGGCACCAGGCGAATCCATTCTGGCTCCAGAGGTGGTTGAGGACTCAGTGCCTACAGGTGAGCCTCCCCCTGGGCCCAGTAACCCTTCAGCCTCTCCTGAACTGCAGAGGCTCAGGGCAGAGAGGCGAAGGGAACTGGTTTCTCCCAGGAGGAGTGCTCGCCTTAAGGCCAGGAGAGGCGGGGCTCCTGGGGGCCGGGACCGCCCCTGGCCTCAGAGAAGATAAAGGCCAGTCAGCCCGGTCCCAGGTTGCGGGAGCAACGTCGTCATTGAAGAGCTGTTTCGGCCAGCATCCAGTCCTGTTCCTTCAGTGTTCCTGTTCCCCGCCCGGCTTCCTGCTTCTGACCTTCCAGCGTTCCTGTTCCCCGACCGGCTCCCTGCTTCTGATCTTCGAGTGTTCCTGTCCCCGCCCGGCTCCCTGCTTCGGACCTCGCCTCGCACCTTGTGAACTATTTCCAGGCTAGTGACTCAGGACTGAACTTTGACTACGGTAACAGTAACCTTCCCCCCAGGACCAGCACAGCTAGAGACTTACCGTATATTTTGCCCCATAGGGCGCACCGGCCCATAAGGCGCACCTAGTTTTTTGGGGGGGAAATAAAGGGGAAAAAATTATTTCCCCCCCAGGCGCGAGGCTGGGGCGGGGGAAGCCCGAGCTTCCCCTGACCCCAGCCCCCAGAACAGGCTGCTCTCCGCAAGCCGTGGGAGCCCTCCCGCGGCTTGCGCAGAGCTACCCGAAGCCCCGGCGCGACCGCTCAGTGCGACAGGGCTTCGGGATAAGAGGCAGCTCTACGCAAGCCGGGGGAGTCCTCCCGCGGCTTGCGCAGAGCTACCCGAAGCCCTGGCGCGACTGCTCAGCGCGCCGGGCTTCGGGGTGCAGGCAGCTCTGCGCAAGCCAGGGGAGCCCGGCGGGAACTCCCGCGGGCTCCCAAGGCTTGCGGATAGCTTCCTGAAGCCTGGAGAGCGAGAGGGGTCGGTGCGCACCGACCCCTCTCGCTCTCCATTCTTCAGCGAAAGCCTGCATTCGCCCCATAGGACGCACACACATTTCCCCTTTGTTTTTGGAGGGGGAAAAGTGCGTCCTATAGGGCAAAAAATACGGTACTTTTCTAAGAAACTGAAGGCTCAGAAAATTGCCTGCCAGTGGCTCCTTGATTCACTTTACTCACTGAAGGAAGCATACTTTCTGTCTCATACTTACAGGAATTGCATTAGCTTGAGATGCCCAAAGGAGTAAGAGGCCATAATTAGCACTGAAGGTCTTTCCTTGCAAAGTGTCTAGGACATGTTGCCAAAGTGTCTGTTAAAATCAGAAGAACACAGACCAAATAAAAATAGCATACACTAATGGGGTAACAAGTCATTCTCACAGAGCAGCCATATTTTACTTTGAACCCAAGCTATTTCTATAACAAGCTGACTTACACCGGCCACTGGCTATCAAGTGCTTTTTATTTTAAATTTTGTAGAATTGTAGAATCATGGAGTTGGAAGGGACCCTGAGGATCATCTAGTCCAACTCCCTGCAATGCAGGAATATGCAGCTGTCCCATACAGGGATCGAACCTGTTATCATGGTGCACCATGCTCTAACCAATTTCCTCCTTGTGAAAGAGGCTATTTTAATGCCTCTTTTGCTGGGAAGGTGAGAGAAATTTCATGGGGCAGGGGATGAGGAGGAACATGTGTGTGTGGCTGTTTCCCCATACACTGCAAGTTTTACTATGGAAGAGGTGGCCCTGCCTTCTCTTGCAGAGGTGTGAGGCGCTGCACACACACAAGCTTTCTTCCTTACACCATTTTCTAGAATGCCCAAGTGACCACACTTCCTTCAGGTACAGATGATGGGGAAAGAGACAAAAGTGTCAAATCTGTTGCCTCATGCTAGCTGGTATTTCCCCGTGCTCTGCTCATCACCAATTTCATTTGGATTTTAATGTGAGCCCTGCCTGATCCACACTTGAAGAAACAAGAGCCAAGCCAAAACACAGTTAACCTTCAAATTTTGTAAAAATTCTCTGAATTGTGTGACGCAGTTCTCCAGTCAAATAATGTGTACAGAAATGTGTATATTAAGGGAAGGGGTGCATAAAAATGCATATATTAGTGAAAATAACATATAAAATATTATTGTACTAAAATGCATTGACTATTATTTATTATTATTATTATTATTATTATTATTATTATTATTATTATGGATCTCTTGGGGGAAAATGTTTAGAGTGGGCAAAATCGCATGCATGTATGTATTTGAACAAATTTGCACTAAAAGCTTGGCTGTTTTCCATGAGGACTTTTTTCCTTAAGCAAAATGATTCTGAACTGAACTGTTTCGGAAGTGATTCAGAAACTGACCTATTCTTTCATCCCTAACTGCCACCTAGGTGGGAGAGATAGGCACTGATGGTCAGACCACAAAGAAGCCCAAGCACAAGAGTTATTTTTAATGATTCCATGCTTCTAAATATTTGTTAAATGGAAATAGGTACATTTTACATCTTCAAGGTGACAGTAGGGAAGAAATGTGTACACCCTACACGCCCTTGTTTATTGTCATTGTATGTTTTATTGCTGCTAGCTGCTTTTAATTGCCAGACAGAGTACCGTACTTTTCCGTCTATAGGATGCCCCCATGTATACGACGCCCCCTATTTTGGGGTGCTATAATTTAAGAAAATGGGGGGAGATGGCTATATTACCAGAGTTGCTGAGCTATTTTGGGGGGGAGGATTGCCTACAGTTGCTGCGTCTTTGGGGGGGGGGATTGCTTTTGGGAAGGATTGTGCAGAGTTGTTGGGCTTTTGGGGGGGATTGCCCATGGGGGGGGGGGGTGTACAGAAAATCACTAACCCTAAAGACAAGAGCTCAGAATTGCTCACGTCGCAGAAGCCGACAAGCACCTGCCCATTTGCAAACACAAGCTGGAAACCAAACACCCAATTGCCGCAGCGGCAGCCAATCCAAGGCAGGCCTTGACGCAGCAACCAATCACTCACCAAATCGCCATTTACAAGCTGCAGCTTGTGGCTGCAACCAATCACCCGGTCCCCCAATGTACTGCCCGTGTATTAGACAAGCTCTATTTTTAAACACTATTTTGGAGTAAAAAACCCTCGTCTAATACATGGAAAAGTACGGTAAATCTGTGCTCTTGTTATGCCAAAACTAAAGAAACACCACTGCGACATTGCTAGAAAGAACCCTTGATCCAGTACATGCTGAGTCTTGGAATGGGGAAATACACAACCAGAACATACAAAAACCATGTGAGGAAAATGTCTTATGGCAGCTCTGGAGCTTGTGTAATGTTCTGCAATTGATGGGGTATGTGGCAATGGAATGAGGGGGTAGCATTAGATTCAAATGTGTTCCTCCCCATATTTCTCACCCACATGCTGCCCACAGCTCAACCCCTTCATTTGCTCCACCAACGTATCTCTGTTAGCAGAATGGCTAGTGGCCTATCTGGCATTCTGCCGAAATAGTGACAGCCTGCTGATGCCCAGAGCATTGTTTGGTGGGCAGAGCAGCCAGAAAAGAGAAGCCTTCAGCCAGTTGCTCCTGATAAACTAGGCTTACAGTCAGCTGCTCCCACGGTTGGTTGAGCTAGACTGATACTTATGAATTGGAAGAATACAGATACGATCCTCCTTAATCAATGGCTTGACAACATGGCAACATATGAACAGACAGCTTATAGACGCAGACTTTTTTTGAATAGATACAGTGATATTTCGAATGAGTTTGCAACTTTGCACAGAATATATTAGGTTATTGATGAATATATGTGTATTAGGATAATAAGAATATACATATCTGCATGGTATATGTATAGTAATATAACAGTATTTTTTAATATTCTCTCTCACTTTTTTCTTTCCTCCTTTTTTCCACTGTATGAATGAAATTATCTTATTTAATTATTATTTATTATTTATTATTATTATTATTAAATGTTTGGTCGACCTTGATTCCAGTAGTCTCCACATAAGGCTGACCCTATGAAGAGCAAACTCCATCTCTGCTCCTGCAATTCCCAAGTTTCCTTTTGCTTTGGCATTAGAGGTAACCACCAAGCTACAGCGAGGTCACCAGAATTAGATATTGACTGTGGTTTTTATTTCATGCTTGCAAGTTGCCTTGCAGGCTGCTGCCAATAGGAAGAGCAGGATTATACCTTCAGAAGTAAGGCCTGCCTTTGAGATCACAAGGGTGCTTTCATCCTGATGTCAGTGCTCTGAGTTCCAACTGGCATCACCTCAGCTGGTGCTTTTCATATATAACCACAGCTGGGGAACTTTGTGGGTTACAGATAGCAGGGTCAGGCTCCTAGCTAGTTTAGCTATACATGGTATATGCTTCTTTTACATATAGCCACAGTGTTATTTAGTTGCCCAACTAATAGTAACTTGGGGAGTTACTAATTATAGGTTGCCTAATTATCAGCTTGTCTGATGCCCAAGTCGTGGTGCCTGCTTCCCATTAGGACTGGTGGGGCAGAGGCAAGGAAGGTAACATCAGATGGACCCCTTGCTCCTACATCAGATAGCTGTTTAAGTGAAACTTCTGGAACCCTAAAACATTGGTACAATTGCTAATAACACATGTTCATATCTCTTCTATAGGTATACTTAGAAGGAAATCCCACTGTGCTCAAGTTTAGTCTTACACACACACACACACACACACACGAGCATAGCCTTCACCAGCTTATTTTTTACAGGCTATTATAGATAAACTCACAGAAGAGCCAATAGAAAAAAAGGAAGAAAAGCACCCCTGTTGCCATTTTGTAGTCTAGGAAGACGCCTCAGGTTGTAGATGACAGGTGGCCCATAGGACTGCCCCCCCCCCCTTACAGACTGTTAGGCAATGAGGAGGGATTCTGTTGGACTCCAGCTGGAGGACCACAGGCTCTCTTTCCCTCTCTGGCGTCAAAGCAACGCCTCACTCCTCACTCTTCATTGGCTTGCGCAGCACCTGGCTTAGTATTTTATAAATAATAATATTAACATGAAAAGCCTTATGGAAGGTTTACCTTAGAACTGTCATCTGAAGGATTAGTTTCCTCTGCATGCAAGACAACTTTTTCAAAACTTTTTAGGAGCCACTTCTTTGATTTAGACCATTTTCTAGGAAGCAAAAAGGAAAACAAACCCTTATGAAATATATATGATTATCTGTACTCAGGAAATAATTCTAAACAATTTTCCCATAATTTTTTAAACTTTCAAGTAATGCTCAGTTGCAGAAGTTCAGCAGAACGCAGTGTCAGGTGCTTGCCCTGCTTTTGAGCAATAAGGCTCAGCAACCCTGACCTTTGCTCTGTTCTTTCCAGGCTCATCCCACGTCAATATTTTTGGCTCTGGAGCCTTTCCAGGCAAAACCTGCTCTTCAAAGTTCAATTGGAGCAAACGGCAACCGGTGGAAAACCCAAAGTGACATTTGCTCAGATTAAGCACTAAACAGTGCGGTTTTGTGGGGAAAGCTCTGGGGCAAAAAATCCAACACTCAGGCATGGAGCTTTAAAGTCTGGACCTCTGCCTGGAAAGAGCATGGCAAAAGGTAAGTGTGGATGAGCCCTTGAGCAACCAAATCTGCTCACAGTTCAAGGCACCACATTAAGGTGCTGCTTTCTGTTTATTCTGGCTAGGAAGAATGGTTCTTCTCCTAACTGGCTGGCATAAAGAGAGCGTGCTGCCAGAAGAAAGAGTGGTGATATCCTGTCAGTGAATATAAGGAATAAAACTCTAGTGGGACAAACTCAGAGGGTAGTCTCTCAATTTTAATTTTTATGTGGTTTTATTGTATATAGATACTGTTGTTGTAAACCACTTAAATGTTTTCATGATATGTAAAGGAAAAAGAAATACACCTCTCTTCCCCCCCTACTCTCTTTCATTCCCACTGGGGTTTTCCCCTTCCTCACAATAATGAATGGAGCCATTACACCCCACAGGAGGAGAAAGAAAGAAGCTCCCAGTTCATGCTGGTCAGTAAGATTGAAAGGACCTGCCATGCTGGCCTTCCTGAACAGGGTGCGTTGAAAAAGAAGGAATAGTACTACCACTGCCCCTTTTGTCACTACTGGAGAATTGCCAGCAGAATCAGGGAAGGCTTTCTGCTTGAGGCAGAACCACTTCTAATCCCAACTCTGATCGCAGGGCAAGTACTTTCACTTTTATGAGAAGCCCTGCAGGATTTCTCAGAAGAGCCTTATGAAGTGTAGGTGGGTGCCCACAAGGCAAGATTCAGTGATAACAGCAAGAACCTTTATTGAACTACATAACTGGGAAACAGGGGCAAAGAAACTGCTTATATACATTCCTGAAAGCCTGGGCCACTCCCACTCTCAACGTGATTGGATGTCTAAACTTCCAAACTGCGAATCATGACTCAGAGTTCAAGGGCCAATGGCAGAGGCCCAAATCCTGAAATGTTCTGTGATTGGACATCATGTATCGAATCAGAATACAGGAGCTCAGAATCCTTAGTCCAGACTCAAGCTCAGGCAAACACAGACCACTAAATATATAACACCTTACAAGAAGGGGGAAGATCCAATAAGGGCTTGTTGCAGGCCAGGATCTAAAGGATTTCTTAGGCATACAAAAGCACTTCTAACTTAGTTGGTCTTTAAGGTGCTACTGGAAGGATTTTTTTTTTGTTCTAAATACATGGTGAGCTACTGCAGACTGGCTCACAGCTAACTCCCAGAAAAGAAAGAGCCATCTTTGGAACATCCTTCCACTCTGCTCAGGCAGTTTGTCAACTCATGATGCAGTTAAGGTTAACCAGGATTTCCCTTACTACCTATCTCTATTTTCATTGAGGTGAGGATTAAATGACCACAATTATTTTTTGAAAAAAGTTTAGCATCTGTTTCCAGATAGCCAAAACTGCACTTGGCCTAAATTTGCTCCCATTCAAGCAGGTTCCATAGCAGGGCCATGAGGCAAGCTCGCCTTGAGCGACAGAAGCCCACCAGGCAGTGCCCCATGGAGTCCTGCCACCTCTGGAGTAGCGGCACCCAGAGCAGCAATGGTTTCTGCAAAGATCTCACATAGCACATGAGAACTTGTGAGATTTCAGCGAGATCTCGCCAGAAGCCAGCACAACTGCTGGTGCTTTGTGAGTGCCGCTGTGCAATGCGGGTAAGGCAGGCTTCAGCAGTGGCGGGGGAGAGGAGCATAATCAGAGGTGGGGCAGCAAGGTGGCACATTTACGTTTCTCCTCCGGGGGTAAAACAGGATGCACTGCCCCTGTTCCATAACATCACACTAAGCTGACTCTGTGCTCACACCTCTTCACAGAATGCAGGGTCCCCTCTTTGTTGTAGTGTAAATCTAGCAAATCAAAAGTGAACTTTGCGCATACTAGTTAGGCTCCCCAAATAGCTACTGCAAGCAGTCTTGGATCCAATGACTATAGGAGTATGCCAGTTGGAGGGAAAGCATGCCATCATATACGGTACGTTGTCTATGGATTACACCCATAATATTGTAGACATAAGCAACAGGAATCTGAGGACAGTCTAAGCTAGAACATGAATTTCTGGATAAATTTATATTGTCAAACAGAAACACTACTCCCTTACTTCAAAAAATATTTTGGAAGTTGGGTAGCATATTCAAAATCATCATCAAAGTTCTGATAGTGCTCCTCAAACTCCTTGACATTATCCCTGGTGGTCAAAAATATGTCTTTTCCAAACAGGGTGTTCACTGTTGATGGGAACATGATGTGCCTGCAATGGGAGAAAAGGTATAGTTGTGGACTGGAGGAAAATAATGTTAGAATCCACTTGGAATGGTCAGCTGTTGGCTATACTGGTTTCATACAACTAAAGTAAAAATAGTAAAGTAAAAAGTAAAGTAAAAATAGGTGAAATAGATTGTAGTGGATAAACTTCTGCTGTATAGGGCTTTAAAGGTTAAAACCAGCACCTTAAACCTGATCCTGTACTCCACCAGGGGCCAATGCAGCTAGTATAGCACTGGGTAAATGTGATCCCACAGCGAAGATCCCGTAAGGAGTCTCGCTGAGGCATTCTGCACCCGCTGGAGTTGCTGGATCAGTTTCAAGGGCAGCCCCACATAGAGTGAGTTACAATAATCAAGCCTGGAGGTGACCATCACATGGATCACAGTGGTGAGGTCAAGGTGAGAGAGGTAAGGGACCAACTGCTTAGCTCAGTGGAGATGAAAAAATGCTGCCTTTGTTGTAGCTGTAACCTGTGCCTCCCTAAAAAGGGAGGTGTCGAAAATTACACCAAAACTCTTGACGGAAGGTGCTGGCACTAGTTGCGCCCCTGCAAGGGATGGGAGTTGGCCCCACAACCCCATATCGTCTCGACCCACTCAAAGGACCTCTGTCTTCGAAGGATTTCCCTTTACCAAGCTCCCACGTAGCCATCCAGCCACGGCTTCCAGACATCTGAACAGTGTGTCTAGGGCTGAGTCAGGGTGGCCGTCCATCAACAGATAAAGCTGGGTGTCATCAGGATATGTCATTCTAATACAGTGGTACCTCGGGTTAAGTACTTAAGTCGTTCCAGAGGTCCGTACTTAACCTGAAACTGTTCTTAACCTGAAGCACCACTTTAGCTAATGGGGCCTCCTGCTGCCGCCGCGCCGCCAAAACACGATTTCTGTTCTCATCCTGAAGCAAAGTTCTTAACCTGAAGCACTATTTCTGGGTTAGCGGAGTGTGTAACCTGAAGCGTATGTAACCTGAAGCGTATGTAACCCGAGGTACCACTGTAATGTTAGAATCCAATTCTCCCAAACCAAAATTCCAGACAAGCTGGGCAAGGGGGCGCATATAGATGTTAAAAAGCATCGGGGAGAGAATTGCACCCTGCAGTACTCCAAACACAAAGGAGTAGCGTGACGACAACTCCTTCCCCCCCAGTGCCACCCTCTGTCCCCGACCAGAGAGAATTGAGTGCAGCCATTGAAGGACTGCACCCTGAATCCCCTCGTAGGTGAGGTGGTGGTCTAGAAGTTTGTGGTCAACCATGTCAACGGCTGCTGACAGATCTAAAAGAATCAACAGCCCCGACCCGCCTCAATCCAGCTGCCTACGGAAGTCATCTGTTATGGCGACCAGAGCCGTCTCGGTCCCATGACCAGAGCAAAAACTAGACTGGAATGGATCCAAAGCCGATCCAAAGTCAAATTGTTCCAATGTACAAGTATGTATTATGGTTTGATCCCTGTATGGCCAGCTGCATATTCCTGCATTGCAGGGTGTTGAACGGGATGCTCCTTGGGTCCCTTCCAGCTCTATTCAATGATTCTATGAAATTAGCCTCAAAGAGTATATTTATCACACTCCCTTGCTATTACATACCAAGGATGGTGCTACTGTTGGCTTCACAAGAATATCCTATCCAATAGTAAAATGGGTTTATGGCAACTCCACCAGTGCCCTACCCTTCTGCTTTCTCTTGTAGTGTTTAAACTATATTTTATTTTATTCTAAAATACAACATTTATGGCTTATTCTAGATATTAATTTTATTTAATGAAAAGAATGGAGGCCTGTGCCATTCTGGCTGGTTTGCAAAATCACCTACCTTACAAGATCTCTGAGCTCCTCAGTCCCCTCGTGACCCAAGTCCTCCATGTGTTTCTGAAGTTCCTGACAGAGACTCCTAGGCATATGCTGCAGATTAGATGTACTCAGTCTTCCCTTCATCATGATATATAACCTGCTCCTATTCTTGTAAAATATTTCTTCAGGAATTGAAGCTTCAAAATCCAAGTGGGAAAAATAACATCAGTCAGAATAAGCTGTAAAGTTTTACTTAAAATACCCTAGAATCTGTGCAGGCATCATGAACAGTTTTGTTCCTATATTTCATGTTGTGTTGTCTTTCAAAATAGGCAATTCTTTCTGATTAGACATAAAAAATATGTAGATACAGAATCTTGACATAATGTTCCCTGGTAAAGTTGGGTGCCTCCTTGTCTTCACTAAATATGTCTTCATTATAGCGTGAATAAGCAACTGAGAATTTCTTAATGGCATATATAGGAATGGCAGACTCCTTCGAGTCTGATGCCATGGCACTCCCACACTGTTTCTTCCATCTAAATTTCATGCCCCCCCCAGTGGAAAAATACAGGTACCTGTATGTCACGGAAGTGTACATGGAAGTGCATATTGCTGTAGTTTGCATATTAATCTGTGTTCTAGAACCAGTAAAGTGAATAGGATCAGAATTCATTATTGTGGAGTGTGTGTTAAGTCCACAAACAATAAGTAATTAATGGCATGTTCAGCATGTTTCCTTTACATTGGGGTGGGGAAGATAGTGATCAGTTGATAGGTGGGGGTTAAATCCTGCTTTCCGCAGGGTTAGGCGGCATGTGGGAGTTAGGTAAGTAGTTCCCAGTGAGTTAGTTAGTTCCCAGTAGTGATGTATGGAAGTGAGAGCTGGGCTAATAATAATAATAATAATAATAATAATAATAATAATAATAATAATAATTCTATTTATACCCCACATTTCCTGGCTCCGGACTCAGGACTCCGGGCTCAGGACTCCGGACTCAGGACTCCGGGCTCAGGGCAGCTAACAGCAAATATAAAACATTGATTAAAATGCGACTTTAAAACAGCATAAAATACAACATAAAATACAGCATCAGTATCAATAAAATTCAAAAATTCAGGAGTCATTTTTTGGGGGGGGAACCCGGTCAGTAGACATCAAATGATCACCAGGGCTAACTGGCCAAGTTGGTCCTACAAGGGCCAGCAAGGAGACCAGGGAAGAATTTAAATGTGGGGTCCCAGAAAGGGTTTCTTCATAGAAGAGGAAAGAGAAAATGGAATAGAGGTTCAGGCTAATTCAAATTGAAGGCCAGGTGGAATAGCTCTGTTTTACAGGCCCTGCGAAAGGAGCTCAAGTCCTGCAGGGCCCTAGTCTCGTGGGACAGAGCATTCCACCAGGTCGGAGCCATCACTGAAAAAGTGACGGAGGATAGTCTGGCTTCCTTAGGGCCGTTCCTCATAAGGCATCGTTTCCAGGCCTTTGACCATTTTGGTTGCCCTCCTCTGGACACGTTCCAGTTTGTCAGTGTCCTTCTTGAACTGTGGTGCCCAGAACTGGACACAGTACTCCAGGTGAGGTCTGACCAGAGCAGAATACAGTGGCACTATTACTTCCCTTGATCTAGATGCTATACTCCTATTGATGCAGCCCAGAATTGCATTGGCTTTTTTAGCTGCCGCGTCACACTGTTGGCTCATGTCAAGTTTGTGGTCAACCAAGACTCCTAGATCCTTTTCACATGTACTGCTCTCAAGCCAGGTGTCACCCATCTTGTATTTGTGCCTCTCATTTTTTTTGCCCAAGTGCAATACTTTACATTTCTCCCTGTTAAAATTCATCTTGTTTGTTTTGGCCCAGTTCTCTAATCTGTCAAGGTCGTTTTGAAGTGTGATCCTGTCCTCTGGGGTGTTAGCCACCCCTCCCAGTTTGGTGTCATCTGCAAATTTGATCAGGATGCCCTTGAGTCCATCATCCAAGTCATTGATAAAGATGTTGAATAAGACCGGGCCCAAGACAGAACCCTGTGGCACCCCACTAGTCACTCTTCTCCAGGATGAAGAGGAACCATTGATGAGCACCCTTTGGGTTCGGTCAGTCAGCCAGTTACAAATCCACTGAGTGGTAGCATAGTCAAGACCACATTTTACCAGCTTCTTTACAAGAATAGATTGTGCCTGTGGGGTACAAAGCCACCAAAAATATTACTACATAAAATGCAACTTCCAACTAAGGAAGGCGGCTTTGGTCTCCCAAATCTGGAACTGTATCACCAGGCCTACCTGCTGAGTAAGACTAATGATTGGAGAGCTAGCAGGAATCCCAATTGGGCTACTCTTGAATATAGTTTCTTTGAACCTCTTGTAGGGTGGACTAAACTGGGCTCCAATTTTATGAAATATCCTATTACCCTGGAGACTATTAAAGCACCTATAAAAATTTGGATGAATATAAATAAAAATAATAAGGATGACCCCTTGCAGCATGAGAAATTAACAATATGGGCCAACCCAAAATTAAAAATTGGAAATCAAGTAATAATTTGGCAAAATTGGATGAAAAAGGGTATTTTGACATTGAATCAATTAATTGATGAAAATTACAAATTTGTGGAATATAAGACCTTGCGAGTAAAGTATGGATTAACCAGTGAAACACAATGGCAATACGTCCAATTGAAACATATGTTGGAAAGGCAGTTTGGTCCTGACGCTATAGCAGCATCGGAAACACCCATGTTGCTACAAGATTTAATTTCGGCAACAAAAACAAAGAACTCTACACTTGCACTATATAAAACCCTACTCAACAGAAAGAAATATGATTTAGAATATGATAGACAAAAATGAAGTGAACAGTTAGGGGTACAGATAACAAATGATAAATGGGAGTCAAGTATAAAATCAACAGAAATAGCCTCTATGGATCTAAGACTAAGACATTCAGCAGAAAATAATATTCAGAGTCCACTGGACTCCAGCAAAACTTTACCAGAAGAAAATAACAAATGCAGACAACTGCTGGAGATGTGGAAGTAAAAATGCGAACTTAGTACATATGATGATTAACTGCCCGATGATAAGATCATTTTGGTGTGAGGTGAGGATATATATAGCAAGAGTAATACAAATAAATTGTTATTTAGGGGATTTGAATTTAATTCTAAATTATATACCGGAAACATGGGAGATTACAAGGGGTCAAAAAAATGGATGTATCGTGCCATATTAGAAGCAAAAAAACCTTGTTTTGATGAATTGGAAGAGCCGCAAAAAGATTCCATTGAGCACATGGATTGACAATATGAACAGACTAGCGACATACGAACAAATTGCATATTGACACAAATTAAGAATGGATAAATATGAAGAAATCTGGAAGGAATACTTAAGCGGTAAGGCGGACAGTGGTAGGAAGTAGGGGGAGGAGAGGTGGGGAAATATTGTTAAAAAGGTGTAGTCATACGTATATCAGTGTATCCAAATCTGAATTGTTAAATTGTGTTATTAGTGTTATTGTGGTTTTTGTTGTATGTGTTTTTTTGTGGTTGCTGTTTATATTGAAAAAATGATTAAATAATTTTTTTAAAAAAATGAGTGTGTGTGTGAGAGAGAGAGAAATACTTGCTCCCTCAGCACATTGCTCCAGTCAAAACTGGAGTCCCCAAAGCTACATTAAAGTAAAAAGATATCCCACTTCACATGTTTCAACCCTTTATCAACTAAAATAGAAAGAAATCATTTCCCCACTGAAATTAAATATCATTTACCTACCTGTACGCTGGACAGACTGTTGCACTGCCTGCTCAAAATCCACATCTTTAGATGTACAAAATGCTTGAAAACCTTCTTCATCAGTTACAAATGTGTATCGTTTTCCCAGCATATACACTGTGAATACTGGTCCATACTGAAAAATATAGTGTTAAAAAAGTTACGTAGTTTTTATTTTATACACACACACACACACACACACACACACACACATATATATAACAAACAGCAGGAAGAATAGACTATGCAACAACTGCAGCAAGAATTTTGTTAGTCCAAAGATGGAAACAACAGGAGTTACCAACAAAAGAAGAGCGGCAGATGAAGCGGATCGACTTTGAACTGGCGAACTGACAGAAAGAATCCGGAACCAGCGAGACCAAGCATTCCAAAAGGACTGGAACAAATTTATATTATATTTGAAAGACAACTGTAAGCAATTAACATCATTAGCAGGGTTATCTGAAGTTCTGTAAGATGAAATTGTGGGAGAATCAGAACCTACAGGGTTAAGAGGTTCTGTGTGACGCCTTGCATCATGAGGCGTGGTCACAGACACTTACGGGAGTGGTTTGCTCTGAGTGTCTCAGTCTGCCTCTGGTACGCTATGCGAGAGGGAGGATGGGCGAGCTTTCGCCAGGTCTGATTTATGCTGTTATTCTACATGATTAAAGGCTAAGAAGATAAGGAAAGCCTTGTGTCTGTTCTGAGTTTATTACCCACACGCTGCACTTTGCTTCTAACTGCTGCGATTGCTCTGCTACCGGCTGAAGAGGCAGAAGGACTTTTGGAGTGGCACGGATAGTTAGCAAGCTGCGCAATGGAAGTGTGCCGGACGCCATGATCAAACTTTCTTGGCACTTTTGGCCTCTTGGCCGGCATAGGTTATGGGTCTTTGCCAAAGCTTTGAAGCTGTTGCAGGAGACGTCCCATGTGTGGGGGGCCGGCTGGGAAGAAGCTGGTGCCAGCTAGGGCCATGCTGTTCTTTGAAGTTGAACGCAGCTCGCTGGGAGAAGGAGATCTAATCTGCCGGAGGCTGGTCTGCTGTACCGGGAGCTGGACGCTGTTGTGAGTACGCTGGGGGCCCCGGGGGAAGATGGCAGATGGCCAGGAGGTGTTTGAAGCTCCGTTTGAAAGGCTTCAAGAGCTCACCGCCCAGTCGTGGAATACCTGGGCCAGGAGGGTGAGAGCGTGGTTTTTAGCCACGGAAATTTGGGACATATCCCAGAGAGAACCAGTGCCTACTGGAAATGTAGAACTGGTGGACAGAGATGCAGAGACGCTGCAATCTGTTTCTCTGGAGGAGAAAATGCAGAGAGAGAAAGCTGTGAGAGCTGAGATCTGCATGTTGAGGGCAGGTGTACATGCTAAGTTACAGCATCACCTGGAAGGCATTGAATCTGCGTGTGAGGCCTGGCAAGTGCTGAAAAGTTTGTGCAATAGCTCAGCAGGGGGCCAGGAGCAGGAGAAAGAAGCCGAGTGCGCAGCCGGAGGCCCTGTTGTTGCAGCCTCACGAAGTGCTGTTGGAAGCATCGGGGGGGCAGAGAAGCCCAAAAGCCATTTTGGAAAGGTTTCCACTGTGTGTGTCGTGGAGGAGTGCCATTTGAGAGGGGGCGGAGCTGGTCCGGAAGCTATGCTAGCTGAGAGCTCACCCCAGTATATTTCCACGCGTCGTTGCTACATTTGCAAGTCAGCTGACCACGTACGTCGCTGCTGCCCACAGAGAGCGAAGGCAGCTGGGCAGGAAGGTCCCAAGGTCGTTTCCCATGGGAACCAGTCTCGGAGAGGAGGCCAGCGTGGGAACGCAAAGGAAGGACGTGACTCAGAGAAGGGAGACTGTTATCATCTCACGGCTTCTCTGGCGGCTTTGAAAAACAACTCCAGCAGGGACACAGCTGTGCAGTGGGTGGTGGATTCCGGAGCCAGTCATCACCTGATTAGAGCGCCACCTGCTGGAGGGCTGCGGAATTGCAGGGCTGTTTCAGCTGGAATGACTGTTACGTTCGCTGATGGGACACAAAAGCCAGTTTCTGCTGTTGCTAAAATGTATCTTTCCTTTTTACAGGCGGAGCTAGAGGTCTACGTTGTGCCGGAAATGCATTGTTGCCTGTTATCTGTACCTGCTCTTGTGATGCAGGGGTACAAAGTTTGCTTTGAAAATGATACCTGTTCCATTTTCAGAGGGGGGAGACAACTTGTCAACATGGAAAGCAAGAACAATCTCTTTGTTCTGGAATCACCTCTGGAGGGTGGGGGGAATACCGAAAGAGCACAGGCGCAGTGTGCTAGTGTTCCCAGTCATGATTCATGTGTTCATGTATGGCACAAGAGAATGTCTCATGCTTGTTTGGAAGATGTTAAGAGGTTGCCCAGCTGCACCAAAGGTTGTAAAATCACACCGTGTGAGGGATCCCTAGAGTGCAGGGCATGCAGAAAGGTTCAAAGGTGCAGTTTTCCCGGGATAAAGAGGGTAACCACAAAACCTTTTGAGCTGGTTCACACAGACCTTGCAGGACCCATGAAGTGTGAGAGTCTGGGTGGGGCCAGGTTTCTGCTGACGGTGACAGATGATTTTTCTCAGAATTCATGGTGTTTCTCTCTCAAATCGCAGGGGGAGGCGGCGCAACTGATCCAGGATTGGGTTGCGGAGGTGGAACTAAGGTTCTCCACCAAGGTGCAAGGGTTCAAGAGCGACCGAGGGTCAGAGTTTACTGGGTCTGCTCTGAAGGAGTTTTTCAAGCAAAAGGGAATACGTCACCAGGTGACGGGTGCAAAGTCTCCTCAAGAGAGAGGCGTGGCAGAGCACAGGAGTGAAACACTGGCTGAAGCTGTCAGGGTCTTGCTGTGTGACTCTGGGCTGCCTCAGAGCTTTTGGAGTGAAGCTTGGAAATTTGCCAGCTTTGTTTTTAACAGGTCCTACAATCACGCTGTAGGTGACACACCGTTTTTTCTGTTGCACAAGCAAAAGCCACAGGTGCATTTCTTCCGTTCGTTTGGTTCAAGGGCTTCAGTGCCAATACCAAAAGCACAACGGAAGGAGGGTGGTCCAAGGTACCAGGACATGATCTTCTGTGGGTATGAACCTGCAAGCAATGGGTGGAAGTTTGCATACCCAGAGGGTGATCAGACCAAACTGCTGGTCAGCAAGCATGCTGAGTTCTGTGAGCAGGGTGGTTGGTCACGGCCTAGGGATGGTCCTGATTTTCTCTCAGAATGTCTGTCTGATTCTGAGGAGGAAGGGGAGGCAGAGGCTGAACCCGGTGATGGGGACCAAGTCCAGGATCAGGGTTCAGGGCAGGTTTGGGCATCTCCAAGAGTTGTGAAAGGAGTGTCCAAGAGCGAGCCTTCATCTCCTGTTAGCATAATGGAGAAAGCTCACAGACGGGTCGTCAAGTCAGAGGGGGAAGAGTCTGACGGAGAAGACACACCTGCTGGCCCCAGTGGGTCAGAGGGAAGTTCAGATGAAGCACCCCAGTTTGTGCCCAGGCGTTCATCTCGGGCCACAAAGGGTGTTCCACCTGAGAGGTTTCAGGTCACCAGTGCGTGGGTTGGTTTCACACAGTGTGATTCTGGGAGTGTGGAAGGGATTCAACAGGTGCCTGGGAAAGATGCCAGGAAGGGGCGAAAGGCAATGGGGAAGGTTTTGAACCCAAAGAGGTCCGTAAAGAGGTGTGCACAGGTCCCCTCAAGATGCAATGCGAGAGGGGGTGTGGGAGAATCAGAACCTACAGGGTTAAGAGGTTCTGTGTGACGCCTTGCATCATGAGGCGTGGTCACAGACACTTACGGGAGTGGTTTGCTCTGAGTGTCTCAGTCTGCCTCTGGTACGCTATGCGAGAGGGAGGATGGGCGAGCTTTCGCCAGGTCTGATTTATGCTGTTATTCTACATGATTAAAGGCTAAGAAGATAAGGAAAGCCTTGTGTCTGTTCTGAGTTTATTACCCACACGCTGCACTTTGCTTCTAACTGCTGCAATTGCTCTGCTACCGGCTGAAGAGGCAGAAGGACTTTTGGAGTGGCACGGATAGTTAGCAAGCTGCGCAATGGAAGTGTGCCGGACGCCATGATTGGCCTTTCTTGGCACTTTTGGCCTCTTGGCCGGCATAGAAATTGCTACCTATGCAGGTTGAGTAATATAATATTTTAGGTACTGATACAACAAGGATAGGAAACAAAGCGAAATGTAAAGATGTAAAGTTTAATTTTGTAAACCACCAGACGGGAGGGAGGGAAGTCCTTAGGCTCAGTTGAGCCAAAGAGATAAAATAAGAGGGTACGATGCTACGTAATGTGATTATATGTAATCTTTTACATATAAAAATACCGGTATGTAATTTTTATAATAAAAAAGTTAAGTAGTTTAATACAACTACATTAAGGGGGAGCCATTGGGTCCTGCCCATTGGCTCCCCTTCGGCACCAGAAACTCAGCTCCCAGGCAGACATTGCACACAGCAAGCACAAGAAAAGCAATCATGGCACCTGCCTACATGCCCAGCCTTCCACTTTTCCATCTATTCCCAACAGCAAGGGCTGGTAGACCGGCTGGCTGGGCTGCCTCACCCAATTGCTTGCTTGCTTGCTTACTCCAAGGCTGCCTCAGTTCCTGGCAACCAGCACCTCCTGGCCAGCCCCAGAGGCATCATTCGCCTGGGGAGCTTATAGCCAGGGCTGCTGCAACAAACAGCCACACAAGCCTTTGGGAGGCAGACACACAAGAGGGCATCAGAGGAGGGAGGGGAGGGAACAGGGACAGAGGCCAGTGTTGCCTGCAGTACACCTGACTATCATTCAAGGCACCCCAACATACCACGGCACACAGGTTGAGAAACATTGTTCTAGGGAATGGATTTTGAACAAGGGGGAGGTAATGCACCCATAAGGTATCTCCACCCTGTTACCCATTTCTGAAGATCAGCAGGATAATAGTTGGGGTGGGAGATATACAAAAAACAAAATGCTAAGTGTGGTTGTTGTGATGAAATAGAGCAAGACAAACTGGCAGCCACAGCCATTCATTCCTTGCTGGGCTGCGAGCACACCGCCTTTCCCCTACATGGCTCTGATTTAAAAGCGCTTTCTGGTCCACACAAACCTCAATTCCTCTCTGGTCTCTGTCCTTGCTTGCCTCTCCTACCCAGTTTCACTCTGCGTTTCTGCTACTCCTCCTCCTTCCTCCTTATGCACAATCTTTCCCACTCTATGAATGTGGTTTATACTCTGTTTCTACCTCTTTCCTGCATGTGGGAACATATGCACAGTTCTAACTTTCCCTATTAGGTTTCATTTTTTGCTAATTTGGGGATCACCTGAGTACAGAGAGAAAGAGAGAGACCTCCCACTTTTACATGTCCGGTGTTATTCTGCCTACTTATGCCATCAGCACTGAAGGCTGCATTGAAAATGCAGAAAACAGTATTATCTAAAATCTCTTAGCAATACTGTTGTGAAAGGGGAAAAAAGCAGACTGCATTACAATGAAGTTGCAAAATTTATTATAAAAAACACATTTGTATACATAGTGCTTGAAAATACTCATTTTATAAGACTCTCGTAGAATTCTATTTTAATGCATTCTTTCAACACTGAGTAGCTTTCAGGACAGCTTGAAAAGCACACATGAACTTTAGTAACCTAACACTTGGCTTGTTCAAGGGGAACTGTCCTGTTAGACAAGAACAGCCACATTGTTCTGAACAGCGCCCTAAAGCTAGAGAGAGAGAGAGAGCAAATACGTGTTTTAGCATTTCTCTCAGCATGTTATTCTATCATAGTAATTCAGACTATATAAATTGTTTGATAACAGTCAGCTAACACAAAGCATATTAAATTGTAAAAAGCAAAGTACCGTATTTTTCACTCTATAAGACGCACCAGATCACAAGAAGCACCTAGTTTTTGGAGGAGGAAAACAAGAGGGAAAAAATTCTGAATCTCAGAAGCCAGAACAGCAAAAGGGATAGCTGCGCAGTGAAAGCAGCAATCCCTCTTCACGTTCTGGCTTCTGGGATAGCTGCGCAGCCTGCATTCGCTCCATAAGATGCACACACATTTCCCCTTACTTTTTAGGAGGGAAAAAGTGAGTCTTATAGAGCAAAAAATACGGTAAGTTAGAAACCTGGCTTGTTCAGCTCAAGCTCAAGCCTTTTCATCCTCTCCCTCCCCAATCTCTGGTCCGTGACTGTACAAAATGGTTTCATTCATTCATTCTCCCTCCCCATCCCTGGCTCCCACAGTTATTACCTTGAGTCTGGCTTGTTTGATGAATTCCAGAGGAGCTTTCCCAAATTTGAAGGCAGCTCCGAACCAAGGGATGCAGCCACGGATACAAGGCGGCTCATTGACGTTTCTGAATGGAAAGAAAATATGCTTGACAACAAAACCTAGAACCACTGTAAACAGGAGAGCCAAAATGATTTCCATCTTCTTTCCTCTGTAGCAGTTGCTTTTCTGACACAGGCTGCCGCTGTAAGATATAATGCTGCTAGGGGTTACTTCAGGATAGTATTCAAAAAAATCTTGTTTGTACTGCTGCCTTCTTGTGGATGCTATGATAAAAGACAAGTTTATTACATAGTTCAGCTTGCCTCTGGGAGAGGCTAGTTTTACTTTCTAACTGACCCTCAAAATGGACTTCTCTTCTCTCTGTTCTCTGAAACATGAAGCCATATTTCATTTTCCTTCTTGTCCAATATTAACTGTTGTAAGCTATTCTGTTCCAAATAATGAAAATAGATCCTTTGTTATTTAACTGTGCATACATAGCCTTGATATATTTTTTATATCAATAGACAGTATTATAGTTTTGGGGCCACAGAGCCTGAGCCTGAGCGCAATTGGTATTTACAGACATTTAGGAACAGACACAATGCATACAGGTCCAGGAGCAATGTGTCACAACTGCTGATCATTACTCATTTCTGTCTCTCTCTGTGCACTCCAGTAGTTCAAAAGGACAGGACTTTCATCACATCCACCATATGGAGAAGCTCACCACATGACTAGCTGTGATGACCTGAGCTCTTTCAGCTTTTTCTCCACATTTTATCTGCAGGCTTCCAGCCACGGGAGCTATTTGGAAGATTCCCCTTTTCTTCCCCTTGTATTTTGGGGCTGAAAAGAGCAGTGTGTACTCATAAGGAGCTCTGGGTCTCTGTATTCAGGGATTCTAGCAGCTGGCTTGCTCATTTGTTTATCTAGGTCTTTATATACTTTTTAATATTCAGATTTTCTAAGTGGTGTACAGTAAACCTGCAACTAATGCACATTTAACTTGTGTGCATTCAGTTTTATGCCCTTGGCAAAATTTTATTTTTAAATTTTTATTCTTTAAAGAGGACAGAAATGGATGGGCATCTGGGGGAAAAGACTTTGGCAATCCCACTCGCCATTTACCGTGACCAATTTTAGCTTTAGGTGTGATCCCCAGAATGTAAGCCCTGTGTAAGTTGAGGACTCCTTGTACATAAAACTTAAAAAAAAAAAAGTCAAGCACATTGCACTTGTGTTTCTACAATGAGCCTTCATGAGGGACCTGCTTCCAGAACTGTGAGGGGAGAAAGACTCTGTGTGTCATTTGGCAATGACTGCTTTTGTCTGCCTTGCCCCACGCTCCAGGCCTGAGAGCCTCCCAGAAGAATTCTGTAGCCGGGGAGGGCGGGGGGGGGGGCAGCTATCCACCCATCAAGTAAATAAATAAAAATACTTAACTATCTGACTGCGTCGCATATAACTCATTCTGCACCCCCCCCCAAAAAAATGCCTGCCCACCCTAAAATAAATCCTGGCTACGCCCATGGGCTTTCTGGGCTTTTGGTTTGAGGCATAGGTCGAGGGGTGCCGGGTACTAGCATCATCAGCTTTTGGGCTACTTTTGGATAGGAAGTTATTGGAAAGCCTTGCTTTTAATATTGGTGAACTTTTAAAGGTACCCCTGCCCGTACGGGCCAGTCTTGACAGACTCTGGGGTTGTGCGCCCATCTCACTCAAGAGGCCGGGGGCCAGCGCTGTCCGGAGACACTTCCGGGTCACGTGGCCAGCGTGACGAAGCTGCTCTGAAGCAGCTTCTGAAGAAGCTTCTGTATCTGAAGAAGTGTGCATGCACACGAAAGCTCATACCAAGAACTAACTTAGTTGGTCTTTAAGGTGCTACTGGAAGGAATTTTTTTTGTTTTGAAGCTGCTCTGGTGAGCCATAGCCGCACACGGAAACGCCATTTACCTTCCCGCTAGTAAGCGGTCCCTATTTATTTACTTGCACCCGGGAGTGCTTTCGAACTGCTAGGTTGGCAGGCGCTGGGACCGAACAACGGGAGCGCACGTTCACTTAAATTTTAATGAATGCTAATGCTGGATTCTTTTGTAATGAGATTATATTTTTTATTACATCTCAATAATGTACAGTACTTAAAACATTTTTATGTGAACTGCTTTCAGCACATACATATTTGTGGGAAATGTGGTATATAAATAAATTGACCATGAACTGAGTAAAATATCTGTTTATCTTCCAAGCTGTCATACATGTAGATGGAGCTATAATATCCAAGTACTGTTGTTACATTCATAGGCAATCTTGAAAAAATACTGGATTTATCTTAGAATAGTTGAGCTTCCCAAAGTGAGCTGATTGTTAGTATCATGCTGACCTAGCAAAGTTTGGTGATAAAACACGACCTTTGAATCAAGCTACACTATAGGCTATTTAATCATTAATGAGTATATGCTACATTTTTTTCACAAAACATTTGTCTGCTTACTAAACGTGATGCTGTTTGTTGTCCTTGCTTATAATACATTTATCAAACCTATGAGTAAATTTTAAAATCCCAAAAATTTGGTATAATACAATTAAAAAACACACACACACCAGACTACATTTCAATTAAAAAACAAACTGGTATAAACTCCCTTTGATGCAACTTCCTTGCCCCATTCTCCCTTTTACTTACTTGTGGTCTCTTGGGTTCTTTTTCTTCCAGCCACCCTTCTTAGCCCCTCCCTCTCTTTTCCTCAATCAGTCCCTCTTCTGCACATCTGCCTTCAGCTAATTTTTCTATAATTCCTCCACGAAACTTCAGAAATACTGTTTCACCTCTCATGATCTCTGCAATGGGGAATCCTCCATGCAATGTCTGTCTTACATGCTTTGCCAGCCTCTGATTACTAAGACCCATCGTGGGTTTCTCAAAAATAAGTCATTCTGACGAATTTCATTACATTTTGATGGAGTTACAAGCTTGGTGGATCAGGGGAATGTTGTGGACATAGTGTATCTTGATTTCAGTAAGGCTTTTGACAAAGTCCCCCATGATATTCTTGTGAGGAACTTGGTAAAATGTGGGTTGAATGAGGCAACTGTTAGATTTGTAGCTGGTTGGCAGACCAAACCCAAAGTACTCATTAATGGTTCCTAGTCATCCTGGGGGAAAGTGACACATGGGGTGCTGCAGAGTTCTCCTGGGCCCCTTGTTGTTCAGCGACTTGGATGAAGGAATTGAGGGGATGCACATCCAATTTGCAGATGGCACCAAACTGGGAGAGGTAGCTAATGCCGCAGAAGACAGAATCAGGAATCAACATGACATTAACAGATTGGAGAACTGGGCCCAAACTAACAAAACGGATCTTAATAGGGACACATGTACGGTTCTGTACTTAGTAGGCAGGAAGAGCCAGATGCATAAATATAAGATGGGGGACACCTGGCTTACATGTGAAAAGGATCTAGGGACCTTGGTGGACCACAAGCTTAACACGAGTTGACAGTGTCATGCAGCAGCAGAAAAGCCTAACACTACCCTAGGCTGCATCAAGATAAGTATGTCCAAATCAAGGGAAGTCATAATACCACTCTATTCTGCCTTGGTCAGACCATACATGGAATACTGCGTCCAATTTTGGGCACAAAAATGTAAAGTTATTGACAAGCTGGTACATGTGCAGTGGAGGGCAGCCAAGATGATCCAGGGTCTGGAAACCAAGCTTTATGAGGAACAATGGAAGGAGCCAGGGAAAGAGGAGATTGAGATATGATAGCTATCTTCTCAAGGGCAGTCACATGGAGGGTGGGGCGGGCTTGTTTTCTTCTGCTCTGGAGGGCAGGCTTTGAACCCATGCTTTCATATCACAGGAAAGGAGATTCCAACTCAACTTCAGGAGCTGCTCAACAGTGGAATGGTCTCCCTCGGGAGGTGGGAGGTTTCCTTGGAGGTTTCTAAGCCCCGGTTGGAAGGCCATCTGCCCTGGATGCTTCGGCTAAGATCCCTGCATTGCAGGAGACTGGACTGGAGGCCCCTTAGGGTCAAGGGTATTTGCCTGCCTGTGACTTGGCCCCATGAAACCTCCTCTCCTTGCTTCAACTTGACATGCTGATTTCTGCTGGTAGCCCAAATGTCAGCTCCCTCTGAAGGCAGCTCAGCACAAAAGCAGGGAGCGCCTGCCAGCCTTGTCTGAGGTGTTGTCTGTGGGGCATTGAAGGCTCGCTCCTTCCCGCATGGCGAGGCAGGAGGAAGACGACGGACACCTTTTGCTCCGGCCCTTGAGGAAACCGGCCCGGGGGGCGGGGGGGGGCGGGAGACACCTGTGTCCAGGTCGCGGGCTGAAAGGATGGCGGGCGGAAACAAGGGGCGCCGCAGCTCGGCTGCTCCGCCTGCAAGCAGCGCCCCGGCAGGCCGCCCTCGGCAGCTGGGCTGGCGGGACCCTCCCTGTCCCGGCCACGGCGGGCGCCCCGTTTCCCCCCGCCTTCTGCCGCCTCCCCGAAGCGCCGGGGGAATATCCGTGAGGTAACTGCCCTCGCGCGCCCGCTTCCCTCCTTGGCTCGTTTCCGCGGGGAGGGGCGGGCGCGCGCGCGGGTGGGCGGGGCGAGGAACGGGCCCCTCCCCCTCCCCGCTGCTCCGCCGTTGGTGCCGCGTGAGGCGCCGGTGTCCGCCCGCTGCCCGCCCGCCTGCCCGCCGGCCGGCCGCCTTCCTCCGCCATGTGCTCTTCGCTGCCCAGCCCGGGCAGCTGCCTGTCTCTGCGCGTGTCCTTCGTGGAGCTCCACGCGGAGGCTCCGCTGGTGCGGCTGTGGGGCCTCCGCGGCGAGCGGCGCGAGGAGTACCTTCGGCTGGCCGAGGAGGTGCAGGCGCGGGCGGGGCCTCGGCTGGCGGCGCTGGCGGGCGCGGGGCCCCTGGCGGCGGGCGAGCTGTGCCTGGCGGAGGCGGGCGGGCGCTGGCGGCGCTGCCGGGTGCTGGGCCTCCTCCGCGCCGGCCCCGCGCCCGCCTACCGCGTCTTCCTGCTGGACGAGGGCCGCACGCTCAGCGCCGGCGCCCAGGCCCTGGCGCGCGGCCCCGCCGAGCTCTTCCAGCTGCCCTCCGAGGTGCTGGGCTGCGTCCTGGCCGACCTGGCGCCGCCCCAGCGCCGCAGCTGGCCGCCGGCCGCCGCCCAGTTCCTGGGCCGCCTGCAGGGCCAGGAGGTGTCGGGCCTGGTGAGGGACGTGCTGGTGGCGCAGCACCTGGTGGTGCTGGAGCTGCCCTGGCTGCTGGCCCAGATGCGCCACCTGGGGCTGGCCGGCCACGTCTCCCCCAGCACCTTCACCGGCCTGCTCGCCACCTCCCTCGGGGCCCCCAGCAGCGCCCCACCCCAGGCGCCCGGCGGCCCTGCCGCTCCCCGCACCCAGGATGGCCCCACAGCCCTGGACTACTTCTACCCGCAGCTGCAGATGAGAGTGACGGAGCCCATGCTGGTGACCCAGGTATCCGACCCCTGCAGGATATATTGTCAACTGCGCAGCCTCTCCAGAGAGATCCAGCTGCTCTCGGACGCCATGCGCCAGGCTTTCGAGGCCTCCGCTGGGAAAGACTTGCAGGAACCCCTGCCGGCCCCAGGATCCCCTTGCGCCGCGCGGGGCATCGATGGCTGCTGGTACCGGGCCCTGCTGCTGAAAGTAGATCCTCTGGGTGGCCCGGAGGAGCCGCTTGGAGAGGTGGCGCAGGTGATCTATGTGGATTATGGGAGGAAGGAATTTGTGACAAAGCAAAACCTGCGCAATTTGCCTGCTGAGTGTTTCCGAATGCCGGTGGTGACCTATCCTTGTTCATTGCAAGGTATTACCGATGGAGGCTGTGGCTGGACCCGCTCTCAGATAAGTCAGCTTAAAACATTGCTGTTGAGCAAGGTGGTGCAAGCCCACATTGAAGCCTACTGTCCCTTTGAGCACCTCTACTATGTTACTCTCTATGGAGAAGATGGCCTGAACCTTAACTGCCTCTATGGGGTCCAGGCCCATTGTCTGGAGCAGAGCCTCCTTCACAGCAGTCAAGAGCATTCCTCTGACTCAATGGCTGAACTAAAGAAGGTAGGTGCCACAGCCAAGGAAGAACGTGCCTCTCTGTTGGGAGTTCAGTCCATGCTTGCCGCTGACCCACTTCCTGTTGTGCGTTTGAAGGCTGGTGAGTACCACAGTGCTCAAGTGTCCTTCCTCCAGGATCCCACAGACTTCTGGGTGCACCTGCAGGAGCATTGCCAACCCCTCCGTTGCCTCATACAGAACTTAAGTGACTTCTATTCTCAGAGTAAAAAACTAGAGGGTATTCTGCTTCAGCCCAAACCAGGATCCCTGTGCTGTGTCGCATTGAAGGAGAACTGCTATCACCGTGCTGTTGTCACCAAGGTGCTGGGAAAAGGAATTGAAGTTTATCTGGTCGACAGAGGAAACACTGAAATTATTGACTTGCATAAGGTGAAGGAATTGCTTCCCCAGTTCAGAGAACTTCCTGCTGCAGCACTCAGATGTGCATTGGCTAATCCTTTCCCACCAGGGCAGTCATGGAGCCCAGATGCTGTAGACTATTTCAGGAAAGCCGTGCTAAACAAGGAGCTGGTAATCAAGGTCTTAGGCATGCAAGGGGACATTTACATAGTGGAAGTTTTTGATCATTCACTAGCAGGAGAAAAAAACTTGGGCAAAATCATGTCTCAACAGAAGTATGCTGAGCATCATAAGGGTGAGGAATTAGAGACTCTCCAGAAAGTGACCAAGGAGCCATTGAGGAGCACGTCTGGA
This sequence comes from Podarcis muralis, assembly GCF_964188315.1. Lineage (NCBI taxonomy): Eukaryota > Metazoa > Chordata > Lepidosauria > Squamata > Lacertidae > Podarcis > Podarcis muralis. Next base: position 120,842,934 of record NC_135657.1, read on the forward strand.
ATAGAGGGCATAGGGCAGAAGCCTGTGAGAAAATTTTTCCCCAAAGATGAAAATGAACCCTCGCCACAACGTCACAGTTCAGCCCCTTATCCTACTGAAACTTTGATCGTCAGGCAGCAGCCCAGTGAAGGTAGTTGCTATTTGTCATGCAAAGCATTTGCAAAAGAGGATTCTAGCATTGCCCCAACCCCTTCACTCTATGTTATGCAAAACTACTCTGAAATAAAGCCAGGGTTTTCTAGTGAAGGGCATCTGGAAGTTGGAAATACAGTAGATGTGGTAGTATCCTATACAGAAAGTCCTAGTCTCTTCTGGTGTCAGCTAGCTAAAAGTTCCCAAGACCTGAGAGCACTTATGGCTAAAATTCAAGATTATTGTATGCATTCAGCACAACCCCGTGAATGGCCAAATTATGTATGTTTGGCTAAGTATTCTGAGGATGAGAAGTGGTACAGAGCTCTTATTACTAGTAAAGTATGTTGTGCTGAAGAGGTGGAAGTTGCATATGTTGACTATGGGAACAAAGAGCATGTTTCACTAAAGAATGTCCGTGCAACTAAGACAGAGTTTCTGACGTTGAAAGCTCAAGCTTTCAGATGTAGCCTTTACAACTTAATTCAGCCAAATGGTCAGGATCCGTTTGTGTGGGATGAAAAAGCCACTGAAGCTTTTCATGAATTTGTGGAGTCAGCAAGCACATTAGAACTGAAATGTACCATATTTGCTTTTGCAGCATTAAACAATACAGATTTCATCAATATTGTGGACTTGATTACCCCTTTTGAAAGTGTGTGCCATTTTTTAACAAAGAAGGGTCTAGCCAGATGTGTGCAGCCTCAAAAACCTCTAATATCTTCTGTTCATCTTCTGTCATACTATTATTCTACACATGACATTAAAATAGGAAGTGAAGAGGTGGTTTATATCACACATGTTAATGATCCCTGTCACTTTTACTGCCAACTTGCTAGAAATGCAAATGTTATTGGGCAGTTAACTACTAGTATTGCTAAACTCAGCAAAATGCAGTACAATTTGGAAACATCACAGGGCCCTGGAAATGTGTATCTTGCAAAGTATATGGATGGCTGCTGGTACAGGGCAGTAGTAACTTCAGCAAAAGATACCAAAGAAGTTTTCTTTGTGGATTTTGGGAATAGGCAGTTGCTAAAGAATGGAGACTTGGTCCTAGTACCAAATGATGCTTATGAGTTACTGCTTTTGCCAATGCAAGCCATAAAATGCTCTCTATCTGATGTTGTTGATGTTCCAAAAGAAGTTTCTGCATGGTTTGAAAAAGCAGTACTAGATAAGCCCTTAAAGGCTTTAATTGTAGCAAAAGAACCTGATGGAAAACTGATCATTGAACTATATGATGGTAAGATGCAGATCAATGCAAAACTGAAAGAGAGTTTGCAGTACAGCAGAGGGACGGCCAAATATACAAAAAATGGAGCTTCAGCATCCAGATATCTGCTCACCAGGGAACAAAACACTGAAAAAAGGCTATCTTTGACAGAAATGGATAAACCAACTTTTGAGGACAAGAGGTGGAACAATGAAAATTTGGACATAGTAGGCAGTAGCAAACACACTGTTGTATGTAGAGAAGTAAGACAATTTCAGCAGAAAACAAAAAGAGAGGTGACAATTCAGCAGAAAACAAAAAGAGAGGTGACAATTAAGCTTCCTGGACCAGTGGAAAAAAATAATGGAAATGATCCTGTAACAGGTAGGAGTCATAGAGATTCCATGCTAAGAAGAGAAACTCCCCCTGATAACTTGAAAAGCAGAAATCAATCTGAAACTAATACACACTTTTCACTTAAAAATATTTGTGCTTTACCTCAAAAAATCATAAGCCTTGGTCTTAAAACTTTGGTGTATGTTTCTCATATAAATAATCCATCCGACTTCTATGTTCACCTAGTAGAAGATGAGCCCTTGCTTGACAGCATTTCAGAGAAACTAAATAAATCTGAAAATATTGAGAGCCTGAATGGGCAACAGCTTCACATAGGAGACATAATGTGTGCATTGTTTTCAGAAGATGGCTTATGGTATCGAGCTGCAGTCATTGAAAAACCCTCTGGTAAACTGGTGAGGGTGCAGTATATTGATTATGGCAATACCGCACTGGTTAGCATCTGCAAAACAGGTAGACTCCTTGAAGACTGTTCATCAGTCCCAGTGATGAGCATTCATTGTTCATTGTATGGAGTTAAGACCACAGAGCTTTCAGAATGGACACAGGAAGCAGTGCTGTATTTCTCCCAAAGGACAAGTGATACTCAGCTAAATGGCGAATTTGTGGAGAAAACTGAAAGCAAATGGAACATTCATCTCTGTGACAAAGATGGTAATATAGCAGTGGATTTGGTTGATAATTACCTTGAGTACAAACAACCTCCTTTGGGGGAAACATCTGACAAAATGGAGAGTGACACTGATCTGATAAACCTGTGTGAAGTTGCTGTTCCTGATAAGTATATCAAACCTTTCAATATGTCAAACACCAAATCCTTCCTCTGGAAGATTCCTAAGGTGGGTCAAACTTTGAAAACCTTTTTGATAGTTGCAAAGCACCCAGGATATTTTTGGTGCCAGTTTGCTGACTCAGATGATATTGGTTTAATTGAAACAAAGCTTCAGGAAGCCGGAGAGCTTATGGGCATAGATGTTGAGGATATAAAAAGTGGCTGTCCCTGTCTAGCAAAGAATAGTGAAGATAATACCTTTCACCGGGCAGTTATTAGCAGTGTAGAGGGGGAAACCTTGAGTCTCATTCATATTGACCATGGAACCGAGGAACTTACCAGTGCAGAGATGATCAGGCAAATTCCTGATGACCTGCTGGTAATACCACCTCAAGCATTTCTTTGTTGTTTGTTTGGCTTTAACTCTGCAGAAGGTTTGTGGGCTGAAGGAATAAACAAGATCTTCTGTGATGTCACGGCAGACTCTCTATTAGACACTACCATCATGGAAAAACAAAATGATGACCCTTTTGAAATCCCCTTATTTGTTGTTCAATTGGAATGTCAAAAAATCAGCATCAATGAACAAATGAAACCCTTTTGGAAGCCTCTTGTTGAAGACTGTGCCTTAACTTTGACAAATAGTATTCACAAACCTGAAGAACAGATTAAAGATGTAGGGACAGATAGTTCAAAGGTGGTTATAAATGAAACCAAAGTATCTGCCTGTGCACTAATGCCTTCAGAAGATCTGTTACATTGTTCAGAGGCATTCCAACCGGCAGATAAGTGTTTAGTTGCTACAGGGAGTGGTAATTCATTTGGAGCATTTTCCCCAACTTCTTCACCCAAATCTCAAACCAAGCACCACCAAACCACTTCTGAAGTACTTGACATTGGAGACCAACACACTGTGTCTGGAACATTTAAAAAGGGAACTGACTATTCTGCATTTGCAAAAGAAAGTGATATACCAGATTTTGCAGATGTTACTGAAACACAGCTTCCTAATGGTGGTGAATCTAAGATGTTAGAACTAGATTTGTTTGAAACTCTGAAAGAGACTGAAGGCCAAGCGGAAATGTTAACACTGGATACATGTGAAGTACATTTAGCTGTGGATGAAACACTGAGTGTGTCAGATTTGGTGCCTATTGAGGTGGTGACTTTATCAGATACAAATCAGCTGCCTTTTCAACTGAAGGTGCACCCATTTGGAGACACACTGGATCTGGAGACAGTTGAAGTGAGCCCTCCCCTGTGTGAGGAAACACGAGAGAGAGCCGAATTGGACTTGCTTGACATGACACATGCAGAAGGGGAGTTAGAACAGTGCTCTTCACTAAAGGATAAAAGTGACTGTTTACTGCCGGAACCTGTTACACCTGAAGTGTATCTTTTACAAGCTGGTGAAATCAGGGAGGATATGTTGTTGGAGCTGCCTGCGGATAATGAAATCCAGTTACCATTTTCAGAAACTGGATTCAAACTGCAAGACTTCTTTTGCCGTGAGGACGTTGTGGAGGTGTGTGAAACAGGACAAGAAAGTGAAGGTTACCGTTGTCTAGCAAGGCAAACTCTGCTGAAGAACCACATTGAAACACAGAGGAGCCATGATGCGGGTGAAAGATTTAAAGAGAGCAATTTGGTTGGAGAGGATTTTTTGAGAAGCACACTGCTAGATGAAGAAGCAGTTGACATTCCAAGTCACAGTACAGGTAAGACAGTGCTTGCTTTTACATTGCTTACTTTTAAGTGTTGCAGGTGACCTGTGGTGCATATGGTGTCTCTCGCTGAAGAGAGTTACTCTTACTTTGCAGGTTTTGTTACGTAAGAATACTGTAATAAGTGGTCGCTAGGAGGAGGAATTGTACAGAAGGAAATGAATGTAAAAATTGTTTCAAGGATTGCAATCACCACCACTTAGGAGTACTATTTGTCAAAACTGAAATGTATTATTGAATATAGAATGAGTAATGACATTATTTTCCTTTTACAAAACATTGTAAAATTGCTGGGCTCAGATAAATGTGCTGGTTAGTAAATACTGTATAGATATATACTGAAGTAAAAGAAAAAATTGGCTTTTTGAGTTACACCTGTTGTAACATTTCTAGTCACATGGTGTGCTGCTCCCTTCTGGAAAACGGGAATTCTTGACAATGCAAAACATGCATTAAGGGAAAGGCCCATTCATATTTGTCATCTCTTGGTGGGCTCTAGCTAAAGTTGTTGAATAGAATGTTGTGTAGGGCTTTTCCTTTTTTTATTATTACAGGTAGATAGAAGGTCAGCAGCCGTAGCTTTACCACAGTGGTGGGGAAAGGTGCATCCACTGAAGTTCTTCTGTCTGTGCACTAAGAAGCAAGAGTTACTCCCTGTTCCATCCATAGCAATATCCACAGCAGCATTGTTTAATGTTTTCTTTGTTTTTAACTCTTCTCTGGACCTATGAAGTGCATGCTTCATTTCTGTGCACTTCGACATCATCAGGGCTCTTTTGGGTTGGCACTGGTAAACTTTAACAAAGAGAAATAGGCTTGTAACTGCACAAGCAGTTCTAGCTCCATAGGATGGTATCCAGTTGCAGTGTTCCACTTGTGCAGCAGATTCCCACTCACAGACACTGGACTTTCCTTCCCTTTCCTCCCTTCTGCAGTCGGCCTCCGGAGCAGATAGGGAGTTCTGGGTGAGGGAGAAGAGGAGAGGGCGAAGTCCTGTCTCATCTCCTAGCATGCTGTTTGAAATCTATAGTGATAATAAAGAATAGGATTTCGCTGTGGGGTTATGAAATGCCAGAAAAGAATATACCTCCAAAGCTGGCAGTGTTATTCATGCCCTGTTTGCCTTTTGTCTCCCTTCCCCTTAAAAACACTTCTGGAGTCCTGCAGAGACTAGCCAGCCAGCCAACATGAAATGCCTGCCTAAACAGATAAGTGGCTAAAGCAATAACACAAGCGGAGGTAGACCAGTCTTGCAGGACAAGGAGCTCCACAGCCTGGATTCCAGAGCAGATGCTTAAGAAGCAAATCAAATTATGGATTGCATAGTGCCATTTAGAATGTAGAAAACACAGTAGTTAGAGATAACGTGAGCAATGCACATGTTCCTTGCATACGCATGCAGCAGTAGGACTTCTCTCACTCTTCCTTGCACACGCCCCACACCTGCACTGCTGGCTTCTTTTTCTTTCAGTGGTTGATCAGTCTAGCGGTGACCATTTTTCTGTTAGGAAGAAAATGCCCAACAGGCATATTATAAATTGCCCTAACTTCAACTGTTAACTAAGATAACTTCAGACTGTTGACTAGTGGTCAGGTGTTACAGTGGAATACTGAAAAAGCAAGCTGCCTTCAACGTAATAAATTGTCTGTTCATAGATTGAGTCAGCTGTAAAAAAGACAACATGGAGGGAAGCCTTGAAATCTGGCAATACTGCTTGGGAGTTGTCATAGCTTTGGACTGCAATCGGTAACCCTATAGCTTCATTTTAAATTGCTTATGCCTTGCAGTGTGACATCGTAGAAAAATAATGCACATTCTCTGTTTCAGAAAAAAATGAAACTACTTGCAACTTAAATGGCTTTGATATTGGTTCCAAATGCATGGTGTGGTCTGGCATTCATTGGTACAAGGCTCAGATTTTAGGCGTATCTGCTGAAGGTACAAAGGTAAGTCAGCTTGAATATGGTGAATGAATTTGCCACATGTAACTGGATCTTGTTATGTCAATGATACTTGTCCATTAAGGTGCCCTATAAAAGTTACGTCTGTAAAGATTGCATTCTTTTTACATAAAGGTTTTGAATCTTTCAAGTGGAAATGAAGAGGTAGTAAGTCCTATCAATGTTTGGAATCGGATTCCTGAACAGGATGCAAGTCCAACTGAGGTAAAGTATTTTCTAAAGTGCTAAGTTGCTTTATTTTAATTATTTAAAAACATTTTCATTAGAACCCAAGAGCAGTAAGACACAAAACCCAGAAAGAATTGTACGGTATATAGAAACCAAAACAATGGAATTCTTAAATCCAAAGGTAGTCAATAATAATAATAATAATAATAATAATAATAATAATAATAATAATAGAGAAAATCCAGACCTACTACTGGGGTTGTGCAAAATGAATATCATTGTTGAAAAAGACAGTAGTACATAATAAATAAAGTTACACATCTCTCCAAATAAAATCCTATTTTGTGCAACCATATGTTGGTCTTGTCATCTAAGTCTCAAAAAGCCACCAAGTGGCTGCAAAGTCTTGTGGGTCAGCCTCTCCCCCCCAATGCCTCACAGATGACGAGATATGGCAATATAGAAAGATTTTTGAGCCAGATGTCCAGAGAAAAAGTTGAGACATCCTTCCAACCCTGAGCCATTACCAGATGGCGGCAACCAAAATATGGAACATTAGAAGATTACAAATTGCATTAACATTTTCATTGACAAACGTAGAAAGTAAATATAAACTGGAGTCCATCATTAACCTTTCTCCCATAAACTGTCAAATTACCTGCACTATTGAAACCCCAAATTTATGAACATAGTTACAGTCCTGCCACAAATGCTTGTAAGTCCACCATTCAGCCTTTAAGGATGGCGGCAAACAGATTGAGGTTGAATCCTGGCAAGACAGAAGTACTGTTTAGGGGGGACAGGGGGCGGGCGGGTGTGGGAGATTCCTTGGTCCTGAATGGGGTAACTGTGCCCCTGACGGACCAGGTGCGCAGCCTGGGATTAATTTTGGACTCACCGCTGTCCATGGAGGCGCAGGTTAATTCTGTGTCCAGGGCAGCTGTCTACCAGCGCCATCTAGTACGCAGGATGAGACCCTACCTCCCCGCAGACTGTCTTGCCAGAGTGGTGCATGCTCTAGTTATTTCCCGCTTAGACTACTGCAATGAGCTCTACGTGGGGCTACCTTTGAAGGTGACTCAGAAACTGTAGAATCCAGAATGCGGCAGCTAGACTGGTGACTGGGAGCGGCTGCTGAGACCATATAACATCGGTCCTGAGAGATCTGCATTGCCTCCCAGTACATTTCTGAGCACAATTCAAAGTGTTGGTGCTGACCTTTCAAGCCCTAAATGGCCTCAGTCCTGTATACCTGAAGGAGCGTCTCCACCCTCATCGTTCAAGCCTTGACACTGAGGTCCAACTCTGAGGGCCTTCTGGCGGTACAGGGAACCAGGCAGAGGGCCTTCTCGGTAGCGGCGCCCGCCCTGTGGTACGCCCTCCTATCAGATGTCAAGGAAATAAGCAACTATCCTATTTTTAAAAGACATCTGAAGGCAGCCCTGTTTAGGGAAGTTTTTAATATTTAATACTGTATTGTTTTTAATATTTGATTGGGAGCCTCCCAGAGTGGCTGGGTGGGGTATAAATAATATATTATTATTATTATTATTATTATTATTATTATTATTATTATTATTATTATTATTTTATTTATTGGTAGCCTGAGATAATCCCAGGTATCTTGACCGCTTGTGTTTGGGGCATAGAATTGGTCTTCCCGTTGTGATGTGCATTGGGCTAGAAATAGGCAGGCCCTCCTGCAGGCTCTTTTTTCGACTTCTGACTCCACCAGGGAGCAGGAAGGTGCAAGTGTGCTATGCTTCTGAAGCATGCAGTGAACCTATTAGAGCATAGGACACTGTTAGAGCCAACAAAGAGCACTATGTACAAGTGTTGTAAGTCTCCTGCTTGGCTTTGCACTCTGGCTCTCAGCCTGAATGTCCTCTGCCCCATATTTCCATTTCAAATCCTTTTGCTCTTCCTCCCTCAAACTAGTGGCTGTCTTTTGCAGTAAGAATGCTCCACTGCCTAGACCAAGCAGAATGATGGGTTGTAGCCAACAAAATTGTTTCATTAGCACAAGGACCTCTGCTTGTGTAACCTAATTTTCCCTTTCCCTCCTCCGTGTGCCACCAGATTTGTTTTGGGAGCTCCCCAATCCTCTGCAGCAGATGGGGGGGGGCTGCAGAGAGAGGACGGGGATGCTCAGTTGTGCAAGCAGAAGTCCTTGCATTAATATAATTTTAACCAACGAAGTTGCTCACACCTCATACTCATTTCTCCTCTCACTCATGTCCAGCAATAATTCCTCCTTTTTTCTGTGCTAGCAGGGGTGAGGCTAAGAGAGTTCATTATAGAGGCAGGATGACGTGAAAGTAGCAGAACCCTTTTTCTTCCTTTCTCACTATCTTGCACAGTGGTGTAAGGAAAACATGACCTGGGCATTGAATGCTGAGGGTAAAAACTTGTTTCTATCTATATTTTATCCCATTTTCCTTCTCAGATGCTTCTCTTCTTTCTGCCCTAATCTATACCCTTAATGTCTATCCTGGAATTAAGCATTTGGAATAGCCTTGCTGATGAAGAATCAACATGGCTTCTGCAATAATAAATAGGATATTGCTTCTCTGTAAGTGTTTTTAGAATTGTGAAGTGTGTTGGTGTTGTAATATAACTGCTTGTTGTGTGAAAAACTAGAACCTTATTCAATAATGTACATTATTTGTTAATTGAAAAGACTTGAGCTTATGCCTTGTTATTTCAGTAAAGTTCTTTTGAAGCAAGTTTTGTTTAGGAAACTGATTCAGAGTTTAGGAAGAACATTTTTGTTGCTGAATGCTGGTTTCTAATAAAGGCTTACTGCCAGTTCTCTCCTGTAACAGAAGCCCTTGCATAAATGAGTAAAATGAGGAGCACTCTCTATATTTTGCACTTGTCAGTGAATTGTAGTTCAGTACTATCTTACAATACCATTAAGCAATACATTGGAAACAGCTATCAAAATATTATTTTGTTCTTGAGATAATTCTTTCCCCTTCCTTTCACTACAGATATTAGACAACAAAAGGGATACTGTGTATTCAACTGTCAAGCCACCTGTTGGCACAGAAGGTAAGATATTTAGAAAATGTTTGAATTTGTAACTTGTACGAAATAATATCTAATCTTCTATGTGTATCGTATATTTAATCCTTGCCTCACTTCCGTTCCCTCTTGCTGCTCATTAGTCCTTTTGCAAGTCTTCTTTTCATGCAGCTGGAATTCTGTGAGGGAAGAGTGAGGATTGCTAGCTAGCTGCAGCCTCTCGTGCTGCCAGCCCTGCCTCCCTTCGTGCTTTGGAGGGCAAGCGTCCGCGTGGCTGAGAGAGGCCCAGGATATCATGGCCTCCATGTGGGACTGAACCCCATTCATGTAGCACATACTTTGGAGCTAGTGTTTTGTTTTGTCCTGGCTGGGATGATGGCTGCCTGGCTATGGAGGGGCAGCGCACGGTCCCTTTGTTATATAATTTCAACTATCTGGTTGTATTTAGATTCACAGGGCCTCCCAAACACCCCAGAGGTGTGGGATGTGAAGCATGGCTTTGCCCCTCACAAACCTATTAAGAGTTCTTTGAGAGTGTCAACAAGAACATAGAGGCGATCCAGTTGACACAGCATACCTGGAATGTCTAAAAGCTTTTGAGAAAATACCTTACCCAAAGACACCTGAGGAAGCTTATGGTTGGCAGCTGTCTGTCTCGAGAGACAATGCAGTGCACCTCCAGGGGCTGAAAAAACAGAAGAGAAGCAAAGCATAAACTTTGGAGCAGCAGCCTGCATCGGCATGGCACTCATTTTCCTGGAGCAGAGGAGAAGATCCCTGGATGAGTTGCCCCATTATAAAGGGACCACAGTGATATATCCCATCCAAGGAGCCCCTCCTCTGTTGCAGGAAAATAGAATGTGGGATTCAGCATGATAAATTAATTTTCTGCAGGGGGTGGGGAGGATTTGCTTTGCTCGCCCAGCAATTGGAGTGGGGAGAAGTGCTGTTGTCAGAACTGTGAAGCAGTTGGCAGGGAGGCCAAGGTCTACGTCTCCCCTGTTCTTTTGTTTCTTTGCTTTCATCTCTGCTCAGTCTTGATTGTTGCCTTGTCATTCTCGGGTACTATTCTGTTAGCTGTGGAACTTGTGAACGAGAGTTCTCTCCCACTCTCAATTTTGCTGGAGTTTCAGATCAGTAGAATTAAATTTATTGGAACTGGTCATATGAATAAAGTTCCTCATGATTTGAATGACAACTGATATCAGAAAAATTGTCTCTTTACAGCTGTTGCTACTGGCAGATTAACGTCTGTAAAGGAAATGTGTATTTAATACACTTGAGAGCACACACAACCCTCTATGGTATAAACGGTTAACTTGCCTGTATATCCTACAGTGGAGGAAGTGAGTGGCGTTTCAGATGGCAGTGCTGATCTTCCTGCTTTGTGGATATTGCACTAAATTGCACCTGAGAGATGGAGGAGTCTTGCACACATTGATGACAAGCGTTTAATGGGCATGTCCTCTTCCAACCAGGAGAATGCCACTTCTGAGTCTTTAAAATATGTTCCACTCAAGTATGTTCATTTTCTAATGGTACCCTTCGGCAAACCTCAAATGTGTGTTCATTATCTTTAATGTTAGTTTGTTTAAGCTTTGGAGCATCTTTGTAAAAGAAATACTCTTCCTTGCGTATTTTGAGTGCACTTCCATTCAAACCAAAAAAATTTTAAGCCTTAGCTGTATGAAAGGCTTTGTGTTTTCTTTTTTGTTTTGTTTAATGAAACAAGAATAAAGTTTATAGTGTGGGTAGTATTCATTCTTGCCGTTTCATTTTCCTGCTTCATGGATGGTGTGTGATCTCAGCCATTATAAATAGGCTACATGCATGATTGACCATACACAGAGATGTGGAACTATGCTAAACCTTGCAGTATAACTTATAATACTGTATACAGTGGTCTGAAACTGTTCTTAACCTGAAGCACCACTTTAGCTAATGGGGCCTCCTGCTGCTGCCGCGCTACCGGAGCATGATTTCTGTTCTCATCCTGAAGCAAAGTTCTTAACCCCCAAGGTACTATTTCTGGGTTAGCGGGGTCTGTAACCTGAAGCGTATGTAACCCGAAGTACCACTGTATAGGATTTTTGTACAACAATGCAGAGTTAGGGGTATGGTAGGTGGGGATCAGTCTGCCCAGTTTGCAGTGGGTTTATAACAGTTACAGCTTTGTTAGTTACATCTCGCCAAGTCTGGTTCCCTGCCCTATGTGACACCAATCACTAGGCAGCTCGATTAGCTCATTGTTGGTGATGGCTGGCTGCACTTCCTCTGCCCACATGGTTTGATTTCAGACTTTGTGGCCAAAGGAAACAAAGTTTGCAGCCAAGCTTGTGCCACAACACAGGCAAAGGAAAACACTTCAGCTAACATTAGGTAATTGGCAGGTGTGCGGCTCTTTCCCATCTGTTGAAGTGGTCCTTGGGGTTGGAGGTAATCAGGATCTGGCCCACTCTTTCTCAAGGGGATCTCCCAGTAGGAAGCAGGATGCTTATCCCACACCAGGCCCAGCACCTCTGCCACCAGCAAGAGAAGTGATTTTTCTTGGCTCTTGTCCAGGCCACCATGACAAGAGAGAGGCTTAGCAACAGGTAATGTGTCCCAGCAGCCACCATGATCAAGTTTGGCAATAGGAAAGGCAAGGCTAGCCAGACTAGAAGCAGCGGTCCAAGTTTATGGAGTCCCAAGATTAGGGCAAGGAGCTCACAACTGCACAGAAGCAGTGGTGCCATTCCAGAGGGTTGGTAGCTGCACTCACTTTTAAGAAGAGGCAAGGCTGGCTCACTTGTGAGATGCTTGAGCATGTGTTGAGGCTACGTGTGAGTTCCCTTTCTGACTCTGGTTCTCCCCCGCCCCTCAGATTCCATTCCCATGCTCTTTTCCCCAGCTGAGACAGCCATCTTCTGCAAGGGAGAAGCACCCACTATCTCCAGGCTCTGTTGCCCTATCTCAGCCCTTCCCTCATTCTTCTCAACCTCCTATTCCATGCCCGAGCCTGGTCCCACCTCAGCACTCATGATACCAGTGATGAGTTCAAGCACAAGTAACACCAAGGATTCTCCTTGATCTCTCAGTGGCTTTTGATACCATGAACCATAGTAGCTTCTTGGAGCAGCTGGGGGTTGGAAATGGGAAGACAATGTGCTGCAGTGATGTCTCTCTTACCTTAGGAATCATTTCCATAGAGTAGTAGTGGGGGACTGCTACATCATGGGAGTTGTGTCTCCCAGAAGTCAATCTTGTCCCTCATGCTGTTCAACATCTGTATGAAGCCACTGGGGTTTTAGAGTGTTACGCCAGTATGTTGCTGGCATGCAACTCTACCTGTGCCATCTGAATCAGGAGATGCTGTTGAGGTGTTGGACCACTACCTGGGGGAAGCAATGAGCTTCATGCGAGCCACTGTGGGTAGTTGAGTTTGGGAAGTGAGCGCACCTGTTCTGGATGTCATGACTTTCCTCTGCAAAGAGGAGGCTTGTAGCTTGGGGCTACTCCTTGAAGCCCAGGAGGCTTCATTGGCTAGGAATGCAATTTTATTGGCTGGGAATACAGGCCTTCCTGGGCAGATCCAGCTTGATGGCAGTGGGAAGAAAGAGAGCCCATGGTAGTGTACTCCACAGTGACACTGAACTTCACGTAATAGACCTGATTCTTCCACTGGGACCCCTAACATGCTAACATAAAGAGAGCCTAAGATGATGAGGCTGGACGAAGCCTGCAGCCCACCTAGTGAAACATTCCACTTGTGTGGAAGTGGGTGTTATAGCGATGCCTGTTTTTGTTTTTCATACAGTAGAGATAATGTCCTTTAAAGACTTAAACTGCACAGTATCAAAACCTGCATTACATATGAGTGGCAAAAAATGTGCTATCAATAACTGAAATGGAGGCCTCCTAATCTCATGTTTAGCTCCCCACCCCAATGTTTGTGTACGTTAGGAACACAGCACTTGATCTGATCTGTTCTACACAAAGTCATCTTCAGGCAACAGAAGGCACATTATTAACTGATGTTTACTTGGTATATTTCTTGGCTCTGGAAAGTAAATTAGCAGAGTGGTGGCACCTTCATATACTGATGTTAACAATAAACCAATTATAATTTGCTGCACAGTTGCCTTCATGTTACAAAACTATTCTTCAAGCTCTCAATTTGCAAATAGCACTGTCAACAATCAAGAGCTCCTTGTCAATTGTTAAAGGGTCCACAATTTCCATTCTGTCTTTATTGTTTGGACTGAGGTGGCATTGGAGGTAGATCAATGTTGGTGCCTGGAATGACATCATGACCTTTGCCTTCTAAGAGAGAGTCCCACTGGTCAAAATCTTTATTGAGACCTACAGAACAGAAGCGTAAATCAAATGAAAACATATCTCAGGGCAGAAGAATGATTAAAATCAGATATGGTGAAATAACATATCAGTGTTGCCTTTTAATATCAAGCTTTTGTGACATGTTGGAGTTGCATTATATTAAAACTGATCTTCTTTTAGATGTCTGACATTCTGCTCCTACCAGTTATTTTAGGAGATTTATCAATGTTAGGTTGGGGATTGAAATTTATTTTAAATTTTGAATCTGCTGTGCATATTAATAAATAGTATAGAATGGCTAGAACAGCCAGAAGGGCAAGAAGTCATAGAATCATAGAATCATAGAGTTGGAATAGACCACAAGGGCCATCGAGTCCAACCCCCTGCCAAGCAGGAAACACCATCAGAGCACTCCTGACATATGGTTGTCAAGCCTCTGCTTAAAGACCTCCAAAGAAGACGACTCCACCACACTCCTTGGCAGCAAATTCCACTGTCGAACAGCTCTTACTGTCAGGAAGTTCTTCCTAATGTTTAGGTGGAATCTTCTTTCTTGTACAGTGGTTCCTCGCAAGACGAAAAGAATCCGTTCCGCGATTCTCTACGTCTTGCGTTTTTTTCGTCTTGCGAAGCAAGCCCATTAGCGGCTTAGTGGATTAGCGCTATTAGCGGCTTAGCGGGCTTAGTGGATCAGCCGATAAGCGGCTTAGCGATCAGCTGTTTAGCGGCTTAGCGGATCAGCTGATAAGCGGCTTAGCGGCTTGGGAAAGGGGGGGGGAGGAAAAAAACCCTGCAGGAACTCGCAAGACATTTTCGTCTTGCGAAGCAAGCCCATAGGAAATTCGTTTTGCGAAGCACCTCCAAAACGGAAAACCCTTTCGTCTAGCGGGTTTTCCGTCTTGCGAGGCATTCGTCTTGCGGGGCACCACTGTAGTTTGGATCCATTGCTCCGTGTCCGCTTCTCTGGAGCAGCAGAAAACAACCTTTCTAATGGGCTTCTCCACACTTACTTTTTGCCCTGTGCTTTCCAGGCACAGATCCATGCTTTCCCCGTCTCTCCCCTGAAGAATTCCTCAGGTTTTCCCCCCAAGACTTCCTGCCAGTGGCGAGATGGGTGGAGACAACCCACATCATGGATCCCAATTCTCCCCTTCAGGAGAACGGAATTACACGTTCAGCTAACAGGCCCCCTCAGCGCCTGCACAAGGATTTCAGATTCTGCAATGGGGCTCCCCCTTCTCCTGCACAGACACCCCAAATGGCTTATGAGGGCTGGGGGTCAAGAGAGACCTCAGAACAGTGCACAGAGGGGGGGGGGAATCATTCCACCTGGTAAGATGATATACTTGTGCAGATGGAACATTCATCATGGCTTGATGTTGAATTCCATCTTTTGACTTTCAGATATTACCATTCGGATGGGGTAGACAACAAATCACATATAAAAATCATGTAGCAAATGTAGTAACTTACCTAAATGTTTCTGTAAGAAGGCTAATGAAGCTTTGTTGCTAACATCAATGGCTGTATTAGGATTTAATTGTCCCTTCAGTCCAAAAATCTTTCCAACAATGTTGCCAGTCAAAAATGTAAAGTCTGGAAAACTCTGATGTACCGTTCCTCTGCAAATAGCAAAGATATTTCTCAACTACATTACAGCCACAAAAGGGTTAATTGTACAGTTATAAGCAACATCTTTAAAAATTAAGTTTTTTGTTAAAAGTAAAGCATAATGGTTTTTTCCTTAGGATGGCAAAGGAGCACCTCTTATCACAACTGCATGTGATTCTCACCCAAATAAATCTAAGTAGGCTAATAAGGTAAATTTTAATCAATAACAGCTGCATACAGATGATAGTTAGGGTTGCAATGCACAGTGCTGTGCAAAAGCAGGTCACCTGACATCTTTGCCCCACCAATCAAAACATTTTATTCAAGCGAATATGCGTCCCAAATTACAGTTTAGTAATTTGCTGTATCTTTTTGCCCTTATGTGTTGCTCATCAATGTAGCCCTTTTTAGAGACAGGCAGATACTGAAAAGGATTTGCTTTGAAATCTTTACTCTTTCTTTTCTGTAAGTCGCTGCAGACTGACACAACGGAAACTGGGATACAGAATGAAGTGGATGGGAGCTTTTTCATGAACATTTTCTAGGGACAGGAGAAGGGTGAGCCCACTATTTAGGTTTTGCTGTCATGCTGAGAATCTTCAGAACTTGCAAAATTTTGCATTCAGAAGAAAGTTTCCCTTTCCCTCCAGTTTGCTGGTTCTGTTTTTTGAAACATGCAGGTTTTTAAAAAGCAAATAGTAACACCTGGAGCAGGGGACTGACCATTATTAGGAAAGAAGCAAAAATAGGGAGACTTTAAGTCATTCTCTCCCTCTCCTCTGCCCTTGTGGTCCTGATGAAAACCCATCATCTGAAGCATTTATTTATACAGAGAGGAGGAAATGCTCCATGGGTGAAAATTTCCTCTCAATGCAGCTTCAGAGTTTTGCTTGGGGCTGCAGCAGGGAAATAAATAATTGATTTCTTTCCAGCTAACTGCTTAAATCTTGATAGTGTCCCTTTGGGTGGGGGCTAAGAACTATTCACATTTTTAAGAACCTGCACATTATAAATGCAAATATACATTTAACATCACATGTAGTTTTGCCCTAAGAAGATGCACCTTGATTCTTCCTGCTCTTTTGGAGGGCATGCTAGAACTTGGATAGTCACAGGCTGCATTGTCGCATGGGTTAGTCTGATATAACCATTTTGCCACAGGACAGGTAGGACTGAAATAGAATTTGAAGATGAAACAGCTATGTGATCTAGCAAAGTGCTGTTTTCTTCCTGCAATAGCTTGCTGCCTTCACAACATGCACAGACAATTCCAATTCCCCTGAAAATAAACTAATACTGTTGCAATTTAGCACTTACTTGATAGTGATCATTTTTCTCTCTCTGTCTTTGTAGTTAAGTTTCTTTATTTCTAGAATATTTAAAGCCCATTGGAATTTTTCTGAATTAATAAACAGCAATGGTTGACGAACTCTAGGATACACTTCTTCACAAAGGGGTAGCATCCATGCATCAAGGGCGATGCCACACCTGTACGGGGGGGAAAGTGCAAGTGTGTGGGCATGTTGGTATTAGTTGCACAAGGTCTATACTTTTGGTGAGACTATATTCTGAGATCTGCAGAGGACGTGGGACACTAGTTCTATATATACTGCACATCATTCAGCCTTCCCACAGGTTTCTCAGAGATGTTACAAATACAAGCTTTAGGAGGATGTTCTGTTCAAAGCCACATCTTGTTCCAATGAGTGGGATTCAACTCAGGAGTCCTATCAGTGAAAACTCTGTACAGGGGCTTCTGCTTATGCAACAGGGCTTCCTCCTCCCTCTGTGTGCCCCTCGAAATTGGCTCTGCATCCAGGGTGGGTGGGGGGCAGTCAGAAGAATCCTGGGAACAATATGTGGGGGGAGGGCGGGGAGAGAAAGGGATTGTTCTGTCTGGCGAACTGAAATGCTTGCACTACAGAACCATCAGAAGAGCGCATCACTGAATTCCTCCCAGTATTAGTAGTTGTGTTTTTATTTTATAAACTGCCTTCAATCTTCTAGGCACTGAAGTGATATAAAAAACAAGACAACCTCTCCCCACAGTTTTATAATCTTAAGACGCACAATAATAAAAGCGATATAAATCCTGGTACCGGTTCTTAAGTTCCATAATGGCTTTTTACACAGATTTTACCAGATGCTATGGCACATGTCACCATTAGCGCTTCCGGTGTGTGCTCTTGGTGCCACAGGGTTAAGCCCTACCTTTTGAACAGAGTTCGGTTGTTAATGCAGGGGGTGGGGATCAGAAAACATTCACAGGCTTTTAAGATGACAGTTCTTACTTGAACTGGACATTTTTGCTAAGAGCCTCAATAGTTGTAGCAGCACCAAAAGAGTGTCCCATCACAGCTATCTTCTGTACATCAATAGAATCCTGAAAATACAAAAGATAAGAGAAACTGTTGCTCTTCTAGCTGGTTAATAATAATAATTTATTCCTTATACCCCGCCCATCTGGCTGGGAATAACTGAACACACTCAGTCCAAGACAGAGTTAAACATGCTTAGACCTACAGAAACCAGGAGGCTAATACATACAATTCTTAAATGCCCAATGTTCCTTTTCAACCAGACCTTTGGCTGATTAATGTTTCACAGCCTTTTTTAATATGTGGCTGTGGGAAGGGGGGTTATTGTTTCACTGTTTTGTTTTAATTATTTACTTGTGTTTTTATCTTGTATTTTATTCTGTGAACTGCCCTGAGATCTTATGATGAAGTGTTGAATTTAGTAACAACAACAACAACATCATAAGAAGAAGAAGAACTGAAGTCCAACAACATCTGGAATCTTGCCTGCAGAAGATGAACCTATCCAGTTCCCCCTTCAGTTCTGCCTCCACCCCCTTGACAAATCATGGGGCCTCAGAATGGTGACTCCTGCCTGGAGCTGGCTCTGACCCTATTAACACTGATTACAGATTATAATTTCTGGGAAACAATGGGAGCAGTTTCCCTTAACTGCTGTGGCACTGATCATGAGGTATTAGTACCCTGGTATTTGTACAAAGGTATGTGAGGAGGACACGGGTGGCGCTGTGGGTTAAACCACAGAGCCTAGGACTTGCCAATCAGAAGGTCGGCAGTTCGAATCCCCGTGACGGGGTGAGCTCCAGTTGCTCGGTCCCTGCTCCTGCCAACCTAGCAGTTCGAAAGCACGTCAAAGTGCAAGTAGATACATAGGTACCGCTCCGGCGGGAAGGTAAACGGCGTTTCTGTGCGCTGCTCTGGTTCGCCAGAAGCGGCTTAGTCCTGCTGGCCACATGACCTGGAAGCTGTACGCCAGCTCCCTCGGCCAGTAAAGCGAGATAAGCGCCGCAACCCCAGAGTCAGCCACGACTGGACCTAATGGTCAGGGGTCCCTTTACCTTTTACCTATGTGAGGAGGATAGTGAGTCAATAACCAGCTTTTAGTCTTCATTCCTAAGGGAAAGTCAAGAAAGAATCTTCAATGGTGGGACATTGCTGTGAGAGGCAGGCAGCACTGCACTTCTCTTTATAGGGCACCGGGAGTTGGTAACTGAAAAGAGGAGTGAATTGCCATACTTAAAAGGAGCCAAAACCAGTAGGTGCCTCTGACAGTCACCTCAAAACACAACACAGCTCTCTTGTGGTGGTGGCTGAACTGCTAGCACTAGTTTCAGCTTCTGGGTATTACTTGACACACTGCTGAAGAGCTCTACAAAACCAGCTTCATTGCAGACTGAAAAAATGAACATTTGTGCCATGT
Organism: Podarcis muralis; assembly: GCF_964188315.1. Taxonomy (NCBI): domain Eukaryota; kingdom Metazoa; phylum Chordata; class Lepidosauria; order Squamata; family Lacertidae; genus Podarcis; species Podarcis muralis. The sequence continues at coordinate 120,861,958 of NC_135657.1, forward strand.
ACAAAGGCAGTTCCGCCATGTTTCAACAGCTGGGAAGTGTAGCAAACAGCACAAAGAAATTGGAAAGTCTGTAGCAAACAGCTTAGCCCATGTAGTTACTCAATTTGTATTAGGAGCCCACAAGTTTCTTTACCTTTAAAAGCATCCAGTTAAAGTTCAATGGCAGCACATTCACTATTTGTTTTCCGGAATTAATATCAAGCATGAGGTCAAGGGCTCTAACACACTCATCAGCTCTTTGTTGCACCTACACAAAAAAGCAAACATAAATCATTATCCTTTTGGACTTAAAATAGCCAATGCACCAAGACGCTGATTTGATAAGCAGAGGAAATTTCCTATGAATCTATGGTCTGACATCAACAGAACCTAAGAAATGTGGTCAAAATCTTTTTTAAACCAAGTACTGGACTTCATCTATAGAAACAGTAGACTTTGTTAATTGACATTAGAACGGCAAGTGTCGGATCACTCCGCAGAGGTACAGTACTTCCAATCTAGTTTCCATTAGTCCCAGAACCTCACAATTAGGTCACACGCACACCATACATGAAAAGAAATATTACACTTTTTCATGTATAATGCCACTTCATCAGTCATGGAGAGTCCTGGGAACTGACCTTGCAGAGCTACAATTCCCAACGCCCTAAACAAACTACAGTTCACAGGATTCTCCACATCCTCCAAAAGGTTATATCTAGCAAATGAAAGATTATAGTCTCACTGGGTGTATGGATGTGGGGTGTTTTTTTTAAAAAATCCCAGAAATAATGACTGTCACCCTTCTAGAACTGCTGCAGAAATGAACCCTTGAGCTTGATTTAAATTTCTCTTCTCATGGGGTCTCGAGTGGGACACTTTTCCCACCACCCTATTTTATAAGAAAAGAAAACCTGACATTCAGAGGCAGAAGCAAGAGTCCACGGCCTCTGACTTGTTCTTGGATATATGAATTTCTCAGCATCCGACTCAGATATTCTGAATCCAGAAGAACCTCCTCCTGTTTCCTTCTATCCAGTGTGCTCCACTTACTGCACTTAGCACGGCTGGCTTTTGTTCTTGTTTTTCTTACATGATTTTCACTTTCTAGGACTAATGAGTGCCCCCCCCCAAAGCCCTGGATTTGCTCTGGGATCTGTGGAAAGGTTCCTCCTCTGGGGTAAATTATTACCAGAGAGCCCTGCCTGTCAACCAAAAGGAAGTGCTTCCAAGACTGCTCTATCCCAAACCCCAGAGACCCCATTTAACGTAAGTTCACATTTCCCTTTTTAAAATGCTAAAAAAAAACAACCTGGAAAAGGAGCTTGTCCTTTTCCAGGACAAGGGAAGCAAATATAATCACCACAGCCAATGATTCTCTCATGTCATCTTCAACCTTCTTGAGAACTCTCTACTACCACAAAAGCACACTGCTCCAAGATAGAGGACTTCTTCAAATACCTGTTGTTGACGTAAAGCAACTTCATCTTCACCTGCTTTTAATTTCCTGTAATAGATCCACTCCTTGTGCAGTTCTGAGGCTTCTCCCTTTGCTCCTAAAGCAGGTTTCTCATTAAGGTAATATGTAGCTGAAGATGACTGGTCTCTAATAAAAAGAAAAATGCTGTTCTGAAGCCTCTGGACCTCCCTTTTGAGATAGCTGCACTCCTTTCCTCTCAAGCACCATATTCTGCCTCTATGTTCAAGTAGAAATACTGAAAAACCAATTTACAATTTACCTTGAAGAATGATAGTACTGAAGGAAACTTCTATTAAAAATGGTTGTTATTCTACTTTGCATGCAGAAGGTTCCCTGTTCAATCTCTGGCAACTCCAGGCAGGGCTGGGAAAGGCTTCTCTCTGAAACCTTGGAGAGCTGCTGCCAGCCAGTGTAGAACGGTGGTGGTCAGATGACAGATTGGGACACACTGGTAGACCTCTGGAGGATATAGGGATGGAGTTTTGACTCCCAAGCAACTTTCCCCACCTAAATTTGGCTTCTGAAATAAGGAAAGCTACCAAGGAGTGGACATCTATGTGAAATGACAGTGAGCTCAGTTCAGTCTTGCTACTGAATACAAATCCCAGGCTCAGAATATGCTCAAAGGCACCTTGATCTTGGTTCCTAAATGTATGTGCTTTGCACCTGGCTCTCACTGGTAGATCCTGAGGTTCCAGTTAAAAAACAAACAAATTAGATCTTATAGGCCATAAGTCAACTCAGCACACTTGAAGCAAACATGCATGCCCATGGCTGCTCTTGACCAGGAGTTATTAGGCCAACCGTTTTGGAGAATAATACTCAAATAACTAGAGTGCCACACATTCCTAAAAGATCCATGAAGATGTTCAGTTCTGATGTCATACTGTCCACACCTCTGAGTATCATTCAACACCCCCAAAGAAAAAGAAAGTCTGTGTAGTAAAATTAAGCTTTCTAAAATCTAATTCTAAAGTGCCTATTTTCTACTTTCTAAATCTAGTCCATACGTCTTCTTTATTTACTGTGTTTCTAGTTAGTACTTAATCAGATATTTGTGTACATGCTGCTTCTTCAGCTAATACAAAACTCAAGATGTGTAGTCAGCATACCTATGCTCAACAGCAGCAACAACAAAACCCTGAGATGCCATTTCAGTGCAAATTGCTGAATACAGAGTTCTGTAAATAAAAACACGACAAATTAGTTATACAGATTAGTTCAGTCCTGACAGAATTTATAATTCATGTGCATACTACATCTTGATGATGATGAAGTTTTTTAGATGCTGTACACAGATTTTAAAAACCCAATTGTTCCACTTGCAGGTAAATCCTACATGTGAGCACAGTGAGCAGGGGACAAATGAACTTAAGGTAAAGCCTGAAGGAGAGCCCCTGTTTCATTCACGGAGGCTCCCCACATGCTTTAGAACCCCAGTTCTGCAGGGATCTAGTCACCGCATGTCGGGAGCCTCCATGGGCAAAGTGGGCTCTGCACTTCAGGCTGCGCTCTCCAACTGGGGTGGGGTTGGATGGCAGCAATTCGTACTCACATCCCCAGTCAGGTAGTAATAATCTTTGTAGGCTGAAACCATTATTGAGGACTGTCAACTTCATGAACCACATATTTTGTTTTTTTGTTTTAATTTTTTATTTATAAAATTTTTCAAATATAACAATAAAGGAAAAACATTCCGTTCAAAATATACATCCAATTCTAATCCTTCCACTTTCAGACTTCCTTCAGTCTATCTGGAAATTTCCATATTATCACAATTATTCACATTTCTTCCATCTGTATTGTGTTTTTTTTAACCATATTAATCTTAACAATTATTATAAAACAATATTTCCTTCCATTATTATCACAGAGCTTCTTGAAAGCCTACAAACATTAATTGTCCTTCACATATATTTTTGATATACTCTGTAAAATTATTCCAGTCTTCGGTAAATCTTTGGTCTTGCTGGTTCCGAATTCTCCCGTTAGTTTGTCTAGTTCTGATATATTATGTTGCTTAAATGCAATCATCTATACAGTGGTACCTCGGGTTAAGTACTTAATTCGTTCCGGAGGTCCGTACTTAACCTGAAACTGTTCTTAACCTGAAGCACCACTTTAGCTAATGGGGCCTCCCGCTGCCGAAGCACGATTTCTGTTCTCATCCTGAAGCAAAGTTCTTAACCTGAAGCACTATTTCTGGGTTAGCGGAGTCTGTAACCTGAAGCGTATGTAACCTGAGGTACCACTGTATTAGGAAACACTCTACTACCAAAATGCAACACTACCTGAAAGCTCCAAGTCCGTGGGAGAAAATAATTAGGGGGTATTTTTCTCCAAGCTTGAATGCAGCGTTCCATTTTGCAGGACATGTCACTGAGCCTAAATTGAATAGAGTATGTGTTTGTATTATGAATTTGGGAAATGTCAATTTGTTGCTCTCATGCAAATAGTACTTCACACCTGAAATTGCTCTTCCTCAACCACCCCAAACAGTAGCTCATACATGTTTGAGCCTGTAGCAGCAGTTGTTACAGTATGTATCTGAAGCCACATGAATGTCCAGAACTCACGTATTCATATACACAAAGCTGCAAGAGGTTTGGGATCTTTGGCTAGAGTTATAATATATATCGGTTTATGCAAATGGGTTTGCCTCTATTCCTACCTAAATAAAACAATATTCCAGGTGCGGTTTGACCAAGGTAGAATAGAATGGTACTATGACTTCCCTTGATCTGGACACTAGACTTCTGCGTTTTTCAGATATGGGTTGCTAGCTGTTATCATAAATGTTGAAGAGCTGCATTTGTTTGTGGAGTAAGGAGCCTGACATGAACCTATCACCGCAGTTATTTACAGTATGTTTACTTCAAGTAAGAAGACTGATAGGTGCTGTAACATCTTGCACAAATTCGTTTCAGACGGGGGGAAATCAACTGAACCTGTTGTGTCTGGAGTTTAGCATTTAGGACAGGAGTCACTGAAAGGAATTAAAGATAAAAGAATCTGCCCTACAGTTAAGTTCGAAATATTAAGTGAAATAAGCAAACTCGTCTGATAGGAGATATGGTGATCACAAGAATACTCTTATATGAATTTTCAGAACAATGTCATCAAAATAAATGAAATTATAACTCGGGCCTTATATATGATAATGAATGCATGACATGATTTTTTCAGAAGAAGACCCAAGAAGGGACCATAGTTCAGGGGTAAAGCCATGTAGAATGTCCCAGTTTCAATCCCTGGTATGTATTCACTTGAAATAAAGGAACTGAAACACAAGGGATGCAGTAAAACATGCTCTTCATTGACTCCAACTGTATTAAAAATGTCCTTCAAAACTTACCAAAGTTGCATGTGAAAAAGAACCCTCCTAATGTCCGATTTATGTTCAGAAAATCAGATAGTCCATAATAATATTCTTTATTGGGAATCCATATTGTTTCTTCATCACTTGTACCAATTTGGGATGGGTAATAGAGACGCAAAAAACTTCCCTAGCAATGAATAAGAAAATCAAGTTATTCAAAGCTGCTTTCAAAAGTTTTAAAAGAGAAGAATGCAGTGGCAGATATATAGGTATGCATAATATGTGCAGACTTAAGGGGCCCTTCAGCTGAGGGGCCCCAAGTATACATTGTTAACTGAGAGGTTACCTTTGAAATGTGACTGGATGTTTTGTCTATGGACCACAAGGGGGCACTATACATAATTCTACATATATAGCTGTTAAATCTATTAAGTTGTACTTTGGATCACCTTCATTTTGTTTAGCGTAAGCTGCTTTGGGTGCTAAAAGAAAATCTGATGATTTAACAGCTGCAGATACCTGAATGCTGTGGCCGGTCATAAGATCTGTGCATCCAACTGAGTAAGGGCCTTTCCCTTCAGGAATCCTCTCAAGGTTGCTCCCCATTTCCTTGGCGCTTTGACAGGCAAGTCTGAAAAGCAAGATCATCTTACGAGTGTGTGGGTATAACTATGGGTATGCTGCAAAGGCATATTATTGATTTATTTCATAAAATCTATATACCACTTGATTATAAAAAACCAACCACCTCAAAGCAGTTTACAAGAAAATTGTCAACCATGTGGAAACTAAAGAGGCTTGGTCAGTCAGTGTCTGGACATAGTCTAAATATGCTGTCTTCCATTCAATTGAAAGAAATAGGCCATGCAGCTAGTAAATATTAATAACTAATTATGCTGAACTGAACATTTAAAATCAGTAAAGATTCTCCAAAACAATATAAAGTGCTACTGAAACTGAAAAGGACTTCAAAGCGATAATATAGCCCACAGAATATCTACTCTAGTCAGGAGCTGAAGACCTACTTCAGGGGTTGGAAGGTTTAACTTGCCTGGGGCACATCGGACTGCGTGCGCACCTGCGATTTCCTGTGTCTGCGTCTGCACAGATGCAATTTGCAGCGTCTGCGTGTACAGACATGATTTCCGGGGAGCAGAAGCGAGTCCCCACACCATGCTATGCCAGTTTAGCGCAGTGTGTGTGTGTGTGTGGTGTGTGGGGGCAACTTAGTTTGAGGGCAGCTCAGGGAAATGACCTCTGTGGGCCACTTCCAGCCCATGGGCCTTAGGTTGCTGACCCCTGACCTACTTCCTCCATTTGCCCTCAGTTGACCATCAAGATGGCTGAGCAGTTCTATGTGCTGTGCATCATGCACTGCTTAAATCTTGTTACAGATAGGTAGCCGTGTTGGTCTGCCATAGTCAAAACAAAAAAATTCCTTCCAGTAGCACCTTAAAGACCAACTAAGTTAGTTCTTGGTATGAGCTTTCGTGTGCATGCACACTTCTTCAGATAACAAAGTTATCTTTATCTGAAGAAGTGTGCATGCACACGAAAGCTCAAACCAAGAACTAACTTAGTTGGTCTTTAAGGTGCTACTGGAAGGAATTTTTTTGTTTTGCTTAAATCTTGTTGAAGTTTTGTGCGTCTTGATAATCTTACAAATTTAATGTGGCTCTGATATTTTACTGCAATTATTCTAGTGTTCTGGGAACTTCAAATTGAAAGTTGGTCTAAAATAACAACAACATTAACAACGTAGATTATTCCTAATGTTCATTGTCTTTGTCACACTGAGAACTGGTTGGGGAAAGACACCATTTTTAAAGAATTCTGGCCTCTCTCGCCTGCAGCCAAGGGTCTTACTTCAGAGGTGAATGTGCAACACCCATGATTTGGTTTTGGGAGACATTTTGAATATGCACTGCATCCCTCATGCCCTTCCCACAGCAACACTACTAGTTTTTGTAGAGTTAGGAATGGCGTACTCTTGAAACTTTGCCCTCTGTGCTTTGGAAACCAGCTCCTTGGGTGACTGCCAACAGTTCTTCAGCTCCTTCTCCAGGGGACTACTGTTGCTGCTTTGGTGACCTTGGGGCTGGGCCAGAACACGAACAAAAACACAAACAAGCATCTCTGCAAGGGGGAAAACAACCCACGACAATGGCCTAAATAAAAGACAAGGCACGGGGAACCCCTCAAATACATACACTTCCTTAGTGCCCATCGCTTAAGGCATGCCTCTAGGCCTAGTGCCCCCCAATGTGGCACCCACGGAGCATCTGCATTCCTTCCCCCTCACTGTCTCCTTTGTCAGGAGGCCTGCTGCTCCTTCTCCCTTCCTCTTTCAGTTCTCTCATTTTCCAGGCAAAATTCAGAAAACACTGTGATTGGAAAGGAAGGCAGGGAAGCAGAAAGAAAGAAAAGGGAGACGAGACCAGGAGAGATGGGAAAGGAACAAAACAGAATGCTTATTTCTCCTCCTCTCTGGGTGTTGGCATGGACTTGGATCTGCTTGTTCCAAAGCCTGCTCACTCTCCCAAAAATCCCTGGATAAATTTCCTGGGACTTAAAAAAAACCCTCCACACATTAGAAGAAGAAAAACTTGTTTCACCTCCCAACCTGGCTACAGCAAGTCAGCAGGGAAGCATCTCCCTACATCTCCCCTTAGGTCTGCAAATGTTGAATTGATAAAAATAAAGACAATTTTTTAGCCACCAACAGTTCCAAAATCCATCATAACCTGTCACAAAGAAAATGAAGTTATGCCAAACAAATTCCACAGGAAGCTCATGAGATTATTAACTCCACAAATTGTTATTCTGACCAATTCTTTGAAATATGAGAATTTAAAGTGTTGAGAACACTGTCCTTAACATTCTTCATAGGTGAAGATCAAGATGCTCAATTCAAGAATGACATTTACTTTCATGGCTCATTTTCCAATTCAATACATTTCTGGAAAACCACACATTTAGTATGGCTTTGCATGACATGCAGCAAACCTGTGTGAAGCAGTCTGATTCTGCTTAGAATTCTTGAAACTTTAGAACTCGAGCATTTTGGCTAGGATTCAGAGGGCAACACACAACCCAGCCTGTGCACATCACAGCTTTTTAACGCCCCACCCTCTGCTCCCCCTGCTTGCCCCACAGCAGCCTTTCAGCTGATGTGTCAGGCAAGGCACTTCTTAATCTAGACAGCCAAGCTTTCCCCTGGTTTCTCTCCTGCCTCAACCAATGTTCAGCACACATGCCGCTGCATGCTTACCCCAGAGAGCAAGGGCCACTGACTGAAGCAGGGCTTACTTCTAAGTAAAGTGAACTCTGGGGCGCAACCTTCCAGTTAGTGCCTTTCTGCTGGCGCCTTGTTGAAAGTCATGCACAGACAAGCAGGGTACTGTCAAAAGTTCCTGCCAGATTTAGACTAGTTCTATGTCTGTGTGTCTTATGGAACGAATGCGTGGTCCCTGGAGCCGAATTGCCCAGGGGCAAAAAACAGATCGTGCTTTCCCCCCCTTTTTTTTGAGAAAGAGGGAAGGGGGTACTGAAACAAAGCTGTGATTGGCAAGCGATCGGGAGGGAGATAAGGCTGCGGGTAAAGGAGGCTGCCAGGGGAGGGGGGCAGGTAAAGACAGCGAACCTGCAAGGAGAGGAGACAGGAATACTAAAACAAGCAATGAGGAGAGAAATTAGAAGAAAAGGGGGAGCAAAAAACTGCTCTAGCTAAGGAAAAGATGCTAAGGCAAACAAGAGGGAAGGGGGTGTTGAAAGGAAGCTGCTGAGCGGCAAGCAACATGAGGGAGATAAGGGAGGCTAGCGATAAAGGAGGCTGCCTGGGAGGGGGAAGGTAAAAGCACATGGATCCTCAGGATTTTTGCATTGGGTCACCCCAAATTGACCATCAGATCACATAGCACGTCCATGGCTATAGCCTGCACCAAAAAAATCATGCATCCACTGTTTCTTGGGACCACAATGGCGCAAAAACATGGTTACAAAGCACGGATCCACATGGATCCTCAGGATTTTTGCATTGTTGTTGTTGTTTAGTCGTTTAGTCGTGTCCGACTCTTCGTGACCCCCTGGACCAGAGCACGCCAGGCACCTCTGTCCTCCACTGCCTCCCACAGTTTGTTCAAACTCATGCTGGTAGCTTTGAGAACACTATCCAACCATCTTGTCCTCTGTCGTCCCCTTCTCCTTGTGCCCTCCATCTTTCCCAACATCAGGGTCTTTTCCAGGGAGTCTTCTCTTCTCATGAGGTGGCCAAAGTACTGGAGCCTCAGCTTCATGATCTGTCCTTCCAGTGAGCACTCAGGTCTGATTTCCTTAAGAATGGATGCGTTTGATCTTCTTGCAGTCCATGGGACTCTCAAGAGTCTTCTCCAGCACAGCAGATCACATAGCATGTCCATGGCTACAGCATGAACCACAAAAATCATACATCCACTGTTTCGTTCAGAATATTTCCCCCCCTGTTTTCCTCCTCTAAAAACTAGGTGCGTCTTATGGTCAGGTGCGTCTTACGGAGCGAAAAATATGGTAAGCCCCATTGAACTTGGTGGGCTTTACTTATGTGTAGACATTTACAGGTGTGTGCTTTTAAACACCCAGTTTAAGAGTCATTTGTGATTATGAATTACATCCCGGGGTGTGTGGTGTTTTTTTGAGGGGAGGAGATGTGGGGGTGTCTAGGAATGCCTCTGGGTCTGATATTTGCTTTTTCATGTATACATGGATGAATAATGTACACAGGACCTTGGAAGCGATACTAAACCAGATTCCCTTTCCTTCTAAGAATAACAATATAACAAACAGCACACAGCCATATCAGAATAAACCCCACCAATAAACTCAGTATACTGGTGCTTTTCTGCTAATAAGTGATGGCCCTCCCTAAACTAGGCTGTGTCCTGACCTCAGCTTGGTTGCATAAGTAGCAGCACGACTGTTTCCTTTGTGAGAAATTTGACTACATTTGACTACATACAGAGACAAATGAGACAAGATTATAACAAATAGAAAAGTCACTCACATTTACATATTTTTAAGCGGAATCTTGAATACATGTACCATGTTTTATACAAGACAATGCACTCACTGTTCTACATATTAATTTTTTAAAGTGAGCATCATCTCAAATAATAAAGAGATTTAACATTTCTATTAATGTCCTCAGTACTAAAAAAATAATAATCCTAAATACCTTCTGTGCCAAAAGGGCATTATGCTTTATTTGCCCAATTGTCTCTTGTATTAAGTGTGCTAGTCACAAAGAAATAAATTATTTTAACTTTTAGATATTTTAGATAACTTTTAACTATGATCTTTATCACCCTACCCTTTCATTTCAGAAGGCTAATTTTTTCTTTTAAATCACAAACGTTGACTGTTAAGTTTTGAAATTACGACAGGATTGTGAAAAGTGCCCTCCTTCCAGTCCGGGCAAAGGCGCTTCTCTTCCTCTGGGCTTCGCTGCCGCTCTGCCTGCCCGGAGGGAAGAGGGACCGGGTCCCGGAGCCCTTTGGGCATCTTCCACTGGCCTGGGGCGCCTCGGGGCCTGTGAGGGACCCGGAAAGGGGCTCCTCCTCCCCCGGAGACCCTCTCGATTCCCGCGGAAGGGCGGCCGGCTCCCGAGGGACTCCCGGCCCAGCCGCCCGCCGGCCTCGCCTCCTCGGCCTCCCTCTCCGCCGGCCCTTCGCCGCCCGGGACGGCGCTGAGGCCCCGGCCCGCCTCTCCTCCTCTCCCCGGGGGAAGGGGGACACCGGCTGCAGAGGCGCAGAATAAAAAGGAAAAGGAAGAATACCAATAGGTAGCAGCGACCTTTCCTCCTCCTCCTTCCTCCGAGGGGTCTCTCGCCGGGGCTCGAGCGAGGAGAAGCCGCGCAGCCCGGCCGCCCTGGGCCTGTCGGAGGGAGGCGCCGCTCCGGGTCTGGTCGCCAGAGAGGACACGCGGGATCCTCTTTTATCCCTCGGTTTCTGCCCCACCTTTTCCCCTGACAGGAAAGGCCGCCAAGGAAGGACTGAAGTGGCCGCGAGGGGGGGGGGGTCAGCCTGGGCTGCCTCCCCCACCCGTCATATTGTGTAGTATTTTCTTTATAACAAAAAACGCCACTATGAAAAAGGGAGAACTGAGGATATATAATAAAAAGGCAATTTTCTCTTCTTCAAAAGAATTAATAATAATAATAATAATAATAATAATAATAATAATAATAATAATAATAATAATAATTTATTTATACCCCACCCACCTGGCTGGGCTTCCCCAGCCACTCTGGGTGGCTTCCCCCCCAAAAATATTAAGATACTGTAATACATCAAACATTAAAAGCTTCCCGAAACAGGGCTGCCTTCAGATGTCTTTTAAAGAGAAGATAGCTGCTTATTTCCTTCACATCTGAAGGGAGGGCATTCCACAGGGCAGGTGCCACTACTGAGAAGGCCCTCTGCCTGGTTCCCTGTAACCTCACTTCTCGCAAAGAGGGGGCCGCCAGAAGACCCTCAGAGCTGGACCTCAGTGTCCGGGCTGAACGATGGGGGTGGAGACGCTCCTTCAGGTCTACAGGACTGAGGCCGTTTAGGGCTTGAAAGGTCAGCACCAACACTTTGAATTGTGCCCAGAAATGTACTGGGAAGCCAATGCAGATCTCTCAGAACCAGTGTTATGTGGTCTCAGCAGCCGCTCCCAGTCACCAGTCTAGCTGCTGCATTCTGGATTCTACAGTTTCTGAGTCACCTTCAAAGGTAGCTCCACGTAGAGCTCATTGCAGTAGTCTAAGCGGGAGATAACCAGAGCATGCACCACTCTGGCAAGACAGTCTGCGGGGAGGTAGGGTCTCAGCCTGTGTACCAGGTGGAGCTAGTAGCAGCCCTGGACACAGGCCTCCATGGGTAACTGAGTCCAAAATGACTCCCAGGCTGCGTATCTGGTCCTTCAGGGGCACAGTTACTCCATTCAGGACCAGGGAGTCCCCCACACCTGCCCGCCTCCTGTCCCCCAAAAACAGTACTTCTGTCTTGTCAAGATTCAACCTCAATCCATTAACCATCCTCCAACCGCCTCCAGGCACTCACACAGGACATTCACCGCCTTCACTGGTTCTGATTTAAAAGAGAGGTAGAGCTGGGTATCATCCGCATACTGGTAAACACCCAGCCCAAACCCCCTGATGATCTCTCCCAGCGGCTTCCTGTAGATGTTAAAAAGCTTGGGGGAGAGGACAGAGCCCTGAGGCACCCCACAAGTGAGAGCCCAGGGGTCTGAACACTCATCCCCCAACACCACTTTCCGAACACGACCCAGGAAGAAGGAGCGGAACCATTGTGCTCCCAGCTCCTCAAGACGGTCCAGAAGGATGTTATGGTTGATTTATCAAACGCCGCTGAGAGATCCATCTGAGAGATCCAACTAGGAAACAGCTTTCACCCTTGTCCCTAGCCCGCCGGAGATCATCAACCAGCGTGATCAAGGCAGTTTCAGTCCCATGATGAGGCCTGAATCCCGACTGCATTGGACACTAAGTAAAAGCGAATCCCGACTGATTGCCACACATGGCTGATTACATGCAGGTTGCACAGATTTTCTTAGGCTGATTGATATGTTTTCCATGTAGGAAAAATATTTATGAAGTTGTCCTTGTTAGTTTGGAGGACACTGCAACTTGAGAAAGTTACTATGGCCAGGCATTGCTGTTCAAAAGAACACATGAATTTGAAAACTGTCTACTCAAGACTGATTCCTCTAGGATGTAACAATAGTCGTTCTAGATGAGCATAGCAGAATGTTGACTTTTATGTTTCATATTTTACATAGTTTGATGCTTTGTGATGTAGGAACATAGCAATTCCATAGTAAATTACTATGGACAAAAATAGTATACCACACCCTTCCTGCAAAGTTAACATAACATTTAAACCCTAAGAGGACTTTTTTTAAGGATGCAGGATTTTACTGCACTGATAGGCTAGGCTTACAAAGTCCGCACCCTACATCTCAGTGTCTGAAAATAGATATTTGTGTTTGTTTGTTTTTTGCTGTGTAAGAGGAACAGAAACAGCCACCATTTGAGAGACACAGGAAATTAGAAAAGTTGTAAGTCAATTGATCTGGGAGAGTTCTTCCATGTTCTTCCATATAAAAGGATGTCATATAGAGGAGGGAGAAAGGTTGTTTTCTGCTGCTCCAGAGAAGCGGACACGGAGCAATGGATCCAAACTACAAGAAAGAAGATTCCACCTAAACATTAGGAAGAACTTCCTGACAGTAAGAGCTGTCCGACAGTGGAATTTGCAGCCAAGGAGTGTGGTGGAGTCTCCTTCTTTGGAGGTCTTTAAGCAGAGGCTTGACAACCATATGTCAGGAGTGCTCTGATGGTGTTTCCTGCTTGGCAGGGGGTTGGACTCGATGGCCCTTGTGGTCTCTTCCAACTCTATGATTCTATGATTCTATGTTTCTCACCAGCACTGGGAATGACCAGGCAATGATCTGTCCATCTCAAAGGAACAAGAAAGAGCTCCCCCAACATATCACATCCCCTAACAAAACACCGGATTGAGAGTGTGCTCTCTCTGCCACGTGCATTTTGCCAGATCCTGAGATGGGTCCCTAGTGTGCATGATGGCTAGGAAGTCTCAAAGTGCTCCTGAAAAGGTTGTTTTTTTCCTCTTCAAGACCATATGTGCAATCTTTATACTCCTTCTCTGCCCCTTCACCATTCTTCTATCCCAAACACAAACTCTGTAGTCTGACTAAAAATGGTATCAAGATAAATATTTAACGTCTGTTTCTTTAGCACACAATACTGCTACTAATTCCATCCCATAGACATGCCTTTCTTCTCCTTGTATATTTTCTCTCACACTTCTATTTCAGCCTCCTGAAAAGTCCCACAGACTCAAAATCTTCAGGGGAAGGGGAAGAGGTGGGTTTCATTTCCACCAATAAGAAGGTTTATTAAGAATTACCTCTACCTATTCTGTAGTGACCAATGCGTGTTTCAGATTTCTGTCAACTGATCTCACAATAAGCATTTCTCCCTTAACTTTTGAACATTTAGCAGTCAGAAGTTCTATGTTTGAGTCAGGTGCCTTGTATTTGATCAGCTCTTGGTTTCTGTTAAGCTTGAAGACAGTGCAATCTTAGCCTACCAGTTAGATCAATAATCTACTGGGGAATTTTAAATACCCCATAGCTCAAGGATGTGACAGATACAGCTGCAGCTCCAGCTCCACGTGGGGTTGTTTCATTTTGTTGGCATGCATTTGATGGCGTGGTGATATCTTGCTTTAGGGCAGAAGTACTGGCAACTTCCTTCTGGGATGGGTCACAATGTTGTTCTGATTCTGTCCTGTTTGTTACAATAGGGGTGTCAATAGAGATTACTTGTAGAACAAAGTTTTGATCAGCTGAGTTTGCTTGACAACCCTCATTTTGTTTTGCTGATGTTGCCACCTGTAATGCAGCGTCAGCAGCCATTCTGCTTTGGTCTTGTTTCTGCTGCTCCGCAGCACGTCTCATAGTTTCTTCTGCAGAGAGGGAGAAAAAAGTATATCGTTAGAGAATATATTACTATGTTTGCATGCATTTTGCCTGATTGAGGGTGGTATTTAACTAAGTGTTACTCACAGTAGATCTATTAACATTAATAAACATGATTTAAATTAGGTCTATTCTGAGTAAAACATAGTGGGAAAACCATGCTTAGAGTTTGTGAATCACATCATATTGGAAATGTGTGAAAGCATCCATGTTTGACAAGTCCACATAAACATATTTCATTGCATGTACATGTGCTGATGAAGGTTCTGTATATGCCATTTAAAAAGATGATCCACATGTAGCTTTTTCTCTCTTCTCATACACATAATTTATTAATTACCGGGATTTATCACATTAGTTTGTTGACCAGGCATTGAGCTGGAGAGATGAGTCCATTTAATGTTACATTTTAAGAAATTTATTGTTACTTTTCAACATTTTTATGTGGGATTAAAGTTTAATTTTGTTTTTTCATACTATTTAGCAATGCCATCATTTTTTATCCTCACCCAACTCAATGTTTGAGCTCTGCTTTAAAGGCTGAGATCTGCTCATCCTTCTGTGTGTTGAATTGTGGCAAAGCGTGTTCTCCTTCATGGAGAGCACGTGTTGCGGTGGGGGCCACCAGGACACTCCAAAGTTGGGGGCGGGCTAATTGATCGTTGGCCACTGATGCGATTGGGGCTTCCCTTGTTGTTGGAAGAAGTTAATGTTGCCATTTGTTGATTGACAGCCAGAAATGCTAAAACTCCTTGCACGAGGCTAGGGCTTCCTCTTTTCGCCCGTGCATCGGATTGCCCGTCCCCCCCTCCCTAGAATTAGGGTTGTTCGCTTTGACCTTGCTATGCCTGTCATGGGGTCGTCTGCTCTTGGGGCAGGGGCCCGGTAGGAATTTTGTCCATCTGGCTGATTGGCTGGGGCCATTTGGTTTTTGCCTACTGCGTAGCAAATCGTCACAACTTGTAAGGTTGCGGTTAGGCATTGGTTTATGGTTTGGTTGGTTGAGGGGCATGGATTGGCTGTGCCTGCCCCTCTAATGCTGCTGCTGCAAGGGATTCCGTTAAAGGAATCGGGGGCTAACTATTGCTTGTCCACTCTGTCAAGGGGGCTCGGGCCATAGCAATGAGCTCCTGGTTGCATTTGGGGAGGGCTGAGGGCAGGTTCCCTGCTCCGTCGCTACCCCCAAGTGTATTCCCCTTTTCTGACTTTCGCATCGTGCGGAATGTCAGTCTGTCCCCCATGGTGGGGGCAGATAGTCGCAACCAATGCCTAAGCAACCACTCACATTTTTGTATTTTAATAAAGTTGTGGCCAAAATTATGCCAAAAACCTTAAACAAAAAATTCAGTGTGATGTGTGAGTTATTGGGGTGGCCCTGGGGACCTCGACACGCAACTGACTTTTAGGAAATTATTAGTCTCTAATATCACTTGTTTCAAGTCAGGGTCATCAATAAACATTCCATCGTCATATATTAATTTCAGAATTTCAGACTTTTCTAAAAAAATATGTTATTTGTCCTAGTTCTGGGGCCTGAGAGGTATAATGATATAGTGAACCTGAGGGAGGGCTGGGCCAAGGCATTATGGCACCCGAGACGGACGTCAAATGGTACCCCTCTCTTCGCCAGAGAAAAAGGGGCGAGGGAAGATCAACAACAGGAACAAGAGGGAAGAAAGATCGATGTCAGGATCTGCTGCCCCAGTGGATCTTGCCTCATGGGTGGGCCGGTCCTGATCTGAGGGTGTACGCCACCATTGTTTCTATCGAGTGCCAATATCTGGTGTGTGTGTATATATATATATATTGTAGGTCATGTAGTCTGGCTGTTTTTACTACTATTTCAAAGCATTTCTGTTTAGTATGCACATGTTTTTACACGTTTTATAAGTATCTACTGTTTGCAGTTTTTGTTTTGCTCTTAAAAACTTGCAAAAAAGTTCCTTAGATTCTGTTTCCTTATGTTTCATTTCAAAATCACATTCATTTTGTCCTTGTATTTTTCTGTTGTTGTCTTGACTTACTAAATTACTGAAAGTATGAATAATCCATAAATACTTATGAACATCCTCAAGCTTTACATGTATCCCACATGGTTAAGATTGGTACTTCCTTTGTTTTGCTACTTTGAAGAAAGGATTTCAGTTCAGGTTTTTTTTAACTTTCTCCGTTATTCTTT
Organism: Podarcis muralis; assembly: GCF_964188315.1. Taxonomy (NCBI): domain Eukaryota; kingdom Metazoa; phylum Chordata; class Lepidosauria; order Squamata; family Lacertidae; genus Podarcis; species Podarcis muralis. The sequence goes on from NC_135657.1 coordinate 120,878,458, forward strand.
TTCATACAATAATGAGTTATTCAATTTCCAAATTTTGCTTTTTAGCTCATTGATAAAACATTAAGTTGAACATAAAAAATTTAAAAAACGCACTTTTCCAGCATGTTTAGAAGTCATTAAAACACACCTTTATTTTGTCAACGTGTCTGTTGTACTGATAGAAGAAGGGATGGGAAAAGGGGGAACCAGTTGTAGAATTTGTGGAGGGAAAGGAATGTCAAAAATGATCAAAAATTCTAATTTTGTTGCCATGCATGTGCTGAAAGGCAACATCCTTCTGAATTCTGAGGGGAAGCAAGAAACTGTAGTTATTCAGTGGTGATGAAAGCCACATAATCAGATAATTGGACTGCCATTGTCCAGGACTCAGTCTTGGCACTGAAACTCTAGGCTGAGTCCTGATGAGGACATACCTTAAACCAGGAAGGAATGCATAGGGGAGGGAGAAGCTGTCGTCATTTTGGCAAGTGGAAGGAACTCTGTATAGGCTGGGAGGTACAGTACTCTATTATTGTTTCTCCTAAGAATTCTGTGTCACCAGATGGTCTTCCTTGACTGTAAAATGAGATTACAGTGGTACCTTGGGTTACAGACTCTGCTAACCCAGAAGTAGTACCTCGGGTTAAGAACTTTGCTTCAGGATGAGAACAGAAATCATGCGGCAGCAGCAGCAGCGGTAGGCCCATTAGCTAAAGTGGTACCTCAGGTTAAGAAGTTTCAGGTTAAGAACAGACTTCCAGAACGGATTAAGGTTGAGGTACCACTGTATAAGTGCAATGTACTGCTTTTGCCATCTCTATTTGTGGCACACAGTGCCTGGGTTGTGTTGGCACCGCTATTTCCTCCACCACCCGTATGATGTTGGCTTGTCACAGTTCACCGATGGCACCAGCCAATAAGTGACCATTTTCATCTGTGAAATGTTGAAGGTTCATTGAGGTTTGTGCTAAAACTACCTATTAATCATCACTGAAGCCTGAGCAGAAATGGCCAATTACCGTTCCACAGGGAAAAGAATTCGACTTCACTTTTGGTTAGCTCTGACATAAAGCCAAGACCAGGTGACATCTGGGCACCATTGTGATCAGGGACGGCAGGAGGTTCACTTTCTTTTGGGGGCTCAGGATCGTCTGGTATGAATTCCTCAATGATCACATCATCGCTTTCATTAGGACGCAGAGGTTTTGTTTTTGGAACCATGCCTCTCATCTCGTATATGTTTTTATCTGTATCCTGGCCAGCAGCTTTCCTCCATGAACTTTTATTATCCACCAATTCCTCTACAAAACAAATATGCAAAAAGAGGGACAGTCAGCTAAATCTTCTCAAATGAAAAATTCTATTTCTCAAATGAAATGCCACTTCTGCTTACATTCTTGTAATCTAGACAACTTTTGATAAAAATTAAAAACTTAGGATTTGCATTACTAGGAACTCCTTAAACTAGTTCCTTAGAAGAGACCAGCAAAAATATTAAAGTAGAAACATAACTGGAAATATTTAATCAGCTTCTTGTTCATGTGCTAGGAACTTGATCCTAATACTCCACTCCCATAAAATATTTGTCTCCTAAATTACTGTGATGTGTTAAAAATAAGGTATTACATTCATGCACTGTCGTCTTTGATCAAAAGTACTGGGTTCTTGTAATTACTTGTGAAGCATATGAACATCGGTTGGAACTGCCTGCAATTTTGGCTTATTTGAGGCTCAATCAATGCAGATCTACCCTCCCTTATCTCAAGTGCCTTTGTAGACTACCTGCATGAAAATATGAATCCAATTCAGGAACTCAATTTTTCAAGGAAGCAACACTCATCTGGAAGCTACAGACGGTATGTCTAGATTTCTACATCAGTTCCTGCTATACTTTTGTAAACAGAAAATAACAGGTTCTGTTACTGAAATGAATAGAGATGGGGGAGAAGTTAAATTCAGTTTGCATTTAAAGCCGAATTTCTCAAATTTACCTTTTCTGAAACAATATGAGAATCAAAACATAAAGGTAAAGGTACCCCTGCCCGTACGGGCCAGTCTTGCCAGACTCTAGGGTTGTGCGCTCATCTCACTCTATAGGCCGGGAGCCAGCGCTGTCCGCAGACACTTCCGGGTCACGTGGCCAGCGTGACAAGCTGCATCTGGCGAGCCAGCGCAGCACACGGAACGCCGTTTACCTTCCCGCTGGTAAGCGGTCCCTATTTATCTACTTGCACCCGGGGGTGCTTTCGAACTGCTAGGTTGGCAGGCGCTGGGACCGAACGACGGGAGCGCACCCCGCTGCGGGGATTCAAACCGCCGACCTTTCGATCGGCAAGTCCTAGGTGCTGAGGCTTTAACCCACAGCGCCACCCGCGTCCCTTTTAATCAAAACATAACCATCCTTAAAAATTTGTATTTTTCTGAATACTGAAATGCAGTTCTCCAATCAACCAATGTTTACAAAAATGCATATTTAGGTAAAAGTGTGCATTAAAAATACATATATTAATGAAAATGCATTATATTAGGAGACATTGCTTGCAAAAATATGTATATTAATAAAAATAGATTACAAAAATGTGTTTATTAGATAACACTTGCACTAGAATGCTGATTCATTTTCAAATTGCTGCAGAAATGTGGCAAAAGATCAGAAAAATCAAAACCTAAGAGGACCAAAACTGACAAATCCTTTTATCTCTTTTATGAGTGAATGAATGCAAATTACAAAACTCTTAATTTGGTGCTGCAAAATCTGAGGTTTTGCAGAACTGGAATTTGTTAAATGTGGGGAAAGGATGCAAGGAAAATTGGTTGGGGAGTGATATACAGTAGAGAGAGAGAGAGAGAGAGAGAGAGAGAGAGAGAGAGCGAGCGCACTACCTAAAGATAGATTGAATGCATTTTTGGGCAAAATAAAAATAATGGATCTATGAAGACAACAATCTGGATAGAAAAGTTATTTTGAATACCATATGATTCTGTGACATCCATGACCTCATCATCTGGCTGTGGCTGAAACAGTTCTGATGCACCTGCGTTGTAAACGATGAAGCTGACATCCATTGGTTCAAATGCTCTGTTGTGGCAAAGCTCACAATCGCAAACGGTAGGACTTTGTGGTGCAATACAAAGTTTATTGGACTTTGAAGGATGGTGTTTGGGCTTTGATGTTTTCTGGGGTTTCCCCCCCTCTTTTTTATCTTTACTTACTTTGTCTTTGGCCTTGTTACTTTCTTTCATTGGTGATTCTAAAAACAAAGGAAATGTAAGATATTCCCCTTAAAATAATTTCATCTGTAGAAAGACAGATAAATATTTATGAAACATTTCCCAATATTCATTTTTTAAAAAATGTGGTTTATGCACAACCACTTTGTGGACCACTCGTTTTAGGCTTTCATTCTTGTTTTTTACATGTACAAAAGTATCAGAATCAGCCTTTGTACACTGCTAAGCTGTCTCGCACATGGGTGAAGACTTCAAGCTTTTAGTCATCTCCTACATCTGCTAACTCAAATTATGGGAGAGAAACTGGTACCCAAGACTTTAAGGGGAATCCGCCCACCCAAACTCATAAATATATTCATCTTGGTGTCTCTACCCCTGCTTTACTCAAACATTTGTTGTTTGGATACAGTGGGAACCGAACCTTCTCTAACTGAACAGGTCAACTGACAGGCTTGCTCTTAATGCAAATGCATCTGAAAGATAAATTTGCATGTGTCAGCATGGGGGGGGGGGTGTTCCTGCAAAGAGAGCTGCAGAATAAGAGAGGAGGCAGCATGGAGATAGGGTCAGTTTGTATGCAAGAGAGTTGGAAAAAGGAAGGGAAGGTGATTAACTGTGTGCCTCTGCAGAGAGGGCTGCACAAAAGAAGAGGAAAAGGCATGGGAATGGGGGTGATGCGTGGGCAAGGGAGAACTGAGAAGAGGAGGAAGGTGAAGGAAAAAGGAAAGTGAAGGTGAAAAAAGGGGTCCAAAGACGGTTGCAAAAAACAAGGGTGTATGAGACATGGGAGTGGGGCTGGAGATGAGAGCAAGAGCATGGCAGGGTCTGAAGAATAAGAAAGAATGGTGACAAGTGTGCCGAGGAGTTGCAATGTGTGGGAGGAGGAAGATGTGGGAGGTCACCGAGGTGTGGCTTGTGAAGGCAACTTGCACAAAAAGAGAGGGAGGAGGCACAGACATCAGAATAAGAATAATATTTGTATGCCTCCCATCTAACTGGGCGGCTCCCAACAGAATATTAAGAAACGATAAAACATCAAACATGAAAAACTTCCCTAAACGTGGTGAAGGTGAACCTGGGTGCAAAGCAGTGCTGCAGAAGGGGAGAAAGAAGTGACTTCAGAAATGGGGCCGGGAAGGTAAAAAGTAGGGTTAGTAGTTAGCTGAATGGGGTGGGAAGGGGGAGCACTATGGGATGGGGGGGTGAGGGGAGGGAGCTTGGGTGCAGCCCATAGTTATACATAGAAGAATAGCAATGAGCTGAGATTGTTCCCAGTATTGATTCTGTTTAATTGGACAGAGGGTTAGGGCTAGTCTAGGAGAATTGAAATGCCAAATTAAGACCTTGTCGTTGTTTTTAATAATAGTAAGACATTTTTATTGAAGGAAAATATAAATTGCAATCTGTTCTGCTCCAGAAAACAGTCTCTTCCTTCTGAAAAGGACTTTGTTGAGAGCAGCAAGAATGGCGTGGACACAAATGTGGGAAATGGTTATTGCAGTGTATGGAGGGCTCAGAGTCTGCAGAAATGGATCCTCCTACCTTTGCTCTTGGGCTCCTGGCTCTCTTTCCACTTTTTTCTGTTTGCTTCAATATTATGCACCAAGTGTTCTTCAAAGCTTGCTATATCCAATGAAATTAAGAGATTTCTCTCTGTGCAAGTCCCACTTTCACTTTTGACGCTTCCCAGACTAACGTTTTCTTCCTCTTCAAAACTGTTCCCACTAAGTTTTGGTTTATTTTCATCTTCAATTGACCCTGATCTTTACAAAAGGAAAGAAAACCATAAGTAATGAGTCAGGCTGAAATTGTTGAAGTAATTTTTAAGGTTTTTAGAGTTCTGGAGAAGCAAAGACTCTCCTCCCTGGAAGAGAGGGGAGTGGTTGTGGGCGGGAGACCGAGCTCCGCCCCTGGCCGGGGGCCTTAGCCCCGCCCCTCCTCACCTGGCTGGCGCCCACGCCCCTCGGCAGGCACCCAACCAGGTGTCTCCGGGGGGCGTGTTTAGCAGCTTAATGCTGCGGCTCCAGCTCCGCCGCCAGGCTCCACAGGGTCAGCAGCCAAGATCATTCTGCCCTTGTCCTCTTTCCCCCCAGTAAATCTCTCACCAAAAACCCTAACCTTTATTCCTGCCATTTCTCCTCCTGGAAAAGACAGTTCTCTTGCATTGCCAATGGTTCTTAATGGAGCTACACTTAATTAGCCTGGCCAGGCTGCTTTGCATGAATTTGGCAGCTTGCATTTCCCCTTCCTATCCCAAATATTAGTTAGAATCTGGCATGCATTAATTTCTTGGGTTTGGGGGTTTGCGTCTTTCCTCAAACGTATACCAGCATATATTTTAAAACACCAGAAAATATATATAGTATAATAATGAGAGAAAATCAATGCCCTCTTTTTCAGGAACAGAAATGAACACTGGGACAATCAAATGCAGCTACTGCGGGACTTTTTAAAGACCTATCAATCTGCTAGTGGAGTCCAATTCACCCTTTCACTGGAAATAAAAGTGAAATATTGATATCAAAATTTTACTCCACTTCAACATTTTAAAAACTAATCTCACATTACAAAAACATGAAAGTTACTGGAATGCAGTAAACTCACAGTGTTAACTTAAAATTCCTCATTGGGCTATCAGGAAGCCCTGGAGGAGAAAAGAGAAGAAATGCAGAGGTGAAGTACGGGGCTCTTAACAGAACAAAAAAAAAAACACCAAAAATTTAAAAAATGAAAGGTTGGGGAGTTAAATGAAGAACAATTATTGAAACAAAACTGAAAATGAGTTAATATCTTGCCAGTATCAAAGACCATGGTGACAAGAGCAATTTGTAAAAAAAATAAGGATAACATTAACAAAAAAAGCAAGAAGAACAGTCATACCCAGAAAAATACCCAGAATCTCTGCTAGAGGAACATCCAGTTTCAAAAGCTTCATAAATAAGAGGCTCAACAATTTTCTCAGCTGCTTCAATTATAAGAGAAAAAATTGGTTTCACTATGACATCAATAAAGCCTGAAAAGAAGAAAACATCCAGACATAATTCTTCAATTTCTTGTCCTAGATGAAGAAACATTCTTCAGTACAGAGCTTATGGGTCTAGGACTCAGCTACATTAGTGTACTTATAACGTTATAAATGTGTTATAACAATGTGACATCAGATAGCTCTGTAGAGCTGAAATACAAAGTCAATGATCATTTCCATTGTGAGCTTTAAAATGTTTTTTTCCCATAGCATTTTTATAGCTGTGTAGATCCAGCCCTGGTCTGAGATGAGTGCAGATATTTTGGCTAAAACTATGATATATCTGGAAAGGATTCTAAAGAGGCAAGTTCCCCCCCCCCAAAAAAAAGTTAAATTATTAATATTATTATTATTACAGTGGTGCCTCGCAAGACGAAAAGAATCCGTTTTGCGAGTCTCTTCGTCTTGCGGTTTTTTCGTCTTGCGAAGCAAGCCCATTAGCAGATTAGCGCGATTAGTGGCTTAGCGGGCTTAGCGGATCAGCTGATAAGCAGCTTAGCGGCTTGGGAAAAAGGGGGGGGGGAGGAAAAAAACCCTGCAGGAACTTGCAAGACATTTTCGTCTTGCGAAGCAAGCCCATAGGAAATTCGTTTTGTGAAGCACCTCCAAAACGGAAAACCCTTTCGTCTAGCGGGTTTTCCGTCTTGCGAGGCATTCGTCTTGCGGGGCAACACTGTACTATTATTATTTCTAGTGGTAGTACACTAAGCTATGGTTTAATAAACATGGTTTAGGGTCATGTGTGAATCAGGCCCTGAGTCCATGTGAACATGCAGGTTCCTGGGGAGGAGCTTGCAGCTGCCTGCCTCCTCCCATTTCTTTTTTGCTTCCATACTGACCTAAGACATCATGGTTAATAAGGATGGAGCTTAACCACAAGTTCCGGTTTGGACAGCACCCTAAGCCAAATGTTAGCTTAGCTTGGGGATCCTGGGAGCAGCAAAGTGGATGTGAGCTCCTCTCCACAAGCTCACTCAGTCAAAGTTTGGCTTAGCATGTCAGCACCAGGGCAATATGGTAAGTTCAGCTGGTCTTGCCACAGCCATTCCAGTTTTCTCCTGGCGGAGGCCTGGTCTCCCAAAGTAATGAGAGAGTGGTGAGAATGTCTTGCATAAACCCTCAGCATATCCAAGTCTCCTTGAAGCACCAATACCTATTAATAGGATTCAGACATGGCAAAGCTCAGCCTGCAGCTTGCAACCCCAGTGGTAGCTCCCAGTTCACTTTAGAGGCCGGCCAAGTCGCCCTGCAGTAGTCAGCACAGGAAAAGGCCTGGGGTGCTCAGGCCTCAGGCGGAAATGTTGGGCTTGGTGGCGAAGGCCAGCATGAAGGCCACAAGCAGGGGACCTGGTGGATGAGGCGCAGAAAATTGGTAGAAGTGCAGCTCTGCCAGAACAGGTTTGGCATTTGGAGAGAAGCACAGCCCAGTGAGCATATATTAGACCAAGCAGGCACCAGAGCAAACAACATGAAATGTGCAACCCCGTATCTGATGATGTAAAAAAATCAACAACAGTTGTAATAAAAGGATAAACAGTAAGTGCATATCATTTAAGCATTTATCTCATAAGCATTTATACCACAGATTAAGAAAGGTACCATCACCGCCAAGAGGGTGCTGTAATGAGTACAGTGGTACCTCGGGTTACAGACGCTTCAGATTACAGATTCCGCTAACCCAAAATATTACCTCGGGTTAAGAACTTTGCTTCAGGATGAGCAGCAGCAAGAGGCCTCATTAGCTAAAGTGGTGCTTCAGGTTAAGAACAGAAGTACGGCCCTCCAGAACGAATTAAGTTCTTAACCCGAGGTACCACTGCAGAGTCAAAGAACTCATCAGAGGCAAGGAAGTTTCCTTTAGAAACTTGTGCAAATGAGGAGAACCAAAAGGAACATAAACTTTGGCAAAATAAATACAGCCAGGCAATAAGGGATGCCTTAAAGAATTCAAAGAGCACATACATGAAAACAGTGGAAAAAGTGGGCAGAGATACCTAAGTTTCTCCTTTCATAACACGAGAGCTTGTGGACATCAAAAAAGCTGAATGTTGGAAGATTAGGACAGACAAAAGAAAATACTTTTTCACACAGTGCATAATTTAACTATGGAATTAACTCCCTCAAGAAATAGTTTACCAGTAGCCAAAATTTATTATTTTTTAAAATGGTGAAGTAGTGTAGGCTTGGAAACTGCTGAGTAATCTGCACTGCTTAGAACTGAAAGAAAGGCAAGACCCAAATGGAGCTCAAAGGCATTCAGGACTGGGATGTTGTAGGGGACCCATGGCTTGCAAGGGATTATAAAAACGCCACAAAGCAGTCCAGTGGGGGAATTTGACAATGAGTCAGGTGGTTTGGTGGTGAAAGGGACATAGCACTGAATAATAACAACAACAACAACAATAATAATAATAATATGATGAATGTGATTTCTGGATCTGCTTTTGAGCTTCAGGAAATGGGGATCCAGCCAGGACATTTTCTAGCACCTGGGGCATATTTGTTTGTTTTTGTTTTTTGTTTTGCTGTGGTGACAAAGAAAAGCATACATCTTTAAAGCAGCAGAAATATGAGATGACTGGACCCTTACTGAACTCGAAGCATGGGTACCCCCAACAAAAATTTAAAAAATTCGGCAAAATATTTGGATTTTATGATATGTATTGGCATAATTCGGATTAACTAATGTGATATGATTGTATTGTTAAATGGAAAACTTAATAAAAAATATTTTTTAAAAAGGGGTTGGGTGGAGAAAAGCATACATCTGATTTTCAAAAAGAAAAGGATTGAGAGGAAGGACTAAAGATTGGCTCCCTCCCTCACATTACCTATTTGAGTTTCAGCAATATTGGTAGTCCCACGATCACAGAGTGGAGAAATAGGCAATCCTAATTCAGCCTCCTTGTCTCCCTGAGTTGGAGGGGAAAGAATGCACAGAGATATAAGACAGCGTGAACGATATCCAATAAATTCACTTCTATTTTGATATGAAACTCTTGAAACTAAGGCTTGCGAGGAGCACTTGAAGGAGCTGGGTATATTAAGCCTGGAAAAGAGCAGGCTGAGAGGAGATATGAGAGCCATCTTCAAATACTGTATCTGAAGGGCTGTCACATGGAAGAGAGGGAACATGCTTGTTTTCTCCTGTTCTGGAGGGTAGGACTCGAACCTATGGCTTCAAGGAGCAAGAAAGGAGGTTCCGACTAAACATTCGGAAAAAGTTTCTGACAGAGCTGTTCAACAGTGGAACAGACTTCCGCGAGGCGGTGAACTCTCCCCCCTTGGAGGTTTTAAAGCAGAGGTTGGATGGCCATTTGTCATGGATGCTTTAGCTGAGATTCCTGCATTGCAGGGGGTTGGACTAGATGACCCCTGGGGTCCCTTCCAAATCTATGATTCTATGAAGCAGCTTAGAACAGGTGTGGGGAACTGATTCCCCTCCAGATGTTGCTGAACCTGATGGGTATTGCAGTTTAGCAGCAGCTGGAGGCCCACAGGTTTCCTACTGCTTAGAAAACCAGCATTAAACCACAGTTTCTTGTTTCAGACATAATGGGCAACTGTGGCTTAAAGATACCAACACAAAAGCTTTAAAGCTCGTACATGGGAGGGAGAAATGAGAGGGGAGAGTGTAGGCTCAATAGTCATTTCTGACTTAATGAAACCATGGGCTATACAAGATTGTTGCATCTGAATCAGCCCTTACACTCTGAGAATGTATGTAATATGAAAAGATAAGTGTGTGTTTATTTATAATTGTGTAAAAAGAGACACTATTTGTGAGAGTGCAGTGTGAGCCCTCCACTTGGAATTTCAAAGATTCTACCAAGTCCCAATAAGAAATAAATAACAACCTTTATTTCAAGGTGTTTTCCTTATTTAAACACATTACATTATTTGGTATAACATAATGCAATGGATCCCAAACTTTCCTTGCCACAAAGCCACCTGAAAATTGCTGAGGGTCTTGGTTGACCACTTAATATTTTTTTCTGCTTGCCGTAGCAATTGTCATGCGCTGCACTAGATGACACATTATTTTTAGTTATTTTTCTACAGACAAATCATGGACCACCTGAATGAAGCTCAACAGACCAGCGATGTTCTGCAGATCACAGTCTGAGAACCTCTAACATAACAGATACTCCTGTTTCCAGAGACATAGGGCCAAATGAAACATAATATAAATGACACAATCAGCAACCACACCATGAATTTGATAAAGTTAAATACCAGGCACAGGACGATTGTCCTCAGGAGCGCAGTGTGTGCTGCTTAAGCCTTTTCTCTCCAGTCACAATATCAGTAAAATAACCTCCAGTCCCCACATATAGCAGGGGTGGGGAATGCAAGTGAATCACATGAATCTCATAAATCATTGCAATTGTCTATTGTTGGCTTCACTGCCAGAATGGAATCACTGCAGCTGTTACTTGACCTTGGGCTGAACATGCCCAAAATTCTTAATATGAAGCACAATGTGGGGCAGTTTGTGCCTTCCTATTGTCAACCTGCAAGTGTGTGAAGCAAATACCTAAGAGTTGAAACTTCTGCTCCTCCAATCATCTTGAAAAGCAACATTTTCAAATTCTGACACAGAGTTTGAAACATGTGGGTGTTAATCTTTCACACCAAGCTGTTAATCACACCTATTTATCCTTAAAATACAACAGAAGGGATCCTCAAGTGTACAGATACAGGGATGGGGGCACAGGGAGAGGCACACCTATCAGTCCTCCTGAAGATATTTTTGCCACAACAGAGCCTGCTATTTGGGAGCAATGCATTCCAATGGGGTTGCTGCTAGTATGCAGCACAGCAGGAGAGACCTGTCCTGCTTGCTTTACAGTGGATGCTGCTTCTGCTGTTGGCAGAAGAAGCTTTAGAGCAACTATAATTAGCCAGATTATTCAGCTTTGTAATACAGTGGTACCTCTGGTTACGAACTTAATTTGTTCCGGAGGTCCATTCTTAAGCTGAAACTGATCTTATCCTGAGGCGCACTTTCGCTAATGGGGCCTTCCAGCGCGCAATTTCCATTTGCATCCTGGGGCAAAGTTCTCAACCAGCAGCTACTTCCAGGTTAGCAGAGGTCATAACCTGAAACGTTCGTAACCAGAAGTGTTCATAACCAGAAGCATTCGTAACCAGAAGCGTTCGTAACCAGAGGTACCACTGTATGTATAAAGCTCTTGAGGATGTGTGTGTCCCAATTTGGAGAGAAGTGCCCCTTTTTCCTTAGGAAAGGTTTTTGGGAAGCAGTGTGGAGAATCAGATAACATGTTGGACCAGAGAGACTGCAACTCTAATTCCCGTTCAGGCCTGACATTCAATGGCTTGGACTGAGAAGCCGGAGCTACTCACTGGCCTGGTTTGCACAGAACCCTAAACTCAACTATGGTTTAGCATGACCGAGGAAGCATGCACAGAACCAAAAACACTCCTCCCTAGTCCTGCTGCTACCCACTGCTAAGGCATGAGTTGGCTTGGCATTACATAAACTGGTTTGTCCCTCCTCAGAGAAACCATGCTCAGTAAGCCGAAAGCAAACAGCTTGTAATTTATTTGGCATGAGACAAACCACAAGCCTGGATTCAGATGTAATGCTAAGCCAAACCATGGTGCATCCTGAGTAATGAGGTAGCGGCAGCAGCTCTGGGAGAGGGAAGAGGCTTCCATGTCCGCTCTGTGTGCGCTGCCTTGTTCCCACTTAGCCATGATTTGGTTTAGTACTACATGTGAATTGAGACAGCGCTTCACAGTGGTTTCTTGTGACGATGGGTGCAAGCAACAAGGGTAGGTTATGTTACATTACATACAACAATAAATGCCAAGTGTTATCTTATGCATGTTTGCTTGCATATTTTTTATAAAGGTTTTAGGCCATTTGGGATTTTCTGGGCAGGTAAGATATGAATTTAATATCTATCTCAAACATGCAAAGGAATCTAGCCTACCAATGAACTTTTGAAAATGGTACCTGCTTGAAGAATTCATCCATTAGTGCATTTGCCCATTGCTGATGCAATTTCCAGGGCTTTGATGGATGACTTATGTCAGCTGCATGGACAATCATGGACATGAGTTTATCTCTATCTGTCCTGTCAAATGTAGGGCATTATTGAATTACTTCAGCAGAAGAGTAGGATTGTTTCTCATATTAAATGAGAGATGATTTAAAGAATTCATACCACCAACAAAAATTCAGATTTCCAACACGCACACCCCCTTCCCAATACAACCAACCTTTTTACATGCTGAAGGCATTTCAGAACGTGTTTCAGATATTTCATTTGCTGGAAATGATTTGACATGTCCGTAGCTAAAACCATCTCAATGACCAGCCGGCGCAGTTCCCTGAAGGCAAATAAATAATTTGTTCATGGTGAGTGTTATGTACTGAAGTTCTCACCCTGGGCCAGCAGGGGGATACTGTAGATAGTTATGCAAATGAAGGATCGAAAGCGACATTCAGTGATTGGATAGTTTTAGAAAGTTGTTACAGTAACAAGGTACTGGAGCGCTATATAAGCAGGCTGACTGAGCCCTTCGGTTCAATTCAGTTCTGGCCTCAGAATAAAGAAGAGCTGTTTGAAGAATCGCTGTGTCGTCTGATATGTTCACCCACAACTTAACAGTGAGTTCTGTGAGTTCTCTAAAACAAGGGTTTCCATGCATTCTGCCCTCCTTCAGAGCCCAAAGTTATCTGAATTAAGCTGTCTGCTACCCTGAGAAGGAAAGCCACCCACATACAAAACTGTATTTGTCATTTGTGGCCTACAAGCCATAGCTGCAAAGGTGGAAATTAGTAAAGTCTCCCTGTTAACTCTGGAGTGCTTGTAAAGGCAATCCTTACTTATAGAATCATAGCATTGTTGAGTGACTCTTGAAAGGCCTGTAACTGCACAAGCATCACTACACCTTATGTAGCACCCCTATATTATCTCACCTCCATTCCTCGTTGGTTAAATTGACCAAGATGTTCATATCTTCACTTTGCATGAGTTGGTAAACAGCACTCACATGATGGTTTTCAAGAACTGATTTATCATTGTACAAAAGTGCCATTTCTGACCTAGAATAAAACAAAAAACTAGCCATATTACCCAGAACAGACCTAGGAAGGGCTGCGCAGTCACAGATTGAACATTTCTTTTTCCTGGTGCCAGGTCATCCCCAGAGATGAAAATATACCATTTTTAGGGGGGAAATGTTGACTTTTTAGAGTACTGGTTTTCACACTGTGCTCTGGGGATCTGACATCTATTAGCAAGCACTCCACTGGTTCCAGCAGAGGGAGAGATGGGCAATGCTAGCTCTCCCGAGCTGCTTCTATTTCAGCCACTTACGGTAGTTCTACCATTTCAGTTTAGGTGGAGCTGCAATGGTCACACTGGAAAATGACAAAAGAGACTTACCTTGTCCTAACATGGAAATGGTTTGTGGTTCCAGTATGTTCATAATCATGGATTGACGTGCTGAAAAGAATTGCTAATATCTCCAGGTCAGTGAACCAATGCTAGTGAGAAGAATTAAAAGTCAGTCATGTCCTGCATGCAACTAACAATTAGACATGATGCAGAATGATCTATGACTACAATCTCCTCTAGTAGTTTTTCTTTTTTAAGTGGTAATAGCAGCTGCCAGGGTGGGGGGTTATTTGGGATCACGGTGCACATTTTGTCCTGTGGGCCAAGCAGCTTCCGCTTCCTCTCACAATACTGGGGTCAATGGTGGAGTCTATGCCTGACGCTCCTGAGTAATGTATACTTAGGGTTCCTCCTAAATCTTATGCCAGCCTTTCTGAATCCTGTGCACTAACACAAGTTCATCTGCCTTAGCTTTTCCATTGATCTCATGAGTCAATGCATTTTTTTAATAGCATGGCAACACCATGTATAATTCACTGGTTCCCAATTTCCTGCCTTGCAGGGGGTTGGACTAGATGACACTCGGGGTCCCTGTCTAGCTCTACACTTCTGTGATTCTATGATTCTGGGTCAGCTATATCCTATGAGTGAAATGGCTACTGATGTGTTAGTAAATAATGAATATAGACCTTAGTAAAGAACTATAATATGTGAGTTTCTAAAATTATTCTAACAAAAGGCTTTCCTAGGTCAAGAAAAGGAGGACCTAAGAATCCCAAATGCTCTTTTCCTTCACTGTAGGGCATTTCTTACCATCATACCAGTGTGAAGCATTATGCAATGCACAGTTTGGGTAACATCTGTAGCATGCATCACATTGTGATACGGATTTTGGTGCTTGCTGTAGCCAACTTCCAGAGCACTTGCAAATGAAATCAGGCAGGTAATTGGGATCTATGCAAGGCAAGAATTAGGACATGCTTAGAACTGGAAATAAACATTTTTATTGCAACCGTTGGCAAGACCAGTTGTATAACAAACACCCTTCTGAAATTATCATTCGGACGTGACAGAGGAGACTTAAGATTTAGGTCCAGACATTCAGGGGTCAAATGAGATGTTCCTGGGTTGTTTCCAACCAAACCATTGTGCATGGAAAGCAACAACCACACTCACAATAGGACTTCCCCTCTCCCCCCCTGCCCCCCCTCTTCTAGCTTTCCAGCAACCCTCCAGAGCAGATTTGGGGACGGCGCAGATGCACAGAAGCAAGTGAAACATCCATGGTGGCACCATGGCATGGAATGGACAGATGAAGGCAAGAATTAGGGCTCGTCCACATGGGAGTGTAATGTAGATTGGAAGCTCCATGTGCATTGATGTTTTAGGTGTCATCCATCCAACTGGCAGCCCACAGCTTTCCAACACAAAACTGGGGTAATCTGGAAAGGGCAACAACCCCCCCCCCCCGTTCTCCCAGTACAGCCACACACTCACTCACCCCTTTGCTTCACTATGTGCTTTATTTCACACCTATCATAATTTTTTCTCATTTGCTTAGATACTGCCGTATTATAATTTGCCCTTCAAGAACATGGAATTTGCTCTGTTAAAAGAAAGTCTGGAAACACTGAATTGTTAACATATTAAGATTTAACTAGGTAAGTTCCTGACCTTGAATTGTCTCAGAAGATCATACTTGTTGAACAGATCACACATCAGGTATTTTAAGCTGTGCCCTTCACAAGTTTCATTTAAGGCAAATACATCAAAATCCCATTTATCAATGTCCTGTTGGTAATTGAAAACACACAAAAAAGCACTTTTATTTCTTAATCTAGGTTCCTGGACAACATATAAAATGTAAAATGTAAAAATATAAATGCAAACATTTTTGTTTCCCAAGTCACGTGAGTAAAAAATGTAATACCAATGAATGTAGTTATGACAGATTATTGAAAGCGTGTAGATAATAAACTGCTCTTCCTCCAACTGCAGTTTCCATTAAATAAAGTCAACCTGTTTGCCACATTTGGCTTATAGATATGGGGGTTTACAGAGATCAAAAGAGCAATTTATTAGGTGTTCTTATGGCTGGTCATAATAGTTTATTACAGATCTTCATTTTATGGCTGCAAAGTTCTCAGATCCACCACCACTAACTATGCCGAGGAGACTCACGGGATTCAAGGCACACAAGAAATGAAACCCCTATTTCAGAGCAGGAAGGGCCTCAGACCTACAAGCCAGAGATGCAGAGAGAGGAACTCCCTCAACCAAATGACCTCCTCCTTCTCTGGACACCCAGCCACAGCAGGCCCCCTGGCTCCCTTGAGAAGACCCTCACATCCTTCCAACAAGGCTCTCTTGGCCAATGACTTCTGCCATCAATACAAATGGCTTCTTTCTTTCTTTCTTTCTTTCTTTCTTTCTTTCTTTCTTTCTTTGATTTAAGAAATGAAGCAACTCTGACAGGTGGTCATCCAACCTCTGCTTAAAAACCTCCAAGGAAGGAGAGTCCACCACCTCCCGTTTTATTTTATTATTTTTTAAAAAACCACTTTCACCTTAAAAGCTGCAATTACTTTCTCTGGATAAGCCAAACCACTTGCACTGGTGGGTGTACGGAACATCCTAGGAGAACAAATGAAATATATGTAAGCTATAGATTATTTTCTAAGAAGACCCTTAGAGTAGGTCAAGTCAAGTAGTGGGGAAGACTCTATGTGGCAAAGCAGGAAGAGGGTTGGACTAGGGCTGATGAGGCAACCCTGGTGGAAATCCCCACATGGCCATGAAGTTCACTGGATGATCTCTAAATGTTGCCCCCCCCCCCCCACAACTGGACAGGGCTGCTCCGTCAAGCGTTATAGACAGCTAATTGCCCCTGGGCCATTTCTCAGGCTGCTGAGAAGCTTGCATGGTCCTGCCGCCCCTCCTCCCAGTGAAATGGGTCTGGCAAGAAGCCTTGAGGCAACAGAAGCTTTTCCCCCAGCCTAATGCTGGTGTGTGTTGTGACTTCAAGGCTCCTTGTTCTCACTGGGCTGGGAAAGTGGGGCGAATGTGCTGCATTGGAGCCTTTGCCTTCAGGAAAGGTGAGCAGTGAGATGGAGACAAAAGCCCCAACTCCTTGTCCTGCATCAGAGGCAAGTGAGGAAGAAAGATAGACATGGGGATCTGCTGCCCTGCTGGATCCTGCTGCCTGAGGCAGTCGCCTCACCTTGCCTCACCTAAATCTCCCATCTCCCGTGCTCTCTCTTCATAGAGAACGGGTTTAGGGTTGTGATGATTCTGATGCCAGCGGATGTGTGGGTGCTGGTGGCTCTTGGTGTGGGAGGGGATGTTCCCCACCCCTGCATTATGCCGTTAACAACCAGCTCTCGATCTGACCTTATTTTGCATATTCCATTAAGTGTGCCACAGAGAACATCTTCTCAGTCACAGTGACACCTGCCGTAATTCCCTCTGCGAATCCTTTGTTTAATGGGAAGAAGCAGTGCCTTTCCCCGCAGCCCCAGCTCAGACCACCCTGGTTGTGCCACTGCTGGAGTGAGCAGGAAGCAGAGGACCACTCCAGCCCCCGCTGGGTGAGCTTGCTGGTCCTGGGTCTCCTGGGGCCCCCAGACTCCCTGTGTTTATGGTCTTCTAAGGACACGGGTGGCGCTGTGGGTAAAAGCCTAAGTGCCTAGGACTTGCCAATCGAAAGGTCGGCGGTTCGAATCCCCGCGGCGGGGTGCGCTCCCGTTGCTCGGTCCCAGCGCCTGCCAACCTAGCAGTTCGAAAGCACCCCCGGGTGCAAGTAGATAAATAGGGACCGCTTACTGGCGGGAAGGTAAACGGCGTTCCATGTGCTGCGCTGGCTCGCCAGATGCAGCTTGTCACGCTGGCCACTTGACCCGGAAGTGTCTGCGGACAGCGCTGGCTCCCGGCCTCTTGAGTGAGATGAGCGCACAACCCTAGAGTCTGGCAAGACTGGCCCGTACGGGCAGGGGTACCTTTACCTTTACCTAATGAACACGTGTAAATTGGTGAATGAGATTCCGGATGTAACATTTCCTGAAGGGACTGCGTTAGATGCACCTTTAATTCCACCAGTCATGAGCTACAGAGTTTAGGCTCATTACTTGCTCTATGGCCCATGCTTACCTTTTTACCAAAACACTAGCCTGGACTGCATATGAAATAGTTCGAATGCTTGGCTGATCCTCAGGTTTGATACTGTACACCTCTTTTTTCCTTGCGAAGGTAACAGTCAGCCAGTCCTGTACTTCTAAAGGCACTGATCCCCACTGGATATTAGACAGGTCATCCTCAGTGTCCAAAAGGCTCCTGCAAGGAACAGAGATATGTATTTAAATAATATATACCCCAGTTTTCAAATAAGTTAAGTAGCTAAAAGAAAGATTAAAATATAGCAACAATTTAAAAAGCAATTCTAAAAGTCAAATATAAAATGCCCAACAGAAATACCAGCAAAACCAACTTAAAACATCAAAATCAATTATAAAATGCCTTCCAATAAATAAATAAATGCTATCATCCTGTTTACCACCGCCACCAGAATGATATTAGTGGCCTGGTTTAACATGTTTATTTTTTTATTTTCTGGTCACACTATTCTATAGATGGGATACATTAGGGTCGGGGTCCTTGTGGCCCTCCATCATCCCTGACCATATGGGCCATGCTGGCTGAGGCTGATGGGAGCTGGAGCACAGCAACGTTTGAAGGGCCACATCTTGCCCCCCTTTGGCCTAGATCTCCTGGGTTAGGGAATTTCTCTTTTACTTGCCATTCCCCAGGTGTCCTAGTTCAGGGGTTCTCAAACTTCTATCCCTAGGACTCACTTGAGAGAGCAAAACACAACAGAAGATGGAGGTGCCAGGGTGCAGCCATAACAAAATGGCAATGGATGGGGATTGGGGTAATCAGCACACAATTTTTGACATTTTCTATTGATATCTAATCTGTGTTTGGAGATTGATAAAAGGAATAATGCCAATGATCTGCAGTTCTTATTTAAGATGATGATTA
This sequence comes from Podarcis muralis, assembly GCF_964188315.1. NCBI lineage: Eukaryota > Metazoa > Chordata > Lepidosauria > Squamata > Lacertidae > Podarcis > Podarcis muralis. Next base: position 120,897,100 of record NC_135657.1, read on the forward strand.
CAATCTGAGGACCTCATAGCTCCTACATCCAGCCTAATTTATGTATTTTGGTTGGGGGTTCTCCCCTCCCAATTTGTGTAACATCTTACTTGTTGGTCCCAATAAAAGTATTGTCCAAGTGTGGATTTTGGACTTTTCATGCAGCTTCTGTTATAAAAGTCATATATACCGTATGTTTTAAAAAAATATGTTGACCATTTAACTAGGGTTGGACAATGTGACTGAAACAGCTGTCAGAGCCAAAAGAAAGAGTGGCAAGCTTCTGATCAGGCCGTGTTCTTGGGTCAGATGAAACACAACAAGGACTGAGAGCCACGGGGCCCATCCCTGCCCTCAGCTTAGAAGTAAAGATGCTGGACTTACAGCAGAGTGGCAGAAAGTTTCTTCTTGGCCCTTTGATCACAGGTTTTTGACTTTGCTGAGGTATAATTTGTTCTGGCACCAAGCTTCCCCCGTTTATCCTGTGTCATATTTGCAGCTGTTTTGTCTACTAACTTTACTGCAGTAAGTTGCTACATTTAAATATACGTAAGCTAAGAGTAGCTCCCTATCCCTATGTGCACATCATTCTTATAAATACCTTGTGGGTGTCAGTTCAACAGAAGGAAGTCAAGCCCTTACATAAGCATTGTGATGTCATCCTGATGTAGCCACTAACAACCTTGGCGTAAACAGCAGTCCACACTTATTTCCCAGGGTTGTTCCCCCCTCCCTCGCTTATATTTTATGTGAAAACCTAGTGGTCCTGACAACAGATGCAAGGATTGCTAAAGTACACGTCAAAAGCAGGAGAATCTAGTAGCCCCGAGATGAAATAGTGAAATAGATGAAATTGTCCAACCCTAGTTAAATGGTCAACATATTTTTTAAAAACTTTTATGGACTGTTATCCTTTCTGTGGGATAAATCAGCCTCATATAACCAACATGCTTAACACTAATTAATGCATGAAGGGGTTAAGACCATAAAGTAAGCTGTCCTGCCAGCCTTAGCTAAGTCACTGCCCCTCACCTTGGGAGGAAAGGTTATCAAGCCATTCCACCATGTGATTCCACCAGTAAGGAGGTTTAAGCAGGGTGCTCCAAGTTTAGACAGTGTGGCTTAAGCAAGCCATCTTGTGTTTCTATACAAATAATCTAGAAACATTCACCACTTTGGAACCTAAGTTTTACTGCCTGCATTTTCAGACTGCTGTATGGAAAAGCACATAAATTTGACCTTTGAAGAGTTTGACCTTTGAAGAGTTGAAAACCTTTAAAAAAAAAAAACCCAGAACATTTTTATTTGATTTTACAATTATGAAATTATAACAATCCACATTGTTGTTTAGTCGTTTAGTCGTGTCCGACTCTTCATGACCCCATGGACCAGAGCACACCAGGCACTCCTGTCTTCCACTGCCTCCCGCAGTTTGGTCAAACTCATGTTGGTAGCTTCAAGAACACTGTCCCACCATCTCGGGACTTCCGGGTTGGTGCCTCCGGCAATGGCGGAGTTCCTCTGATCGGGAGGAACTTGCCCCGTGGGAATTTGGGTCTGTACCGCCACGGCGAAGGTGGAGACCCGTAAAAATCACAGGCGGGAGAAGCCTGTGAACGTGGGATTCGGCGGGCACCTTTTGCGCCTCCCCTACTCGCGGGGAAACCCGGTTTCGGGGACCCGGAGCGACGTGGGGTGAGCGGCGCGGTGCTTCGAATCGTCTGCTACTTCCACGGAGCGAAGCCGCATAGCTGTTGCCGGAGAGCACTGACTTTTTCCTGTGGACAATTTGACTCTAAAGTAACTATCCGTGAGTAGAGCTGAAGTGGGAGAATTGGATTTTTAAACGTTTAATTTGGCATCGAAACGGGGAGGTTCAATACAGGAAGTCTGCCTCCCCTTTTTATATATAAATTGAAGCAATAAGGCTGCAAGCTGAAGTCTTGGAAAGCCTTTTGTAAAATACTAAATTTCCATCAGTAAAGAACTAACCCCCCCCCCCTTTCGGAGACAGGAGAAGAGGGGGGAAGTGGTGGACTGAATAATGCCTGCAGGAGAGAGTTAAGAGAGTTAAAATACTGCCGCTCTGACCCTGGAAACGGGCTGCTAGCAGGATTGATGTCTTTTGGAATGTTCATTGACAGCGTTTAGAACGTTCATTGACAGGTAGCTAAACAAGAGAATACATTGTTTCTAATGTCTCCAGTTGTTTTTTAAAAAAAAGGAGTAAGTGTAACTGAAAATTGAAACTAACTTTGGATTATTGGAACTGTGTTTAAAAGAGGATTTTACTGACTAATACAAATAGAAATGGTTTTCCCCTAGTGGAAGCTTTTGAAATTGGTTGCTTTACAGGAGCTGGGCTAGGGGAATTTCCAGCTGCAAGATAAAAAATTGTGAGACTCTGGAATTGACCTTGAATCTCTCAAGTGTTATGGCAAATGGAAAGGAAAAAAACAGACTGAATGTTGACAGAAGAGGCCTTAGTGGCTGCATTAGTGAAAATAAACGATTCGCTGGAACAACTTCACAAGAAAACAGACGTGATGAATGTGAAAGTGGATGCTGCAAATATTAAAATTGACTTAATTGTAGAAAGTTTAAACAATCTGGGACAAAAGGTGAATACTACTGCAGAAACCACCCAGAAATTGATACAGGAATCTACTCTGATACGGCAAACTGCAGATGAAGTCAGGGAGAAAACCCTTGCTGCTGAATGTAAAGCAATGCAACTGGAGAGAGAGAGAGCCCCATTCATACAAAGACAATTTGATGAACATAAGCTGACATTCGTTATGATTGAACTTAAAGAAAAACAGACGAATTTGAGGACCAGAGCCCTACTTGAATTGGAAAAGGAAAGCTTGATAGAGTTTCAGGAGGAGAAAGGACTAACATCGGTTGAGAAAGAGAGGTATTTGGGGGTTAGTATGACCGCCAAAAGGGACGCGGGTGGCGCTGTGGGTAAAAGCCTCAGCGCCTAGGGCTTGCCGATCGAAAGGTCGGCGGTTCGAATCCCCGCGGCGGGGTGTGCTCCCATTGTTCGGTCCCAGCGCCTGCCAACCTAGCAGTTCGAAAGCACCCCCGGGTGCAAGTAGATAAATAGGGACCGCTTACTAGCGGGAAGGTAAACGGCATTCCGTGTGTGGCTCTGGCTCGCCAGAGCAGCGATGTCACACTGGCCACGTGACCCGGAAGTGTCTCCGGACAGCGCTGGCCCCTGGCCTCTTGAGTGAGATGGGCACACAACCCTAAAGTCTGTCAAGACTGGCCCGTACGGGCAGGGGTACCTTTACCTTTACCTTTTATGACCGCCAAAAATGTGAATCTATTCAAGGATAACTGTGAAGGATGTTGGATCGAAGAGAAGGGGGATTTGGAAATATGGACAAATCTGAAGTTGTTATTGTTGGGCCGAGTTGCTGTGGTGGGGATGAGGGCTGCTGGGTTGCTGGGGATGTTGCTTTTGTTTCAAACATTGCAAGCTTTGGATGGGACAGATTGTTTCAGGAGGTGGCAGAGGGATGTTTTTAAATTTGTCTGGCAGGGCAGGAAGCCTCGAGTAAAATTTAAGATATTGACGGATGCCAAAGAAGGAGGTGGATTTGCCCTGCCAGACCCCTAAACTTTGTTGTGAACCATCTGCTTTTTGCTGGCTGAGAGAATGGCTGCTCTTGAAAGCACTGAAGTGTTGGATAATAGCAGACGAAGTTGATGGACTATATGGAATTGGCGGAAATGACTGGCAAGATCCGAGACCAGGGAGAAGAGTCGGTGGAAGAAGACTGGAAAAAGTTTAAAGACTATTTATAGAAATATTGTAAAATTAAGGAATGTTAGAAGAATGTTGGAATGAAGTTATATGGCTTTAGTAGAAATGTTATAAGGAATTAAGTACAAACAGATTAATAGAAATTTAAAGGGAAAAATAAGGTAAGAATGTGTTAAGATAATTATAGGATAGGAAACAGAGGAAGATGGAAAGGAATTGCTGAAACAAATAATAGAAGTGGAATACAAAAAGGGAGGTGTGAGGAGGTCGCTGGAAATAAGTGAATGAAGGATGGGATATTGAAAATGTTTGAGGTGTTTTTAAACTGTTTTTGTTTGTTTTTGCTTTGTTTTGTTAGTTTGGTGTGTTGGTGTTGGGTAGTGTTTTTATATTGTATTTGTATTGCTTTTTTCTTTTTTTTGTTTGTAGTGTTGTGTTGAAAATGTTGGAAAAGTAATAAATATCATTTTTTTTAAAAAAAAGAACACTGTCCCACCATCTCGTCCTCTGTCGTCCCCTTCTCCTTGTGCCCTCCATCTTTCCCAACATCAGAGTCTTTTCCAGGGAGTCTTCTCTTCTCATGATGTCTTCTGCTTCTTTTAGGTCCTTTCCACTTTTGTCTTTTATTATGGTAATCTTTGTACGAAATGTTCCTTTCATATCTCCAATTTTCTTGAACAGATCTTGAACAGACAAAGGCAACAATCCACATACATATCTATATATTGAGATTACTCTCAATCTCACGACCCACTCCCCATGGGGTCCTATTTTCAACACTTACAACTGCATATTCTTCCATACTCTAAATTTTATATTAATCCATATTATCCATAGTATTTGTTACATTACAAGTGGAATTGTTGTTGTTTAGTTGTTTAGTCGTGTCCGACTGTTCATGACCCCACGGACCAGAGCACGCCAGGCACTCCTGTCTTCCACTGCCTCCCGCAGTTTGGTCAAACTCATGCTGGTAGCTTCGAGAACACTGTCCAACCATCTCGTCCTCTGTCGTCCCCTTCTCCTTGTGCCCTCCATCCTTCCCAACATCAAGGTCTTTTCTCATGAGGTGGCCAAAGTATTGGAGCCTCAGCTTCATGATCTGTCCTTCCAGTGAGCACTCAGGGCTGATTTCCTTAAGAATGGATAGGTTTGATCTTCTTGCAATCCATGGGACTGCGATCAGCCTTCTTTATGGTCCAGCGCTCACTTCCATACATCACTACTGGGAAAACCATGGCTTTTACTATACGGACCTTTGTTGGCAAGGTGATGTCTCTACTTTTTAAGATGCTGTCTAGATTTGTCATTGCTTTTCTCCCAAGAAGCAGGCATCTTTTAATTTCATGACTGCTGTCACCATCTGCAGTGATCATGGAACCCAAGAAAGTAAAAACTCTCACTGCCTCCATTTCTTCCCCTTCTATTTGCCAGGAGGTGATGGGCCCAGTGGCCATGATCTTCGTTTTTTTGATGTTGAGCTTCAGGCCATATTTTGCGCTCTCCTCTTTCACCCTCATTAAAAGGTTCTTTAATTCCTCCTCGCTTTCTGCCATCAAGGTTGTGTCATCTGCATATCTGAGGTTGTTGATATTTCTTCCGGCAATCTTAATTCCGGCTAGGGATTCATCCAGCCCAGCCTTTCGCATGATGAATTCTGCATATAAGTTAACTAAGCAGGGGGACAATATACAGCCTTGTCGTACTCCTTTCCCAATTTTGAACCAATCAGTTGTTCCATATCCAGTTCTAACTGTAGCTTCTTGTCCCACATAGAGATTTCTCAGGAGACAGATGAGGTGATCAGGCACTCCCATTTCTTTAAGAACTTGCCATAGTTTGCTGTGGTCGACACAGTCAAAGGCTTTTGCATAGTCAATGAAGCAGAAGTAGATGTCTTTCTGGAACTCTCTAGCTTTCTCCATAATCCAGCGCATGTTTGCAATTTGGTCTCTGGTTCCTCTGCCTCTTCTAAATCCAGCTTGCCCTTCTGGGAGTTCTCGGTCCACATACTGCTTGAGCCTTCCTTGTAGAATAAGTGGAATTAAAATCCTGCTAATGTTTTCATCTGCTTACAGTGGTCTCCTAGATAACTTATAATTTTTCCCATTCTTTTTAAAAGTTTTTGTTCTCCTGGTTCCTTACTAAATGTGTGGTTTCTTTCTATGGTAAGGGAACTGGAGAGCTTCGGGATTAATTTAGAATAGTCTGTTTTAGAGGTCTAACAGCCTATATTCTCATGCTTTGCTGCATGTTTTGTGATTTTAAATCATCATCAAATACTTGCCCCAAACCTGCATCTAGACATCCAGGGAAGTTGTCTTTTATTTTATTAGATTAAGCAACAGTTTCAAATTTCAGAAATATAGTCATACTTTATTTGAAACTAATATTAAAAACAAATACTGTAATAAAATGACAACTTATAGTAGCAGCACACCATAAAAACATAACAGCCAACAGTCAACAATAGTTAAGCAGATCTTGTACACTAGGCATTTAGTGCAGAATTTGCTCAGTTATTATGGGATACTCACACAACATCCAATCATTGCAATCCTGGACTTTTTCCTGTCTTTCCTCTGGCAACAAAAAGTCCTCCCTTTTTTCAGAAGAGCAGCACTAACTGCACTAACTGGTGTGTTTTTTGAAGTCCATGGTTTGAAGAAGCGCAATAATGTATCAGGCAGGTGAATGATCACAGAGCACACTCACCATAATATTTCCAGTGGGCGCCATTTTATACTGTATTGTTCATTTTAATCTATCTTTTCATTACTGGTGCATTACTGGTTATAATTTTTAATATTAAAAAATTAGTTAAATACCACTTAAATGAAAGTGTTACAGTATTAAAGTATGATGATGTTATGCTATTATAAAAATGTTTGTTAAAAAGCCATTTCTCTCATCGTCATTTATTACCTTTGTAAGGTGGTGGTGACCAGAAAGTCCCCCCTTCTTTTCAGAATTAGCATTATAGTGTTACAGCTCTATACTTTCATTTAAATGGCATTTCCATATTTTAAAACATTCTTAAAATTATAACTAAACAAAGCATTTTGTGTTAATTAAAAGATTGATTAAAAACCCCAATGTCTGATAAAACAACAGCCACTGTGGCAAATGTGGGCTTAGAATCAAGGGCAGCTCAGGTCAACTGGGACCTTCCCTTTGACATAGACAGCAGCCGTGTCAAGCCTGCTGGTGCGTAGGACTGAACATAGCAGATTGTACACATTTTAAAAAGCACAATATGCTCATTAGTATGGAGAGTTGCTTGCAATTCCGCTTGCCGCTTGCAAGAGAAGAGCAACAATTGGGAAGCCTCAGGTGCTCCCCATCTGGAAGCATCCCTCAAAAGAGTTCAGGCCATCCTTTTTTCAGATAGGGAAGAGCAGTTGGAAAAGATGCCTTCCTTAAAATATTTAATAAATCTGCAGCATCACAAAACCTTACAACCCAATTCTCTTATCGTGCAATATTGACCCTTTACCTTATTTGCACAGGCTGTCTAAAATTCAATGCCTAAGCCTGTGTGACATGCATCTGCTGAAAACATTCCTGTAAAGATTTCTCCTTTAAAGCTCTGCAGCTTTAACAAGGGAGGAGCCAGTTCCCATAGAGAGAAAGTAACAACAGACTGGGGGATTTTGTCATCAGCAGACAGACTTTGCTTTCTTTATTGCAGGGGCAAAATCTCATGTTGTCTTTCTCTCCTAATGTCAGTGGGACTTAAGCCCAAACAAGGGGACATAGGATTGGAGCATGAGCACAGGCGGTAGGCATGTGATTCATTTTCAGCAAAGACTGCCTGTAAATATTTTCTTTCTTACTACAGTGGTACCTCAGGTTAAGTATTTAATTCGTTCCGGAGGTCCGCACTTAACCTGAAACTGTTCTTAACCTGAAGCACCACTTTAGCTAATGGGGCCTCCTGCTGCTGCCACGCCGCCAGAGCACAATTTCTGTTCTCATCCTGAAGCAAAGTTCTTAACCTGAAGCACTATTTCTGGGTTAGCGGAGTCTGTAACCTGAAGCATATGTAACCCGAGGTACCACAGTACCACTAATAACTGTGTCTCATTTGGATAAAAAAAGTACAAAATCATGCAGGATTTGGGTTTTCAGTTTTTTGTTTTTGTTTTGTCTTGCACAGAGCTTAATGTAACAGCATGACAGAGCTGCACGAAGCTGTAGCATTGGGCAATTGTGACTTGGTGGGTGAGATTCTCAAGACAGGGCTGTGTGACCCAAATTGCAAAGATATTTATTGGAGTGACAGAACACCACTGCACTGGGCTGCAGCAAAAGGTAAGTAATAAATCTCTTCTACTGCATTTACAAAGCGGGTACTAATCTCACAGAAGAAAACAGCAGAATTCAGAAACAAATAGAGCATTTCAGTCTCCTAAGATTCTCTGCTGCTGACCTGACCTGAAAAGCGACATTCTTCAAAGAAAGAAATTCCAGAGGGAGGCTGCAGCATGAAATGTCTGAATGACAGCTCATTGAGAGGTTAGTTTCTGTTCACATGGCCCTTATGTGAGTTGTTGGTTTCCTTTTCCACTAGGGGTAGGAAATAACATAACAGTGTTAAGATGACTCCACTATGACCAATTACTGCTTTTGTAAATGGTCACTGTATTGACTGAATTGCCCCAAATCTCATCTGTTGCCTGTCTTGGCCATTTAACAGCACTGCTTGCAATTCTTGTCTTTTCATGCGCATGTCTACACATCAACACAGCATTACACTTTGTTCATTTGATGAAATGGTTTTGAGCCATGAAAGCTTAGCTTACAATAAATTGGTTCGTTTTAAAGGCTGGTGGGGGGAATGTGTGGCCCTCCAGGTCTTTGACTCCAACTCCCATCAGCCCCAGCCAGCCTGGTTGAGGGCCAGGAATGGTGGATGAGAGCCAGCATGTGGGGAGCCACCATTTAACACTATAGACACACACACACACACACACAGAGAGAGAGAGAGAGAGAGAGAGAGAGAGAGAGAGAGAGAGAGAGAGACCCCTTAAGGTGCCACAGAGACTTGGGTATATTTGCAGCAACCGAGACTGGCCCACTCATGAGGCAAGGGTGGCAGGATCCATGGGGCAGCAGGTCCTGATAGAGATCCTTATTTTCTCCTCCACCCTTGTTCCTGTTGTACATCTTCCCTCACCCTTCTTACCTGGCAGGGAGGGGGACACTATTTTGTGATTTGCCTCAGGTAGCAGGTGGCTGCAACTGGAACTTGTCTATAATGAAGAAATTCCACTGTGATCCATTTCACCCACTTTGCTCCCATACTTGTATTTCTACAGGGCACTCAAAGATAATAAAACTGCTTGTGGATCATGGTGCTCGCCTGTGCTTGAGAACTGAAGCAGGATGGACTGCAGCTCATTTTGGGGCTGAATCAGGGAAACTAGGAGTGTTGAGAACCCTTCATTCTCTGCATGCGCCTATTGATGCTGCAGATCTTTATGGGGACACACCAAAGAGGATCGCAGAGATCTACGGACACAAAGATTGTGTCACGTTCTTAGAGGTGTGAGTATCAACAAATTGTTAACAGATAAATCAATTATTATTAGCTAGATTTATATCCCACTCCTCAGCTGGTAGAGCAGAGAAACTACATCATTCAAAATAGAATTAAAAAGTTGTTATTTTAAAAAATCAAGTTAAAAGAATGCAATTTAAAGCAGGGATTAGTATAAAAATCAGATTAAGAAGACGAGGCTCTAAAAATAACAGTGTTTGAGTGACAATAAAGAAGCAGCCAAATCCCCCCTGGAGGGATATTCCAAAGCTCCAGTACCACTACCTGTGCAGGTACCTCAGGACCCCGAAGGGAGTTCAGTGACGCTGCCCTGGCTGTGCAAGGCTGAAGGCGAGTGTCAAGGAGTCCTGGGGGGGGGGGGGGTGCCAGCCAGGAGGACGGACTGACCAGGCAACATATGGGGGGGTGCATTGCCATGAGGGCTGGTTGGCCCATAGTTAAGCCAGCTGTTGATCCACACAGCTGTCCTGGTGGGCTCCACTATGCCTCTCTGGCCTGCGGGGGGGGGGGGGGGAGGCAGCCAGGTACGCTTGCCCCAGGCCTTGGAGAGCTAACCTGGCCAGGACTCCTTTCAGCACCCCCCCCCCTCCAGGCCTGCCGGACCTCTGCTGTCATGCGAAGAGCAAGACTCGCACCCCGGCCTCACATAAGCTCTGCAATGGCCTGCCTCCCCTTCCTGGCATCCTAGATCTGAACCAAGGATTTTCAGTCCACCCCCACTCCAACCAGGGGCTTGTCCACACCAGAGCAAAAAGTAGATCCCAACCCATTGTTGTCCTGGACAAACAAAATGTAACATAGAAATAAGTGGTTTGGGTTACTGATTGAAAAGAACCAATCAGCACACTAAGAATATTATATTTTATTGAATAAATAAAAGGTAAAGGTACCCCTGACCAATAGGTCCAGTTGTGACCAACTCTGGGGTTGTGGCGCTCATCTCACTTTATTGGCCGAGGGAGCCAGCATACAGCTTCCGGGTCATGTGGCCAGCATGACTAAGCCGCTTCTGGCGAACCAGAGCAGCGCACGGAAATGCCATTTACCTTCCCACCGGAGCGGTCCCTATTTATCTACTTGCACTTTGACGTGCTTTCAAACTGCTAGGTTGGCAGGAGCTGGGACCGAGCAACAGGAGCTCACCCCGTCATTACGGGGATTTGAACCACTGACCTTCTGATCGGCAAGTCCTAGGCTCTGTGGTTTAACCCACAGCGCTACCCACGTCCACTATTAAATAAATATGCCATATCAATTCCAGATGGCTTGAGAGGTTTTGTTGAATTTGGTGAAGATGACCGTCCTTTCTCTTTCATCTAGGGCAGAGGTAGAGTGTAGGGAGTTCTGTCAGAGAGCAAAATTAAAGGGGACTCAGCTGGACCTGGAGGACGAAGATTGGGAGTGCAAAAAGGCAGAAACTTTGAAAAATAAAGCCTACACACAAAAGAAACCCACAAAAAAGCATGTGGGGAAAGACGACGATCCAACTCCTAGAGTAAGTAATGAGCAGAGCTCTATAGATGCAGCCCAGCTGCCTTAGCTAAGTGACACGGACAAGCGAAAGGGTTTTCTTGTGTGTGTGTGTTTCTTTGTGGCTGATTAGCTGCTCTCCCTGTGCAAAGGTCAGAGGGGGCAGGGCTTCTGTTGAGTCAGGTGATTAGCTGTGGGAGGAGCTTATCAGAGCTTGCAGAGCAGCGGCTGAAGGAGGAGAATTCCTGGAGAACAGGCGAAGTCCCAGCAGACTGGAGGAGGGCAAATGTTGTCCCTATTTTCAAAAAGGGGGAAAGAGAGGACCCAAATAATTTTCCCCAGTCAGTCTGACATCAATACCAGGGAAGATTCTGGAGCAGATCATTAAGCAAACAGTCTGTGAGCACCTAGAAAGGAATGCTGTGATCACCAATAGTCAGCATGGATTTCTGAAAAATAAGTCATGTCAGACTAATCTGGTCTCGTTTTTTGACAGAATTACAAGCCTGGTAGATGAAGGGAACACAGTGGATGTAGCCTACCTTGATTTCAGCAAGGCATTTGACAAGGTGCCCCATGATATTCTTGTAAAGAAGCTGGTAAAATGCGGTCTTGACTATGCTACCACTCAGTGGATTTGTAACTGGCTGACTGACCGAACCCAAAGGGTGCTCATCAATGGTTCCTCTTCATCCTGGAGAAGAGTGACTAGTGGGGTGCCACAGGGTTCTGTCTTGGGCCCAGTCTTATTCAACATCTCTATCAACGACTTGGATGATGGACTCAAGGGCATCCTAATCAAATTTGCAGATGACACCAAACTGGGAGGGGTGGCTAACACCGCAGAGGACAGGATCACACTTCAAAACGACCTTGACAGATTAGAGAACTGGGCCAAAACAAACAAGATGAACTTTAACAGGGAGAAATGTAAAGTATTGCACTTGGGCAAAAAAAATGAGAGGCACAAATACAAGATGGGGGACACCTGGCTTGAGAGCAGTACATGTGAAAAGGATCTAGGAGTCTTGGTTGACCACAAACTTGACATGAGCCAACAGTGTGACGCAGCAGCTAAAAAAGCCAATGCAATTCTGGGATGCATCAATAGGAGTATAGCTTCTAGATCAAGGGAAATAATAGTGCCACTGTATTCTGCTCTGGTCAGACCTCACCTGGAGTACTGTGTCCAGTTCTGGGCACCACAGTTCAAGAAGGACACTGACAAACTGGAACGTGTCCAGAGGAGGGCAACCAAAATGGTCAAAGGCCTGGAAACGATGCCTTATGAGGAACGGCTAAGGGAGCTGGGCATGTTTAGCCTGGAGAAGAGGAGGTTAACGGGTGATATGATATCCATGTTCAATTATATAAAAGGATGTCACATAGAGGAGGGAGAAAGGTTGTTTTCTGCTGCTCCAGAGAAGCGGACACGGAGCAATGGATCCAAACTACAAGAAAGAAGATTCCACCTAAACATTAGGAAGAACTTCCTGACAGTAAGAGCTGTTCGACAGTGGAATTTGCTGCCAAGGAGTGTGGTGGAGTCTCCTTCTTTGGAGGTCTTTATGGCTTGACAACCATATGTCAGGAGTGCTCTGATGGTGTTTCCTGCTTGGCAGGGGGTTGGACTCGATGGCCCTTGTGGTCTATTCCAACTCTATGATTCTATGACTTCTATGACCTTCCTTTTTGAGCAGCGCTTACAGCATCTTTTGGTTCGATGCAAACCATTTACTGGGCATATCTAGTAAAAATTAGAGGTGAAACCGGAGCGGCTGGTGCAGGATGCCAAGAGGTTGGTGCCTGTGGTGGTGATGCTTCAGACACAAGGTTTATATACTTATGTATGTGTTTGCCATGTACATTTATGAACATTTATTTTATATTTGGGACCTTAGAATTATAGCAACAGGAGATAACACATTGCTGGATAAATCACACTGAAGAAAGAGATGCTGGTGATCAGAGATAAAGAATCCAGGAGGTGAATGTAAAGGAAGGGACTGAAGTTTGCAAACCTTCCCACTGTGGAAATGCTCAAGCAAACAGCAAATCGGAGGTCAGAACAACGAAAAACCAGAGTATAGCAATGGATTATTGACATGGTTAGAGTTTGTAAAGCAGGTCCAGAATCAGACCACCTTTGTGCAATTTCTATAGCTTTGCAAGAAACATGTAGATTGCTGTAACAGCCCATATTTTATTTTCTAAATCCAAGTGTCTCCAATTATAGTTTGACTTCCAAGTACGAGCAACGCAATTAATGGTTGTGCCAATGCCCAAAATTTAGAAAACTGCAACAATGGACTGTTGTCAGACTTTGGGTGATCGGATCCCTCCCCCTGTGGCAGCAAATAAGCAGATAAAACGAAAGGAGCGGTCTTACCAAATAAGTTCATTAATGATCACAGCAAGAGACAAAGGAATGCATATCTCTCTAAAAAATGGTGTCGCTCCCAGTAAAGTTTCACCCCTCCGTCCCCATTAATTTGCGTCACTCCTACGTTGGGTAATCTGAGCTTGTCGCTGCTGAGCTCTCTGTTCTATCACTCTCAGAGCCCGTCTGGTCTTAGGCGAAGGGGGGTCAGGAATGCTGTCCAAGGACACTGAATCTGCCAGCTCTCTTGGCGTTTCCTCTTCTAGCTGTTCCTCCCTCAGCATTTCCAGCTTTTCTCTCTGGACTATGTCCCTCTGCAAACCACTGTTCTAAATCAATACTGTCCTCCTGCCCTTGGGAAGGTTCAGAAAAAGGGGGATGGGCTCCCATCATTCCTCCTCAGTCCAGCTCCTGACAACTGTTATCCTTTAAAACAGCTTTTCCACTCAGGAGGAAAATCTTCATGCCACATCCTTAGAATATGGAAGTTGGATGAACAGCCACTGAGCTTTCAGACTTGTCCAGAGAAAACAAACCCACTGAGTTATATCCATCATAATGAAGCTCCAGGTCTCTGAGAAATGTAAATATGGAGAGTATTCTTTTCACAGGCATGGCGTCATATGCTCAGTTTTGCATGCTTATGTAGAAAAGCTAAGTGCCATGGATAACAGCATTTAAAAACCATATGAGAAACATGGTGAGTTTCATTAACTCTGTGGAAACCTGAAGGTTGGAATTCCAGATGCTATAATAAACAAAAACTTATCTTGCTATGCTTCACACAGTTTAAAATAGTTTTTATTGTTGTTTTGAAAAAATATATGAATAAGTCAATCTTCTTAATTCCCTGCTACCATTAAACTGATATTAGACTCACCATCTGAATTAGTTTGGTAGCAAATATATTCAAAAGTTTGTGGACATTTTGATACATCATTTAGATATATTCTGGACACACTTGACTTCCCCTAAACAATCCTTGGAACCACAGTTTGCTAAGGTTACTGGAAATCATAGCTTGGTTTCCTTGATTCTTTAGCCTTTTGCTTTAAATGTGATTAAAATGTATGTTGTGGATGTGACCAGACATCCTAGGAGTTTCAAGAAGTAGACCCTTTCCCTTAGAGCTGCAGTGAGACAAAGGGGGAAGTCTTTCTAAACAAAGGATTCCTTCCTCCTATTCTTCTTCAATTTCATTTCTACTCCACTGGGGGGGGGGGAATCCCTTCCATTGGCAATATAGAAGGGGAGGAAAGAAAAATGACAGACAAGCAAAGGAATGAAACTGCCTCATTAAAGGGTTGCTTTTAAAAGTTTTAACCTGAAGGACTCCCATGTCCCTTATGCACCATCCAGAATGGTGTATCGGATCCCTGGGATCCTTGAGAGAAGGCCTCCTGACTTCTATTAGGGCTCATCTTCTGCTGCCCTGTGCCTAGAAAGCAGCAAATGTCTGAGCGGTTTCCCACTTGTCCCAGCCCTGTGGTCTTGGCCCGGTCTCTTTCCCCTGAAAACCCACTCTTCAGCACTCATTCGGAACCAACAGCTATCTGCGGAAAAACCCCTGGCCGTTTGTTCCAATTCAGCGCTATGCCATGGGTTTTCCTTGGAGAAAGGGAAGTGTGGACGAGCCCTTCGTTTCTACACCAACAGGCGGGTCAGGTGGTGGCACCTTTGGAAGACTTCCTCTGGAAGCCAAACAGGAAGCTGCCATTCTAACGTTTTGTCACCTGCTGAAAATGTTCTTTTTCCACCAAGCATTTTAGGATAATTAATTTGATTCAATGTTGGTCATTTCTCTTTGTTTTATAATCTTATAGTGTTACGATGTTTTAGTGATGTTATTTTCATGAGAGGGCAGTTTATAAATATTCAGAAATATAAATAGAAATAATAAGTAACAGTGGATTGAAGCTTAAATTAAAGTGTGGAATCCTACATCATGCTAAGACAATGGTTTTCAACCAGTATGCCATGGCACCCTGGGGTGCCTTTAAAATAATAATATAATAATATAATATAATATAATATAATATAATATAATATAATATAATATAATATAATATAATATAATATAATATAATATAATAATATAAATTTCCCCAGCCACTTTTGGCAGCTCACAGCATATATAAGAACATACTAAAACATCAAGCATTAAAAACGTCTTGATACATGGTTGCCTTCAGATGTCTTCTAAAAGTCATAGTTTTTTATTTCCTTGACATCTGATGGGGGGGGGGGCGTTGCACAGGGCAGGCGCCACTACCGAGAAGGCCCTCTGCCTGGTTCCCTGTAACCTCACTTCTTGCAGTGAGGGAACCACCAGAAGGCCCTCAGAGCTGGACCTCAGTGTCCAGGCAGTACAATGCAGGTGGAGACGCTCCTTCAGGTATACTGGGCTGAGGCCATTTAGGGCTTTAAAGGTCAGAACCAACACTTTGAATTGTGCTCGGAAATGTACTGGGAAGCCAATGTAGGTCTTTCAGGACCATTGTTATATGGTCCCAGCGGCCGCTCCCAGTCACCAGTCTAGCTGCCACATTCTGGATTACTGTAGTTGTAGTTTCCAGGTCACCTTCAAAGGTAGAGTCATGCGGGAGATAACTAGAGCATGCACCACTCTGGCGAGACAGTCTGTGGGCAGGTAGGGTCTCATCCTGCGTATCAGGTGGAGCTGGTAGACAGCTGCCCTGGACACAGAATTAACCTGTGCCTCCATGGACAGCTGTGAGTCCAAAATGACTCCCAAACTGCGCACCTGGTCCTTCAGGGGCATAGTTACCCCATTCAGGACCAGGGAGTCCTCCACACCCGCCCGCCTCCTGTCCCCCCAAAACAGGACTTCTGTCTTGTCAGGATTCAACAATCTGTTAGCCACCTTCCATCCACCAGCTGCCTCCAGACACTCACACAGGACCTTCACTGCCTCACTGATTCTGATTTGAAGGAGAGGTAGAGCCTGCCTTCTGTCCCTCTTTCCGTCCCTCCCTCCTCTGATGCCCTCTCGCGTCTCTGATTCTCAAAGGCTTGCACAGCTGTTTATTGCAGCAGCCCTGGCTATAAGCTCCCCAGGCGAATGGTGCCTCTCTTTGGGGCAGGGGGGGCACCCAAAGACCAGGGGCAGCAGCAGCAGCTGCCCAGAGGACTCCCAAGGAGAGGGGGAAGGAGGCTGAGGGAACACTCCACAAGGGAGGGTGTTGGAAAAGGGTTGAGGGGCTGCCAGTTCTGCAGGCAAGGGGTGACATGCCGGTAACTGGGCTCCGTCCTGCGCCCCACAGGGGTGCTACAGAAAGAATGTAGTTGGTCAAGGGAGCTGTGGACCCAAAACAGGTTGACAACCTCTGTGCTAAGGTGACTGTTCCAGAAGCGCAAGCATTTCTGCTTTCTAGAAGGAATGTTTTCTCCTCTTTCCTCTCCCTCCTCACACTATTTTATATATTTATTTATTCATTCCACCTTTCCTTCCAGAGCTCAGGGTGGCACACACGGGCCTCTTGGGTATTCCTCCTCATTTTATCCTCACAACAACCCTGTGAGAGAGAGTTAGTGTGAGAGAAAGTGACTGGCCCAAGGTCACCCAGTGACTTTCATGTCTGAGCAGGGGTTTGGACCGTGGTCTCCTTGGTCTTAGTCCAATACTCTCACTGCTACTCCACATGGGCACACACTTTTCGGGGGTTCTCCCAACGGTTCTGAGCCAATTTGAGGAGGGTGCAGAGGCATGTGAAGAGACGGGGGGGGGGGGAATCATTGCACTGGCTTCTGTTACCTCAACAACCTATTTGGCTCCAGCCCAATATATTTATTTATTAGTGTCAGGGGTTCAGGGAGAGAGGCACAGATGAGGGAGGAGACTGAGAGCGAGGGGGAAGAATCCAGGAACGAGGAGGAGGAGGATGACAATGACTTGAGGGCTTCCATGAGTCTCTCAAGTGAATCGGAGGATTCCCAAAAGGGGGCGCTCCTGGTCAGGCCAAGGGGAGCCACAGGGGGGACTCGTCAGGAGCAGGGGAGCAGCAGGGAAACCCCAAGTGGGAGTGGGAGATCGGGGCCGGCTTCCCAGCCGGAACGGAGTGAAGAGGGTGGAGTTCACAGTGTGACACACGGAGCAGAGCAGGAAGCAGAGAGGGGAAGGAGATCGGGGCAAGACGTCCTGCCGGAAGGGGCGGAGAGTAGTACAGAGAGTAGTATAACTGTCAAGAGGAAGGTCAGGGGTAGCGAACGCGCGCCAAGTTCAAATGTGGAGGCGCGCGGAAATGCGGAGAGCCCGGAGGAGGAGCCTGGTCCCAAAGCACGGAGGAGGGGGGAGCAGGCGTCTGGGGACTCAGCGTCAGGGGAAAGCAGGAGGGAAGGAACCCAGGGGGGCAGAAAGACCCTGCGGAAAAGGAAGGACAGGAAGAGGTGGACTAGCACAAGCCTCTTAAACTGGTGTAGAGGCGGGACTGATTCAGAGGGGACTTCAGCGGTCTAAGCATAACAGACGTGGGGCTGCGCGCCTCGGCTGTGGAACAAACAATGTACTTCAATAAAGACTTTTGTAAATAAAGTGGACTTGGCGTTGGTCTCTTGTGAGCTGGGACCTGAGGCGGCCCTGACAATTGGTTTTTTTAAAAATAATTTTTATTAACAGACCAATCAAATCACATTAATTCCAAATTACAAAACCGAATTTTAAATTTTTGGTGGGGGTTCCCATGCTTCGAGCTCCGAAAGGGATCCAATCATCTTTATTGCTGCTGCTTTGATGTTCATAGTTCTATCCAATTAGTATTCGCAGTTCTGTCCATTCCTCTCTTTATTATTTCATCTCTTCTTGTTGTTATCGTATATTTTTCCTTTCTTTGTAACCTCTGATAGACTCCACAAGTGAGTTGAAAACAAACGTTGTTATAGTCCTGTGTGTGTTTTCACATTAATTCAAAGGTCATATTCACACAGCAGACGCCATTCCAGCACTTCCATAGAAAACAGTCTTAGCGTCTGCTCATTAATCTTTGCAGGCTTGTCACTCCCACTTCAATCTTTTCAGGGGGCTCTGCCAGGTCAGACACAGAGTCCAATATAATAACAAAGCCACGGCTTCCTCCCCCTCTTGATCTTCAACCCTGCAACGAAGCCTGCCTGTCATGGCGAATCTCTTTTTAAAACTGCGTCATTCCAAAGGCCTTCCATTCCTTTCCAGATCTTCCACAAACAAATCCTTTGGTTAATAATTCATTTCCACACACCGTTCATAATCATCCCGCTTATTATCAATTGTTGCAACGGTTCTTCTTGGGGGGGATTGTTAGGTAATCACATAGAGAAAAAAATAAAAGTCCCCCCCCCTTTCCGTCCTGTTCCAACATACCAACATCTTTGATGTATCTTCTTCTTGATTTATTTTCCTGTTGAATCCAGCCCGTCGCTCAGCTTCACGGAGGTCACTTTAATTAGCAGTCTTAACTCCCTTTCTTCACTCGAAACATGTGCATTTGCTGCTCTCTAATTGTTTATTTTGAGCTCCTGCAACTAGGTTGTGCGATCAGAGACGGCGTCCGGGAGAGCGAAAAAAAACCCACACGAGTGCTGTGCACCTATTGCCCTCACCCCTCCTTCTTTCGAACTCGGGGGTGATTTATTGGCAACCGCAGGCGAGGGCAGTGTTTTCCCAATTCCCTGGGAAAACCTTGGGAGGCTAATTACTCCCATATTAGCCTCTTAATTACCTCGTGTGAGCCGGAGAGATGGTATTGTCGGCCATCTTCCAAAGAGCCCCTAGCAGCCCCCAATATATTTATTTATTGAATGTTATTCTTAAATTTGTTCTTTAATTGTAAATTGAATTGTCATTTTTTTTAAAATGATCCAGTTAAGATGAAGAATTCTTTTCATTATAATCTGAAGAATTATTCTCTGAAAAACAGTTTTCTCAAAATGTTATTCCAAAAGTTAGTAATATATATACTTGCTACTGCAGAAGTACGTATTACAAAGCCTGGGAGAAACAGTGGCAAAATAGCTTAAATAGGTGCAACCCCATATTCTAGTCAGTGGCAGCTCATAACACTTTGACTACTTAGGGCTTTTTGCTTTCATCACAGTAAGACTTGCACAGCACTTATTCAGGAATGTGTGTGATTTCACATGAGCAGAGTGCCACTGACTAAAAGTCCATTATGCTCTGCACATCTGTGGACGAAAGAAGAACTTCTATGCAAGAGGGCCCAAGGTATGATTTTCAGACAAGATTGACTCTCTGCTCCTGGCAGGCTCCCTCATACAGACACAAATATTCTTAATTTTCTTGCCCTTTCATCCAGTCCATCATAATGATTGGTGTTTTCTTTAATAGCCTAATTGTAATCCATATTTTCACTCATTCTATACTGTAGTGGAAAGGTTATGCATAGTTCAAGAATCTGTCTCTACATAGAAAGATTCAGTTGGCTCACTACTTCATCGAAAGACTCCACTATCATTTTATTCTATAGGGACACAATTTTATTTTCAATATTTTTTTAAGTACACAGCAGGCAAATCAGGCTAGAATACAGGCTCAGTCAAACAACAAAACTGCTTTATCATCTTCTCCGTCCACAGGATTTTAATTTAATGCAGTTCCTCATGTGTCACTTGTCTCACTTCTGGATTACACGAATATGAATGTGTGTTTGGGATGCAGCTCACGCTTCCAATCATTTTTGATGGAAGACAGAATGCATCTCTCATCACACCTTTTCCAAATAAGAACATGTACCTGATATAATGCACAACTCTACCGAATTCCCTTTTCAGTTTAGGATTTCCCCAAATCAAGAGGCTCGATTGCACGGATGGGCATGCATTTAGAATGATGGCGCAAAACCGGCTTGCAAGACTGCTGTCTAGAAATCTATTGGACAGAAGGACCATCAAAGACACAAAATTAATGACATTTATGACCAAGAGAGAAATGATTATTTTCACAGCCTGAAAATGGGCAGCCATGCTTGGGCTGCTGAAACTGGCTGAACTGTTCTGCATCTGCTGGGTGTGTCTCCACAGAGAAAAGAGTAAGAGAAAAGTTGATGTGGTTGAGATGAAGAAAGCCACTGTGAATCCCAGGCCACACCACAGAAACAAATGAACCAAATCTGTTTCGACTGTAAAGCCTTCAAGTGTGACATTTCCTAATATATCAAAACTACTATAGTTCTGGCATGTAAAGATGTAAATTTCTTTGAAGAAAGGTGACGTAGTTGCCAATGATCCAAGCAAAGAAGCCAGAAGCATCCAGGGTACCAATCTGGAGATTCTTGTCTTCAGGAGGAAGAAAATGTAGTGCTGGAAGTTAGCAATCTTTGCACAGTAAAATGTACACAGGCAGGCAGTGAAGCAGAGGTTGGTACAATTTAGAAACCACGTTGTAGCTTTGTATGTTTGGTATAAGCTTGTGTATTCAAATATCCAAGGAAAGAATGCTATCCAGAAAATCTTGATAACTAGCAAGCACATGTAGAAACATCTGGAGACACCAAAAGCAGTCAAGATTTTATCAATGGATTTCAGGTGTCCATTTCTCATCCCATCAATGCAATTCACTACAGCAATGAAAGCATTCAACGACATCCCAACAACAGCCTCAATTGATGTGCAAACTATGTAGAGTATAACTGGGAGTGGAAAACGCTCCGCTCTTTGATAGTTGCACCCTTGGTCTTCCATTCTTCCAGATACACAGTCTGAAAAGGCTGTAGTCTTTAACTTTTGGATAGCACATGCTTTATTATCCATGAAATTGAGAAGTGATGCTGTCATAGGGCACCTATTGCACTCTGATTTGCATTCTTCTTTTCATGGGGTGCAGAACAACCAACTCTTTTGCCAAGAGCTTGTGGCAAAAAAGCAATGATTTACATGACATTTACTCACAATCCCCAGAGCATTTGTTTTCAAGGTTATGTAGAGATGCATTCTATTTTTATCTGAGACTGACGCATTCCTGCAGGACTTGAAAATGATGGACAATTTGCACCTGTTATTTCTTGCTAAAGAATTAGTATGAAACCCTAGGCAAATATCAGAGGAAAGTGTAACGTAATATTTAGGGATACTGGTAGAGCTAGGTTGCTGCCAAACCATTCCTTAGAGCTGTGGCTTTGACTTTAAGGGTGCACTCAGACCTCTTTCCACAGGGGAGAGCTTTGACACCAGCCTATGCCAGGAAATACTCCAGAGGCACATCCTCTGCACCAGTTTTCCAGCTGAAACTTCTCAGGCTGCTCCCAGATGTCCTCAAGTGCCCTGGCTGACTTTCTGCATAGTTCAAGAGTGAAGGAGGATGGCAAGGCTGACAAGAGTGATGCACAGAAGGAGAAAGGGACAGCCTTATATGCCATGAATGGAAGTTTTTAGAGAGTGGAATGGCAGATTCCCCCCCCCCCCCAAGCTCTTGAATCTAATAGTTGCTGTTAGCAGACATTTCAGCTTGGGTAAATTAGACTGGAATAATCACTTACAGCTTCTGGAGTTCAAAGGCTTTAGTCATGCAAGAACTATTTTCAGGTTATCAGGGCTGGATTCCTATGCAAGAAGTAGAGTTTGTCAGAGAAGTTAACCCTTTATTCAAGGAAATGGCATACAGCTCAGCCACACTTCTCACTCAGTCTTGTCCCAATAGAGCAGTTGCCAGTACTGACTGCTCCCACTTTCACCCCCCTCCGCTGGCTGTTTCCCAAGCAGTCTCCAACTGTGGACAGGGCTCTCTGTTCCGCTCTACACATCACTCTGTATTGTTGTGTTCTGAAGGTAAAGGAAGGACTGGACCATGATTAATAAAATACACACGAGGCTTGGCCAGCAAGACTCTGGGAGGAAGTGCCAATAATAATCTGCCACACCCTGGCCCAGGTCCCTTTTATTAACAAAAGAAGTTTTGACACAGAGTTTGTAAGAACCCATCAGGTTTCCTCTGAGCATTTCAAAAAATTACCACGTGGGACGAAGTTAGATCAGAGAAATCCTTTTAACTACAAAGAACTAATTTCCTACTTGAGCATGCATACATACATGGTTAAGCTAAAATAAACAGGAACCAATGCATTTAGCATTGGTCATAAACAGGCAGTAAACAGGAAAGGAAGGACGACAAGGAAAGTCAGGCATTTTTATCACCTCCATGTGAAACTCTATTTCCTGGCCCTAAAATTAACAAAACTAACAAAAGCTACACCAAAGCTATCTCCTATCTTATGTACTGAGGATGCCTGGTGAAGCAACTGGTCTGTGTAAAATGCTCTATACGTGACTGTCAGGCAGAGAGAAAGAAAATGGCAGAGGTGCAGAGGCTTGTGGGATTTGATCAGAAATTATTGTCAATGACTCAAGCCCGTTCAAGCAATGCTTTCATCGCCGACACAATGGCGTGCTGCATTTTTCATAATTCCTCATAGCAATCCCACCTGACCACCATACTGCATGCCCTTGGAGATAAGGGGGGAGCGGAGCTTGTCATAGTAGGAGAGGCAGGCTCCGTGTATGCTTCGGCCTCTGAGTTGGAACTGCTCTCTGTCACAGGCAGAGGGAAAGAGGACCTAAACAGCTACAGGTTGGCCACAACAGCAGCAAGAATACTTATCGCAAAGTATTGGAAGACACAAGATCTACCCACCCTGGAAGAATGGCAGATGAAGGTGATGGACTATATGGAACTGGCGGAAATGACCGGCAGAATCCGAGACCAGGGAGAAGAGTCGGTGGAAGAAGATTGGAAAAAGTTTAAAGTCTACTTACAGAAATACTGTAAAATTAATGAATGTTAGAATGATGTTGGATAAGAAGTTAAGTGGTTTTTAGCTATAATGCTATAAGGAATATGAAAAAATGGATTATTAACAGGTAAAAATTTAATGTTATAATATTTTAAGATTAAAGATTAGGATAAACAAAGAGGGAAAGGATTTGCTGAACTAACAAATTGAACTGGAATACAAAAAAGGGAGGTGTGAGGTGGTCCGGGAAACAAGCAAATGAAAGATAAGTAATGGAAAGATGGAATTGTTTTTAACTATTTTTATTTTGTATTTTTCTTTTTTCTTTCTTCATTTTGTAATACTTTGAAAATCTTAATAAATATCTTTTTAAAAAAATAATAAACAGCTACAGGTTGATGTCAATTTCAGGGAAGTTCCTTGAAGTCATCATTAAATAATCTGTCTGTGAGCACTTAGAAAAGGATGCTGTGATTTCGAGGACCCAACATGGGTTTTTCAAAACAAGTCATGCCAGACTACTTTTATTTCTTTTTTGGATAGAGTTACAAGCTTGGTGGATCAAGGGAATGCTGTGGAGTATCTTGACTTCAAAAAGGCTTTCAACAAAGCTCCCACATGATATTCTTGTGGAGAAGCTGATAAAATGCAGGCTAGATGAGGTTGCTATTAAGTGGATTTGTAGCTGGTTGACTGGCATGACCCCAAAAGTGTTCACCGATGGTTCTTCATTATCCTGGGACAAGTGCAGGATTCTCTTTATGAAGGAATTGAGGAGATACTCGTACAATTTGTGGAGGACTCCAAACTGGGAGGGGTAGCTAATGCCGCTGAAGACAGATGATGCTGAAGACAGATGCCGCTGAAGACAGATGACCTTAACAGTTTGGAGAACTGGGCCCAAACGAAACAAAATGAATTTTAATAGGGGCAAATGTAGATTCTACACTTAGGCAGGAATAATCAGACAGACAACTATAGGATAGGGGACATCTGGTTTGACAGCAGTATAAATATGAGAAAAGCATCTGGGCATCCCCTTTCACCTTAGAAATTGCAGAAATGTTTATTGTGTTGTGACCAGTGTATAGTGATACATTTCCCCCTATTGTTCCAAATTTCCTAAATCAACATCAGAACAGAACAGAACAGAAGAAATATCCAGTGATAACGCTTTTACCCAGTAGGCTGGGTATGGAAAACAATATTTCTAGTATTTGTATGAGTGAATATTTGTTTTCTTAGTCCACATTTAGCATCACTACGCATGTAAATGTGGGAAATATTCCATTACAGTCACAAGTTTAATTTGCTTTGATTTGCTGTCGGGTAGTGGCGTAGCTCAGGCTGCCTTTCAGATGGCATTTCTGTGCACAGATTAGGGCCGCTTTCAACATCCAGCGGAAGGCAGAATGGGAACATGTTTCCTGCTTGGCAGGGGGTTGGACTCGATGGCCCTTGTGGTCTCTTCCAACTCTATGATTCTATGTTTTATCCAGGGCAGCTTCTGAAACCTGAAAATATTTGAAAACACTTCTAAAAAGGGGTGTGTGTGGCTGTTATTCTTCTTCCATCATACCTTCCCACAGTGTATTCCATTTTTGGTTCCATGTGTCGTCTTCCATGAGAAATTCCAGATTCAACGTAGTAATTTAAAATATCTATTTTATTAACAAGCACACACTCATACACATGCAATGCCCATCAACTGAACTGAACTTTCTCAAAGTGAAGAAGCCGACAAGCCTTGCCCGGAAGAGTTTGTTAATTTTAAAGCTACAGCAACATGTATCCGCCTGGGCGTGCGCACAAAGAAGGGAATGAAGAGGCGGGATGGAAGCGGGGCATCTGCACACAAGGGGGACTCGGGGAAAGGAGACAGAAGGAGACAGAAGGAGGCGAGGGGCTGGAGGAGATGAAGGGCGTCTGTGCGCCCCAGGGGCTCTGAGCCAGAGAGAGGGAAAGGCGCAGAAACGGGGCTGATCGGAGTGCAGGGAGAAGGGAGGAAAGCGAGGAGGAGCGGAGACGGGAAAGGGGTGCGAGGGGGCGGCCCCAAAGGAGGAGTGGGAGGCACGATGATGGGGAGGCAGCTGAAGGTGGGGTCCGGGGAGAGGAAGAGTTGGAAGCATCGCAGGGGCGGGAGCGAGGGGGCTTCATGCCTGCGCGGAAAGGGAGCCGCCTGCTCGGTCGCTTCCTTGTGCGGGAGGAGATGCGCAGAGCGGGGTTGGGGGGAGCCAAAGCGAGGCTGCAGAAGAGAGGAAGGGGGGAAGGCAAGGTTAGTCGTTGCCGGGGGGGGGGGGGCACGGAAGAAGCTCGAAACAAAGAACACCAACGTGCGCCGCGTGTTCTGAAATTGCGCAGGAACCCTTTGCCGAGACCCTGGGAGATTCGCAGCGGCCGAGCTCTCTTTTCCGGGGGGGGGGGCTGCTGGGCCGGGGCGCTCCCCCCGCACTCCTCTTCTTCCGCCAGTGCGCCCCCCCCAAAAAAAAACACGCTCCCCGCACCGATCCCTTCCAGCATCCAAAGCAGATTTGCAGGCTCAAAGCAAGTTCGTGAGAACAAAAATTGCTGAGCAACCAGAAAGTGTGATGTTCAAAAGTTTAATTTATCCGCTCTACATTCAAATCCTGAGCAACAAATTCTAAGTACTATATGGCGCAAGAGGAAAATATGGCAAGAGAAAAAACTGTTAGTAGCAGGCATGGAGTAGGCAGGATTTTTTAAGGGAGGGTGGAATATACTCAGTTGCACAGTGATTTCATGCTCTTTATTGCAGCTCCTAAAACAGTGAATGAATCCCCCCCCCCACCTCAGGCTTTATAAACATTATTTACACAATGGGTTCCTTCTGATTGGCTGATTCTGCTTCCCTCCTGGAGCCTGATTGGTCTTCTCCTGCAGGCCAGTCAGGTGTTGCATTCTAGGATCCTACCTGCCTCTTGTTCTAGGATCCAAGCTCAGTCCATAACACCCCTCCCCTCTATGTTCCCCTGGCATCCGGGAGGTTAGCATTCATAGTTGCCAAGGTACGCCGGGTGCCTTCATATGCGTTGTGGTCAGGGGTGTCCCTCGGCGGGGGTTTCTGGTTCTGGCTCTCGTTCCGGCGCTGCCGGCTGCGACGGGGCCTTTTGGTCGGGCGCCGCCGGTCTGCTCAGTCATGGGTCTGGTTCCTGTGGCCGCTCAGCCTCGGGGGTCACCCCTGGCCTTACTAGTTCTGCCTCCCTTGCCTGCTGCTCCTGCTCATGCAGGAGAAGAACCCAGGAAGGATGATTCAGGTGGATAGCTGTGTTGATCTGACATAGTCATAATAAATAACAAGATGAAAGATGAAAAAATATTTTTAAATAATTCCAGTGCCACCTTAAAGATCAACTAAATATAAGCTTTCAAGATATGTTGTTGTTGTTTAGTCGTTTAGTCATGTCCGCCTCTTTGTGACCCCCTGGACCAGAGCACGCCAGGCACTCCTGTCTTCCACTGCCTCCTGCAGTTTGGAGTACTACTCTATTCCAGACCACACCTGGAATACTGTGTCCAATTCTGGGTGCCACAATTTTGGAAGGATGTTGACAAGCTGGAAAGTGTGCGGAGGAGGACCATCAAGATGGTCAAGGGTCTGGAAAGCAAGCCTGATGAGGAACGGTTGAGGATGCTGGGCATGTGTGGCCTGGGAAAGAGGAGGCTGAGAGGAGATATGAGAGCCATCTTCAGATATCTAAAATGCTGTCACATGGAGGAAGAACTTTCTCACAGTAAGAGCTGCTTGACTCCCAGGAGAGGTGGTGGACCTCCATGGAGGTTTTAAAGCAGAGATTTGTGGTATGTCATGTTTCAGCAATGATACATTCAGATCAGCCTCAGTGCTCTAATAATACAGTACATGCAGATCTCACTATCTGAACACAATGCATTCTCAGGAAATTGTTAGGTAATGATTTCCATTGATTCCTATGGGAAAATTTATAATGCATTCCTGACCACAGAATTTTAATCCCAAGATGACAAAAGAAACATTGGGAAAACCCTCTGCAACCTTCAAAAAGGCAGACAAGGGAGGAAAAAAATGTTGTATTATTGATCCAATCTCTCCACCCCCTTCCTCCCCACTCCCTTCTGGTTTCTGGAAGATTGGCTGCTGTGGAGCAGCAATTCACAAAAAGGTTGTTTAATGCTCTTATTCTTTTACACACACAGGTCCGACTGTTTGGATATCTGTATGGCAAGGTTTCGTACAACAAGAGTTTGGATAGCAGGACTTGCATGTATTATGCCGGCCTTAATTGTTAGTCATTCAACTAACTTGCTAGATGCTGCCTGTGATGTTAGCGTGCAGCCTTGAGCAGATGGGCCACTTTCACACCCACTGTCACTGTGATTTTCTGATTTTCAGAATCTTGAGCCTAGCTAGGATGCATCAATTACAGGGGGGAATAGCAAGATCCCACAGACTCCCAAGTATAGAGATATGGGTGTCTTCAAAGACCCCCCACCCCCAATGGACAAATCACTCAACAATGTCTTGTTGTAGGGGAAGAGAGAGGGAGAGAAATAGAGGCAGCACCGGCCTGTTACTTTTTAAGGAGAAGGAAGGTGCACGAAGGATGCAGAAGGGCCCACAGTGGAGGCACTGAGCCCCGAGAAAGTATTTCAGAGGAATATCAGGAACCTGAAGATACATAAAGGAAAGCAAAACCCCCAGCTGGACTATATATTTAGCACTGTGGTTAATGGAGCCTGATTTTAAGCTCCAGGGTAGTTATTAACAAGCTCCCTGAGGAGATAGCTCTCTCTGTTAGTCCCTCTCCTACTATCAAGAAGGAACTCGCTGACATAGTGTGTGGGACTCTCTGCCCACTCAGCCAGTTTAATCACGTTTCACAGGACATCTAGTGCACTGGAGGTCGACAATGGACACTGAGTTCAGATTTAATCTTATAGTCATAGGATTCTGTTTGCTTCTGTGTTGTAATTAAAATATTAATTGAATTTTGATTTTGCAAGAAGTTCAAAATGAAACAAGTAAAACGCACCAGGCAGCCAATAACTATACATGCATCTAAAAGGTCCTCATTAGCTTCTTTGAACTCACTATTACTTACTAACATGGGTGGACTAGATGATCCTCAGGGTCCCTTCCAACTCTGCGATTCTATGATTCTGTGAAAGAGGACCGCTGTAATCAGAGTCTTTTTGTAGGAGATTCTCTTCTATAAAACAAGATTTTAATTCCATTGATTTTGTGGAATAGGGACTGACAGGCAGGCAGATGGCAGCAATAGTCAGAACATATTTTGGCTGGCTTTTTCAGGATGGATTCTAATTGAACTCTGCTTGCATTTAGCATACCTCACCTAGGTTCTGCAAAGCAGCGCAGAGAAGCCTTGACATCTCAGCGGCTTTGCTGAGATGTTTCTGCCTCTGGTTTTGTTAATGTTCAATGAGGGGTGGGAGGATAAGCGCCAGGCCTCATTTAAAAGTGTTTCTGCGACAAGCTGCTTTGTGCATTGACAAGAAGGGATTAGAAGGTCTGTTTCTTTCTGCCATGGCTTCTAGTACAGCTTTCCAGTTTTTCAGTCTCACTGTGCTTTTTGCACATTGCACCTCATTTTCAGTAAGTTCCGATCCAGCGACACTCCTCCCTCTTCGTTGCCTCTTTCGGTGGTTGCTAAACACAATGAATAATTTTCCTTCTTTTTTAGGTCGACCGCTTACTACCGGATGAAGGTAGGATGCTGGAACTCATTAAGATGCTCAGAGTAAAACATTTTTTATTTCGTTTACTTTTTGTGTCTGAAACTTAATGTTATTGCTTGTATTGATTAGATGCTGATGCTGATGCTGGTGAACTGAGAAA
This sequence comes from Podarcis muralis, assembly GCF_964188315.1. Taxonomy (NCBI): domain Eukaryota; kingdom Metazoa; phylum Chordata; class Lepidosauria; order Squamata; family Lacertidae; genus Podarcis; species Podarcis muralis. Next base: position 120,925,858 of record NC_135657.1, read on the forward strand.
GGACATCCCTGAAATAAATTCAGGTGGGCTGCACTGAGACAGTTAGCACTTGGATAAACATACTCCCAACCCAAAAAACTTTTCTTTTTCAAATAAAGTGGGCTCTATGAACTTTTTGGCACTTTGCTCTGCTCCTTTCTTTGGCATCAAGAACATTGCATTTTATGGTGTTGTGGGTTTGTGGTGTGCAGTTTGATGTGTGTGTTGGGGTAACACTCCCAAGATCCAAGAGCTGAAACCGTATTCTCTCCTTGCCCCTTGGATAAATGTTCTTGCTGGCCAAGAGATAATTTAACTGTTCGGATAAAACTTTGAAAAGAATCCAAAGGGAATATTCTCAACAGAATTCAAGAAGTTTACCTAGTGGACATTTTCTTTTAGCCGTGGGTTAACTCCTTTCAGCTCTCCTCTGAATGTGTTTCTTTTCTCCCAAGTTTTAAAAAAACTTCAAATATTTTTGAGCTTTTCAACAAAAGTTGTGTGTGTGTGTGTGTGTTTCCCACGCCCCCTTCTTAAGCAAAATCAAATCAAAACAAAGCCAAGCCAAGCCACTTACCTTTGAAAGGAAGAGTGGTACTCTGAGTAGGAAATGAAGATTATGAACACGCACAGAAATGGCATTTCCAGTTAAGACTTTCTTTTTGGAAGGAAATGTGAAGCAGTCAGGACCTGGCAGGGAAGGTTGCCTAGGAGGGAGGAGAGGCCCCGTTAGAAGCCACAAGTGAATTTGGAGTGGTGGTGCTAAACGCATATGGCCATGTTGCAGATATTAGTTTGGTGCGCTTTGAATAGAATTGTTAGTCATGTTGTGAGTCTTTATAGTAAGCATATTCAAAGAGTGAACACATTATTTTAAATATCTGATGAATCATCTTTTGCATTTTGATTATGCCATCTTTTTTATTTTCTTCTAGCTGCTGGACTCACCCTCTTCCAGGGGGATATTGTACTGCCTGTAAGTGGTGTTGTTGTTTTAGGTCATACATTTTTTCTTCTTATTTGTGTGCCCAAAGGTAAAGCATCTAATCTTAACCTTTCTCCATTTTCAATAGAGAAGCCGTAGTGCGCTCAAAGATGAGGCTTACCGATGGCAGTTCCCTATTCCATTCATTCTGGGTGACAGCCTTGGTAATACAGCCTTTGTATCACTACAATACTGCCGAGGATAAAATCTGATCCTGTTGTGATTCCTCTAGCTGTGCCTCCAACATTGCACAGGGGGTTGGACTAGATGACTCTTGGGGTCCTTTCCAACACTACAATCATTTTATTCTATGACTCAGAAGATCCCTGTCCTGCACAAATAAATAACTCAACCTGCTAAAACAAAAAAAATTCCTTCCAGTAGCACCTTAAAGACCAACTAAGTTAGTTCTTGGTATGAGCTTTCGTGTGCATGCACACTTCTTCAGATACACATGTGTGCATGCACACGAAAGCTCATACCAAGAACTAACTTAGTTGGTCTTTAAGGTGCTACTGGAAGCAATTTTTTTTGTTTTGACTATGGCAGACCAACACGGCTACCTATCTGTAACTCAACCTGTTAAGCAGTTCCTCTGAACAATTCCCTGCCTTTTACGTAAAGGTAATCTGATGTCCCTCTTTAAACTGCAGTAATCATAGGAACATGGGGAGCTGTCTTACATCCTAGGCCAGGGATCGGCAACGTGCAGCCCATGGGCCGGAAGCAGCCCATGGAGGCCGTTTAACCGGCCCACGAGCCACCCCAGAACCGAGCTGCCCGCTCAGCGAGTCCCGGCGCGCTGCGCTAAACTGGTGCAGTGGGAACTCACTTCAGCAGCGCCAGAAATCACGGGCACGCTCGCTTGTGCATGCGCGCATGTGATTCAGCGCGATCCAGTCCACGGAGGGATCTCCACGGGACCAATCCGTCTCAGGCAAGGTAAACCTTGCCGACCCCTGTCCTAGGCAGGTCCATTGAGCTCAGTATTGCACACTGAGTGGCAGCATTGGCTCCCCCAGGTTTCAGGCAGTGGGCCTCATCCCCACCTGGGGATGCCACTCGGGGTTGGGCCTGGGACCTTCTGCATTCCAAGCACATGCCCTGCTCCTGAGCTAAGGCCATTCCTCTCAGTAGATTTGTCCTGGTCTGGTGCATGTAATGTCTTTTGTTTTGTAGCTGTGTGATTTGTGCTCGTATTGTGATGGCCATTGGCTATAAACAATAAAAATGACTGATTGATTGATTGATTGATTGGTAGTGGCAGTCAATCAATTTCTCATTGATTCTCATAGATTTCTCATGAACTGCTTTTTTTTAAAGATCTGAATGCCAAAGGGGTAATTCTTAGAGCGCTTGAAGGATTCCAGTTAAAATCCTGTGTGGATTTCAAACCATATAATGGGGAGCAGTCGTATATAATATTTCAGAAGTTAGAAGGGTAAGTAAAAACACATTGGTGCTTGGGGTTTTTCTTTTTTAATTTTTAAAATTAAAAACACATTTATTCAAAGGTTGCACTGCCATGAAACCACAGAATGATCACCTCGTTTTCCAGAGACATTTAGGTACGGGACAGTGAATCATATTGTTCTAGTTTCTTCCAAAGAGATGGAAGCTTATGAAATCTTGGCTGTGAATCATTGCTCAAGTACTCTTTTGTTTGGACAACCTTGTAGAGATAGGCAACCTGTGAATTTCATTTTCTCTCAATTCATCTAACTTCAGCAGCGAGGTTGTTTGTTTGTTTAAGTTGCATGAAAATTTGTACACTTTTTGTATGTAACTTTGTCTAATAGAGGCACTTTTGCAAGCAGTTCCCCCCAGCAGCTCCCCTATAAAGCTGCTTGAATGATATTTTCACCCGTATTTGCTTTTTTGTGCACTCTTCCCCCTAATATACAAAAGCATTTTCTGTCTGGAGAAGTGCGAAATCTGAAAGGTAGCTGTGCTTTGGTTGGTCATGCTGGCTTGATCCCTGAGATGCTGCGCCAGAACACAACTAAAAAGCCTCTTCCTGTACTTCCTTCCACCTTCCTGAACCTGGTGTGGTCCTCCCTCCTCTGCCTCTAGCCTTGTGTGGAATGAAGATTTCCAGCTGTGCCATCACCATTCTAGTTGTGCAGATAAGGTGAATGTGTTGGGGGTGGATCTTGTGCGCTCTCAGCCTCATGGAAAAAGAAAAATGGAGAGGAATGATAAAAGGCCAGAGGCAGAAGGAGGGCCAGAGAGTGAGTTTGCAGAGGACATAAGGAGGACTCTCCACCCCTTCAGATACTTGGCCATGAAGGGGACGTGTGGATGGTGGGAGGAAGTGTGGTCCAGAGGAAAAAGGAACATGGGAAGAGTCTGGCTGCTGGATCCGGCCAAACAGGGCTCCGCATGTCAGAGGTTATTGAGCTACTGCATCTGTATTGCAGGGGGTTGGTCTAGATGACCCTGGGACCCATGCCCTGCTCTACAATTCTATGATTCAACAAAACCAGATGACAGGAGCTGGCCTTGATACAGCCCATCACTATTTCTTTTCTTTTCTTTTAAAAGCTGTATTTTACATGCAGTTTGGCCCTATGAATGCTGAATACAAAAAGAAGAGGGAACGGAAAGGCAAAGGAATAATTAAAATTAATTTAAAAGGTGTGGTCAAAAATAGTTACAAATTGTTATTGGTTTCCACATATAAAGAGTGTTGTCCAAAATGAAAAGCTGAAAGTTTATCCCTGTCAAGCACCTTTACTTTTCATTTGCGTTTTTCAGATGTTGGTCTAAAATTGGAGATGTAAAAGGAGGCCAGAACCTTTCTGTTGGTGCAGGATGTGACACCAAAGGCATCATATCTCATGAGATCTTACATGCTTTGGGACGTATCCATGAGCAGACACGGCCAGACCGAGATGATTATGTCGAGATCTGGTGGGATCACGTGCTTCCAGGTTGGTGTTCAGGCCCTTGAAATGGGTTGGGATGTGGACATTGCAGCTGCTTTGTTTCTCCTCCTGCAGATGCCAGAGGAAATGGGGGAAAGTCCTTTGGAGAACAGATGGGTGATTGATCTCGCCTCTGGTGCTATGTCTTATTCCTCTGCCTTATACGAAACATTCATTCAAGAGAATATACATATGCATGCTCAGCAGTTAGAACAGGCATAGGCAAACTCGGCCCTCCCGATGTTTTTGGGACTACAGCTCCCATCATCCCTGACCACTGGTCCTGTCAGCTAGGGGTCATGGGAGTTGTAGTCCCAAAACATCGGGAGGGCTGAGTTTGCCTATGCCTGAGTTAGAACAATTGAAATGGTTTATTGTCAAGAAATTTGAAGCTACTGAAATGGCTTTACAATTGTCCATCTTCCTAAGTGGTTTATTATTATTATTATTATTATTATTACCCAAGATTGGTTACAACAATGTAAAAATACAATATTAAATATTTTGTAAACGCCTTTAATTTCATATATCCCTAAATATACTGTAATATTCACACATTATATGCCCACAAAACCAGGCTTTCTACTAAGTGTAACTCAACAGACAATCCCAATTCTCTGATTATTACCGTATATATGTATGATGCATATGATCCTTCATGGATCACTGCCTTGCCGTGGCGAAGGGGCCTGAATAACTCAGAGAAGCTATGAGCTATGCCGTGCAGGGCCACCCAAGATGGACAGGTCATAGTGGAGAGTTTTGACCAAACGTGATCCACCTGGAGCAGGAACTGGCAAGCCACTCCAGTATCCCTGCCAAGAAAACTCCATGGACAAAGACAACAGGCATATAAAAGTTATGACGCTGGAAGATGAGCCCCTCAGGTCGGAAGGCGTCCAACATGCTACTGGGGAAGAGCGGAGGGCAAGTACAAGTAGATCCAGAGCTGATGAAGCGGCTGGGCCAAAGCCGAAAGGACGCTCAGTTGCGGATATGCATGGAAGCGAAAGGAAAGTCCAATGCTGTAAAGAAAAATATTGCATAGGAACCTGGAATGTAAGAACCATGGACCTGGGTAAGTTGGATGTGGTCAAAAATGAGAAGGCAAGAATAAATATTGACATCTTGGGCATCAGTGAACTAAAATGGACGGGAATGGGCGAATTCAGTTTGGATGACTATCATATCTACTACTGTGGACAAGAAACCCGTAAAAGAAATGGAGTGGTCCTCATAGTCAACAAAAGAGTGGTGAAAGCTGTACTGGGATGCAATCTCAAAAATGATAGAATGATCTCGATACGAATCCAAGGCAGACCTTTTAACATCACAGTAATCCAAGCACCAACTACTGGTGCTGAAGAAACTGAAATTGACCAATTCTATGAAGACTTACAAGACCTTATAGAAGTGACACCAAAGAAGGATGTTCTGCTCATAATAGGGGATTGGAAAGTAGGGAGTCAAGAGATAAAAGGAACAACTGGCAAGTTTGGCCTTGGAGTTCAAAACGAAGCAGGGCAAAGGCTAATAGAGTTCTGTCAAGAGAACAAGCTGGTCATCACAAACACTCTTTTCCAACAACACAAGAGACGACTCTACACATGGACATCACCAGATGGGCAGCATCGAAATCAGATTGATTATATTCTCTGCAGCCAAAGATGGAGAAGCTCTATACAGTCAGCAAAAACAAGACCTGGAGCTGACTGTGGCTCAGATCATCAGCTTCTTATAGCAAAATTAAACTTAAACTGAAGAAAGTAGGAAAAACCACTGGGCCGGTAAGATACAATCTAAGTCAAATCCCTTATGAATACACAGTGGAAGTGAGGAACAGGTTTAAGGATTTAGATTTGGTGGACAGAGTGCCTGAAGAACTATGGATGGAGGCTCGTAACATTATACAAGAGGCAGCAACTAAAACCATCCCAATGAAAAGGAAATGCAAGAAAGCAAAGTGGCTGTCCAACGAGGCCTTACAAATAGCGGGGGAGAGAAGGCAAGCAAAATGCGAGGGAGATAGTGAAAGATACAGGAAATTGAATGCAGATTTCCAAAAAATAGCAAGGAGAGACAAGAAGGCCTTCTTAAACGAGCAATGCAAAGAAATAGAGGAAAACAATAGAATGGGAAAAACCAGAGATCTGTTCAAGAAAATTGGAGATATGAAAGGAACATTTTGTACAAAGATTTCCATAATAAAAGACAAAAGTGGAAAGGACCTAACAGAAGCAGAAGACATCAAGAAGAGGTGGCAAGAATACACAGAGGAACTATACCAGAATGAAATTGATGTCTCGTATACCCCAGGTAGTGTGGTTGCTGACCTTGAGCCAGACATCCTAGAAAGTGAAGTCAAATGGGCCTTAGAAAGCATCGCTAATAACAAGGCCAATGGAAGTGATGATATTCCAGCTGAATTATTTAAAATTTTAAAAGATGATGCTGTTAAGGTGCTACACTCAATATGCCAGCAAATTTGGAAAACTCAGCAGTGGCCAGAGGATTGGAGAAGATCAGTCTACATCCCAATCCCAAAGAAGGGCAGTGCCAAAGAATGCTTCAACTACCGCACAATTGCACTCATTTCACACGCTAGCAAGGTTATGCTTAAAATTCTACAAGGAAGGCTCAAGCAGTATGTGAACCGAGAACTCCCAGAAGTGCAAGCTGGATTTAGAAGAGGCAGAGGAACCAGAGACCAAATTGCAAACATGCGCTGGATTATGGAGAAAGCTAGAGAGTTCCAGAAAGACATCTACTTCTGCTTCATTGACTATGCAAAAGCCTTTGATTGTGTCGACCACAGCAAACTATGGCAAGTTCTTAAAGAAATGGGAGTGCCTGATCACCTCATCTGTCTCCTGAGAAATCTCTATGTGGGACAAGAAGCTACAGTTAGAACTGGATATGGAACAACTGATTGGTTCAAAATTGGGAAAGGAGTACGACAAGGCTGTATATTGTCCCCCTGCTTAGTTAACTTATATGCAGAATTCATCATGCGAAAGGCTGGGCTGGATGAATCCCAAGCCGGAATTAAGATCGCCGGAAGAAATATCAACAACCTCAGATATGCAGATGACACAACCTTGATGGCAGAAAGTGAAGAGGAATTAAAGAACCTTTTAATGAGGGTGAAAGAGGAGAGCGCAAAATATGGTCTGAAGCTCAACATCAAAAAAACGAAGATCATGGCCACTGGTCCCATCACCTCCTGGCAAATAGAAGGGGAAGAAATGGAGGCAGTGAGAGATTTGACTTTCTTGGGCTCCATGATCACTTCAGATGGTGACAGCAGTCACGAAATTAAAAGACACCTGCTCCTTGGGAGAAAGGCGATGGCAAATCTAGACAACATCTTAAAAAGTAGAGACATCACCTTGCCAACAAAGGTCCGTATAAGTTAAAGCCATGGTTTTCCCAGTAGTGATGTATGGAAGTGAGAGCTGGACCATAAAGAAGGCTGATCGTTGAAGAATTGATGCTTTTGAATTATGGTGCTGGAGGAGACTCTTGAGAGTCCCATGGACTGCAAGAAGATCAAACGCATCCATTCTTAAGGAAATCAGACCTGAGTGCTCACTGGAAGGACAGATCGTGAAGTTGAGGCTCCAATACTTTGGCCACCTCATGAGAAGAGAAGACTCCCTGGAAAAGACCCTGATGTTGGGAAAGATGGAGGGCACAAGGAGAAGGGGACGACAGAGGACAAGATGGTTGGATAGTGTTCTCGAAGCTACAAACATGAGCCTGACCAAACTGCGGGAGGCGGTGGAAGACAGGAGTGCCTGGCGTGCTCTGGTCCATGGGGTCACAAAGAGTCGGACACGACTAAACGACTAAACAACAACATGATGCACATGTTTTCAAGAACTAATTTGTTACTTGCGTGGTCAATTACCAAAAATTAAATTAAAAACAAAATTGAATGGCCCTGGGATCTTCAGATGAATAGTGGTATACAATTATTATTATTATTATTATTATTGTTATTATTATTGTTATTATTGTTATTATTATTAGCATGAAGAACAGTCTGACATTTGCAACACAATTAATCCCATTTAGCTTAATTAAAGTACATTCATGCCTTGGCTAGTGACAATTAAAAATGACAACTTTTCATTATCCTGGAATCATTATTGAAAAGTAAGTGATCCATATTTTTAATTCCTGGCTATTGGCCACCATGGGAGTTGTAGCCCACAGCAGCTGGAGGGCACCATGTTGGCTGTCCCTGTTTCAAAATATTGTTTATTTACACCTCGCCTTTTTCCCTGTCAGGACTCAAGGTGGCTTACAGCTAAAAATAAGCAAATCAAGTAAATAAATAAAAATATTTAACTAACTGACCAACTGTGTCACAGATAGCTTGGTTCTGCCCCCCCCCTCCTAAATCTTGACTTTGCCCATGCCTCTACCTGAAGAGACAGACATTTAAACCTGGTTTGTATTTGAGCCAGGTGTGCAAGGAAACATACATTGTAGATCAAAATGAAGGCTTGTTTTCTCCTGCTCTGGAGGGTCTGACCCAGCAATGGCTTCCAGTTACAAGGAAGGAGATTCTGACTAAATATCAGGAAGAACTTTCTGGCAGTAAGAGCTGTTGGACAGTGGGAGATTGTGGACTCTTGTTCCTTGGAGACTTTTAAGCAGAAGTTGGATGGTCATCTGTCATGGATGCTTTAGCTGAGACTCCTGCATTTCTGGGGGTTGGACTAGATGACCCTAAGGTCCCTTCCAACTCTACTGTTTTATGATTCTATAAGAACTGGACTCAAATATTCATGGGGGCAGGGTGAAATGTCTCGTCCCTTGACAATGGAATTGATCTTTGGGGAATCAAAATTCTCAGACCTTTTGAGCATGCCCATTGGTGGGAGGGTCTTTCTAAATTGCCCAAGAGTTTGGTTGTTTGTGGCACTGAACATTCAGTTACAAGTGGCCCTGGACTGTTGAAGGGAGCCAAGCTTCGTAGAAGTAGAAGCTTGGCTCCCTTCAGTAGTCCAAGGCCACTTGTAACTGAATGTTCATTGCCACAAACAACCAAACTCTTGGGCAATTTAGAAAGAAGATTTGGAAAACCCCTAAACCATGGTAAAAATATAGGCTGATGTGTATTAGATTCCTGTTTATATGTTTTTCTTGTAAAAGCCATGTGCACTTTTTTAAACATTTTGGCATGACATTTTCATGCATATTCCTCTGCAGTTGAAAAACAGTGCTTTCTCGTAAGAGGTAACAGCAGTGAGTTGATGGTTGATGAGAGATTTGAAACTGTGAACTCTAGCAACATAGTTCATGCTCTTAACTAGCACACATTAGTTGAGGTCATAATTTTTCTACACATATTTGTTCAGAGTGTGACCCCCCCCCCCAGTCATCTTACGAGTCGAAGGTGGCAGCCATGGCCCTGATGAAATCATGGCATCCTGTTCCATAATCAAGTCAGCTGGCAGAGTGTGGATTGCAAGCCCTTTGTGAGCACTTCCAGAAAGTAACTGTGTGGTGTTTATTCTGCATGCAGATCAAGAGTACAACTTTAAGAAAGTGGTTGATGACGATATAACAGACTTGAATACTCCTTATGATTACGAGTCCATCATGCACTATGGTCCATCTTCATTTAGTAAAAATGAAAGCTTAAAAACAATTACTACGAAAATACCAGAATTTAATAACATTATTGGCCAACGCTTGGATTTCAGCGCTTCTGACCTGGAAAGACTCAATCGAATGTACAACTGCAGTAAGTCATGATGAGACAGTGAAGTTTGCAGAGTGAAACTGAAACCATTGCCTTTGAATAAAACTGATTAAATGGTTTTGTTAAATGGAAATGGGAAAGGCACTTCTCTTTAGTTTTTAAATATTTCTTTCTGTATTTTTACTCTCCCCTCACTCCTGCCCCAGCGAGAACTGTCATCCTTTTGGACCAATGTGATTTTGAGTCAGCTGATATATGTGGCCTGGTTGAGAAAACCAGTGGAGATACCAACTGGATTCGTAAGAAGAGTGGCCAAGACCATACCCTCTCTGGACGCTGCAAAGGTAAACTGGGGACAATCCCCTCCTTCTTTCATGGGACCAGTTCTTTGCTTCTTGATCACTGTGTTATCTCCTGTTGACTCAGTGGAAAGTCTGTCACAACTCTTGGCTTTGCCATTTTCCTGAGCTTCCGATCATCTTGGCCCAAAGTGAAGTGGAAGACATGCCAAATGAGTCTTTAATCCGGACAGCGGTTCCAGTAGTTACATTTTATACTTCTAAGAATAGTCTGAGACTAGTCAATTAAAGTGTGCAAAACTAACGTAAGGAGCATTTGCAACAGGAGCAATTGCTTCCAGTTCTGCACTTCTATGATCCTAGATTTGTTGTGTTCATCATTTAAGTGAAAGGGAATTGAATGAGGCCACTTAAGGAGCTGGACTCCGGCAGCTTTAATGCAATGAAGTTTTTGTGGTGTTGGAGAAGGACCACATTTGTGTCAGCAGCAGAGTGTCCTGTTCAACCCCCAAGTGAAAGAATTGGACTCCTTGATGCCAGATTTACATCAATTTATTGTTTTGCATAGAATCTGTGTGCAAAAGAATAAAAGGACAGAGACCTGGCTCCACAAAAGAGACGCCAGGGAGAGAACCGTCTTGCAGGAGGACTCCATTCTGGGTGACCCCAGTGCTGCACCAGATGATACTGGAGAAGGGAAAACGGGGAAGCATCTGCCTCCTCCATTTGATAGAATTCACTGAACTTCAGATCTGTGGGGCTACTTCCGCTTCTGGAGCCTAGCCAGTGGCTTAAGCCCTGCCAGTGGTGAGGTGGGGGGTGGGCCTTTACTCCCCTGTCTCCCAGTTCGCCCCCTCACATTGCAGCCAGTAGGTCAGAATTCACCACATCAGCTTGAGGGTTGGCATAGTTGAGGAACCATTTAGCAGGAGTGGGCGGGGGATGAGGATTCTGTAGATCCTCTACTATTCCTCAACACACACAAACACACACACCCCGACCTGACCTGTTTGGTTCCCTCTGCAAGTGGGACCAGGGCCAAGTCACTGCCTCTCTGCCAGCAAAGCAGCCCTTTTGTCACATCCAACAGCCTTTGGCTGGCTTCAGGGCTGCAGCCTTCATTGCATACAATTTAAGAAGAAGGAAAAAACACATAACTTGCCAATATTCGTTCCAAAGAAGAGTCTCCTTCTTTCATAGAATCATAGAATCATAGAATCATAGAGTTGGAAGAGACCACAAGGGCCATCGAGTCCAACCCCCTGCCAAGCAGGAAACACCATCAGAGCACTCCTGACATATGGTTGTCAAGCCTCTGCTTAAAGACCTCCAAAGAAGGAGACTCCACCACACTCCTTGGCAGCAAATTCCACTGTCGAACAGCTCTTACTGTCAGGAAGTTCTTCCTAATGTTTAGGTGGAATCTTCTTTCTTGTAGTTTGGATCCATTGCTCCGTGTCCGCTTCTCTGGAGCAGCAGAAAACAGCCTTTCTCCCTCCTCTATGTGACATCCTTTTATATATTTGAACATGGCTATCATATCACCCCTTAACCTCCTCTTCTCCAGGCTAAACATGCCCAGCTCCCTTAGCCGTTCCTCATAAGGCATCATTTCCAGGCCTTTGACCATTTTGGTTGCCCTCCTCTGGACACGTTCCAGTTTGTCAGTGTCCTTCTTGAACTGTGGTGCCCAGAACTGGACACAGTACTCCAGGTGAGGTCTGACCAGAGCAGAATACAGTGGCACTATTACTTCCCTTGATCTAGATGCTATACTCCTATTGATGAGGCCCAGAATTGCATTGGCTTTTTTAGCTGCCGCGTCACACTGTTGGCTCATGTCAAGTTTGTGGTCAACCAAGACTCCTAGATCCTTTTCACATGTACTGCTCTCAAGCCAGGTGTCATCCATCTTGTATTTGTGCCTCTCATTTTTTTTGCCCAAGTGCAATACTTTACATTTCTCCCTGTTAAAATTCATCTTGTTTGTTTTGGCCCAGTTCTCTAATCTGTCAAGGTCGTTTTGAAGTGTGATCCTGTCCTCTGGGGTGTTAGCCACCCCTCCCAGTTTGGTGTCATCTGCAAATTTGATCAGGATGCCCTTGAGTCCATCATCCAAGTCGTTGATAAAGATGTTGAATAAGACCGGGCCCAAGACAGAACCCTGTGGCACCCCACTAGTCACTCTTCTCCAGGATGAAGAGGAACCATTGATGAGCACCCTTTGGGTTCGGTCAGTCAGCCAGTTACAAATCCACTGAGTGGTAGCATAGTCAAGACCGCATTTTACCAGCTTCTTTACAAGAATATCATGGGGCACCTTGTCAAATGCCTTGCTGAAATCAAGGTAGACTACATCCACTGCGTTCCCTTCATCTGCCAGGCTTGTAATTCTGTCAAAAAACGAGACCAGGTTAGTCTGACATGACTTATTTTTCAGAAATCCATGCTGACTATTGGTGATCACAGCATTCCTTTCTAGGTGCTCACAGACTGTTTGCTTAATGATCTGCTCCAGAATCTTCCCTGGTATTGATGTCAGACTGACTGGGCGGTAATTATTTGGGTCCTCTCTTTTCTCCTTTTTGAAAATAGGGACAACATTTGCCCTCCTCCAGTCTGCCGGGACTTCGCCTGTTCTCCAGGAATTCTCAAAGATGACTGCCAGTGGTTCTGAAATCACATCTGCCAGTTCTTTTAATACTCTTGGATGCAGTTCATCTGGCCCTGGAGACTTGAATACATCTAGACTAGCCAAGTATTCTTGTACTATCTCCTTAGTTATTCTGGGCTGTGTTTCCTCTGCTGAATCATTTGCTCCAAATTCTTCAGGTTGGGCATTGTTTTCTTTATCGGAGAAGACTGAGGCAAAGAAGGCATTGAGGAGTTCAGCCCTTTCTGTGTCCCCTGTTTGCATTTCACCATCTTCTCCTCTGAGTGACCCCACGGTTTCTTTGTTCTTCCTTTTGCTACGAACATACCCATAAAAGCCTTTTTTGTTGCTTTTAACCTCTCTAGCAAGCCTGAGTTCATTTTGTGCTTTAGCTTTTCTGACTTTGTGTCTACACGTGCTGGCTATTTGTTTGAATTCCTCTTTGGTGGTTTCCCCCCTTTTCCATTTTTTGTACACATCCTTTTTTAATCTTAACTCAGTTAAAAGTTCTTTAGATAGCCACCCTGGCTTCTTTAGGCACCTTCCATGTTTCCGTCTCATTGGTATTGCCTGAAGTTGTGCTTTTACTATCTCCCTCTTAACAAACTCCCAGCCATCTTGAACCCCCTTTCCTTTTAGTATTACTGTCCATGGGATCTCACCCAGCACTTCCCTAAGCTTTATGAAGTCGGCTTTCTTAAAGTCGAGAAATTGAGTCCTAGTATGCTTGGCTGCTCCTTTCCGCTGTATAGTAAACTTCAGAAGAGCATGATCACTCGCGCCTAATGATCCTTCCACTTCTACCCCACTAACCAGGTCATCAACATTGGTTAGGACCAGATCTAAAATGGCTGTTCCTCTTGTTGCTTCTCCCACTTTCTGGACAATGAAGTTGTCTGCAAGGGCAGTGAGGAATCTGTTTGACCTTATGCTCTTGGCTGAGTTTGACATCCAACAAATATCCGGGTAATTGAAGTCCCCCATTACTACTATCTCCCTTCCTTTTGCATGCTTGGCCATCTGTTCCAGGAAGGCATCATCTATGTCCTCCGTTTGGCTTGGGGATCTATAGTAAACTCCCACAATGAGGTCACGGTTATTCTTCTCTCCCTTAATTTTGACCCAAATGCTCTCACTTTGGCTTTGAAGTTCTAAATCTTGGATCTCTTCACAGGTATACACATCCCTGACATATAACGCCACTCCTCCTCCTTTCTTGTCTGGTCTGTTTCTTTGAAATAGATTGTATTCCTCCATTATTACATTCCAATCGTGGGATTTATCCCACCAGGTTTCAGTGATTCCTATTATGTCATATTTAGTTTGCTGTACCAGGAGCTCAAGCTCATCTTGTTTATTTCCCATGCTTTGCGCATTAGTGTACAGACATTGAAGTCCATTAATCATTCCCCCGTGTCTCTTATTTAAGGATTTTCTCCTCCCACCACTAGGTCTGCATGCTCTTTGCTCCATTCGGTCTATGACATTTGGATGATCATCTTCATCAATTGATAGACTCCTACCTTCAGGAGCACTGTCTCCCTCCCCCACATTAGTCAGTTTAAAGCCCTCCTGATGAGGTTTCTGAGATTTTTTGCAAAAACATTCCTCCCAACCGTTGTGAGGTGCAGCCCATCGCTTGCCAGAAGTCCATCTTCAAGAAACTGCATTCCGTGATCTAAGAATCCAAACCGTTCCTGTTTGCACCATTTGCGAAGCCAGTTGTTCACTTCCACTATTTTTCCCTCTCTCCCTGGGCCACATCGTTCAACTGGGAGGACAGATGAGATAACAATTTGTGCATTTAATTGCTTCAATTTCCTGCCCAGAGCCTCGTAATCTCTTTTGATCTTCTGGAGGCTATTGCTTGCAGTGTCATTGGTTCCCACATGAACCAAGAGGAAGGGGTATTTGTCAGTGGGTTTTATGATTCCTTGCAGTCGTTCAGTTATATCTTGGATCTTAGCCCCGGGGAGACAGCACACTTCCCGAGACATCTTGTCAGGCCCACAGATCACTGCTTCTGTTCCCCTCAGTAGGGAATCCCCTATCACCACTACACGCCTCCTCTTAGGTCTGGTCGGGGTTCTTCTGTGAGCTGTCGGTTCCAAGGTCGCCTGGACATTCCCAGAGGACTGCCTTTGCTCCTCGTCTTCATATACCTGATCGACTGTAATGAGGGAGAGATCCTCAAATGGAGTCTGCTCTTCGTCTTCCATGCTAGGGGAAAGGACCTCAAAGCGATTGGGTATTTCTAAACAATCAGAGCGAACCCTGGGCCTCCTACTTCTTTGAGTCACGTTTCTCCATATATCTGACTCCTGTGTTGGTGAACTAGCCACCTTCTCAGGGGAGTCCCCTGTCTCTTCCTTGGTGGAGATGGTGTGCTCTGTTGCTTCCAAGAAGAGTTCCAGCTCTCTAATTCTTTGGAGCGTAGCTACACGTTCCTCCAGTTGCTGGACTTTGTCTTTTAAGAGGGCAATCAACATGCAATTGCTGCAGGTAAAGCTGCCTGCAACCTTTGGCAAGATGGCAAACATTGCGCAGGAACCACAGGCGACTGCAGCTGTTCCCTCACCCTCCATCTTGGGAACGTGTCGTTGGGGGTGACTACAGTGGTCCTCTATCATAAAAAGTGTGGAGACAGGACAAATAAATCCCTCCCAAAAAACCTAGGTCTCCCCCAACAAATGTTTGAGACTAGGTCCCCTAAATCTAAAATATGGATCAAACTGCGCGCGCCGCCAGGCGCGCACCGCTGCCCTGAAGCTCTGAAGGTCTTTAAGCAGAGGCTTGACAACCATATGTCAGGAGTGCTCTGATGGTGTTTCCTGCTTGGCAGGGGGTTGGACTCGATGGCCCTTGTGGTCTCTTCCAACTCTATGATTCTATGATTCATTCCATTTGATAACTGAAGTGAATGAGGGCCTTGGAAGCCTTCGCTTGGTAAGAAGAATCTAACAGAGACCCTTAGCCCCTCGAAGAGCCATAATACCCAGGACTCTTAGGAAAGCCAATGACTGCTCAGCCATTTTAATACCATGAAGCAGATATGCCCCTAAGTGCTCAGTTTTTTCAAATTTTTGGAACCCAGCGAAAATAAAATTCTCAGTATTTGTAAGTTATAAAAAATTACAGACATTGTGATTCAGGTTGTACATAGCTCATTGGGTAGAGCATGAGACTCTTAATCTTGGAGTCGCTGGTTCAAGCCCCACGTTGGGCAAATGATTCCTGTATTGCAGGGGTTGGACTAGATGATCCTTGTGGTCCCTTCCAGGTCTATTATTCTGTGGTTCTAAGAGGTAGCATATGCATAATAATGCTTGATACGCCTTCAGTAGCGCTAGCTTCTTCTCCACAGATGCCGGCTATTTCATGTACTTTAACACCAGTTTTGGGAAGAGAGGCGAAACAGCGATTTTAAAATCCCGCATTCTGTACCCAAAGAGGAGAAACCAGTGTCTCCAGTTCTTCTTCAAAATGACAGGAAGCCTCTGGGACAGGCTTTTCATCCAGGTGGTCAAGGATGATGGCACCGGAGAAGTCCGCAGGCTGGTTAAAGCCAAAACATTTCAAGGTAATGTTGAAAACCAGTAAAAGATTTTTGGAGTGTTCTAAGCATACAGTGATACCTCGGGTTAAGAACTTAATTCGTTCCAGAATTCCGTTCTTAACCTGAAACGGTTCATAACCTGAGGCGTGCTAATGGGGCCTCCTGCTGCCACTGACATGCGATTTCCATTCTTATCCTGGGGCAAAGTTCTTAATCTGGAGCAACCATTTCCTGGTTAGCGGAGTTTGTAACCCAAAGCGTCTATAACCTGAAGCGTCTGTAACCCTAGGTACCAGTGTACCTTGTTTTAAGACCACAGCAAGATTTTATATCATTTTGGCAGTGACTGCAATGGCCAAGGAGTTTGGTGGTCATATATTTGGAGCAGATTCTCACTCACGAATAACTCCTGCACAGGAAAGAGATGTAGGAAATATGAGCAGCATCCTTTATGCAGACTGTGCAAGTGTCTGTTTCACCAGATTTCCCAGGGTTCTAAAATGCACAGAACCCTGCATCAGATAACCACCTTCCATTTGGCCACAGAGGCAAGCTGCTTCTTCCTGCTGTCCCCTCATCAGTTTACTGCCTCTCTTAGTGGCACATGTGTGAATTATTCTAGGTTAATACAGCATTACTAAGAGCTGGAGTCAAGCAGCAATGGGTTCCAGGAAATAAGTTATGCTTTTACAATTAATGGCAATTTTGCTATCAGCAGATACAGCAGGTTTTAGGGATAAATGATTCAGATAATTTCTGGGTCATTCCACTTCTGCATATTTTGGGGGGCTGGAGTCTCTTTTGTCCAATTTCAGCAATAATGTGCAGGTGTTTAGTTTTTGTTTTTTAAAGAAGAATTCCACATAAAACTCTGATATGAGCGCCAACATGGTCATCTTTCTCATATGCCAACACAGAAGTCACAGCGTCTGTCTTTACTTCCCATAGGAGACAGCGACCATAACTGGAAAATTGCCCATGTGACTCTGAAAAATAAAAAAAAATTCAGGTATCTCTTCCATGGCCTAAAAGGCAATCCCGATGACTCATCTGGAGGAATTTTCATTGATGACATCACCCTGAGTGAAACGCGGTGCCCCAGTGCTGTCTGGCTTATTCGCAACTTCTCTCATCTTCTTAGAACTGCCCCCGAAGACTATGCCATGCTCAGTCCCCGGTTTTATAGCTCTGAAGGCTATGGTTTTGGCATAACGTTGTATCCCAGAGGCCAGAGTGATTCTGCTTCGGCAAACTACACAAGGATTTCTTTTCACCTGGCTAGTGGAGAAAACGATGGTGTCCTCGAGTGGCCAGCTCTGAACAGGCAGGTGACCATCAAGGTGCTAGACCAGCATACCAATATCAAGGAAAGGAGGTCCATCGAGAGGAGTTTCACAACAGATGAATCACAGGTTCTGCCAGGTAGGTAGCTTCTGCAAGAGGGGAGTGAGTGGTTCAATGTTTTTGCCTCCCTGAGATGCTGGAATACAAAATGCCGGAGCTTTTGCTCAAGATTACAAGCAAATGTCACAGAAGATGCTGAGAGTAAAATTCTTTATTTGTGTGCTGTTAATTCAGCAAAGGACGAATTTGCTCTTTAACAATCCAGGGAGACAGGGAATGAAGCATAAACTGTGATTTAAAAAAACCCGTCACAGAAAAGTTTGTAACTGGAACAAATCTTTGGTGTAAAATGCTTCCTTTAAGGCACATTGATACCTTCAGGTAATAATAATACTATGACATTTGAAGGACATAAAGCAACTGAAAGCAATATAGCAAATCAAAGGAGGGAGCTGCTGCTCCTCCTCCTCCCTCTTGTCCCTCTTGACATGCTCTGAGGGGGCAGTTGGAAAAGTAGCAAAAGCAGCAAGGAGGAAGCCATGAGGGGGCTAGCGGGGGCTGAGATTCTGCTCTTGCTGCCAGAGCTTCCCTCTGCAATGCCTCCCTCATTCTTTCATCTGATTCATCTCCTGCAGCTTTCCCACCAAATTTGTTCTCAAGGCAGCATGCTAAAGTTAAAACCAACGCAACGGCTTAACAAAGGAAGGGTATTTTTTCCTCCCAGCTAGAAAACTCTATCTGGAATTCAACATAGTGCTAAGTGGCGTATGATAAGGTTGCCAGACATCCCCGTTTCCCAGGCACAGTCCCCGGATTTACAAATCAACCCCCTGGCAAAATCTATTTATAAGAATAATTTTTATTAACCGACCAATCACATCAAATCAAACCAAATTACATAAATTCCAAATTACACAGCCGAATTTTAAATTTTTGTTGGGGGTACCCATATTTCAAGTTCCGAAGGGGGTCCAATCATCTTCTTGCTTCTTGCTGCTGTTTTAATGTCCACAAATCTGACCATATGATGTTCACAGTACTATCCAGTCCTTTCTTGTTGTTTTTCCACATCTCTTCTTATTATTTTCATATATTTTTCCTTTCTCTTTGTGACCTCTTATAGTCTCCCCAAGCGGGTTAAAACAGTTTGTAATCCTGTGTGGATTTTTTTTTAATCCAGTAGCCATATCCAGACGTTTTCCGTATAACATCACTTCTATAAATCAAAACAGTCTTAGCATCGTTAATCTTCACAAATCTGTCGTCTTTCTCTTTTTTTTTTTTATAGTAAATTTTTATTAGTTTTCCATAAATAAAGAAAAGACAAAACAAAAACATAAACATAAACAAACAAAAACACGACTTCCCCATACCACCCCTTTTCTGCATTCTTGTTTCAAGATTTTTCAGCAACCCTCTGATCATAACTTAAATATATTTCATGTATTTAACTTCAGTTAGTTATTAATACAACTGTAGTTCTTTATCTCTTATAACTCTGAGCCCCTAATTTTCCAAATTACAACAGTTTTTAAGATAAACTTTAAATTTGTTCCAATCTTCATCCACCGCCTCTTTCCCCCGGTCTCGAATTCTGCCAGTCATCTCTGCCAGTCCCATATAGTCGATCACCTTCGTCTGCCATTCTTCCAACGTGGGTAAATCTTGCGTCTTCCAATACTTTGCTAGAAGAATTCTTGCTGCTGTAGTGGCGTACATAAAAAATGTCCTATCCTTCTTTGGCACCATTTGGCCCACCATACCCAAGAGAAAGGCCTCTGGTTTTTTAACAAACGTTCTCTTCAGAACTTTTTTTATTTCATTATAGATCATTTCCCAGAAAGCCTTAATCTTCGGGCAGGTCCACCAAAGGTGATAGAAGGTTCCCTCCGTTTCACTGCACTTCCAACACTTGTTGTTGGGCAGATGATAGATCTTTGCTAACTTAGCAGGAGTCATGTACCACCTGTAGATCATTTTCATAATGTTTTCTTTTAAGGCATTGCATGCCGTAAATTTAACACCAGTGGTCCATAACTGCTCCCAGTCAGCAAGTTCAATGTCATGCCCAATATCCTGTGCCCATTTAATCATATTAGATTTCACCATTTCATCTTGAGTATTCCATTTCAACAGCAAGTTGTACATTCTTGACAAATTTTTAGTATTGGGTTCTAACAGTTCTGTTTCTAATTTTGACTTTTCCACTTGGAAGCCTTTCTTTCTGTCCTGCTTGAATACTTCATTTATCTGTCGATAATGTAACCAATCTCTCACCTTAAACTTCAGTTTCTCAAAACTCTGCAATTTTACATTTTCGCCATCTTGTTCTATAATTTCACAATATTTAGGCCAATTAGAACCCATATTCAATTTTTTCACCTCTTTTGCTTCCATTGGTGACAACCACCTGGGGGTTCTACTTTCAAACAGGTCTTTATACTTAATCCAAACATTATACAGAGCTTTCCTCACGATATGGTTCTTAAAACCTTTATGCAATTTTACCTTGTCATACCATATATATGCATGCCAACCAAATCTGTTATCAAATCCTTCCAGATCCAAAATGTCTGTATTCTCGAGGAGCAGCCAATCTTTCAACCAGCAAAACGCTGCTGATTCGTAGTAAAGTCTTAAGTCCGGCAGGGCAAAACCCCCTCTATCTTTCGCATCTGTTAATGTCTTAAATTTTATTCTTGGCTTTTTGCCCTGCCAAACAAATTTCGATATGTCTTTCTGCCACCTCTTGAAACAGTCCATCTTGTCTATTATTTGTAATGTCTGAAACAGAAATAACATTCTAGGCAATACATTCATTTTGATAACAGCAATTCTGCCTAACAAGGAAAGTTTCAGCCTTGACCATATGTCTAAATCTTTCTTAACTTCTGTCCAACATTTATCATAATTGTCTTTAAAAAGATTCACATTTTTCGATGTCAAATTCACCCCCAGGTACTTCACTTTTTTTGCTATCTCCAAACCTGTTTCATTCTGGAATGTCTCTTTTTCTTCATTTGTTAAGTTTTTTTCCAAGACTTTAGTTTTTTGTTTGTTCAACTTAAATCCTGCAACTTGACCAAATATCTCGATCAGTTCTAAAACTCTTTTTGTGCTAGTGATTGGCTGTTGCAAAGTCAAAACTAGGTCATCTGCAAATGCCCTTAATTTATACTCTCTCACTCCGACCTGAATTCCTTTAACCAACTGGTCCTTTCTAATCATGTTTAGCAAAACCTCCAGAACCAGTATAAAAAGTAGGGGAGAAATAGGGCATCCCTGTCGTGTTCCTTTCTCTATAGCTATCTCTTCCGTTACCACATTATTCACAATTAGCTTTGCCTTCTGCTCAGAATAAATTGCACCTATACCATTTTCAAAACCTTGGCCTACCCCCATCCCTTGGAGATTCTTTTTCATAAAACTCCAACTAATATTGTCAAAGGCTTTCTCCGCGTCCACAAAAATCAAAACCGCTTTTCTGTTAATGTTCATCTCCAACAGTTCCACAATGTCTATTATGTTCCTCACATTGTCAGACATGTGTCTTCCCGGGAGAAAGCCAGATTGATCTTTATGAATCTCGCCTGTCAATACTTTCTTCAGTCTTTTTGCTAAAATGTCTGCAAAAATTTTGTAATCCACATTTAATAATGATATCGGGCGGTAGTTCTTAACCTGGTTCTTTTCAGTCTCGGTCTTTGGTATAAGTGAGATAAAGGCCTCTTTCCACGTTTCAGGTGCCTTTTTCCCCTCCAATATTTCATTGCAAACTTCTTTCAGTGGTTGCACTAAACCTTCTCTCAAAGCTTTATAATATCTAGCCGTCAGTCCATCTGGTCCTGGAGACTTTCCCAGTTGTGCCTTTTGAATGGCCTCCTCTATTTCCTGTTCTGTTATTTTCTCATTCAAAATCAACTTGCCCTGTTCTGGAATTTTCGGTAGTCCATAATTTTTAAGAAATTCTTCTATTTCTTGTTCGTTTACTGGCCCTTGTGTGTATAATTTCCTAAAAAAACTTTGAAAACAGTTACTTATCTCATTTGGCTTATGAACATTCTTTCCCTCTATCTCCAAACAAGTAACTGTATTCAATTTTTGCCTCTTTTTCAGTTGCCATGCAAGGAGCTTCCCACACTTGTCTGCAGACTCAAAAGTCCTTTGTCTCATTTGTTTAATTTTCCATTCTATCTCTTGATTTGTCAGTTCCATATATTGCGTCTGATAATATTTTATCTCTCTCAAAATTTCTTGAGACTTTGGTTTTGACCTCAGTTTCTTTTCTCCTTCCTTCATTTTTTCTAAAATTCTTTCTTTCCTTTCATTTTGCTTTTTCCTCTTGATTGAATTCTGTTGTATCAGGAAGCCTCTCATCACGGCTTTACTCGCGTCCCAAATTGTTCTTTTTTCCACATCTGTTCTCAAATTTATCTCGAAGTAATCTTTCAATGTCTTTAGGGCCTTTATACAGAATTGTTCATCTCTAAATAGGGAGTCATTCATTCTCCATCTAAAGGATCCAGTTGTTGTCATTTTCATTTCCATCTTTACGGCATTATGGTCGGAGCAGGTTTTTGGGCAGATTTCTACTTTTTTAATCTTTGTAGCCATCACACTAGATACCCAGATTTGGTCGATTCTCGTCCATGTCATTTTAGATTCCGAGAAAAAAGTTCCCTCTCTCTCGAGAGGATTCTTTGTTCTCCAGATGTCAATCAAGTCCATATTTTCCGTCATCTCGAAGAAAGTCTTTGGTAATCTTCCTTCTTTAGATATTGTCTGTCTTTGTGCCTTGTCCATATTTGTAGAAACCACTCCATTCATGTCCCCCATCATTATTATTTTGCAGTCGAGATAATCTAGTAAGGTCTCATGCAACTTCTTAAAAAATTCTGCCTTCCCATCATTTGGTGCATATACTCCAATTATCAAATATTTTTCCCCCTGGATCTGTACTTCAATTGCCAGGTATCTTCCTTCTTCATCCTTAAATTTTAATTTTGGGTCCAATTTTTCCTTTGCATAAATCACTACTCTCTTTTTTACTTTATCGGAAGATATAAATTCTTGTCCCAATCTTTTGTTCACCAACAATTTCCTGTGTGCTCTAGTTATATGAGTTTCCTGTAGACATATCAGATCCAGTTGTTCCCTTTTCAAAATGTGGAAAACCTGTCGTTTTTTTCTGGGATGGTTCAAACCGTTGCAGTTCCAGCTTAGAAGTTGCAGAGACATTTTGTTTGTTAGATGTTTGATCCTCCGACTGCTCCAAGTTTTTCTTCCTCTTCAGTTGGCGGTTGTGGTAGTCCAAATGATAGATTTGCAATGTCCGTTAGCCCTCCTCCTTCTGATGTTAATCCTTGTCCTTCTCTTGCCGGGTCCACCGTACCTTTCTGTAGGTCCTCTAGGTTTCTCTCCAAAAAGTACTCTTTCTCCTGTACTGTTCTTATTCTTACTTTCTTCCCTTTGTAGTTAAAGGACAACCCCTGTGGGAATTCCCACCTGAAGGGTATGAAGTTCTTCCTCAGCAAATTGGCAAGATCTCTATAAAAAGTCCTCACTTCCAAGATGTATTTAGGGATGTCCTTAAAGATTTGGACTTGAATGTTTCCAATCACCAAAGCTTTTTGATAGTGAAGGTTCAGTATCTTGTCTCTTTCCTCTTTGGTTCTAAAGGTGATCAGACAATCCCTTGACTTCTTGCTTTGCTTTCTACCAAGTCTGAAAGCAGTTGTTATCCCCACTTCATCTTCCTCCAGATCTCCTTGCCAATTTTCCAGAATTGCCTCTGTGAGAAATTCCGCCAGATTGTCCTCTTCTTTCTCTGGGACCTGTCTAAATTTCAGATTTCGTTCTTTCCGTTGTAATTCCAGTAAGGAGAGGGCCGCTTCATGCTCATTCACCTTTTTCTCAATCGGCACAAGTCTTTCCTGCGTCTCACCTGCAACAGATTTTGCACTCTCTGCAATTTTCCTTGTTTCTGAAGATTCCTGAATCAGTCTATTTATAGATTCTGTGTTTGTTGCCACTGATGTGGTATTCAGATCCAATCTTGCTGTAAGTTCTGTCAATTTCTTTGAATTTTCTGTAGATTGCTTTGTTAAGGCCTCAAGGGATTGATTTATTTTAAGCAGTGCCTGTGTCATAGATTCCATTGATGCTGCTGTCACACTGTCCGGTGCAGGCACTGTGTTGCCAGAGATTGAACCTCTTTTCTTTTGTGTTAGTTTAGCTTTAGATCTGGTTCTTATCTCCTCTGCTGTGCCACTCATATCCCAAGGCCGTTCTCACAGGAAAAACTTGCAATGGAAAATCCCACTATTAGTCAGTTACTTTGCAATTTTTCCCTCTTAGCCCTCAAGAGGGAGCAGTTAAAAGTTTCCAAGTTAGAAACAACAAAGAGACAGAAAGCCGGATGTAGAAAATCTCAAATCCGCCATTAAAGTTGTAAAACTTTTTCTCCAATTTAAATTTGGTTAGTCCAATGTCAGTAACAAAGTCCCATTCAAGTCTTAAATGTCTTAAAATTTTTTCACCATTTAAGGTATAGTCTATATCCACTTCAGAGTTATTTTAAAGAACAGTTTTCCCGGTGTTAAGTCCTGGCAGGTCGTCCCGGGGATCAGAGCAGTGAAAGACTTTGTTTCCCTTTAAATTAAAAGTATCTTCACAAGACTGTCTTTTTTCCCCCTTCTCCTGCCAATCTGGAGGGGAGAGATACTTTTGACAGCTCAGGTTTGACAGTT
The DNA here is from genome assembly GCF_964188315.1 of Podarcis muralis. Classification (NCBI taxonomy): domain Eukaryota; kingdom Metazoa; phylum Chordata; class Lepidosauria; order Squamata; family Lacertidae; genus Podarcis; species Podarcis muralis. The sequence goes on from NC_135657.1 coordinate 120,950,066, forward strand.
CGCAACTAAGTTTCTAATAACTGCAGCGAGGTCTTTCGTTGCTTTAAATTCCTGCAGTCCGGGGGGGGCAGACTTCCTTATTTTTTGCCCTCCCGTTTTCAGCCAAATTTTCTATTTTTAAAGGTTCCTGATTTTTTTCCCTTCTTACTCACGGGAATCCAGTCCAGATTTTCTTTTCAGGAAGGAATCGGCGCTCTCCGCTAATGGCGACGCGGCTTCACTCCGCAGGCTGGGTAGCGACTCTCAGCACCGCGCTCACTCCCGATGCCGCTCCGGAGCCTTTAAAAAGGCTCTTTCACAGTACCGGGGGGCGCAAAGGTGCCCACCGAGTCTCCTTGCTCTCAGGCTTCCGCGCCTGAGATTTTAGGGGTCCCCCACTCGCCGTAGCGGGTAAGACCCGAACTTGCGGAGCAGTCCTTCTCCTTCTCCGGAGCTCGGAGGTAGGACCGCCATTAAGCGCTGGCACCGACCGGAAGTCCAATCTGTCGTCTTTCTCAAACCTCTGAGGAGATTCACCAGGAATGCAGTCTGAAAACAAGTCCATTCTTCCTCCCGGCTATAAATCCTTCGGCAAGATGGCGTCTCTGAATTAATTGCTGTGCCAATCCAAAAGCTCTTGTTCCTACTCAATCTCCATAAAGCATACTTATTCATCCTGCTTGGGTCAGTTAGACCGACGGTTCTAACGAGGAGGGGTTCTTGGTTAATCACATAGAAGAAAAGTATAAAAGGTTTTCCCGCCCCGCCCTCATTCAGTCCCATTGCCGACATACCCAGCCTTTGATGTATCTTCTTCGTAAAATATTCCTGTTGCTCCAACCCGTCGTCTTCTTTTCGCAGAGGTCACTTAAATTAGCAGACTTCACTCCCCTTCTTCACTTGAAATATGTGCATTTGCTTCTTTTGTAATTAATTATTCCAAATTGCTGCAGCTAGTGCGCGATCAGAGACAGCGCCCAGGAGAGCCAAAGTCCTCACGGGGGCATTCTGCCTAGTGCCCTCACCCCCTTCTTTCGAATTTGGGGGTGATTTATGAGCACAGCAGGCAAGGGCTGTGTTCCCCATCCCCTTGGGGCAACAAGGGAGGCTGCCTACTCCCATCACAGCCTCTTAATTACCCCGTGTGGTCTGGAGAGATGGTATTGTCGGCCATCTTCCAATGCGCCCCCTAGTGGCCCCCATCCGCTGACAAAATCCATCTATTTAGTAGGAAGTTGAAAAGTGTCCCCAGATTTATTGAAAAAAATCTGGTACCCTTAGGGTATGAGCCTGCGAAGATGGGAATGCAGGACAGCTCTGCTTTGAAAAACTGTTAGTGGTTGTCATGTGTTTCCTTTTGAAAGTGAGCTGGCTTCTGGTGTCACACGGAAGGCACTCAAACAGAAGGCCCGCCAAATTTCTGGTGTCCTGAGCACTCATGGCAAGGCCTCAAGTATCCAGGACCCAGATTACTTTTGGGCTTTAAGTGTCAAAGCCAGCACTTCCAAGTCAGCCTAGAATCTAAGTTGCAATCCTTGCAGCTCCTCACAGAGTGGATCACATGGTCTCTCAGACTGTCAGCTGTCGGCTGATGCCTCCTGGACCGACTGAAGTTTCTGAATGCTCTTCACGGCCTGCGCAGGCAGCACTGCAGTAGTCCAAAGTAGGGTATGTGCACATTGGCAGCTTAAAAGGCAGAGGTTGCTCCCCCCCCCCCCGCCTTCCAAGTCACATTTGATAGGAAGCCTCCGAGGGAGGGAGCAAGACGGGGAGCCTGGGGAGGGAAAAGCCCCCGGCTCTGGTCTCCTGGATACAATCATCACGACTATAGTCAGTCATAGGATTGCCGACTTAATTTAGAATTTGTGTGCAGAGAGCAAACAGTGTCACTGCGTAATTTGTACTATTTTGTAGAAAAAAACAATTCTTCCCGATGGGGAAAGCCTTCTCTTCTGGGGAAATTTGATACTTCATGCAAATGCCACCGGAGCATAGATCGAGGATGGAGCAATTTTGTGTCCCATGCACACCTAAGAAGAAGGAATTATCTGAAAAATGATGATCTTATTATCTTTGCAGAGTTTGACGGTATGGAAAAAGATTCTATTAGAAGATGGAAAGCAGAGTCTTTTCAGTTTTGACTTATTAAAAACAAAGAACAGAAAGTTATTTTTTCTTAAGTAAGGAAAAGGAAATAACAGTAAAGTATTATTGGGGCTCTATTTGAGCTAAGATTCTACAAAACCTAGCATTCAGTTCCTGGGATTTACTCTGAAGAGTAATAGTAAAAAAGTGTTAGTGAACAAGTACATAATGTTTTTCATTCATCACTGAGTAGCCACACATCTGGAATTAGCAGAAAGAACCTCCAGGGAATAATAATAATAATAATTTATTTTTTATACCCTGCCCATCTGGTTGAGTTTCCCCAGCCATTCTGAGCGGCTCCCAATCGAGTGTTAAAAACAATACAGCATTAAATATTAAAAACTTCCCTAAACAGGGCTGCCTTCAGATGTGTTCTAAAAGTCAGATAGTTGCTTATTTTCTTCGCATCTGCTGGGAGGGCGTTCCGCAGGGCAGGCGCCACCACCGAGAAGACCCTCTGCCTGGTTCCCTTGTAACCTCACTTCTCGCAATGAGGGGTAACGCCATACAAGTCTCATTTTTAGAAATTAAGCAATGTGCACCACTGTTCTCATTTATATAGATAGATTTTTATCCAATAGAGTGTGTATTATATATAACAAATGGCTCCAGCTTCTCAATATGTTTGGGTTTCTCTCCACGCACCCTCCGCAACCGAGGACTAGGATTCTTAGAAACAGCCACCTAGTATTTTATGAGAAAATTACAATTGTGTATAAAGGTTATTTACTTTTTTTTAGTGCAACATTTGACAAAGACATTTAATTTTAGTCTGCATTGCTCAGCCTAGTTACAATTTTCATTTCATTTCATTTTAACCTACTGTAACCTATGCATTCTGGTTTTTTGCTGCTGCTTTAAATAAAATTAAATAAATTAGTAGGTGTAAGTTTCCATTTCAATTTTGGTTGAAAAATATGTGCCACATTTGTTTGGACCAGTCCTTTCTCTCTTTCTGAGTAAGATTTAACACATCTCAAGAAGACAGAACACATTTTCCCAGAAAAACGGCCTGTGGAACAGAATGACTCCCTGGAACGGAAAAAAAGATCAGCCTCTCTGGAAGACTGGCAGTCCTACCTGAGAGAACAGTGTGACCCAAATCCGTGCCAAAATGATGGCATTTGTGTAAAACTAAAAGGAAAAACAAGCTGCAGGTATCCTATGCTTTCATGGCATTTTTTTTCTTTCTCATTTATGTGCCACATGATTAGATCACAACAACAACAACAACTTCAAAGGTAGACTCCACCATGGGAGCAGGGCCAGGGTGGGAGAGTGCTAGAGTCCTGTCTACTCAAGTTGCATTCCAGTCTGTTACCTCCAAGGATGTGGACAGGCTGCTTGGACGAGTGAAACCAACCACCTGTATCCTTGATCCTTGCCCTTGGCTTATAAAAGCAAGCCGGGAAGGGCTGGGCGATGGGCTTCGTGGGGTGGTGAATGCTTCTCTCTGTGAGGGAGCCTTCCCAGACCCGCTGAAAGAGGCGGTCATTAAACTGCTTCTTAAAAAAACATCTTTAGAACCGGCCAATTTGGCCAACTATCGCCCAGTCTCCAATCTACCATTCTTGGGCAAGGTGCTTGAGCGGGTGGTTGCCGAACAACTCCAAGCACGCCTGGAGGATGCGGACCATTTGGATCCCTTCCAGTCGGGATTCAGGCCTCATCATGGGACTGAAACTGCCTTGGTTGCACTGGTCGATGAACTTCAGCAGGCTAGGGACAAGGGTGAGAGCTATTTCCTAGCTCTGGATCTCTCAGCTGCCTTTGATACCATCAACCATAACATCCTTCTGGACCATCTAGAGGGGCTGGGAGCTGGGGGCACTGTTATACAGTGGTTCCGCTCCTTCCTCCTGGGTCGTGTCCAGAAAGTGGTGGTGGTGGGGGGTGAGTGTTCAGACTCCTAGGCCCTCACCTGTGAGGTCCCTCAGGGTTCCGTCCTCTCCCCCATGCTTTTTAACATCTATATGAAGCCTCTGGGAGAGATCATTAAGGGGTTTGGGCTGGGTGTTTATCAGTATGATGATACCTAGCTCTATCTCTCTTTCAAATCGGAACCAGTGAAGGCGGTGAAGGTCCTGTGTGAGTGCCTGGAGGTGGTTGGAAGATGGATCACGGCTAACAGATTGAGGTTGAATCCTGACAAGACAGAAGTACTGTTTTGCGGGGACAAGGGGTGGGAAGGTGTAGAGGACTCCCTGGTCCTGAATGCGGTAACTGTGCCCCTGAAGGACCAGGTGCGCAGCCTGGGAGTCATTTTGGACTCACAGCTGTCCATGGAAGCGCAAGTCCATTCTGTGTCCAGGGCAGCTGTCTATCAGCTCCACCTGGTACGCAGGATGAGACCCTCCCTGCCCGCAGACTGTCTGGCCAGAGTGGTGCATGCTCTGGTTATCTCCCTCTTGGACTACTGCAATGCGCTATATGTGGGGCTACCTTTGAAGGTGACCCAGAAACTACAACTAATCCAGAATGCGGCAGCTAGACTGGTGACTGGAAGTGGCCGCCGAGACCACATAACACTGGTCTAGAAAGACCTACATTGCCTCCCAGCACGTTTCCGAGCACAATTCAAAGTGTTGGTTCTGATCTTTAAAGCCCTAAATGGCTTCAGCCTAGTATACTCAAAGGAGCGTCTCCACCCCCATTGTTCACTGAGGTCCAGCTCTGAGGGCCTTCTGGCGGTTCCCTCACTGCGAGAAGTGAGGTTACAGGGAACCAGGCAGAGGGCCTTCTCAGTAGTGGCACCCTCCCTGTGGAACGCCCCCCATCAGATATCAAGGAAATAAACAACTACCTGACTTTCAGAAGACATCTGAAGGCAGCCCTGTTTAGGGAAGTTTTTAATGTTTGATGTTTTCTTGTGTTTTTAATATTCTCTTGGGAGTTGCCCAGAGTAACTGTGGAAACCCAGCCAGATGGACAGGGTATAAATAATATTATATCATCATCGTCATCATCATCTGTTTTGCCTTTGCTTTTCTTGCAAAAATTCCAGCCCATTGATGTTGCACTTGGATAGGGAAGGGACTTTGTGCCAGAGTGCCTCACCTTTCTTTGAGGGCTGCACTGAGCCATGGTCCTCTCTCCAAGAGCTGCAAGTCAAGTGGGCATAGCCAAAGTATAAAACTGAGCATGGCCAAAAGAAATGTATTATTATTATAATTACTACTACTACTACTACTACTACTATTATACAAATTTGGGCAGAAAATTTGGGCACAAAAGCCATTTGTACTGCAGCAAGGGGACGCATGGTCAGTAAAAAGCAACAATTAATTTAATTTTTTTTAAATTTTTTTATTAAGGAATGAAGGAAGAGTCCCAAAACTCCTTTTAGTATCACAAAGGGGATCTATTGTAGCAGCCTGTTAAAAAAAAAGAATTGCAGGGACCATTGGGGTGGCACATAAAACTTTGTGGCATCACAGGAACAGTCAATCATTTAAGGGGGTTTCTTAATTACAAATTTATAGGGGTCTTTGCAAACACACCAAAAGACTTGGCGGGGGCTCAGTTACAGCCCCTGGGGTGCCAGTTAGCCCCCCCCCCCATGCAGAGGAAGGCTACTCTGTGTGTGCTTTGGAAGCATAGGTACAGCTTTTCTCCATGAAGCAATGTCAACAGAAGCTACACCTGTTGAATTTTCTCCTACCTGAGATCTACAGATGAAGGGTGGTATATAAATTTAATAAACAATAACAGTAATAAATAGCATGCAGCTATTAAAGGCCCTGGAACACCACCCGTCAAGCTCTTAATTTAGCATTTACCTCTGTCCCTAAAATCTTGGCAGTCTTTGAAGCGGGCCAACATGGGCAATGGCAGTCTGGTTGCTCTGAACATGGAGACATGCATTGGGTCACAGCTCAGATTGGGATTATGGTGGTGACACATTTTCTGGGCTGGGCTTTAAGACTAATAAGGGGCAGGGAGGCTAACCTTTCCTTCAGGCAACGAAGCAGCTCCAAACTACCTTCCACTGGGAATTCCTGAACTCACATCAATGTTCAAAGAAGCCTCCTGTTTACAACCCAAGCTCCAAAATAGACATTTTCCCTTCTTCTGTTTACAGGTGTGCTACAAGCTGCCTCTTCTTCTACACAGGAGTGAGATGCCAGGTGACACATGTCCACTGGAACACCCTTGGTCTGTTAGCTGCTGGAGCTGTAGCACTAACCATAGTTACGATTTCCTTATTAGTTAGGCAATAGTCTTCCTTTTTCCAGAGTGTAGTTTTACAGTGATTTCATACTTTCCGTGAATTTTGTTGTAATTCCAACTCACCTGAACTCGATCATCTGAATTATGTGAAAGTGATAACATGATCACCTCCTGTCACCTCAGTCATGTGCTCCAAAACTGGAGGCCAAACAGGGAAGTGATAGAAGGTCCCGACTCCTTGTCTTGGTTTAACTTGACATAACAGATAACTGCCCTTAGAATCTCAATGGAGCATTAAGCATGACTATGGCCTCTGTTGGAGTTCTGTTGATTTCATTGTGCAAGCAGAGTCTGTGGAGATGCGAGCAGATATTATGTGCCTGGTTTAAAAGGCGGAGGAGACCTCTTCAAAGTTGGCTTTGCATTCTTAGAGCGTTTGCACTGCACAGTTCTATTCCAGGCATAGGAATGTTGCAGTATCCTTTCTCCTTTCCTCCTAAAATGCTTTGCTGTTGGTTTTTATGGGTGTGTAGTCCTCAGCACCAAAGACAATGGGGAAAGGTTACTTGTGAATTACTGTTAACTCCAGATTAAAGTTGTGACACAATGTGTGGTACAATAGTTATCTATAGAATGCCAAAGGAATGAAACTGAGTTTCAAACTGAGTACTAGGGATGAAAAAGGTGCCTAGCTCAGCGGTAGAACTTCTGCTCTGCATGTAGAAGGCTTCATCGCCACAGCATCTCTTAGCAGAGCAATGTGAGACCCTTGCCTGAAACCCTAGCGAGCCGCTGCCGGTCCATGTGGACAGCACTGGGCAGTACGGACCAGTGGTCTGACTCATTAGAATGCAGCTTCCTATCATTACAGAAATGGATTCATAAGTTAAAGGCACCTTTTTTAGGTTTTCATCCTTTAAAAAGCTTGCTTTATTTCTGGTTTGCTTTGCTTAAAAACACACTCTGCTTCTCAAACCTTAAGCTTTGCGACGTGGGTGTGACCCACTTAGAAATAAGCTGCCTGAGCAGCTGTCGTGGAGGCCCTGGACGTTCTGGCATGAGAAAAGTTCACAAGGAGATAGAAGTCACACAGTGTTTCCAGTATGCCTCCAGTTTGGACCAGGAATACAGAGTAGAATAATAATGTTTTCTGGACTCCTACTCCGTCTTGTCTAGTGCCAGTTAAGAGCCATCTCTGAATTTATCTGTGGAACTGACTGTTCTGGCATGTAGAACGGAACCACCTGAAGCAGCTTCTCCTGTGAACTGCACACCTCAAGGGGAAACTGCTGGCATGAAACAAAAGCTGGCAAGTAGCAATTCAGCAACTATCTATAGTTGCTGTTTTAAAAGAAATGGTTAACGGAGGGCAAGGTGTTTGTTTAAACGTGGTGCAAGCACCTTTTATTAAGTATGACCATAAATAAATATATATTTACATGTTTACAGAAAAATTTGAAATTTCCCCTTCATTTTAGTAAAGCAAGGTGTATAACTGGAAATTGTTCTCTACTATAAAAGTAAAGTGCTTTATAGAGGGCAGTTTACACAACTGACATGATAGTCCTAGTACTCTTTCTTAAGCAGAAGTCCTACTTCATTCAACTTCACTCTTTCCTGTGCAGGTCAGTGTAGCCTTGTCTCCTGGTGTCCCATCGGCCCTTGTGGCCCCACAGGAATCCCCTCCCTCGCCCCCTCAAGGCCTCAAAGCCAGTGTGGTGTCGTGGTTAAGAGCAGTAGATTCGTAATCTGGGGAACCGGGTTCGCGTCTCCGCTCCTCCACCTGCAGCTGCTGGGTGACCTTGGGCCGCTCACACTTCTCTGAAGTCTCTCAGCCCCACTCACCTCACAGAGTGTTTGTTGTGGGGGAGGAAGGGAAAGGAGAATGTGAGCCGCTTTGAGACTCCCTAGGGTAGTGATAAAGCGGGATACAAAGCCTGTGCTGCCCAGCACCTGTGGCCTTTGGGCAGTGCCAGGCGCCCCTTTGGAAACCGGAGGGAGTGAGGAGAGAGGGGATGAGCTGGGGAGGGGAAGAGGGGAAGCCACAGAGCCCAGGGGGGATTTCTTTCCATAAAATGCCACTGCAGGGGGCTCTACACTGTGTGGTGGTGGTGGGGCTTAATGGTAGTGCAAATTACAATCCAGACTGAGACTCCAACAGGGAGCAAAAGGTGAAAACACATTATGCCCCACGTATGAGGGTCCTGATGCACATCAGCCCCTTGGGCCTGCCATTTAGTGCTGAAAGCAGCCCAATTCATTTCAGTCAGAACATGTTTCACATTTTTCAATTGGCTGTTGCAATGCAAATTGCTGGGGTTTGTCTGTGGTGTGTCCGTGTTTCCACATGCGTATCTGAACATCAGTTTTCTTCCAGTGAAGTTGGTATTTTATTGTGCTTTGTGAGAACAAATGCATTGTTTGGCTCAAACTTAACTGTGTTAGCTTCTTGAGCAATTTACTTGGGCTTTGTACTAGCAAGGCCCTCACAACCACCATTTTGTAGGAGGGCCCACAACAGTTTTTCTGATTTTCCACATGTGCCTATATGTATGAAAAGTTTGGGCGGTCTTACTTCAAACATTGCAAAAAGCACAAAAAACAAACCCACCCAGAAATGCTACAATCCAGCAAGGAACTCGTTTGAGGTGCCTGGATACCTACTTTGCTGTGCTGTATCTCTCACTCTGCCCTGAAAGCCAGAGTGCCCAGTTGCTCTGGCACATCTCCTGGTCCCATGACTGCAACAGGGCTGGGGAAAACACGACATGTGCTGAAGGATTAGCGGGGCTCTGGCACAAGACGGCATTCAGATTCTTACGGCGTTGGGACCCTCATCACTGAATTTCTTCTAGCAATCAAGCAGATATTATAATTAACTTTCCAGACAGTGCATGGTATATCAAAGAAATATTTTGTTAAACTAATACGCCACAGTTCTTTACAGCCTATACGAAGTCCATGCTTCTTGCCACATCAGGGGAAAGAGCCCAGAGGTCTTCCAAGCTTCTCAGTTTAGCAAAGAATATGCCTTTGAAGTGCTTTCAGAAGCTGAAGATGATGCTGGTTCTGTAGAAGAGACTTGATATTTTCCTGCAGGACAGAAAGGCAAAGTAATGTTCAAAAAATGTTGTTTCATTATTGGACATGTAAATCACACACACAAACCCCTGCTCTGCCACTGTCAATGTGGCTGGCTGTTGCCAGAAAGCGCTCTCCTTCCTTGTTTAAGAGAACACAGCATAAAGTTAAACATTACTGCTTGAACTGTGTGCAGGAATAAACCACATTCAATTGTACTGCAGTCGCCATCGGTTTCCTTGCCGTGTACAGTATGCTTTGTCCTTTCTATCCTCCAAAGCCATATTCACAGAGGAGGGGGCTATCAGTGGCCCCCTAGCCAGGACGGCTCGGCTCTGCCTGCACAGATGGAGACAGCAATGCTCCTGCACACCACTTGCTGGAAACCAGGGGAGGGGAGGGAGCTGCTCTTGGGCTCCTGTTTTGCTCCCTGGTTTCCCACAGGCATCTAGTGGGCCACGTGGCAATAGGATGCTGGACTAGCTGGGCAGGGCCTCATCCAGCAGACTCCCACCTTATGCCTGGCTGAAGGGTGGCTTCGATTAAGGCAGAGCTGTCCCTCTGCTCAGCTCTGGAATGGGGCCAGGGTCCCCGCAGACACAGGAAGACCCTGAAATGGGGGGCAGGTCTTGGGGTAGAGAGAGGATGGCGCTGATCCAGCCTGGGATATGCTGGATTGCAAGTCTGTCTCGCTGCTGTTGAGTGGCAGCATTTGACCTGATCTGTGTCCAGACTCAAGCTCATGCGGCCACCGGGGTCTGTTTAGAGGCCAGGCCCCCTCCCCTTCCTCACTGTCTGCTGCCACTGCAGATACAGTGGTGCCCTCTAAGGGTGGGAGTTTGGATTGCACCCTTATTCTGGCAAGAGGGGTTGGGCTGAGCTGTTGAAGGCCATCCAAGACAATGTTGTACGTGGGTCTCCATTGTTGAAGTGCAGCCTTTTAGGCACTGCTATCGCAGAGGCCCCCAACTGCTTTTGGAGGCTGATGGTAACCATGCTTGGAAAGCGCCTTCCCCTCTTAATGAACTGCACCATCAGGGCATCACTTCCAGCAAGCAATGCTTTGCGCATCTGGCTTCTACGGCATATCCGGCTTGTTGATGTTTTAGCACAGCAATTGGCCTTGCAGTGCCTTGAAATGGCATGAATCTGAAGGCCCAACATACAGAAGGACATTTGAAATTGTACAAGGAAGTTGGTTGCTGATTACATACTGTACCTGTTTTGCCAAACCAGTTGTTTAAAGTTTTTGAGAATGGAGAACTGATGGAAAGCATAGGCGCTGACATGCCTTGGGATGTTGACTGTAAGACACAAGCACATATTAGTGAAGAGCAAGCAGCATTTTCTATAGGACAGGCTTTTATTTCGTCTTAGCTTTAATCTGGCAATTGTAGAAAACCTCAAACTTAAGACTAAGTTAACTAACTTAAAACTAAGGATTGTCAAATTGAGCCCTGAACCAAATCAGGGGGCCCTTGCACAGTCCTAGTGCAAACCATAAGCACAGATAGAAAAGTGTTGGAGATAGCAAACATGTCCCTTGCACCAGAGTATGTATGGCAGAACCATATGGACCACGGAGGGCAGCTGCACTTTTAGCCCCACCCCAAACTTTGTGTTCCTCCCTTTAACTATTCCCCATGGTGCATATGTATCCTGACAAAGTCCAAGGGTCCTGGCCACATGCAGCCCCCGCACACAAACAGGAATTTGCACACAGAGCTTTCTATACAACCAAAGAAAAAGGATCCAACATTGTCTGAAAGCAGCCCCCCCCCCCCCCCCGCACACTGGGGGCTGCCAACAGGGCATTTAAAGTTGTCGTGGTGCTCAGAAAGGCCTTCATTGGCACCCCAGGGCAGGAGGGCCACTCTGAGCTTGCTAGCTTTCTTTTAAGTATTTAGCAATCTTAGGAAGTTATCAAACAAAACTTGCAGGTCCTCTTCAAGGCAATTTCTGTGAAATGAGACATACTGGCTGCTCCAAGTTGCTCAAGAGTCCTCAAGAGCTGCTAATTTCTCCCCAACTGTAGTGAACGCTTCCTGCTTTTGTCTTACTTTCAAGTTCTTGGACCCTACATTGCTTGCCCTTCCTTTCCCCTAGATGCTAGGATGCATCTTCCATGGGGTGGGTTTGTCTGAGATCAGGTAGTCCCTAGGAGTTATTTCCTGCAAGAACTGCTACACAAGTGTGAATGAATGCTGAATAATCACCCTTCCCCCACTCCCCCAACAAATGTAAATACTTTACAAAAAATGCTAAGGCACATCTCCTGCTTTGTTGTTGTTTAGTCGTTTAGTCGTGTCCGACTCTTCGTGACCCCATGGACCAGAGCACGCCAGGCACTCCTGTCTTCCACTGCCTGCCGCAGTTTGGTCAGACTCATGTTTGCAGCTTCGAGAACACTGTCCAACCATCTTGTCCTCTGTCGTCCCCTTCTCCTTGTGCCCTCCATCTTTCCCAACATCAGGGTCTTTTCCAGGGAGTCTTCTCTTCTCATGAGGTGGCCAAAGTACTGGAGCCTCAGCTTCACGATCTGTCCTTCCAGTGAGCACTCAGGGCTGATTTCCTCCAGAATGGATGCGTTTGATCTTCTTGCAGTCCATGGGACTCTCAAGAGTCTCCTCCAGCACCATGATTCAAAAGCATCAATTCTTCAACGATCAGCCTTCTTTATGGTCCAGCTTTCACTTCCATACATCACTACTGGGAAAACCATGGCTTTAACTATACGGACTTTTGTTGGCAAGTTGATGTCTCTGCTTTTTAAGATGCTGTCTAGGTTTGCCATCGCCTTTCTCCCAAGGAGCAGGCGTCTTTTAATTTCGTGGCTGCTGTCACCATCTGCAGTGATCATGGAGCACAAGAAAGTAAAATCTCTCACTGCCTCCATTTCTTCCCCTTCTATTTGCCAGGAGGTGATGGGCCCAGTGGCCATGATCTTCGTTTTTTTGATGTTGAGCTTCAGACCGTATTTTGCGCTCTCCTCTTTCACCCTCATTAAAAGGTTCTTTAATTCCTCTTCACTTTCTGCCATCAAGGTTGTGTCATCTGCATATCTGAGGTTGTTGATATTTCTTCCGGCGATCTTAATTCCGGCTTGGGATTCATCCAGCCCAGCCTTTCGCATGATGAATTCTGCATATAAGTTAAATAAGCAGGGAGACAATATACAGCCTTGTCGTACTCCTTTCCCAATTTTGAACCAATCAGTTGTTCCATATCCAGTTCTAACTGTAGCTTCTTGTCCCACATAGAGATTTCTCAGGAGACAGATGAGGTGATCAGGCACTCCCATTTCTTTAAGAACTTGCCATAGTTTGCTGTGGTCGACACAATCAAAGGCTTTTGCGTAGTCAATGAAGCAGAAGTAGATGTTTTTCTGGAACTCTCTAGCTTTCTCCATAATCCAGCACACGTTTGCAATTTGATCTCTGGTTCCTCTGCCCCTGCGAAATCCAGCTTGCACTTCTGGGAGTTCTCGGTCGACATACTGCTTGACCCTGCCTTGTAGAATTTTAAGCATAACCTTGCTAGCATGTGAAATGAGTGCAATTGTGCAGTAGTTGGAGCATTCTTTGGCACTGCCCTTCTTTGGGATTGGGATGTAGACTGATCTTCTCCAATCCTCTGGCCACTGCTGAGTGTTCCAAACCTGCTGGTATATTGAGTGTAGCACCTTAACAGCATCATCTTTTAAAATTTTAAATAGTACAGCTGGAATGTCATCACTTCCACTGGTCTTGTTATTTGCAGTGCTTTCTAAGGCCCATTTGACTTCACTCTCCAGGATGTCTGGCTCAAGGTCAGCAACCACACTACCTGGGGTGTACGAGCCATCCATATCTTTCTGGTATAATTCCTCTGTGTATTCTTGCCACCTCTTCTTGATGTCTTCTGCTTCTGTTAGGTCCTGCTATGTAGGAGCTAAATTAAGAATTCACCATATAGGTAACTCACAGTGCAATGGCATGCATGTTTACTCAGGGATGCTGAATAGTAGCCTAGCCTTTGGTTTAGGGTTAGCATGGGGCGGGGGAATTAGGTTCTTATGCTTTTAGCGGCTGTATGGCAGGCAGAAATTCAACAGATCAAGCCTTTTTTAGTAAGGAAATACAACTATGAGAAAAGTTTCTCCATGACAGTACGCTCTCTAATCGTGTGTTATGCCATACCCGCACAGCAGCCATCCAAATGTTGCCACTGATTCAAAAAGGTTAGCAGCCCCTGCTGTAAATCATTATGCCTTAAACATAAGAAAGACAGTCCATTACAAAATCCTGTTTGATGAGGATGGTGTTGATGGTGATATGTTTTTTCCATTCCCTCATTCCCTCCCTTTTCCTTATTGTGAACAGTTTCAAACACATACTATTTATAAAGGTTGATAAAATAAAGGTTTTCTCATTCATTGTTGAGGGATTAAAATCAGAGAGAGTCTATTAAAAATTAGGCAGAGTACAAGATTTAAAACAATGCTTCCATTAGCAGTGGATATCTTCTGCAATTAGAAGGGCACCTTTGGCTCCAACCCACTATTTATTCCTGGAAATAATACTACCTTTGTGTGTTGTGAACTCCAGCTGGAGAGGGAACACTTTTTCCACAGAGCTTCCCATACCTGCACATTTGAAACAGAGAAAAGCCAATATCAAATAATCTCTGCAATTCAATCTAATAAAATAAAGCTTTAATATTTTAAAATTAATTTCCTACCGTTCTATCTGAGAGGATTCCAAGCAGCAGAATGAATAATCCCTGCAAAATATTTTCATATTAATATTATACACATTTGTAAAACGGCACCCTAGATGCCTGAATCTAAAGGCCAAAGGATCTCTCTAATGTAATTCCAAAGAAAGAACAGCATTTCTGAACACTGATTGCCAAAGTGTATGGGGGAAAACATGGAGCCTAGGAGAAAAATAAGCGAGAAGTTTTGGATAACATTCTGGGGATTACAAACTAATCCTGATAACAAGCTTCAAAAGCTCAACAAGCAACATACTGGGGAAAGAGACCTCACATTGCAATCCTATGTGTTTCCTACTGAGTTCAATGAGACTTAGTCCCTGTTAAGTGGGATCAGAATTGTAGTATAACAGACCCTCCAAGTACCCCTATTTTTCCAGGGTCAGTTCCAGTTTCTGATTTGATCCTGGAATGAGACCTCCCCAGGTATAGCGCAGTATATTAAACAAACAAAAACAAACAAACACATATATAATGGAACAATGAATCTTTCACAAACATTTGCTCCGCATGCAATTCTGGATTCAATCTAGAGGTGACTTTGAACTCACAGTCACAGGTGCTAATTTAGGATCAGGGCTGGCACTACAGTGCTTTGATCTCAGCATTTCTCAGGTCAGGAAATATATACTTATAGTAAGTTTAATAGGAATATGTCCAGGAGAAACAGGCCTGGGTCATAGGTCATGTGATGGCACAGGCTCTAGGAAAGGAGACTGCAGCCCCTTCACTCCTCCTGGGTTGTGTCAACAGGAGTGTGTGAAGCTGCACTTACATTGCTAGCAAAGTCTATTCAAACTCCTGAAGGGGGGGGCAAGGTAAGGGGGGGAGCAGTCTAAGACACAGAGCAAGAAAGATAGGGCAGGTTCAGTTAAGGGCTCACTATCACAGTATCCCACCAGATTTTAGCCATTTCCTCTCTAGGATGGGCAAGAGGAGAACGGGGCCAGGCTTAGCACAGAAGTCCAAATTCAGTGAGATCGCTAGACTCTTACCGCATGGAAAGTAACTATATGAATCACCTCCTCGTGTGTACAGTGGTACTGAGGAGTCCCAAGAAATGTTGACAATATTTTTTTATCAGTTAAGCATAGCAAACAGCTAGTATCTTTTATCTACTTACCTGAAAAGCATTGAAAAGAGTAAATAAGTAGTGGAATGCTCTAGGGCTTCCAGGGATAACTGTAGCAAGACCAAATAACCAGGTGAGGCCTAAGAGTGATGTCAGAACACCGATACACTTGGTGATGCGATACAATGAGCTCTTTTCTTTATTTATTGATTTTTCGCCGATGGAACGTCTTTGCATTTTTGCTATGACCACAATGGTAACAATCACATTGACAGCGACAATGATCATGGCAGGAATGACTAAGGCCAAGAGAGCTCTACTCTCATCCCAGTTGAGTAAACAGACCTTTTTTCTTGTGTAATGTGGGTGGGTGCTGCTTACGGTGATAGCAGATATAGCTAGTGGGCAAAAGTATCCCAAGCAGAAGCTAAGAGCTTTCATGATGGTCTTGCTTGCATTATGTACGATAAAGACTATGTGGTAGAACACCATGAGGCCCAAGGTTAGCATCCAAAAGAAGACACAGAGGTAGAAAAACTGAACAAAGAATGCTGCTGTTATGCAGAGCCAGGCCTGGTCCATTTTTGTGTTTGTGTCATGCATTGCTGCTACCACAATGAACCAGACGTCTGCAATCAGGAGAGAAATCACTATGTTCAGTATGCAAACATGGCGCATGTAGGATATTCTTGCTTTGGTCACTGATTTCCACACGACAAATTCTATGCCAATGCAGGCCACCAGGCTCAATATAGAAATGCTCACACCAATGTAAGACATGTAATCCAACGTGTCCCATGGATCGTGACTGGGAGACATCAAAATGGAGAATGAAGTCAAGTGATTACAGGAGCAAATGACATTGTCCCCATTCTCTGTGCTTTCACAGCCAGTACTGTCCCAACCTCCACCATCTTCTGAGAAGCTGAAATTCCAAAATACACATCGAGGATTTTTCAGGGTCTTGTTATCCTTCGTAAATGTCATAATGATCCTGAAATCTTCACTCAGATTGCTGTTGGCATTGATTAGTGTTGTTATCACCAAACCATTTACTATGAATGCATCCATCTTCTTATACTGTGGAATAATAGGCCCCAAAGATGAGTAAGCCACACTGATGATGGTGAAGATGGAGTCTCCAGTTATATTTTTTGCTTCGTTAATTAGCACACTACCACTGAGGTTTGAGGGCTTGGAGAATGTAAAGCTCTCGTCGTAGTCTGAAACCTTGCTTTTGTCAATGACCACACCCTTGAGCTGGAGGTTGTCATAGCTGATGGAAGGAATAGAATTGTTAATAGGTTGAAGGGAGTCAGAAAATTGCTCCACTGAAGCCAGTAATTGAGAAGTTCCATTCGCAAAATCCTTCCAAGTTTTTGTTGGACTGCTGATAACCATGTCTACTGTGGATAAAAAATTCTGCAATAATAAGAGAATAAAGAGATATTACTAAAGTCCAGTAACAAAATTATCAGTGTGCATTAGAAATTCCAATCCCTTTTCATTTAACACTAATCCACCTACCAACTTATTATTATTATTATTATTATTATTATTATTATTATTATTAATTGAATTTATATATCACCCTTCATTCAAAGTTCACAGGGTAGTTTACAATATATAAATCCCAAAATACATAACATAAGAACAAGCAAAACAATAACCCAGCCGCCCACCCTCTCGTTTTAAAGGCCATAGATTGTTTCACTAGCCATTTGGAAGGTCAAATGGTTGAAAGCTCAAGCTCCTCTCATATTTCAAATACATTATTAGATACAGATACTGATTTTATCATATTGTGATGCTGTCATATCCAACAGTCAATCAACCTGTAACATCCACAGCAAGCCATGAGGCTGTGCTGCAGAACAGTCTGAGGTCCTGCACAGGTATTTGTTTCATGGTAGAAACTGAAACTTTGCCTCAGTTTGCTCATTATTATTTAGGAAAAGTATAGTTCTTGATTTAACTTCTGTAAGAATTATTGGAACAAACTCTTGATATTTCCACATTGATCCTGATGATTTCTCATTTTCTTCTTTCCTGATCTACTCTGCCATGCTCTTGTGAACAGGTGTGTGAATCTGAACTTATTCCTATGGTTTATCTAATAGCATTGAAATAAAAGCTTGACATAACTGAAATATGACATGAGATTCTCCACCACGAACCTTCCTTGACCTTGGTACAAACCTGGTACCAGCCTCATCTCAAAACATGTCCTAAAGCAGTGTTTCCCAACCGGTGTTCCGCGGCACACGAGTGTGCCGTGAGACGTTGCCTCGTGTGCCGCGAGATGCCTGGAGGGAGGCGGGCGAGTCGGGCGGCGAGAGGCGGGGCGGCGGCGGCGAGGAGAGGCCGCGCCTCCTGCTGTTGCCTGGCGCTCCTCCTCGCAGCCGGAAGCGCTGCCTGGGCGCCTCCGCGCGACTCTGCCTCGCTGGGTTTGGTCTCCCAGCAGAGACGGGTCACACGCGCCCCTCCCTCCCTCCCTCAGCCTGCGCGGAGGGAAAGCCAGAGAGAGGCATCGCTCCTGCGCGGCGGGAGAGGGAGCAGCCGGAGCGATGCCCCAAACGAACGCATGGGACCGGAGGGGAAATCCTCTCCGAGGCGGATTGAGCGCAGCTGAGAGAAGCCTTTCGAGGAGCTGCCGTGTCCCCTGGAAACCCCCTTCCCAGCTCTGCCTCAGCCGCCGCCGCCTCAGTTGCCGCCGTCCCTCAGTCCCTCGCTCTGCTGCCTCCTCCCACCCCCAAAGCTTGGAGGTTCCCCAGCAAGGGGGAGGGAAAAAACTTTCACTTTTGTGCGTCCCTCCCGGCGTGACGCTGCGCGCTGACGTCACGGGGCGGGGCTTTAATGGTGGTGTGCCGCGAGATTTTTTTTCAGTAAACAGGTGTGCCGTTGCCCAAAAACATTTGGGAAACACTGTCCTAAAGGCACTCTGAGAAACACCCTCAAACCTTGCATAAATCAAGCTGTCTATTCAACTCCTGAATGGGAGTCAGCAGACAAAAGATAGCCAGTTCAGCCACAGCCCACTAAGATGACTTTCATGCAAACATTTAATTTGCAAGATGGGCGAGGTGAGAAGCAGGCAGAAATTCTGGGATGAATTCAAATGCATAACAAAACTAGCTGAAGGAGAAAACAAGCTTGCGTCATCTTCCATGTGACAGCCCTTTAGATATTTGAAGATGGCTCTCAGTCTCCTCTTTTCCAGGCTAAGCATATCCAACTAGTGCAGATGAAAAGAAAGGAGTTCTCAACTTCTGCAAAGTCTTCTGTAACTTACTTCCATTGTTTCCTGCTCAGCAGCTACTGGCACGACTGAAACCATATTCAAAATTTCCACAACAGCTTTCAGGTTTGCAAGAGCTTTCATACTTTGCTGCTGTTGCTTGATGGTTCGGTTCAGGTGGCTGAGGAATTCAGGCAAATTCTTCTTTTGCTCAGGACTAGACACCAAAGACTAGAATTAAAGTTAAATGTGTTAAACACAGAGTAAATGGCACTTAAGGCTTGTTATTCAATAGAAAGCCCACAGATTCTCTTCAGCCAGCTGGAAGAGGCACAGAATGTTGTGAAATTAATTCAAGAAGGGAATCTTGCTTCACAAAAGCACAATTTCCTGATTTCCTAGGTGACGGTCACTTGTGGCACAACCATCTTTTCCTGCTTTGGCTCCCGCAGTTTCAGCAGCTAAATGATAGAGACACACTGAACAGGCCAGGATTCTCTTGGCGTTTCTTTGTTCAATGACATAGGATGGAGCTGGGGGAGGAAAGTGGATTTCTGTTCGAAAAGCTTTGGATGCCCTGGGAGCCTTGCTACAGAGAGGCGGAAACACTAATCAGCAGTATGCAACTTGGGGCACATCTACACTTGTGTTTTTAATGTTAGGAAAGGTTAAGGAAGAGTTGTGATAACACAAAGGGACAAATGACTTGTTGCTTTTAACATTCTTAATTTGTTATTAAAATGTGACACCAGAGGGCGCTGCAGAGCAAGGGTTTTGACGAAAATAAACCATTTTTAAGTATAAGTATGCCCTGGGACATTTTAGAACGATAGATCTAATATCATTCTAATAACGTTAAAACCGGTCAGAGTAGATACAGCCCTAGTGCCAAATTCATTTCCATGACATCCATAGCTGGAGATCACATCAGGTGGGCAGTTTTGTGCTAATGCAGCTGCCTAATGTGTTGGCTCCATTGCCATTCTGGGGGCTTCCCGAAGGGGGGTTAATATTGCAAGTGGGTTGTTCAGATACCACAAACTGAGGTCTTTTTAACTTGTTAGATTTTCTGCTGAAAGGGAAAACCCAGGTTCAATGCAAAAAAAAAAGGCAGTTTGGGACTTTGATGCGGACAAGGTTGTGTGGCTGCTGTGACAGGAAAACAAAGCCCACATTCCAATGCATGAGCAGCAGCCCCACAAGAAACTCTCCTCCGTGAGCTGGAGGCTGCCCTTCGCCCTGTTCTCACAGAAGCGCAGGGACTGCGATGGCAGCGAAGGAATAAAGATCCCCTCCCCCATGATTCTGGCTCCCCCCCCCCCCCACTGAACAGTCATGGGAGATGTGGGAAAGGATAGATGCTTATTATTATATTAATAATATAAATAAATAAATAAACCTGTTCCTGGGCTTATCTCACTTATTTCTTTGCAAGCTGTCCAAAGACCATCTGTTTTAAGGGACAGCGCAAAGCTTCTAAAGAACCTACACCATAGCTGTCAACGTTTCCCTTTTTTAAAGGGAAATTCCCTTATTCCAAATAGGATTCCTCACAAGAAAAGGGAAAAGTTGACAGCTATGACTTACACAAAACCCCAAAATGATATACTTGCAATCAAACTCACTCAGGTGTCTTCAATTTGTCATAAAGTGGAGATAACCCAATATATACAGCCCTTGAAGTCTTTGAAGAGCTTACAAAAAATAAGTGAGATCAGCCCCTGAGAAAGCTTACCAGAGACAAAACATGTTGGACTACTAATAAAATAATAAGCACTCATCCTGCCTGAGGTGCAGGGCAGCCCAGCCGAGGCATCTCGGGCAGCAGAAGCCCCCAAGGCACTTCCCCCGCGAGTGGCAGAGGCAGCGTGGAGGGTGGCAGTGGGGGGCATGGCAGCAGGGCCAGTTGGCAGAGGCGGCAAGAGTGGCAGACTGTCTGGCCAGAGTGGTGCATGCTCTGGTTATCTCCCGCTTGAGCTACTGCAATGAGCTCTATGTGGGGCTACCTTTGAAGGTGACCCAGAAACTACAATTAATCCAGAATGCGGCAGCTAGACTGGCAGCTAGACCGAGACCATATAACACCGGTCTTGAAAGACCTACATTGGCTCCCATACATTTCCAAGCACAATTCTGTTGGTGTTGACCTTTAAAGCCCTAAACGGCCTCAATCCTGTATACCTGAAGGAGCGTCTCCACCCCCATCGTTCTGCCCGGACACTGAGGTCCAGCTCCAAGGGCCTCCTGGCAGTTCCCTCACTGCGAGAAGCCAAGTTACAGGGAACCAGGCAGAGCGCCTTCTTGGTAGTGGCACCTGCCCTGTGGAACGCCCTCCCATCAGATGTCAAGGAAATAAACAACTATCTGACTTTTAGAAGACATCTGTTTAGGGAAGTTTTTAATGTTTGATGTTTTATCACAATATATTCTATTATTTATATTTTAATATATTTTAATATATTTTAATGTTTGATGTTTTATCACAATAATATTCTGTTGGGAGCTGCCTAGAGTGGCTGGGGAAACCCAGCCAGATGGGCAGGGTATAAATAATAATAAATTTTGTTGTTGTTGTTGTTGTTGTTGTTCTACTCCTATGTGTTCCCTCCAAATGAATGCGTCATACTTTGTGCCCTCTCTGTCACCATTTTAAAAGCTCTTAAACATGCTGATATATCCCAGCAATGTTCTGTTTACATATGTGCTCAACTCGTTTTGCACAAAGCTGCTAATTTGAGTTGTTGCAGTGTATAATGTTTAGTTTTAAAAATCTATTTCTCTGAATAGTCTGGAGGCAAGCTGTGCTCCAGGCAAAGGGATGCTTTTACCTCTGCAGAGCTGAGAAGGTTGTCTACTGGGACAGCTAGGCAGCTATTCCCCACGATTTCCCACAAATTATGTTTGCACTTATAGGTGATACTTCCTCTGACAGGGTGGTTTGCCTCGTTCCTGCAAGGGCTTGTGAGCTCAGCTCCATCCTCTCCGGTGCCAATCTCTGAAGAATTGCATGCTACCTTCTTTGCTGTGAAAGAACGAAGAGACGTTGTTTTATCTCTTGAAACATCAGGACACCACACAGTGTAGACAAGTGTCATGTATGGACAAGTATAAGGGCATTTGGATCACATTGATACAAAATATAGTAAGCTGCAAATAAACACACACACGGATAATAATAAGATTTGCATATATACGTAGCAATAGAGTATACTTTCCTCTGCACTTTTTATTTTATTGTTACTTTTTTTGTTCAGTTGAAATACAAAATTAATACCAAGAAAGGACACCAGCCGTCTACAAATGCAAAGTGTCTCTCTTCCTTTTCCCTTTTTTATTGATATGAGACACTTTGAGAGACAATACTTGTCTGAAGAGTGGGATAGAAATACAGTAAATAAATAAAATTAACTGACAGAAAATGCCCAAATTAATATACTTTATTTGCATCATTAGTAAACATTTTGCACAATTTGCAAATATAACTGGGCTATGGCAACTCTAAAGATATCATATACCATTGCCCACATTTTCTCCTTACCTAGTAAAAGTTTTAGGACCATTGGTGAACTTTGAACATGCCCATCAATTTGGTTCCTGAACTCACAATGCACAATGTGCTCTCTAGAATTGCAGTGAGCTTCTGTGAAATTTACTGTGTGTTGATAGCAGCCTTTTCCTCTTCTTTCTGTAGGAAAAGCTTTTGTATAGAATGAGGTAAATTCAGACAGCAAGTAGAATTAGTGAGAGCCGACTTTTGTGTCAGAAATGTAACTGTTTTTTCTCTGTGAACTTGTAATGAGAGCTGCCACTAAATATTGTAAACATAAATAGAGCCATTGGCTTGATTTGCGTTTTTGAATGGTGCAGGGCAAAACTAAGGTGACAGTGTGAGCACAAGTGACGCTGAGGTGGTCCATTTAAAATAATACAAAATTACCTTCTCCCTCCTGCACACATGGCATGTGCTCTCACTAGTCCTTTCTGTGCCCAAGGCAGGGCACTAACTCAAAACGGATCAGCACTGAGCTGAGTGAAGGATGATTTAAGGGAGCTGCTGCTGAAAATCCAAGTTTCCGTTTCTCAGGTAAACTCCTGCTCAGAAGCTGCTATGCAAAAAAACTGGAGGCAGCTGCTGCCTGCTATTGTCGCCTCCTGTTTTCTCATTGCCTTCCAGTGGTATTCAGTAGGTCAACAAGTTTTTCTGCCCTACAAAAAGTCGCTCTATGTTAACCCAAAACCCACATTAAACCTCTGAGCAAGTTGGTCTCTAAGCTCTTCACTGACTGTCTTGAAAAGTTAAGTCTGGACTGAAGAGAAAACATTAAAATAATTCTAGCTCTAGAACCTCTGGTTGTCCACTGGCCCCTCTGTCCAGAGCGCACCTTTGTCACGCCACTGCCATTCAGGTTGCCACCCAGCCAGTGGTTGCTCTCCCACCCAGCCAGTGGTTGCTTACCTGCCTGAACAAAGGGATGCCTTTGTTGAACAGAGAACGTCACGGTGTAATTTCCTGTCTTGCTTGTACAACACCTTAGAACCTGAGTCCCTGGACAAGGGATGGATGCATTTATGGGATCTGTTATAATGTCTTTTTTCAGTGGCAAAGGAAACACGTCGATTTGCATGTGTGCAGAGCTGTTCAGAAATCTTTGGGAAAAGGTGCAGGTATAGTTGCCTAAAAACAATCAAACCAGATCTCTTTAGCCAACAGCACAAGCAAGCAAGTAACTAAGATCTTTCTAAATTAGCACCAGCAGCCACAGCAGCGCATTTAGGGAAGTTTAATGTTTGAAGCTTTATTCTGTTTTTAGTCCTTTGTTGGGAGCCACCCAGAGTGGTTGTGGAAACCCAGTCAGATGGGCAGGGTATAAATTATTATTTATTATTTATTATTATTATTATTTATTGTTATTTATTATTATTATTATTATTATTATTATTATTATTATTATTATTAAACACAATACAGGTACACACATGGTGGAAATTGTATTGTGAAGGTGGTTTTCATTGCTTTATTTGTTTTTGGTTCTGACAGTGGGGATGCAATTCACTCACCAGCCCAGTCCAGATTAGCACTGCCGACAGTCAGCACAGACTCTGCCCCCTTTCCGCTCTGCCTGGTGGTGTGCCACACGCTGTCAACCTGCTTAGTAGAGCTTCCACTTTGGATTTGCCAGGTGACGCTGTCAAAGTTGCTCACATCACTGTTGCAGCTTAGAGAGAAACGTTGTCCCTCAGAAACCTTGCCACTTGTTCTAGAAGATATGCTCACCTTTGCTGGTGAAACATAAACATTGGGGATTTGATTGTGAGTTCATTATTTTGTTTATTTAGGGAGATTGTCTCCCACTTTGCACATTGTCTCAACATGGCTTACGGTAAAATACTTATCAAACCTTTATTAGGCATTATGCAAATAAAACCATAAAAGAGAAAATAGCATATAAAAGCCTTAAAATATATATAGAAAGGCAGCAGTTGGCTACATACATATTTATATATATACATATAAAATCAGTGGTTTTCCTTGTTAACCTGCTCCTTGGAGGAGTGCTACCAAAAACTCGGCTACCCCCGCCGTTACCCTTTGGTCAACGTCGGATAGGCAGAATCCCACACATTCACCTTGCTGGGGTTCCAGACCACCCAAAAGAGGGGACAGCACGCGTTGACGGAGCGTACTGTACAATGGGCAATGAAAGAGAATATGCTCTACAGTGTCCGGGACATTCATAGAACATCTGCAGAATCTCTTGTTTCTGGGAATGTTTTGATATCTTCCCCTGACAAATGCTGAGGGAAAAACATTCAAACGGGCCAGCATAAAAGCCCTACGTTGGGCTGGGATTATTAATTTAGTGACATAATTGGCTCTGCTATCTAAGATATTTAAATCATAGAATATGGGGGAGCAAATTTTGTTTACAGCTGCCATAATATTTTGTCTCTCGACATCCTTTAGTCTAGTTAGGATATTATGGAAAATGTATTGCTCATTAGAATTGTACAGGGGCTCCAGCTCGATGCCTAAAGATTCAATCTTTTTTTCGAGGTACTGATACCATCTTGATTTATAGGAGTCTTTGAGCAAATCAGCGAGCAGACTTGATGGAGGGCAGCGAAAATGGCAGCGTAACCAGTACTTTATTGAGGTGGACCAGGCCCAATATTCCATTGTGTGTATGCCTATTTCTGCACACATTGTTTCATATTTAATCACAGCTGGGAGTCCAAGAATACGCCTCAGAAAGCTGGAGTGAATCTTTTTTAAATCACTGTTATATGCTTGGACCCATAGCGGGATTCCATAGAATATCTGGGATTGCACTTTTGTTTGAAATATCTGATTGGCCGCAGGAATAAATTGATTACCTTTCTGATAATAAAAACGGGCAACTGCTGATGAGGTGCACTTTGCCTGTTTTATGGCATTTGTGCGATGATTTGCCCACCCTAAATTGCTCTGGAATAAGATTCCCAGATACCTATAGATTTTCACTTGTTGGATTTCTTGCCCTCTTATTTTCCATTTCTCTAATTTCCAACCATTCGAGAAGACCAAAATTTTTGTCTTCTCATAATTTATAGAGAGTTTGTTACATTCACAGTAAAGGATCCGAGAAGATATAAGACGTTTCAGACCCAAGCTCGTTAACGATAGTAGGACAGCATCGTCTGCGTATAATAAGAGAGGGACTGGTTTCTGATTAAGTTTAGGGGCATGTGATTCTATTTTTTGAAGGTGATCTGGCAAGTCTGATAAAAATAAATTAAATAGAAAGGGGGCAAGAATACACCCTTGTTTTACCCCTTTCGAGTTTGGGATGTCTGATGAAAGGTGACCTTTGGTGTTAAGTTTGACTTGACAGGTATTGGAAGAGTATAGATTTTGTATTAGAATCAATAAGCGCTGATCAATTTTTAATTCTGCGAGTTTCCTCCACAGCTTTGGGCGGTCAATTGAGTCGAATGCACCACGAAAGTCCACAAAAGCAGCATATATCTTAGATTGCCTTTGGGATCTGTATTTTTCAACCAAATGCATAAGTATAAGGCAGTGGTCTAATGTAGAGCAACCTTTGGAGAAACCTATTTGTTCTTTCCCTGGTAAATTTAGGTTTTTCATCCAGGTAAGGAGTTTAGATAAGAGGTGCTTAGCGTAGATTTTCCCTATCACTGATAGTAGGCTTATCGGTCTATAATTCCTTGGTTCTTTTGGATCGCCATTTTTAAAGATTGGGATAATTATTGATCTTAGCCATATCTCAGGTATGATCCCATGTTTATCTATGAGAGTAAACAATTGAGCTAAGGGTTCTGCCCACCAATCTATATAGGTCTTGAATAATTCTATTGGTAGACCGTCTGGCCCAGGAGATTTCCCCGATTTGAAATTTTTAACTATCTCTCTAATTTCCTCTTCTTCTACCCTTGGCCACTCCTGGAGTTTATTGATTTTATTTTTAGTGGTCTCATTTCCTTTAGGTTCACTGTGTAGATTGTTAAATACAGATGTAAAGTATTGGGACCATTTGGATTCTGCAATTGGTGGTAGAGTTAGTTGATTTTCGGCTTTCAATCCTCCATAAACTAGGTTCCAGAACGCTTTGTTGTTTTTACTCTGAATTGAGTCGAATAATTGTAGCCATTTTTGGGTTGCATATTTCTGTTTCTTTTCGGCCAGAATGTAATGATATTTTCTTTTTTCATCAAGATAAGAGGGCTCTAGTTTAGTGCGATTATTTTTAAATATTTGGCGCAGTTTTCTTTTTAGCTGGAAACATTCATCATCAAACCAAGGGCTAGCGCTATGTTTAAGTACCCAAACTTTAGGTGGAGTACTAAGCTCTACGAACATTTGGAAGATTTCATTATAAATTTTCGGAATATCACTGTGGGAATTAGTGGTCTTTAAGTTAGATAATATTTGTTTTCTCAGGTTGGCTGTAAGTTTTTGCCCCACTGCTGCACTCATTTCCTGGGACCATTTTAATTGGGTCATTTGTTTGTATTGAGAAGGTTCTATGATATTGTACTTGGTTATTTTGGTTTCGACCTTTAAGTTAATAGACAACGATAATGGCTGATGGTCGCTTTCAGTACGCGTTCCAATTTTGAGGTCCATGATCGAATTTATAATATTATAAGGGACAAGAATATAGTCGATGACACTGCATCCTCGGGGGGAGAAGTATGTAAACTCCCCGCTTCTATCGCCTTTTGTTGAACCGTTCACAATCTGCAAATTAAAGTTGTTACATAATTCAAGTAGGCGTAGGCCTTCGTTGTTTACAACCCTATCTCTGGAGAATCGTCCTATTTTCAGGGCATGTGCGATATCATTATCAGTATTCCAATTTAGTTTGCTACATAGTTGTTCATTGTTGGTTCCCACTCTGGCATTAAAATCACCTGCTATTATCAGTGAGGCGTTTGGGTATTTATCGGTCAAATTTTCTATATAAAAGGTTAGTTGTGACCAATTTTCACTGCTGCTGTTGTTTTTAGTTGGGGGGATATAGACATTTACAAGTAGCAAAGTATCGTCTTTTTGGGTTAAAAGTAGAGCTTGTGCAAGTGGTAAGCATTTTTCTAGCTGCTTGATTTCAAACCCTAAGTTGTCTTTGATCATACAACAGAACCCTGCTTTCGGCCGGCCCTTCGTGTTTGTTTTCAGTGCGGGTTTCGTATAGGAGGTGAATCCATTGATTTTAATATCTCTAGTTGACCATGTTTCTTGTAGAAGTATTAATTCAAAATCTTTAAAGAAGTTCATTAGGTCTGGGTCTCCGTCTTTGTTTCCCCACCCTGCAATATTCCAGGACAGCAAGCGTAGGATCCGTTTTTGAGTTGGTGGCTGGTTGACAGCATTTAGTCATTCTAGTTCTGTTATTGAGTCCAGCGAGGGATTTTGTCTTGTGCAGATACAGCCATTTGTCGCTGCTTTCGGTGGGGAACATAATGGTGGATCTTTTAGACTCTTTTTTAAAGTGCGGGAAATTAAAATTTCCTCCCTTTCTTGATTTTCTTCCTTAGCTGTTCCTTGTTCCTGAGAAATTTCTGTGGTTGGTGGACTGTTATGGACAGTAGGACTGTTTTCAGTCTCTACTTCCATTTCTTTGGCCTCATTTGGTGTTGAGCTCAGTGTGTCAGGTCTGTTGGAGGTCATCCCCTGTTCGGCAATGCTAGAGTCCTTTGCAGTACTTAAACAAGGGGTACCTATTTCGTTTGGAGCTAGTATTTGATATCTCAGCCAGGAATCCGTGGTCTCGTTGCTGGAGTTTTTCCTTGCCATTTCATATTCTAAAGGAGGCTGGATTTGAAGCTCTGCATCTATACATTTGAAAGTTCCATTAGTAGCTCTCTTCTTGACTATGCATTTTGGGGAGAAGGCTGGTAAGTGTAAAGTTTGATTGTGTATTGTTTCTACTGCATTTTGTTGACCTTGTTGGTGAATTTCGGTCAATCTGGCCTGTAGTTTCGTCAATTTACTGAGTATGTTTATTTGTTCTTTATCTGGTAGCTTGGTAAAGTTACTCAGCAGATCTTCTTCTTCTGGGACTGTCCAGTCTATTGTGTCAAGGGCGAGGCTGTTATTTGATGCTACAGTCGCATGGTTTGGGAGCTTGGATTTTTCTTGCGTGATTTCCCGGGTAGCTGGCTGCGGTTTCTCCCGTCTACTGGGTTCTTCCACGGGAGTAGGGCAGATGTCGGCTTCTGGTGGAATGGCCTTGTTCATCTTGTTCTGTCTTTTAGATGCAATCAATGGTCTGAGTGATATATCTTCAAAGTGTCGACGTGGAATAATTCCTTTCTGGGCTAAATGAGCCTTTTCCCTTAAGATTTTGGTTGGAATTCTATGACTACCAAATCTTAGTAGTACTTTTTTGGAGTATCCATCGTTAGTGAGCCTCTTG
This sequence comes from Podarcis muralis, assembly GCF_964188315.1. Taxonomy (NCBI): domain Eukaryota; kingdom Metazoa; phylum Chordata; class Lepidosauria; order Squamata; family Lacertidae; genus Podarcis; species Podarcis muralis. Next base: position 120,978,429 of record NC_135657.1, read on the forward strand.
ACTGCTTTTAAGTCGATGCTTCCACCCTCAAGGCCTAGGAGCAGATTTAGATGATGTCTGGCCCAGAAGGATGACTCCCAGTAAGGTAGGGGCCCTCTATATGGAAAAATGTGGAGAACGATCTCACATGGCCTCAGTATCAGATTGACTGAGTGAGGGGGGCTTCCTCTGGTTTTTGGCTGGTTTAGAGGTATAAATTTGTATTTGTTCTGTTTATCTCCAGGGCTTGTTAAGGATGGCAAAAAGGGAGTAAGTTGCCTCCTTTCATCTGGGTTATCCAGCTTCTTGGAGATGTTTTGTAATTGTTCAAAGATTTTTTGAACTGTTTGAGCAGTCAATAGGCAGCATTCCTCCAGCAGCTCCACCTTTCTATCAATTAGTGCTTGTGCCTCGATTATGGGAGTAGTAGCCTTGTCCTCATTTATTCCTAGGGATATCTCTTCAACTGTCTTTCCATGTAAAGAGTTGAGGAAGGTTTTGGGAGGAGATATGTGCTGTTTTTGAGGTAGCAGGTAATTATCTAGATTACTCTGTTTGAAACCAGAGGGCTCTGCGTCAGTTTCTGTATCAGAACACCTGAGTCTTTTGGCTCTTCTCATTGCTAGATTCTTCTTAAATCAATGAGATCAGACTTCTAAATAGAGTGATAGAGTGCTAAAGTTCTCAGGTCGCAATCTCATTCACTTCTCATTCAGTCCTGGCTGGGCTGCTGCGAGGAGTTTAAAAACTGGGTCCAATTAGAGCACTCCTTTGAAGTATCCCCCCCCCCTTCTTCTCAGTTTGTTAAAACAACTGAGATGTTTGGGGGTCCACGAAGTTAGAGGTGGTGGGAGAAATTTGTGGTTTTATGAATTTGTAGTTTTTAGGGTTAAAAGCCCATTAGAAGTCCTTAAAGATCCTTGGAATAAGTTTGTCACGAGGAGTCAACGAGAAACTGGGAGGGAGTGCCTTAATGCCCGGGAGGGAATGTCTGAGAGCCTTCGTTAAAACTTCATTAACTTCATTAAGTCCCGGCACCGAGGAGGATAAGATAAGATGTTCAAAAGCACAGCGAAGTAGTGAAAGGAAATAAAATCCAAAAGAAGGAGGAGAGCCAGCAACAAAGGCATTTAGTTAAAAGATTTCTTTGAGCTCCGATAAGAGCGTCTTACCTCGGCGCCATCTTAGTGTCGAATCTCGCTTACGGTAAAATAGCAGAAACATAAACATCAGAAGAGCACACACACAAAGAAATCAAAAGAGGAAAGTCCTTCACAAAGAGATGCTTACCCACTCGAAAATATTCAACACTGATAACTTTGTGTTTGCGGGCACCATTGGTAGTGTTCAGCTCACATGTGTAATCCGTTTTGGTTCCAGACTTGTCTGCTGGGCATTGAGATTCATTAGCCTGTAGGAGGTACGTGGTACAGTTGTGAGTGGCAGTGGTGGTCCCTGCAAGGAAGGGAAATGAGTTAGAAGAGGTCAAAGCACTACCTGCAAATGAGGCTGAAAACTGGTCAACACCTTGACTCAAGGCAAAGCTGAAGAGTTGCTTCAGTGTCAGTGTCGCTGGGTGGTCAGAGTACGATGTCACCCCCATTTAGAAGTTGGCCAGTATGTTATCAGCTCCTACTCCCAGTAGAGACTTTGGGTCTAACATGTCCTACAAGCTTATCCAAAGTGGCCTGTTTAATTCCAGAAGGATGTTTTCAGGGACATGCCAGACAATTGCTCCCGGCCGTATCCAAAGCTGCTCTAGGCCAAAGATACCACACTTAGAATCACAGAACTGTAGAGCTGGAAGGGACCAACCCCCTGCTTTGCAGGAATCTTTTGCCCAACGTGGGCCTCAAACCCACGACCCAGAGATGAAAAGTCTCCTGCTCTACTGACTGAGCCACTGGAAGACAAGGAGAGGCAGCAGGAATTTGTGACTAGGAATGAATGAACACCCCCAGTTCCCATCAAAAGCTGTTCGCTTTGTGGTCATTTCTTGCATACACTAGCAAACAAACAAAAACCCTCAAAGTGTTTTGCAAGGACTCACAAGGAATGCTTACAAAACCAAAGTGTTATTATCATTAGTATTTATTAAATTTGTAGCTGCCCTTCATCTGTAGATCTCAGGGCAGAGCACAACATAAGAACACAATATAGAAAACACAAAATACATAATAAAAATAAGAACAAAAACAAATCAATAATCCCCCTCCCCCTTGCAGTTTTCTCTCCCCCCACCCTCCTCACAAGGGAAAAAAGGGCCTCTCCTTGTGAAGGAGGCAAAGGGATACCAGCAGTGAATGGCAGCAGCAACGCCTTGGCCCTCCTGGCTGACTCCAGAGGCTGCTGTGGCTCTGCCTGCAATCTGAGGCGGATTTAGGGGAACAGGAGCAGTTCACCTGCACTGGGAGCAACAATGACAAGCAATGGAAGGTGAGTGGCCAGGGTGGGGGTGCTGCTGGAATTTTAAAGCCCAAAGTCCACCACTGCTGTGATTCACCACTCTGTGGAGCCAGCAATGACAGCGCAGGAGAAACAGGGCAGTGCAGGAGGCGCCTGACTCATGACAGGTCTCCTTGTGCTTTGCAAATGTTGTGAGAGAGATGCATGTGTGGAGTTGGGCAAAGAAAACGTTTTAGGCACACTTAGGAGCCAAGAGAGATTCTTGCACTTCATACCTGAAATATTTATTGCTCCATTTGTTTTCCAGTAATAAGTGAAGAACTGCATATCTCTGTCTGTGCAGCAACTCAGTTCTTTAGTGTCACCATTGCATACAATCACAACGTCCTCTGAGGGCACAATTTTGATTGGAGAGACTGTTATATTAGTCCCAGCAACATGTATGACTGACACATTATTAATCCATTCCATAAAGCTGCAACGGTAATAACCTGCAAAAAAGACAAAAATCTGGTATTTAGCTCCATAAAGCAATGTGCTCAAACATTTCCAGATCCAACTGTGAACCTTCCAGCTTGTCTCATCTCCATGATAAAATTAACTCAATTGAATCAAAGCATTAAATGAGTGGCAAAACCTTTACATTTACACCGGTGATCTGAATGTGCAAAGGATCTGCATAAGAGTCAGCCGTTTTGTGTGTGGAGCAGCTCCCCTGAAAGGGCAATTTTAGGCTGCATTAATGGTTTCCAAGCTTTGGTTCCTCTCTATTCTGCTCTGGTCTGGTCTGCTCTGGAGAACTGCCTTCCATTCTGGGCGTTTTACTTTAAGGAGGAGATAGACCAGCAGCTCTCAGTGAAAATGGCTGGTGGTCTTGGTAGACCATTTAAGGGTTCTTCTGCTTGTTGCACAATTGTGATATGCTGTGCTAGATGCTACATTTTAAATCCAATTTTTATTATTTCTTTTATTTCTTATACAGTAAGACCGCAACATACTCACATTTACCTTGTGCCCATCCAGCTTTATGCGCTTGGCAAAATAAAATAAAATAAAATAAAATAATTAAAAGGAGACAGGCCTCGGGGGGAAAGACTTTGGCCACACACCCCCATGGCACTCGATGTGTTTTGACTATGTGCAGTTTTGGCACAGGTGCAATGGGCACTAGCTGCCTCTGCCTGGAGGGTGGCAGACTCCCCCTTGCTGGAGATTTTCAAGCCAAGGCTGGGTAGCCATCTGTGGAAGATGTTCAAGCTCTGGATTTCCCACAGTTCCTTCCGCAGAATGGAGATCATAGGTAACATAAAGATTGCCAACTCACTAAAGAAACATTAACTAATCATGAGAGATAATCAGGTCGCATGACCCCTCCTGGTACACCTGAGACCCCAGGGGACACACCTATTTTTATGGTCAGACAACTAGATGTGCATGACCCTTGGGAAGGGCAAGAACACCTGCAGAATTGATTTAACAAGACACAGAGAAAGCTGTGGAGCCCCAGTCATGGCTGCACCCCTTCTCTGAATCTAGGTTTCCATTGCATGTCACTCTGTATGTTACAATCCTAGAATATGATGGTCATTGTTGTCGAATATGATGGTCACTGCAGGCCACCCAATTCACTCCCAGCCTTGTTTGATGCAGAATATTGGAGTGTTTGCTTGATGTGGTTTTATTCTTTGGAGTATTGTCTTACAGAGGGTAATAATCTGTATTTGTTCCCCATGTTCCCTAGTGACAGACTACTTCCCCTGTCCTCACTTTGGTAGGAGGTGACTGTAAAGCCCAGGTCTGACTCAGTATAGCAGTATAGAATTGCTCAGTATAGCAATTCTTACACTCTTGACTTAAATACTTTTCTATCTAGAATTACCGGCATCTTCCAATTTAATGTTTGTAATTTTCAGTGTTGATGTTGACTTTCCATCTATAGTGTCATTTTTAAGAAGCTCCCTGCCACGGCTAAAAGTTCCTGGGAAGTGCCAGATTGCCCCCGAAGAAGAATTTGACTCGCATGTCATTGTTACTGTATCACCCTCAAAAATGTCGTCAGGAGAAATGGAGATGTTTGTTCCACCTGCAAGGCAAAAAGAGAAGTTCTCAAAACCAACGAAAAGAAAGCTTTATTTCTTGCTACATATACAGAGTGCATCAACTATTCATTTCACAGCTTCACTTGCTGCTGTTCTGAACGCACCCAGGAAAGCTTTGGAAAATTAGTTTGCAGAGTCTAGAAAAGGCCTTGACCAAAGGTGGTTGCAGCAAAAGTGAACATGTCTTGCTTTCCTGTCATGGAGTTTTATAAGTGGGATTTTCCAAAGTGACCAATGGCTGTTTAGCTGAGTGGGTTTAGAATGTTTAGAATGAAAGCAGCACCAAAGGGCAGGTGTGCTTCCCACCTTCCAGGGCAAATGAGGAATCTCTATTCCCATTTTTCACTGGCAGAGTATCATCTGCAATTGCAACCCAAATACATATTCCTAATGTGATACATTGACAACCATGTATGATGCTGGCAACATTGCTCTTTGCCAGGAAGCTGAGTTTATCCCTTCCTCCACCAGCAGCTAAGGTAAAGGTAAAGGTACCCCTGCCCATACGGGCCAGTCTTGACAGACTCTAGGGTTGTGTGCCCATCTCACTCTATAGGCCGGGGGCCAGAGCTGTCCGCAGACTCTTCCGGGTCACGTGGCCAGCGTGACATCGCTGCTCTGGCGAGCCAGAGCCGCACACGGAACGCCGTTTACCTTCCCGCTAGTAAGCGGTCCCTATTTATCTACTTGCACCCGGAGGTGCTTTCGAACTGCTAGGTTGGCAGGCGCTGGGACCGAGCAACGGGAGCGCACCCCGCCGCGGGGATTCGAACTGCTGACCTTTCGATCGGCAAGCCCTAGGCGCTGAGGCTTTTACCCACAGCGCCACCCGCGTCCCCCACCAGCAGCTAGAGCCCTGCTTTTCCCACATCAGCAGTTAATACCCATTGACTAGGGAAAGGTAAAGGGACCCCTGACCATTAGGTCCAGTCGTGACCGACTCTGGGGTTGGGGCGCTCATCTCGCTTTACTGGCCGAGGGAGCCGGCATACAGTCATGTGGCCAGCATGACTAAGCCGCTTCTGGCGAACCAGAGCAGCGCATGGAAACGCCGTTTACCTTCCCGCTGGAGCGGTAGCTATTTATCTACTTGCACTTTGATGTGCTTTCGAACTGCTAGGTTGGCAGGAGCAGGGTCCAAGCAACAGGAGCTCACCCCATTGTGGGGATTCGAAGTGCCAACCTTCTTATCAGCAAGCCCTAGACTCAGTGGTTTAACCCACAGCGCCGCCCGCGTCCCATTGACTAATGACTATTAAAAACCCGTCCACCAAAGACAGGTAGATTTGACTTGATTCTTACTGTTGTGTGGATGCAGGGAAGACCCCTTTCACAGCCAGAAGCCATGGTGCAGAGTACACAGAGCTTTAGATGGCAGGATCCTTCTGGCCTAGCAAGGTTAAACTTTTCCCCTTGGAGTGCAGATGTGTTCATACACGTATATTGGGGAAGGTGCATCAGTCTGCACACACAACAGAACGACAAGTTCCTTGCATAAAACTATTTGGAGAGCTCTGTGAAACCAGAACATGAAGCTTCCACCAAAAAGTTCCGAAGACACCCTGCAGCACGCCCAGAGGCTACTGAGCACCCGGGACACAGGCTGTGCACATGCTGTGACTTTGAAACACACTTTCCCCTCAGATGATTCTGGGCACTGCAGCTTCCTCCTCAAGGTGCTGCTATTACCAGCAACTCTTTAGCAGGCTGCAGGGATCAAAAGTCTTTGAGGGAGAGAATGTGCTTTGAATGTGCTTTAAAGGCAGAGTGTGAGGGGGCGCAGCTTCTCCCTCCATAATCAAAATGGGGTGGTCTGGAGGGTGTTTTATATGTGTGTTCATTGTGGGAGAAAAATGGCATTTCTACCATTAAAATTATAATATACATCTCAATAAGCAGGCTTTTGACATTACCATGCACTTCCATTGAAGACACCTCAAATGATGTGGGCACAATCTTGTAGGAACGATCTAAGGCTTCAGCTGCATCTGTATTTGCACTTTCAGGCGGCATATTCACTGCTGATGTTAATTCATATTGAACCATGATGCTTCCAGGTCTATGCAAAAAGGATATCATACCTGATTATTTCAGATTCATTATTAATATATGGGTATAAATTGTAAGATAAGAGTGGGAAAACAACAGTGACCTTACTGTGGGGGTCTGCTATAGAACGCCAAGCCAGACTGAAGACTTAGATTATGCCTTCCTAGAGCAGATTACCAACTTTCGAAAAAGAAGAGATATAGTAGTCATGGGAGACTAAAACTACCCAAATATCTGTTGGAACTCAAACTCTGCCAAGAATGAAAGGACAAAAAATTCCTCCATTGTCTTGCTGACAATTTCATTTCTCAGAAGGTGGAAGAAGCAACAATGGGATCTTTTATCTTGGACCTGATCCTCACCAATAGGGAGGAACTGACTGACCAAGTGGAAGTACTCGGAAACTTGGGAGGAAGTGATCCTGTCCTCTTGGGTTTCATGTTACATAGGCAAGAGAACAATGAGTGTAGTTGGACAGGCACTCTGAACTTTAAGAGGGCCAATTTCAAAAAGCTTAAGCATCACTGTATGAGAGATCCCATGATACGCAGGCTGAGACCCTACCTGCCCGCGGACTGTCTCGCCAGAGTGGTGCATGCTCTAGTTATCTCCTGCTTGGACTACTGCAACGCGCTCTACGTAGGGCTACCTTTGAAGGTGACTCAGAAACTGCAATTAATCCAAAATGCGGCAGCTAGACTGGTGACTGGGAGTGGTCGCCGAGACCACATAACACCGGTCCTGTAAGAGCTACATTGGCTCCCAGTACATTTCTGGGCACAATTCAAAGTGTTGGTGCTGACCTTTAAAGCCCTAAACGGCCTCAGTCCTGTATACCTGAAGGAGCGTCTCCACCCCCATCATTCAGCCCAGACACTGAGATCCAGCTCCGAAGGCCTTCTGGCGGTTCCCTCATTGCGAGAAGTGAGGTTACAGGGAACCAGGCAGAGGGGCTTCTCAGTAGTGGCGCCCGCCCTGTGGAACGCCCTCCCTTCAGATGTGAAGGAAATAAGCAGCTATCTTCTCTTTAAAAGACATCTGAAGGCAGCCCTGTTCAGGGAAGCTTTTAATGTTTGATGCTGTATTGTTTTTAATATTTGGTTGGAAGCTGCCCAGAGTGGCTGGGGAAACCCAGCCAGATGGGCGTGGTATAAATAATAAATTTATTTTTATTATTTTTATTTTTATTATTATTATTATTATTATTATTATTATTATTATTATTATTATATTGTCAGAAATACTCAAAAAGAAGGGAGTCCAAGATCGATGGGAGTTTCTTAAAGGAGAAATATTGAAGGCCCAAATGCAGACAATACCAACAAGCAAGAAAAGTGGGAGGCATCTAAGGAGCTTACAGATGAGCTGAGATGTAAGAAGGGCATGTATAAGAAATAGAAGAAAGGGGAAATCACAAAGGAGGAGCAAACAGTTGCAAGGAGGAGGTTAGCTGGGTCCAGCTAAGGATGAGCTCAGGCTTGCAAGAGAGGTTAAAAACAATTTTTAAAAGGTTTCTTTGGCTATGCTTGAAGCAAGAGGAAGAAGAAGCAAGTGGCAGGTGCTCTGCATGGAGAAGACAGAGAAATACTATTGGGTGACAGGGAGAAGGCAGAACGGATAAACTTTGCATCTGTCTTCATGCAATGCAGGGGGTTGAACTAGATGACCCTGAGGTCCCTTCCAACTCTATAATTCTATGATTCTATGTAATAAATAATGAAAAAATTAATGATGTTTTTAACATTTTAAAAAGATTTTTATAGATATTGGGAAGGAAAAGGAGAAACTAGTTTCAGCTACAGCTTCTTTGTCACCTTATCTACCTGGCCAATGGAGAGGAAAGCAAAATATTAAAAACATAAAAGGCTTTAAAACTGAAATAAAATTGTCCGTATCCTATTTTAAATGCTAGTAAATATTCACATTTATGTATTGATCCTGATGATGGGCAAGTTGCAGCCCCTGCCAAAAGCTATTTTAATTAGGCTCTGGCATCCCAACCTCATGCTAACCAGGATGTGGAATAAAATTTGTAGGTGCTGAGGTTATTTTACACTCAAATAAATATTATGTTTTGCTTTGGCAAAGGTGTTCACACTGTGGCTAGAGACCAAGCAGGAATGACTTAAGGACTCCATTCGGTGTGAAACTGGTATGATGAACAGCACATCCAAGAGCAGTATTTCATAACAAAGTGCAGGATTCGCTTGCATTTTGGATAACATTGTATTAACATGGATTTAAAAGTAAGCACTGGAAATGCAGTGAGCATACAATAAACAGAAGTGTAAAAACACCCTTAATGTCAACTGCCTGAGGGGGTGGAGGCAAAACGAAGGTGCCTCCTCCCAAAAGGGGAAGGGGGGTCAAGAAACGTGGGGGGGGGGAGCAGGCATGTGTTTGTGTGTGCTGCGCCTACCTTTTAAAATTAACAAGGTGTCCAGATGGAATCCTTTAAGAAAGCCCTGTGGTCACTTGCAGGTTGTCGGGCTCTTTGCAGATGGGCAGCACTTGGAATGGCCGCACAGCCACAGAATCATAGAATTGTCGAATTCAAAGGGACCTTGAGGGCATCTAGTTCAAGTTCCCCCAACTGAGAAATCTCTGCTCAAGCTTCCGTGACAGATGGCCATCCAGCCTCTGCTTTGAAACCTCCAGTGAGTCCACCACCTTCTGAGGAAGCCCATTCCAAACTGCACTTCTTTCTCGGAAGTGCTTTTCTAAAACATTTAAATTCAATAATTTGACTAATGTACAAAGATCAAAGCATTTTTTTTTATTTTCTCCTGTAATCCATGTGAGTGCAAAGGGAAAGAAGGTGAATGTTTTCTATACCTGAATCCTGCAACTTTTACACTTCTGAAGCCTGGCAATGATTTGTATCCCTTGGTAAACTGGAAAAAAAACCAACAATATAAATTATGACATCTTTATGAGACAATTAAAACCTCATAGGAAACCGGACTGTTTTATTTCACTTGGTAGACTTTGAACATGCCTACTTCATGCATGAAATGAAATGAATCTATTACATTACTTTATTACTCTGTTACTGATTTTATTAAACTGTTTATGGATGGCCCACCTGCACCCAATTTGGAAATGATCCATTAAAGATTAAAAATACTTCCACTCAGCTTCTGCAATTAGAATCTCTTTTTTAATTAAATCATTTCCAAATCAGCAAGGCCGCCAGGCCATATCAGGAGCCCAGTGTCACCATCAGGAGTATGTTGGGGGCTCAATAGTTTTTGGACCCTTTCCGAACCATTTTGGAATGGATAACCTTCACACACCTCAACTCACTAAATGTGCCCCGTTTAAGGGCATCCAAAACACCCTCGGAATCAGTGCAGTTGGCACAGTGCTGCTGTAACATGATAATAGCACCCAGTCAATAACATGGAAGCTGCATTTTGCACTAATCAGTTTTTGAGCAGTTTTCCAAAGCAGCCCATGTAAGGATCCCTTAAGATATTTTTTGAAGATATGAAATCTATCTTCTGCAGATAGCTATTAGAATAATCTCAGCAGGTATGTTGCACTATAACATGTACCATGAAGTTTTGACCTATGAAAACCTCAGGACTGCCATACCTCAAGGATCACCTTGTAGGAGGTATTTTAATAGCTGGGAGAGGATATATGAATTGCAATTTACCTCTCCAGGTCTCACATTCATGGGCTGAACAGAGTTTTAGAAGTCCCATCCTCGGCAGCAACATGGAGGCCTGTCAGAATTGGCAGTAAGTGGTGCCTTCTTTTAATTAAGTCCAGCTACAAATCAAGCTGGCTTCTCCCTTTATTGCACTGCTTAAGATTTAATTGGACAACTGGCAAGTAAGCTCAAAATATGATTTATTTACTCAATAGTCTTGCACTAGTTTTCAGCTACAGTATCAGTAAAAACTATGCAGGGGAAATACTTATATTTACAGTAAAAACAGTCTCAGGCTTGTGCCTGGAACTGGAGCAAGTGCAGGACACGTCTGTCCTCATGGCTGGCTGAGGAGAGAGGAGGGAGGGGGAGGGAAGAGGGGAAGAGGGGAAATGACATCACATAGAGCCCTCTCTGCCAACTACATTTTCTGTAGTCTGAGTAGCTGCCTATCAGCAATATAGCTCTGTAGTATTAGCCCCTTCTTATGCTAACTAGCAAGGGACACGGGTGGCACTGTGGTCTAAATCACGGAGCCTCTTGGGCTTGCCGATCGGAAGGTCGGCGGTTTGAATCCTCGCAACGGGGTGAGCTCCCATTGCTCGGTCTCAGCTCCTTCTAACATAGCAGTTCAAAAGCACATCAAAGCGCAAGTAGATAAATAGGTACCTCTCCAGCGGGAGGGTAAATGGTGTTTCTGTGCACTGCTCTGGTTCGCCAGAAGCAGCTTAGTCATGCTGGCGACATGACCCGGAAGCTGTCTGTGGACAAACGCTGGCTCCCTCGGCCAGTAAAGTGAGAAGAGCACCGCAACCCAGAGTCGTTCGCGACTGAACTTAAGTGTCAGGGGTCCTTTACCTTTACCGTATGCTAGCTAGCAAGAATATGTGTTTGTTAGGTTTGGCTGCTAATCTCGCACATGCATCTCCTCATATGAACCAACCCAGACCCTGCAGTCATTGGCTGTGGCCCTTCTTTGTGTGGCTCCTCTGTGGGATGCCCACAGGGTGGCAAGACAAGAACTGGCCTTTTCTGTGGTGGCTCCCCATTTGTGGAATGCTCTTTGTGGAATGAAACATTCCTCTTCTCCCAGGCCTTTGACTAATTAAACAATCTATGGCCATTTTAACGGTGGCGGGGGAGGGGAATCATTTTGTTTGCAACAATGTATTTTTGGGTTTTTATATTGTAAACTGCCCTGTGATCTTGTAATAATAACAGAAATGCAATATATCTCTGCCACATGCAGAACCAGCTCAAACATACCGCTTTCTCCAAATCACTTTTGTATCGCTTAAACATGCTAGAGGACAGATTTCTCAGATCATCTTCAAAGTCTTTGTCAAGCCGGACAGACATTTTTATAATGTATATAAACGTAACACCTAGTGTAGAAAAGAACCGGAAAAGTAGTATTACTAGTAGTAGCAACTACTGCTGATTACTACACAGCGATAAATTTTGTTTTTTTAAAAAATCACCATAAAATTCTTTCAATCTGTCCTCAAATCTTAAATATCTGTTCCTGTCTTGTTGTTTTGCACACAGCAAAGAAGAGAGACCTTAGACTAAACCGCAGCACTGGAAGCACATGGAATTGCATGTAGAGGAAGAGCAGCTTGGCTGCAGGAATAAGATTGTAAATAAAATGGGGGAGGAGACCTCAGAGAGTGTAGCAATAAGAATAAAGGAGGTCAGGGAAAAGGAGAGGCAAGTCCTGCGGAAGACCTCTCTCAGGAAGGAGTTCCCTAATCCATGGTGCAGGCAGGAGAGACCAGAGTCGTTGCTGGGCTCTCTTTAAGAAGCAAGTTCCACTGAATTCAGGGTTTACTCCTGGTCAGCGAGTATAGGATTGCAGTCCATCTTTGAGATAATTCACATGGTAAATGTGTGACAAGTGAGGGGTTCAAATGTTACAAAAAGCACTGGGAAGCAAAGTTTGAATTCTAAAGCTGAAATGAAATTTCATGAGATGGCCCTGCCCTGAATTCCTTGGGGAAAGGGATAAAAGTGTTTTCAATGAAATGTCAAAATCCAGCAAATTTCAAATTCTGCTGACGTCAAAATCAGATGTCCTAATGTGAAATACTCCTTTTCCCAGTATGGTTGTCCTCATTTCCTGCCCATTACCCCCCCCCTCCTACCTGCAGATTGCGGTTGACAGTAGGTCCCCCGCGGAGGCCGCTGTGCAAGGCAGGTGCAGCTCTCTCCTGCCGGCGCAGCCCTGGGACAGGCTGGAGTAGCTCTGCATGCGCTGGCCGGCCATTCATAGCCCGGCTCACAAGAGCAGTGGGTGCCCTGGGGGCCACCTGAGCTGCACACTAAGGTAAAAAAGCATGGAACAAGAAGGCTGCAGGTGAGACAGGGTATTTTGCTGAGCAACGTCTGCTTCCTAATTATAATTCCCTCTGTGCATGACATTCACACTGCACAAATAGTTCTTTGAAAGTTGTCAACATTGTTTGACCAGACAGTTGGACAGTTTCTCTAATATTGGCTAAAACTGTAGTAGCAGAGCTCGCCATCTCTTTTTACAATGTAGAAAACCCTACAGTACAGCTGTAAATTACTCTGGAAATATCACAAAATGCCAGCTACATTTAGTCTAATTCAGATATTTTTTAAATCTAGCCTCTTCTCATTGGACTTTCCCCCCTTTTCTTAAAAACAAAACAATAACCTAAAACCAGAGAAAGCCAATTTAAAAAGTGGAAACTAGTGACATATAACCCACCTGTGGTGACATCAATGCTTGAAATGTTCACAGCTGGATCAGAAGCATTTACTGAGACTGGGAAGCTAAGGCTGTTTGAATAACTTCTGAGGGCCCCCAGGAGGGAGGAATCTGGAAGACTTATCTCAACAGCAATCGTGTATTCTACAGGCGAGATGCCTAATGTCACATCTGGAAAACAATTTGATAAGTTAGGCATGTTATAATTACCAATCACAAACTCCGTTTCCTTCTCACAAATCGTTTATATCTCTCTATACGTAAGACAGCCTCAGGATCAGGAACAAGGAGGCCTCGCCTGAGAATACATTTTTGGACCAGGGGGCTGCTGGCTTTCTCCTTGTCCCAACAAATTTCCACGGTTTTGAGCCTGAATGTGTTCATTTCCATTCTCATTCTCCCTCTCTCTCTCATGTGGGTGAGCCAAGATCCTTCAGCCCTTGGATGAAGATTTCTAAAATGATGATTCAAATGAGGGAGGCATAAAAATCCCATAAAAGCCCCATAAAAATAATGATTGCAGTGGCACAGGATAGCAATTTAGAGAGGCCAAAATGTGGCAGCCAAGAGGGCCAAAATGGAGCCCAGCAGACTTCCTCTGCGCACGCAGCTCCCTGGCGATCACGGAAACGTCCTCCTGCCTCTTTGGCCGGTTTAGCAGAGCGATACGCAACGGTCAAAACTGCTGCAGTGTGTGGGTAATAACTCAGACTTGCACGCAGGCTTCTCTCTTATCTCTAACAGCCTTTATTCGTGTAGCATAACATCGTAAATTCAGTCTTAAGCACCCGGTGACGACTCGCACATTTTTCCTCTCGGACAGAGCGGAAGAGAAGAACACACACAGAGAAACCACTCCCGTATGTGTCACTGTAACCACGCCTCATGATGTGAGACGTCATTCAGAACGTCACTCAGAACTTTTAACCCTGTACGTTCTGAAACCCTTAACACCCCCTCTCGTCTCGCATCTTGAGGGAAACTGTGAACACCTATTTACAGACCTCTTTGAGTTCAACTCACCTCCCATTGCCTTTTGCCTTCTTCTGGCATCTGTCCCAGGCACCTGTTGAACCCCTTCAACACTCCCAGAATCGCACTGTGCGAAACCAACCCACGCACTGGTGACCTCAAACCTCTCAGGTGGAACACCCTTCATGGTGCATGCTGACCGTCTGAGCACAAACTCAGGTGCTCCTCCTGACCCATTGGGGTCAGCAAGCGTGTCCTCTACATCAGAAGACTCCCCCTCTGACTTGCTGCGTCTTCGGGCCTTCTGGACTTTGCTAACAGGAGATGAAGGCTCACTCTTGAGTTCCCTCTTAACAACCTGCGGAGAAACCCAACCCTGTGCTTGACCCTCATCAGAGACCTGGTCCTCAGCAACAGGCTCAGCCTCTGCCTCTCCTTCCTCCTCAGAATCAGACAGACATTCTGAGAGAAAATCAGGACCATCACTGAGTCTTGACCACCCATCCTGTTCACAGAACTCAGCATGCTTACTGACCAGAAGCTTGGTCTGATCACCCCCTGGGTATGCAAACTTCCACCCATTGGTTTCAGGTTCGTACCCACAGAAGATCATTTCCTGGTACTTTGGACCACCTTCCTTCCGTTGAGCTGTTGGTATAGGCACTAAAGCCTTGGACCCAAACACGCGGAAGAAGTGTAGCTGTGGTTTTTTCCGGTGCAACAGAAAAAACGGTGTGTCACCTATAACGTGGTTATAGGACCTGTTAAATGTAAAGCTGGCAGCTTTCCAAGCTTCACTCCAAAAACTCTGAGGCAACCCAGAGTCACACAGTAGAACCCTGACAGCTTCAGCCAGTGTTTTACTCCTGTGCTCTGCCACACCTCTCTCTTGAGGAGACTTAGCACCCGTCACCTGGTGACGTATTCCCTTTTGCTTGAAAAACTCCTTCAGAGCAGACCCAGTAAACTGTGACCCACGGTCGCTCTTGAACCCTTGCACCTTGGTGGAAAACCTTAGTTCCACCTCCGCAACCCAATCTTTGATCAGTTGCGCCGCTTCGCCTTGCGTCTTCAGCGAGAAAGACCAACCGTTCTGGCTGTAATCATCTGTCAGCGTCAGCACATACCTGGCCCCACCCAGACTCGGACACTCCATGGGTCCTGACAGGTCTGTGTGTACAAGCTCAAAAGGTTGTGTGGCTACCCTCTCCACCCTGGGATAACTGCACCTTTGTACCTTTGCCCCTTTGCATGCCCTGCACTCTAGGGATCTCCCACATGCTTTGAGTTTGCACCCCTTAGTGCAGCTGGGCAACTTCTGCACATCTTCCAAACTGCTGTGCAACATTCTCCTGTGCCACAGATGAACACATGAATCATGACTGGGAACACTAGCACACTGCGCCTGTGCTCTTTCCGCATTCCCCCCACCCTCCAGAGGTGTCTCCAGAACAAAGAGATTGTTCTTGCATTCCACGTTGACAAGCTGTTTCCCCCCTCTGGAAATGGAACAGACATCATTTTCAAAGCAAACTTTGTACCCTTCCTTTACAAGAGCAGGTACAGATAACAGACAACAATGCATCTCTGGCACAACGTAGACTTCCAGCTGCGCCTGCAAAAAGGAAACATAAACATTTGCAACGTTAGAAACTGGCTTTTGTGATCCATTAGCAAAATGAAAAATTCTCCCAGCTGAAACAGCCCTGCAGTCCCGCATCCCGACAGCAGGTGTCTCTCTAATCAGGTGATGACTCACTCCCGAATCTATTATCCAGCGCATCATCGTGTCCTTGCTGGAGTTGTTCTTTAAGGTTGCCATAGAAGCAGTGAGGTGATAAGAACAGCCTCCACTCTCTGAGTCACGTCCTTCCTTCGTGTTCCCACGCTGACCTCCTCTCCTGGACTGGTTCCCATGGGAAACGACCTTGGATACATCCTGCCCGACCTCTCTGTTCCTCTGCGGACAGGATCTTTTGAAATGGCTGTTGGACCCACAGACATAACACTGACGAGTGGAAAAAGCCTGAACAGAGCTCTCAGCTGGCGGCTTGGCCCCCCTGCAACTGGATGGGCTCCCTGTGCCAGCCCTGCTCTCTCTGACACGGCGCTCCTGTTCGTCAGCTAAGCGTCCCGTCACGTACTGCAGAGTCAAATCCGCGGGACTCATCGATTCCAAAGTTAGACACAAATTGTCATAACTTTTGTCCAAAGAGCTGAGCAAAATATAAACCTTCAGCTCCTCTGAAAAGTTGACTTGCAACAGCCTCAACTCATTGAAAACAGAGAGCATCTCAGTAACATGCTGTCTGATGTTGCCACCTGGACGCAACTTCATCTCAAACAAGCGTCTAGTGGTGTGGATCTTTGCACCAGCCGTGGTCCTATGGTGCACTCTCTCTAGCGCTGCATAAGCTTCCTGAGCAGTGTCCAGCCCCTCCACCAAGGGTAGCTGTGAACCCTCCAAACTGAGCACTAAAGCTCCCAGGGCTTTCTGGTTTTTTCTCTGCGAAGCGTGAGCAGCTGCAGCCTCCGCTGCCGAAGCACCGGCCGCCGCTGGTGGCAGTGGAGGCCCTTGGACCGCCTCCCACAGCCCCTTGGCTACCAGCCAGGCCTTTAGCTTCCAGCTCCATTCCTGCCAATTTTGTCCGTTTAATTTTTCGAAGGGAACGGAATATGATTCCTGACTGTCTGCCATCTCCTCCCCCGGGGCTAAGCGTACTCACGAACAACAGCAGTAGCTTCCTCCGGCTCCCGGCAGATCAGCGTCTCCTCCCAGCGAGCTCCTTTCAGCCTCAAAGAAAGCAAAGCTCTAGCTGGCTCCAGCGTCTTCCCAGTTGGCTCCCCCACACATGGGACGTCTCTCCTGCAACAGCTTCAAAGCTTTGGCAAAGTGCCCATAACCTGTGGCGGCCAAGAGGGCCAAAATGGAGCCCAGCAGACTTCCTCTGCGCACGCAGCTCCCTGGCGATCACGGAAACGTCCTCCTGCCTCTTTGGCCGGTTTAGCAGAGCGATACGCAACGGTCAAAACTGCTGCAGTGTGTGGGTAATAACTCAGACTTGCACGCAGGCTTCTCTCTTATCTCTAACAGCCTTTATTCGTGTAGCATAACATCGTAAATTCAGTCTTAAGCACCCGGTGACGACTCGCACATCTTTCCTCTCGGACAGAGCGGAAGAGAAGAACACACAGAGAGAAACCACTCCCGTATGTGTCACTGTAACCACGCCTCATGATGTGAGACGTCATTCAGAACGTCACTCAGAACTGTTAACCCTGTACGTTCTGAAACCCTTAACACAAAATACCTCTGGCCAAAACACAAGTGCCAAAGACACCGTACGCTAATGCTAGAAGATGCTGAGCCCAGATGGGTGAACTGGAGTGCTTGGTCTTAGAGGATGACATTGACATAGTGGACACAACGGAAAATGGAGACAACCAGTAGGACACCGTTATCTCTGGATATAAGCACTATAGGAAGGACAGAGAAGGACATATCTCTCTGGATGTCAAAGAGGACAGTGAGTCCAGCAAGCCAGGAATCCCCCAAAGGCAGACTCTGTGATAATTATTTAGTAACGAGGACATGCTGTCATCCTCTTGATGAAAATGCTGGGAGATATTGAGATGATAAATGAAATCAAGGAAATGTCCAAAGGAGGAAATGTTGTGGTATTGGGTGGCGTTAACTGGTATCCTCACAGAGACTGGCTACAGAGGTGTTCCTGTTGGAGAATTTGTAAGGGCTTCGCCCCTCAGGTACGTACTTGCTGGTGGAGGTTGTCTCACATTGACTTGCAATGCCCAGATAAATGTCCTTTTGACTGACAGTTGGAGTCTGGATCCTATTAGCTGTCCAGCCTGAACTACAGTACAGTGGTACCTCAGGTTAAGAACTTAATTCATTCTGAAGATTGGAAGAAATTTAAAATATATCTTAAAAATTGTTGTAACATTGAGGAGTGCTGAGATGTTATGGTGTTAAGAAACAGAGAATTGCAGCTGTAAATCATAAACTTAAGGGAATTATAATGAAGATGAGTTAATTAATTAAATGGAGGGTTGCTGTGAAAAGGTAGAAGTAAGGATGCAGAAAAAGGGAGGTATGGGGAAGTCCGGGAAGTAAGGTGAAGGAAAATAAGTTTTTGAAATTATACATGTTTATTTGTTTGTATGTTTTGTTCTGTTTTATTGTTTGTTTTTATTACATGTTTGGAAAATTAATAAAAATTATTTTTTTTTAAAAAAAGAACTTAATTCATTCTGGAGGTCTGTTCTTAACCTGAAGCACCACTTTAGCTAATGGGGCCTCCCGCTGCTGCTGCTGCCGCTGTGCCACCACCGTGCGATTTCTGTTCTC
Organism: Podarcis muralis; assembly: GCF_964188315.1. Lineage (NCBI taxonomy): Eukaryota > Metazoa > Chordata > Lepidosauria > Squamata > Lacertidae > Podarcis > Podarcis muralis. The sequence goes on from NC_135657.1 coordinate 120,996,692, forward strand.
ATCCTGAAGCAAAGTTCTTAACCCGAGGTAATATTTCTGCATTAGCAGAGTCTGTAACCTGAAGTGTATGTAACCCGAGGTACCACTGTTGTGGGTTGGGTATTAAACCCCACTTTCCCGCCAACAATCCAGGCATGACAAAGCGAATGACAGTTCTAGATCTGGAAAGTGGCCAATGGAGCACCCTTTTTTTTTTAGGGGATCCAGAGGGGATCCTGGAAATTACAAGTCAGTCAGCTCAGTGTCTGTTTGGGGGAAACTGGTGGAAAGTATTGTTAAAGTTAAAATAACCACGCATAAACCTGTTCATCTTTGATGCTTCCATTCTTCCGCCTGAATTGTACTATGCTCTTAGCAAACAGTTCATCTGAATATTTTCATGATGAAAAGGATTTCTTGTGTTCAGGCCAGAGTACCCTGGCTGCATATCTAAGAACAAAGATTCTGCCTTCAAGCAAAACACACTGTTGAGAAGTATTAACGTACCCTGCCGTTTCTGCCTGTGCAACTCTCTCTGTTCCTCTCCTCCGTTACCTTTGCTGTAAATCTGAAAGAGATGCACCCACAACATCACAACATTAGGAAAATTGGTTAAGAGCAATACAATGGGGGGAAGGGGTTCCAAGAAGAGCTAAACCCACTCATCCCTAATGAACCGATAGTCTCGAAAGTCAGAGTGTGCTCAGAAAGAAGCAAGATCTGAAGAAATGTGGGCCTCTGCCTTTTCAGAGCTCTCTAAAGTAGGAGTCAGAAAGCCACAGGGGTGAATTGGGGTGGCCACCTCAAGTCCTGATACGGTTTCTGCAGGGGCTCTTCCGCCCCTTCCCCCTGTGGCATGGCTGGCTTCAGCAGTGTGGCCACAGGAGGATAGCTCTGGCCAACCCTGCCATGCTTTCCAGAGTGTCTCTGCATTGAAAGAACAGCCATATGCTCATAGATAACTGTGAAGCTACACACAGAAAACATTACTCACAGGTGAATGGGTGAACGAGCCAAAATTAAAATTTTGGGAAGCTGTGCTGACAACTATGAGGGTACAGAACATTGTTATCTTCCAAGGCAGCATTTTTCCCGTGTTTTGTTGCTGTAGAACCTACAAGAAAATCAAAATATGATATTCTACTATTATTTTAAAATAAAATTAACATAGTTTCCCTTCTAAAGAGTCAGTCCTATGAAGAATAGGCTGTAGAGAAAGTTAGCACGTTTGTTTTTTAAGAATCCTATATACACACTGTTCCTTCATTATGCTGCTGCTGCTGTTCTGTGGCAAATTCCTTTTCTTATTTTACAATCTTCCTGTTTGTAATCCTTCTTTCCTTTAAAGCCTTCCGACATGGGGGACAGGATCCCATAGCATTAACTCAAGGCACCCCAGAGCCGCCTTCTGGATCCCATCAGCCCAGGGAGAAACAGCACCCCTGCAACTCACTGCCACCAGGCTCCGAGAGCCAGTCGGGCAGAAGACCATGGTCAATGGTATTGCAAGCCACCAAGAGGTCCAGAAGAACTCACAGGGACACTGCCTCTTGTCTGGTGTAAGGCATCCATCAGAGCAACTGGTGCTATTTTGATGCCAAAACCAGGCCAGAAAACAGACTGAAGTGGCTCTAGAAAACTAGTGTGATGCAAGCGGAGCGGGGAAAGAAAGCCAGTCAGTGGAGGAGACCAGTAGTGCCCTGTGATGATGAGGGAGCCCCATATCTCTGCAAAGCAGCCTGACAGTGGTGGACCTTGGGCTCTCACATTTTAGCAGCGCCCTGGACAACACCAAAATGCAGCGACCCCCCCCCACCTCCCATTCTACAACATAGTTTGGCACCCGTGAGGCTCTGCACCCCGTGAGACCAAGCAGTTCACGCTCCTCTACGTCCACCTCTGAGCCTAACTGACATGTCGCCTGGAGCTGCAGCACGTGCTTAACTGTAATTGTTGCAATACAGGAACTAATTGGTGCTTGTGGGACACTTGTGGCTCCTCCCCGGGGCTCTTCCAGACGTCCTTTTGAGCCATGTTTCTAGGCACAGGTCCACGCTTTAAAGCTCTGCATCTGATCACTTCCCCACAGCGCTTTCCCTGCGAAATCCCACTTTTTACCACTGAAATCAATTCCACAGAAACCCTGAATTGCTGTTTGTCCCAATTCAGCATTAAAGAGCGGGTTTTCCTGGGGAAACCAGGGTGGGGCAGGAAGCAGGGGCATACCTAGCTGCTCTGGCAACCGGTGGGGCAGGGGCGGGGCAATCTGTGCATGAGGGCAGCGCAGGGCCCCAAGCCACTGCGTCACTCCCAGGAGAGACGTGTGGCTCAGGAGCACTGCAGGCCAAGCCCCTCAGTAAGTGCCCCCCCAAGGGTGACACCTGGGGCGGACCGCACCCCCCTTCCTACGCCCCTGGCGAGAGGCGCTCAGACACAGGCTGGGAAAGTGTGGAGCTGTGCCTCGGAAGCAGGGGGCAAAAGGTCAGTGGGGATGAGGCCTCAGTAAGTAAGAGTCTGGGCTCAAGTGATGCTCAAAGCACAGGAGGCAGATCTGATTTGGGGGGAAAGACTGTGACCGGAAACCCCTCTCCTCCACTAGTTTCATTTGCTGAATTAAGTTCAGCATAATCCTCACAAAGAAAGCCCAGAAGCCCCTTTGCTCTCCCTTGCTGCAATATTGAAGGGCACCTAAGCTCTCTGGAGGAATGGCAGAGCTTGCTGCTGCTGCTGCTGCTGCTGCCGCCACCTCCTGCCACAGTTTATATTATCACACTCTTTTTTTTTTTAATTCTTTTTATTAATTTTCACAAACAAAAGAGAATAAAGAAAAACATAAGATACAAATGATAAAAACAAAAAAACAAAAAGAGAAATAAAGCAATCTTTTAAAATCAACATTTTGTACCGTCTTCTTTACAAAGCGCATACTCACGCCTTGACTTCCCTCCTCCCCCGCATCAGCTTTCTCAATACATATCTTCTCCTACAGATTCTTATTCTTATTCCCTTTTTGTGCACATCACATGATTTATGTCAGACCCGCTGCAGTTTTTAAACTTCTGCAATTTATCTTTATATAAGCAACAAATTTTCCCCATTCTTCCTCAAACTTTGACCCTTTTTGATCTCAGATTTTATAGGTCATTTTGGCCAATTCTATATACTCAAAAAGTTTCACTTGCCAGTCCAATACTGTTGGAATTTCCTGTGATTTTCATTTTTGAGCAACAAGAATCCTGGCTTCTTGATTTCTGGCATGTGGTGAACACACTCGATAGAACATTTATGCTCCTCAAGTTGCTCATTGTGTTGTTATGTTGGTCACAAGAAATGGTGCGTGTAAAAAAGTTTCAGGTAACATCTTATCATATTTGCTTAAGGTTATGAATCTCAAATAAAATTAAATCATGTAGATTTTTCTTTTCATTCGTTGGCAGAGGAGGTGCATGTTTTTGTGACCAATGTAACAGGCATGCCCAACATAAATTTTGTTATCTGAAGGTGGTCTTATTCTGCTCCTAGGATAAAATTTATTGTCAGTTCACCAAATGAGAAATATTATCAAAACGATAAAGTGTCATTAACCTATTATCTGTTTTCCTGGAGAGGTCTTTAACTGAACTTTAGAAAACAATTAGAGAAGTTCTGAGTTATCTTGTGTGTCATACTTCTGATTGTTTTACTCATGTGTAAATTGCCATTTTGAAAATCTGTTGCCATATATATATTTTCTTTAAAATGATACACAACACTTTAACTATATATGAAAATGAAAAATGGGTCTGTAGATTGATGTTTTCATGGAATTAATGTTGGCCTTTCCTCTTTCCCCCCAAAACATACCATTCAAAGCAGTGTCTCCTCTCCAAAAACTGTACTAGCTGTGTCTTCAAAGTTGGTTTTGGATTCATTCATGGAGAAAGACTATTGCTCCTCCTTAATCCAGCTCCTCTTATAAAGCAAACAATCTCAGAGCAAGTCTAGGCTTGGCTGCCCAGACAAGTGCCATTAAGTTCAGTGAGACTTATTCCTAGGTAAGTTCGTTTGTCGTAGATTTCAGACTCCGTGACCTGGGGTTGACAAATGGTTCCCAATGAGCAAATACTCTATTCAGACACTACTCAGACTTTTCACCTTTCCTCCTGGAGAGAGCCTAGTGAAGTGATGCTATAGCTGTCTCTTGGGTTCCCCTCAATCTGATGTCTTTCCTCCTTCCCAAGGCACATAAGATACAGTCCTGCTTTTTTACCTGATCAGCTTTCTCTGGACGCAGCCCTCCTATGCAGATCTGGGATCTGTGGACATCTCCTTCCCTGCGCAGTCCGGGGCTCCTGCTTTGCTGGTTACTGAAGGGAAGTCATGCCCAAGGCAGCAAGTTAAAGAAAGTGAGCTGCGCGTTGCTGCGCAGGCAGGATCTGGGCAAGGGAGGAAGTTGAATTTCACTGTCTGTTCAGTGGGATTGTCGAAGTTATTTCCTGATGCCATTCACCTGATCTAAGCTTTTCAGTTTATTTTATCTGAGCAAGCAGGCAAACATGTTCCACAGGCATTTTACTTCTGAGAGATGCATTTGTCATGTTTGTTTGTTTGGGGTTTTTGTTACCAATGAAATGGATGAGAAAACACCAACAGAAAAGCTTCAGCCTTGCCTTGCCTCCAAGCATAGCTAAGGAGGACTTCTACTGCCAGATTTGCTTCTAAGCATGATGCCAAATATTTAAATTAAGAACTAATACAGTGGTGCCTCACAAGACGAAATTAATTCGTTCCGCGAGTTTTGTTGTCTTGCGATTTTTTTCGTCTTGCGAAGCACGGTGTCGGAAAAGTTTTGGAAAAGCTTCAAAAACCACCAAAGTCTTCAAAAACCTCAAAAAAGGCTACCACACCGCGTGCTATGAGTTGCTCCTCGAAGTCAAGTCGCAACTGTATTAATGGTGTTAAGAAAAAGGAAACAAACTTGCAAGACGTTTCGGTCTTGCGAAGCAAGCCCATAGGGAAAATCGTCTTGCGAAGCAGCTCAAAAAACCAAAAACCCTTTCGTCTTGCGAGTTTTCCGTCTTGCGAGGCATTCGTCTTGCGAGGTACCACTGTATATTGTTGGCATAGTTTAATTCTCTCACAGCAATGGGGAAGGCACAATAATATATAGCAGCATTTCTTTTTTAAAGTTGCTGTTAAAGCCCTGTCATTTAGTGCAGGCAGGAAGCAAGACTGAACACAACACTAGCACTTGCTATATGAAAAGTCCCTTATCCAAACACAAGGAAGTAGCGCCCAAACCTTACCTTGCACACCACAGATTCAGATTTCCAGAAAGTCAGGTGTGTGTGTGTAGTGCTGTAAAAAACACAAAAACAAAAAACAAGCAGCCTTAAACAAGCCTTACTCTTTCTGTTTTACTCATCCGTGACAGCTGTTTTCCCAGAAACTGGGGGTGGGGGAAGAGATTAGACAAATATTTTTTTTCCTTCCTTGTTTGCCTTCTGCAGGGTTTCAGGGGTTTTTCCTGGAGTTTTCTGGGCAGGGTTTCTGTCCTTTGGCGTCAAAATTTGGGGTCAGGAATGCATTAGAAATTTCCCCATAGGAATGAATGGAAATCATTGACTTGTTATGTGAATGCTCGCCTAACAAACCATTTCCTGAGAACGCATTGTGTTCCTCTAGCAGAACCTGTGTGTATTGTAACCCTTTCCAGAAAGCTGCCCCTAGAAGCCTTCCTTACCTGGGTTGCTCTGTCAATGGCACTGTTAATTGGTTGAGTAATAATAGCCCATAGTTTCACTCCAGTATCAAAATATCAACAGATAAGTTTCCTATGATTAAAATAATTCCCATGTGCTATTAAAGCACAATATATTTCTCACAATATATTGTGAGAAGTAAGGCATTTTAATTGGGACGCGGGTGGCGCTGTGGGTAAAAGCCTCAGCGCCTAGGGCTTGCCGATGGAAAGGTCGGCGGTTCGAATCCCCACGGCGGGGTGCGCTCCCGTTGCTCGGTCCCAGCGCCTGCCAACCTAGCAGTTCGAAAGCACCCCCGGGTGCAAGTAGATAAATAGGGACCGCTTACTAGCGGGAAGGTAAACGGCGTTTCCGTGTGCGGCTCTGGCTCGCCAGATGCAGCTTTGTCATGCTGGCCACGTGACCCGGAAGTGTCTCTGGACAGCGCTGGCCCCCGGCCTCTTGAGTGAGATGGGCGCACAACCCTAGAGTCTGTCAAGACTGGCCCGTACGGGCAGGGGTACCTTTACCTTTACCTTATTTCTCACAAAAGTAAGGCATTTTAATTGAGCAATAAGGACCATCACAGATACATAAAAATGGTTCAAATTAATTCTAGTTCAGAATAAGGATGGAGCAATATTTAAAAATTATACAACAACCAGAGGAAGAAATGAAAACAAATCCAAATATGATGCCCAAAATTTCAGTTAAGTTATTTTTTAAAAAATCATTATTTTAGGTGTTACCAGAGGTCAGGAACCTTCAGTCCATGGGGAACCTCCCCATCTGGCCCCAGAGGTCATACTGGGCAGGCCACACCCACCCAGCCCACACTTGATGTCATACACAATGTCAGGTGTGGGCAGGAAAGGGCAGGGCTTGGCGTAAAGGGACTTTGTAGGCCCTGCGGATTGGGAGGCCTGCAAAGGTCTCTTGCACAGCTTTCAACGTGCCTGATAACTTTCTGTCGCATTGTGCGAAGCAGGAACTCTGTGCACCAGCTGCTGCGCAGTGGGGTGAGAGAGAGAGCGCTCCCTGCACAGAACTCTCTTACAGACACAATCCCATTTTTGCCTGGCGCCTAAGCATATATAAGGAAGGCACCAGGCGAACCTCCCTGGGGAGAACACTCCACAAGCAGGGAGCCACTGCAGAAAGGCCCCGTTCTCGTGTTGCCACCCTCCGGACCTCACGTGGAGGAGGGAAACAAAGAAGGGGAGAGGCAGTTCTTGAGGTCTTGTGGTCCTGAGGCACTTGCAAGGCAAGGGAAGGGGCTGTTTCCTGGCTCCTCACTTTTCTGTGGCGCTTGGTCACCAGGCAGCTGCGAGTCCAATGCAGGACCCCCCCCCCAAGCAGGGGGCTCTGAGGGGCAGACAGAGGGCAGGCCCCCCTTAGGCAGGAAGAAAGGGGGCAGAGAGGAGTGGAAGGAGTCTTGATCTAAAAATAAATGCTTTGTGCATCCACATCTAATCTTGCCCCTTTCTAAAAGTTGCTTATTGGTGTGTGTTTTTCTTTTTGTCAATCTACCAAAGAATAAAATAAAATAAAATTGGGATGATGGGTTTTTCTCAGGATGGTGGAGGGCCTGTGCCCCGTGTCCCCTTGATGTCGGGATGGGGGCACTCATCCTCCTTCTGATAGGAAATGCTCTGCGGGAAGAAGGGGCACAAAAACAGGGGGTTGAAGAGGATCAGTTGGGAGGGGGAGTGAGAAATGTCCCTCTTTTCATCTGAGGAATGTTGGAGGGTATGATACAGCTTATTATGACTTGTAAGAAACAAAACCCTACACAAAGCAAGAATCAAGGGGAGAAGCTGTGAGAATGAGAGCACATCTGCCCTGACCTTTACAGATAAAGCAGCTTCATATCAACAGCAACAGCAAAAATTATTAAGGATTGAAGTGTCAACTTTTGCCGTGATAAGGATTTAGAGGTTAAAAAGCAGGCATTGACGTATTTCCTGCTTCAGTGTGCTGGGACAGGAGAGCAGTCGTCAGTGGGAGACTCCAGTTCCAGACACGGCAGAAACAGCAGCTCAGTTGTTCTGCCCTTGGCATGGGGCACAGCAGTGACTTCTCTGCACATGGACAGAGTTGCTTTCGCTTGGGGCTTTGACACACACACAGGGTTAGGAATGCAATTTCAGATTTAGAGGGAAAGCCCAGTGCCTGATGCACACACACACACACACACACACACACACACACACCCTGCAAACTTTTCTGACTGCCCAAAACTCCATGGTTTGGGGCAGCAGCCGGAGCAAAAAGAAAAAAGAAAGACCCAGTGCTTGGAGGGGGGAGGTTTAGATGCAGATGCAAAGAAGTCCCTCCCTGCTCATCAGATCTGGCTTTGGATGAGTGGAGAGGAGGCCGGCTGGATCTAGACACAGCAAAGAAGCATTTAAGTTAATCGCATTGCAAACTTTGTACAGTATGAGAAACTGGGTTGGCAAAAACGGAACTCCACAGCGCCATCTGGTGTCATAGTGTTAGAATACATGAACAATGCCTATAAAGCGCTTTTTCTTTGCCAGTGTTGCTGAGTCCGCTATAAACTCTTCCCTTCATACTTGCACACATCATTTATGGGGAGGGGGACGTTTGTTTGTGCAAGGCTCTCACAATCAAAGGCACACCCACCCATGTCATACCAGAAGGTTACTTACCCCTGCTGTGTACACTAACCAGGGAGTAAGTCTTGCTGAGTTAAATGGAGCTTGCTTCTGAGTAGGTATGGACAGGATGGTACTGTTAAGTTCCAAAAACAGTGCATTTTGAGGTGCCATTGCCATTTGTTATTTATAATGTATGTAACCCCCCCCCCCTTCTTAATGGCCAGCATTGCCAATGGTCAGGGATACTGGGGGTTGGGGACTGTTGGTGTCTGAGAGGCCACGGGTTCTCCACTCATGCACAAGAATGGACTACAGGGGAATGTTTTTACACAAGTTCAGGTTAAAAATAAAAAAGGGAAACTTTCATGCATTTGCTAAACAAATACCAGGAGCATTTTTTAAAGGGGGGGGGCTTGAAAGAATATGCACATTTTTGTGTACAAATACATGTATATTGTAGGAACTGCACATAAAGATGCATATATTTTTGGAAACAAAACACAAAAATGCAGAATAATAGGGGAAATCACTTTCAAATATTATATATAATACAAAATTGTGTATTAGGAAGAAATGTGCATGAAAATGCACAAAGTGATGCAGAAATGAGGTGAACTGAGCTTAAGATTAGAATAATTAGAAACAGAAAAACCAACATTCTCTTTCCCTAATATTTATTTTACAAGCACATGCCCTCGAATTTCTTTGATGTTTGAAGCACTCGTAACAGCGGTTGGGGGTGGGGGAATAGCACTGGAATAGCACTCCCTCCCAAATCATGTCACTTGGCCTTAGGACTGAGCTATAGCTGGGGAGAAAGGAAGGCGGCTTAGGAGGCAGGGGCGGTAAGGGAACAGCTGGTCCTTCCCCATTGCAGCCACTACCTCAAGTTACTATGCAGCAGCATTATTATTATTATTATTATTATTATTATTATTATTATTATTATTATAGGATATGCTTTTAAAGCGCAGTGTTTTGGAGACCATATAATATTGAATAAGTGGGTCAGCAAGCACCCCTTGAACATCCTGCAGATCTTAGATCTACTCACTCAGTCACCCAGTCCTTCTCCCTTACGCTCCCCCCAGCGGCTCCCATGCTGAGGGAGGCAGGAGGTGGGAGGGAAGACACCCCAGTTTCCCTTTTCCAGAACTGAGATAAAGACCCAGTTCCTTCCACTCTGCCCCTTGGAGACTCCCTGGGACTCTGCCTGCCCTGAAATTGCACATCATCAGGCAGAGACAAAGCGTGTCCACCAGGTTCTTAGGGCAAGTGAAATCTGGATACTTGGCTAAGCACTGGAGTCCTAGAAAGTCCAATGGCAGGATGCTTCCTACTCATTGCAGCTCATTAACCTTTCGAAAACCCTTTTCCTGTTATTGTCGGCAAAGTTGCTGAAAAGACATCAAGGCAGCCAGGCCTTGGAGGCAGCGGGTCCTGCAGGTGTAGATTGTTCCACATTTACATAACTCAAACAGCAGAGACTGAAGCAGTTTCCTCGACAAACCTTATTCCTGCCACACCTAGAAACCACATTATCTGAGAACAAATTAGCGTGCAGTTCCTGACAAGTATCAGGCATGAGTTAATGGGGCTTACTCCCAGGCAAACATATATAGGATTACAGCAGTTTATTGCAACAAGGGCAGGGGAGACCTCCAAATAAAACTGTCCAGCTTAGGCAGCCTTTTAGAAAGCTTGTATAAGCATAAGCATCATATACAGTTGGCCTTGGTTTGAAGGCCATTTATACGACACCCTGGGGACAATAGTAAGGTAAAGGTAAAGGTACCCCTGCCCGTACAGGCCAGTCTTGCCAGACTCTAGGGTTGTGCGCTCACCTCACTCTATAGGCCGGGAGCCAGCGCTGTCCGGAGACACTTCCGGGTCACGTCGCCAGCGTGACAAGCTGCATCTGGCGAGCCAGCGCAGCACACGGAACGCCGTTTACCTTCCCGCTGGTAAGCGGCCCCTATTTATCTACTTGCACCCGAAGGTGCTTTCGAACTGCTAGGTTGGCAGGCGCTGGGACCGAGCAGCGGGAGCGCACCCTGCCACGGGGATTCGAAACTGGACCTAAATAGTGGGCACTCATCCACCCTTCCTCTCATCCCTGTTTCCCCTTGAGGAAAGCCGCTCTTTAGTGCTCAATCAGAGCAAAGAGCAATTCGTGTTTCCTCTGGATTGACATTTGTTCTGATTTAGCACTAAAGTGTGGGTTTTCCCTGGGAAAGCATTGGGGCAAGGGGGAAACTGGTCAGACCCACATTTTCTAGGCACAGGACAAGCGGCAGTGTGGACAGGCCTGTCAATCCAGAGAACACCCAAATTGCTGTTTGCTCTGATTGAGCACTCAAGAGCTGTTTCCCCAGGGGAAAAGCAGAAGAACAAGAGGAAGTGTGGCTAAGCACTGAGAAAGAGGCCCATTGAAAAGAATGGGACAAGTCTCCTCAGTGAGTCACCTCTCAGCATGACTCTGAATCCAACCCATTGAAATGGCAATTCAGTTATTCTGCTGTGGACTTTTGCGTTGGTCCTGCTCCCAAGGAATACCCATCTTTCACCCTAGCATGGGGAAAGTTTGGGCAGTTATTCTATGTTTGTTTTTATTGTTTCATTTGAGTTGTGGTGGTATAACGTCCTGTCCGTAGGATGAGAGTGATGCATCCTCTAGTGTGGAAGGGACTGAAGAAGAATTTTAGCCCACCTCAGACACCAAGCGTGCAGTAAGTGCAGCAGAATGAGAGATCCAGAGGTCCGTGCCTGGCCTCTGCTGCTCCTGTGTGTGGCTGCTGCAGCGTCTGGCAGAGTGGGCCATTGCCAAAGGTAAGGTCCGAGTGGAGAGAGAAGAGGCGCTCAGAAGGCAGAGTGGAATTCTCTAAAGGGCTGGAGACAGGCTGACTGGGGGGGGTCTGTCCAAACCCCTACTATTTGGTCAGGGATCTATTCACTGGCCCCTTCCTTCAGGTGGTTCTTAAGAAGATGCCACTATATTTCCATGATCTGAATCCTACAGCGATACGGAAACAGCCTCCGGACAAGAAAATTAGACACCGGATATCCTGTCGAGAGATTGGTGCTAGACAAGCTGAGCTCCTTCCATCTGTCAGATTCCATATCACAGTGGGAGGAAGGATTTGGGCAGGCAGGGATAAGCCAGAAGGAGATTGGTCAGAGGCCTGGGAATCGCCATCCTTCGCAAACACAGTCACATCACACGTTCTGCATTCATTCAAGCAGTGGGGGAAACAAGGAAATTTAAAAGTGGCCTCATGCTGCCTTGAAACTATCAAATAAAGTGAAGCTGAGCACATGCATTTTGAAAAGTAAACACAGGGAACCCTGTGTTAAATATGGACGTCTATATAACATGTTTCTTAAATATTGTTTCTTAAAACATATTTTTAAAATGAAGTTTTTGTCTCAATTTTCCCCCCTGATATATTCATAAAATATAAAAAGTAGATCCAGAGAAAAAAATCAGCAACAAGCCACTATTGAAAAAACAATAAATAAAAATATTAATCATGAACTATGCATTTATCTCCAAAATTGGTATATATTGTACACTATTCAACAGCTCATGCTTTTTTACCTGTTACAATATGCATTATATATAGAACACACCCATATGCACTTTCTCTGAACCTTTTAGCCTCCCTAACTCTGCTCATGAAATCTTCTCACTGACTCCTTATATGCCGCTCCTTGCTATTACTTCACTGCCTGGACCTTGATTTGTAATTTCTCTAACAAAAATGTTTTTCTGCACCCCAAAGCAGCCGTGATGCTGGGGCCTGTTTTTCCAATCTAGATGAATGGGTTAAAGAGAGACAGGAACTTGACTGCAGTTCCAGCCTTTTCCTTTGTGCTTTAACAATCAAAGGAAGCTCAGACTTATTTGAGGAATTTCCCACGCCTCTACTTCAGACATTAGAAAATGGTTTTCTTAAACTCATATCAGATATGTTTACAGAAAGAGCCAAACAAGTTGGGGGGGGGGATCCTGGATAGGATAACTATCTGTATACGTTACAGCTATTTGAACATTTTTAAAAGAAAAATTAAAAAAAATAAAAGGATACGCCATGGAACAGTTTGGGTGCTACAGGTGCCCTGTCATCTTCACTGCGAAATAAGGAGGCAAACCTCCACCTCTGTCATTGTTTCATAGCAGGCATGTCCAACTCCCAAGAGACTGCGATCTACTCCTGGTATAAAAAACTGGCAGTGATCTACCCCTTGTCACTGGAGGGAGGAGGAGCGTGGGGGGGTGGATTGCCCAGAGTTGTTGAGCTTCTTGGGGGCATGATTGCACAGAGTTTTTTAGCTTTATTCCCATAACTTTTCCCACACAATAAGGATCCCGCGATCTGCTAGGATCAGCCAGGGATCTACCAGTAGATCATGGACGCTTGAGCTGAGATTCCTGCCTTGTAGGGGGTTGGACTAGATGACCCTGGGGGCCCCTTCCAACTCTATGATCCTATGATCTGGGTGGCCACTGTGAGAACAGGATGCTGGACTAGGTGGGCCATTGGTCTGAAGCAGCAAGTTCTTCTTCTTGTTGCCAGCCACCCCAATCTCTGAGCCGTGTGAGATTCCTTTGGGAATGAGGCACAGCAGAGACTGTGATGTCCTTATGGTTTATTGACACATCTATGCAGCCTGAGCCTACGAGGGAGGAGTGCACGGCATCCGCACCCCAAAACGGCCTTGCTTCTCCCATAACTGCAGCCTTGGAGTCACACAGAAATCAAGCCTTTGCTCTCTGATCCTCTGCTTGCTGGTTTGCTTTTTTAAGGTCACATCACTGCAAACCTTGCTCTAAAACTCAGGCTTTGTTTTTCAACTGTCTGAGAGTTAAAGGAGGGGCCCCACTCATTTGGCATCTGGCACGCAGGTAGGGCTGCCATATCTGGAAGAGCAGGGAGCCTACTTGGGCCCCCGGTTATGGGTTCCCCTGCATGTGATGTCATGATGTCAAGCCTGTGCCACCCAGCCTTGGCACCTGACTTCCGGTGGCATTGCAAGTCGGGTTCCGAGACCTCTGGAAGCATCTCCAGAGTTGCGCCAGGGGCCCTGCAGTGTGGGTGATGAGCACCCACAACAACATTTTTGTGGATGCTCGGGCACCCAGAGCCCCCTATAGTTGGTGCCCCTGTTGAAGAGCAAAAAAAGGGGCAGCCTAAGTCACTGCCAGCCCAAGCGCCCAGGCCCTTCTTTCCCTGGCTCAGGCTGGCAGTGGCTGCAGAGCAGCCCAAGCCCACCAACTCCAAAACCTAGACATTTCCTTTAAAATGTAAAAATCTGCCCAGGTGGGCATGTTGACCCCCCAAAAGAGGACATGTCCGGGTTTTCCTGGACACATGGCAACCCTACACAGAGGCCCCTTTCCTTTGTTCTCTTCAGAGCCCATCACCCAAGAATCACTTCAGCAGGAAACCAGCCTTGCTGGATCCAGGGATTCAGGATCAGCCTGGCTGGATTAGCTTTTAGCACTTGCGGGATCCAGAGAAGAGAGGAGTCCGGCACCCACAAACTCATCACAAACGTCCATGACTCCACCCCCAGGGGTAGGGGATTAGTCAGCCTAAGGGCCTTCCCCTTTGGGTCACACCCCAAAGAGCTCGCCAGATGAAATGATCACCCCTCTTTTTCACATAAGTGTATGTGCAGAGGGCTTTATTTTACCCCAAAGAAACCACATCCTGTTTTTAAACAACCAGATTCTTTTTTTTTGGGGGGGGGGGGAGTGAGGACCACATCAGCAGATCTTGCCTTGTGCCTTCCACATGAGATTCTCACTCAGTACTTCCCAGACAGACACTAACCTGGCCTGTATGGAACAACAAAAAGAACAATGTGTCCCAGCACATGTACAGAGAGTCTTGATGGCGTTATCTGTTCTCAGCTATAAAAACAGAAGAGGGGAAGAAAGGAGAAGCAGGAGTGCTGGCCTCTCTTCCTTTAAAATTGGATTCATCAAGGATTAACCTAGAACAATTAGCTGATAGTGGGACATTTCCAGGTCTTTGGGAGAGTTGCCTCCTTTTATTGTGATTTGAATGATATTTACAGTTGTTGCTCCATTAATCCTTACCTGAAAGAAATGCCAAGGCCGCTTTCACGGAGGTCCCAGCTAATGGATCTCTATTCTTTCTTTTGCAGGCTGTGGGACGTTCCTGCCGCTGTGCATCTCTCGGCTCTGTGTGCTGTCTGGTTTTCCCCACCTTCCCTGCAAAACCCCCTGAAATCAACAAGGCACATCGGATTCTCTTCTACATTCAATACAGGTCCAGGGAAAAGGGTCAAATATTTTGAAAGCTGTGATCAGAGAGCATAGCTTCAAGTTTTCAAGTGTGCGAAACATAAAACATTCAACAGAACAAAAGACCACTTCCTAACCCCACCGCCCTTTCCTGTGGTCAGCAGGAATCTCGCGAGTGAAATGGAGTAAGCAAAGCTCATGAAAGGGGGAGGCTGGTCATCAGCTGAAGTGGCCCCAGGAACAGCTCAGGACTTCACCCCCCACCTTAATTCAGGCTCCAGCTTGCAATAGTAAGGGGCAGATATAGGATGCCTATTACGGTTCCCGGTTACTGCCGTGACAGGAAAATTAGGCAAAAAGTTGACCTTTAAAGAAAGAAAAAATATACAAGTCTGGAGAACTCATAAAAGCTATTTTGTGACATTTCTGCTGGTCTTAACAAAGTTATTCTCCTAACTGGGGGAAATTAGTCAGCTATAAATGACAAAAAAGAAATTATTTTATTTGTTGGTTCCTCCAGCCAACAATAGGGAAAGAATTTTTGTGTTATTGGCTTTATAGCATGCCATCCCATAAGGAGAGAAATGTTCTTTGGGGAACACATGCATTTTTACTATGAAATGGCAGCAATATCAAATAATGATGGGAGAAATGGCCACCACTGAAGAGTCACCACAGAGCTTTCCTATCTTCCCAAACCCAGTTCCTGTTTGGGAGAGCTTGCTTCAGGGCACCCAGGGGCTGGGGCAGGTCTGGGCTGCTCTTTGACAAGCCAGAGGACAAAAGCCCCATGGCTGCCCCAAACTAATTGCAAGACTTTTCAGGTAACTGAATTCATATATTCATCTGTCATGTTGTTCTGTCAGTGCAAGCTTTTTGGCATTCCAGAGGGAATGGGCTCCTTCCCCCCCCCCAACCCCACCAGAGCCAATTTCAGGGGGTACAGGAGCCCCCTTATGCTAGCAGAAGTCCTTGCGTGGGCTCCCACTAGTGGGACTTATCAGTTGAATCCCACCCAGAATGACAAAAGCCCTCCAGCAATATAGCATATGATGCTGGCCCATTAAGAACTGCATTGCTCTTGTGTGAAGTATATGCGTCACGGGCTTATGTCAAGCGCAAAGAGAGAGGGATCTAAAAAGGCACCCAAAGGGCCTTCAGGATGCTGGGCCTGGATCCCAAAATCTGTTCTTCCTTACCTTCTAATTATGTCTGCTGGCTTTCTTTAAAAAGTGTCATATTTCTGGTTGAATGGAGTATAAAAAAAGAGTCTCATTCAGCAGCATTAACCTTAAAACAATTGCCAGAAGAGATAATCCCAAAGGGAAGGAAACAAGAAAAGGAATTTACATGCATTAGCATGAGGTGTCAATGAGCCAGTTCTGCTCTTGTTTTATCTTCTTCGCTTATTCAGAGGAGGAAAGTGGGGCAAAATCCTGGGCGTGGGAAGTTACTGCATAGTTTAGACTTGGCACTGAGTGCAAAAGTTGTAGTCCAATGAAATACAGGAATATTGCTAACATTGCCATGGCATAGCCCTTGAAGATACAAAAAACAACAACACTGACAGTCACTTTGTGCCAATTCATTATTGGAGTCCAAATGCAAATCAGTTTTATCCAAAAAAGATAATGAATAATCTAAAAATGGCAGTAACTTTTTCTTTTCCTTTCACATTAAGTCCTTGTGTTCCTGTCAGGGAAAAAGGTGGGTTAATGATGATGATGATGATGATGATGATGATGATGATGATGATGGTGCTATTGTTTTTATAGGTTGTGGGACTGGTTTTATTGTTTTCAGAATCTGTCTTTTCGTATTTTATCTCATTTTTGTCTTGCTGTGGACTATTTCAATGTTTAAGTCTGTGAAACAAACAAGGTCCAGCTCTGAGGGCCTTCTGGCGGTTCCCTCACTGCGAGAAGCCAAGTTACAGGGAACGAGGCAGAGGGCCTTCTCGGTGGTGGCACCCATGCCGTGGAACACCCTCCCATCAGATGTCAAAGAGAACAACAACTACCAGACTTTTAGAAGACATCTGAAGGCAGCCCTGTTTAGGGAAGCTTTTAATGTTTAATAGGTTATTGTATTTTAGTGTTTTGTTGGGAGCCGCCCAGAGTAGCTGGGGAAACCCAGCCAGATGGGTGGGGTATAAATAATAAATTATTATTATTATTATTATTATTATTATTATTATTATTATTATTATTAGCAATCAAACAAACAAACAAACAAACAAACAGATCTGTGGATATTGAATATCTTCAGGGCAACGCATGAGAAACGTGAGGGCTACATCAGAGGCCAAGAAGCAAGTTGGAGGCTGATATCAAAACAAGACTTGATTAAACTTGTTTAAATTTCTTAATAACTGATGTCATTACTTTCTAATGTTGTTTTATGATTGCAAGTTAATGTTGTGTGCTTAGTAGGATATGTTTTATATAGAGAAAGAAAATATGTAAAATAGCATTACCTGACATTTTCAGAAGGGAAACTTAAAATTATTTGGTTTTCTGAAAGCCATTTATGTGTTTTTTAATCAAATATAGATTTACTAAGCTAAATGTTGTCCAATCACAAAAATAATAGCAGATTTGAATTACTCACACCCCAAACCATCTTTTTAAGACCTCTCACTGAAAATTTTTTGCAAAAACTAAGTTTCACCCCCTAAAATGACACACCCTCTCCTGACTTTCAGTTTTGGTTACAGGAACAGTATTACAAGGACTGTTGAGAGGCCAGGATGTCACGCCAGAATCTGAAGGGCAGGAATGTGCCACCTTGATGTTTATACAATGTCAAGAATTTGCCATTCCACATTCCAGACACGCACTCCTTTGTGAGCACCACAACTTGCTCTTTATTATTTCTGAGAGCTCTTCCTGTCATAGGAAAACCTGCATCCTCTGCTTCCATGGAATTAACTGTTGTCCGTTTCAGACCAGACTGGATTTTTTTCCATTCCTTTCCAGGCCCGGTTATTACATTAAAGAAGGTAAATGATTTTTGTAGCTTGGATGAGTGCAATGGTTGCTTCGCAGTTGAGGAAATCAGAGGAGTTCTCTCCAGGCATTTGTCCTCCCTTGGCTTCCTGCTGCCCTTGGGGATCCTCAGGATTCGGCCTTAAGGATCCTGGGCCCAGAGAAATAAAACTATCCTGCCTTCCCACTTACCAAAGCAATGCTCAAGGCGGCTAATAGCAATCCAAAGGCAATAAAATGAGCAGCAATTAAATGTTAAATTGAAACAGCAGCTAAAGAGATAATTAAAACAATGTCAGCTTAAAATAACAAAATTAAAAGAAAATGTGCTCAACTGCAGCAAAGGTATTAAGGTCTTCTGGGTATCCTTCATGGCCATTTTTGTTGTCCTGTGGTTTTTGTTGTCCTCATACTACATGGATACAACATTGTCTGGGTTTCTCTATCATAAGTCATGTCAGCCCAGTCTTCTCTCTCTTTTAGCAACCAGATCTGGTAGATCAATGAAGGCTTTTTAAATAGCATACCAGTAATGGTTTTGACAAGGTTCCATGGGAGACTCTTGTTTACAAAACTGACTTCACTTCTCCACTTGGGGTGAGGGACAGGGACTTCCTGTGAAAAGAAGACAGAGGCTTTGCTTGTTTCAGGCACAATATCCTCTGCAGTTAGATTTGGACCTGAAAGACTAAGGAGAAGTGCAAGGCCAACAGAAGATATACTGCACTGCAGAATCACATCAGCCAACAGGAACATTTTTTTTTCATGCCCATAGATTGCAGGTTTTAGCCTTTTTATGAAAACTATAACAGCTAGAGTGATTATTTATTTCCCCCTTCTTAGCAACTGACTGAGCAACTATTGAGAACGCACTGGACTCTGAGATTGAGCAAAAATAAATAAATCCAATATACTGTACTGGAGATGAAACTCATTCTGTTACTTTAAATTCAGTTTTATATACACTTGGTATCCAACATTTAGCAAACAAGTGACAGTTTCATTTCCTTTGAGAGGGGTTTGTCCCACAGAGCATTCCTCTTCCTTACATGTCATTCATCATTGTTCTGCAACCCAATCTGTTTCCTTCAGCTTCTGTCTGCAGGGAATCTGTCAAATAATAATAATAATAATAATAATAATAATAATAATAATAATAATAATAATAATAATAATAATTTTATTATTTATATGTCACCCATCTGACTGGTTTGCCCCAACCACTCTGAGCAGCTTCCAACAAATTAAAACATCAAACATTAAAAATTTCACTATACAGGGCTGCCTTCAGATGTCTTCTAAAAGTCACCCAGAGAAGCTGCTGGTGTTATTTAAAAACAAAAGACTACAAACTTTTTTAGTAATGAAAAGTCTGTGTCAACCAACTCTTCCCAAGTCTGGGAGAAAAGGAAATAACTTTAAAGTGGGCCCCTAAACTTAAGTCAGAATCTCCTAAGCATAGCTTAAGCACTCTTAGAGGGGACGTAACAGCTGCTCTATTTTGATTGTTCTGCTTGCAAAAGAATTACAACCCCGCTTTCCTTATGTGCTGTTCTTGGGGTTCTCCTGCCGCCCAGAGCCAATTGCAGAGGGCAGAGCAGGAGAAGATAAGGGCTTCCGTTGATGGGATGTGAGCGGTGAATCCTGTCCTTAAGTTCCATTGACCTCAGTGGGAAAATGCAGCATCAGACTGACTCCCTTTTGCCAAGGAGACTTTAAAGATGCTTCATGTTGGCTGCATGGGGCTCATATTTTCCTCTTCAATTCAGACGCTCCAGGGGTTTGAAGAACTGCTCATCCACTCCAGGGTCAGCAAGTGGGCAGCTGCTGAGGGCACACCACTGCCCTGTGCTCCCTTGGAATCGTTGGCAGAATCTACACACATATGTTTTATTAAAAATTTTTTTTGAAAAATACGTTGAATTTTGCCTAGCTCACTGTCGCCATCTAGTGTCACATTTGTATTGCACTTTCTTCTTTGGCGATCACTCATAGCCAAGTGAGATTGTCTTTCATGAACACGGTTTTAACAGTGAGTCTGTGACTGTAGAGGCCAATTCTAGATCCACATGTCCTTCCACAGTGGGGACATAGGTTTCCGGGTGGGAGATGATCACGGTATGGTTTTGCCAAGTGTGCCTTCCCCTTAGCGCGTTTCTACCTTTTTGTCCTAAGTTAGAGCGTCTTCAATAATAATATAATAATAATAATTTATTATTTGTACCCCGCCCATCTGGCTGGGCTTCCCCAGCCACTCTGGGCGGCTTCCAAAAAATATATTAAAATATATTAAAATATAAAATATATTAAAATATAAATGAAGGATCGAAATTGATGTTCAGTGATTGGATAGTTTTAGAAAGTTGCAACAGTTACATTGTTCTGGAGCTCTATATAAGCAGGCTGACTGCCTGCAGTTCAGTTCTATTCTGGCCTCTGAATAAACAAGAGCTGTTGAAGAATCGCTGTGTTGTCTGATATGTTCACCCACAACTTAACATTTTTCATTTAGTTAATAGGTGTACACAACTCTCCCACATTTGGAGATACTGCAAGCTCATCTCTAATTTGTTTCTGCGGACTTTGTGATAGGACCTCAGCAGCTACGGGGGAGTTGCAGTTAAGGAGATGCTGGTAATGTTCTTTCCAGTGCAGTGCAATAGCTTCTTTATCTTTTAGAAGTGTGATACCATCTGTTGAGCAGAAGGGGCATATGCCATGATTTATTGGCCCATAGATGGTCTTTGTGGCTTTAAAGAAACTCTGTGCATCAAGAGTGTCGGTTAAGTGCTGGATCTCTGGAGCTTTTTTTATCCACCAGGTGTTTTTTAGTTCTCTGGTTCTTCTTTGAACCAAAGCCTTAGCGTTGGCATGGGTTTTTTTCTTAGTGGCGCAGTTTCTGTCTCTTTGCCAGTTCTGAAAGGCCTTCCTTTTCTTGTCAATCATGCGTTCAATCTCACTGGCCTTCTCATCAAACCAGTCCTGGGGTTTCTTGGTTTGGTATCCAATAGTTTGTTCACAGGCTGCAATAATGGATGTTTTTCGCTTGGTCCTGTGTCCCTTGATGCTATCAGGGAATTCCAAAAGCAGATGGCCCTTAAGAGTCATTGGGAAGCAGTCCCGCTTAATAGGATCTTGAAGGGCTTGAGTGTTCATTTTGTGCCTTGGTTTCCTTCCTTGAACCCTGCATTGATGTATAATCCTGATAGCCATCATGGAGTGTATTAATCACTGATCTGTCCAGCAATCGTCAGCACTCGTCATAGCTGTGGTAAGGAGCACATCACAGCAATCTTCAGCTCAGACAATTACATAGTCTAAGAGGTGCCAGTGGTTTGACCGACGATGCCTCCATGAAGTTTTTTTTTTAAAAAATTCTGTCAAAAGAGTGTGTTGGTAATAACAAGGTTGTGCGCTGCACATATCATCAAAAGTAAGATTCCGTTCTGGCTGCTATTGCCAATTCCTTCTTTCACAAAAGTCCCAGGCCACAGATCGGAATCTCATCTAACTCTTGCATTAAAATCATCCGGGAGGATAATTTTATCCTCCTTAGCCGTCTCTGATAGGATGGTATCCAGCTGAGAGTAATTTTTTTCTGTAATGTCTTCATCGGCACCCAGTATTGGTGCATAAGCACTTAGAATAATAGCCTGTTGGCTTTTGGTGAGCTTTATTTGAAGGGTTGAGAATCGTTCATTAATGCTGGTAGGGACTTCTGACAAGAGCTTCACAAGATCATTTTTGATAGCAAAGCCTACTCCATATATTTGACGTTCTTATTCACATTTAAAACATTTTATTTGCAGCTATATAGCGGCCACCTCTGTAATTTCCCACAGGGCTCAGTAGCAATACCATTTTGCTGAGGGGCACTGCAACCATTGATGATGGAGCCCTGCCACAGCTGTCCTGCTCCTCTCTGGCAGGGAATCCACACAAGCCTCCTGGGCCTGGACAGAAGGAAAAGAGAAAGGGGACTTTGTGCTGGCATGGAGATCAGGGAGGCCCATAGCTGGTCAGAGGCTACTGCAGCTGAAAAGAGCTGCCCCCTGCCCACTTTTTAAGCAGCCATTGGCTAAAACCAGAGTTTTCCTAGGATGAGACACCAGAGAGGTGCTAATGCTCTAGATTTGCTACGTGGCCACCACCTACTGGTGCAAAGTGTCCATTGTAAATAATTTGAACCGCAGAAGGTTTATACAGAATGTTATGATCCCTTCCACATTTTTAGGCTCTGCAGGCTTCCCTGCTGCTCATGCCGTTGAATCCAGTGTGATACACAAATGGCCACTATTAGAAAGGCACAACTAGTCCTTTCCAAGTCTTTCCACATGAAATTGTTTTTTGCGAAAAAGGGACATTTCTTCCAGATGAAGTACCAATATTTCCTTTAAGTCTGGTGTCAGTGCAATATTTCATTCCTAAGAAACTACATACTTCTCCCAAATCCATTCCTGTTGTGCTTTTTGTGAACTTCCCTTTAATTGTTTACAAACTTAAAAAATTCTCTGCTGTAGCCCTCCACTGTACAACCCCACGGCTGGAACAGGCTCAATATTTCCCTTGCTATTGTTAATTTGTTTCTAATTCTCATAAAGTTATTATAACAAGAATAAGTAAAATATTTAAATGTGTGTGTGTGTGTACAAAAGAAGCTCTCTATAGTATACTAAATGTGCACTAGTCTGTCATTGCACTGCTTTTATTGGCTGTTTCCCAAGATCAGAACCGTCTTTCCTATTGGGCTTACTGGCGCCTTGTGCCAGGGCGCTGGCCTCTCAGGGGCGCCCCAGCGAGTGGGGGAGCAGTGCGGCCTCCCCTTTCCCTGCACCCGCCAACTAGATGGGTGGCTGCTGGTGTGCAGCGCTCTCTTTCTCTCTCTCTCTTTCGCCTGCCCTGTGGGAAGAGGGAGGCGAAGAAGAAGAAGAAGAAGAAGAAGAAGAAGAAGAAGAAGAAGAAGAAGAAGAAGAAGAAGAAGAAGAAGAAGAAGAAGAAGAGAGGCGCGCCCCCACTTGCCCCCTTTCTTCCTCCTGGGTTTGCAGCTCTGCTTGCAGGGTCCCCTTACCCGCCCGAGCCGTGAGTAGTAGCAGCTGCTGCCCTGGTTTCTCTCTCTCCCTGGAATCGTGCCCTGTGCTTAATGTTACGGGCAACTCTATCCCGGGGAAGGGAAGCCTCCTCCCATCGCTCTTCTTCTACTACTACTTCTTGGGGGGTGGGCTCCTTCTGTGCCCCACCACCACCAACAGGGTCCCTAGGGGTTGTAAAGCAAGCCAGACCATTTAGCACCAACCCCATTCATCCCAGCAGCTGGCCATCACCCACTCCAAGCCCTGCGAAAAATATCACCACCATTACTACTACTACTACTACTACTACTACTACTACTGCCCTCCCCCCATAGATATCAGGGCGGCTCACAGCCTGAAATTACGGTACTAAGCACGTGCTAGAAACTAGAACAAAGGCAAACCAAACCAAGCCAGCAACCCTCCTTCTCCCTTATTTGTGAAACAAGCCTGTTAATTGCCTCTCCAACTAAAAAAAAAGACACTGAAGGTTTTTGAGATCAATGCAAGCTAAAAAGCATTGCAGGGGGCTGAGCTAGATGACCCACAGGGTCCCTTCCAATTCTACATTTTTCTGAAAAACACACACGCACAACCCAACTATGATCCCTTTGCAGTCCTCACTCCAAGCAACTGTGTGTGAGGCTTGCTCCCCAGAAACTGTGCCTTGTCTTGCTACCTGTGGTTTTTGGTCTCCCGTCAGTTGGTTCCCAACTGTGTTTCTTGCTGCATTCCTACTGTCTACTCAGAAGTAAGCCCCTATTAGATTTAGCAGGGCTTACTCTCAGGTAAGTGCAGTTAGGGCTGCAGCCTTTCTGACCCAAGTTTTGGGTCCTTTTTAGGTTTGGATGTCACTGCTTTACACCCACCCCACCCCACCCCACCCCACAACATTTGAAAACGTCAGCTTTGTACTTAAACACAACTTGGCCGGGAACTTCATTGTCTGTGTCTTTATTAATTTATTTAAAGAACAACAAACTGGTGATTGCTTTAACTTCTTGATATGTGGTGATTTGAATCATGAGGATAAATTAGAAGAACTGAGTCTTGAGTGAGTCTTGCTTTGGAATTGAGGACTTCATTAGATTTTCTTCTGCCTTTTCATTTTATTTTGTTCTAAGGGCTTGTTCGAGATAATGAGTAAGCGTGGTGTCAGCTCCCAAAAGAAAGGTCAACAACATTGGGGAGAGTTGTTCCTTTCCTTAAAAAGGTCAACAACTTTGGGAAATGGGGGGGGGGGCAGAGGGATCTTTGCACCACAGCCCCGGATATACTTAAGACGGCCCTGCCCAAGATCCTGCCCAAGGCTGGAGGCGGGAGAGGAGGGGGGGGCAGGAGGAAAGAGGAGGGCTCTCTTGTCTGCAGTAGATGACTTGGGTGATGGGGGGGGGGAGAAGGGTCTCCGTGTGTGTGTGTGTGTGTGTGAGAGAGAGAGAGAGAGAGAGAGAGACTTTAATAAATGACTTCTACTGCACCTACCAATATATTATAAACATGCTCCATTTTTTTCTAGTTATAGAGTTGTCCTCCCTTAGGTGCACCTCTCAGAGTTCTGCTTACAAAACGCATGCCATTTTGAAGTCCTGGGAGTTTTAAAGCAATTTCCAAGCAATTCACAGGAGCCTCATCATCAGCCATTGCAAGCTCTGCTTCACTGAACCGAGAATAAAAAATTAACAGGAAATAAACTGAAATGTAGGATATGATAATAAAGGAATATTGCATTTCAGGGTTTGTTTCTGTGTTTATATTGACATCACAATAGAGCTGGCTGACCTTTTCATTCCGTGTTTTTGCTGTTCCAGGCTGCCTCCAGATGGGGATAGAAGCCCTTGAGACAGAGACAGAGGCCCTGTTGTCATCTTTCCTCTGGGAACTGCATCAGTCAGAAAATATATAATAATACATCACTACTTGGTGCTAAATTTTCAATAAACATTATCTGTGACTAATGTGGAACACCTGTGAAGAGAATAGAGAGTGCATCGTCTGGTAGAGGAGAAAAACGGAGGTAGCTGGGCAGCTCAAAACAGATTTACTTTTCCTTCCCTGGATGAACCCTAAAATTTGTTGAATGCACCAGGCAGTGTCCACCCAGCTACAGTTCTGTTCCTACTGCCTGGGAAGTTAACCGGGTGGAACTGAATTCTGAGTAGACACACAACAACACACACACACACACACACACACACACACACACACACATACACGACAACTTGAGGGAAGGTAGTATTCACAGTATAAATTAATGAATATAATGAAAAAGCTTTCCTTCATAGCAGTGTAAATGGAACCCTTCACAGCAAAAGTTCATTTGCTCATTCCTCTGCTTAACTGATTTATATTTAGAACCATTTTTAACAGGAAGAAATAATAGTAAAAGATTAGGACAGAAGATGTAAGACCAAGAAATCAAGATCTGTGACTGTAACATAGATTAATGCAGAATAATTTTTTTAAACTGTCTGAAAGGTTTTGGAAGAATTGACAATATTGGATTAATGTAAAGAAAACTGAATAATAATTTGTATAGATCATAATTAGAAATAAAATGACTGGTAGAAATATCTAGATTTCTGATTAGCTATAAAATATTTGAGAATAGTATTTTTCATTAAGGATGAAGTACTACAACAGCTGAAATGATAGAATGGAATATAAGATTAAGGCAAAATTGTAGCTTTAAAGATGGAACTATTAACTAGAATTATTTTTCCTTTGCAATATATACTTATAGCAGCAACAGAAAAAAGAATGAGTGTATGGCAGTGAATAATTGATCATTTTGTTTGATATGACAAGAAGCTGAGGTTAAAATCAAATATGAGGAGGAAAATAATATCTTCATGGAAGAACAGGCAGGATTTAATAGTAATTTCTCTACTTTACATGGTTTTGTGTTGAAGGGCAGAAAGAGATGATTGTCTGCAGCATTTGGGGATTTGAAACCTTGCTTTTGATGCATTGATCATGTTTATTATATGAATGATAAAACAATCTTTTCTATAGCAACCAGAGGGGGGGAACCTCCTGTCTTACTAAATGCATATGGCATAGTCCTCTTGTTTGCTGTTTAATAAGGATATCAATATAGTCTTACAGACCTTTTGGGGTACAAAGTTGGACTGAGGGGGTCCTCTTGGTAGTTCCTCCCCCCTCGGAGGCTGGGGGATGGCCCTGGAGAGGGCCTTCTCTGTGGTGCCTCCTAAATTGTGAGTTCCACTCTCCACAGAGGTCTGTGTAGCATCTTCACTATATGGCTCCCAGGAAATGCTGAAGGCACAGCTCTGTGCCCTGGTCTTTGGCACTCAAGAAGAAAAGGCTAAGGAGTAAACCCTACACAGATCTGGAGTGGAGTGGTTGGGTGGCGCCTTATATGCCCCCTTCCAGCAACTCCTGCCGCCAAGTGGGTGCCAAACGTCTTGCTCTGCTTTGCAAGGCCAGGGGTCTTGTCATCTGGGCAGCCCAGGACCTCCAGACACAGGGCCCAGGCTTGCACCCCAGAGAAGTCACTACAGTGCAAAAGGCCGTTCTGAGTTGCCGGTCTCTACAGCCGCAGCGGGTGCTGTGATTCTCTGGTGGTTTGACTTTGCCCTGGGAGGGGTGCCCCATTGTCCCTCAAGACGGATGGATGATGCCAGCAGCAAGTTGTTTTAAAATGTTTTTAGTATTGTGCTTAGATTGTAATCCATTTTGGGACATCTGGTTGAAGGTCGGGTAAATAATAATAAGATTGAAAAGAGCTGTTACCTTCTTAATAACACTAGTCAAGGCATGTGTGGAATTTTATAAAATCAGTGTAAGAATTCTGTTGGAGAGACTGGATTATTTCACTTACGTTCCTTTTATTTTTATATGCTTTGTTATAGTTGTTCTTGTTTAGTCCCAGTCTTGTTCTTGTGGCCCAGGAGAGGACCACATCATTCAGCAACGCTGAAGATACGCCCGGCTGTCCTGTTTTCAGGACCCACCCTATGCCTGTGAGTGTAATTTGTTTTTAATACTGGAATTTAAATTGCTGTAACCTGTCCTGGGAAAACAACAACAACATATTTATAATTTATTAAATACATTTGTATACTGCCTAGATTTGTATACACCTAGATCTCAGGGCAGTTCCCAGCATTAAAATATATAATAAAAACAAGAACAAAGAATGCTCAGTTCCCTTATTTTGTATTGTGGGTAGATATCTTATTGGTGCTTCCACACATGGAATTAAACAAGTACTTGCTTTGTTGTTGTTTAGTCGTTTAGTCATGTCCGACTCTTCGTGACCCCATGGACCACAGAACGCCAGGCACTCCTGTCTTCCACTGCCTCCCGCAGTTTGGTCAGACTCATGCTGGTAGCTTCGAGAACACTGTCCAATCATCTCGTCCTCTGTCGTCCCCTTCTCCTTGTGCCCTCCATCTTTCCCAACATCAGAGGGGTTTTTCCAGAGAGTCTTCTCTTCTCATGAGGTGGCCAAAGTATTGGAGCCTCAGCTTCAGAATCTGTCCTTCCAGTGAGCACTCAGGGCTGATTTCCTTCAGAATGGAGAGGTTTGATCTTCTTGCAGTCCATGGGACTCTCAAGCGTCTCCTCCAGCACCATAATTCAAAATCATCAATTCTTCGGCGATCAGCCTTCTTTATGGTCCAGCTCTCACTTCCATACATCACTACTGGGAAAACCATAGCTTTAACTATATGGACCTTTTTTGGCAAGGTGATGTCTCTGCTTTTTAAGATGCTGTCTAGGTTTTTCATTGCTTTTCTCCCAAGAAGCAGGGGTCTTTTAATTTTGTGGCTGCTGTCGCCATCTGCAGTGATCATGGAGCCCAAGAAAGTAAAATCTCTCACTGCCTCCATTTCTTCCCCTTCTATTTGCCAGGAGGTGATGGGACCAGTGGCCATGATCTTTGTTTTTTTGATGTTGAGCTTCAGACCATATTTTGCGCTCTCCTCTTTCACCCTCATTAAAAGGTTCTTTAATTCCTCCTCACTTTCTGCCATCAAGGTTGTGTCATCTGCATATCTGAGGTTGTTGATATTTCTTCCGGCAATCTTAATTCCAGCTCAGCCTTTCACATGATGAATTCTGCATATAAGAGAATTCAGAGAGAGTGAATTCAGAGTGAGACAATATACAGCCTTGTCGTACTCCTTTCCCAATTTTGAACCATTAACTGTCCTTTCCATACCGAGCGAAAGCCATCCACTCAGATTTGGTTAGACCTACAGTGGTACCTCGGGTTACAGACGCTTCAGGTTACAGACACTTCAGGTTACAGACTCTGCTAACCCAGAAATAGTACCTCAGGTTAAGAACTTTGCTTCAAGATGAGAACAGAAATCGCGCGGCGGCAGCAGGAGGCCCCATCAGCCAAAGTGGTACCTCAGGTTAAGAACCGTTTCAGGTTAAGAACGGACCTCCGGGATGAATTAAGTTCTTAACCCAAGGTACCACTGTATTTTAGAACCTGCTATACAGTAGTTCCATTTTTTTAAGCAATTCAGGTAGCCTCAATTGGTAGCCACTGCTATTGCTCCACAATAGGCAGTGCTTGCAGTCCTTGCAGTGCTCCAGACTGCTGTGGGAAGTTGTTGCAGGAGTTTAACATGTTCAGGGGAGTCAGGGCCCTTTTTGCAACAGAGCACTGGCGAAATGGCACAGTTGCTGCCAGTGCAAATGCAACCTTGAAGCAACTTCGCCCTATGCAGGGAATCAAGTTAAAGGAACTTTGTGAATAACTTGCCCTCTGTCTGTATGGCCATTCCCTGTCAGTGCCATTCTATAGCCATTAATATTTTGGTCAATGGCCCAAGCCAAAAATGTCAGTGTCAAATTCTAATATTGCAGATGTCTGGTCCATAAATCTCTCTCTGGGAGTTTAAGGTCAGCTTCCAGTCCAGATCACCATGACCCACAGTCTATTTCTAGAGACATCAGATTCTATGATAGCGTAGGATTGGCTACTGAGACAAAATCTTCAGCATTGAGTTAGATGCAAGTCCATGCCATCTTGTAGAGGACACGTTCCTTTTTAATTAAAAAGGTGGGAGGGAAAGAAAGGCAGAAAAAAGAAAAAGACAGAAAGCAAGAGAAAAGAAAAGCAGCTTTATCTCTATCCTCAATATCCTTCTGCATGGCTGGCTGGCTGCATGCTCTTCATTTAGCTGTTTCCAGGCCTGGCTGGATGCTGAGGCAGAGCCATCGCTACAGGGGGACCAGCCAGGTTTTCTGCCCCAGGTGAAGCCCCCAAAGGGGTGCCATTGGGTCTCCCACACGGGGTGCATGTGTACACAAATGCGTGTGCAGGGGTCTTTGGCCCAGTTTCGCCCCTGTGGCGAGGAGTCATGCCTGGATACTGAGGAGTGGGCAGCACAAGAAGGTGGGGGTCAGGACCGGCTTGGAAGAAGGGATCAGTGATCTGAGCAGAGAAGCTGCAGGACTGGAGAGTGAGGAACAGGGGAAGGAGGAGGGCGAGATGGGTCTGTGGGTGGAGAGTCAGGGGCTTCCCCACATCCTCCTTCCCTGCCCCCACCTCTCCTGCTCTACTGCCTCCAAGGGCCAGGCGAGGAGGGAAGCAGGTGACACGCAGGTGGAGTCTGCACTGCTTGCACACAGCTCGGATGGGGGAGATGCACAAGCCAAGGTCGGGGGCAAGAGCGAGGCCTCTCTGTTGCGGCCACTGCCTCACTGGGTGCACACCTAGGAGTAGCTGAGAGACAGGGAACTGGTGGACATGCCTTTCCCTAACTTAAAAATTTATTTTCCACAATGAAGAGTTGATTCCTCCCTCTGGACATTTCTTACTTGTCAGGGCCATGACTGCTCTATATGCATTTCAGTCATCAACTGCATATTCTTTCTCACATGCACAGCAAAGTGTGCTTGTAGAACTGCCTGAAAGTAACTCATGCCTAACTCACATAGAGGATTGCACTCTAAAACACAAATAAAACACAAATATTTTGGTAAATATGTGAGGATTTAGGCAAATTCTATAATGTATTTGACAATAGCATTAGTTTGGAGGAAAATCTTTAGGAGCAAAATTAAACTAGCTCTAATCCAGTGCCACCCTGGCCCCTTTCAAGCCCTCTAGATTCAGGTTTACTTACTGTATATATTGGATGTGTATCCATCTCTTCCGCCAAAGAACTTGAGGTCCAAACGCTGACTCACACGACTAACCCACCACACCCTTCATTTTGTCCTTCAGGATATACAGGCCTCATCCAGACCTTTTGCATCTTATCCTGTGTACTCTGTGCTCATTTCACAATGTTAAGATCAGTTTTGCAAATTTCAGGTACAAGGAGAACCAGGCTGCCTGCCACCCATAACTGACCAAGTTGTGTCAACAATACCTTACATTAGCCATCCACATTTCAAACTTTCATCGGTGTGTCAACATGCCCTCATTTATTTTGGATCACTTGGTCAGGATCTCGCCATCAGAAGCAAACAAGCGGCTCTTTGTGAGGCAATGACCATGGAAAAATATTGCTGGCAGGTGAAAGCAGCCTTGTTCCTTGGCACCAGCTGGGCCTGCAAACAAGAGTTTTCACTTTCCAAGCACTGCCTTATTTACTGAGAGCTGAACAGTCACTTCCTCCATCAGAAAGTTGTATTTTTAATTCCTCCGGGCTGCTTTTTACTAGCAATCTGCTAGTTATTATATGGTTCCACATGTACAGTGCAAAGACTCCAGCTGCCCCAGTAAATATTAGCATTACTGGCAGACTCCAGAATTAGGTCAAAGTCTGAGTAGCCTAGGAGAAAGAAGCCAGGCCTTGTTCCTGGAGGGGGTCCCTTTGGACCAAAGGGGGAAAACCATCATCAAGGGGGGGGGGCAGAACTCAGTCGGCACTGATTCCAACCAACCCATATGTGGTTGACTTGAGCTGCTTGCAAGTTCCATAGAAGACACCATGCAGTTTCATGTGGCCCACAGGAATCCGTGGGCTGAATCAAACTATTGAGCATAAACATCATACATCCCAAGAATGGATTTTGCATTGACCTGGGCAGGATTCTTCCCATGAGCCCAGGATGGAGCTGATTAACATAACTCTTTTTTTTCCATATCACTTCTGTCATTTCCCCTCTGTCTTAGAGTGAGAATCAACACATAATTATGTCAATTTTTTTAAGGTTGGGGTTTTTTCCCCAACTGAATAAGGTTTTTCACCATTGCCAGTGTGTCTACATGAGCCAATGTCTGCATGGCTCTTGCCACGATCTATGGAATGAGGGGATCACAACTGTTTGTAGGACAAAGAACTAACCTTGTAATGTGGATCCATCCCTTTTCTGCCTAGTAATCAAGTTATTAGAAATATATTCACTCTCCTAGGGGCCAAATGTTTCTCTCTTAATTAAAAGTAAAGTCTTTTCTTCTCTTTATTCTGGTGAATTTTGTGACCTTTTCAATATTAATGCTCAGTAAGCTGTTTTGAGAAGCAGTGATTGAAGAATATCTTTCCTAATTTCTTACCCTCTTGTTTTGTTTTCGTCTCTGAGCATCCTTCCATTTCCTTGTCTGTCTTACTCCCATGACAGCTGTCTCTGGAGGAAGGCTCTCTCCTACCAGCTCTCATACTCTCAGGAGCAGAGGGCCAATTACTCAGAAGGTAGAAATGGGCAAAGTACCAGTTTGATTCAGCAGCACTGTGATGACGTCTTTCAGCTGAGCCAGGTGCTGTATTGCTGTGCAGACCTGAGCTGCCGTTAGTGAACGGGGCACCGTGTATTAGTTCCCTCTTCCTGAAAGGGATATTCAGTGGAGGGCAGCCATAGGCAAGCAGGATGGGAGAGTTACAGGCAACTATTGAGTGGATGCATGCATTTGAAATAGAAAAAGAATCATCTATGTATCCTGGATCTATATGAGGCCAAACTGATGTTCATGGATGCTGTACATGTACAGCAGTTAACATTCAGGAAGGAAAGAGGAAATCTCCCAGGTGAGAGACAGGGAGGGGGAAGTTCCCGGGGGTGGGGGGTTGGAAGGCTCTGTCATTCTTTTGTATGGGGTGGGCAGGTGAGATTAAGAGCTAGTACTTCAAAAATGCATAAACTTGGTATGAAAATTTGCTGAAGAAAAGCAATGTTCCAAATTTGCCTTCCACAGAATTGAAAATCGTAGAGGACTGAATTCATCCACTTGCTGTTTCCTTACCTTCATTGTAGATAATGGACATACACTTGTCATATGTGTTGATACAGGCCACACACAACCCCAGTCTCTGCCTAGCAGTAGAAAGAGTCCAGGGGTCTTTAGATGTAACCAGGGTTTGTGTTCCTTTGGAATGAGACTAATGTCTTTATGAAATATGGCTCATTTTACACATATTTACACCGCAGAGGAGGTACAGAACATTACACCCCGAGAGCGTCTCTCGCTGCTCCTCACATAGCTTCAGCCAGTTTGGGTCCAAAGCAGCAGCCAGCCCTGTCCCCTCCCCCCCCCCCCCGGGTCTCTTGGTGGAGCCTCCTCCAGCCAGCATAGAGTTCTGCCCACTTCTTCTTCCTCCTTCCCAGCAGCCTTTGCAGGAAACAAATCCTCCCCAATCTGCTGCCAGCACCCTCCCTCTCCCCCTGGTCACTCTGGCATCCTCTGTTTCCAAAGCTTCCTGCAAAAGACACTTTTTCCTGTGGTGACATCACAGCCCCTGTTGCCCTGGCAACCTCCTCCTCCACTTCACAGCTGTGGAAGGAAAACATCTGCAGGCTCAATTGTTCTTAGTTCCTAGTATATTTATATACAGCTGTGTCATAAAAATGTATCACAATGGCTTACAACAATATAAAAACATAAAACCAAACAATAAAATCATAAAAATTAAAAAAAACAAGTTAAAAGCAAAAAACAAACAAACAATTAAAAACAAACACCAATGGACCCTTGTGTGGCGTGTACTCTTAATTGACAACATAGGCCTGGCAGATGAGAATTTTTTTGTCAACTTCTAATCAAAACTGTATAAAGAAGGCCCGGAGAAGAATGAAAAAAATTAAGGAATTCTTAAAGACATGTAAATTCCCATTAATTTCTAAGGAAAAATTAATAACTTTGAATTCCCCCATTACAGTGATGAAGTACAGCATGCTATTCAAAGATCAAAATCAGGGAAGACACCAGGTCCTGACAGTCTTCCAGCTGTTTATTATAAAAAATTAGAAGATGCTTTATCCCTACCCCTAAAAGATTTAATGAATAACATCCTTAAAACTGGGAAGCTACTGGACTCTTGGAAGGAGAGCTATATCTCGGTCATCTATAAACAAGGAACAAAACCAACAAATATCGCTAACTATAGACCTATCGCTCTGCTAAGCAACTAAGCAATTTTTAATTCAGCAGAAGTGAAGAATACTATTCTGAGGAAGAGTCGAGAAAAACAATTGATAGATGGGAAAAGAATTGTCGTGTTCAAGGATATTCCCAATCGTTTTTTACGCAAGAGAAATGTTTATAAAGAATTGACAAAAAACATAACAGCTAACAAAATAAGGTTTCGATGGGAGTATCCAGAGGGTGTGTCATTTTATTATAAAGACAAGAAATTCAAAATTAAGACATTACAAGAAATGCAGAAGTTTGGGAGAAGATATAAGGAGTTGGGGAAGATGGAGGGACAGGAACAGGAAAGTGAAGAGGATAAACAAGAACAAGAGGAAGAAGAGGGAGATATTTAAATGTAAACAATAAAATAAAATTGTATTTAAATAAATAAATCAAAATGACAATTAAAATCATATCATGGAATGTTAATGGCATGAACAATAAAGCCAAAAGAAATAAAATTGAATATGAGTTATTAAAAAAAAACACAGACATAATTTGCTTACAAGAAACACACGTAACACGGAAACACAACAGAGTTTTAAAAAATAAAAAACTGGGAAATGAATTTATTTCCTCAGATGTGCAAAAGAAGAGAGGAGTTGTTATATATGTCAAAAATAAATATAGTGCACAACAAGTATTTAAAGATAATGAAGGAAGAATAATAGGAATACAAGTACAAATAGAAGGAGAAAAAATAATCATAGTGGGTATATATGTGCCAAATGAAAAGAAAGCAGATTTTTACAAAAAAATTAGAGGAAATACTGATGGACTGTATAGAGTATAACCTTATATTGTTGGGAGACTTCAACGGGGTAATCTCCACTGAACTGGACAGATCAATAAGAAGAGTGAAATCGGACCAGGAGAAACTGCCAAATTCCTTTATACCCTTAACAGAAAATAATGAATTAGTGGATATATGGAAATTAAAAAACCCATTAACAAAAACAATTCACATATTATTCAGAACCAAACCAAAGCTGGAGCCAGATAGATCAAATCTGGACATCAAAAGAATTAACCACAAGATTGGTGAAAGCCGAAATTTTACCAAAGACGTTATCAGATCATAATGCCATTACAATGGAATGGAAGACTAAAGACCCAACAGTTAGGAGGTGGAGAATAAACGACAATTTATTAGACAATACAGAAATATTAGAAAGAACTAAAAAACATCTAAGTACTTAAAAGGTAAAGGTAAAGGTACCCCTGCCCGTACGGGCCAGTCTTGACAGACTTTAGGGTTGTGCGCCCATCTCACTTAAGAGGCCGGGGGCCAGCGCTGTCCGCAGACACTTCCGGGTCACGTGGCCAGCGTGACATCACTGCTCTGGCAAGCCAGAGCCGCACACGGAAACGCTGTTTACCTTCCCGCCAGTAAGCGGTCCCTATTTATCTACTTGCACCTGGGGGTGCTTTCGAACTGCTAGGTTGGCAGGCGCTGGGACCGAGCAGCGGGAGCGCACCCCGCCGCGGGGATTCGAACCGCCGACCTTTCGATCGGCAAGCCCTAGGCGCTGAGGCTTTAACCCACAGCGCCACCCGCGTCCCTATCTAAGTACTTACTTCGAACTAAACCTAAATAAAGGTACAGACATAAATGTAGTCTGGAATGCAAGCAAAGCAGTTATGCGAGGATTCTTCTTGCAACAGAACTGTATTCAAAAGAGGGAAAGGGAAAAGAAGAAAGTAGAAATATTAAATAAAATAAAAGATATAGAAAAGCAGTTGGTTTGGAAACCAGAGGACCCAAAATTAAAACAAACAAGTATATTGTTGCAAATGAAACTATCTATGATTATAAATCAAGAGGTGGAATGGAAAATTAAACTACTAAAACAGCAAAATTTTGAATCAGCAAACAAAACAGGGAAATGGTTAGCTTGGCAATTAAAGAAAAAACAAGGACAGAAGATTATAAATACAATAAAAGATAATAATGAAATAATAGACAATCCCAAAGAAAGAAGGAAAGTGTTCCTTAAATTCTACAAAGAATTATATAAAGCACCCAAAGAAAATGAGGAGAAGATAAGAACTTATATAGGAAAACACAAACTGAGGGCAATTTCCCAAGAAAGAAGAGAACAATTAGAAAAACCAATATCAGAAGAAGAGATTATAGATGCAATTAAGCAAGGAAAGAATGGGAAGGCCCCAGGGCCGGATGGCATACCAATTAAATATTATAAGAAATTAAGTCAGCAATTAGTCTCCACACTAAAGGAAGTAATGAATAATATAATGGAAAAAGGGCAGATTCCCAAGACATGGGAAGAAGCATTTATTTCCCTAATACCAAAACAAGGAACTGATCTCACAAATGTAAAAAACTTTAGACCGATATCATTGCTTAATAATGATTATAAACTGTTCACAAATATACTAGCGCAGAGATTAAAAAACATTATGACTTCACATATACACTCTGATCAGGCAGGCTTTTTACCAGGACGGCAGTTAAAAGACAACATAAGAAATATAGTAAATATAATTGAATATTTGGAAACAAAAATAAACAAGCAGGCTGCTTGTTTCATAGACGCAGAAAAGGCATTTGATAACGTGTCTTGGTTTTTTATGAAATACAATTTAGAAATGATGGGTTTGGGAACAAAGTTTTTAAGAAGCATAGACGCAATTTATAAAGATCAGAATGCAAAACTTATAATAAACAACAGAGTGACAGAGAACTTCCATATTACAAAGGGCACAAGACAGGGTTGCCCATTGTCACCTCTATTATTTATTTCAATAATGGAAGTATTACTTCAAAACATAAGAGAAACGGGAAATTACAGGAATAAAATGTGGAGAAAAGGAATACAAAGTTAAGGCCTTCGCTGATGATATAGTCCTGACATTACAAGAACCTCAAACTTCGATAGTAGAAGCATTAAAAGTAATAGAAGAATTCGGAGCAATGGCAGGATTTAAAATTAATAAAAGTAAAACAAAAATGATGGTAAAGAACATGAATGAGGAACAACTAGACCAACTACAAAGCAAAACAGAAATAACAACGGTAAAGAAAATAAAATATTTGGGTGTTTGGCTTTCCCCGAAAAATACAAACCTATTCAAGGATAATTATAAAACAATATGGAAAGAAGTAAAAACGAAATTGGAAATATGGGACAGACTGAAGCTATCCTTCTGTGGAAGGATAGCAGCTATTAAGATGAATGTCCTACCAAAAATGCTCTTTTAATTTCAAACCATTCCAATTATAACAGGACAAGGCCAATTCAATGAGTGGCAAAAAGTGATCTCCAGGTTTGTATGGCAAGGGAAAAAGCCTAGAATAAAATTCAAACTTTTAACAGACAAAATGGAAAGAGGAGGCTTTTCACTACCGGACCTCAAAATATATTACGAAGCCTCATCTATAATATGGTTAAAAGAGTGGTTTAGTTTGGAAAATACAGATATATTAGATCTGGAAGGTTGGAAAATACAGATATATTAGATCTGGAAGGTTTCGGAAACAGATAGGGGTGGCACGCATACCTTTGGTATGACAAGGTCAGAGTACATCGGGACTTTTTAAATCACATCATAAAAAGACCACTATTTGAAGTCTGGAAAAGATATAAAGAGTGGTTCGAAAGAAAGACGTCATGGTGGCTGTCACCCCAAGAAGCTTTTTCACTGAAAAAACTAAATAGGAAAGAGAAATGGTTGACCTATAGAGATATGTTATTGGAAGAGAACAATGTAATTAAGATCAAACCATATGAGGAATTGAAAGATAAACTGCAAAGTTGGATGGAGTACCATCAAATGGGTGATATCTTCTCAAAGGATAAGAAAACAAAAGGGTTTGAACAAACAAAATCAATATTAGAAACTGCAGTACTACAAAATAACAAAAAAGCACTGTCTAAGGTCTATGAGTATTTATTAGAATGGCACACAAAAGATGAAGAAATCAAAAGTGTCATGATTAAGTGGACAATAGATGTAGGCCACAACATTGAGTATGAAAAGTGGATAAAATTATGGAATACCGGCCTAAAATTTACAGCATGTACATTGTTAAAAGAAAATCTGTTAAAAATGATGTACAGATGGTACCTCACGCCAATTAAATTGTCAAAGATGTATAAAACAGGAAATAAAAATTGTTGGAAGTGTGGGGTGAAAGAAGGCAGTTTCTTCCACATGTGGTGGACTTGTGACATAGTGAAAACGTATTGGGAAAATATATATAACAAATTAAAGAAGATTTTTAGGTATACGTTTTTGAAAAAAACCGAGTCATTCCTGTTGGGAATGGTGGGAGAAGACATTGACAAGAATGACCAGAAACTGTTCTTATACGCAACAAGGTTATTGCTGGCTCAGGTATGGAAACAGCAAAAATTGCCTACAATAGAGGAATGGCAGTACAAGGTTATAGAGTATGCAGAAATAACCAAATTAACAGTAAAAATTCGACATCAGGGGGATGAAACATATCAAAAAGAATGGGGAAAATTTATGTCATATATAGAGAAGATGATGTGAAATAGGGAACCAGTAGAATTAAAATAATATCTCATAACGGGAAAATACAAGAAATTTACTGGATAATAATATCAAAATGAATTAAAAATGTATATTAGGACTATTATTGAACAATATTTGTAAATGAATATAGACAGACAACAAGAATTTGTATATATAGAAAGATTTATTTGTTTACGGACATTTAATGGAAAAAATGAAGAAGAACAATCTTATTGAAAATGGACAAAGACAATGCGAAAAGTCAAAGAAGACATAAAAAAGCCAGAAGAAGGAAGGCGAGAAGTCAGCTCGGGAGAGCAAGAACAAATGTGAAATATAATGTATATGTATGTACAGTATGTAACTAAAAATTTAATAAAGATCATCTGAAAAAAAGCAACGACTATTAAGATCTATGCTGATATCATCGCGAACAGATTAAAGATATTGTTGAAGGAGATAATTCACAAAGATCAAACAGGTTTTCTCCCTGGAAGATATATGCAAGCCAATATAAGAACACTGATAAATGTATTAGAATACTTGGATCTTAAAACTGAAAACCAGTGGCCATCGATGCTGAGAAGGCTTTTGATAATGTGTCTTGGAGGTTTCTGAAACAATTGATAGAAGAAATGGGATTCGGCAAAAATTTTAGTGGAGGAATAAAGGCAATTTATTCTGATCAAAAGGCAAAACTAATCATCAACGGTAATATCTCAGAGGAATGCAAAATTAGTAATGGAACTAGGCAAGGATGCCCCTTATTGCCCCTAATTTTCATATTAATAATGGAAGGATTAAATAACCAAATTAGGGAAGACAACTGTATCACCTTGGGCAATAACACATATAAGATCAGAGTAAGAACAGAACACGTATAAAATCAGAGTAAGAATAAGAACAGACGACGTGTTACTCATGACTGAAAATCCCAAAGAAAGTTTGATAAGAGTAACAGAATTGTTTAACAACTTTGGAGAAGTTGCAGGCTTTAAGTTGAACACTAATAAGACTAGGATAATAGTTAAAAATGTACCTACAACTGAAATGAAAGGCATAGAAGAAGCTACGGGACTGAAGATTTGCCGGAAAGTAAAATATTTGGGCATCTGGATTACCTCCAAAAATCTAAATTTATTTCAGGATAACTATATAAAAACTTGGCAAGAAATAAAAAAACAATAACCTTGAAACCTGGACTCAGCTGAAGTTGTCATTCCTTGGTAGGATTTCGATCATAAAGATGAATGTTCTCCCTAGACTGGTTTTCTTATTTCAAATGATCCCAATTCTGAGTGAGGTAGGCTGCCTCAAAAAATGGCAACAAGAAATATCTAAATTCATATGGGAGGGCAGGAGACCCAGGATTAAACATCGAATTTTAATAGATATAAAGGATAGAGGTGGCTTCACCCTGCCCAATTTGAAATTGTATTATGAGTCACGTGGATGAAGGTATGGTGCAATTTGAAAGATATGGATATGTTGAACTTGGAGGGACATAATAACCGTTGGGGTTGGCATGCTTATTTAATATATGGAAAGGCAAAAATACACAGAGATTTCTCAAATCATATCATAAGGAGATCACGTCTTAAAATTTGGGAGAAATATAAAGATTGGTTGGAGTTCAAAATCCCGTGGTGGGCCTCTCCAGTAGAGGC
This sequence comes from Podarcis muralis, assembly GCF_964188315.1. NCBI lineage: Eukaryota > Metazoa > Chordata > Lepidosauria > Squamata > Lacertidae > Podarcis > Podarcis muralis. The sequence goes on from NC_135657.1 coordinate 121,035,854, forward strand.
CACAGTGGTGAAGAAAAAAAATATGTTGGAAAATTGGCCTACCTATAAAACACTTTTAAAAGAAGAAGAGAACCAATTGGAACTTAAGAGCTTTGAGGACTTAAGAGATGTCATTACAAATTGGTTCCAATATTATCAAATATTCAAAAGATTTAAAGTAGATAAACAAAAAGGGTTCACCAAGGAAACCTCGAGATTTGAATCCGACATAATAAATTCAAAAAGTAAAACCCTCTCTAAAGCTTATCGCCTCCTATTTGACTGGGAAGTCGAGGAGGAGGAAGTTACATCAGCCATGATAAAGTGGTCTCAAGACTTTGGGTATGTTATAACAATGTCCCAATGGGAAAACCTGTGGAAGAATAGTTGGAAATTTACTACGTGCTATGCCATAAAGGAAAACTTGTTAAAAACGCAACACCGGTGGTATTTAACTCAATGGAAATTAGCCAAAATGTACAAAGGAGCCAAAAGTAATTGTTGGAGATGTGGAGACTAAACAGGCTCACTGTACCATTTATGGTGGCAATGTAGCAAAATAAAGAAATTTTGGGAGGAAATCCACTTTGAACCAGAAAAATATGTTAAGAATCTCATTTATTGGGAAACCAGAGGCATATCTGTTGGGCATCACTGATTCAGATATTCCTAAAAAAATTAAATACCTTTTTTTGTATTCAACAGTGGCAGTGAGAGTTCTTATAGCTACAAGGTGGAAGAGCGGCACAATTCCTTCTAGACAAGAGTGGATGCAAAAATTGATTGAATATGCTGAATTAGATAGTCTATCTGAAAAAATAAAAAATAAACCGAGAATTGAATTTGTATCAAAATGGGAGGCCTTCAGAACATATCTTAAACAAAATTATACCATGTTAAAATCTGTAGCAGCTTTTGAGTGATCCCAGCAGTTTTTATTAATTGCTTATATAAATATAAATATTTATAAATTGTGAAAATATTAACATAAAAAATAGTATTTTGATATGGCAGTAAATTTATGTAAAAAGAATTAAGGAATAAATGGAAGGTCGGGTATAAAAGATAATGAGATTTTTATTTTTATTGTAACATGAAATTGCAATCACAAATTTTTATCATAATTTTTATCTTATTAACAGATTGTGTAAATTTTATTTTCTTTCCTTTTCCCACCCCTCTAAAGTTGTACCCCTTTTCAGTATTATTATTTTTTTGTATGTAATAAGCATGGAAATAAGCATGGGGGAAAATAAAACAAAAATAAAAATAAATAAAAGAAATTCTGGAACTTTCCTGATGTTGGGCACTGTAGTCTAATGAACCTTTTATATCAATGGCTGCGAAATATATCTTTATATAATGTGGTTGAGAGCTGTGCAGAATCAACAATAAATGCTAACTACTTTGAACAAAAGATAATATCCTTGAAATGTTTGAGCTTAAAGGTTATGTTTCATCCATTTGCTTTCTATGTGCTATTTTCTCCTCAGAAGAATGTTGTATTGTATTCTGTGCTTTGTCTGAATAGATTTCTATGTTTGTGGTCCAACACCATGGGGTCTGTTAGGTAAGTGTGGTTTTGAAATGTTTGAACTAAACATTAGAAGACTTTAAATGAATAAATGAAATGTTTCGTTAAAAAAATAAAAGAAGGGAAATTTTTTCAGCAGGCATTTAAAGGTTGATACATCAAAAAACTGACGTATGAAAAATGGGTGTAAGCATATACAATAGAAACATACAGTGGTACCTCGGTTTAAGAATAGCCCTGTTTACGAACGATTTGGTTTACGAACTCTGCAAAACCGGAAGTAGTGTCCCAGTTTGTGAACTTTACCTCGGTCTACGAATGGAATCCAAATGGTGGAAGGGCACCGGCAGTGGGATGCCTCATTAGGGAAACCGCGCCTCAGTTTAAGAACGGATTCGGTTTAAGAACGGACTTCCGGAACGGATTAAGTTCGTAAACCAAAGTACCACTGTATTCTAAATATTCTAAATATTTTGCCTGCTTTCAAGGATTCGGCTGTTTCTGTTTTCATTATAAAGTGAAGTGCACGTACGTCAGAGTGAGCAGGCAGCTTTGGTCAGCCACTCACCTTCTCCACGTTGCAGGATTAGGCACACCACTGGAAATGGTCTCATTGCTGGCAAATGAATTCCCAGGCAGCTAAAAATGGTTCCAAGTCCGTACTGTAATATACAACTTTGCCCTTTCAAAATTCTAGCAAATGCCTCTGGGACACCCTGATCTGCCAAGGACTCTGGGAGAAGTGAGAGGGTCAGTATCTGCATCATCGCTGCCAGGGGCAGGGCAGAGGTCCGGGGGGGGGGGTGTACTGGTCCTTGTTGACATATATGTGCAGCAGCTGCCCTCAGGACAGAGAAAATCAAAAGGGGGGTGTTGTGTTTCAGATATGCCCGCCTGGCACAAAAGTTGTGGAGCTGCCAAATAGAGAGACCTTCTTTAACATGTGACCCCCAAACTGTTGCCAAAGTTCTGCGCATGTTTTGTGCTCTTTTGTGTAATGAATCCCACATTTTGTGCCACCCCCCAAATCAAGCAATTGACAAAACAAATTAGGGTTACAAGTTAATGCCAGAAAATCCAGCCTTGTCTGACTGACTCCAAACAGGTGCCAAGCTTTTGTGCTAATTTTGTGCGGCAAACCCCATGTTTTGTGCCACCCCACAAATGGAGAAATTGACACTCAAACAGGGTCACCTTTGTGGGAATTATGGCAGTGCTATTACCACGTAGGAATAAAACATTGTTATTTGCATTTCTATAGTGTTTAGGATGTAATCTACTCAAAAGCAAAGCCCATTGCCTACAGTGAGGCACACTCCTTGCTAGGAGCCATGGGAGGAGGACTACAGTTTTACAGTGTTGTGTTCAAAGGGCTAAGCATATATTATTCCAATTCCATTCCAGTTTCCCTGTTGCACCACGATAGCCTTTGATAATCATGGTCCGCAGTAGGTCAACCTCTTGGGCGCAATGATGCACCAGCCCACAGAAACTAGTGTCAGTAGAGGATTTGGTATCTTTGTGCTCAGTTTCAGTTTGGGGTGTGAAAGTGATGCCAGAAACACATTTGTGTTGTGTTTTTCACAAGACTTTTCACAAGGCATAGGAGAAGAATTTGTATAAGTTCACTTGCAAAAAGGAAGAGTGTATCTCTGTTTCTAAAATGCATATGAACAATACAGATCTGGGACATTTGTTTCTCAATAAGCCGTACGGAAGGCCATCTTTTCCATCCAGCCACTGGAGAGGGGGGCAGCGGACAAATAACACACCTGCTGGACAAAACAAAAAAATTCCTTCCAGTAGCACCTTAAAGACCAACTAAGTTAGTTCTTGGTATGAGCTTTCGTGTGCATGCACACTTCTTCAGATACACACGTGTATGCACACGAAAGCTCATACCAAGAACTAACTTAGTTGGTCTTTAAGGTGCTACTGGAAGGAATTTTTTTTGTTTTGACTATGGCAGACCAACACGGCTACCCATCTGTAACTGGAACACCTGCTGGAGTTCTTATTGCATATTCATGAGATTTCTACAGCACTGACTGCTAAGGTAGACCTAATGAGCGGCTTCACATAAGAATCCTAGAATCCTAGAGTTGGAATAGACCACAAGGGCCATCGAGTCCAACCCCCTGCCAGGAGTCTACTGGATCAGGTCCAGTGGTATTTTTCTAGAAAAAGAGGTGCTGGAACTGAATCCCCGCTGAAAAAGCCCCCTGTGCATAGGCCTGCATATACGGGCATCCCACCACAAAGTGTGGCTTTCAAGAGTAAGAAGAGAAGTATGAGACTGAAGACACAATGACCTCAGGGCTGTTAAAGCTGTTTAAGCAACAACTTAGGCTGGAATGAAGCCCTGGTCAGGTCAATGGCCCATTTTGTCCAGCATCCAGTTCCCACAGGGGCCAACCAGAGTTCTGTGGGAAACTCACAGGCAGGATTCAAGCCCAGAAGCCCTCTCCCCACATGTGATTTCCTGCAACTGGTCTTCTGGCCTCCTGCCTCAGACTGCTTTCCCCAGACCCTTCTATTTTCTCTTTGAAGCTTCTCAGAAATAGCTCCTGTGTCTAAATATTGCTCTTTTCATCAGTGTCTTGGACTTTGCCATGACAAGTGAGGAATCTGGGAGCAAATGAGGAGAGAAGGTAACCTGGAGGGATGGCAGCTGCCGTCTGCATCACTCCCAGAAACTCAAGAAGAGTCCATGGCGTCCACCTCACACGTGGGGAGGTATTTCGGGAGCAAGGACCAACCTCCCGTAAGGGTTACAACTAGTTGCTGCTGCCTTGACCTTTGCTGAAATGATGAGTCAGTGCTTCCTAGCCCCTTTGGATCCCAGAAGAGCTGCTTCGTTCTGTGAATATCAAACTGCTGGCAAGAGTTTCACAAACAGTGCAGCTGGAAGGAAGTCTTAAAAGAGGCAACATCCCCATTTGAAAGTGAACTTGCCAACTTTTCTGCAAAAAAAGAGGCTTTGCAAGCCCCCTTTATTAACAGCCCCCCCCCCCCATGTTTAATCCAAGCAGCAATGTGCTCCTTAGATTGGAAGGCACAGCTGCAGGGCCAGGTCTTGTCATACAGTGGTACCTCAAGTTAAGTACTTAATTCGTTCCAGAGGTCCGTACTTAACCTGAAACGGTTCTTAACCTGAAGCACCACTTTAGCTAATGGGGTCTCCTGCTGCCGCCATGCCGCCGGAGCACGATTTCTGTTCTCATCCTGAAGCAAAGTTCTTAACCTGAAGCACTATTTCTGGGTTAGTGGAGTCTGTAACCTGAAGCCTATGTAACCTGAGGTACCACTGTATTTGCTAGTCTTAGTCAATTTGAAGTTCCCACTGAATTTCACCTACAGTACAAGTTGAGGAGATTCCTGTTTGCTCTTAATGTCAAGAGTTTTGATCAGACCAGAGACACTTCCAGTTTGAGTCCTGCACCTTTCTAATTGTACTGCTGTCACCTTTTAAAATTATTATTGTTAATTTTTAAAACAAAAAAAATTCCTTCCAGTAGCACCTTAAAGACCAACTAAGTTAGTTCTTGGTATGAGCTTTCGTGTGCATGCACACTTCTTCAGATACACTGAAACAGAAGTTGCCAGATCCTTCTATATAGTGAGAAGGTGGGGAGGGGTATTACTCAGAGGAGGGTGGGGATGGGTGATTGGCAGATAGCTGTGATGAGCCTGTTGACGACTATTAACGACTGCAGTAGGTCTTACAGGAAAAAGCAAGGGGTGAGAAGGTGAAAAATGGCTTTGTCATGTATAGTGAGATAAGAATCCAATGTCTTTATTCAGGCCAGGTGTCTCCATGGTTTTAAGTTTGGTAATGATTTGCAATTCAGCAGCTTCTCTTTCCAGTCTATTTCTGAAATTCCTTTGTAGTAAAACAGCTACTTTGAGATCTTGTATAGAATGTCCTGGGAGATTGAAGTGTTCTCCTACTGGTTTCTCTGTCTTGTGATTCTTGATGTCAGATTTATGTCCGTTTATTCTTTGGCGTAAGGTTTGGCCTGTTTGTCCAATATAGAGAGCTGAAGGACACTGTTGGCATTTGATGGCATACACAATGTTAGACGATGAGCAATTAAATAGTCCAGAGATGGTGTGTGTGATGTTGTTGGGGCCAGTAATGGTGTTGTCCGGGTGTATGTGGCAGCAAAGTTGGCATCTGGGTTTATTGCAGGCTCTGGTGCCAGTGTCCGTGTTAAGTCTGGTTGTAGTATTATTGTGGGTTAGGAGTTGTTTAAGATTGGGTGGCTGTCTGTAGGCAATGAAAGGAATGTTAATTTTTATTATTGATAATTGTATGGTTTTATGTTTTTTTGTAAAAAAACACAACACAATCAAGCTGTGTATGAATTTTATGTATTTTTAAAAAATGAACAAAACCCCAAGTTCTAGCAAAACTTGTTTCTGGTAGGGCATGGGGGGCCACTGCTGTCCCCTCCATATTCTGTGGCCTGCAGCAGTCCCTGGTGGGCCTTCAACTTGTGCTGCAGGTGAAATTCAGTGGAAACTTCAAATTGACTAAGACTAGCAAATATGACAATAGAGAGGATTAGCTTGGATTAATCATTAGCTAGAAGCCTAGAACAATCTTTGCAAACCTTAATAGGTTTCCTTTACAGGAAGTCACCAGCGAGTGTTTTCAGAATTGATATGTCACTTACCTTCTGCCCTCTGTAGATATAATGATGATTAGGCAACTGCTAAAACCTGAAAACTACAGGTTTCAAATTGTTCTGGTGAGCAGCCCAAGGTATGGAGCCATTCAAGGTGTCTGAGACAATAAGGCTGAGGCAGTTCAGAAGCACGATATGCGGTGCAGAGTGTTTTATTTTACATAGCACTCGAAACCAAAGTTAAAACAAACTTCCATTTAATGTGAAAGCAGAGTCAGGAACAGACCTACTACCGTGGATTCCGGCGCATTAGGCGACTGGGTGTATTAGACGACCCCCCAAATTAGCAGCTGCAATTGGGGGATTTGTCTTATAAGCCCAGTCGCCTAATACGCTGGGCAGCTCCCCGGCGGGAGAAAACCGCCCGGTGCAGAGCTGAGCCCGCCGCCCGCTGCTTCAGAGCCGCCGCCGCCGCGGGGGGAGGGGCGGGCTCCGCTCCGTGCCGCCCATACCCGGCGTATAAAGCGACCGCCGACTTTTTAACCTGTTTTCCGGGGCTAAAAAGTCGCCTTATACACCAGAATCTACAGTACTTATGGTTTGTTTGGAGAGAAACCAACTGTGATCTTGGGTTCAGCCATAATGCTAAGCTTTTTGGGGCAGCACGGCAGCAAGGAGGAGGGAAGCTCCTGTGATTTTAGCACAGCCCCATTAAGCCATAGTTTACTTTAACTGTGGTTTCAAGTGATATGCAAACCAGGCCACAGTGTGCCAGCCACAGTGACATTACTTGCATGGTGTCAGCATGTTAAAAGCAGACACCCAGGCTAGGTCAGCTGTATATTGGGCAACAAAGATTTGTGTAGTTCACACTCTCAACAACCTTGAGGGTAATTTTCAAGGTTGCACATCACTGCACAGATGAAATGCAATACGGTATCTGTTAGGGGAAATGCCAGATGAGCAGTTAACATGCCTAAAACCTGGTCACTGAGCACATTGTTGTTTAGTCATTTAGTCGTGTCCGACACTTCATGACCCCCTGGACCAGAGCACGCCAGGCACTCCTGTCTTCCACTGCCTCCCACAGTTTGGTCAAACTCATGCTGGTAGCTTCGAGAATGCTGTCCAACCATTTCGTCCTCTGTCATCCCCTTCTCCTTGTGCCCTCCATCTTTCCCAACATCAGGGTCTTTCCAAGGAGTCTTCTCTTCTCATGAGGTGGCCAAAGTCTTGGGAGCCTCAGCTTCAGGATCTGTCCTTCCAGTGAGCACATTATCTGTCCACAAAGAAGCATCTATTATTCCCAAACCTGGTGAAGACAGTACTCACCATGCATAATAGAGGCTGTTTTTCTTAATGTACGTGCCAAGATACTAACAGCAATAGATGCTAAAAGGTTAGCAACATTAGTACACCCAGGTCAGGTGAGTTTTATTCACCATAGGCAGAGTGCAGATAATTTAAGGCTAGTAACAAATTTGTTAGACCACGGGTGACACTGTGGTCTAAATCATGGAGCCTCTTGGGCTTGCCGATCGGAAGGTCAGCAGTTCAAATCCCCATGACGGGGTGAGCTCCCGTTGCTGTCCCAGCTCCTGCCAACTTAGCAGTTCAAAAGCACGTCAAAGTGCAAGTAGATAAATAGGTACTGCTCTGGCGGGAAGGTAAATGGTGTTTCCATGCGCTGCTCTGGTTCACCAGAAGCGGCTTAGTCATGCTGACTGCATGACCTGGAAGCTGTCTGTGGACAAATGCCGGCTCCCTCGGCCAGTAAAGCGAGATGAGCGCCGCAACCCCAGAGCCATCTGCAACTGGACCTAATGGTCAGGGGTACCTTTACCTTTCCCTTTTAACAAATTTAATTGCTTCAAACAGTAATTGATATGGCACAGCTGCAATTATGTCTCTTTATGCTGAAAACATAGACAGCATCTTAAAAAGTAGAGACATCACCTTGCCAACAAAGGTCCGTATAGTAAAAGCTCTGGTTTTCCCAGTAGTAATGTATGGAAGTGAAAGCTGGACCATAAAGAAGGCTGATCGCCGAAGAATTGATGCTTTTGAATTATGGTGCTGGAGGAGACTCTTGAGAGTCCCATGGACTGCAAGAAGATCAAACGTATCCATTCTTAAGGAAATCAGCCCTGAGTGCTCACTGGAAGGACAGATCCTGAAGCTGAGACTCCAGTACTTTGGCCACCTCATGAGAAGAGAAGACTCCCTGGAAAAGACCCTGATGTTGGGAAAGATGGAGGGCACAAGGAGAAGGGGACGACAGAGGATGAGATGGTTGGATAGTGTTCTCGAAGCTACCAGCATGAGTTTGACCAAACTGCGGGAGGCAGTGGAAGACAGGAGTGCCTGGTGTGCTCTGGTCCAGGGGGTCATGAAGAGTCGGACTCGACTAAACGACTAAACAACAACAACAACATGCTGAAAAAGGCTTTTATTGCTTAGGAAAAATTTGGGTTTCCTCCGGATTAGACTATTGTACAGTGGTACCTCTGGTTACGTACTTAATTAAGTTCCGGAGGTCCGTTCTTAACTTGAAGCACTTTAGGTAGTGGGGCCTCCCGCTGCTGCCATGCTGCCGCTGCGTGATTTCTGTTCTCATCCTGAAGCAAAGTTCTTAACCCGAGGTACTATTTCTGGGTTAGAGGAGTCTGTAAGCTGAAGCGTATGTAACCCGAGGTACCACTGTACTTGTAAAGGTAAAGGTACCCCTGACCAATAGTTCCAGTCGTGACCGACTCTGGGATTGCGGTGCTCATCTCACTTTATTGGCCGAGGGAGCCAGCTTACAGCTTCCAGGTCATGTGGCCAGCATGACTAAGCCGCTTCTGGTGAACCAGAGCAGCGCACGGAAACGCCGTTTACCTTCCCGCCGGAGCAGTACCTATTGATCTACTTGCACTCTGACGTGCTTTCGAACTGCTAGGTTGGGGAGCAGGGACCTAGCAACGGGAGCTCGCCCCGTCACAGGGATTCAAACAGCTGACCTTCTGATCGGCAAGTCCTAGGCTCTGTGGTTTAATCCACAGCGCCACCTGCGTCTCCATTGTACTTGTACCCTGGACTAAATCACTGATGAGGCCAAATGGCTTTCTCTTGCCTGGTTTAGAGATGTAAGGGCTGCTATTTGCATTAGGTTTATATCCATTGGGATGTGCAGTTAGGCACTAAAGACAGGCTGATGGTTTTGTACATGAATGAGTGGAATTTAAAATAGCCATGCATGCAGATGAATAGTTTATTAGTAGGCCTGAATCATCCATATCAGAATTTCTGGCTAGGTGATCAATTGGTCAAAATCCAAATTAAAGCCAATGGGCGCTATAAAGTTATCTAGTTTATATTCTGTCAATTTTGTTGGTGCCCAGAGGTGCAAGTGTCTCTTTCTGCTAATACCCTTTCATGGGTAGTCTTGGAGATGACCTACTTGGCAATCCCTTTATGGGTGGCATTATATAAATTATATATATGAGGACCAGTTCCATGTGCGCTTACAACAGCTAGGGAGGCCCTGGTCTATAGTATCCCATCGCTTAGTTTGAGTCACATGCTCATGCCAAATTAATTTCATGGGTTATTCTGATTAGAAAATAGAGAGGCAGCCTTTTTGTGCAAGAGGGAGGCCAATAGTAGGATTTATGTCAGCTCAATTAACAGGGTCAGATGAATTTTTGCCATTATGAGTTTTGCTGTTCAGATAATACTTTTCTGCTAGCACTGAATGGCAATGCTTTTTGGAGTCTATCTTTAGACTCCTACCTTTGAGATTCTTGGCATCTCCTATACTGTATTGCTGGAGGAAATCATTAGTTCACAGATTAGATTACAAATGTTTATTGGAATGCTGTAAAGGATCTTTGTGATGAATGCAACAGAGTTACAAATGTTTCATTCTGCAAAGTCAGTGGAAAGTTGCTTTTGTGTCCACACGTAGTGTCACTTTAGATTTAAAATTGAGCTGATTCCACAAAAATTGATGTTTTGAGTATACTGTACTCCACAGCAACTTGATCAGAAGGGTATAGCTAGGCTGGCAATGTAACCCAGAAAATGCCTCTTGGGGTCTCAGGCTCTCTCTGGACATCCCCACCTGCCCCCCAACGACTCTTCACTTCTGACACACCAACCAAGTCACCAGTCTTTTTACGTCCACTGAAGAGGAATTCACCAGGACTGCAAAAGGCAGTCTCTAAAGCAGACAGACACGCCTGGCAACTCTTAGCTTCCCATTGGTAGCAAAATTAATTTAGAGCATGCTTGCCCCTTTAATCAATACTCTTGCGGAGTATGTCAGGGAAAACCTTTATTTTAGAAAGTGCAGGAAAAGCTGTGTTTTCCAGCTGGATATGCAGGGCCAGGACAGAAGCGTGGGGAAATGAGGCTGCTGGCTTGGCAGCCAAGGAAGGCTGCCGAAAGATCCCTGTGACTCAGAGACAGGAAACAATACAGAGACTTGGCCTCCACATTCCTTCCAGTTGTGCTCACTCTGCTCTTTGTTCAAGGATTGCAACATCCATTAAGCCCATTAGCAGAGCCTCCAGCGACACAAAATATTTCTGGTTTCCTTGCCATGATGAGCAGCACAAGGAATGTGTAACTGCTCAAACCAAATTCAACTACTTTAAGGCAAAACAGGTATTTGGTGTTTTTAATGGATACCTGAACTCATTCATGGTTGAAGATGTAGAAAGACTTCAAGGCACGGCAGAAACATTTCCCAAAGGATCTAAAGCAGGTTGGTAAGTGAGTACAGAATTGCAGTCTCAAGACTGGACAAGTGGCGGGGGGGGGGGGGGGGGACAGGACACTTACTCGTTCAAATCCCAGCCACTGCATTGAGAACTCTGTTTTCAAGGTATCCAACAAAGGATGGAGGTTAAGACAGAAACATCATCACATAGCAAACACCTATTTATTAATAAATTAGTATACCAGAAGGAAAGTTTCTTTCAACGTCATCCTCTCCTTCCCCTCCCCATGCAAGGTAGGACATTCCACCTTGCAAGATCCTCTCCAAAGTAAGCCTTACCATGGACTGGTTTATTACTGGCATAGTAGTTGCAAATATAATAGAGGCAGATTTCTTACAATGCAGCATTTTTAATAAAAAGTGATGTCTGTGTGAGGGGGGAAATGCAAAGACCAAGTGAGGTATTTGAAACCTATTGGCCACATCCGTATAGATTTTTTTAAAAAAAAACACACACAAAAAGACAAAAATTTGAAGCACAAATCAATGTCTTGTAGAATGAGAAATGTGGCCCTGCCAGGGTTCTTGTTTACCTTCCAGAGTCCAGCTCCAGGTGCTACTCCAAAAATGACCCAAATTACCAAGCCCACTGAAATCCTAAAATGGCAAGGCAAAGTACTCCTCTTGAGTTGAGTGGACAGAATTACATTCATCTGCAGGCCAAAATGTCATTATCTTGAAGGCTGGAGAAATTACATGTAACATGTTTTGGAGGAGTCACCCACCGATATCTGCTTTGTCCACTTGGAAACCATACAAGGAGCTCGTAAAACATCAACAATTGGAATCATCCAGCAGTTACAGGTGCTTTTTCTTTATATTGTCTTAAGAAAAGCTGATCAAACTGACAACCGCTTTTCACATAAGCCTCCAGTTATGAGCAGGGCAGTAAACGAGAATTAAAAATACCTGCCATGAGAAAAAATATATATATTTCAAGTTGGAGTTAAAAAAACACCACACATAAAACATCAAAAGCAGAACAAAAAGCACCCCTAACTGATGAGACTAGATGAAGCCGGTCCAAATTCAACAGATAAAATTGAAAAGAATATCTGTGGTTGTTGTTTTTAAGTGGTTAGAATGACAGGTTAAAATGTTGTAATTAAGAGGGGGAAACAAGACCTTTTAATTCAGATAATAAACATGAAAGGGTGCACATTGCCCCTCCCTCCTCCGGCAAGGAAGAAAAAAGCAAAACCTTGAAGAAAATACTGGCCACAAGTTCTACAAAATATCCTGCCGGCATGTTGTCTTTAACAGGCGCCAAGCGAGCGCAAGTAGCAGCCAGAATATGTGTGCAGCGTGCAATCATTTGGTGAGCCAGTCTAGAGCAAATCAGGCAGGTGGCTATAGACCGAATCCAGGAGAGTCTGGCTTGCTTCCTGGCTCTTGACACCAGCAATTTCGAAAAGCCTGTCCAGCTTATCTTCTGCCTGTGGGATCTCTTCAATGGCATGCAGCTCTTCTGGGTTCAGTATGTGAAGCATGTCGTCAAAGATGGGCTGCAGGTCACAGGGGTCCAAGCGCACCTGTCGCAGCACAGTATCCTTCTTTTCTGTGGAAAGAAAGAGGGCGTTTTGCTATTAACCCAGGATTTGCCAGAAGTCCCTTGGCCACAGCAACCTCTGCAGCTGCAAACTGAAGCCTCAACACAGAGCCAAACTATAAGTTACACTCCTGAGGTTGGATCCAGGCTCTCAGCGTGCTTAGAGCAGACACTGTTTAATCAAAGGAAATTCTTCTATACTATTAAGACTGCCATATTTCTCTTTACACCTGCTTTCTGCCTAACCAGAAATCTGTTTGTAACAGAGACTGCAGGAACAGATGAGCTTAATGTTTTGAAAAATGGAGACCACCCACTTCTTGCTTATCCCAGAGTCCTAGGGGCAGCCTGATAGCTGCAAGTACCTAACAGAGACTAAGGATGAAACAGTAAAACCTCCAACGGCACAACCAAGAAGAACTGAACGGAAAGACACCTCCACTTCATCCCAAACCCCCCCAGCCTGGAATAACACCGCTCTGTAAGTCTGGATCCAACCCAACAGGGAAATATGCATTCTTGCATCAAATCAGCCCACCCCATCCCTAAACTTGCTATGCAAATGCTGCTCATTAATCCATCCATATCTGGTTCATGTGGAATCCGCTTCCTGCCCACTTAAGGGCCTGTTTGCAAGACCCTGAGCTTCTTATTTCTATCCTGTTTTCCTATCAGCTCAGATTCCAGCATTTTTGGGCTAAGGTTCTTCCAAACCCCTCTATCATGGTAGCTCAGCATCCTCTTGCCTGGCTTATGGAAAATGGTACCCCAGATGACCCACCTGGGCCATACAGGTTTGTGAAGATAAAGTAGTGGGAGGGAGTTGTGTATGTTCCCTTTGCACCTTGAGCAATGACAGGAAAAAATGGAACTAACAATTGCAGTTATTTTAAAATGTTTGGCATGGCATAAAATCAACAGCAAAGCTGCTTTGTAGATAACTTGCCTTATGGGTGATGATCATCAAAAGGAATGTTTAGAAACACACACTGCTGTATTTTGGGCAACAAAATCTAAGTCTGCATTCCTAATACGTTACTGTTGTTCCATTTACTTTGAAGTCTGACAAAACACTAAAGCATGAGATGAGATTTTAGACTGGCAAAATTCAGTACCTTTGGTAATAAAGGAGCCTGTTCGGCTCAGAGCAGAGCAGCCACTGGAGGTTGAATCACAACGCAGAAGCGGTTCTGACTCATCCACAAAAAAGCACTTGTTCTTCTCCAAGGGAGATTGATCCACAGGGATAATGGCTGCATCTGGCTTTGGAGCTGGGCTAGGACTTAGAGGAGCAGGATTTGCAGGAAGAGATGATTTGTCAACTTCAAGCTGAAAGACAAGGACGCAAAATGCATCGGACCTGAGGTGTCAGCAGTATTGCATCTCTGCAGTGCAAGAGGTCACACCCTGCAGGGCTGAGAAGAACCATCAGCCAATCCACTTCTAGGGGAACTTAAAACAACCCACTTGCAGAGAATTATTCGGCATTAACATGAAAAGCTTATTAGCTAAAGAAATTCCCCACTCCACAACTGAGTGTGGGGCCAATAAAAGGAGCAGGACACTGCCAATCTTTCCTGTACCTTTTTTTTTTGGGGGGGGGGGATTGTTGTTCATTCAGGGGCAGAAAAAATGCAATGATTGATCCTCATGATGAAGCAGTTGCAGCAACAGGACTGACTTCAGAGCACACACGCAAGATGAGTCAGTGCAGGTTCTCACTCACTCAGGTTTAAAATCACAGGCCAATAAATGCTGGTTTTGAGCGGGAGTGGAGAACCCTTCTGGGCTGGTGGGCCAGGTCATTCTCTGCACCCCACGGTCTAACTTTCACAGCTGGGTGGAACGACCTTAAGGAGAACCCCTTGCAAAGCTTCCCTGCTGAGCGTGCGGGGTGGGGGGCTGGGGCCGGACTCTGCAAGGGCTTCTTGCCACTCCGCCAGGCTAGGGGAGGGAGCAGCAGACAACCCTCTGCTTTCTGAAGCTCCCTTCCTGTTGCCTTGTCTGTTGCTGCTGCCTGAGGCAGTTGCTTGACCCTCTTCAGGAGGGCAAAAGCTCTGGTTTCATTGCACTATGAAACTGCATGCCATCTTATAGGAGTTTATAACAATTACTTTTGAATGTACAGTTACTCATTTGGGTTTCCGTTAAACACTCAAACTAATAAATGGCTTTGAGGCATCAGTAACTTTAATAATAATAATAATAATAATAATAATAATAATAATAATAATAATAATAATTTATTATTTATACCCCACTCATCTGGCTGAGTTTCCCCAGCCACTTTGGGCGGCTCCCAAGCAAGTGTTAAAAACAGTACAGCGTTACATATTAAAAACTTCCCTAAACAGGGCTGCCTTAAGATGTCTTCTGAATGTCAGGTAGTTGTTTATCTCTTTGACATCTGATGGGAGGGCGTTCTACAGGGCGGGCGCCACTACCGAGAAGGCCCTCTGCCTGGTTCCCTGTAGCCTCACTTCTCGCAAAGAGGGGGCCGCCAGAAGGCCCTCGGCGCTGGATCTCAGTGTCCGGGCTGAACGATGGGGGTGGAGACGCTCCTTCAGGTATACAGGATTGAGGCCGTTTAGGGCTTGAAAGGTCAGCACCAACACTTTGAATTGTGCTCGGAAACGTACTGGGAGCCAATGCAGATCTCTCAGAACCAGTGTTATGTGGTCTCAGCAGCCGCTCCCAGTCACCAGTCTAGCTGCTGCATTCTGGATTAATTGCAGTTTCCGGGTCACCTTCAAAGGTAGCCCCACGTAGAGCGCGTTGCAGTAGTCCAAGCGGGAGATAACTAGAGCATGCACCACTCTGGCGAGACAGTTCGCGGGCAGGTAGGGTCTTAGCCTGCATACCAGGTGGAGCTGGTAGACAGCTGCCCTGGACACAGAATTGACCTGCGCCTTCATGGACAGCTGTGAGTCCAAAATGACTCCCAGGCTGCGCACCTGGTCCTTCAGGGGCACAGTTACCCCATTCAGGACCAGGGAATCCCCCACACCCATCCGCTCCCTGTCTCCCAAAAACAGTACTTCTGTCTTGTCAGGATTCAACCTCAATCTTTTAGCCGCCATCCATCCTCCAACCGCCTCCAGGCACTCACACAGGACCTTCACCGCCTTCACTGATTCTGATTTAAAGGAGAGGTAGAGCCAAGTATCATCTGCATACCGATGAACACCCAGCCCAAACCTCCTGATGATCTCTCCCAGCGGCTTCCTGTAGATGTTGAAAGGCTTGGGGGAGAGGACAGAACCCTGAGGCACCCCACAAGTGAGAGCCCAGGGGTCTGAACACTCATCCCTCCCCACCACTTTCTGGACACGGCCCAGGAGGAAGGAGCAGAACCACTGTATAACAGTGCCCCCAGCTCCCAGCCCCTCTAGACGGTCCAGAAGGATGTTATGGTTGATGGTGTCAAAGGCAGCTGAGAGATCCAGAACTAGGAAACAGCTCTCACCTTTGTCCCTAGCCCACTGGAGATCATCAACCAGCGCAACCAAGGCAGTTTCAGTCCCATGGTGAGGCCTGAATCCCGATTGAAAGGGATCCAAATGGTCCGTTTCCTCCAGGCGTGCTTGGAGTTGTTCGGCAACCACCCGCTCAATCACCTTGCCCAAGAATGGTAGATTTGCTGTGCGTAAGAGAAACCTGGTGGGCAAGCAGCGGCAAGAACAGGCCCATCTGCTTCATCCAACCAGGTCTCTGTTACACATGCCAGGTCAAATCCTCCATCCACAATCAGGTCGTGGATGGCAGTGGTTTTATTCATCATTGACCTGGCATTGCACAGCAACACTTTCAGGTCATGTGGGTTTCCCTTGCTGATTCCAGTATCCTTCCGGTCAGGACCAGACCTGGAGGCAGGGATAGTCCTCAACCAACGACTAAACCTGCCTCCTCGGTAATGACATGGTCTGGTCTTAGCGTAACTCCTCCTCCGGCCCGTGATCACTGAGATCGGGTGTCCCAATACATTCCCTCCTGTGGAACCTGCCCCAGCCATTCTATTGGCTGAGGCCCACTCCCAGGCAGCCCTGACCCTTCCCCTTAAAAAGCAAAGTACAAAGTATATAATAACTTAACAGAATAATAAAATAAAAAAAAGCAAAAAACAATAGTGCTCAAATTAAACTACTCCCCACGCTGACTAAATGCTTATCCCACCCCAAGCAAAAATAAAATAATAAAATAAAATAATATTATAAAAAACAACCACCACCATTTAAGGTGCTGCAAATTAAAAGCGCTTAAAACATTTAAAACCCTTTTGTCCCTTGCTGCAGGTAGCTGCTCAGGCCTCTAAACCGTAGTGGTGAGTGCTGAGTGCAGGCCCCGCCCCCTAGGCCAGATGGAATTGGCAGGAGAGGGAGCGGCCCTCCCAACACTCACGCAGGCAAAAGTGACTGTGCTGAATAGTAAGAAGAGGCGGCCCTTTCCCCAAGAAGATACAGTCGTACCTTGGTACTCAAACGCCCTGGAACTCAGACATTTTGGCTCCCGAACACTGTAAACCCAGAAGTGATTTTCCGGTTTGAGAATGTTCTTTTGGAACCTGAACATCCAATGGGGCTTTTAAAGAAATATACTTTTAAGTGATTTTTTTAAAGAAGTGGACACAGTAAAAGTGGGGGGGGGGGAGTAAAACTGAACTATTTAACCACTAGATGGGCAAAGAGCCTCTTAGGACCCTCTGTGCATGCCAGCATCCTGCCTAATGCTCTGACATCAAGAGGAAGTCTATTGAAGCTGGGGCTGAATGCTGACTCACCCACAGAGCCTTGCTTTAAAGTGGGGGGGGGGAGGGTTCCCAAGAACAAAAGGAGAATAAACACATGCACACACAGAGTGCTCAGCTAGCCACTTCAATTCTCAATTTGAACAAAGCAGCATTCATGTAAAAATGTCTTAAAACTCAAGTGAACTCAGCTGAGCACGTGCAGGTTCCACATGCAGAAAGAGGGAAGCAGAAAGAAGTTTCCTACACAGCAGCTGTTTGGGCTTTGATATTTGGTAGCTTAGAGATGATTGGTAGCTCCGTCCTCTTCTCTTCTTCCCCCTTTGAATGAGCGCCCTTGTGCATGGTTTTGTGCTTGAGCACACGTAATGGAGGCTAGGAGGCAGCGGAATGAGGTGGACCAGATTGCAGGAGGGGCTCATCCTATTGGAAATTCCCTTTGTGGGTAGGAAATGAGCATGCTAAAGAAGGTGCTAGGCTACAATGTCTTTACCTGTTACAGAATGCAGAACACTGTGTGAGAGAGAAGCCATGCTCAGAGACAATGCCAAAGGCAGAAGCTAAAATGTTCCTGCGGCCACATGTACCTCCAGCCATGCAACCAGAGATGTTTTTAATGGAAGGTGTTGGGGACAATGGATGTCGGCATCAGATATGTGCTTTGCTTCTGAGCTACGGCCTGTACATATATTTGAATATGGCAAGGAAAGAGAATTAATAGGAATTAGAATTGTATTAAAGCAAGAAGAAAAGCCACTTGCTCAGGCTCAATCATGATCAAAGCCTTGAAAATGCATTTCCGCCAAATAGCTACTGCCTTCTCCTCGCTGGAAATAGGAACGCACAAGCAACTGAACTGCTCACCCCAAAAGGGTACATTTATTTGCCAGTGTTCAAACGAAACAGTCACACAAAGTTCAAGGACTGCTCCCAAAGCCCAGTACAGTGGTACCTCTGGTTACAAACTTAATTCGTTCTGGAGGTCCGGTTCCTAACCTGAAACCGTTTTTAACCTGAGGCACCACTTTAGCTAATGGGGCCTCCCGCTGGAGCATGATTTCTGTTCTCATCCTGAAGCAAAGTTCTTAACCCGAGGTACTATTTCTGGGTTAGTGGAGTCTGTAACCTGAGGTGTTTGTAACCCGAGGTACCACTGTATTCTGCTGCCTGTCCCTTCCCTAAGCTCCAGGAACTGCCACGGGGCAGGGAAGAGAGCAGCAGGTCTCCTCAGCAGATACTGGTGGAGCGCCTTTTCCTGCCAGGACCACCAGTCACAGAGCCCCAGGTGGAAATTAACATTATCCACGTCATTTCCACTGGGGAGAATGACATTTGAGCCCCGGGTTGCATCCCCAGGAGAAAACTCTGCTCTACTTGGGCTCAGGGAGTATCTGCCCGCCTCCGTTCCATTCCCCAGAGTCAGTAGAAGGGCCTTTCAGTGGTGGGACTCACTGGACCAAGGTGATGCCTTCCATAGTTCTAGTTACAGGTAGGTAGCTGTGTTGGTCTGCCGTAGTCGAAACAAAATAAAAAAATTCCGTCCAGTAGCACTTTAGAGACCAACTAAGTTTGTTATTGGTATGAGCTTTTGTGTATCTGAAGAAGTGTGCGTGCACACGAAAGCTCATACCAATAACAAACTTAGTTGGTCTCTAAAGTGCTACTGGACGGAATTTTTTTTATTTTGGACCAAGGTGAGCACAGGACTTGCTTGCCTCCCTCCAGCTCACAAGCATTCCGTCAAGGGTGCTAGGTCTCGCAAACATCCAAATACTTACTGCTTTGCTAACTAGAGATAGCTTGCTACTTTTTTGATCAACCCAACATTCGTAGCTGTGGCATTCCTGGCAGTTTAAGTCAAGAGAGATTAATATTGCTAACCACCAGTAAAAAGGCCTCAATACATGGCCCAAACACGAGACGCAAAATGAGTAAATATTCCACAGTCGGAATCATCAATATACAGAAGTCATTGCTGTTAAACTGAGAAGGTTTAACGGCAATAAAAACACATTCTGAGCCGTTCGTTCAAGCAGCCGGCCCAATCTCCACTGGGCTCAGAAGCAGGTTCCTAAACTGCTTCTCAGCCCTGTGGCTTCCCTAAATTGCAGCATGGAGCACCTGGGTCCCAGAGCGTCCTGGTCCTTCCCAAAGAAAGGGCTGCCTCTGTGCAATGCGTCTGACTGGGCCTGCGTCAGGAGCAGCTGGCACTGGCAGGGAAGGGAGAGACAGGAGGAAAGGGGAAATGAAAAGGGGTCACAGGAGGACAGAGGAGGACGCCCAGGAGAGCAGATACTGTTACCCTCAGTTACTCAAGGCAATTAGCTCCCATGACTGCTAATAAAATATCTCCATGAACCCAGTATAATCCACCACGGCTCTCCAGACTCTCTGTGTCTCCTTCTAGGCAGCCTTCAGGCTAAACAGTCAGATCCCAGTCATGCAATTCTCTGCTAAAATCCTGTATTTTAAAAATATTTTTATTTATTTATTAAATTTGTACACCACCCTTTATCCATAGATCTCAGGGCAGTTCACAACATAAAAAATACGAGATAAAAAACACGAAACACATAATAAAAAATGCAAAACAAAAACAAACCCATACCCCCCTGAGAGGCGCCTGGACATGTTTTGCATATGCTAATCTTGTACCAAGGTCTCGTCTGGACATGTTTGCCAAGGTTGAACTAGTGTAACCTCTGTCTGCCCCTCCCCTTTTGTGACATGTCAGTGATGTAAAGATGATGTATCAATGATGTTGTATGAACCGTATTCTGGGATATTGTGGGAAGTTTTAAAAGTCAATGTTGCCCCATGCTCGGGGTTCCTTACTCCTGTGGGGATCTGCTGAGCAACAATAAAGAACATGATCTACTGACCACTGTTTGGCTAGAATTTCCTTCTTTCACTGACCGCATGGACCCGTGGGGGACTTGTACCCCGACAAGCTGGGCTGTTGAGTAGTCTCTCACCCCAGAACTTTTCCTTATCAGCGCCAACATCAAAATGGTAGGTGTCTAGTCTGCCAGAATTTCTCCCAGGGGCATACTTGACCCCTTCCTTTATTTTCACCAGAGGTGGGTGGATTCTGTAGCCAAAGAGCAGATTAGAAGCTTAAATTCCCAACCACCTGCAGAGCTGGGGAAGTGAAATGATCAAGCGGGACTCAACTCGCTTCCATTCAAATCTCGCATTTGTCACAAACCCAGTAGATGGTCTTGGGCCAGTCACTATTCTTTCAGCCTCAGTCCACATGGTAATCCTGCTGGCCTACTGTCTTACAAGGTTGTGGCCAGGTGAGATAAAGAGCTGTGTAAATGGAAAGTGTTGTATTAATTATAGCACCTGCATAACAACTACAGCCAGCTTGCCCAGTAGCCAAGGTGACTATGGCCCAGATCAGATGCAATACTAAACCGTGGTTTGTAATGCAGACGAATCTCACAGAAATATTACATGTGGGTGTTTTAAAAAAAGAAAGGTTCAACAATTTCCAAGACCCTGCTATTTACAATTCCCCGCTCACACCATCATGTCTACAGGTGAAACTTGGAAAATTAGAGTATCGTGGAAAAGTTCATTTATTTCAGTAATTCAACTTAAAAGATGAAACTAATATATGAAATAGACTCATGACACGCAAAGCGAGATATGTCAAGCCTTTATTTGTTATAATTGTGATGATCATGGCATACAGCTGATGAAAACGCCAAATTAACAATCTCAGAAAATTAGATTATTAAATGAAATCAGCAAAACAAGGACTGCAAATAGAGCAATATTGGACCCCTGAGAAGTAGAAGCATGCATATGTACTCAGTACTTGGTTTGGGCCCCTTTTGCATCAATTACTGCCTCAATGCAGCGTGGCGTGGATGCTATCAGCCTGTGCTTCATGAAGTCCAGGGTCAACGCAGCCGCCTACCAGGAGATTTTGGAGCACTTTGTGCTTCCTTCCGCAGACGAGCTTTATGGAGACGCTGACTTCATTTTCCAGCAGGTCTTTGTCACCTGCCCACACTACCAAAAGTACCAAAACCTGGTTCAGTGCCCATGGGATTCCTGTGCTTGATTGGCCAGCAAACTCGCCTGACCTGAACCCCATAGAGAATCTATGGGGCATTGCTAAGAGAAAGATGAGAGACAAGAGACCGAGAAAGCAGAAGAGCTGAAGGCTGCTATTGAAGCTTCCTGGTCTTCCATGACACCTCAGCAGTGCCAAAGGCTGATAGCATCCATGCCACGCCGCATTGAGGCAGTAATTGATGCAAAAGGGGCCCAAACCAAGTACTGAGTACATATGCATGCTTCTACTTCTCAGGGGTCCAATATTGCTCTATTTGCAGCCCTTGTTTTGCTGATTTCATTTAATATTCTAATTTTCTGAGATTGTTAATTTGGGGTTTTCATCAGCTGTACGCCATGATCATCACAATTATAACAAATAAAGGCTTGACATATCTCGCTTTGCATGTCATGAGTCTATCTCATATATTAGTTTCACCTTTTAAGTCGAATTACTGAAATAAATGAACTTTTCCATGATATTCTAATTTTCCAAGTTTCACCTGTATATACACATGCTAAAACTTCATGATTTGATGAAGCGGGCGGCAGTTCGGGAAGCTTCTGCTGCGACAAATGTGTTAAGTCATTCGGATGCCACAAGACTTTGAAATGTCCCAGTTTCACCATGATTGCTTCAATTCATTGTCTTGTGCATTTGTAGAAATTGACTTTTCATGGAAATAGACTACAATTGAACATTTTCTGCAAAAGAGAATCTCTTTGCATAATTTCTTGAGTCTTTTCCAAAACTGCATTTGTCCTCAACTAAATTCCCTTCCCTTTCCTAATAGGGCAAGCTCAAGAAGATAGTGTATAGTTTAAGTTTCAAGAAACAGTCACTTTGCATTACAGATATCCGAAACTGCACCTGCTAGCTGCTAAATCCCACCAGAACCACAGACAGACAGACAGACAGACAGACAGACACACACACACACACACACACACACACAGAGAGAGAGAGAGAGAGAGAGAGAGAGAGAGAGAGAGAGAGAGACAGAGACAGACAGACAGACAGACAGACAGACAGACAGACAGACTACTTGTGAGGTTGTGCTGCCTTTGGTGATCCAGATTTCACAGAAGTCTAGAAGGCTAATCCTGCTTTAACCTACATTTCATCATCGATGCCTCTGAGAACAAGCATGACTGGAGATGCTATCTGAAGAGCCAGTGCAACTGTGCTCATTGTAAAATGCACCTCAAATCGGAAAAGCACTTTGTCCTTGAAGGAACATTTTTCTACAACCAGGCCATACAGATGCAGATTGGGCCAGCTGTGTTATAGAAGGATACTTTGTGTTCTAAGCAGGAATTCTCTGGGTTCCAATAACACTGAAAAATAAAAGGGAAAGTGCTCCATATTTGCCAGAGTAATACCTTTCTTTTTATGTTTTTTAAGACTTAGATTTCTGGACAATTTTAATGACCAACAATCATTTGCAGGTATTACTGATCCATTCAGTTTTTATTGTTATACATTCATCACGCTCAATGGAGACTGCAACATGCTTTGCCCAGCTTAGACAACTGCCACCTTCTTAGCTGAATATTTCTTGTAAATAAGGACATTGAACAAATGTGATGGATGAAGTGAGGGGCCCATCTTCCTGTTTCCACAGTGGCCAACCAGCTACCTATGAGATGCACAGAAGCACAACAGCAGTCTCTCCAGCTGTGACTCCCAGAAACTGGTACAGGCAAGTTGCCATTTACGTGAGTTCAAGGCACACACAACTGCACACACATGCAGAAGTGGGCCTTAAAAGCGGCAAAAGAACACAAAAATTGCAAAAACGGCGCAAAAACAGGCGCCTTTGCACTGACCTTTGAGGCCAAATTCCACAACAATCATGCCCTCCATTCTACCAGGTTTTGATTTTGCCCACTTTATGCTGTCCTCTAAAACCAGTCTCCACACAACTAAATTTTACTCAGAGCAGAAATGAGGGTCTGGTTTGGAACAAATCTCCCTTTGGGATGAAGATAAAATTTAAATGGAGAGGAGTACATCTAGGAATTCTGAGTGTGGGAGCACAGAATAGCAAGGCAGCGAGGCCAATGAAGTGCACAAGTGCCAAAGTCACTGGATATATGTCTTTATTCCCTAACACCTGGAGCCTTCAAATCAAGATGTATGAACTGGAATGCTTGCGTCCCGGCCTTGCAGTCTGAGCGCCACCAGTGCTTGAGACGGAGAAGATGCAAATTCCTTGACTAAGGAAGATGTGGGGGAAATTGCTTTCATGGAAAATGGAATAAAATAAACTGGCATTTTCCCACTAAGCTGATGCTACTGCTTGAACTGGAGAAATACTGTGAAAGACATATTTGCAAGTGTCTGAAGTTATCATAACCAAAGGGACACCTTCCATGGGTTCACTTTTCATGGCAAGCTTACAAAGGAAAGACCTTGCTGTACTTCCCTGAAGCTATTAAGATGTGTGTGGAAGTGACTGAAAAGACTTAAGTACAGCTTACTAAAGAGATTAATGACCCAATTCCATTACTTTCTAGCATAAGCCACAACTTGCTCTGCTGGTAATTGATGAATGCAGAGCTGTAAAAAAAACAAAAAAAACCCTTCCAACTTCCCAGCTGTCACAGCTGCCTAAGAATAACATGTCCAATTTTTTGCTACTGCTTGGGAACTTATATTTTCCCGGGCATCTTGTTCTCCTACGTAGCCGGCTTCCTTTCTCTTCTGATCATTGCACCACTTCCTTTAGAAGGTAGTATGATATTAATTACCTAAAGGGATTCTCCTAGTGTGACATACAAACAGAGTCTCCAAAGGTTTAGGACACAGAATGTACAAAGGAAAGGAACTAAGAGCATAATCTGGCAAAAATGGAGTACACTTAATTCCCACTCATTTTATGGGGAGACTGGAGGACATTCTTAACTCTGCCATTGCTAAGATAAATAAAACTGTGCTGCAAATTTTTAGGGACATAACTATTTTGCCAACACAAACATGCTTTGCCAGCACATGCATCATCACATAAAGAGTTCCACCAATTTTTGCTGGACTTCTATCAACCAAATGGCCAGGATACCCTTCTGCAGGGAAAGCAACAAGGAAAAATGAACAAGAGGTCCAGATACATATTTCAGTTTCTTGTGACCAACCTTCAGGATGGGTTCCAGGTTTCAGGGGGCCTTGACATTATATTTATGGCCAGCACAGAGGAAGGCCTCCCTTCCTCTCCCGAACTACAAGAGACTAGCCTTTTTAGCAGGCTAGTAAAAAGTCTAGTAAAATTGAATGCAGATTTCCAAAAAATAGCAAGGAGATACAAGAAGGCCTTCTTAAATGAGCAATGCAAAGAAATAGAGGAAAACAATAGAATGGGAAAAACCAGAGATCTGTTCAAGAAAATTGGAGATATGAAAGGAACATTTCATACAAAGATTACCATAATAAAAGACAAAAGTGGAAAGGACCTAACAGAAGCAGAAGACATCAAGAAGAGGTGGCAAGAATACACAGAGGAACTATACCAGAATGAAATGGATGTCTCGTACACCCCAGGTAGTGTGGTTGCTGACCTTGAGCCAGACATCCTGGAGAGTGAAGTCAAATGGGCCTTAGAAAGCATTGCTAATAACAAGGCCAGTGGAAGTGATGATATTCCAGCTGAACTATTTAAAATTTTAAAAGATGATGCTGTTAAGGTGCTACACTCAATATGCCAGCAAATTTGGAAGACTCAGCAGTGGCCAGAGGATTTGAGAAGATCAGTCTACATCCCAATCCCAAAGAAGGGCAGTGCCAAAGAATGCTCCAACTACTGCACAATTGCACTCATTTCACACGCTAGCAAGGTTATGCTTAAAATTCTACAAGGCAGGCTTAAGCAGTATGTGGACCGAGAACTCCCAGAAGTGCAAGGTGGATTTCGAAGGGGCAGAGGAACCAGAGACCAAATTGCAAACATGCGCTGGATTATGGAGAAAGCTAGAGAATTCCAGAAAGACATCTACTTCTGCTTCATTGACTATGCAAAAGCATTTGACTGTGTCGACCACAGCAAATTATGGCAAGTTCTTAAAGAAATGGGAGTGCCTGATCACCTCATCTGTCTCCTGACAAATCTCTATGTGGGACAAGAAGCTACAGTTAGAACTGGACATGGAACAACTGATTGGTTCAAAATTGGGAAAGGAGTACGGCAAGCCTGTATAATGTCTCCCTGCTTATTTAACTTATATGCAGAATTCATCATGCAAAAGGCTGGGCTGGATCAATCCCAAGCCGGAATTAAGATCGCCAGAAGAAATATCAACAACCTCAGATATGCAGATGACACAACCTTGATGGCAGAAAGTGAGGATGAATTAAAAAACCTTTTAATGACGGTGAGAGAGGAGAGTGCAAAATATGGTCTGAAACTCAACATCAAAAAAACGAAGATCATGGCCACTGGTCCCATCACTTCCTGGCAAATAGAAGGGGAAGAAATGGAGGCAGTAAGAGATTTCACTTTCTTGGGCTCCATGATCACGGCAGATGGTGACAGCAGTCACGAAATTAAAAGATGCCTGCTTCTTGGGAGAAAGGCGATGGCAAACCTAGACAGCATCTTAAAAAGCAGAGACATCACCTTGCCAACAAAGGTCCGTATAGTTAAAGCCATGGCTTTCCCAGTAGTGATGTATGGAAGTGAAAGCTGGACCATAAAGAAGGCTGATCGCCGAAGAATTGATGCTTTTGAATTATGGTGCTGGAGGAGACTCTTGAGAGTCCCATGGACTGCAAGAAGATCAAACGTATCCATTCTTAAGGAAATCAGCCCTGAGTGCTCACTGGAAGGACAGATCCTGAAGCTGAGGCTCCAATACTTTGGCCACCTCATGAGAAGAGAAGACTCCCTGGAAAAGACCCTGATGTTGGGAAAGATGGAGGGCACAAGGAGAAGGGGGCGACAGAGGACGAGATGATTGGACAGTGTTCTCGAAGCTACCAGCATGAGTTTGACCAAACTGCGGGAGGCAGTGGAAGACAGGAGTGCCTGGCCTGCTCTGGTCCAGGGGGTCACAAAGAGTCGGACACGCCTAAACGACCAAACAGCAACAACAAAAAGTCTTCAGGAGTCGGAGTTTGCTGCTGGTTGGTGGCCCGGTTCCTGTGTACCCCTGTTGGTGGTTTCCACATGTTATATCACATAGAACAGTGGTTTTCAACCCCTGTGCAGTGGCACCCTGGGGTGCCTTGCATGGTGGTTAGGGGTGCCTTGGGCAACACTGCCCTCTGGCCCTCTTTCCTTCCTTCCCTCCCTCCTCTGATGCCCTCTCGCGTCTCTGCCTCCCAAAGGCTTCCACAGCTGCATGTTGCAGCAGCCTTGGCTACAGGCTCCTCTGGGAGGCACCTCAAGAGATTCGGGGCGGCAGCAGTGGCTGCCCAAAAGAATCCCAAGGAGAGGTGAGAGGAGAGGAGGCTGAGGGAACACTCCACAAGGAAGGGTGTTTGAAAAAGAGTGAGGGGCTGCCAGTGCTGCAGGCAAGGGGTGACCTAACTGGGCTCCTGAACCCCACGGGGGTCCCGCAGAAAGAAGGTCGTTGGTCAAGTGAGCCGTGGACTCAAGAAAGTTGAAACCCTCTGACACAGAATGAAAACTTTCAGAAGGGTGGGGCGCAGGGAAACCCCCATAATGCTCTTGACTGGTCGCAGCTTGAACAGGAGCATTCCTGTTGGGGGATTTGTCACACTGCAGCATTTTGTTGCAAGCATCCATAGGGATGCAGCTGGCGCTGTGGGTTAAACCACAGAGCCTAGGACTTGCCAATCAGAAGGTCGGCAGTTCGAATCCCCATGACGGGGTGAGCTCCCGTTGCTCGGTCCCTGCTCCTGCCGACCTAGCAGTTTGAAAGCACAAAGTGCAAGTAGAAAAATAGGTAACACTTAGGCGGGAAGGTAAACGGCATTTCCGTGCGCTGCTCTGGTTCGCCAGAAGCGACTTAGTCATGCTGGCCACATGACCAGAAGCTGTATGCCGGCTCCCTCGGTCAGTAAAGTGAGATGAGTGCCGCAACCCCAGAGTCGTCCACAACTGGACCTAATGGTCAGGGGTCCCTTTACCTTTAATACCAAACTTCGGTGATTGGGAAGCAAAGCAAAGCAAAACCACCCAAAACAAGTCAGTCATTTCTGCATACTTAGGGCCCTTTCCCCCTCCTCCCAGATACACAGAAGCATATTAGTTTGCAAACAAGAACCTGAACAGCCTGACGGTACCAATATTCCAGGACTTATGAAATATTGAGAGTGTCAGTTAAAAAGGGAGGGGAAGAATTAGGGATTATTAGTGTATTTGAACCCCTAACAACTTACAGTATCCTGGCGATGGGGACAAGGGTCTGGGAACACAAAGAGCCACCTAGCCAGCCAGATGCACTCAAGGGGACTGCTTTCCTTTCCTTCAGTTTTATGGCATTCATGCAATAATAGTTTTTAGAAGCCCAATTTATGCAGGAAAAATGTCATGCAAATCTGCTGACTGTACATGTACTGTAAGCAAAACACTAGGAGGCTGTTATGAAACACCGCTGGCTTTCTGCCAAAGAGTCAGTCAGTCCTGTACACACTTGATGTTCCTGGAGAAACTGCAGCGATGGAGAAGGGCGGGCTGTAGCTCAGCAGCAGAGCACCTGCTCGGCATGCAGAAGAAGGTCCCTCTTGGCAGGGCTGGGATTATCCCCTCTGAAACCCCAGAGAGCTGATGCCAGCCCAGTATTGAGAGAGACGAACCAGCAGCCGAGCTCAGCAAAAGGCAGTTTCTCCTGTTCCCATGTACTGCACAGAGCGGTTTTTAAACATGCCACACCAGAGGACTCAAATGAACAGTGTCCAGGATCATAGGCGCCGACTCCATGGGGCTTGAGGGGGCCCGAGCCCCCTCAAAAATTTGTTTGGGGGGGCTCTGCCCCCCCAATAATCTCCGGCGCCCCTCCAGCAGAGCGCCATCGCCGCCCCTCCCCCAGCCCAAAATGCACAGGGAGGGGCAGGCTGCATGCCTCCTGCCCTCCCTCCCGAGCAAAAGCTCCACCCAATTTCCTTTGGAGCTGATTAATAGGCGCAGCACGCTCTCCCCTATTCGCTCACGAGGAGGCGGCGCCACTTTATTTGCATATTCATGAGCTTATTTATTATTCATGAGCTTTCCCGGGCCCCCCCAATATTTTTTATAAGTCCGCGTCCCTGTCCAGGATTTTGCAATGGGACAATGGAATGCAAAATCCAGATCAGACGATGATGACTTCTTATCTGATATCCTACTGGAGCAGGAATGGATACTAACAGAATACTGAACACAACAACCCAGAACTGATTTTCTGTCACCTCCAAGACTGTATGCAAAACTGTTATCAAACTTCTGCACCAAGTAACCAAATTCTGCAACTGGCTTGAACTGGGCAAATCTACACACTTCCTAATTTTACCTCATTTATTCTCTTTCTGGTAGTCATAGGGATGAGCCAAGGAATTAATTACACACAAGGCACTGAAGCCCCACCATCTGCCCCATGGAAACTACAGTGGAACCTCGGGTTACAAACGCTTCAGGTTACAGACTCCGCTAACCCAGAAATACCGTATTTTTCGCTCTATAACACGCACCTGACCATAACACGCACATCATTTTTAGAGGAGGAAAACAAGGGAAAAAACATTCTGAATGAAACAGTGAATGTATCATTTTTGTGCTTCATGCTGTGGCCACAGACATGTGATCTGATGGTGAATTCGGGGTGACCCAATGCAAAAATCCTGAGAATCCCTGTGGATCCATGCTTTGTAACCACGTTTTTGGACCATTGCAGCCCCAGGCAACAGTGGGTACGGGATTTTTGGGGGGCAGGCTGTAGCCATGGACATGCTATGTGATCTGATGGTGAATTTGGGGTAACCCAATGCAAAGATCCTGAGGATCCATGTGGATCCATGCTTTTTAACCACATTTTTGCACCATTGCAGCCCCAGGCAACAGTGGGTGCGTGATTTTTTTGGGGGGGGGCAGGCTGTAGCCATGGACATGCTATGTGCTCTGATGGTGAATTTGGGCCGACCCAATGCAAAGATCCTGAGGATCCATGTGGATCCATGCTTTGTAACCACATTTTGAGTGGGGAGGGAAGGAAAAACACAGAAGGGACAAGGAGCACGAGAGGGGTGTGCAGAGAAGCAGCTGGCTAAGAATGCAGGAGAGGGGTATAACGGGAGGGAGGAAACGAAGGCAAAAGTTTTCCCCCACCCAAGCCAGCCAGTGCGCGCTCTCTCTCTCTCTCTCTCTCTCTCCCTCCTGCATGTTTTCATGGAGAGGAATTAGAATGAAGGACGCTCTGCTTTCCCCTCTGCTTGCCTGGAGGGGAGGGGCTTTCCCTGCTCTTTGTTCCGTTTGAGCAAACACAGCAAGGAAACAGAGGAGGGTGGGCAGTAAGACCCTGAGGCAGAATGCAGGAAAGCAGCCGCTTCCTCTTTTCAGGTTTCCCTTCTCCGAGACGCGCAATTTGATTTTTGCCTGATTTTTTTTGCCTCCACTCGCGCCAGTCGGCTCCAGGGACCACACATTCGCTCAATAACACGCACAGACATTTCCCCATCCTTTTTAGGAGAAAAAATCTGCGTGTTATGGAGGGAAAAATACGGTAGTACCTCGGGTTAAGAACTTTGCTTCAGGATGAGAACAGAAATCATGTGGCGGCAGTGGGAGGCCCCATTAACTAAAGTGGTACCTCAGGTTAAAAACGGTTTTAGGTTGAGAACGGACCTCCGGAACAAATTCAGTTCTTAACCCGAGGTACCACTGTATTCCTTTCACTTTGGAGACTTCATCGGGCATGGGTGAGGCATTGAGCAATAGTCAATGTCAGCCATGTTCACAGTAAGCCCATTGAAATCAATGGACTTAAGTGAATTACTTTAAGTACTCAGACTATGACTTGGCTGGATATCACCCACTGAAAATGTACATTTGCAACCAGAAAAGCCAATGAAAGCCAAGGCCAAGACCACACCTTGTAAGGCTATGTTGCAACCTCTGGCTCCCTTGCAAAGCCCAACAAGCCCTGTGCTTTGAACTGTGAACCATCTGTTTCAAATCCATCTGGTTTTTCTAAGAAGCAGTGGGAATTTGTTGTCTGAATTTACTTGCTTTACACTTCACCCCATTCCTTTGTCATAGAAGGGACATAGTTGGAGGAGACCATGAGGGTCATCTAGTCCAATCCTCTGCAATGCAGGAATCTCAGCCAAAGCACCCCTCCCTCACAGATGGCCAACCAACCTCTGCTTAAACACCTCCAAGGTAGGAGAGCCCAGCACCTCACAAGACAGTCCATTTTCCTTGTGTGTCTAGGTCTTTTCACACTGCTAACCTGAGGGCAGGGACTTTGTTCATCATATTGATATGTAAGCTGTTCTGTGATGCTTTGAATGAATGAAGGAATGAATTCTTAAGATACAAGTTGAAGTCTGCACCCACTACCACATCCTGCAGTTCCTTTGAGTTCCCACAGAAACATAACAGACAAAGAATCATATTCATGACATGATTTTAGGTAGGGTGATGTTGCATTAAGCTTTTAGACACAAATATTTGATGCAAGAACTCATCTAGCACCGAACACAGAGACGACAGCTGTATGTGGCACAGTTAAGAAGAGGTTAGAGAAAAATGCTTAGCTTTCTGCTGCTTAAAATTAGAACAGGAACTGCAGCGCATAACATGGTGAGACAAAGGTATTCATTATTTAAAACAATGAATCAGAAGCCAGGCTTGGTGCACAGATGACTCTGCTCAGGTTACAGCTGAGAATCCTGCACCCACAAGAACGAAGCCTAGGAGAGCAAATTTCAGATAACACAAAACAGACTTGAGGAGGAGTCACTCATGCAGCACCCTGTTCATTAAAAAAACTGCCCCACTGAAAGTAACACAGTAACACACACAAAACTTTTTGATACACCATGATCTATTGCAAAGTATATTTACTAGGGAAAACAGGAACAAGAACAAAAGCTCAATGTTGTCAGAAAAGCCTCTGGCTTTGGACCAAGAACCCACATAATTGCGTTAGTCAGGTCTTTCTTCAGAGAGAAGATTTCCAGCAAAAAGGAAACATGAATGCCCATAAGTAATAATAATAAAAATAATGATAAATAATATATTATTTATACCCCGCCCATCAGTTGGGCGGCTCCCAACTGAATGTTAAAAACACAATACAGCATTAAACATTAAAAACTTCCCTAAACAGGGCAGCCTTCAGATGTCTTTTAAAAGTAAGACAGTTGCTTATTTCCTTGACATCTGATGGGAGGGCATTTCACAGGGCGGGAGCCACCACTGAGAAGGCCCTTGGAGCTGGACCTCAGTCTCTGGGCTGAACAAGGAGGGTGGAGATGCTCCTTCAGGTATACAGGACCCAGGCCACTTAGGGCTTTAAAGGTCAGCACCAACACTCAGAAACGTGCTCAGAAACGTGCTTGGAAAAGTATAATACAGTTTAAAAATAAAAGGCAGAGGCAAACCTGATTTAAACAAATGTGTAGAAAATCACCTGCTGCTGACTTGGCATTATGAAATGGTACACTCTCTGTGGTACAATCAGGATCTCCGTAATACTGAGAGATTGCTGGAAGATGGTGGTAAAGTCCCACTTTGCTGCTTAACTATAGGATTGACACTGGCCAATTGTTTCAGAAAGCAACTTTAAACTACATTATGCACTGCTTAATTGGTAGGTACTAGTGTCATTTCAGGGCTTCCAACTGCTTACAGAAGCATGGAGTGAAACAAGGAACAAGGAAACAAGGGGAAAGGGGAATTCTTCTGCTAGCTCCCTGTATTTTGCTGTACAATTCCTGCTTGACACCTGTAACCAATACCAGGATGCCTGAAGGAGGCGAAGGTCTGGTCCAAGGGTTCCGTTATTATCTATCGGCACAGCCACCTCTCAAAACGGGAAGTATGATCTCCTCCAGGTTCCATGAATTCACAGTACACAAAAAATTAAGTGGAGCTCCATCAGATCGTTGAGGAAAATCTTTCAGGCCTTAAGAAACTGGCAACATTTTGCCAGGAATGTAAAGATATGAGTTAAGATTCCTTCCAGTTCTACAAGTCTATGGTGCTATGAAGGTAGTTAAACCCTACAAAGGGCTATCCTGTTTGCAGGCCTCAAAATCAGCAGCAGGGACCGAGCCTTAATTCACTAATGCTGCAGCTCTAATTCCACTTACCTGAAAGTAAGTCCCATTGAATCCAATAGGTGTTACCTCTGAGCAGACATGGTCAGGATTGTGCTGGGCGTGAGCTAACAGAGTCAAGCATTACATGTGTATCTTACCTGTGTCGTGTCTTCCATTAAGCCCCTGATCTTCTCCACCACATCCGTGCGCCGGTGCTGACGGAGAGCACTGATCAGCTGGGCAAGGCTGGCTTCAGAGCCCCTGATGGTCCAGTGCTGTAAAGCTGCATAGGCCCTCTCGTGGTCTGCAGAATAGCTGCTGGTGAAAGCAGCCACCTCCCGCTCGCTTGCATTGCACAGGAACTGGTAGATCTCCTTCCACTGGCTCCCAACTTGGGCTGCCACCAGCTTCAGAATGTCAATGCCTGTTTGACGGGTGATAAACCAAAAGAAAATTGAATTTCGCTTAGTATTCCCAGGGGTCATCGTTGCATATTCGGACCAAGCAACAAGGTCCCTCACAGCGGTATTTCAAAAGCTATTCTGTAGTCTACTGGTTAATATTTTTTCTGAACCAGAAGGTTCACTGAGAGGCAAACACCAATGCTCTAGCTTTCTTAACAGTTGAGGGTGCCACCTTATGTCCTCCAAAATTGTGCCAAGCTGGGGATCCTATGAGTAGCCCTGATCATTGCCTCATGCAGTTATGGCGATGCGACTTTGGTTCACCTAAATTTGGAGGGTTTTAAAAAAATGGGTATTATTGCTTGTGCTTCTGCAATTCCCATACTGCAAAGATGGGCAAACTTTGGACTTTCAGGATCTACTTTGTTTTTTACTAGAACCCCAAGTTCTATCCACTGGAGTCTGGCAGTGGTGAGTTGGGCCCATGGGGAGCAACATTCCCCCATGACTGAAAGGATAATAATAGGAAGAGTTTTGGGATTTGAAAAGGATGGATGACCTGGGCCACCTCTGGAGAAAGCTTAGTAGAAACTGTCTCACTTATCTATCCATACAGAACCTCAGGGCTCAGAAGGCACCTTTCCCCATTTCCCTCTATGTGAAGTTCCAGAGAACACGAGAAAAATACCTCTTGCAACCTGTGGATCCAGCTTACTTTGGGCCTCAACATCCCTTTCCCATATGCCATAGGTGGTGGGAGGGCTCCTTTAATTTGTCTTCATTGCCAAAGGCTGCCAGCCAATTGTCTTCTGCTTCCCGTTGGCAATGGAGCAAAGGAGAAGGAGACTTGTTTGTTGCCACCAGGAGCATGGAAGCCATGCACTACATAGAAGAATTTGAAGCTGAAAGACCAAGATATATATTAAATTCAGGAGGATTGAAGATGATAGCCATGATTTCCTTTCCACCTTCAGCACTTGGTTACAACTCAAATCTATTTCAGAATTATTCTGGCATTTATGCTGATGCCAGATTCAGAGAGACTGCACAGCCAACTCACTAGTATAAGGAAATAAAACTTTCCTTTTATTGCAAGCAGTGACCTTTCTATTCAAAGAGCAGCTTTAAAACAAAACTCAGGGACCAGGGACCTTGTTTAGTACTGATGGAGAGTTGAAAAATACAAACGCAACATATGAGCTGAAGTCCCAGCATGATAAGGCATTTTGGCTGCAAGTCTCTCAGAACACAGCTGTGAAAACTGCCCCCATTGCAAACTGGCTGCACAGAAAGCACCTCTGCAGTTTCAGAATGGAGTTCTTGATCAAGCAAGGCATCAGGCCATTAGAGCCTCTTCTGGCTCATCAGTCTTCCCTTCCTCAGGCAGACAGCCTTGTCCATGTCCCAGGGGGCTGCCCTCCCACTGCCCCTGTAGGACATTGCAGCGGTCCTTCGGAAGAATATAGGCAAGCCAGGGGTCTCTCTTTGGATCTGAGGAATGCTGTGTTTGTCAGTGCCTCTATCAAGTGGGGGTGATGCACCTCCATTCGCCCTGCCAATCTGCTACCATCAGTGGAATTCAGCGGGTTCGAGGAGAGTTCCCTTAACAGTAGTGAAAGAATCTCTGAAGGGAACTCTTGCCAAACTCACTCCACCGACTGCAAGAATCTTCTGACATTGGAAAACAAACAGCTTTATTGCAGCATGACATTTTGTAGTACAGAGTACTCACAGATGCATGCAGTCCATAAACTTATGCCACAATAAATCTACTACTCCTTAAAATGATTGTTTTCTCCGCAGTCTAACAACTCCCTGGAATATATATCACAGCAATCTTTACAATACTTTGGTAAGTTAGGCAGACTCTCACATCAAGGGGGTGTAAGATTGTGGCTTGCCTCAAGTCACCTTGCGAGTTTATGATAGTGCTGAGACTTGAAGCAGGGGGAATGCCAGCTGATAAATAATTGCTCTTATTCACTATATTAGGCTTTCAACAAGCTTGAGACTTCCTCACTACAGAGTCTAACACCAGCCCAACTCAAGCCAGTACCTCTGAACACGCGTAGAGTGCCTTTCTCTAACAAAAAGCTAACTGAGCTCAGCACACAATAACCCAAACATGGACAGAAAACAACACCACATCATAAACACAAATCACCTGGAAGAGCTTGTGAGGAGGACTGAGAGGGGGCAATTTAAAGCTGCAAACTAGTTTTGAGTATTTGCAGACTGCCTTTCTCATTGAACAGATATTGCAGATCGGCTTTCCCCTTATCCCCAAATCGCAGCTGTTGGCAAAGTCACAAATCCCGAGCTTTCATTTTTACGTACGTGAACTAAGTTTCATTAGACCGGGTGGTATTTACTTGGGAAAAAATATTAAAATGATCATTTTGTAGGATATAAACATTTTCTATGCTACTACTTTCCATGAGATTATAGGCTTATGGATCAACTAAACCAAGGTTATGGATCTTAAAAAATAATAATAATCACATATGCTCCAATTAATTTCCTCCTTTATCTAAACCCTCCCTGTTTTCTTTTCCAGTTAATTTCCATGATTCCATCCTCCTTTCCTGTGCTGGCTTCAGTTTCCCCCCTCTTTTTTTTGGGGGGGGTGCTTGGGAAAGATGCCCTCTGTCCCCCTGCTCATGAACACCCTACCTCATTGCCCCCTGTCAGCCCTGCCCAGTACAGCTTTCTCCTTCAGAGCTCAACTTGCATAGCTGCCTAGAAGGGGCAAATTAATTACTAAAAGAAAGAGATAACAAATTGAAACTGAAAAAATATGAGGAAGTAAAACATCACCAAACAGGGTGGATTCAGTACCAGCAATTGAACGAAGTGAAATTCGAATATAGGACAAAGAATTGTTACAAAATAGGACAAAGGTAATCTCAAAAATGTATGAAACATTACTAGAGTGGGAGGTGAAGGATGAACAAGTAAAAGAGGTAATGATTAAATGGGCAATGGACATAGGCAAACCTATTCAATTATCATCATGGGGGAAATTATGGAAAGAGAATTGGAGATTTACAGCTTGTGAGACGATAAAGGAAAATTTGTTAAAGATGTTTTATAGATGGTATTTAACACCACGCAAAATATTTAAAATGTATAAAACAAAGGGACTTGCCAATCAGAAGGTCGGCGGTTCGAATCCCCGTGATGGGGAGAGCTCCCGTTGCTCGGTCCCTGCTCCTGCCCACCTAGCAGTTTGAAAGCACATCAAAGTGCAAGTAAATAAATGGGTACTGTCGGGAAGGTAAACTGCATTTCCGTGTGCTGCTCTGGTTTGCCAGAAGCGGCTTAGTCCTGCTGGCCACATGACCTGGAAGCTGTACGCTGGCTCCCTCGGCCAATAAAGCGAGATGAACAACGCAACCCCAGAGTCGGTCATGACTGGACCTAATGGTCAGGGGTCCCTTTACCTTTTTAAACCTGCACTGAGGACGAAGGAAGTCAATTAGAAGAAAGGAAGAAGTGAAATATGGTGATATGTTTATTATTTGTTTAGTATTTGTGTCTATATTCGTACTTGTATTTGTACAGTATTTTCTTTTTAAGTTTATTCTTTTAGTGTCATGTGTGTTTGTGTTGCAACCATAACATTTATTTCAAAAAAAGAAGGAGGGGCAAATTAAGGGCAAAGGGATCAATTAAGAGCAACAGACTGAAACAACTAGGGAAGGGAGCCCTTTCTGGCAGCATGCGCCACAGCAGTGACCTGTTTTGCTAAGAGTGGCTTCGGTTTGGTTCCCTGCCTCCTGGGGAGGAGTAAGGCACCAAGCAAGCAAAGGCTAACAGGTAGGCTCCCGCCCTAGGATACTTGCATATCGCCATTAAGCATTAGCCAGCTTGGAGGCAGCTATCGGCAAATTCCAGAGAAAGAATGCACTGGCAGGGTGACTCAGGTGAAGACCCTGTAAGTTGCTTGAAAATCTATATTCCAGGAACTAGGCAGTTCATGTTAAAGAAGGAGCCTCCCCTAGAGTGAAGTGAAGGCAGCGTCTATGTTTGTTTAAAAAGAAAAAGAAAAGAGTACAGCCTCTAGAGAAGCATTTGAAGTTGAGGAAGATGCAGTCAGCAGCCCACTTTCACGTAATCACTTGGAAGAGCTGTGTGTTCCCATTTGCCAAAAGTAACCGGAGGCAGAGAGAAGAGCCTTGGCTTTATGAATGAACGCAGGATTCCCTATTCAGGTTTAATGCCAGAGGTGGGGGCGAAGCTGCAAGTGGGCCTGCCAAAAGGGGCACAAAAGTGTGCTAGAGGTAGAATTTTCTTATTGTAAATTTTAGATAGATTTCCACCCCCGTTTTTGTCAAATGGCACATCCTCTTAGGGTTTTTGGGTGGGTCACATGCCAACTGTGGGCAAGACTAAAACTAATGGCAATGGTGGGGTATCACGGGGGGGGGGGGAGGCCAGAAGCATAGCTTCTCTCTCTCTCTGGAGCTCCTGCTGCAAATATATAAAAGCAGTGGAAGTCTTAAAGCCATCTGTGATGTATAACCACTGATTCTGTATTTAAGTTTTGTAGCATAATATATTTTTGGGGAAGATTAAACCTGCTGAGGGGTCCATAAAATTGTGGCTAGTTTAATGGAGGGCTGGCTAACCTTTCATGACCCAAGAGCTAAATTTTACCTTTGCCAGCATTGCAGGGACAGTATACCAGCACCCTCCACAAGCCAAATAAGCCCTCTCTCTTCAGCTGATCTCCACCCAACTGTGCGAGTCCCAGTTGCGCAGCAGGCACTGGGCTCTGCTCACCCCAGCACAGCCTACTTTATTTCTTTTTCCTGGGAAGGGGGCAGATTGGGTCCCCGAACTGGGGCTTAGCCATCTCTGAAGACAGTAATTCAAAGTAGTCCTGGGGACTCTCCACAACCTTGAGCATATTTCTATTCTGCTGAATAAGAAAACTAGCTTGGAAGCCTGCATACATTTTTCAGCTGACTGATCTATCAACAGTCTTATGATAGCCATTCTGGGCTTTCTTGCTTTATTCTCTGCTGAAGACAATGGAAATGTTATGCATTTATACTAGTATCCTTATAGGAACTATTTGAAGAACCGTGCCTTAAGTAATGCAAGAATACAGCTGGCACAGACACAGGCAGATAAGCCAGCAAATACGCAAGAGCAATGGACCACATCAGCATTTGCTTTAACCTGCTGAGCCATTTTGAGATAACTACCACATCACAGAGGCTCAGGAGTTAATAGCAAACAGCTTTTACGAATACAAAGTTCGTCAAGGCACGCCACTCCACTTCCATAGTGCTTTAAGTTTAGGATCAAACCAGAGGCAACTTTTAAGCTGCTGTTTCGGAATGGCCGTGCTTCTTTCCAAAAAGTAGCCATGGGAGATTCCAATCTCTAGTTCTGGGGCAGGTGGAGCTGGGAAAGATCTTATCCCCATCGCTTGTTTTCCTGCCATCCCATCTTGTCACAAAGCTGTTTTTCCCCAACTGAAAAATGCCAGCTTCAATAGCATGGCCTTTAATGTGCTGCAAAACTCTTGTTTTAAGTTAAACAGGATGAACAATTTCAGTTATGAACAGAATTCTCTAGGTTTCATTTGTGGAATTTGCTCGACATCACTCACCATGGCCATTGCAGTAGTAGATCCATTTCTCCCTGTTCTGAGACAGAGTGGAAGATTTTCTCAAAACGGACTTTTCGACAATGGCACTGGGATCCTGCCTTGGTCCTTTCTTTAGCGTTCGAGAACTTTTACGGACACTGCACACAACAATCACCACCAGCACAAGCAGCAGCAGCAGCACAATCATCCAGGGCAGGTGCTCGTTGATATCGAAATGCCTGTGGGCAGCCTGCCTTGGAGAGCCTCTCTTGGGGGGGTTGTAGGGAATGCTGGATCTCACACTGCCACTCATTTCCAGCGCTGGCTGTACTTTCAGGATGGGAGGGGCGTGCTTATGGTAATAGGTTTGCTGGTGATTCAAAGGCGTAACATATCCCATATCAGTCACGTTGACAACTACAGTCTCATTCTTTGAAGTCCCATTGTAGCTGTTGGTTGGCTCCACCATGTCAACGGACACATTTGGGGTAGGGGTGGCAGAAAAATTGGACACCGAAGCGTTCACACCTGGAAAACAAATGCAATGTTAGAGCAGCAGGTATAGAACCTACCCACTCTTACTGTAGCTCTGGCCCAAATGCCCTTTAAGTACAATTGATTCCTAGAGGACGTACAAAGGGGGTTCTCATTTATGTTATGTGAGTGCAAACAAATATACATATAACAGCATCCACAGGAAGAACTGGGTGGAAGGCGCAAGTTGAACTCATGACCCATACACTGGTATCAACAACAGCCCCAAATTTTGTTTAAAAGGGAATGCGCTTCTGGGAAAGGGGCGCTCTGTTGCTCGACTGCTGGAGGCCAAGACAGCCAGACTGAAGAGGTTGCGAATAATTGCCAAGGGCAAGGGAGATAGTTCTAGGATAGAAGGTCTGTATGTGGAAGCCTGTCCCTGATGAGATTCTGAACAATTTTTTCCAAACAAGTTTGCAAGCTGCTTTGATGATCTAAATGTGGGGGGAAGGCTATAAATAAAGCCCCAAATGACACAGGCACAATTAAGCTTTCAGTTAAGTTTTGCAATATTCAAAAATGTTTACAACACCAAAGCTAAACAGCAAAAGTCAAACCAACACCTTGCTCATCGTTCTGACAAAGTGCAGCCATTGTTTTGCAGGGATCCCCAACTTGCAAAAATAATCAAACATGCACATGACATTAAGCATGCTTTTTCTCCTTGTTCTAGATTAGGCATGACCAGATTTTATGGTGAAAGCCATTGATAGTTCATTACAAAGAAAAAGTGTCAGAAATGAATTAGGTTTTCTAAACATGCTGTGCTGAGACCAAGAGAATATCTTGGCTCAAGTCCGCCCACGTCTATTGCTTCGCCTCTTTCAGTTTGGCAGCCATGCTTTGTCATAATGTATCGCACAGCAATGAACCAGGATCTTACTTTAACAACCTTGATTCAGTCCCTCATATTTTTGATACAATACCTTGTTACCACAATCAGATCCTACTTCAATAGCTACATCTCGGTAATACGATGGATCCACTGAAGCCATTTTAAAGTCCCTGACTTAATTCCTCCTCTTTCTGCGGTTCCTTAAATTTATTTTTTACATTTCCTGCATATTCTAAATTAACTTAAGTTATTCATGTATTTTAAATATATACTCTTATAAAACTACAGGTTATTACAATAATCCTGCCAATGTTCTTATCTGTTTACAGTTTGTAGATATTCAATAAACCATTTCTATTCTTTTATTAAAAGTTTGTTATCTTGATTTATTATTTTTCTGGTAAGTTTCAGCAAAACTGATCAGTAGCTTATTAATACAGTATTACCTCGGGTTAAGTACTTAATTCGTTCCGGAGATCCGTTCTTAACCTGAAACTTAACCTGAAGCACCACTTTAGCTAATGGGGCCTCCTGCTGCTGCCACGCTGCCGCTGCATGATTTCTGTTCTCATCCTGAAGCAAAGTTCTTAACCCAAGGTACTATTTCTGGGTTAGCGGAGTCTGTAACCTGAAGCGTATGTAACCTGAAGCGTATGTAACCCGAGGTACCACTGTACTAAGATTAGCTGTTGCTACATTATGTCAGCTAGAAAGTTAACAAAAATACATTTTATCCCCCCAATACAACAGTTTATGTATTGAAAAGGACTGGAGGTATCTGATAACCACTGGGAATATTCCAACTGCATTTCAACCCAGTTTTTAGTTCATTCCAAAGAAATAGCATATATAGACTTAGATAATAAAATTATTCCAATTATGATTTTTATGCTATGGCAAACATTTGGAATAATGGTGTTTTGATCCATAACAGTGAATGGACATTGAGTACAAACTGATTCCACAACCCTTGCTATGCAAGAGCTACGAAGGTTGCAGTTTGGATTGTATCCAAAGGAGGGATGCCCACCTGTGTGTCCATGGAGGTGTCTACATAACAATATATAAATTCCAAAACAAAATGGAACAAGCCACCATTCAAAGATTCCACCTAAACATTAGGAAGAACTTCCTGACAGTAAGAGCTGTTCGACAGTGGAATTTGCTGCCAAGGAGTGTGGTGGAGTCTCCGTCTTTGGAGGTCTTTAAGCAGAGGCTTGACAACCATATGTCAGGAGTGCTCTGATGGTGTTTCCTGCTTGGCAGGGGATTGGACTCGATGGCCCTTGTGGTCTATTCCAACTCTATGATTCTATGATTCTAAATCAATCAGCACCTACTCTCCTGACTGATGCAAAGCAACAGAATCATGAACAGGATGGCGCTAGTCTGAAGTGTTTGGGATAAAAGAAGATCTTATTTGATATAATCCTAGGCATATCTACCCAGAAGTCCCACAAAGTTCCATGAGAGTCCCTGTGAGGGATGCAAGCATAGGAGGATTACAAGATAAAAGCCTCTCCCATCTCCATGGCTTCAGACTGCTCAGAAAAGTTATGGCATGGTATGCTAAACACAGAACCCCCACCAGGGCAGAAGCAGACCCTGACCAGTGTGGAGCTGACCCAAGAGATAATTGCACCGCTTGGGAGCTGGGTAAAGGGTCTCTAATACCATGTAATGCACCAGCTGGAAGTGCCTCTGTACAGAAGGCATTCCAAAACACAGCTAACGCCTTACCAGCTCCTTTCTCAGAAAAACACACTTAATTTTTTAAAAATTAATATTAATATTTTATTGAAAGAATTTCAATTCTAAAGAAAAAGTGATACAGAGAAAAAAGGGGGGAAGTGAGGGGATGGGGGACGACAACAAAGATGTGTATAATAAAAAAGATATACATATATACAAAAATGCGACATACCATACTTCTTGCCCAATCTTGCATGCCCTAGCTACAGACGTTTGACAATGCTGTTCACTTACCTTTGGAAAGAAAAGTAGAAGGAACTTTGTAATGTTCTCCACCCTCTTCCGGTCGTGACAAAAGCCCAGCTCCAGTCAGAAAAGCTGGTGAAAGTCCACAAGTGTTGTCTCTCTCTTTTGTCCC
The DNA here is from genome assembly GCF_964188315.1 of Podarcis muralis. Lineage (NCBI taxonomy): Eukaryota > Metazoa > Chordata > Lepidosauria > Squamata > Lacertidae > Podarcis > Podarcis muralis. Next base: position 121,077,809 of record NC_135657.1, read on the forward strand.
TGGTTTGATCACAACCATGTTTGCTCGTGAGCAGTCAGTGAATGTTTTGCATCTCAGCATGCTGGAAGGCACATCAGAGAAGCTGCCACGAGGGCAAGGTTTACACTTGACATCTTCTGTTTCAGTTCCTTTCTTTTTTAGGCCCCACCCAACGCGGCACACGGAGTAAGATTTGCAAGCATCACCGTCTCGAAATTTACCAGGTGGACAGATGCACTCACGGTCCGTCAAAGCAGTGCAAGGGGTTTTCTCAACCATTGGTGGCTCACACAGCTTTCTACATGGATGGCATCTCTCTATCCCATTTTCATGCTTTGTGAATGTTCCACTGGCGCATGGGCTGCACTGTCTTAAGCTGGTGGTTGTGCAGTGCTTAGACACATAGGTTCCTGCGGGACATTTGTCACAAGTCAGCTTTGTGTTAGTGGCACGATCCAAGTGGCTGTATGTGCCAGAAGAGAGGCTTATGGCATTCTGTTCAGATGTCAGCTTTGACTGAGCATCAGTGGTACCAAGGAACATAAATCCCTGAAACACAGAGATAAATGTAAGTTAGCTACAGGTCATAAGGCAGGTCACAGCAAGCCGTATCAGCTTTACTCTATTTAGGTAACTGCATTTGAAAGACATGCTCGGCTCGTGGCCTGGAAGAGTTTTTGCCCATCTACCAATCCATGAGCTGAAGTTTACTGCCCTGATCGCTAGGCAGGTCATCAGCTTCTGAAGGGAGAAATACGCAAGCTGCTAAAAAGCTGCCAACAAAATGTCTACTAATGGCACTTTAAAGATTTTCCATAGCATCCTGACAGACAAGTATAGACCCTGTGGGGTTCTTTCTTACAGGCAGGTGTAACCCATTCCCTCTGAATTGCCTTTTGGAAAGCCTCTGGCAGAGGACTGGCAGAAGACCGAGGAGAAGCTGCCTTTGATCCTTTGAGCTGCCCCCATCCCGGAACTGTTGTCCTCCTCCTGTAGCCCTAAAACAGCCCCTCCAAGTGCCCTCATCTGCCAGAGAACATTAAGCAGCCAATGGAAAAAGGATCCAGGAAGTTAAAGGCCTGTTAGCGTAACTTCTGGGTAAACTGGTGAAAGAATCATTCAGTTCTGTGACAGGGTCAATAAACACATGGAAAGGAATGATCCAAGAGAGCGGAAAGACACAGTATACTTGGACTTTCAAAAAGTGTTAGATAAAGTTTCTCAGCAAAGACACATGGGGTAAGAGAGGAAGTCCTCTTATAGACTGGAAACGGGCTAAAACAGAGGAAGCAAAGACTGGGAATTAATTGACAACTTTCCTAATAGAGGGATGTAATCAGTGGGGGGGGGGGGTTTATATTGGCGCCAGTGCTTTTTAGCTTGTTTATAAATTATCTGGCATTAAGGGGGTGAACAGCAGGGTGGTCAAGCTTGCTGGTGACATAAAATAACTCGGGGGAGGGGACACACACACACACGACTAAATGAGGTAGGAAAGAGCTCTAAACCCATCTCTCCCAACTAGAAGGAAGGGCATTAAAATGGCTATGCAGGCCATAGTAAGCAGCGGACTCCCTTGGAAGGTAGTGGACTCTCCTTCCTTGGAGGTTTTTAAGCCGAGAGTGGATGGCCATCTACCAGGGATTCAGCAGCTGTGATTCCTGCATTGCAGGGGGTTGGACTAGATGGCCCTTAGGGATCCCTTCCAACTCTATAGTTCTATTATTCTATTATCTCCATGCATTAGTCACTAATGACTGTTGATTCAAATATCCATTTTATTGTGCACTGGATTCAACCAATGAGTCCTGTTTGCAGAAGCCTGCAGAAAGACTTCTGCTAGTACGATGGGGCCTTCCCCCCTTTTCCTTCCCCATGCCCCCCCCCATATGAGCATCAGCTAGGGGTGGGGGTCAGGAGAAGCCCCAATGCCAGCGCATCAGATTTAATGCTGGCATAATAAAATAGATATCTGAAGTGGTGTCAATTTAAAAAATTCAAATCTATTTTGAAATCATACTTTGAAACGTAAGATTTTCACCAGTAGATAACAAAACAGAGTTGCTAAATTAAACTGGCTCAGTTTTCAGGGCTGCAAAGTTTAAGTCCACTCCACATGGTTATAGCAACTGGAATTAAGTGCCCTTCAAGACTATTATCCTGCATTCTTGCTCTTGTTGGGATCAGCTGCAGTTAGCCAGCACATGCAAGTGGTTAACACTTTTGTTGAACTCTTAGCAGTCAACCAAGTGACTGTAATTTTTGGGTGTGCAGCATTTTGAGCATGATGGTCACTGGAAGAGCAAAGAATTGTTTCCATTATATCTTCCCAAATAAGATTCGGCCCCAAATACTAAACTACCACAACTGCCTGTGAAATTTAAAACCTACAAGTTTATCAAATAAATGGCCACAGGGCTGTTCACATCCTAGCAGCTACGCAACTGCACTGAAGATTTCTAGAGATTTAAGAGTAGAATTTCGGTACCAACAATGGAAGGTCATTTTGTTGCTTTTGTCGTCAAGGCCCAATAAAGATGTGATGTACTTATAGCTGAGAAAAGGGGAGTGGCCCAGGGTTAATATTCTGTCAGGGTTAATATTCTGATTAATGGTTGCCCAGACATGGCTTCTCAGGCAGGGCAGGAAAGAGTGTGGAAACCCACTGAGACGGAAATTTAATAGGGAGCCCTTGATGAAGCAGTTACAAAAGCCTTTCGGCTGCAGAAAGGAACATAGGAAGCGGCCTTATAACATTTCCTCTTCTCCAATCTCTCCCCAGTACAAAATGCTTCCACCCCAGATATTCACTTCATCCTGCCCCACAGATGGCCTGTCTTCTTCACCTTGTTCTCCAGTAACAACCACAACCCCTTAAGAATGTTTTCTGCAGCCACTCCATCTCCCAGGGGCCTGAGCTGAGTGGGCTTGCTCACAGCAGCAAGGATATCTTTTAGGCAAATGGTCCTGGGATCTACCACTGGATCCCAGGAGATGTTCTGCCCCCCCCCCCTTGAGGTCTACCGCTGGAGAAGCCCATGGCATGGCAGACAGGCCAGCACAATGGCTGGCCCTGCAAACCGCCAGGCACACTCCTTTATACCAGCTCCAAAGTGGCAGGGGAAGCTCCTCCCCACTAGCTTAATGGAAAGGGAAATTTACTCAAAGCTGGCCACCCCTGCATCAGCTACAATCTCACTCTGACAGAAAACGTAGATAAGCACAATCACAACCACGGCTGGATTGGCGGACTCCTGGGGGTGGGTGCAGTGGGAGTGCTTGCCATTTCCCCATCATTTTTTGCTTTTCAGCTTGGGTGTCTCCCCCCCCCCCCCTTCCCAGAACGAGCACACAATGGATGCAGTTCCACCAGGGCACTCATCCTCCACTTCTGCAAAACCATTGATTTGTTGTTGTTGTTTCCTTTTAAGACTCATGCTGGAGATTTTGGTAACCAGACTGTTTTCAAAGAATGGGAGAAAACGTAACAAATCTATGCCCCAGCATCTATCACAATAGTCATTTTTCTATGCACGCAAGATTAAAATGAATGATAGCATGGTGGCAAGAACCATGCAAAGGATAAATTGGACTTCAGAAAGGCTCTGCATGTTGGTCACGAAAACCCCAAGAAGATTGTTTGCTATTTTTAAAAAAGCTTTTGTACAAACGGTGTATCCTGATGGCAGTTTCAATTCTTCTTGCTGGACTTTCAGGATTACTATTTGCATACAATCAAAATTTGCACAAGAGGGATTCAGTTGCAAAGATACACATGTGGAACCCCAAACACTTATGCTTTCAATATACCCAGAAAAAACACCATTCCAAGTTGTGTGGTGGCTAGGGGCACCCCATTAAGAATGGAGAGCCCTGGCTTCAACTCCCCGCTCTGCCAAGATACAGTCTATGTGACAGTGCCACTCCGTCAGCCCCGCCTGCTTCACAAGGGTTGGGGGGCAGAGATAATGGGGGGGGGGACCCTGAATGCTGCTGCCTTGAGTTCCTTGAAGGAAAGGTGGGATGCAAATGTACTAAACATGCAAGTGTTCTGCTGTAACAGTACTAGCCAGGGTCAGACAGTTCCTTGGCACCTGGCCTATGAGACATCGGATGGCAGGATCCAGGGCCCCGGTCCACAAGCGACCCTTAAGGAGGGCTGCTCCCCCCTCAGCCAGAACGGGGAGAAGCTCCTCTCCTGCCTCCCAGCAGCAGCTTCCCAGCGGGACTTCCAGCCGCGCCCTAATGCTGCCTGCATGCTGCTCCCTTCTGCGCAGGAGGAATATGCCCGCTCGCGGGGCTCCTTGGCGGAGGTCTGGCTTGCCGCAAGAGCGCAGCTGCCTCCGCCCGCGGGCGCCTCCTCGCCGGCCCCGCTGCCGGGAACAGGACCGGCCTCTGCCCATGTGCAGAGCGCCTCTCCGCCCCCCTCCCCGCCCCACTCACCGCGACGAGGCTGGCCACGAGGGCGGCTCCGGGGGCGCCCATGGCGGGCGGGCGGGCGGAGGGCGGGCGGGGGTCCTCTAGGCGCCCATGGAGGCCGCTAGCAAGAGCCCCGGGCGGCGCATGGCCCGCGGAGGGAGCGCGCGGGGCCTCAGCGAGAGGCCGCCTCCGAGGGGGGCGGCGGGCGCGGGGCGGGCGGGGGCGGCCGGCTTCCCATAGCGACCCTCGCTCGCCGCGCTGCCGGCTCCTGCTGCTGCTGCTGCCGCGGAATGGGCGGGGAGCGGCGGAGGCGGGGCTTCTCCCTCCCTCCCATGACGTCACTCCGCAGAAGCCCCGCCCGCGCCTCCGACGCAGCACAATCGCGCTCCGGGGGCGTCAGGGCCGGAAGTGGCCCGCGGGGCGGGGGGGGGGCTGGGCTGCGGGAGAGGAAGAGCCGCGAAAGGCGGCGCAGCGGCTCTTCTGGCCCCGATAAATTGCCGCCCGGAAATGCGCTCAGTCGCTTTTCCAGCTCTCTGGGGGGGTCAGCATTCGAGGGAGGGAGCAGGAGGCAGGGGGCCAGGCGCCCCCCTTTCCCGGGAGGGTCCCCCGATTTACAAATCAGCCCCATACAAAATCCATCGAAGTTGGAAAGTGTCCCCGGATTCATTGGGAAAAAATCTGGTAACCTTAGCGAGAGGGGGAGGGGGGCGTAGGAGTAGGATCGGGATAAATTTTGGCGCAAAAACCTGGTGCCGCCTTTGACTTCCTAAAGCAGGTGTTTTAGGTTCTGCTTGGTTTGGGGCTTGCCGTATTTGACTGTTTCTCTTGAACAAAGCCTATTCTTCATTGCTCAATCAAAGTCTTGCTGTTGTTTTTCGAAATGGGAGATTGCTTCACACCTACAATAGTTTATTGTCTGTTGGGGAGAGGTGGTTCTACGTGTTCTAAGTAGTTGCTGTTGATAAGATTATCCGAAACTAAGCAGTCTGTAGAAAGCTTATTGTTTCGACTTGGAAACTGGGAGTTAATTTAAAGACAGCGGTCAATGCAAGTTATTGCTTAAGGCCGTGGCTCCCAATTAGGGGGTCCAGGGACCACAGGGGGTCTGCAGCCCCATCTCTTGCCTCCCCCAACTAAATTTTTGTCATTTTGCATGGTGATATCACAAGTTTTATTCTCTGTTTTACCACTGTGAGATTTTTCAATACATTGACCAAAATTGGTTTTGAAATCACAAATCATTGACCCGGCAATACGCAGCAATATATCGCTCCTTGTGTGAGGGAGAGCAAGGCAGCCGATTTCAAGTCAAACGAAGGGAGATGAGGGCAGCCGATAAGCTGCAGCCTTCCCTCACGGTGAGGGAAAACAGGTCGCCCTCACTTCAGTCAGCAGGAAAGCAACAGCAGCCCCAGTGGACGGACATCTCGGCTGGCTGCCCCACTGACTTGATGCACCCCCACCTCCTCCCACTCAAAGCATGCAGTGGGGGTGACTCCGCTTCCTCTCCTCCCCCCACCCATCTAATCTCCATGACTGCGCCTTCCCTCATCCCCACACCTGATCTCCAATTTCAGACATCATGATATATTGGAATATTGCAATGTTTAGCTGCTAATACATCACAATGTTGAAAACCAGATATCAATCAGCCCTAGTCTGTTTTTTTAGTACAGTGGTACCTCGGTTCTCTGGGGGACACGGGTGGCGCTGTGGGTAAAAGCCTCAGCGCCTAGGGCTTGCCAATCGAAAGGTTGGCGGTTCGAATCCCCGCGGCGGGGTGCGCTCCCGTCGTTCGGTCCCAGCGCCTGCCAACCTAGCAGTTCGAAAGCACCCCCGGGTGCAAGTAGATAAATAGGGACCGCTTACTAGCGGGAAGGTAAACGGCGTTCCGTGTGCTGCGCTGGCTCGCCAGATGCAGCTTTGTCACGCTGGCCACGTGACCCGGAAGTGTCTCCGGACAGCGCTGGCCCCCGGCCTATAGAGTGAGATGGGCGCACAACCCTAGAGTCTGTCAAGACTGGCCCATACGGGCAGGGGTACCTTTACCTTTACCTCGGTTCTCAATCTGTTCTGGAAGTCCGTTCCAAAACCAAGGCGTGCTCTCCTATAGAAAGTAATGCAAAACAGATTAATCCGTTCCAGACTTTTAAAAACAACCTCTAAAACAGCAATTTAACATGGATTTTACTATCTAACAAGACCTTTGATCCATAAAATGAAAGCAATAATCAATGTACTGTATTATAAAATAAATAAGACAGTATTGTAGATGATAAAAATTAATCTTAATTTTTTTTTCTTAGCTGCACTGATGATAGTCACTGTTTAGAGGGGGACTTTTATCCATTTCCGCAGTCACACAATCAATCAGTAGCTGACCTGGTTTCCACACAGTCACAAAAACAAATTAACTGAAAAAACCTCAAAAACAAAAATGCAAAATAGCAAAAACAAAAGCACCAAACGTAATCCGTTCCAGAAGTCTGTTTGACTTCCGAAAGGTTCGAAAACCAAGGTGCAGCTTCTGATAGGTGCAGATGCCCCCGAAACAATAGCTGACAGCCACATCAGAAATTCAGCTTCCAAAAATCGTTTGAAAACCAGAACACTTAGTTCCAGGTTTTCGGTGTTTGAGAACCAAGGCATTTGAGAACTAAGGTGTTTGAGAACCAAGGTACCACTGTATACCTAAAATCCTTTGCTTATCAGGGGCTACCCCACATTTTCAAAAACTTGCTTCGCAGAGGTAACCACCATAGAGTTATCATTTTTTTTTCTTCAAAAGTAGGGGTTGGATTGGCTTTTGAAAAATTGGGGATCCTCAGTAATTAGCTAATTGGGAACCACTGGCTTAAAGAAATATTCACAATGGAAATTGCAAATTAGCTGTGAAACTTAACACCTTTCCTAATTTTCTATTAACCCAGTGAGAGATAAAGCACACAAAAGGAATTTAGTCATTAGGCAAACTGAGATGCTTATAAATCTTTTTGGGAGGTTTGGGGGTTATAAAACAAGTTTAGAAATGTCCCCCGACTGCACTCAGCTCTCACCTGTGGCTCCTAGAAGCTGTTAGCCTGCGACAGCAGCCACAGTCTGGGAAACGGCTTTGACTGGCCGGCTAAACCAGGAGAGGGCAGCCGATGGGTCTCAAACCCTCAGTGAGTTAAGGACAGGCTCCGGTGGATTGAGTGGATGAGACCAATAGTGGGTCCAATGGCCAAAAAGGCAGTTTCTGCATGTGCTGATGCCAAAAATATTGCTCTGCTCTACTTTGGACCCCATCAGGGAGGCTGAGAGGGGGGTCTTGTCTGGGCAGCCCCGGACCTCCAGACACACTGGCCAGGCTCGCACGCTGAGGAGGTCACTTCAGTGCTGCTGAAGCAGCAGTTTGACTTCGCCTCCAGAGGCACACTCCATTGTCTCTTGAGACAGGCGCCAACAACAACTGATTGGCTGGGACACAAGACAAGGCCTTTTTGACAGGGGTTAGTTGCTCCCTCTCTTTTAAAATCAGGAGTGCTGTAATTTAATGCTTTTGGGTGATATTTAATATTAATCATAGGTACAGTTTTTAGTGATTTTGGATTGTTGTGTGTGTTTTGGAAATCTAGTATGCTGCTTTGTTTTTGTTTTTCAATAAAGAAAAGTAGGACAAGCAAACTACTCAATATAATAAAGCTGTCAAAATGAAGTGGTCTAGGACTGGTAATGGTTTAGCTAGAAATTGCACTACTAAATGAGAACACTCTGACTTGTTTTATTTCTTACAGTGCCCCTAGGTGGCAATAGCAGCCCAGAAACCACAAACATACTTACAGGCTATGGCAGTCTTCATGAATGGCACCAGCAAGCCTCTCACTGCAAGCGACTGAACGTGTCCTCAACTCGCCATATTTTAAAGAGATGAAATGACCTTCAGTCAGAGGCTTCTACTTTTGAGTCTTGTATGTCTCCTGTGCATATTTACATCTCAGGAGTGTCACCCAATGGACAAGGATGCTGAAAGATTCATCATTTAGATGTCAAGAGTGGTGTTGGGGGGCTGAAGATTAAAGGCCCCAAAGCTGTCAGCTATCATTCCTCAAACATTTCCAAAAACTTGCTACACTAAAGCTCTAGAGATTATCTTGAACCTGAGTACAGCTGAGGAGGTGGCAGCAAACACTTAATAACCGACATCTCATCGCATTTCCTTGTGGAGAAAAATATTTGCTTTGAACAATGCAAGGAAAACCCCACCTTCCTGTGTATAATGATTAACTGCACGACCAGTTCTACATCTTTTGATTAACATGTTCCTATTAATTCTCTTAAACAAATGGAGGCTGCTAAAGTTCTGTGATCCCAAAATGGAGATTAAAGGAACAGCTTTGTTGTTGTTGTTGTTGTTTAGTCGTGTCCGACTCTTCGTGACCCCATGGACCAGAGCACACCAGGCTTCCACTGTCTTCCACTGCCTCCCGCAGTTTGGTCAAACTCATGCTGGTAGCTTCGAGAACACTATCCCACCATCTCATCCTCTGTCGTCCCCTTCTCCTTGTGCCCTCCATCTTTCCCAACATCAGGGTCTTTTCCAGGGAGTCTTCTCTTCTCATGAGGTGGCCAAAATATTGGAGTCTCAGCTTCAGAATCTGTCCTTCCAGTGAGCACTCAGGGCTGATTTCCTTAAGAACGGATAGGTTTGATCTTCTTGCAGTCCATGGGACTCTCAAGAGTCTCCTCCAGCACCATAATTCAAAAGCATCTATCCTTCAGTGATCAGCCTTCTTTATGGTCCAGCTCTCACTTCCATACATCACTACTGGGGAAACCATGGCTTTTACTATACAGACCTTTGTTGGCAAGGTGATGTCTCTGCTTTTTAAGATGCTGTCTAGGTTTGTCATTGCTTTTCTCCCAAGAAGCAGGGGTCTTTTAATTTCGTGGCTGCTGTCACCATCTGCAGTGATCATGCAGCCCAAGAAAGTAAAATCTCTCACTGCCTCCATTTCTTCCCCTTCTATTTGCCAGGAGGTGATGGGACCAGTGGCCATGATCTTCGTTTTTTTGATGTTGAGCTTCAGACCATATTTTGCGCTCTCCTCTTTCACCCTCAATAAAAGGTTCTTTAATTCCTCCTCACTTTCTGCCATCAAGGTTGTGTCATATGCATATCTGAGGTTGTTGATATTTCTTCCAGCAATCTTAATTCCGGCTAGGGATTCATCCAGCCCAGCCTTTCGCATGATGAATTCTGCATATAAGTTAAATAAGCAGGGAGACAATATACAGCCTTGTCGTACTCCTTTCCCAATTTTGAACCAATCAGTTGTTCCATATCCAGTTCTAACTGTAGCAGCTTGTCCCACATAGAGATTTCTCAGGAGACAGATGAGGTGATCAGGCACTCCCATTTCTTTAAGAACTTGCCATAGTTTGCTGTGGTCGACACAGTCAAAGGCTTTTGCATAGTCAATGAAGCAGAAGTAGATGTCAACTTCTAAGGGCTGAGGTCCCTCCCCCCCCCCTTAAAGTATTTGAGGGGGCTGCCAAACAAGATGATGGGCATTGCTGTTCAAATGGTGTCCGTGCACTGCATCATGTTATTGATTATGCAGAGTGGGGCTTGCCTGGGCCCCCAATATTTTATTAAAGTCCCCCCCCCCCGCTTTGACCAATAAATATGGGTGGAAAAAAGGCTACATGAAATTTAAAAATTGCCCATCTGCCCATTTCCCCTGCCCTTTGGATTACTCCAGCGTGATTTCTGTATTACCCTTTAAGTGCCATAAGAGGCCAGCCTGCTTGTCTTCTGCTCAAAAGGTATGCCAACAAGAGTTGAAAGTTTCCTCCAGAAAGGTAGAGTGCATTTCTGTGAGCTGCTAAAATGCTCTCAAAACGGTGGCAAATTTTTTGAACCTGGTTACTAAGGCAGCAGATCTGGAAAGAGCAAAAAGGGCCTTAGGCTACATCCTTCTCTACCACCAGGCCCAGAGTTGCTATCATTTCTTTTGAGAGGTCCAGTGTCAAATACAAACTGGCACGGGCAGCCTATGACTGTCAAAACTCAACCGCCCATGGTTCAGCTCTACTGGCATTGCAGGATGTGAGCTCTGAAACCTTGACACTGAACATTGCTGGTCTCAGCAGATGATGTCTCTAACTTCACGAAGCCAAACTGCCTTAGAAATGGGGCTTCTGCTTCCTAGTTGAAGATGATGGCACACAGTGCTCAGCTGTCCCCTGCTCCTTCCTGGGAAGAAAACCAGGACAAATACATTGAGGAAAGGCTACAGCATAACTGCGCAGAATGGTCTGTGGGAGATGGCAGGATGGCTCCAGGTGAAAGAGAGCAGAGTTTTCCTTCAAGGCACAAGTCTGCTGAGACCATGCAGAGCTTCTAGTCACTCTTCAAAATGAGAGTGAACAGACTTTGGAGCAATCAAATGAAGTGGGAACACGATACAGGGAAATAAATGGGAACAAGCTGTGGCATGGGCAACCACCTCCATTCTAGATCTGCTAGAATTCAAGCAAATGTGGTTAAAATCTTCTGGTGCTAGCACAACACACCCGTGTGTCTTTGCAGAATAATGGGACCTAGCTCTCAGCTGTGCTGGAGGGAATGTGGGTTTGGAGGAACCCTGCTGCTTCTGGTGGGAATGGCCAGCAGTGGGTACCACCTGAGCCTCTGCTGAGTGAGGTCTACCTGTAAATGGAGCTCCTGAACTATGCTCATCTTTCATTTTTATGGTCAAAAACGGTAACTTGATAAACTTTTTGTCAATGGCTGCCCATCTTACAATTTCACACCATTGGAAGGAGGCAGACAGACAGGAGGCAAGAGCTTGGGACCTTTGGCCTTCTGGAGGAGTTAACCAATAATTTCTGGACTACTAAGAGGTAAATCAACACCTTAAAGGCATTGTGTGGTTTGGCATCCATTTATTTTGTACACCACAAGGCCTGGAAACGTGAGGCACCCACCTTCCTACGGGAAAATAACCTGGATTGCTTGATTTGTCACCTTTGATCCCCCCCCCCCTTTGGTGGGTCATGTTTTCTGCCCAGATATTTTGGGAGGGGAACCCAGCACATCCACTTCTGCTTTTGAATGGACTTTGTAAAGCCTGGGCTTGTGTATTTTTAATATTAGAGAGGTTTTGAGCAATCCTCGAAGCAAAATTATCGAGGGAGACTTTCCTTCCCCTTGTCTTGCTGTGGAGACAGCTGCATTTTTTACCCTCTAATGAGAAAGTTAATATGAATAGCTTGGAATCATTTATCCCTCACAAACTACTGTATTAGTTTATTTATTGTCTCCAAGTTCAAACACTTCATATGAAGTAACACTTCCAGTCTTTGCATAATTTCTAATCTATGCTGTATTTCAATGTGCCTTTAATAAGCTACTGCGTGAAGAGCAAAAAGGAGGACCCATTTGCCGACTTCGCTGGCGCCCCTGCCAAGGAAGACCTGGGGCCTCTCGGCGGGGCGGGGGGGGGTCCGCGCCGTCGTCTCCCTTTCGCGGTGCGGTTCCCCTTCCCTCGGCCTGGCGGCCCCCGCCCCGAGCCCCCTCCCGGCCCGCCTCCTCGCGGCCTGGCCCGGCGGTCGGGGGCGGCGCAGGCGGGCGAGGAGGCGGCGCCCAGGAGGGCGGAGGCGGCGGCGGGGCCTGCCGGGCTTCCCTTCCTGGCGGCGGCCAATCTCGCCTCGCGACCCGCCGCGTCCGGCCTGAGCGGTGTCGGGCACCGGGCGAGGGGCTCCCAGCGGCGCGGCGCGCTGCCTCCGCCCAGCCGGGTCCGCGCAGCATGGGTAAGGGGCGTCCCTGAGGCGGCGGCGGGGGGGAGGGAGGGGGCGCCTCATGGAAATGGCGGGTCCTGCTCCCCCCCCCGCTCCGCCTTCCCTTCCTCACCAGGGACTGGCGGCGTGAGAGAGAGGGCAGCTTGCCTCGCCTTCCGGGTATAATGGGGGGGGGGGCAGGGCTCCCCTCCTGCGGTTGCCGCTGCTGCCGCCAAAGGGGCTTCACAGCCAGCCCCCCCCCCGTCCGCCTTCCGAGCCGGAGGGGTCGCCCCACCTGGGAAGCGGGAGGGGCTTCCTCCGCAGCGGGAAGCGAGTGGCCGGGCTCGGCGGTCCCTTTGCAGCCTCTCCTCCTCCTCCTCCATTTTGGAAGGAGGCAAAAGGCTTCATCCTTCATCCCAGAGATGGGCGCCCATTGCTCGGGGCCGGGGAAGCCGCTGGCGCCTCCCGTGCTGCTTCCCGGCCCTCCTGCCAGGTACCGGTACTTCTTCCGAGCCCGATTCTGGCGCCGCGTTGCTGTGCAAAAGGCCTCTTGTTGTCAGGCTTGAAGAATCTCCTGACCCCACGCTTTGCTTTCCGATGAAAGTTTCAGGCAAAGTTGCTGCAGCCTGTGGGGGAGTGTTAAAGGATGGTTTGGTTTTCTCTGTCGAGTATAAGGGCCACTGTCTCTCAACAGTTCCCTTTAAGATTAAATTGGAATTACAAGGGACAGTTGGGAAATTTCATGTAACCTGATCCTGTGTACGATTTAGAAGTCAATAATTGCTTATCCAGAGGAACCTAATTCCAAACAAATGTTTGTGTTTGTTGAATGTCTTGATGGTTTTGGAAATAAACCCACAAAAAGATACCAGCAAAGCCTGAATCCCCCTGAACATATTGAGGAACAGCACGCTTGCAAAATGATGCATGTTTTCAAAATTGTAAAAGGGAGAGGATATTCATGTGAAAGAAGAACACCTGTGGACAGAGTAGCTTTGGAGGCTAGCTAGGAAAGAATTCATTGAGCCAAAGAGAGTAGAAAAAATTAATGAGAAACTAATGACATGCAGTTCTTTGGAGAAGACATTTGGGAGGTGGCAGTGGAAGTTACAGAAGGCTACATTTCAAAAAGGGACGCGGGTGGCGCTGTGGGTAAAAGACTCAGCGCCTAGGGCTTGCCGATCGAAAGGTCGGCGGTTTGAATCCCCGCGGCGGGATGCGCTCCCGTTGTTCGGTCCCAGCGCCTGCCAACCTAGCAGTTCGAAAGCACCCCCGGGTGCAAGTAGATAAATAGGGACCGCTTACTAGCGGGAAGGTAAACACCGTTTCCGTGTGCGGCTCTGGCTTGCCAGAGCAGCGATGTCACGCTGGCCATGTGACCCGGAAGTGTCTCCGGACAGCGCTGGCCCCCGGCCTATAGAGTGAGATGGGCGCACAACCCTAGAGTCTGTCAAGACTGGCCCATACGGGCAGGGGTACCTTTACCTTTACCTTTTAAATTTCAAAAAGCAACTGTATATAGTTATTGAAAATAATAAGATCCACGTAACAAATGCCATGTAGTAACTGGAGGAAGTGCCCAGTGGCTTGTTTTTACTCTTTAATTACCACTTGCTTTAAACGTGGCTCAACAGTGATTCTGGCTTCTTTTATATGGAAATAATATACAGTGTATGTTGTGTATTGTAATGATGCTTGATAAAACTTGATTATTTTTCTTCCTTGGGAAGAGGATGTTGTTGCTGATGGGCTTTGCTCTGCATTTGACCACCTCTAAATTGGAAAGTACTGAAGCAAAGCCCAAGACTCCAGCATATGCTGTCAGTGATCACATAGTGTAGCAAAAGAAGCACTGTGTGCCTAACTTCTTAGTAAGAAGGAAAAGTTTTTCTTTGGAGTTTGTCTGTCTACAAGTTACACCTTTCTCTTTGTTCAGAGGTAAATTTGTTGTCCGTTACCTCTTGCATAATTTTAATTACCTTTGTTTCCTGCTAACTGGGCAGTTTTCAAAGATGAAAAGACCTGATTTGCATGTCTTGCTAAACCCTGGTTTAACAAGATGAGGAGGAGGAGGAGGAAGATGACAAGAGCCTCAGGCTTCCATGTTCTGCTTTCTTCATCCCGCATAGCTTGGTAGAAGGACTTGGGAAGCTTTTTTCCTAAGTCCCTGAATCACATGTGACTGTTCAGCCATCACTTCCTTCTGCCTGCGAGGCCAAAAAAGGTTAACCACCCTTGATTTAGTGTGACAGGTGAACTAGGCTAGAAGTTCTGATTCAGAAATTCTTGCATATTATAAATGCTTGTATCTTCTCTACCAAACAAATGTTTAGGACAGCCTACCTACCCAAATGTGCACTGATTTCTGCTGTGATACAGTGGTACCTCGGGTTAAGTACTTAATTTGTTTCGGAGGTCTGTTCTTAACCTGAAACTGTTCTTAACCTCAAGCACCACTTTAGCTAATGGGGCCTCCTGCTGCCGCTGCACGATTTCTGTTCTCATCCTGAAGCAAAGTTCTTAACCTGAGGTACTATTTCTGGGTTAGTGGAGTCTGTAACCTGAAGCGTATGTAACCTGAAACATATGTAACCCGAGGTACCACTGTACTGGGATGAGGTGGGGAAGGAATTTGCTGTGTGTTACAAAGTATGTTTTGCTATAGTCACATGCCTAGACACATCAGAATGCTTCTAACATTCTGTAAATATGTAATGAGTAGGAAACATCTTTAAAACATACTTATCTCATCTACTCCACAATAGTCTTGTGCAAAATTGAGTAAAAGTTTCCTTTGATTATCCTAATTTAAAGTCATCCTTTTATAATCATTTTGTGGGACGCGGGTGGTGCTGTGGGTAAAACCTCAGCGCCTAGGACTTGCCGATCGTATGGTCGGCGGTTCGAATCCCCGCGGCGGGGTGAGCTCCCGTCGTTTGGTCCCAGCTCCTGCCCACCTAGCAGTTTGAAAGCACCCCTAAGTGCAAGTAGATAAATAGGTACCGCTTTCTAGCGGGAAGGTAAACGGCGTTTCCGTGTGCTGCGATGGTGCAGGCTCGCCAGAGCAGCGATGTCACACTGGCCATGTGACCCGGAAGTGTCTCCGGACAGCGCTGGCCCCCGGCCTCTTAAGTGAGATGGGCACGCAACCCCAGAGTCGGACATGACGCCCGTACGGGCAGGGGTACCTTTACCTTTATAATCATTTGGGCACAAAGTAAAGTTTAAAATGCAGTATGTGTGTATGTATGTGTTATACGTATACATATTGTGTAACATCTCTAAAGCTTTTCCACTAGTCTAAAGTGGTTGAATGTTACTTTGTAAGTTGGAGAGAGAAATAAGCAAGTAGCAGCCGGGGGGGGGGGCGGGCGTGTAGTGGTGGCAAAGCAGCTGGCCAAGTTCAGCTCATAAGTTTATTGTTCTAGGCAAAAGCCATGACAAACTTGTATTAGGCAATAATATTAATAAAATAATGCAGAACGTGATCCTTATTTCCCTTGTGCATAGAGTGAAATAAAAACTTTTGACCACTATTAATAATTCATATTTTTATCTCCAAAAGTTACTGAAATGTAATGTAAATTGCTGTGCTTGAACTGTTTATCCAGAAGCCTTTCCCCCCGTTTTATTCTTTTAAAAAAAACAGCCTGTTGCTGAAATGGGAAATGCTGGCATGTGTAGAAAATGCTTGTGGTAGTGTGGGTGACGCTATATCAGCCTATTTATAGCCAGAGAGGAGGAAAAACAGCAGACACACAAAAATGGCTAAAATTAACTCTTGATTATTGACTTGCTTTTAACCTTCAGGTCTAAATCTGTGACTTTAAAAAACCAAGCAAACTAAAATAACAACAAAACCTGTCTTCTGGACTTGCACCCTAATCCTATGTAAATAAAGATTACCATATATACTCGAGTATAAGCCAACCCGAATATAAGCCAAGGCACTTAATTTTAGCACAAAAAACTGGGAAAACTTATTGACTCGAGTACAAGCTGGTTCACCACACCACAGACCTGGTGGCGGCGGCGGCAGGAAGAACAAGCAGCCTGAAACGGCTCCTTTTGGGCCGCTCGTCCTGCCGCCGCCCGCCTCACTCGAGTATAAACCGAGGGGGACCTTTTCAGCATAAAAAATCTGCTGAAAAGGTTGGCTTATACTTGAGTATATATGGTACTTCTATGTGATTATGCACAGGATTGTCACCTAGATTCTTCATTGTGGCCTTTGTGTGGCCACATCAGAACGAAGCAATGTTTGGAAGGGAGCTACAAACCTCTGGGTACAAGAGGCCTCCTGCCCCATGAGAGTGTACAAGACTCAAGGGGCAGGAATTACTATCTTCCCCTTAAGTTCCCTTCTGGCCACCACAAGAGCACTATTGTCAAGTTATTTCCTCATCCAGAGAGCTCATCCTCCCTTTTACTGCCCTGTCCTTTACCTCTTTTGCTTTCTCTTTTCTTTTGTTTGGTTCTTTTCTTTCTTGAGTGCACTTTATTCTATCTCCCCCCCCCTTTTTTTCTTTCTTTTTGCTGCTTTATTGGCCTGAGGGCCTGCTGGAGGGCTAGCGCCCTGCCTTGGGTGAACAGGAATGTTACTTATTCCGTCTCCTTCCGGAGCAAGTTGGATTCCTATTCCCATTGTCCAGTGTTTACTAAGCAGTCCTGCGTCGGTGATGCGTGTGGGTTTTTTTTTTTGGGGGGGTGAATTGTTAGCCGTTAATCAGTTGATATGTGATTTATTTTGTTTTGTATTGACTTGCCTGCCAGTGCTAAAAAAACCTGCTTATTTGGGTGTCTGTTTTCCCAGGTTAGGAAGACTGAAGCTTTGATAAGAGCAATTGCTTCAGTCTGGGAGCTTCTATAGGAACTGGGGCTCTCAGTTGGGTTCTGATCCAAGCAAGTGTTACTGTGTGCTTTCCCGTACTCCTGAGGAGCCCCATGCACAGCTGGTGGACACTTCGCCAGCGGCTTTGAAGTTCTTGCCTGGCTCCTAGTCTCCTCTTCTCCTCATCAGATAGACATATCTGATGGCTCCTTGGAATGAAGACTGTGGCCATGGTGGATATCTGCTGGAGGGCCCAGCTCCTCATCTGAGGAAACCTCGGGTCTGCACAGGGTTCAGCGCTAACACTGGGTGCCAGGGTGGCTTCCTCAGGTGGCAGGAGCCTTGATGGGCCGTGGAGCCTAAAAGGGATAGAGATTGGAAGGGCAAAGGCAGGTTCAGGAATGGTGTGGGCTGGAAATCAAACCCTTGCATGGAGAGATGTAGGCAAAGCCACACACTTCGCAATCTTGAATATCAACTTAGTTACCGTCTCATTTGAGCTTCTTTCTTGTAACTTACAGCCTTGGTGTGTTGCTCTTCTTTGGTTTTGTGAGTGTTATGAGTATTAAAGCAGTTTGTAAAAACACACACAAGTAGGGCTTGTACTTCCATGTGCCTGAATTACATACAGTACGTTTCCGAGCAACAGTTCAAAGTGTTGGTGCTGACCTTTAAAGCCCTAAACAGCCTCAGTCCAGTATATCTGAAGGAGCGTCTCCACCCCCATCGTTCAGCCCGGACACTGAGGTCCAGCTCCAAGGGCCTTCTGGCGGTTCCCTCACTGCGAGAAGTGAGGTTACAGGGAACCAGGCAGAGGGCCTTCTCGGTGGTGGCACCCGCCCTATGGAACACCCTCCCACCAGATGTCAAGGAAATAAACAACTATCTGACTTTTAGAAGACATCTGAAGGCAGCCCTGTTTAGGGAAGTTTTTTAATGTTTGAAGTTTTATTCTGTTTAATATTCTGTTGGGAGCTGCCCAGCGTGGCTGGGGAACCCCAGCCTGATGGGTGGGCTATAAATAAATTATTATTATTATTATTATTATTGACTCTTCTCTTCTCGCTCCTAGTTGAGTATGTTGTGGAGTATGACTATGATGCAGTGCATGATGACGAGCTAACTATTCGAGTTGGAGAAATCATAAGGAATGTGGCAAAACTAGAAGAAGAAGGATGGCTTCAGGGAGAGCTCAGTGGGCGAAGAGGCATGTTTCCTGACAACTTTGTTAAGGCAAGTTCATCACAATTCTTTGCTATAACAGTTGTGCAACTTCAAACATTAAATCATACCTGTACTACTTGACATTAAGCTTGGAGATCAGAACTATTTCAATACAGTGGTGCCTCGCAAGACGAAATTAATTCGTTCCGCAAGTTTTTTCTTCTTGCGAGTTTTTCGTCTTGCGAAGCACGGTTTCCCATAGGAATGCATTGAAAATCAATCAATGCGTTCCTATGGAAACCGCCTTCAGACCAGGTCAGGGGACAGAAGGCTGTTCTGAAGGCTGGCGGTGGGAAGAAAAGCCCTTCTCCCCACCTCCCGCCCCGCAATCTCCGGGGACAGGAGGGCTTTGCTGCCGAAGCAAGCCCATAGGGAAATTCGTCTTGCGGAACGATTCAAAAAACGGAAAACTCTTTCGTCTTGTGAGTTTTTCGTTTTGCGAGGCGTTCGTCTTGCGAGGCACCACTGTAATGATACGGCTGAAATTCTAGAGTGGTGTGCGAAAACCTTTGTAGGAAGAAAGACCTTGATTGGTTCTAGAAATTGGCTGGGAATATTCTGAAGAGTTGTAAATTTAAGGCTGTGATTTGTTTTCTTTCGTATTGCAGCTTACTATTCGACTTTCCCTATTTATATTTTATGGCATTTTCTTCTTAAGGTTGCAACTTGCAAAAGCTCTGAATTGGAACCCTTTCTATTCTTTAATGCCAGTTGTATTCCTCTCTGCAACTGACATAACAAATATGCAAGGAAGAAGTTACTAGGTTCTTGCATATTGCATCACAGTGGGCCAAACTTGACATTACGGGTGACTGATGAAAATTGTATCCCTGCATCTAGTTACCCCCTTCTCAGCCGTTATGTCTGATTTAGCTTGTACCAATATAAGGACTTCAAGATGGTGTACTAGATGCAGTTGGATGGAAAATGGATAGTGTACAGAGTCATTTATGTTTGGTACCTCACTAGTAGCTTTTGGTCCAGAAATGGGTTTGGGTCTTGTCTCCCTCACTGCTCCATTTGAATGGGTCTTCTCTCTGCACAGAAGCTTGTACAGAGTGGTTTTGGAGCTAAAGTTCAAAGACTTTATAAAAAATGAATATCTGTGGCCAAGATATTTCTCAATCAATGCAGAGATTCTTCTGCACTGTATAGAAGTTTTCACCCTTCTTGAATATTTACTTGCTTTGTTGTTTGCAACCACCATCTGACGTTCTGCAATTTGGATTGTATGAGTTACTTGTTATTTTGCCTAACATAATGACTCCTTGATATAATATAAATTTAAAAGGAGAAATAGCTGGTGGTGAAATGGGATGGAGAAGATTCTGATCCCCTGGATATGATGACTTGAGTGTGGTGAAAAGAGCTGTTAAAACAGAATTGGAGAATTGGATCTGGCCAGTTGGCCAGATCCTGATCTCTTCTACCCCTTGTGGGCCAGATGAGCAGGTGGGCAGCCAGTCACTTGACATGGCCATGATGTCAGATGATGGGACCTTTTGGCGGGTCCTGACAATTGCTGGGACTTCAAAGCACCATGCAAAGAGCCTTGCTGGGTGCTTGGAAGCACCACCTGCCAGCTGATTGTTAGTGCTTCAAAGAGCTGAGCAGGGCTCTTTGCAAGGAGCAAGAGGCTTGCAAAGGGCCCTGCTCCATATTATGCAAGCCCCTTCAAGGATTGCACAGCTCCCTTTTACTGCCAGTCAGCTGATGGGCAGTAAGAGCAAGCCTCTTTTACCCAAGCACAAACAGGAGCTCAATTTAAGGTTCCTGATTCTACACTAGTATGATGGGGGAGGTGCTATAGTTTGGGGAAACAAAACTGGAAGCCAGATTGGGACTGCTGGTGGGGCCTCATCAGGCCCATGGGCTGATGTTTCTCCATCCTAAGCTAAAGGATTCGAAATAAGGAAACAAAGCCAAACTTCCACATTTTCAGGATGTATGTAGAATATTTTTCATCAGGGCTGAAGGGCACAATTTCTCAACAGCAGGATGACATGCTTGATGTCCTATTCTGAGTAATGAAATGCTGTTGATGTTTGAAACAAATTGCCTGCCAAGTATTAGGAATGTAATTGATTCAGAAGGGGAATGGACTTCAGAATACCCTCAACAATTCTACAGTACAGATACCTAACCTACACTTTAAAAAATCGTGCTTTCACATTTGGTACTACTGTATTTTAAAACTTGAATTTCTAGAGCTGTTGTTGGCCTGTCAGAATGAGAGTGTAAGTTACCTCAGCTGCCAGGTGTAAAGGTAAAGGGACCCTTGACCATTAGGTCCAGTCGTGATCGACTCTGGGGTTGTGGCGCTCATCTCGCTTTATTGGCCGAGGGAGCCGGCGTTTCTCTGCAGACAGCCTCCGGGTCATGTGGCCAGCATGACTAAGCCACTTCTGGCGAACCAGAGCAGCACACAGAAACGCCGTTTACCTTCCCGCTGGAGCGGTACCTATTTATCTACTTGCACTTTGACGTGCTTTCAAACTGCTAGGTTGGCAGGAGCTGGGACCGAGCAACGGGAGCTCACCCCGTCGCGGGGATTCGAACCGCCAACCTTCTAATTGGTGATGTTAAATAATGAACTTAGCAGCAGTGGGCTTTCTTTGTTCTCCCAAAAGCTTCGTTTAGCTCAGGGGTGAGGAACCTTCAGCTCGCATGCCCCTTGTGCCCCTTCAGGCTTCTCCACGTTTGTCCACTGAGGCCATTTCAGGCAAGCCACACCTACCTGCCCTACACCTGGCATCATACAGGTGAGGATGGGGCTTGCCCAAAACCTGCTTTGTGCGGCTCCCAAAGTGCCTGGCAACCAGCTGTTTGTCAGGAGCCTTTGAAGCGCTGCACAAAGCTGGGACCCAGTTTCAAGGGGCACCCCTCTCTTTTGTACCAGCTGATTGTGCGCCTGAGCCCAGTGCCAAGCAGCCTCACTCCCCCTTTGCACTGACTGAAGGGAGAGTGATCCTGCTTAGCACTGGATCCCCGCTTTGGCAGTGCTCAGCAGGATCACTCTCCCTTAGCATCAGCAGATGGGCAGTGTTCGAAATTCCCAGGCAGCCTTTTGATGTGCTGAGGAGGGACCCTTTCCATTGTGGTATGATTTGCATAAGTAAACAAGCTGTGAATGTGGTTAAATGGATTGCTTCTCTCTTGGCGAAACCTCCCCTTAAATCCAGAACTTTGCAGGTAGCAACTGAAGACAGTCTTTCAGGGGGAGACACCTTGTGGCTGGCAAGTTTTACTTGTAAGGCTTTCATGAGCTGGTTGATTATTGAAGGGGCTTCTCATGGTGATCTTGCTTTTCAAGAGTGCAAGGGCCTCTTTTCTTGCATTTTCCTTCATTTCTTCTCATAATTATATTTTTGTTGGCTTTCCAGGAAGAATAATGGTTTCCCCCCTTTATTTGAATTCTGCTGCATCATTTTGCGTTTTAGGCGTGCAGGCAGAGCATGGGGGTGGGGAGAGCAGACTGGAAATTACGACAAAAAGAGGGTTTTCGCAGGGTGTGGGGGACGCCCTACCTGTGCATTCTGAAGTTTGATTTTGTGTATCTGATGGCGTATTTGGTATGGAGAGAAGAGTGTAAGTGGAAGAAATATTCTTATATCTTGAAATAGATAACAAAACCATTCTGGGTTTTGGTCCTGCCCACTTGTGACCGTGAGTGAGATTTACTGAATGTGTGTTGTCTGCTTTTTGAACTCAAGTCTGCAGCACAAGACAGGGCATCTTAAGATCTAGCCCTTCCTGGAGATGCTGGGGGTTTAACCTTCTGCACTCAAAGCAGCTGTTCTGCCACAGAGCTACAGTTTGCAAAGGAAGAGCATTTCAGAGAGGCTAAAGCATACCCTATAAAACTGCCTTTCACTGACTGACCATTAGAACGTCAATCCAGTTCTAACTGGGTGTTAGAAACAAGCCAACTTGAAGCCCTAGCATGTTCCCCTCCCCCACCCCAGCATTTCATTTCCAGATTGAAACTGACTAGTCACCCTGCCCGCCCCCCCAGCATTTTCAGATTACGCTTATTGCCCTGCTTCCTCCTGCAGCAAGAAGGTTCACATAAGCGGGAGTTTCACCTTGGAATTTCCTGAGTGCCACACGCTGTACACATTGTTTTATCGTGAGTACTTCTGGAGAAAGCAGCTTTTGGACTGCTGGGAGTTCGGCCCTGTAAAACTGCCACTTTTTACTCACAAGGTGAACATCTGAAGAGCAGTACCTATTCTGATTTCTCAATCACTGCCAAGATTACGTACAGCATACATACATCATTTTAGGTATTTGTAAGCTGTCTTCCATTGTCTAAACCACGGGTGTCAGACTCAAGGCCCGCGGGCCAAATCCGGCCCGGCAGACCTCCTCATGCGGCCCGTGTAGCCGCCGCCGGCCGCCAGCGCTTTTTTTTATTCTCGCTTTTTTTTTTTTTAAAGGAGAAAGCTTGTGTGTATTCATTGAGGGAAAGACCGGGGCGGGTGGGGGGTGGCAGCACCGCACATTCAGAGAAAAGGAGGACGGCCCCGGGGGCGGGCTGATGCTTTTACGTGACTGACTGGCTTGAGGTTGTGCAAACAAGGCTGGGCTTTCCCTCCGCACGAAATCTGGCTGCCGCAGTGCCGCCTCTTCGCTTTAGCGCGCAGAAGGCGAAGCGCACGGGAGTCCGGCTCTGAGCAGCAAAGCGGGGAAGGAGGCACGCGCCGCCCCACCCCTTTCTCCCCCCCCCCAGAGAAAAATGCCAGACAAGCCATAGTACGTTCCTAAAGGAGGGCTCTCCCCTTCACGCTGCCCAATAGCAAGCCGCGACCATTCCTGCTAGCCAATGGCGAGGCGACAGAGGACTTTTCCTTTTCGGGCGGTGGCGTTTTGGCGCCGGATTCACGCCTGCTTAGCGGCTCGCTCTGCAGAGCTTTCTCCGAAAAGCAGTTGTTGCGGAGAAAGAGATATCAAGTTATAGGTTCCTCTCTCCGCGCCTCCCCGGTTGGCACCAGCGGCAACCACGCGAAAAAGCGCGCTGGTTTCTAAAGAAGTCTCGTTCCTCCCAAGGCACATGTTCACTTTTTGCAGAGAGGCAGTTGCAAGGCGAGGAAAGCTCCTGGTAATCATAAAAATCCCATAAGGATAATTAAATTGGGATGGGGAAACTAGCTGGGAATTGCACTAGGGCCACGATCCGCAAACCGCTTCCTCCGGAGCAAACACTTAAATAAATCCCAGTGGAACTTCGACCTTGCTTGTCGACATAATAGAGTGGTTACTCCTGTCGCAGGGTCTATTGTTCAAGAAGTGGCAGTTTAAACTATTTGCAGGCTACCGATCCACATCAGCCGCTAACGCAACGTGAACGTGACCATTTGTGCTCTGCGAGCAACCCCTCGCTGGGGAGAGGCTGTTTAGCGCGGGAAAGACTCTTGCCTTAACCCTTGCAGAGCCGCTGCTAGTCAGCCGTGCTCAACCCTCACTGTCGCCAGATATGGCTGGGAAAGACTCTTGCCTTAACCCTTGCAGAGCCGCTGCTAGTCTGTGCCTGGCAGTGCCGGGCTAGATGGACCAATGGTCCGAATCGAATTGTTACAATACTGATGAGACAAATACACCAGTCGATGGCAAACCTTTATTCTGAATGTGGCGGTGATTTGGAATCACTACCCTGCTCCAGTTTCACCTTGTCAGTCACTAATGCCACCCACACACGCGAAAGCACGTATTGGAAATCAGGCTTTGGTAGTTACAGCACGTTAACCAGTCTTGAGTAAGGTACCAGTACTTACTGCCTGGAATAAAATTGGCGTGATGCATGTGGGTACTGGGAAGACAAAAGCAAAATACTGCTAGATACAGGACTCACGGGATAAATAATAATAAATAATAATAATAATAATAATAATAATTATTGTCAGGGGCTCAGGAACAGAGGCACAGGGGAGAGAGGAAATGGAGAGCGAGGGGGAGGAATCTGAGGGCAGTGGAGGGCAGAATGACAGTGACCCGAGAGATTCCATGAGCCTCTCCAGTGAATCAGAAGATTCCCAGAAGGGGGTGCCGATGGCCAGGGCAAGGGGGGTCCCAGGGGGGACACACCAGAAGCAGGGGGCCAGCGGAGACTCCCAGAGCAGTAGCTGGAAATCAGGGCCAGCTTCCCCACCGGAGCGTAGTGGGGGGGAAGAGTCCCATAGGTCAGAGTCAGCGTCTCCTCCGGCAAGCAGGGAGGAGGAGTCAGGCCCAGCTAGCGTCCCCGAAGAGGGGAGCAGCGACAGAAGCAGTATAACGGTCAGAAGGAAGGTGGCAGGCTGGGCGCGCGCGCCCAGTTCAAATGTACAGGCGCGCGGGACAGCAGGAAGCCTGGATTGGGAACCAGGTCCTAAAGCCCGCCGGAGGGAGGGGGAAGACTCGGGGACTCAGCGTCAGAAGAGTCTAGAAAGGGGAAAACCCCGGCGGACAGGCGGACCCAGAGGAGGAAAGAACAAAGGAAGAGGTGGAGCAAGGCTAGGGTCTTAAACTGGTGTCTGGGGGGAGGAGACTCAGACGGAGCTTCGGCGGTCTAGGGTTTAAGACGTAGAGCTGCGCGCCGTGGCTGTAAATGAGAAACTGAACTTCAATAAAGACTATTTAATATGACAACGGACTGGCGTTGGTCCTCTGTGAGCTGGGACCTGAGGCAGCTCTGACAATAATAATAATAATAATAATTTATTTATACCCCGCCCATCTGGCTGGGCTTCCCCAGCCACTCTGGGCAGCTTCCAAAAGAATATTAAAATACAACCGGCCCTTTGAGGGTGACCAAACTGCTGATGCGGCCCCCAATGAATTTGAGTTTGACACCCCTGGTCTAAACCATGCCCAAGGAGGCTTACAACATAAAAAATTACAAACACAACAAAAGTCACCATTAAAATAAAGCATCAAAAAGTACACAGCCAAATTGAACCATTTCCACACAAATCATAATAAGATCTAAAATACGGATACAAAAAAATAACTGCAAAACAGCAACAACCCCCCCCCCAAAAAAAACCCAAACCACTTCTAACCCAAGACCCAGGGCAAGATTACTGGCCTGTACTCCTTCCACTATCAGGCAGCAACACAGAGTATGTTTCTGTCTGCATAACGTCATTCTTTGTAAACTATGGATTATATTCCTATTTCTGCCCCCCCCCCCCCCCATTCCAGCAACATCCCTGTGGTCCCTCGGGTAATCCAGAAGCTACTGTAGGCCTGGAAGACCCAGTCCAGCCTCCAGAGCAGACTTTGGGGGCTGTGAGAAGAAGTCCTGTTGAGCGAATGGAGGAACAGCATTGGATTCAACTTGCAACCTTTATCTTTCCAGTAAATAGGTCATGAACACCCCACCATTTGTTCTTTCTGCTAGTACTCTTAAAAATATTTATTTTGACTTTGTGAAGCAGTTTATCAAGTAAATGAATCTTTTGCATAAATATTTCTGATATTAATATTGCAGACTGAACTGTTACTTTGATTATCTGTTCAAGGCACTTAGGCAAATGAAAGAGCTTTTTATTTACTTATTTTAAAACTTCTTAATTTTTAATTGTTTGTGCTCATGAGCTGTGATTGGAGCTCCAGTTCACTGCTGGAGAAAAGGTTGGTGATCTCCTTGTGCAGCAGCTGCTACAAACACCGTAGGAACCAGGAAGCTTGCGAGTTGATACTTGAACTTTGGCCAGAGCAAGAACTTGGCTTGAAACTTGGTTCAAAATACACAATACGCACAGACATACCTGGGTGTGTTCAAGCAAATATGTCTTTAGAACCAGTAAGTTCATTTTTCCCTTGTTAAAAGCAGTGATATAGTATGAGAATCACAACCTTTTGTGAGTAGTGGGTTGAACCTGGTTAAACGGTTATTGTACTCTGATTTTTTAAAAACAATTAAGTTGAATGTTTAATTTCATGACCTAGTCTGATGTAATGTCTGTAAATTATGTGAAGTTTCCTAGGTTTACATAACTGCCTAGTTTAGTTCAATTTTATTATGCTTGGATTCAGATGCTGCTTTTAATTTTTTGGCAAGTTGTTAATAATTTTTTTCGTGAACTCATGAAGATGCAGCTCATCTGAATTTACATACTGGGGAGTGGAGCTCCTCCCAGTCTTCCTGCTTTGTTCAGGAAGCTTGCACTGGGTTTTTTGGTACAATTTTGCTTTGGTGCTGTCTTCTAAAGTGAAAATACAAATAGACTCTGGTTGTTGGTTATTTCCTTAACTCTTGCGCCAAATGTGACAGTTGCTGTAAGGAAAAACTTTACTTCTCTACTTTTATCGTCAGTGCAGAAGTTCTTAAATGTGGTTTTGCCTTTGTCAGTCCTTTAAAGTGTTTTCAAATCAAATCTCTCCTATATTTGTTATGGCAAAGCAAATCTTAGATAACTCTGAGTTTATATAGAGGTTTAAATAAATGGGTTGGACCAGGAATGACCCTTTTCTGGTACATTATGAGGAATGGTTGAAGGAGCCGGGTATGTTGGCCTGGAAAAGAGGAGGCTGAGAGGAGATATGAGAGACATCTTCAGATATCTACAGGGCTGTTCCATGGAGGAGGGAGCAAGCTATTTGAGGCTTCCCTTCCTTCAGTGCAGGGCTATAGCTTGTTATGAATATTTTAGGCTCCTGTAGTCAATCTCTCTTCTCAC
This sequence comes from Podarcis muralis, assembly GCF_964188315.1. Taxonomy (NCBI): domain Eukaryota; kingdom Metazoa; phylum Chordata; class Lepidosauria; order Squamata; family Lacertidae; genus Podarcis; species Podarcis muralis. The sequence continues at coordinate 121,104,686 of NC_135657.1, forward strand.
CCCACTGCCCCCCTGTTCTTATCTTTACTAGGAAGTTAAGAAAGAGACGGACTCTCAGAATGATGATTTGCCAGTCAAGAAGGAAAGGCATGGAAATGTTGCCAACCTTGTTCAGCGCATGAGCACTTACGGGCTTCCAGCAGGAGGATTCCTGCCCACTTCCCAGTCTAAAAGCTTCAAGAGGAGTATGCAATCATTTCCTTGATAGCTGGATAAATCTCTTGTTAAGTGGTGATATCACTGGGGTACTCTCAGATCATGTGCAAATAGGTCTTGCAGGCTGTTTTCCTAAATTATTTCAGAAAAAATAATAATGCAAGGATATCTGTTTAATATATGATAACATTGTCACTCCATTGGCAGGTATTATACTGCCCTCTCAAACCATTATAATTCAAATACTGTCATACTTTTCTTATTCACATGTTGACATGTTTTCTACATTTATTTTTTGAATTCAGCTGGTGGAAGAAGTTGAAATCTGATCACAAATTTTAACAGCCATGCCCCACTGCTGTTAGAATGTACAGTTACTACAGGAAAATCCTTTTGTACGTGCTGGTAGTTAGATAATCATTAACAGGATCCTGGTAAATGGGCTCCTAGCCTGATACAGCAGTCTCTTCTTACATTCTAGACTCCAGTCATTTTCCATCTGCTTGGCAGCACCCAGCAAGGGTATCTGCTTTTTCCATCATGTTTTCTATTTTTTTAAAAAAATAATATTTATTAATAGTTTCAAGATTACAGAAAAAAAGAGAAAGAGAAAAAAGAAAAAATAAGAAAAAACAACACCACAATACATAAAAGGGAAAAAAGGGGGGGGGGGGAGAAAAAATACATATAAAAGCCAATACATCATCACAACAAAAAAAGAGAAAAAAATCCCTTTTTGCCTATCTTTACCTTTCATTTGCTTGTTTCATTGACCTCCTCACACCTCCGTTTTTGTATTCTAGCTTAATTAGTTGTTTCAGCAAATTCTTTCCATCTTTCTAACTTTTTATTAAACAATTTATCTTAACCGTCTAACCTATTACTTAACTCAACAAATCCTTACCATCTTTCACCATATTCTGTTATTCAATTTACCTCAATTTATTTAACCTTATCTTACCATAAAATACCTTAAAGCTTAAAACTTAAAACTTATTTATACATAACTCCTTGTATCATTTCTACTAAAGCCAGATAGTTTCATTCCAACATTTTCCCCAATATTCATTAATTTACACTAATTCCCAATATAACAAATTTTCTTTATAAACTTTTTTCCAATCTCCATCCAACGTCCCTTCTTCCTGGTCTCGGGTTATGTCAGACCTTACTGTCCATTCCATCTAGTTCATCAACCTGGTAATCTTATGTCCGAGGCTCTTAAGTCTCTTCCATGCCCCTTCTGCAGATCTTCTTCATCTTGTTTATACTTGCACTTTTCCTTGTCTTTTGTTGGTCTCTTTCCTGGTTTCTTTCTTTTCTCATTGGAGAGTAGGTCTCTGGGGGATTCCAAACCAAAATTATCTCCGCTCATCCGACCAGCCCATTCCCCAGAGTCCCACTCCCCACAGTCGTCAGAATAATCCAAAAAGTATTTAACAACATGTTTCAAAGTCCCTCCGAAATTAAGAGCCTCCTCCTCTCCAGACTTCTCCTGGCCCATTCCAAATTCAATCTTCAAAGACAGTAGCTTATGCTCCTGCAGGGCCTCAGATCTCTCCATTTGTAATGCTTGAGGTGCAACCGCAACCTCGTCCATTATCTTCTGCACTTGTACTTGCCCAGTTAAGACAGGTTCCTGAGTTAGTTCCTGCCCTACAGCCGTCATCAAATCCAGTTTTTTGTTCATCAAATCTACCTTCTCATGCAACTGCTCCAGCAGAGCATTTGTCTTACAGAGAGCAAGCATCAAAGCTTCCTCCCGACACATTATTATCCAAGGTCAAAAGACTGATCCCACGATCTTAATCTTAGAGCTGTAGAGTTCCCAAGCAGACTGCAGCAACAATTTAACAAACTCCCTCTAGAGGAGGCAATTTTTATTTGTATCCATCTTTTTAAAGCAAGTCCAACAAAGAAGAATTACTTTCGTTTTTCAAATACTTTGTTTCTTTAAAATGCAAAAGGCAACATTGGAATCAGATTGTTTCTCTCTCTTTTTTTTTTTAACTATGTCAAAATGCTCCATTCACAGTCAATGAACGTCTCCAACAATTTCTGTCTCTGACACCCCGTTCCCAGGTTTGAGACGATGGAAACTTATCTTTCTTCACTCCCTCCTGCAGGGTTGAACAGTCAAAATTCCCCCCCTTTTCTCCTGCTTCCAAGGGGGTTTTAGTGATTGTAAATGAAGGAAATTTCAACCTTTATAAGCGACTTTCCAGGCTATTAGCTTACAAGGTTTTGCTTCAGTCTATTTACAAAAAGCGGAAGGTGGACTTCCTGTTTTGAACCTTCCTGCTTCGGTGCCAAATTAACAAGTTTCTTGATCCAATTTTTCCGTTTCTACTCACGGGTACTTGTTTTTGAGTCCAATTGTCCACAGGACAAAGTCAGCGCTCTCCGGCAACGGCTATGTGGCTTCACTCCACAAAAGTAGCAGTCGATTCAAAACACCTCGCTGCTCACCCCACATCGTTACGGAGCCCCGAAAAAGGGGTTCCCTGCGAGTAGGGGAGGCGCTCTTGGTGTCAGCCGAATCCCACGTTCCCAGGCTTCATCCGCCTGGGATTTTTGAGGGGTCTCCGCCTTCGCCGCAGCGGCAAGACCCGATTTTTGCAGAGCGGGTTCCTCCCAATCAGAGGAACTCCGCCATTGCCGATGGCGCTAACCCGGAAGTCCTCCATCCTGTTTTCTATTGAACCGTTAGCAGAACTCTTCCATGCCACTCCTTCTGCTCTTAAGTGTGTGTGGTGCCGTGAGAATAGTCCTTAAGAGATCTTCAGCAAGTTTCCCAAATGTCTCTACAAATACCCCTTCAAATATCTGCATTTGGCCTCTATTAGTGCTGATATCAGGAGGTATTTCTCGACATTGTTCTGAAAAGCCTTCCTCCAGAGCCTAAAGAGGTATGCCTCGTGACTAGAGGATCATGATGATGCACAAATATGGCTCACGGAATGAATGCATCTTCAAATGACATACAACGTTGCAATAAGAGGGTAGAAAATTTCCCCTTTGGCAGTATGTTTGTGCAAATCCTTAGAGGGATCCCAAACACACATGTTTGTAGGCACACTTTTAGAAGATCATGAACTTGTTTCATTCCATTTTCAACAGATACATGGATTATGCTCTACATTGTGGAGCCTTGTAACCAGATACTATGTGCTGCAAGTATCTGCCTGTTCATGTGGATTTACTCAATTTTTATTGAAACTGCTGTCTGCTAACTCATCTTTAATGATTTTAAGGACACCCATTTCTGAAAATATTTATGTGTTCCGCTAATAAACCAACACATAACACTTCCTGTATTTGCACTTGAATAGCTGCAGTTAGGAACCATTGTTTACACGCAGCTTCAGCAAGTGCAATGATAAGTATAGTTTCTTTTACAGATCTGTTTAATTTTGGTTCCAAATGCAAGTCAGGACACAATTGATTGAATGAGTTCTGTGTTCCTTTCATTGTTAAATGCCCCATCAATTTCAAGATGTCTCCTAGCCACCATCCTGAATTGAGAGTCCCTTGCAATTCTCAACAGTTTTTCATGTTTAGAAATGAGTAATGAAACTAAAATGAACACCTGTGCTACGTTTCAGCATTCACAAATGAATTTCAAACTGATCCACACAAAAATTGCTTGTTCTAGGCAACCAGAAAGAAGGCATATATATAGGATAATTTCCAGAGGGTGTCGCTGCAAGGAAGAGTTTACAAGCACCTGCTTCCTGCTTTTAACTAACTGGTTTATCATTGCATGCAAAGAGAACAATTCATCCTTTGGGGACATAATGACAAATCACCGTTAGTTTAGGACAGGAACCATAAGGCTTGCTGTTGCTTGTTCACTTAACATTCAGCCATGGTGTACATATAGACCACAAAGCCTGTGCTAGAAACAATATGTTAGGCTTTAAGCTGCCATGAGAGTCCTTGATCATTCTATAAGAATGCATATCTTAATGACTTAATTCCAAAATGTAACATATAAAATTGTTTTTAAAGGTAAACTTCACTTTGAGTTAATTTGTTTCTCACTTTCAACAGAATCGAAAAAGCGGCAATGTAAAGTTCTTTTTGAGTATGTTCCTCAGAATGAAGATGAGTTGGAGCTCAAGCTTGGAGATATTATAGACGTTAATGAAGAGGTGAGCCATTTTACAGAATTATGGGGGATAAAATGAAAGTTGTTTCTCACAGAAAGAAATAACTGAACTATCCACATAAACATTGGGAAATTAACCAAATGGGATAGTCAGAATGAAGATGTCGACAGTTGAAGATAACCTAGAAATAGATGCTTAGAAATGAGAGGATTAGAGTATTTTGGAAGTATGTAGTATACATAGTGAAATAATGAGGAAGGTAGATTTGATAAGAGGAGGATGTGAAGCTGCCTATTTTATAAAACAAATAGACTTGACTGAGAAGGCGGTAAGGGGGTTCTAGAGTCTGAAATGCATTTCGGGATATAAAACGTCTTGGGAAAATAATGGAAATAACTTGCTCAGTGTTCCATCGTGACAGATTCCAAGTACTTGGCAAAATGCAGGAAGCGCTTGTAATCTGTTTAAAATCACCAGATTGGATAATTCCATTTCTACATCCTCAGGAAGATAAATTGGAACCCTGCAAAAAACCTCAGGCTTATCTATTTTATTTATTTAAGACATTTATATACTGCTTGATTATTCATATTTCTAAGCAGTTTGCATAAAAACAATTCACAGAAAATCAGACACACAAACTTACCATGAAAATGAACACTAGCTTAAACTTCCTGCTGGAACAAGACAACCTTAGTTCAGCAAGGAGGGTCCTTGTTTAATCTTAGTAGAGAGGGAGAGGCACAGGCTTGGGGCCTCTACATGGAATATACAGCTTCTAGTAGCTCCAGGGGCATCCTCCCCCCATGCCAACGCGCCCCTGCTCCAGTTCAAGGCCCATTCAGAGTAGGATAAGCACCCTGCCAGGGCCTAGGGAGAGCCTCCAGGCCCAGAGAGAGCAGCCTGGAGGACCACGTCTGGTCGTGGGCCTGAAATTCCCCAGCACCTGGCATACAAGTTGTGGCAAGGTATTGCTGGAGCGATTCTGGTGTAACGTGAATGGAGGGACAGGGGACGGGTTTGGTGTGTGTTAGTTACAGTATCCAGCTTGGAAAGGGTGAAAGTGGAGACTCTTTCCCGCCGGGACGAAGCAATTTCCTGCTCCCCTTGCTAGCCATTCCTTGGCCTCAGGCCTTATCTCACTTCTAAGTACTTTGAGGTAGGAGTTGCCAGTGCGGTGCCCACCAGCTGTGGTTGAACTCCAGTTCCCATCATTCCGGATACCTGGGCCATACTGGCTGGGGCTGATGCAAGCTGGAATCCAACACTTGACGGCACCATGTTGGTGGGCAAGAGACACTCTAGTCTATCACTTTAAAAAGCTTACAAAACTTCAGCCTTAGCTTTTGGAACTGCCTTTACAGGTGAGTTGATCATGATGACCCCTCTGAGCAGTTTTATACATCTCTGTCTCCGTGTTCTGATTTCAACTTGGCCACCACAAAATCAGCTTCTTTGCCTCAGAGGAAGTTCATTTTCTGTCCCCCACTCCCTTAGACCAACCTCTGCCCCCTAATTAGAATGTAACTGTGATGCGCCTGATTATTTGATATCTGACTTAAAATGTAGAACAGGACATTTGTTACTTACTTACCATGAGGATTCCTTCTGGCTAGGTGCATGGATGTATCCAAGATTATATTCTGCTCTCAGGCGCTGGCACAAAACAACTTGAAATGGGCCTTTGATGCTCCTCTTTAGCACAGGGGTCAGGGCTTTTTTAGGAGGGGGCCGGTTCACCATCCCTCAGACCTTGTGGTGGAGGGGGGCTTCTATCTCTCCCCCGGCCCCTCCCCTTGCTTTCCTACCTCCTCCGCTGCTCTGCCTGCGCTTTGGCGACAGTGGCGGCGCCTCTCCTTTTCGGGCCAGCTTTCCCTGGCGCGGGGCCAGAAGGCGCGCCAAGCCCCAGCCAAAGCCCCGCAACACCCGTCACGATGCCCACAGCGCGGACATGGACGGAGAGGCCGGCGGGTGGGTGGTGAGTCTGAGCCGCGCCTCAGCGCGACAGGCTTCAGATTGGGTGGCACCAATCAAAGCCCAGCTCCCCCGACGCCCGGAAAAAAAATGGCGCAGCCTGAACGATCACGCTGATCCAAGCAGCGATTCCAGGACCATCCGCGGGCCAAATCCAGAGGGCCTTAGTTTGCTGACCCCTGCTTTAGCCCATTCACGAGGGCTGCGTGTGGTTTGCCCTGCTAAGGCTCTTTCTCTTTTTCTCTCCTCTCTGCATTCTGCCTCAAGCTTGGTCGTGGGGCAGAACTGATGGCAGAATCTGCAGTGCAGAAAGCTAGACTACTTTATTTGCTGCCTTCCTAAGCAAGTGGAGGATATTAAGCCATTGTTGAATACCAAGGCAGGAGAAACCCTCGCTGTGAGCAACCTGTGTTCTGTTTGATCCCCCAGTGCTAATATTGGATACATATTATCCAATATTGAATTCCTGACGGTCTTTAATTGTCATATTACAAAACCTGTGAGTTAATTTTCCCTTTGTAATCATCCTTTCTACAGGTGGAAGAAGGCTGGTGGAGCGGAACACTAAATGGCAAATTAGGACTATTTCCTTCTAATTTTGTAAAAGAGCTGGAGGTCATAGATGACGGAGAAACCCATGAAGACCCGGATGATGCAGGTAGCGCGTCTTGTGTTTGCAGACAGTTATATGGTAGGAGAAGAGGGCAGCAGCTCCAATCTTCACTCGTGCAAAATGGGTCAGGGATAAAAACAGTATTTTAATAGACTAAAGGAAAAAAGGTCTGCTATTTTCTGAGGAAATGGTTGCTTGGTATATGTAACAATTTCTGCAAGATTTTTTTGCTGTTGTGATGTATGAAGGTGTCAACTGTCAACTGTAATTCTATTTTAGTTCAAAAATTTAAACCAAGTTAAAACAAAAAGTAAAACTTGAAACAAGTCCTGGAAGCAGGCTGTCACATACGTATTAAGACATTTTCCTCCTTAACATTGCTTGTTAACTATTTCCACACATTTCCACACAGAGCCTGTTTTTCCTGACCCGCTCTCACCTGTAACCCCACCAGGGAATATGACTGAGTCTGGGCCTGCACTGATAGCACAGCCAAAGAAAATCCGAGGAGTTGGGTTTGGAGATATTTTTAAAGAAGGTTCTGTGAAGCTTAAGACAAGATCACCCAGTAATGATTCAGAAGAGAAGAAGCAAGATAAGGTATTTTATTTTCCATGTGTAATTTGTGATGTCAATTTTTACAAAACTGCAACATTAGTTACTACTCAGCATCTTAAGCGTCCATTAGCATTGTAACTTATTTGCTGAAGATTTTTATTCTATTGAAGAGTTGCTGCTTCACAGACGACATTCTGCAACAGTTACTGTTGGCGGCTTTTATGTAGAGCAGTGGCAGGCACAGAATTGTTAAATTGCACAGTATCCCACTTTTTGCATTGGGAGAGGAACACCCTTAGTTTCTAGTCTTTGATCGTTACAGGGAGAAGTTTGAAAATGTGACAGTTTAAAAAAATATGAAGTTGGGATGCCAATCAACTAGTCACGGCCAAATGTTCTCAGATATTACATGAAATGAAAAATGCCCTTCTGTAGGTGGCAGAGCAGCCTCCCCTTTGAATGGCGCTCTTGTGTCCACTGATAGTCAAGGTAAGAGTCAGGGTAGGGAGTCGCGTCTGTGGTCCTCTAAGTGTGCCTGTTGAAACACGTTTGGATAAAATCAGTTCCTGCTGTAGCTGTGCTTTTCTCAAGGCAGTTTTGGGTGGGCACTTGCCGCATTAGAAGCTGTTGTTTCTCTTCTATACACGTGTCACAATTGGCAGATTCGGCTCGGGAAGTATATTGGTCAGTAACCTGCCAGGCTTACTTTTGAAAGAGAAAGTGCAGTCTTTCCATATGCCCAGAATTCCTTGGTAGTAAAGCAGTTTTTGTATGTATGATTTCTGATGTGGTAAGTGTAGGTGCAAAGCTGCCTTGAGAAAACCCCCTCACATAGTTGAGGTTTGCTCTCTCCCCTGTGGGTGTTTCATCATCCCACAGGTTTCTCCTGCTCTGCTATTTGACAGTGAATGGAGAGCTGTCTGTTCTGCATGATTCTCTATATGCGACACTTACCTTGGTTCTGGTGCTGCCGCCTGTCACTCGCCAATGCTGCTGTTCCCTCTGGGAATGCTGAAGCCTCATCATAGACCTTGGCAGCTCTTAAGGATAGAGAGTGCACCATTAGAACACAGACCAAGCTGGAGGAAGCACATTCGTGTGCTCCATTTGGAGAGGATTAATTCTTAAACTAGCAGCCATAGAAATATAAATGCAAATCCAGGTAGCTTGACACAGAAAGCAGGTACAAATTGTGCAAATGTCTGCATATTACCTTTAAGGAACACTGCTTTGATTCCTGTACAGTGGTACTTCGAGTTACAAACGCCTCAGGTTACAAACGCTTCAGATTATAAACTCCGCTAACCTGGAAGAGTTACCTCGAGTTGAGAACTTTGCCCCAGGATGTGAACAAAAATCATGTGCCAGTAGCACAGCGGCAGCAATAGGTCCCATTAGCGAAAGCACGTCTCTAGTTAAGAACAGTTTCAGGTTAAGAACGGACCCCCAGAACAAATTAAGTTCGTAACTAGAGGTACCACTGTAGTAGCATTTTAGTTGGCAGGTGACTGTTTCCAAGTCAGAAACATTGCTACTGTTCCTAAACTTAAGTAATAATTTCCCAAACAAGAATAAAATTCTTGCCATAGGTATTACATTATAATGTTTGTTCTACACCTTGTTGATCAAATGGGCAGGAGCTTTAATTGCAAATTCAAGTATATTTGGCTCTTGCCTAGGGACCATTTTTAACCTTCACATTTCTTGTGTAGCCATTATTTACTCATCCATCTGGACCAAAAGTAACCCAATTTCCTGGTGCAACGAAAACAGAAATTGCAACCGAGGTAGCAAAAACAGAAACAGAAAGCAAACAGAAAGGTATTGTTTTATATTTTCATATTGTTTTGTGATCTTCATGTTAAATCTTTAAAATAGAAGCCATTATTGAAAGGTTTGCTGTTAAGGCTGTGCAAAACTTCAGCAAGCCAGTGTTTTTCTCAAACGCTTCCATGAATTCCTCATTTGACGGATGAATAGGAATAGCTCCCTGTCCGGCTGTTCGCCTACCTCTCTGTCCCTTTACTACCAGCATGATAATGTAGCCCCTCCAACCCCAGGCTCTGCGGGAGGCTTTCTCCCAGCTGCCACACTTGATCGCGGGAGGCTTCTCTCGGCTTATAGTTTAGCATTCTGCCTCTTCCATCACCCCTTCCCTCAAGACGCTGCTTTCCTGCTGCCATATTAATCCCCCATCTGTCAGCCACCCACTGCTATTTTTCTAGAAAAAAAGGTGTTGGGACTCCCTTGTTCTCTTAGAATGACAATGGTGCCCACCTGAGAGGTGCCGGAACTGAGTTTCAGTGAGTTCCCACTGAAAAAAAGCCCTGCAGCTGCCCACCTTCTTGGGCCCCATACGCCATGGTCTCCATACCAATTTGGCAGGGGTGGGGGAAGCTTATGGGTGACAGAAAAATACCCACACACAAACACAGCATTTCTGCTTTATGAGGGTTTCAAGGAAAGAGAATATTGCAAGACAATGTATGCAAGCACATGGTAGGTACCGTATTTTTTGCTCTATAAGACTCACTTTTTCCCTCCTAAAAAGTAAGGGGAAATGTGTGTGCGTCTTATGGAGCGAATGCAGGCTGCGCAGCTATCCCAGAAGCCAGAACAGCAAGAGGGATCACTTCTTTCACTGCGCAGCGATCCCTCTTGCTGTTCTGGCTTCTGGGGTTCAGAATAATTTTTGTCTTGTTTTCCTCCTCCAAAAACTAGGTGCTTCTTGTGGTCTGGCGCGTCTTATAGAGCGAAAAATACGGTATATAAAATCCACACGTTGCATCTTTGTATATCCTCCTTGTTCTCTTTCCTATCCTTTTAGCTCACTTCCTCTATCCTTCTCTTTCTCTTTATGACTCAGAATTTGAAGCCACAGCTGACTATATTTTACTTGCTGCTCTTCTGCTACCAGTGGACTCTCCCCCCCCCCCCCGCCCCCGCCAACTCCAGCTCACCAATCCTTGCTCCCTCCCACTGCTATTTGCCCATCTAACTGGTCTTGTGGACACATCCCTGATGTTCTGAGGAACCACCAACACATTGTTGCCAGCTAAATGTTAAACAGTGGTCTTGTTCTGGGCAATTACATGTTGGATTTTAAAAGTACATTTGTGTTCAATTACTGTAAATTCAGCATATTTTACTAGCTATTTTGTTGCTATCCACCTCCCCAATGTCCTGCTGGTGAGCTTTAAACACTGGCATTCATGCAACAGGAGTGCACTGGGCACGCATAATATTTATACTTCTTTTTTCAGCTAAGGAATATTGCAAGACCTTATTTGCCTATGAAGGTACTAATGAGGATGAACTTAGTTTTAAAGAAGGTGATATTATTCAAATAATAAGCAAGGTAAGACATTAATCCATGTTCCTTTTCTGTTATTTCTAGGCATGCCAAAGTGAAGTTTCAAAAGTTTTTGGATGTTGTCCAGTAAAATTAAGTTTTGAATGCTTAAACTAAGAAATAAGTATATTCAGTATTGGACTATTCTTGGTTCATATGTTTTATAAGAGACTATGATTAAGACTTCTGTACATCTGAATTGGAGCTTCCCTATATAATTGACCTATATCATATATATTTTTTGATTGCTTGGACATACAGCTTGTGGTGATGATGATGATGATGATGATGATGATCATTCATTAATTGGTCTATTAGACTTGTTTGCCATGATATGCATTCACATAAATGCTTGTAAGCATATGCATAAATATGCACTCATATGACAACTCGTGCATCAGTTACTGAAGCCCCAGTTTCTTTAAAGGAAGTGATAATTGCTCGTGGAGAAATGTGGTCTGGACCCAGAGGATGTCAACAATCCTATGCCAGTGACTAACATTCCCTTCCTAAGTGACTGGCCACCTCCAGTCACTCCTGGATGAGACTGTTTTTCTAGAATCATTTCAGTTGAGTTTTAGTATGGTTTTGGGACAGAAACTGCCTTGGCCGCCCTGTGGGATGGCCTCTGCCAAGAGAGGGATGGGGAGTAAGACCCTGTGGATTCTCTTGAACCTCTCAGTGAATTTCAGTACCATTAGCCATGGTATCCTTCTGGAGGTTTGGGGTAGGAGGCACTGCTTGGCTGTGGTTCCACTTCTGCTTGTACGGCTGATTGCAGAAGGTGGTGCTGTTGGAACGTTGATCGAGCCCTTGGCCTTTATGCTATGGGGCCCTGGGGGATCTGGTTCTCCCCCCGCCCCTCATGCTATTTAACCCTCTGGGAGAGGTCATCTGGGGATTTGGTCTGAGGTGTCACCACTATGTGGATGACACCCAGCTTTATCTCTCTTTTTCATCAGATGCAGGTGAGGTGGTAGATGACCTGAATCGGTGCTTGGGTGCCGTAAAGGACTGAATGAGGGTGAACAAACTGAGATTCAATCCAAACAAGATGGAGGTACTATTGGTGGGTGGGTCGTCCACCCAGGTGAATGGTATTCAGCCCATTCTGGATGGGCTTGCACTCCCCCTGAAGAATTAGGTCCACTGTCTAGAGGTGCTTATTGATCCAGCATTGTTGTTAGAGGCTCAAGTGGCCTCTAGAGATCTTTTTATCAGCTTTTCTCGCTAATATACCAGCTACAACCACAGCCAGATGGAAGTAGCTTGGGCGCTATGATCACATTTCCTTTAGAGTGTGGGACTGCCTTCAAGAATGGTCTGGAAGCTGTTGTTGGTCCAGAATAGGACCACAAGGTTTTTAACAGACAGGGTGGTTGAGCCTGTTTTGCCAGCCTATTTCTGGGCCCAATTTAAAGTACTGTTGTTTACGCTTTAATGGCTTGGGACCAGGTTACCTGGGAGATTGCCTTCTCCTCCAAATATGCTTGCCTGAACCTCTAGATCCTATTCAGAGTCCCTGCTTTGTATGTTTCAGCCAAATGAGGTTGAGGCAGGTACACAGCAGACTTGGCAGTGAAAGGCCGGTTGTGGGTGCCTGGCTTTCTTAGTCGCTCAGGCTTTTTAAACAGCTGTTGTTTTAAAGAAACAAAATCTGGGCTCTCATTGTGTAAGTTGCATTTATTTTGAAAACTGAGCAGTAAATTATATTTTCCTCCAAACTATGTGTTTTCTGGGGGGGGAAATACATATTCTACAACTTTTAAAATTGTTTTTACAAAGAACTGTTTGTTGTTCTAGGATACTGGAGAGGCTGGGTGGTGGAAAGGCGAGCTTGGTGGAAAAGAAGGAGTTTTTCCAGACAACTTTGCAGTTCAGATTTATGAATCAGATAAAGATTTTCCTGTAAGTTCTCACTATCATTTTATAGAAATCATGTACCCCTACTTCAAGGCAGAGATAGAACAAATACTGAACATATTTAGCTCATTAGTCATTTTTACTCTTTAGGCCTCATTATTATACCGTATTTTTCGCCCTATAGGACATACTTTTTACCCTCCAAAAATGAACGGGAAATGTGTGTGCGTCCTATGGGGCGAATGCAGGCTTTTGCTGAAGCCTGGAGAGCGAGAGGGGTCGGGCTTCCCCAGCCCCGCGCCTGGGGGGGAAATAAAAAAAAAAAAACTTTATCCCCCCCCCCCCAAAAAAAACCCCTAGGTGCGCCCTATGGGGCGAAAAATACAGTAATTTATTTTAAAATTACTTTTTAGTCATAGCACTTAAGTTACAGAAATATATGCAACTCTTGAAAATTTTACAATACCTGTGGCATTTCACAGACTAGTAATGGCACAGTTTGTCCCTGGGTATATCCAGTAAACCAGAGGTGTCCTTAATCCAAGTGCAACTTACCTACAGCAAAGAAAATGGACTTGCGGGATACACCTGGGGACCATTGTCTAAGTCAGCATATAGCATTCAGCATTATAATTGACCCTCAGTGGTGATTGATATCATGTCCCCTTTGCAGAAGCCAAAGAAGCCACCACCTCCTGCAAAAGGTCCAGGTATGCAAACCAAGATTTTATCTCTTTAACTTTTGACTAAAAGAAGAAGAATTGATTTGGGGCTGGTACACTGTTCTATTGGAGATACACAAGTTTGTTTCTAAAGCCCTGCCTTTTAGTTTAATATAGTGCTCAAGGTGGTCCAACATTAAAATATACTTAAACACAGTTGACCAGTATTAAAGATTGTAGGGGAAATCTTGCTATGGCTGAGATTGTATGAGTTCTTACCTTGCAATGTGTATGTAAGCATAAACACCAGTGTGTTGCATGAGTTGCTTTCGTGTGAATGTCATGTATCCAACATTTTCCTACTGTTCCCTTTGTAGCAATGCATATAATAGTATAAAGGGTTTTCCATGACCATGTCATGGAATTATTTCAATTTATTATTTTTTTACAAGGACTGTGGACTTAACACACATTTTGAAATACTTCTACTTTCTTGTGTTGCCTGCCCTTTTTGTATAAACTTAAAAACTATAAGGATTCTGATTCTCCCTTCCTCCCTCCCCCCCCCCCAAAGAAAAAAGCATAGTTCCTAAGTTAATTATTGGCTTTGCATTCAGGTTTAAAGCCAGAGTTTCTGATGGCAGAGAAGAAGTTTCCTCTTCCTAAGAATGAAGAAAAAGGTAAAGACCAGTTTGATCCCTGATCACATCAAGACAATAAATGACTGACACAGTAGTTTATAAATTTATTTTTTTTTAAATGTACATGGGCAGTGTCTCTGAACCTGCCATGCCTGACAATTTCTCTGTAATTGACTACTACTCTACACTCCCCAAGAAACCTTCCCTCTTCATCCACAGGGCTCTCTGACAGGGAAACCTTCGCTGCATCTTTGCCAATTCTTAACATTTGGTGCTTCCGCCGCCTGCATGGGCTTCCCCCTCACTAGGGCCTCGTAAAACATGCCATTCTGTCTTTATGCTCTGTCACTCCTCTGTCAACCATCTCAAGGGCCTGCCAACTGCAGAAGCAACACCGGGACAAGTTTGCTCTTCTTGTTTATCCAGTTCAGAGCTAGGAAGACCGGTAATCCAGTGTGGTTTATTTTCCTCTTCTGGCACATGCTCACTGTTTCTCTCACCCCCCACCCCCTTTTAATGCTTCTCTTGAATAAAGTTCTTAATTGAATTCTGGGCTATCTATCAGTCAAAGGAGATGCAGTCAAGTAGGATTTTAATTTATAGCATGCCGAGTTTATTTTATATTGAGACTTTGTGCTACAGAGGTCTGAGAATTTTATGGAATTACTTTACACTACTCTATTTAAACATTTATAGTCTGCCACTCTGTTAAAAAATGCTCACAGTGGTGTACAATTAAAGGTTAATTACTAAAACTGGAATAAGCCAATTCTGAAAGCAGTCATAAGAGAAGAGGTGAGCCCTTAGGGCAACAGTGGGGAGTCTGCAGGTCTAGTAAGCCCTGCCATGTGTTTTGGGCAAACCGCCCCCACGTGCCAGTCATCTAACATTAGAATAGGCCAGAGAGAGAGAGCGGGGGGGGGGGGCGAGATAGATGCCTCTTTTTTGGGGTGATACAGTTGCTATTTGCCATACCAACCTTAGCTCCATTGGACTGTAGCTCCCAGAAGGTGGGGCGAGTTCTGTTTCAGACCTCAGACTTAGCCTGGCAACTGTGGGATTACAGTATTAGCTACAAGGGCATGCAGTAGTCTTTATTGTTTGATGCTCGTACAATTTTTAAATGTTTTTCCTTATTTTATTTTTCATCATGGTGTGGTGTTCTACTGCTTTGTTTGTTACCCTGGGCTCCTTTGGGAGGAAGGGCAGGATAGTAACTCAGGGCTCCGCATATGTCAAGACTGACAAATGGTGGACTTATGAAAACACAGCATCAAAGCATTATGGGAACAAACACTTAAGAACCTTGAGCTGGCATGTTCCCCCTTCACGCAGGCTCTGTACTTCAAATGTATTTTTTGGTGGCAATATATTGTCTGATGTTCATGTAAACAAAGAAACTATGGGTTGTTCTTGCTCTGCAAGCCAGCTTGTAAACTGAACCTTGGAGAGATTTCAACAGCGTGTAGAAGTTACAAGATTCCACCCTCTTATTTTGGGCACTTAGCAAATTGATTTGTTCTTTCCTAGCAGGTGAGTATACAAAGCAGCTAGGGAGGCCCAAGAGCTTTTAGAACTACAAAACTCAGGTTTTCGAAATTTAGAGAAATTGCCTATAAAGCATTATAAGAGAAAGATTATGGCTTCTTCTTCTTTAGCTCATTTCTTGCTGTCTGTTGAACGTTGCCTGTCATGAACCATGTCCACCCGTTTCAGCACAAACCTAGAAGGGAAGAAGCCCCTTGGCAAGGATTCTGCTGTTGCCTGGCTCTCCTCAGGGACAGCAGGACCCTCACCAACCTACTCAGGAGTAGGGGGACAGGCAAAGGAAATAAATAAATAGCCATGTCTGTTATAGAGACTATGCCATTTTAAGGATGTTACAGTTAATGTAAAATGAGATACATTTGGGGTGAGTTTTCTTCCTTAGGGTTGTGGAATTAAGACTGATTTTCAGCCAGTTTGCATTTTATATGGAGGTCTAGTTGATAACAAGTATGTTGGATGTGAAACTTGTTTTAGTATTTCTAATTCTAATATTATGCAGCATATTATTATGGAGAGAATTACATTTTTAGGAAACAGTTTAGTATAAAGAGCGATGCAGCAAGTTTGAAGAATTGTACATATTACACAGTCATTTTGGAAGGACTACGGCTTATTGTTGATTCCAGCTGAAAAGTGATAAAGAGCATTTCCTAAGAAGTTAGAAGCCATCAATCAGTTGTATAAACTTGAGAGAGACTCATAGTTGAAATTGACTTTTTACCGGGTACCTGTAGTTGGTGGTTCATAGTATTTCTTGTTGGATATTTTGTATGAGTGTGGGTTTTTTTAAAAAAAATGTTCTTGATAATTTATATTAAGTATTATATAGATACTATTTATATATATTTGAGTTTCCTCATTGTTCTGATCATTCTGAAATTCTTACAGTACACATCTTTATCTTTTGATTAAAAGTCAAGGAGACCATTAGAAATGATGGCTCTTCCTTTCCTAGGGCTCTTGTTGACCCACCTACTGATTTAGAGAACTTAATAATGTTCATGAATGTTGATGTTTGAGAAGTGTAACTTTTTTTCAGCTCTTGACTTTCTGGACACCAGCTTCAGTCCCCATGGGACTTTCTGGATCTGAGAATACCGACTAGAAGGGAGTAGTTTGTTGCTTTAGGCCTTAATCCAGTTTTGGCTTTCTCTGCTTCTTTCACAGCCAGCCTTGTTCAGAATTCTTCCTAGCAGGGCTACACATTTTGGGGCCCTCTGCTCAGACAGAACACCCTATATCTGGGAGAAGCTCCTAATAAATTGTAACTGCATTGTTTGTATGATGTCAGCTTATGAAATAGCTAATGGTAGTTGTAGAAGGTCGTTTTCTTCCAGTCACCCAAATACTACTGACAGATATTTCTGTTTTATTTGCCAGATGAAAAATCAAGTTTGGATCAGAAAATATCTAAACCAGCAGCTCCTCAAGTACCACCCAAAAAGCCTATCCCGCCAAACAAGGCAAATAATGCGTTGAGATCTGGGATTTCGCCTTTAAAATGGCCAGATAAACCAGTTGTGCAACCACCAATATCTAAGTAAGTATGCCCTTTCCTTACATGTGAAAGCCACAGAATTGTAGGGTTGGAAGGGACCCCAAGGATCATCTAGTCCAACCCCAACCACATGCCTACAGGAAGCCCACAGGTAGAACAGGAGGGCAACTGCCCTCTTCCACTGTTCTCCAGTGGCCAGTATTTGGAGACTGGAGCCTCTGATCCTGGAGGTGGCTGTCATAACTAGCAGTTACTGAAGACACTGCCTTATTCCTTATCTACCCAGTAGGTCGCTGCAGCTCTCCAAAGCCCCCTCTGCAGTAACTCAGCAGGTTTACAGTGTGGTTGCCCCTGTTCTGTGGAACAGCATTTCTGTCAAGATATGACAAGCAACTGCCAGCTGCTCTTTCCAGAAGCACTTGAAGATATTTTTGTCCCAAAGGCTTTCCCCTGCTGGGTAAATGGGTCTTTACCACAAGTATCCATTTGTTAGGGTTTCAGTCTTGCTTTAAATGTAGTAGTAGTAGTAGTAGTAGTAGTAGTAGTAGTAGTAGCAGTAGTTTTACCTGTTTTAAATTATTCTGTGTGTAATTCTCCTTGAGAGAATATTTTAGAAGGATGATGAAAGGGAAGAATCCATGCGCAAGAGGAGAGACTGAAGCAGGTGGGACCAGATCCACTCCTGAGCCTCCAAACCAAGATTTGGAGAACTAGATTCATGAGCCTATTTTTATGAACATGTGTATCAAAAAATAAGCCTTAAATTGTCAAAATTATGCTGGGGGGGTTTTGTTTCCCTATTTTGCTGTAATACCTAATGTTAAATCATTTTCTCTTTCAAACACAGGACAAATGGGGATGTTGTTTCCTGGCGACCAAAATCGGAAATTGAACCAGCAACAAAACCAAAGTTAGATTCTGAACAGTTACCACTGAGACCAAAATCAGTAGAGGTAGATTCAGTTGCAATAAAGAACTTAAAAGAAGCAGGTAAACTTTAAAAAGAAAGGAAGAAGTATAACTGGACAAATGTTCTGTTCAGGAAAGCTAATGACATAAATGCGTGGGTTAGTCTGTGGCATAGTACGATGCTTGCTTTTACCGCAGCAGGTTAACATGTAGACTTTACACCTGGGGTCGGCAACCTAAGGCCACTGTGCCACATGGACCCTCGCTGCCTCTTGGGGACCCCTGCCGCCCGCTCAGTTGGCTAAACCGGTGCAGAGCAGAGCGGAGACCGCCTTCCACGATGCTGGCTCGCTTCGCATTGGCTGCAGGAAGCTCCTGCAGCCAATGGGAAGCTGCGCACGCCTCCTCCGCGCCGGAAGGAGCACTGGAAATAGCATTTGCGCATGCGCGCATACACACTCCGGCCCACTGCAGTGTCTGCGGGACCGTGAACCGGCCCAAGCCACAAAAACTTTGCTGACCCCTGCTTTACACAAATGAACTCCGCAAGGCGCTTAGTTTTCACAACTTGGCAACCCTGCTCATATACATACATTCATGCATCCTTTTGTTACTCAGGTTGCTGCATTACAGATACGGTAAGTTGAGACTTGAGTGGCTGAATAGCTGTTTAATCGCATAGAATCATTTACTTAACACTTGTAGTTGTATATGGTTTTCTAAATGTTTAATTGCAATCTTATTCTGAGAAAGAGATCAGAAAGTTACAGAGTCAGTTGAGTTTTGTGTCTTGCTCCCAATTTTCATTGTCACCTTTATTTTTAACATGGAGTCCTCTTTTAGCATATTAATTGCCACTCTAATCTTTATTTTCTGCACTGATATTGGTAGAATCATAGATTCATAGAAGGGTAGAGTTGGAAGGGACCATGAGGGTCATCTAGTCCACTTGCCTGCAATGCCCATCGTGGAGCTTCAGAGTCTCCAGCTCTACCGACCGAGCTGTCCCAGCTGTCATATTGTGTTGGTGGTTTTTGTCATATATTTTGACAACATTTTATACTTCTCCTCTAAGATTGTTTTCTGAGCTTTAATTGTGACCTCTGTTTTCAAATCTTTTCCAGAAATTTCAAGTTTTGATCATATAATAGCTACCTCAGATAATTTATCACATCCCACTGCTAATCGGCCAAAGATGCCTGGCAGGAGGCTTCCCACTCGCTTCAACGGCAGAAATTCTGTGAGTACAGGGAACTGTGTGTCTTCTGTCTATCTTCTGTGTATTGGGGGGTACACCATAAATTTAATCAATAATAGGTGGTAATAATAGTAATAATAATAATACATAGAAATGTCAGGTTTCATAATTCTTTCACTTACAAGTCTAATGTATGTATGAATGAATGTACTAGATGCATATTACAAATAGGAGTAATAGATGGAAATGTGTGCTTTTAGCTTTTAAAATAGGTGGGTTTGCTTCACACAGAATGCAGATTTTTCCCTTTTCTTTTTCCCTCTAGACTACTCAGAATTTAAGCATAGAGAAAAGTGGGAAGGAGCATAAAGAGGAGGAAGAAAGTGCCAAAGTAAAGCCACCCGAAGTTAAAAAGGTACAGAATTGAGATGGCTTAAGTTAGTTGTAATAAGAAATCTAATAATAGCAGGTCATAATTTTGTTGTATCCACTCATGTAATATGATTCTATACAGAAAAGGGGTATACATTTATTTTGAGTGGCTCATAGAAAAAGTCACTTTAGCTGAATGTATTCTCTGCTGTTCTAAGTAAAATATCCTCAGAGTGTTAGCACTAACTTTGTTAGCAACATACATTTTTAAAACTCGCTTAGAAGATTGCTTGGGAAAGGTAATGAGGGTCATAACTGATACGTGGCTTTTGTGGAGATCCTCTTTCTCAGATGGACAGAGTTTTAAGAAAAACTGAAATAAGCCTGGCTTTCCACTGTGTGGGAAATACAAGAAACAGCTTTTTAAGCCACTGTCGAGTGGCAGGAGTGAGCCTGTGGCCCTCCAAATGTTGCTGCACTTCCACTTCCACCCCCCTTGGTTGTTGCGCAGGCTGTCAGGGCCTGATGGGAGGGAGTCCCTCGGCTTCTAAGGGCCGCAGGCGAGCCTCCCCTGCCCCCGGCAGCCGTCTTCCCAGGGGTCACTGGAAGTATTTCAAGCTTCACTTCTTTGCAGGGGTGGGGGTCAGCAGCAATTAAGCAGACTTTGCTTGTCCTTCAATATACAATTTTGACAGCTTGCATTATTTGCATAGTGTACATTTACTTATTAGATGACTTCCTTCTTCTTTCAGCCATCTCTATTTGCTCAGCCACTTCTGTCTTCATCACCCAGACCAAATTCTTTTGTACTCGGTGCTGTTACTGGGGAAATGAAACTTAAACAGGAAATAGATGAAAGGGAGAAGCCTTCTCTGGAAGACCTCAGGTCACAGGTTTTTGACCTGCTAGCTGTCGTAGAAACACTAAAGAAAGAACATGGGTAAGTGCTAATTTCACTGGATTTGTGGATGAAAGATACAGCAGATTTATGTCATGGCTCTTTTGTGCAAGGATTTTAGCATAGCCTCCTGTATTAATATTATATGATGTCTTAAGGGCAGGGTGGGGAGTGGGTTGGCATCAAGTGGGGATCAGCAGGGGCAGTAAGGGTTTGTTTGTTTGTTTGTTTGTTTGTTTGTTTGTTTGTTTGTTTAAAAAAAGAATCTATCTTGCATTTTTTTAATAAAATGGACAAATTGGGATGTGTGTGTGGATATGACCACCCAAGATTTAAGCACTAGCCTGCTAGGCTTCAGCTTTTATCTAGCCAGCATTTTATTCATTTATTTGTTCATTCCATTTAAATACCTCCCAATGTTCCACCTTTGCTCCCTTATGGATTGCAAGGGAGCAGGCCTTTTCTAAGGTTCTCCATCGAGACGCTGAGCAGACCCAGGTGTCCTTAGCTTTAAGGTGTGGGTCTCATGTGCCTTCAGATGATACCCTGAGACTTGAGGAAACTATACTACAGTGGAGTCACATCGCACATGCATTGAACTTGTTCAAATTCAGTCTTAACTTCCTGGGCTCGAGCTGATCTCCAGGCAGAAGTAAAAGCCTGGAATGGAAGTGCAGCTTCTGCCTGGGTCTCCCTCCAGCTCCCTTTTTGTCTTGCTGCTTCCCACTGTTTCAGCCGAGGAAGCCGGGTGCCACTCTGCACCCTCCCCTCCCCTCTGGGGTGTCACAGTAAGGAGGACAGAGTCTGGAGCAGGAACTTGGCTCCCATGGCTGGGACAGCCAGCAGAGAAGCAGTGGTGGGGTGATTGGCTCCTGTGGTGGCCTTCCAAGCAATGGTTGCAGCGGAGGAGTGGCAGGAAGACAGGGATGCAGGCCGAAGGTGCAGCTCCATTGCAGACCTGTTCTTCTGCCTGCGTTTCTCAGGGTTTGCTTCCCTTCTGTCTCAGTGTCTCTCCAAGGGAGCCCGGTTGCCTATCGGCGCTCTCTCCTCCTTGCCTCAACAACCCAGGGAGCAGGGAAAGCAGTTGTGGAGAACTGAGGGAAGGCAGTGGAGAAACAAGTAGGACATTCACACAGGGCTGCCCCCTGCTTGCCAGCCAGCAGCCAAGAAGTTTGGCATTAAGCATTTTTGCACTGCCTCTGGAACAAAACTCCTGCATGTGATGTGATTCTACCGTGCTGTAGCCTGCTCCATACCTCCTTCCTTGTTCCTTGTTCCTTGTTTCATTGGTTGGTGGTGGCAGTTCTTTCTTTGTTTTTCTGAGGGTGGGTCTGAGCCAAGACAGAGGAAAGCAGGAAGGGGCAGCCTCAGAAAGAAGACAAGCCGTTCTCCAGTGTGCCAGCTCCTGTATTCCCACACTTTGGCTGCAATCCCTTACCCTCTTACCTGGGAGAAAGCCCCCTTGAACTCATCAGGACTTACTTCTGTGTAAACATATATAGGATTGTTTTTGACTAACAAGCTGTCATGGGTGCTACTTGTATGAGAAACCCTGTAGGGTAATATTTTAAAGACATTCCCTCCGGTGGTAAAAAAAAGGGGGAGGGAGCAGTCGAAATGTTTATGGTGCAAGGCCCAGTTATAAAAATGAAATGAGTGTCAATAATGCTCTTTAGTTGCAAATTAACATAGTTTAGTGGTCAGATTTTGCACGATTGTTTAGGAACTATATAAAGCAATATGAATGAGATGGATTTAAACCAGCTGATGTTCTTGCTGATTTAGATCCACACTGTGTAATTCTGGAGGCAAAGCACTTGCGCAACTTTCCTCTGTGGCTGTTCTTTCTGCTTTGAGTCTGGGAATAGTTTATATACTATATGTTTCTTCAACCACAAAAAGAAGTAAAATTTCACATGGCAAAATTTAACTAGGTTTGCCTTTAACTTTTAAAGGAAGGAACTGGAAAAACTGAAAAGGGAGTTGGAGAAAGAGAAGCAGATGCGAAGTAACCTAGAGGTAATGTGTTTGAATAAGTTATTTGAAGCAGTAGGAGGCTTTGTTTTTCATAATTCCATTATTTTTAGAAGTTGAATGAGGGGCTATTGTTTAATAAAGCAGCCCCTATTGGGGTGGGAGGGGGTGGACCGTGGCAATATGCTGCCCTATGCAAGACCATTTGATGCGCTCCCCACTGCCCTTGCAGAGCCAGGCTTTGGGAAGGAGCTGTGGGGCTCTGGCAGAGTCCTAGAGCCATTTACCTCCTTCCCAAAGACAGGTAAATACCATATTTTTCGCCCTATAGGACGCACTTTTCCCCCTCCAAAAATGAAGGGGAAATGTGTGTGCATCCTATGGGGCGAATGCAGGCTTTTGCTGAAGCCTAGAGAGCGAGAGGCATCGGTGCGCACCGACCCCTCTCGCTCTCCAGGCTTCAGGAAGCTATCCGCAAGCCTTGCGAGCCCGGGGGAGTTCCCGCGGGCTCGCAAGGCTTGCGGGCAGCAGCCTGCAGCCGGAGCACGGGGCGCCCTCCGGAGGACGCCCCGTGCTTCGGGAAGGTGTCCGCAAGCCTCCCGCGCCTGGTGGAAGGACCTGCCGGGCGCACGAGGCTTGGGGCGGCAGCCTGCATCCCGAAGCACGGGGTGCCCTCCGGAGGACGCCCCGTGCTTCGGGAAGGTGTCCGCAAGCCTCCCGCGCCCGGTGGGAGGTCCTGCCGGGCGCGCGAGGCTTGGGGCGGCAGCCTGCATCCCAAAGCACGGGGTGCCCTCTGGAGGACGCCCCGTGCTTCAGGCGAGTGTCCGCAAGCCTCCCGCGCCTGGCAGAAGGTCCTGCCGGGCGCGCGAGGCTTGGGGCGGCAGCCTGCATCCCGAAGCATGGGGTGCCCTCCGGAGGACGCCCCGTGCTTCAGGCGAGTGTCCGCAAGCCTCCCGCGGGGGCGGCAGCCTGCATCCCGAAGCACCGGGTGCCCTATGGAGGACACCCCGTGCTTCGGGAAGGTGTCCGCAAGCCTCCCGCGCCTGGCGGAAGGTCCTGCCGGGCGCGCGAGGCTTGCAGGCAGCAGCCTGTTCTGGGAGCTGGGGTTGGGGGAAGCTCGGGCTTCCCCCGCGCCAGCCCCACGCCTGGGGGTGGAAAATAAAATTCTTTTCTTTATCCCCCCCCCCAAAAAAAGGTGCGTCTTATGGGGCGGTGCGTCCTATGGGGCGAAAAATACGGTACTTGCTCAACTTGAGGAAGGAAGCAAGAGGACTCTAGGGCCCTCTCAGAGTCCTCACACCTCCTTCCCAAAGACAGGCAAGCACTTACTGGGCCTTGAGCAGGTGCCCTCCTCGGCTGCATGCCCAGTGTGACTGCATGGCTCGCTCTGTCCTAAATTCAACTCTGCCACTAAAAAATGCTTCACACATTGACTTTATTGTTTTGCTGACGGGGAGAAGAATTCCCCCAAATACAAAGTAGAGACACTAGACTGGATAGGAAACTTGGGGGAACAATATTGGAGCATTGTTTTTCCTGAGATATCTCCCAGTCCTTAGGTTGAAATCCAGGTGTTGCCATTTCCACGAGTGTTGTTTTGAGAGCAGGAAGGGGGGCATTCAAAATGGCTAAAACCTTTTCTTGAAAACTGGGTATATACCGTATTTTTTGCTCTATAAAACTCACTTTTTCCCTCCTAAAAAGTAAGAAGAAATGTGTGTGCGTCTTATGGAACGAATGCAGGCTGCGCAGCTATCACAGAAGCCAGAACGTGAAGAGGGATTGCTGCTTTCACTGTGCAGCGATCCCTCTTGCTGTTCTGGCTTCTGAGATTCAGAATATTTTTTATCTTGTTTTCCTTCTCCAAAAACTAGGTGCGTCTTGTGGTCTGGTGCATCTTATAGAGCGAAAAATACGTTATATGCCTCATTTAAGGTTGTTTAGCAGCTGTTCATGACTAAATTAATCATAATTTTATGCTGTATCACTTTGATGTAGGTTTGTATTAAGGAACAGTTTTTTCATAGAATTGTAGAATTGGAAGGGGCCTTGAGGCTCATCTAGTACCTCCTGCAAGGCAGGAATCTTGCCTCAAGTGGGGCTTGAACCCACCATCCCGTGATTGAGTCTCATGCTCTACCAACAATGCTAAGTGCCAAAATATTGAGGGGATGAGCCCATGCTTCTGCCATGTTTCTTTATGAATCACACCTTAAGCTTAAGTAGCCTCAGTTGCAATTAGTCTAGAAGCAGATAATGAATAACATGAAATTATTATCATTTGTGCTAGTGAAAAGCTTTAGAATTATTATTTTTTAAACCACAGTTTCAATACACATTTGCATTCAACGCATTCAGTTGTGAGCAAATATGTTTATCTGCTGGAGTGTTTTATGGTACAAAACCTAACTCAGGTTAGATGCACATTAATTTCACAAAGATGTTTCAATGGCTGGATGGCTCAATGAATACAATTGACATTCTTAAGCTTTTCACTAGCCCTACAATAGAAGACACAGAACTTGTGGGCGCCTGATATTGCTGGCCTGCAACTCCCCTCCTCCCTGACCGAGGGCCAGGCTGCCTGGGGCAGATGGGAGGGGGCACAGGCTCCCCCATCCCGGCTCTGGTGATCAGCTTTCCTACCAAAGATGTTGTAGCACGTATTTAAGCATTACTGGAAAATATAGGCAAAGTTATTCATTTCTGTATTAAAAGTTTTAATGTGTCTCATCCACAGGTGGAAATAGAGAAGCTGAAGAAAGCTGTCATAACGACATGAAAGAGCCATAGACCTTGCCAGGATTTCAGAGTCAAAATACAAATGAAGCTGACTTGACTTTTCTTTTTTTACTTCAAACCAATGAATGGGCAGCATTCCGTAAAAAAAGGATAAATGAATATAATCTTCTATTTAGTGAGCTAAGAGAAGAAAATGAACCGCTTTTTTGTTTCTTACCAATATAGGAGGGGCCTTATTTCTTACTGTGCTGGAATCGCAGACCTTTATTTCCTTGGTTTGCTTGAAAATACTACTGAATCTGTATAAAAAGAGGGGTTCTTATTAGATTTTTATTGAGCACCTATAGTCTAATTTTTAAGAGATCTGTACTATATATATAAGGCAGTATATCTTTGCAAAGAAGCCCTGTAAAGGAGCCTCTAGGGAGGCACCTGGTCTACCCTTGTACTTATTATAGCCACTACTTTCCCCACAATGCTAAAGGGAATATGATGTTTGTATTTTTTTAATTATTTTTTTTTTTTTGCATTTCTACCCAGGGTTACACTGTTGTGCCTGTCTGCAGTGAGAGTATTAATAATATGCTGTTTTATAGTTCAGGATGATGCTGGGAGTTTGTTCTTGCTATGGAGCAGAAAAGTCACAACTGCTTAATAGTTTGAGAAGAATATTCTGTCACTTGCACTATAGGAGTCATGAAAGGGACTTGGGGTTGGACCCCACACAAACCCCCACACCCAGGTCAATGCTTAATTTCCACAAGGAATGTGGGCATAAGGTTGAAATGGTCTTGTAATTCACCCTGTTGTGCCTAAATATTGCAGCACATGGCATGCTAAGCAATTCTTCACTTTCATAAATTTTATTCTAACACTACAGTATCTTACAGCTTCATACAGATTTTTAGCACTAATCATAATAGCATTATTAAAATCTTCATGTGACAGTGAAGTGTTTAGAGCTACCCACCTGTTGACGACATGCAATCTTGCTGCTACCTACACTAAGGCACAAGAGGATTCGTAGAGACTGGATTCTTGTGTACATCATAGTACTGCAATGTGCTCCTAAATGAAAGGAGTTGATTTTGTTTGGAAGAAAAGACTTCTTTTTGGAGTCATTTTGCCCCTCCCCATTTCTTCCTACAAAGGAGGAAAACTAAAAAGGCTCCACGTTGCATTCAAGCCAATGCTAAAAATACAAAACCCATTCTGTCTCTTGTTTCTCCTTCATTTCTTTTCTAAAAGAGTATAAAAAGGCAATATTTCCAGAGTGGTTTTTAGTTAACCAAATTAAAATAATGTGAAATCTTAACTTTTCCCGTGTCAGTAGTTTTCATGTTCATCTGCTCTCCTTTAATTAAACAAAACTTGGATGGCATAAGTATTTTGTCATAGTTGTATAAGAATACCAACAATTATTAATTGTTAGCAAGTGCAGAAATCTACTTGCAGGTATATCACTTGTGAATTAGTGGATTAAAATGTAGGAACGGAAATGGGTGTCTAAAAACAAAATGCCTGTTTGGTTACCATATTGGTGCTTAACTAATGACAACCATCTAATGAATCAGTTGTTGATGTTTTTTTGTTGTTGCCATTTTTCACACTTGCTAACTTACTAGTCAAACCATCACTCTAGTGCAGCCTTTCTTAACCTTGAGTTCCCAAATATTGCCGGACTCACATCATCCCTGACTGCTGCTGGCTATGGATGATGGCAGTTGTAGTCCAACAACATCTGGGGACCCATGGTTAAGAAAGGCAGATCTAGGAAATCTAATCTGATACTAATTCATAATTTTTGTTGGTCAACAACTTTTGTCTTGTCTTACTAGCCAGACCTGTGACTTGTGTTGCCATTGATTCCTCCTCCCACTGAGTCTCCTGGCATGTGCAGAGGACGTGGGGAGGAGGGCGTCTGCCCCAGAGTTGGACTTTCTGCAGAAGGTTCAAACGGCACCTTCCTGCCGTTGCTGCTGCAGAAGCTCAAGGAAAAGCAGAGGAGACAGGTGACCGCCATCCTACAGGTTGTGCTTTTGCTGCAGCCTTGAAAAGCCCAAAGGGGGAGCAAGAAGCCATCTCTTCCACCGCCCTGGTTCATGTAAAAAAGAAGGGGCCATTTCTTTCCTTTCCATTGGGATTTCTACAGGAGTACTTTGCTCCTGGAGCTTTCTACAAAAGCACAGTTTGCAGGACTGAAACTGCCACTCCTTTCTTCTCTATTCTCCATGAAGGAAAAGGGAGGTGATTTTGTTTGCACTGCAAGTTGGGCCTTTTTAGAAACACCAGCCACACTCTCCTGCTGTCTCCTGTCAAACAGCAGCTGCTTTCCTTTGCCATAAAAAAGGCTTTTCAAGAATTTTTAGGAGTAGCATTTGTTTACTGCCTCTCAAAAAAAAATACCCTGTGGAAAAGAAAAGAGGAACAGTTTCTCTCCATTTCTGTTGGGTTTTTTCAGAAAACTACCATGAGGTGCAAAAAGGTTTTTAAAAAAAGAAAAAGGGGGGAAAGAAACAACAGAAGCCCAATTTGTAGGAGGCAAAACACCTTATCCTTATGTTCTTTCTTGGTGAAGTATTTCCCCACAAACAGAACTTTTGGTGGAAGCACAGATACCTGCCGGACTTGGGATGAGGGCCGGCCAGAACAGAAGAGGGGCCACTTGGTCTGGGCCTCTGATTTTGAAGGGATGCCCTCTGAGCCCCACTGGCAGAGGCAAAGGAGGACCCTTGGGTAAAGGTAATTGGTATTGTAAAGAAAGTCAAGGGCACAAAATATAAATATTTTAAAAAGATTCAGAAGAGATTAATGCAGATAAAAATAGATAGGTGTAGAAATGGGGCCTACATTTGTCCTGTCTGGTTTGGGCCCCCAACCCGTTTTGCGTGGCCCTGGGCAAGGGGCCCTTTCCTCTAGTCCTTACAACCTGGCGGTAGTTCAGCTGCATCACAAATACTAGTCTGTGCTCTCTCAGATAAATGGGCAATGAAATAGCTCCTCTCTGATCCCAGCATGTTGAAGTTTTATTCTTGTGCAGAACAAGAAGTGAGTCTACTGGAAAAAAGTTCTTTTATGTGATCTTCACATAAAATTCAGAGTGTAAGGCAAAATGGTATTAATTATCAGTTGTTGTATGGCAGTTTTGTCTGCCTTGAAGCTCATAGCAGATGAATAGGACCTGACAATCAATGAAATCGGACGTGTTAATTATTAAATGGCCTTTTTTGCTGCAGCAATAAATGATGAAGTGCAATGACTTGATTTCATAATAATAATAATAAAAATCTTCTAAAAGATGCTGCTATGAGTATTTTTAGCAATAGAGGTCTCACTGATATGTCTTAAATTAATACTGTATCATGGGAAATAGGGAACGTATGCAGACATTCCAAAGAATGCAAGTTATTTCAAGCAGTTATGCTTCACTGACTTGTTCACAGGTGCTGTAAAATTATGCATGCTATTGAAACTCCACAATAAAATTATATGCTGTTAATATGTTATGTGAATTTCCCTCCATAAACATTCAGACCCCTTAGATGTAATTCAGCTAGATGTAACATAGAACAAAATATTTCCATGCTTTAAAGAGTCCACACTGCAATATGGAAATAATTCAACCATATTGCTACCACTGATATTCATTATTTGTATTGGCTATTATGGTTCTCTTTTGTTCTGCCCTTTTTAACTGCCCTAATATTCCCATTTGGAAGCTATAGAAAGTTGAGTGCAACTTTTTTGGGGGGGGGGGTGTGTTTCAGAATCCCTAGTGAGAGTTCTTTTCATTTCACTTATTTCCAGCCCTCCATACAGTTTGTTTTCAGACGGGAAAAGACAATCCAATGTCACGTGGGCTTCTTGTTTGTGGGTTTCTTTAAAAATCCAAATTTATACACCTAGCTGCAAAACTGGAAATCTTTCCCCATAGACATAGATGTCTATAGGGTGGTGCTATATATTTATGCCCCTTCATTTTTGTATATGAGGAATATAGATGCATGTTTTCATAATCTAAATGTAACAAAAAATTCTATACGACAAGATTTTAAGTTCTCTTTTGAGGGGATTGAGAAAGTTCTCTTTTGAGGGGATTGTTGATCAGTACCCTTGGTAATAGCTTGAAAAACACAGCTCTACTGGGGACTGTTAGAAAATATCCTTTACTGTATATTCTTAAAGCCAAATGGCATTAGCCTATTAAAATGTTTAATCTGTTCTTTAGATACATTTCGCCTCTCATGTCTTCCTTTCTGCGGTTCAAGCATACAAAACAATACCAGCACTGTACACTTGGAAAGAAATGGGCACCCGGGAATGTTGCCCTGTCTTTCCGCTGGCACTGCCTTCGCACACCCCGTGGCAGCTCTGGAGAGAGGAGCAGCAGCTGAGGACAGGGCTATGTGGGGCAAGGGATGTGTGCTGAGTAGGACAAGGTGCCTGCAGGTGAGAAGGAAGCGGCTGGGGCTATTTCACACCTTGGCTGAAACCAGTGAGGGCCTTTGCCCTTCCTTCGCGGTGCCAAGAGACATCATTGTTCCATTTGTCATGTAATATAAATGGGAACTTTTCCAGTAGCGGAGCTGGGCCTGTGCCTGTAAACTTCCTTGGTAAAGTGATATACATAATTATTTGTCATCCTTTTTACTGTGTTTAAAATTACTTGTTTTAGTTGTTATTATTATTATTGCCTCTGTGGATAACTGCAGGATCACAAATGGAGCTGATTGGTTAATGCCCCTTCAGATCATAGTGAACTGGAGCCCACAGATACCTGCCAGTGAGCAAGGTGAAGTCTCCCCCCCCCCCCGCCCCAGCTTTTTTTACTTTCTCCTCTTCATTATCTTACAAGGCATGGCTTGGGGCTCATCTGCATGCTCCAGTTGTTCTGCTATGGTATTCCGACTTCCCCGACCACAGTATAGGGGGAAATCCTGTGCGCTGAATTTATTCTCCAGTGATAGTTTTGCACAGAAGTTGTCAAAGCACTATTTTCCCTTAAAGCTGCTTTGAGCATAAAACACTAAGATTGCCTTTTCTCCTTTGGGTGACATTTTAAATAAATGCCAAACAGTTCAGCTGTTCCTAATTATTCCTGCTACATGATCATACAATTGTAGAGTTGGAAGGGACCCCAAGAGTCATCTAGTCCAGCCTCAGTGCAGGAATCTCAACTAGAGCATCCATTACAGATTTTTACCTCTTCCCAAGGGAGTCCACTCCACTGTCTAACAGCTCTTACTGTCAGAAAGTTCTTCCTGATGTTTAGTAAGAATCTCCTTCCTTGTAACTTGAAGCCATTGGTTCAAGCAAGAGAAAACAACCTTGTTCCATCTTTCATGTGACAGCCCTTGAGATATTTGAAATTGGCTATCGTATCTCCTCTCAGTCTCCTCTTTTCCAGGCTAAATATATGCAGCTCCTTCAACCTTTCCTCATAAGGCTGGGGAAAACATTTGCCCACCTCCCAGTAAGGGTAAATTGTGGCCAGCTCCAGAGATGACATACTTGGGGGCTCCTTTGGCAGACATTTTGGGAGAACAAGAGGGGGTAAGATCTTGTTCTACTCTCCAGCACACTGCCTTTTAGACTCTTCTGAAGGAACGACAGCAGGACATCTTCCCTTGAGCTTTTTCTATCTGTTGAAATCAGCTTTGCAATACAGGCATATGCTTAAATACCATTACCTTAGTTTTGTGATTGGTGGGTAACTTGTCATGTGAATGCTAAAGCTCTGTCAACATATTCTGGGATTATGCGTGAGAGATACTTCACTAAAAGAAATTGCCAATGGGGTGATGCTGCCACCTGGGGGGTGCTGTGTGCAAGGCACCTGGGGCAGACTCCAAAATGGTGTCCCCAGGCCCTGCCAGGGAAGAAGAGGGGAGGGAAGATCTACCTTCCGATCAAGGCAGGAAGAAAGATCAACATCTGGATCTGCCCCTGTGAGGCCTGTCAGGCTTTGGGCCAGCTTCCTTCTCACTTGGACCGTAGATAAGCAATGCAAGATAAAGCAGTCTCTTGCCAGCATCAGAAACGTTTAATGAAAGCAGCAAAAAAACAAACGACCATTTTCGCAGTGCAGGTGCTCCCCATTAAGTTCCTCCCACTTCCACCACCCCCTCTCTTATTTACCCAATCTCAACCAATAGCCTTCTGTGAAGTTACCTTATCCAGTCTCCTAGCCCTGGGACTAAGAGTCTGTATACCTTCCAGTGTGGGAGATTTGGTTAACTTGTTAAGTTGTGGGTGAGCATATCAGACGACACAGTGAGTCTTCAAACAGCTCTTGTTTATTCACAGAACAGAACAGAACTGAACTGAAGGGTTCAGCCAGCCTGCTTATATAGAGCTCCACTAGAACGCAACAGTAACCATTTTCTGTAACTATCCAGTCACTGAATGTCACTTTCGATCCCCAGGGTGAGAACTTCAGTACATAACATAACTCTCCTCCCGTTCTGCCTCAATTCTGCCCAGCTTCCGTCCTCCGAACTGTGCCCCTCAGCAAACCATCATTCCAGGTCAGTCCTCCTCTCCTGCTCCTGTAGAGCCCCAGGATCCTGGTTCTGTGCGGGGGGGGGGACTCCCCAGCCTGATCCCTGACACCGCCTGAGGACATTTGTATCGTGTGGGAAATACAAAATTAGAATCTATCTTCCGACCTATTCTGTCACTATTTATATGAGTGCATAGGTTCTTAATTAAATCCCTAACGCTAAATAAATCAGTCAGATGCTCGTTCTTGGAAGTAACACTTTTAATGTAAAACTCCCCTACAGCTCTCTTCACAATCTGAATTTGGTTATGAGTTTCCCTCTGGGGTGGAAAGGATAAAGGTTGTGTTGCCTGGTTATCTCTTTCATTTATCAAAATGTTACCATAATTTAAGTTGGCCCCAATGCTCCTAGAGCATCAATATATCTGGCTGAATGTAAAAGTACACAATGTAAGCAAAAGCCTGATTTGTCTTAACTTTGCAGAGTGTTGATAATTAGAAGTTTTTGCTCTAATTAGTGGCTTGCCATTTTCTCAGCAGTTACAAAATGCTGTCCTCAAGGCATACAAGTGGCTATGGGGGGGGGGGTTTCCATTGGAGTGGCATTCCTAAATGTGAGTGCAGAAACACCACAATAAAGCGTGTTTTAGAGTGCCTTTGCTGCAACTATTCTGCTGTACCTTGGGTTGTAGTAGCCAAGAGGCAGAGGACTAAGCCAGGAGAGGCTAGTTGGGACCATCTTGGTCCCCATTCTCCCAGCCAAGAAGAGTATTATGTCTTTGGCCCACATCAGTTTGTTTGCCCTTTGAGATACCAGCCTGGAGGTAGGAGAGTGTTGGTTGCAGTTGCAGGTTGGGGCTGTGTTTGGTGGCTGGCTGAATGGATATCGCTGGGGTGGGAGGTCTGGGGCCTGACTTTGCTGTGGCAGGATACCACCTGTGGCAGTCACAGGGGAGGGCGCCCCCCACTATCAGCCGTGGAATTGTAGGCCAGGCATAATGGGAGACGGTCCTGTGACACCCTGGGGAGAGAGGGGAAGCTTGATGTGGTGGGGGAAGACTTGAAGCGGACTTACTATCTTTTTCCTGAGAGGGTGGGATGTGCACACTGCTAGCCCGGAGCTTCTCATCTGTGGCCCTGATCTCCCAGTTGTATATGGTAATGCTGAATGATGGTGCTAAAATGGGTGGGCAGGTACCAGGGGGTTTCAAATATGTTTTCTAATTTCAGGGGTGCCATCTTGGGCAGAGACCTGGGTGTTTGGTATCTGTTCCTTGTCCAGCCCTCCCCCTCCTCTTGAAGGAAGCACATCCATTGAGCCCTCGGATTGGACCATAATAAAAACATCCTCATCCAGGATTTGTGCTTTGGATGTAAGTCAGAATCACAGAACCGTAGAGTTGGAAGGGACCACGAGGCTCATCTGGTCCGACCCCCGGCAATGCAAGGATCTTTTGCCCAATGGGGGACTCAAACACATGACCCTGAGTTGAAGAGTCTCATGCTGTACCCTTTACAGATGGGTAGCCGTGTTGGTCTGCCATAGTCAAAACAAAAAAAATTCCTTCCAGTAGCACCTTAAAGACCAACTAAGTTAGTTCTTGGTATGAGCTTTCGTGTGCATGCACACTTCTTCAGATGCTGTACCCTTGTCACCCACAGAAATTGACGGATTGCAAGTTTCTCGCCCCCTCTTTCCTCCTTCAGATATTCATCTCCCTGGCTCAGCCACGAAGCCCCCCTGAACAACGTGGAATCAGGTCTGGGGGACGGGGGGGGGGGAATGGCTGTGATGCTTTCTAACTTAACCTGTTTTAAGATCCAAACACAGATTTGACAGCAATAAAGAGGGGGAAAGAGGGAAATAATATACAGCAAATAACAAAACAGATCAGACAGTGTGAGAAAGACTTGGTCAAAAACCCCAAAAAATGAAAAGGCCAGACAAGATATTAAGATCCTACAAGCACACATTTTGAATTTAATTAACAAAGAAGTAGAAAACAAAATTAAATGGCTTAGGCATTAGGCTTAGGCGGATGTTAGCATGGTTACTAAAGAAAAGACAAAAAGATAAAATAATAGGGAAAATAAATAATCAAAGGGGGCAGATTGAGGATCCAGAAAAAAAAAAGGAGCTTCATAAATTATTACAAAATATATAAAACTGAAGAAAAAGAAGAAACTAAACTAGTAAAATATTTAAATCAAAATAAATTACCAATAATAACAGAAGAGGAACAAATGTATTTAAACTCACCTATAAGTACAGAAGAATTACGACAAGTAATAAAAACAAAACAAAAATGGGGAAATCACCCAGGCCGGTGAATAAAGATAAAACAAAATGGTTAGTGAAAAATTTGGATGAAGAAGAAAAAAGAATTAGAAATCAGGATGGGGTTAAAGATAACCAATAAAGCGAAATTCTTAGGAATTTGGATCACGACAAAAAATATAAATCTTTACAACGATACTTTACGTAAAAACATGGAAAGAAGTAAAAAAAAA
Organism: Podarcis muralis; assembly: GCF_964188315.1. Classification (NCBI taxonomy): domain Eukaryota; kingdom Metazoa; phylum Chordata; class Lepidosauria; order Squamata; family Lacertidae; genus Podarcis; species Podarcis muralis. The sequence goes on from NC_135657.1 coordinate 121,138,769, forward strand.
AAAATTGGAAATCTGGGGAAGGTTAAATTTGTCCCTTTGGGGAAGGATATCCACAGTTAAGATGACCGTGCTGCTGAAGATGTTGTTCCTATTCCAAACAATACCAATAATTAGTGGAGTAAATTGTTTCAAAGATTGGCAAAATTCATTTGGCAAAATTCATTTGGCAGGGTAAAAAGCCAAGAATAAAACACAAATTATTAACAGAAATTAGAGATAGAGGCAGGTTTGCGCTACCAGATCTTAAATTATATTACAAAGCAGCATGCCTGGTGTGGCTCAAAGATTGGATGACTCTTAAAAATGTAAACATACTCAACATTGAAGGCTGGGACAATAGATTCTGATGGCATGGCTATCTAGGATATGATAAAGTTAAAAACCACGGAAGATTCCTTAACCATATAATTAGAAAATCATTATTCACCGTGTTGGAATGAAACAAAAAACTATTGGAACCTAAAATGCCATGGTGGCTGTCCCTAGTTGAGGCAATAACAGTAAAAAATAATAATATGGAAGATAACTGGCCAACATACAAGGAACTACTAGAGGAAGAAACAAACAACTGAAACTTAAGGAAAAGAGGAACTCCAAGAGACAGGTATGACTTGGTTACAAAATTACCATTTAAATGAAATCTTTAAAATAGACAAAAAAATGAAGGACTTTGAGACCAAAATATCGGATTTAGACAAAGAATTATTACAAAACAATAGAAATATATTATCAATAATATAGAGAGTACAACTGGACTGGAACTTGAAAGATGAAGAAGTTAAAGATGTGATGGTAAAGGTGCAGGATTTCGGATACCCAATTGAACTACAAAAATGGGAGGAATTGTGGGAAAGCAATTTAAAAATTACAGCGTGCTATCTAATTAAAGAAAATTTCATGAAAATGACCTTTAGATGGTACCTAACCCCATCAGAATTAGCCAAAATAAACAACAGCAGCAGCAGCAGCAGCAACAACAACAACAAATGTTGGAGATGTAAACATCAGGTAGGAACAGCAAGTGGACCTGTCCCAAAATTAAATTATTTTGGGACATGATTTATGAAGAGTTAAAAAAAAGCTAAAACATACATTTCAAAAAAAACACAAAAAAAAACCAGAAGCATTTTTATTGGGCATTTTCACAATAAACATTCCAAACAAAAATAAAAGAGTGTTCCTCTACACAGTTACAGCAGCAAGAGTCTTAACAGCGAAATATTGGAAGAACGAACTAACGCCAACAAGGGAGGAATGACAATTAAAATTATGCAAGTATTTAGAACTTACTAAAATGACAGAGTTGATAAGAAATCAATCGATAGATAAGGTTAAGAAAGAATGGGAATATTTTAAAAATTACTTGAATAAATATGGTTCCAGCAATAACACTTGGCTGTGTTCAGATTAATTTCACAGATAGAGGTATCCCAAGATTGAGACAAATAATTAAATACAGATCAAAGATAGAAATGGCTGAATTGAAACCGCAAAGAGTAGACGGAAGTCAACAAACCAACAAAATAAAAAAGGGACTCAATCCAGTAGGAGGGACTTTGTGAGTAGAATACCCTGGTACTAGTTTGAATTAATTAAATATTGATTTTTGTTTAAATAGGTAGTTTTAGTTTTGTTAATTTTTCGGTTTTCTTTTTTTCCTTTTTCCTTTTCTCTCTATTTTTACTTCTTTTATATAATACATATTTATTTTGGATTCTTGACAATTCAATTACGTATACTGTAATAACTATCTAGGAATATCTAATGTGCTATTAGTTTGGTTTTTGCTTTTTTTGTATGTTATGTTTGTAATGTTTGTTTAATAAAATTATATAAGAACAAAACAAAAAAACACAGATTTGAACAGTTCCCCCAGAATATTGTTCCCAAGGCTGCTGGAGGTGGGGGAGTAGAGAAGTTCCTTCCAATGATTTCCTTCGCTTAACTTGGCTAAGTCACTAAGTAATGCAGTACTTAAACATAAAGAAGGAAACACCAACTCTACAGATGCATCATTAAAAGTTTGAGCTGCCTGTGACCTTGATAAAGGGAGTTTCGGTCTACACAAAGTCAACACTCTCCTTGCATTTGCACTGTGCCATTTTATTCCAGACAGCCATGGAAGGTGCAAATGTAATGCAAACTGTCATTTCACTGTAATGCAGTTTTTCTTTTCATGACGGTTTGCATTGACCCTGTGGGAATTTGAAAATTGACTGCAGAGGCCTTTGTGTGAAACACTCCCTAGTTTGTTCAACCAGGCAAGGCAGCACACAGAAGTTATTTGTTTCTTAATGGATGCCTTCTGTTAAGAAAATTGACCAACAGATGAATAGCAAATTAATTCTACTTGATTTTTAAAAATCTGTAGCAAAACTGATATATACTTCTTCTGTAAGTCTTTCCATTTAAAGATGAGAAATGACATGTATTGCAGGTAGTGTGAAAAAGGCCGAGTGGACTCTGAATCTAAGTTAACCTGCTTTTATTTAATATATACTTCTATTCAAGGATTCTAAAGAGTATGTGAGAGCTTCAGCTAGGAAGGAGTGGGAAGGTGCTCTCTCCCATGTGCACCTCTTAGCCCCACCCTTGCCAAGGTGAGCACAGTTCCTGATCAAGGGGGGGGGGTCCCTTCAAGCTCCTTGCAGACCTTCCAGGAAGGCCCAGGGTAGAGCAGACATGACGGGGGGCACTGGGGGCAGCGCTGGCATGCAGGTGCCCACTCTTCCCTTGAAGTCAGTTTCTCCCATTTAGTTTCTCCTATTGCTAGTTTGGGGTCTGGCAAAATTTTGTGCCGTGGGGTGGGGGGTGTTTCAGCATTATCTTAAGATTCAGTTCAGTTGACAAGTTTATAAAGTTGAGTGCAGAATGTTATCACAAATCTTGTGGGGATTTCAGGCTTTACGAAACCTGTGAAAGAATCTCAGAAACTGACACTTCACACAGAAGTGTTGGGTGGCTTATTCCCCAGACGACTCTTCTTTTTCTCACTATTCAAGTGAACCATTGGCAACATTTATAATGCATTTAGAAGTTCTGTAGAGATTCCAGCATCGTGGCCCAAATGCTGAAATGTGTGGCATGCATTCTGCAGCTGTGGTGCCCAATGTGAGACACGGCCATGGGAATTAACCCTTTTCTACCACACCACAGCTCCAGTGAAGAACTCACCACCATTCAAAGCTTCCATTCTGTGCCAAAGAGAAGCCGGGGATGGAGGGTTGAAAATGTCTCAGTCCCTACCCAAGCAACTTACTGGTTTAAGTCTCCCCAGCATAACTTGAGGCAGTTTAACTTAGTACTTCTCTGCAAAGAAACCCCCAAGGCATTTGTCACAGAGTGAGCCAGCAGTAAATCACACTGTTTAGTAGCAGAAGCATGATCTTCACAGACTTGGCTGAGTGTCAGGCCTAATGAGCACAGCAGCTCATCCCCAGCAGGTCTGACCCCATGAATCAGTTGCTGAGACTGAAAGTCCCCACCTTCCCACAACTGTCTAAGTCCCCTCCTCTGCAGGGCCTTTTCCAAGCAATCAGAAACTATGTTTGTGTGCAGCCGACCTCTCCTCCACCCATTTCAGCCCTCTTCTAGTTCTGGGAGACAAGAGGGGAGGGGAGCTGGTTGCAGCAGGAGGGGGAGACACCTGTGACTCTTGACCTGCAGGACTCATCTCTGCCTCTTGGTCCCGTCAAGGCAGCCCTGTTTAGAGATGCTTTTAATATTTGATGAATCATTGTATTTTAATATTCTGCTGGAAGTCGCCCAGAGTGGCTGGGGAAACCCAGCCAGATGGACGGGGTATAAATAAATTATTATTATTATTATTATTATTATTATTATTATTATTATTGACTTCTCATTGCCAGAGTCTTCCAGCTGATGAAGACCCGTTAACCCCTCCTGACACCTCTTGTTCCCAGTCTTCCCCCTCTGACCACTCCTTGTTGTCCCACCACTACACCCTGGGCTCTGAGCCTTCTTGCCTTGGGGTTCTCCTGCTGGTCCCCCCCCCCCCACCATTCCTCTGCAGCAAACTGGTCCATGACAGTATCTGACCATTTCAGAAAAAGACAGCTTTTACAGTATTAACTTTATGTGATGCATTTATGCAGATGCTGAACAATATTAAACAGACTCATTTACTCAAATAAGCCCTTTTTCCTCTCTGTTCATTATTCAATGGAAAGCAAATGGAATCTTGTGTTTTGCGCTTATTTTGGCTAAGCATTATCCGGTTTCCTAACACAAGAGAACACTTGTGTGTGCAGTTTTCGTCAATTCCTTCAGTAAGGATAAAGAAACAGCACCACATGCCCCCTGGCCACACGAGGCGAAAGAAAACATCAGTGGCTGTGATCCAGAGCTCGTCATATGCTGTTATCGGTAGCCTGAGGAAGTGGGCAGGGCAGTGGTTCCACATTGCAAAATATCTATGCCCTGCAATGCAGACAAGGAATCTGCATTCATAGATCTCACTCCAGAAAGCAAATCTACATAGAAAAATTGTTTGTTTATCAGTCCTGGAACTCAGCCAGCAGAGGGAGGAGGATTTAAGGAAAACCAGAATCACGTGGTTTTGCCTGTCATCGCCTCTAGCGCCACCTACTGCTGAGCTCCTGGAATCCTGCCCCACCAGCCTCCCTGAACTCGGTTCATTCGGGGCATTTGCCTGCCAACAGGTTAGTCTAATTGCAGGAACTTCTTCAGGGGATTTGAACCAGGATGAGTCGCATGAATGTCTAGTCTTCCTTCTACCTTGGGTCTTGTTCCTCAAGCCTGTGCCTTCAGTTCCCAGCTATGACTGGGAGAGGCTTTTGGAGATGAAGACAAACACTTTGGAGCCCAGCAGACACAGAAGCAAAGGACAGGGCTTATCCAGAAAGCTCAGAGATAAAAGTCACTCACTAGTTTTTTCAGACAAAAGAAATAAATCTGTTTGCTGCGCATTGGGTGTGATGCGCAGCGTAAATTAATAATGCAGAGTTTTAAAGAATAAAAGCTTTACTGAATTAAAATAAACTTCTTCATAAACAACATGGTTCCAAACAGTTTGACTGAGATTATATACTGATCACAACTGAGGCAGACTGACTCTGACTGAAATCTTACAGAGAACACAGAGAGAAAATGGCTGCTCTTATAAGGAGAATGAGTCCCATGCCAGAGTGACTCCACAGTTAGCAGTTAGGCCTGAATAACTTTAGTAGGTCCAAATGATTGTGCAGTCCCAGCACCTCCCAGCCTGCTTTGCTGCTTCTGCTCTCATGTGTCTTTGTCACATGACAGGGTGTGCATAGAAGACTAACTAACATCAATGAACATCTCTCCACTGTTAAGCACAGTTGATCTAGTGTGCTATAACAGAGGCGCAGCTTCCCACTTCAACCCATGGTTGGATGAAAGGCCAACAATCATGTGCATAGAAGGACCCTGGGAAGAAGAGGTTTTCGGTGTGCTCTTCCAGCCAGGTGACTCTTTCAAGCTGATGTCAAGAAAAACTGCTATCAGATATCAATCAATGGCAACAGCTTCCTGAAATATGATCACACCTCCCTGTCAACACAGTGCAAACTTTGCAGTTCACAAAGGATATTTACTCCATCAAATCCAATATTTAAGGAATTGCTGTGTGTCTCTGTGCCATGGTCCTTCTGGACCATGAAAAACAACCAGAAAGAGCTGAGAATGTGACCATCTCCTACATGCAAAATGACTGCAAATCTCCATACTTCTTTAATAACTTTGCTCTTCAGGTCTCCAGTGTGTTCTCCTTTCATGAAATAGAACAACAAAAGTGCATAGCTTTTTACTCTGGATGAGTGTTGCGTCAAAGCATCTGACTTGCAAACCTAAACCTTCTGTAAAGTATCCAGCAAAGACCTTAAACTGGTTCATCATTGACCATCATGTTCCCAGAATAAACTCTGGGGAAATGAAAGGGGAAATAAGGCTAAATCTCACAAACCTTGCCGAACCACCCTTTCCCTCTGTTGCCTCCCTGTTATGCAATAAAATAAATGCCATTCAAGATATAGTGTGAATGCAGTGTTCAGTCTTATCCAATATGCTCTGTTGAATTGCAGTTTTGATTGTATTAGTTAATTTTATGTGATGTTGTGGACTTTATGTATTGCAATGTGTACTGGGGACTAGTATGGTGAAGAGTGTATTATAAATATACCAAATGAATGAAAATAAATACACTATGCTGGCAACCTATTACTTGCTTGTAAGTGCTGGACTATCAATTGTTACATAAAATAACTATCTGCTATTTTTCTAGCTCTTGTTTCCTGAGACACTGTATTATTAAAGTGATATTTGCACCCAAAGTTGCTTCTTGCCTATAGCTAATACCACAGAATCATTAATGTGTATATGTGGGTAATGTTTTATTATGTTTTTATATATGTTGGAAGCGGCCCAGAGTGGCTGGGGCAACCCAGTCAGATGGGCAGGGTAGAAACAATAAGTTTATTATCATCATCATCTAAACCAATTACCATATATTAATGAATCAGATGTCTCTGCTTTTTTAAGATGCTGTCTAGCAGAGACATCACCTTGCCAACAAAGGTCCGTATAGTTAAAGCCATGGTTTTCCCAGTAGTGATGTATGGAAGTGAGAGCTGGACCATAAAGAAGGCTGATCGCCGAAGAATTGATGCTTTTGAATTATGGTGCTGGAGGAGACTCTTGAGAGTCCCATGGACGGCAAGAAGATCAAATGCATCCATTCTTAAGGAAATCAGACCTGAATACTCACTGGAAGGACAGATCGTGAAGCTGAGGCTCCAATACTTTGGCCACCTCATGAGAAGAGAAGACTCCCTGGAAAAGACCCTGTTGTTGGGAAAGATGGAGGGCACAAGGAGAAGGGGACGACAGAGGACGAGATGGTTGGACAGTGTTCTCGAAGCTACAAACATGAGTCTGACCAAACTGCGGGAGGCAGTGGAAGACAGAAGTGCCTGGCGTGCTCTGGTCCAGGGGGTCATGAAGAGTCGGACACGACTAAACGACTAAACAACAACAGCAACAAATGAATCAGAAAGTGACAGATGGGGCTTCTGTCTCTGAGTTTTAAAGAAGTCTGTAGTTCTGCTGTCCATCGTCTCCCAAACATAGTCTTGCAATAATGGTGTGAACTTTGCCAGTGCATGTGGACATTTTTCAAAAACATTTCATGCAAACTGCTTAACCATTCTGAATAATGTTATATAAATATGAAAAATAAATAAGTATTTCAGATATATGGAAGCAATGAATGCTCTCTCACCCTTTTGCCCGATTGAGTAATGGCTATTTGGTCTTCCCTCTATCTCTACAAGAGAAGATGCCTTTGTGCAGGGGTTGCTAAACTTTCTTTACCCAGAGAGCCGCATCGCCCTGCTGCAATCTCTTGGTGTGAGGCGTCAAACGTGAGCAGTGGTTTGTGCCCCAAAAGTGGGCATGGCTACCTGACAGTCTCTCACAGACAGAAATACACGCACACACTACATGCAGATGCATCCCACAAATGTTGGCACACACCTACAAATGTTCCCAGGTTTCCCAGAGGCCTCTGACTGGTCCCTGTGAGATGGGCCTTTGGTCTGATGAAGTTGGCAACGGAGGCTGCCCAATTAGGGCATTGTCCCACCAAGGGAAATGCCAAGCAATTATTTTTATAAGGTAAAGGTAAAGGTACCCCTGCCCGTGCGGGCCAGTCTTGCCAGACTCTAGGGTTGTGCGCTCATCTCACTCTATAGGCCGGGAGCCAGCGCTGTCCGCAGACACTTCCGGGTCACGTGGCCAGCGTGACAAGCTGCATCTGGCGAGCCAGCGCAGCACACGGAATGCCGTTTACCTTCCCGCTGGTAAGCGGTCCATATTTATCTACTTGCACCCGGAGGTGCTTTCGAACTGCTAGGTTGGCAGGCGCTGGAATGACGGGAGCGCACCCCGCTGCGGGGATTCGAACCGCCGACCATGCGATCGGCAAGTCCTAGGCGCTGAGGTTTTACCCACAGCGCCACCCGTGTCCCTTATTATTTTTATATTTATATTTTATATATATTATTATATTTATATTTATATTATTTTTATAGTTTTCCCCAAATCTCAAAGCCACACTTTTTATTGCCCCCTCCATACTCAAGTCCTTTCATTTGAACTTTGAGAGACTCCTGGATTTTTCTGTCAATCTCCCACTCCCCAGCCAGTCAGCTCTCTGCACCACTCAGCCAGTCACCGTGTAAGGCCCAAAAGACCTCAGCCATCTCTCTTCCACGCAGGAACAAAAATGTGATAAATTTGTATTTTACTAGAGCTGCAGATTCCTTTGCCCTGTTTTGCTGGTTCTCTTGTTGTCACAACAGCAATCCAGTCATCGTGTACAAGGCCAGAAGGGCTGCTGCTGCTGCTGTGATGGAAGATGCCTTAGCTTGTTAAGCCAAGGAGGACACGCATTTCTTTGGGGCCAGCAAATGGATGCTGCAAACCTGGCAACACTGGATTTGCCAAGGAAGTGCATGTAAAGTCCAGTGTTTGCAGGCCTGAATATCCTCCACCAATCCCGCCACCAAATTCAAGTGGGTGGGTACAGAAATATGTTTGGAGAGGGGCAGGATCAGCCTGCAGACCAGCAGGTCAAGGCTGGAGAGAGGGAGGTTTGGAAGAGAGATTTCTTACTCTCTCGTAGCTGAGATAAGCACAATGGTGATTGCTCCAAGCACATGAAAATTTGTGTAGCTTTGTTCCCCACAAAAATGCTTCAGCTAGGCTAGAATAAATTGCAGATGCTTAGCTTTGCAAATAAGTGAATGTTTTACTCAAAGTGTTTCCAGAATTAACAGCAAACAAGTCTCCATCTGATAGCAGTAAAATGAAGATGAAAAAGGTTCCAAATGACCACAATTATCTAGTATTATCTGGTGAAGGCAGTTGGGAGTTTGGTGGGGTCCCAGACTTCACAATCCATACTACCTAAAGTTAAGAGATTGTTTTTAAGCATTTACATTCTTGGACAGTGGATTTTCAATGACAAAAATAAAATTACATAGAGTACACAAGGACACATCTGTCTTCATTCTCTTTTTTCAATTCTGCCCCCTGAGTTTATCCTATCAGCAAAAGTAGACCTTCTTCATCCTCTTTAACCATCAATAAACTAAAAATACCCTACATGATGAACATCATTAGCTCAGGCACTTGCATTAATTAACTATGTTTGCAGAGCTTCTGTTTCTTTTATGGACACCAGATAACAGGAAAATTTTGTACTATAGACAAATCATCAGTGTTGCTTGTCACTGCTAAAGGGAGGCTCTTTCGGGCTATGTAAAATCCTCACCTTTTCAATTTGGTCTATGGAAATCTATGTGTTGTTTTGGTTATGTCTCTAAACACGTAACCTCTGGCTTGAAAGGTGACAAGATCTGTGGAATGTTGGCTCCTGGGGAAAAAAATAAGTCAAAAATAGACGATTCATTCAAACAAGATTTGCATGATCCTTCCAATAATTATTGAATTTGACATAGTAAAACTGCATCAATTTTTGCAAATGAACAGCAGCTAGCAGCAAAAGAGAATACCAGTATTTATATGTGGAATTTCACCCCAGTCACAGGCAAAGTCCAGGACTGAAGCAGCATCCGAAGCATCTCTCCCTGCCTCTTGTTCTCTCATTGGCTCCTCAGAGCTCTGACGGGGCAGGTCCCCAAAGGGAGGGGCTGCTGCTCCAGACGGAGAAAGAGCTCCAAGCAGGTGCTAAAAGGCCAGACTCTCAAGCCCCAGCATGCGGGAAGCGGGGAAGGCGGGTGGGATGGAGCAGCGAGCCCATGGGGAACAGCACATCCTGCCAGGCTGTGAGGAAGCCCTTTCCTCTTCTTGACTACCACTTGCCACATCTCCGCTGAAAAGAGCACAATTTGGCATAGACAGTAGTCAAGGAATTACTTCTGATCTGGAAACCAAGAGCAGAGCTTGGAGGGATGTACTGTGCAAAACTCAAGACACAGGTATTTCCGAATTCTTTTCTAACTTTTAAGAACATTTTTGCTCAAGGGTATATCTGAGGGTTCTGCACGTGTGTGTGTGTGTGTGTGTGTGTGTGTGTGTGTGTGTGTAATATGAGGTCATTTTAAGAATAACTTTTGTTGTCTGGGTAATGTCTTGCTCCACAAGAGAATACATAGTTGAAGGAGCGGCTTTTGTACAGCTGCAATCTGTACAATACAGTGTGTCACATCTTCGGCGCTGCAAGTCTAAATAGAAAGCTTGCTGAGGAATCCTTGGCTTTTATTAATGCTCCTTTAGGCTTGCACAATGGAATCGGTGTTCCCCATTTACAAAGTTTGGGCATCATCCCATCAAATTTAGTTCCCATTGTTTTCAAGGAAATGTGATTTCAGTAAACGAGACTTAAGAAACTTGCATGGCACCTTTAAAACAAGAGACTGAGATTAAAATTGATTGGCTTATTTAAAATAAAGATAATGTACTAATAGGGGGTTCAGATTGTTGCAGCTATCATGTCTAGAATCTTTTACTTGCCGATGTGCTATATTTATTTAAAGTACAAAAGATTTGGATTACAGCAGCATTAATCTGACAATAACACCTGCACTTTTAAGGGTTTTCAAATGGCTTTAACTGAAAACCAGTTATCCATTTTACCTGTTGAAGAGCTTCACATACTCCCAAAAGAAGATGATGGTGCAAAAAAATGTCCTATTTTGTGCCCCTCTTTCAATTTTAAATGAACCAAAATGTTATTTTGTTGATCTCTCAGAAAAGGTAAGAATTCCAGGTGAAGATCCACAGTACAATTGGAATGCTAGCAGCAGCATTTCAAGTTAATAAGAGCTACTCTGGTATTCCCTTCTCTTCTTTCCTTTTCAGGCAATAATTTAGGCAGGAGGCAACTTGAATAATATATGACAATAAAGAAAGTGAAGGAGGTGCTTTAGTTTAGTTTATAAGCTTTGAGTGTGAGGGTTGTGACCATTCAGTTGTGTCTAATTATGGGGTGGATCCTATTCATGTCACAACCACTATTTTTCTTTGTCTTTTTACACTTTAACAGGCGAAAGAGAGAGAATGAAAAAGGCAAATACGCATAACTAAAATATAAAAATTCCTGTATCTGGTGATGGGAGTTAAATGGGAATGGCAGGTCTGGAAAGGTTGATGAAGGCTGTCCTGTTAGACACTGACAGCAATCTAGCACTGTGGTCCTCAACTCAACTCTTCCAAAGTTGTCCAATATGACTGTAAAACCACCCAGATCCTGTGGGGTGGAATTCATAAAATCATTACTTAAATCACAGGGCTAAATTGTTTTGAGCGAAAGGCAGTCCAAGGCTGGCCATCCACCCATTGAGTCCACTCTTTTCTCCCTCACATTTTTTCCGTATTGCATTCAAATATAAGTCCATCCTGTCACTCTTTCTTGCTTGACCCACAGAAACCAGCAGAATCTGCTATTTGTTTGGTAGATTCCACTGTATAAGAAAAGGTAAAAAACAAACAAATCCTAAACCTCCAGAGATGCTACAGGCATTCACCTTCTGCTGTCAGGCTATCTTTGTAAAATACTACATCTAAGCTTTTCACCATGCTTCCTCCCTTGCCCAACTTGGGATGTGATATTTAAATCTCTTTAATACAGGACAGCTAGATGCAGGGGGGCAGAGTGTCGGGGAAGTTCTTTCCAAGGCTTCCTTGGCTGACATCCCCCGCTGACACCCTTCCCTCCCTCCGTTCTGCTTGTTGCGTCTTCTCCTCCACCACAGAAAGCTCTTCAGGACTGGGACTTAGTGTTTTGTTTTTGCCTACATTGCCCTTTCAAGTTCTTCAGGCAAATTAAGGACACAGCTCAAAAGGGTGTACTGTGTTTTCAAATAAAACTCAAGAAAACCATTCTTAGTATAAAATAAAGAGTTCTAAAATACTTTCTTGCATGTAAGTCTCCTAATACGGCCAGGTAATTGCATCTGCATAATAAAATCCATGGCTTTACTATTATAATGAATAATTATTTGATTGTATCTTTGAGCTTCTCATGTTTCATCATCACCTTTAAGGGTCTGCCTGCCTCCACCCAAGTTGGAATATCGTTGCAGAGGAAGAAATATGAAGCTATTTATTAAATGATTGAACATATAGACGAAATCCTGCTGGAAAGTTTTTTGATTTCTCTGTATGGAAACCCTTGGTAAATAGCAGAGAGAAGATTTCCTGGTGGAAAAGCACCACTTCCAGCCAGGGGGAAAGTCAAGCAGGTCTTCCCCCCCCCCATTTTGTTTCAGTGTCTCACTTAAAAAAATAAAAATCGCTCCCATCGAAGTGAATGGGAAGGAAAGCCACTTCAGGTCTTGCAACAGACATGAGTAAGACCTGTTATTTTCAATAGGTCTACTCTGAGTAGTAAAGGTAAAGGTAAAGGTACCCCTGCCCATACGGGCCAGTCTTGACAGACTCTGGGGTTGTGCGCCCATCTCACTCAAGAGGCCGGGGGCCAGCGCTGTCCGGAGACACTTCCGGGTCACGTGGCCAGCGTGACATCGCTGCTCTGGTGAGCCAGAGCCGCACACGGAACGCCGTTTACCTTCCCGCTAGTAAGCGGTCCCTATTTATCTACTTGCACCCGGGAGTGCTTTCGAACTGCTAGGTTGGCAGGCACTGGGACCGAACAACGGGAGCGCACCCCGCCGCGGGGATTCGAACCACCGACCTTTCGATCAGCAAGCCCTAGGCGCTGAGGCTTTTACCCACAGCGCCACCCGCGTCCCTACTCTGAGTAGTACATAGATTCAATTTCTTACCCTCCCTTCACCGTAAGGTCCCAGGATAGGTTACAGCAATATAAAACGTTAAAATTTGTTGGATGCATTCCTTATACATTTGGGCAGCTATAGAATTGCACCCTAAATAAAAAAGAAGATCTTTGATGGTGTTTCAGGGATTCCTTCCTCTTGGCACTCTCAAGGAATGTGGGCTGAGGCGCAACCTTCAGCCATCTGTCCTCAAACAAGTCCTCCATTCTGGTCCCAGTTAAGCCCCCATGGAAGGCTTTCCAGAAGCCTAATGGTGTCCTGGGAGGGATGTTTGAGGTGTGGAAATCACAGGCAGGGAGGGCCATCCTTCTGCCTGCAGCTGCTGCTCTCAGTATTATTGCTACTACAGTGGTACCTCAGGTTAAGAACTTAATTCGTTCTGGAGGTCTGTTCTTAACCTGAAACTGTTCTTAACCTGAAGCACCACTTTAGCTAATGGGGCCTCCTGCTGCCGCCGTGCAATTTCTGTTCTCATCCTGAAGCAAAGTTCTTAACCCGAGGTACTATTTCTGGGTTAGCAGAGTTTGTACCCTGAAGCATCTGTAACCTGAAGCGTCTGTAACCCGAGGTACCAATGCATTTACTTCCATATTATTAATTATTAGGCTTGTTCACCCCAGCTGACCATTCCCCTGCCCAGCACATGAATAATTATAAGAATAAATTTTGCATTAAAATTGTTATGTGGTTACATCTTGTAAGTACCAGACCATTAACAGGGCAGTGCTTAGCATGCCTACTCAGAAGTAAGCCTCCACATTCAGTAACGCTTACACCCATGTAAGTGTGCATAGAAGTGCCCTATTGGTGCAGCCAACACCATTTAATCAGTTTTAATCAAACACAAAATCAGAGGTGGGCATTTCACATTAAAAACTTCCATCAAATAGGAATAAGGTTTTGGTATTTCCCCATTTTTATAAATGAAGAGGTTTCTAGATTTGTAGCATTGTGCCAGGTATGCGCCATTAATATTATTCTACTTCTCAGGTACTAATTTCTATTTGACTGAAATGGACTCAAAACAAAACATCTCATCTGAAGATGGCTCTCTTCCTCCCTACGAGCAACATGAAGATCCCTTTGAATCAAAACTCTCAAAAGAAGCTGACATAGTTGCTGGATTTTATTTATTAGTAATTGGTAAGATTCTCAAATTATTCCCGTGAATATACCGTATAGTACTATCTCTGGATGTCTGCAAAGGAACTAGATATATCCAAGTATCAACCATGAAAATAAAGTGTGGGTGGATAATATTAGTTTTGATTTCCATCGCGCCCTAATCCGATGGGGGGACCCCACCCCCCTTTATCCCCCCTTTGGCAGCTTCATGATAGCCATTTTCCTGTTATTAGATGGTTATGGGGATTCCAAAATGTATTGCGAATGGAAACTTCATAAGCCATTCATCTCTTAAAATTTGGCCTCAAGGTGGCTCACATTATGTCAAATCAACAACAATAAATATAACAGAACACATATTGGGGAAAATTACAAATAATCATAACAGGTAGAATTCACCGTTGGGGGGGGGGGGAGGCACCTCTGCTTGTGCAGCAAAGCTTTGCGAACTTTTCCTCTCCCTACAGCCCCCTTTGCACCTCCCAAATCTGCCCTAGAGCATCTGCCCAACCCTCTGGAGCCGATTTTGAGCTGCACAGAGGGATGCAGGGGGAAGAAGAGGGAAGCCAAAGTCTGTCATCTAGTCCAACCCCCTGCAATGCGGGAATCTTGTGCCCAACGTGGGGCTTGAACCCAGGACCCTGAGATGAAGAGCCTCGTGCTCTACCGACAGATGCCAGCGGCCTCGGCCCTATAGGAAGACATGCAAGGCTTTGTTTCCAGCCTTTGCTCAAATGGGAAAGCCCCGAGCCACAAGAGGCACCCATGGAAAGCCCTCCTATGGAAAGGGGCCTCCTATGTGGCGGGACAAGTTCATGCTCCTGGGGCTGCCATGTCAGAAGCCAGCAGGTGCCTTGAGGACCTTGAGCACCAGAAGTGGAGCGAAGAGGAAGGAATCGGCCTTTTAGCCTCAGGGCGACAAAGAGGGAGGGCCGCCATCCCCGTCCCCAAGACCGGAGTGAAAAGAAAGAGAAGGGGGAGAAGCACCAGGCTGTATCAAGACTTTAAAACAGAAAGCTGGATCAGGAGATCCGCCATAACTCCTCAGTTCAAACTGCAGCTTAAATGACCTTGCAGCAATTACACCGCAATAAGACTGAAGACATTTCATCAGAATCTAGAGGAAAACTCTTTATTACAACTTGCACTGCGCATAAAGACAAAGGAACGGTAGCAAGAGGGGGAAGGGAAAGCAGGCGGAAACATATCAGACTTAAAGGCAGAAAAACAGAAAATATCCTTACAAATAAAGCATCGGGAGAAAGAAGCGCGGCGCGGAGGGAGGGAGGGAGCAGGAAAGCGAAGGATGGCGTGAAGGGCGGAGGCAGCGGCTGGAGGAGCAGAGAGCGAAGGGGAAAGAGGCGGGAAGCGGGAGAGAAGAATGGCTGGAACAGGGAGAAAGGGAGACCAGCAGCGAGCAAAAGTGAAGAAGAATGGCAGAGACAAGAAGCTGAGCCATCGCCTCCTCCTCCTCCTGTAAGAGGAAGAAACTTCGATTCATGGCCAGAGTGAAGAGATACAACCAAGATGGCAAGGACACCTAGTGGAGGGACGAGGCAACTGCGCCTCCAATACCTATATATGGTATTGGTCGAGAGAGAGAGAGAGAGAGAGAGAGAGAGAGAGAGAGACCAATACCATATATATATATAGACTATATATAGACTATATATATATATAGACCAATACCATCTGCCTCACGACTATAGGAGTATCCCATCCATCCCAACAACAGAATCTACTATTCAATTCCACAAGACTGTTCAAGTAATAAATTCCACAAGACTGCTCAATTAATCAATTTTATAAGCATTTACTAACCTGTATGAATTCAAAGAGCCTGTTGATTTATATTGATGCTATTTGTTGTTGTTTAGTCGTTTAGTCGTGTCCGACTCTTCGTGACCCCCTGGACCACAGAACGCCAGGCACTCCTGTCTTCCACTGCCTCCCGCAGTTTAGTCAAACTCATGCTGGTAGCTTTGAGAACACTGTCCCACCATCTCGTCCTCTGTCGTCCCCTTCTCCTTGTGCCCTCCATCTTTCCCAACATCAGGGTCTTTTCCAGGGAGTCTTCTCTTCTCATGAGGTGGTCAAAGTATTGGAGCCTAAGCTCAGGATCTGTCCTTCCAGTGAGCACTCAGGGCTGATTTCCTTCAGAATGGAGAGGTTGGATCTTCTTGCATCCATGGGACTCTCAAGAGTCTCCTCCAGCACCACTGATGCTATAATGTAATGTAAAAAGCAATTGATTGCATGGGTCCCTCAAAGTTTGTAAAGTAATATAATTTGATAAACTGATAACTCTGATACATTGGTATTATGCAATTTAACGGATATAAAGGTGTACAAATAGAATTACAGAAACAAATCAATCCCTTTTTATTTAATTGGGGTGTGCTATATTGCTCCTCAAGTTATCATTGTTAAAGGAAGGATTTGGAATTTAAGATCTAGTAACCCCAAATGGGGGGTAGTTAACTGACTAAGTACCACCCAGTTCTCTCTAAAATAAGGAAGTACAGATACTGAGGCTCATTTTTAATTTTAATTCTATATATTTTCTTAATCTTTTTATTTTATTTCATTATATTTGTTGGAAAACTGTAAATAATAATCAAAAGGAGTCAACTAAGACTGGGACAAAGTTTATACTTGTGTGTACATAGAAAGACAGTCATAATGGCAAATAAGAAAAATCAAACCACACAAATGACCTCCACAGTAGCCTCAAGACATCAATCAGCTGAACTAGACACCAATGTAGACCAAAGAGAGCTCATCATAGGAATGAATAAATCAATAAATTACAATCTTGATAATATGGGCAGCAAGATAGAACAGAATTCCAAATTAATAATGGATCTATCTGGACAGCTAAAAGATTTGACTATCAAGAACATAGAGAAAACTGTTCAAGATCTAAAATCCAGAACTAATAAGCATGAGGAACTCACAAAAGAAATAACTAAGAAGATCCATAACGAGAATAAAGACCTGAAGAGGGTCCAGAATACAATCATGGAGGAAATGACGGAATTAAAGAGAGTGCAGGAGGAAACATTAGACCAGATTGCAATTCTTGAGATGCATCGAAGAGAACTCATTCTGTGCTTTAGAGGTGACCCAGAAACTCCAGATGAAGATATAGAAGCTAAACTATCAAAAGAACTCACCAGTTGGCTAGGAGTACAAAAAGATGAATTGCTACAAGATATAGATAAAATAGGGACCGCTTACTAGTGGGAAGGTAAACGGCGTTTCCGTGTGCGGCTCTGGCTTGCCAGAGCAGCGATGTCACGCTGGCCACATGACCCGGAAGTGTCTGCGGACAGCGCTGGCCCCCGGCCTCTTGAGTGAAAGGGGCGCACAACCCTAGAGTCTTTACCTTTTATAGATAAAATATTCAGAATAAGATCAGGAAAACAAACAAGTCAACCAAAGGACCAGGAGATTGCCTGGTCTTTTTGAATTCAAGACTGCTGAAAGATAAAATTTTGCAGAAAAGGAAACTGGTGATTGACGAGAAATATAATAATATACAAAGAAATACCAAAAAGACTTCTTTAAAAGAGGCTGAATTACAGGACAATAACAGAGGCCTTAAAGAGCAATCATGTAAGGTACAAATGGGAATTCCCTGAGAGGATTTCCTTTACATTTAAAGACAGGAGGAAGACCTTCAGATCTGTTGAATAAGTTTCGAAATTCTGGCGAAGATATAAGAGAGAACTGGGGGGAGAGGCATCACAGGAAAGTGAAGAGACACTGGAGGCCATGGGAGGGGAGTGATAACAACAAAAAGCCCAAATCAATATATTTCTATTGCACGTCTTTGAATATTGAAACTAATAAAAATTGATGAATTTAAATATTATCTCTTGGAATATTAATGGTTTCTTGATGATTAATGGTTTCTTGATTCTGTGGATGAATTTTTGACACAATGAAAATAGAAAACAAAAATGGGTGCTTTTCATTTAAGCAGCCTTTCCATTAGTGTGAATCTATTTTCCGTCAAGGTTTTCTTCTGTGAACACTTTACCATTGAATCCATTGTAGGGTCAAAAAGCTTTACGTCTCATGATTTTATTAAGAGTGTTATGAGTTGTGGGGAGGAGGTTAGGCTATATGCCTGAGCCCCCTTTCTAAGTCCTCGATCCAGCATGGTAATTTCCTGACAAGTGTGGGTTGGTTGGTAAGGAAAGAAAGGGAGTGGCTCTGTGCCAGAGGGCGAATGGGTGCCCCCCCCTCCACTGTCTGTTAGGAAGACAAGAGGCCAGAGTCGAGAGGGGAGGGAGGGGAGCTAGAAGCTGGAGGCAAAAGCAGCAGCTGGGAAGCCAGAGACAGAGCCAGGCCTGAATTCTGCTGGGACCCAAAGCAGGACCTTCTTGGGGTGTTAACACTGGGGACCCCTCCATCGCAGGCTCAGCTTGTATATACAGGTGCCCCCCTCCTTACGTGTGATCATATAGCACGCAACCATGTATATGCGCTAAATGAAAAGAGTCAAACCTGGAAGAGAGCTGGAGAGTCCTTGTGGCTCACAAAGAGACCCTCGCTGAAACCTGAGGAGGACGTCCATGAGGGCGGAGGAAGCCCCAAAGAGACCAGAGGCACAGCGAGGCTTTGTTTAGGCTGCTCAGCCTCCCTGCCTAACAGCGCACCCTCCAGCCTCCAGCTGTCCCCAGAGCTTCAACTCCAGATATTTTGGTCTGGATTGGGGAGAGAAAGCTGGGAAGCAGGACAAAAAATGGGCATTTAGAGGCTTTTCAGAGGCTGCTCCTCACATGATTTTTGCTTAGGTACTCAGGGGCCCAGCACGTAACCCACGTGCGAGTGGGGGAACACCAGTATTTGTAAATAAACCATATATCATACAGACACCGTTGTCTCTGCTGTGTCTCATTGTCCCAAAGGGAACCTGGACCCTGAGTGATCCCCCTGGGATCTTGCACAGCTCAGAGATTGGGCTGGCAGGCAACAGTAGTTTTCCCCTAGGACTGTGACCTTCCTATGTGTAAGTACACATACACTGTTTTCTCACCATGGTTACATTCAAGATATGAGCCAGTTACAGCTTTTAAGAACATATCTACATCGTAGATCTAAAATGGTTTGATAATAGCTCTCTTTACCCAGAGAACCTAGGAAAGTATTCTTCTGTGAAGGAGGCTCTTTCTCTTTCAGAAATCTGATTTTCACACAGGTCTGTAGTGTAACTTCTTCTGGAATGAAGTGGGCACCTCCTTCCTCAGGGGACTTGAAATTAGTAACACATCAAAGATGACATCTCCTCTTTGTCCACACTTGATACAGTGCTAATTGTGTAGATGCAATTTGCATGCCCTGTTTTCCCAGTGCAAAGAGCTGTCCTGGAGAGGCACAGTCTAGGACCGCAGTGGATGGGGCAAAAGGGTTAGTATTTAACTCACACCCTGCCATTCCAATGAAAATTATTGCCCCCCCCCCATCCCAAGGTACCCCAAGGGGACTTCCTTTTTGGCGTTCACCCCCCTCCTCTCCAACTGCACAACAGCATTTGCATTTTTAGACATGCGCAGATTGATGTGACATCTGATGTGGCCTTTGGAGCCCATACAGGGATGATGGTGAAGAAGCTTCATTTCGTTGCGCCATGGGGTGAATCTTGTGGCAAAAGAATGTCAAGGGAACGGCAGTGGCTGAGCTCTCCAGCTCTTTATACTAGTCTTGTTCATTTCAAGAATCTTACAGTTCATTTTCATTGCTGTGTATGCAATTGGAGCAGAAATTATTTCAGTTCTGGGGAAAATATTCTGAAGTTTCTTTTGAGTACACCGACACCATTTTTGTTTGATTTTTCATTACAGGGATTATGTCCACTTTAGGCAATGGATATGTCCTTTATATGTCTACACAACGGAAAAAGAAGCTGAGGCCTGCGGAAATAATGACTGTCAATCTAGCAGTGTGCGACCTGGGTATTTCAGGTAATTTAACTTGAGCGGAGCTGAGAATGAAAATATCACCATAGTTCCTGTTCCTATGGACAGGCGTGGACTCTACATGGTTTTCACATTCAGATTTCGGTTGGCATCATTTCTGCCTTGAGTAATGATTATAGAAAATCATTAGCAACATTCAAAGGCCCAAACGTTTAGCACTTCCACAGGTTACTTGGTCTAACATATAAGTGATCAACATTGTTAAATTGATTAATTAAACATGACAGCTTTGTTTTCTTTTTAGCTTTATATTTAATCATTTATTATTTTAAGAAACACTGAAAATTGTGTGTGAGAGAGAGAGGGGAGAGAGAGGGGGGGAGAGAGAGTGAGAGAGTGAGAGAGAAATTCACAAACAGCAGAAATGAGGAATCCTGCAAATTTAGATGTTCTTACCAAAATCTGCTGTGCTTCCTTGAACCCACGGTACAGATTCACTCTGATAGCTACAGTGTGTGTTCTCATGACATCATTCTGCGACATTTTTCATTTAAAAAAATTCCAGTTCTGAAGAAATGTAGCCTTATTTTAACAAGAATAATGAAATAATTTATATCACTTAAGTTACATTAATATTCAGGTGACTTATTGAAATCACATAATTCACACTTTCAAAACAAAAACAGCAGCTAGAACTGCCATGGTTCATATTTGAAGGCAAATTTGTTCCGGCAAAGCAGTATTAGGAATATCATGGGAAGATAAAATTATCTTAAAATAAAATAATCAACTTTCCCACCTCCAGCTCCTCCCTGCATCGCAGTTCTTTCACGAAGACTTCTCTCAGTCTCCATGACCTTGCTTGGGCTGTCTTCCATTGCCCCTGTTCCCCCCTGAACTCTCCATTGTCCATATGCTATGCAGCACCTTGCATCCTGCTAGGGATAAATGAATATTTATTGGTAATGATATGAGAGACCACCTTGCACCAGAAACCCCATCTTGGTCAAATGTGTTTTGGAAATTAAAATGTTTAGAATTCAAGCGTCAGAGTTCTGAAATTAATAGCTGAATGTCAGCAAAACATTCTAGCTTACTAATCTCGACCTGAGAATGAATAATTATCTATGAAGTGTGGTTGGTTTTGGTTGTTGTTCTTCTCAGTAATTTATTTGCATAAAAAGGCAGATCTGTTTATACTCTGCGAATCCTGCCATGTCATTCTGTTTTTGAATATGCTGTTTTGCGCTGCTTGAAAAGTTCACTTTCGCGCATCTCCTTCTTGAAATGCTGCTTTGAGGGCGGCAGCGCAAGATCATTGAACTCTGCGCTTTCCTTTCCAGTGCTGGGAAAGCCTTTCAGCATCATCGCCTTTTTCTCCCATCGATGGATTTTTGGTTGGAGTGCCTGCCGCTGGTATGGATGGGCAGGTTTCTTTTTTGGCATCGGAAGTCTTATTACCATGACAGCAGTCAGCCTGGATAGATATTTCAAAATCTGCTACTTATCGTATGGTAAGTGACCGGGTGGGGTGGGGAGGATTAATGTCCCTCCTTTATTTTGGAAACTAGAGAGCAAATTTCTCTTTCCATCAATTTAAGCCGCAAACGTTTGTTCAGAGGAATGTCATCCAAGAATTGTGTCCTTGTAAATGGGCAAGAATTAATAAAAATCCCTTTGTGCTCATAAAATAGATGTAGAGAACATCAGGAGTTCTAAAGTCATTTGAATAGTCAGATGGTTAGTTAAACATAACTGTAGTGTTATAATTACTTTAGAATTAGAATTTTGAGTGACTGCTATGAGTTGAATAAGATGGGTAGAAATTAAAAAGCAGGTGAGAAATCCAAAACTATACAGTTAGGCATAATAAACTAGAAAAGATTTCTTAAATCTTAGATTTAAAAAGTTTTTAGAAAATATCTGGCCAACAATATCACAGACCCAGATAAAACACAATCCAGATCTATTTCCACCCACGTCGAAACTCTGAGCCGTTCCACTCTGAGCCTTTTCTCCAGCCTGTGTATGTGTTTGTTCAAGCGTGAGTGCATGTGTGCACGAGAGAGAGATTTTTTGCCAGGATCCTGACATTAGGGAAAGGGCCAAACACTGCTACTCATCTCACTGCTGGTCCAGATCCTGATTTGGATGCAATGCAACTGATTTAAAAGAATATTTAAAAGAGTGTGACGGCAATGTTACCTGAAGGCGACAGACAGATCATAGAGATCGGAAATCTATAGAGCCCATGTCTGAGCTCCTCTCTAGCTGAAAAGCAATGGGATAGCTTTGCCCTGACTCACCTTAACCCTCCAGTTTAAGAAGGCAGATTTCCTAAGCTCTGAAAAGAAGAGGAAGCAAAAGGGGCAAAACCTGAGAAGCCGCATTTAGCTTACAGTATAATGTCATGCCCCCTTTGAATAACTCAGAGAAGCTATGAACTATGCCATGCAAGGCACCCAAGATGAACAGGTCATAGTGGAGAGTTTTGACCAAACGTGATCCACCTGGAGCAGGAACCGGCAAGCCACTCCAGTATCCCTGCCAAGAAAACTCCATGGACAAAGACAACAGGCATATAAAAGTTATGATGCTGGAAGAGGAGCCCCTCAGGTCGGAAGGCATCCAACATGCTACTGGGGAAGAGCGGAGGACAAGTACAAGTAGATCCAGAGCTGATGAAGCGGCTGGGCCAAAGCCGAAAGGACGCTCAGTTGCGGATATGCCTGGAAGCGAAAGGAAAATCCAATGCTGTACAGAAAAATATTGCACAGGAACCTGGAATGTATGAACCTGGGTAAGTTGGATGTGGTCAAAAATGAGATGGCAAGAATAAATATTGACATCCTGGGCATCAGTGAACTAAAATGGATGGGAATGGGCAAATTCAGTTCAGATGACCATCATATCTACTACTGTGGGCAAGAAACCCGTAAAAGAAATGGAGTGGCCCTCATAGTCAACAAAAGAGTGGCAAAGGCTGTACTGGGATGCAATCTCAAAAATGATAGAATGATCTCGATACGAATCCAAGGCAGACCTTTTAACATCACAGTAATCCAAGTTTATGCACCAACTACTGGTGTTGAAGAAACTGAAATTGACCAATTCTATCAAGACTTACAACACCTTATAGAAATGACACCAGAGAAGGATGTTCTTCTCATTATAGGGGATTGGAATGCTAAAGTAGGGAGTCAAGAGATAAAAGGAACAACTGGCAAGTTTGGCCTTGGAGTTCAAAATGAAGCAGGGCAAAGGCTAATAGAGTTCTGTCAAGAGAACAAGCTGGTCATCACAAACACTCTTTTCCAACAACACAAGAGACGACTCTACACATGGACATCACCAGATGGGCAGCATCGAAATCAGATTGATTATATTCTCTGCAGCCAAAGATGGAGAAGCTCTATACAGTCAGCAAAAACAAGACCTGGAGCTGACTGTGGCTCAGATCATCAGCTTCTTATAGCAAAATTCAAGCTTAAACTGAAGAAAGTAGGAAAAACCACTGGGCCAGTATTCAAATCCTTTATGAATACACAGTGGAAGTGAGGAACAGGTTTAAGGATTTGGATTTGCTGGACAGAGTGCCTGAAGAACTATGGATGGAGGCTCGCAACATTATACAGGAGGTAGCAACGAAAACCATCCCATTCCATGTATGGAAGTGAGAGCTGGACCATAAAGAAGGCTGATCGCCGAAGAATTGATGCTTTTGAATTATGGTGCTGGAGGAAACTCTTGAGAGTCCCATGGACTGCAGGAAGATCAAACCTCTCCATTCTGAAGGAAATCAGCCCTTAGTGCTCACTGGAAGGATAGATTCTGAAGCTGAGACTCCAATACTTTGGCCACTTCCTGAGAAGAGAAGTGTGATGGCCTGGGAATCGGATTCAGAGGCTGAACCTGAGGAACCCCAGCCTGCACTGGAGTCCCCGCCTCCAGGGCCGGCTGAGCCGGGTCTGGGGCTTGAACCTGAAGCGCCCTCACCTGTGCTGGATCCTCAGGAGCAGACACCAGCTGAATCCGCTGTGGTGATCGGGGACCCATTGCCTGCAGGTGCTCCACTAACAGCCCTGTAACCCTCCAGCCTCTCCTGAGCTGCAGAGGCTCAGGGCAGAGAGGCGGAGGGAACTAAGTTCTCATAGGAGGAGTGCTCACCTTCAGGCCAGGAGAGGCGAGTCACCTGTGGGCCGGGACTGCCTATGCCTCAGAGGAGATAAAGGCCAGTCAGCCCAGTCCCAGGTTGCGGGAGCAACATCGTTGGTAACCTGTTCCTGCTGGCACCCTGTCCTGCTCTTCCAGAGTTCCTGACCATGCCCGGCTCCTTGCCTTGGACCCCGCTTCGCCCTTGACGGACAGCCTCCATACTCTCGACCCAGGACCAGACTCAGACCACGCCGCATGGTAACCCCAACCCCCCCCCCCCGGGATCAGCACAAGAAGACTCCCTGGAAAAGACACTGATGTTGGGAAAGATGGAGGGCACAAGGAGAAGGGGACGACAGAGATGGTTGGGCAGTGTTCTCGAAGCTACTAACATGACCAAACTGTGGGAGGCAGTGGAAGACAGGAGTGCCTGGCGTGCTCTGGTCCAGGGGGTCACGAAGAGTCAGACACGACTAAACGACTAAACAACATAATGTCATGCAGATTCCCTGTAAAGTGCAAGTATGCAAAGAGCAGCAATTCCACAATAGATGCGGAAGGAGCCTAATGTGTGGGGCTTGTGATCTTGCGCCCCTGGCAGAACCATCCAGATTGCGCCCCCCAGACACAGACATTTTTTTTCTCTGCCTCTCCTCCAACCCCCCTCTCCATCCATTCAATTCCTTACACACTTCAGTTGCTCACACACAAACAATATTTTTATTTATAGATGTATTTATGGACATATTTTAGCCAATTTTGTGTGTGCGCCCCTCGCCTGTCTAGCGGGGGCCTTCCTCACCCCCCCCCCGTAGCTACAGCCCTGTGTTTTCATGGGGTCACTGCCATATTAGGAGGGCACCGAGATCAATGGGAAAGGCTCGTACAATTATGCCAAACCTCCATGGTTGGTAATTTAAACATTTTCCCAGGGACTTTTAAAAGGTCTGATAAATTGGATTACTCACATGTGTACATGTACAGTGGTACCTCGGGTTAAGTACTTAATTTGTTCCGGAGGTCCGTTCTTAACCTGAAACTGTTCTTAACCTGAAGCACCACTTTAGCTAATGGGGCCTCCCGCTGCTGCTGCGTCGCCAGAGCACGATTTCTGTTCTCATCCTGAAGCAAACTTCTTAACCTGAAGCACTATTTCTGGGTTAGCAGAGTCTGTAACCTGAAGCGTATGTAACCTGAAGCATATGTAACCCGAGGTAACACTGTATATTTATTGCATAGGCATGTTTTTAGCATTTACTTAGCAATAATACATTTATTCTTTTCTAGGTACTTGGCTAAAGAGATGCCACGCCTTTATCTGCTTGGGAATAATCTGGTCCTATGCTACGTTTTGGGCAACAATACCATTTGCTGGCTTGGGAAATTATGCTCCAGAACCATTTGGGACCTCGTGCACCCTGGACTGGTGGCTAGCTCAAGGTTCTGTGGCTGGACAGGCTTTTATTATGAATATCCTTTTCTTCTGTCTCTTATTCCCAACTGCAGTGATCATGTTTTCCTATATTAAAATAATAGCAAAGGTCAAGTCATCCACAAAAGAAGTAGCTCATTATGACACCAGGATTCAAAAAACCCATGTGCTGGAAATGAAGTTAACTAAGGTGGGTACAGGACTCCCAGTGGTTTTTGGAAGTCATCTGCTTGGACTGAAGGATAAAAGTTCAATCAAACTTTTGCCTACTCACCTAGAGAGCATAGGCATATTTTTGTGCGCTGTTATGCCCAAATCACATAGTTTTGTATCCATCTAAATCACGCGGATGGCACTGTGGGTTAAACCACAGAGCCTAGAACTTGCTGATCAGAAGGTCAGCAGTTCGAATCCCTGTGACAGGGTGAGCTCCCATTGCTCGGTCCCAGCTCCTGCCAACCTAGCAGTTCAAAAGCACGAAGTGCAAGTAGATAAATAGGTACCGCTCCGGCGGGAAGGTAAATGGCATTTCCGTGCACTGCTCTGGTTCGCCAGAAGCGGCTTAGTCATGCTGGCCACATGACCCGGAAGCTGTCTGCAGACAAACGCCGGCTCCCTCGGCCAATAAAGCAGGATGAACACTGCAACCCCAGAGTCGTCCACGACTGGACCTAATGGTCAGGGGTCCCTTTACCTTTACCTAAATCACACACAGAAAAGAAGTCACTCGACTTGGGCTAGCCATGTCCATGGATTTCAGAGGGCCTTCTCCAAGCATGACTGGTGGATTATTCACCATCCATGGGATGAACGGTATGTCTCCCTCCCATCCGTACCCCATAAAGGGTGATGGGTGGATGGGAAAATATCATACAATCTGCCACATCCATGTGATTTGCCTGCCTATTATTGGAGCATCATGGAAGAAGACAGAGGCTGTTTCAGTATTGTATGAATTAGCCGTAACTTTCAGTGGAGTCCTTCCATTCTAATTTTTGCCTCTGTTATATATATATATCTTATTCTTAACCTTAAGCATAAGTAAAGGTAAAGGTACCCCTGCCCGTACGGACCAGTCTTGCCAGACTCTAGGGTTGTGCGCCCATCTCACTTAAGAGGCCGGGGGCCAGCGCTGTCCGGAGACACTTCCGGGTCACGTGGCCAGCGTGACAAGCTGCATCTGGCAAGCCAGCGCAGCACACGGAACGCCGTTTACCTTCCCGCCGGAGCGGTACCTATTTATCTACTTGCACTTTGACGTGCTTTCGAACTGCTAGGTTGGCAGGCGCTGGGACCGAGCAACGGGAGCGCACCCCGCCGCGGGGATTCGAACCGCCGACCATGCGATCGGCAAGTCCTAGGCTCTGTGGTTTAACTCACAGCGCCACCCGCGTCCCATAACCTTAAGCATAGATGTCTGCTAAAAGAATGTCTGTGTTATACCAAGTGGAAATAGATCTGAATATAAATGTCAAAACTTAAATAAATGTGTTCTGGTTTTCTCAATGTGAAAAAAACCAAAATCTGCTTGCTTCACAGTATCTGCCTTTTGTTATACAGCTCACAATGTACAGTATATCCATATGTCTATTATACTAAGTGGGGTTTTATCCTCATCATTTCATGAAATGAATCTTCTCACCAGGTGGCGATGTTGATCTGTGCAGGATTCCTAATTGCTTGGATACCCTATGCGGTTGTCTCCGTGTGGTCAGCGTTTGGAAGGCCAAATTCAGTTCCCATCAAAGTTTCTGTGATCCCAACCTTACTTGCAAAGTCTGCCGCTATGTACAACCCTGTCATTTACCAAGTCATTGACTGCAAATCTGCCTGTTGCCGGCCATGTCCTCTCAAGCCACTGCAGAAGAAAACCTCCTTAAAGAGATCCCAGTATGTTTTTCAGAAGTGGCCAATTTCTGCATGCTGTTGTCAGAGTACTGGTGTGAGTTTGGGGGGTCAGTCTGTTTGAAACCTGAGTCCCTTCTAGATTACGGGGTCCTGGATCCAGTAAGGGTTGTATATATGTAGGAATAACCCAAATAGCATAAAGACGCTACAGTCTTCACCGCTCCTCCTTCCAAAGAATGCAAAGGCCTAGGACCCCTGGAATCTCTCACTGCTCGGAGACTGGGGTGGCATGAAACAGTACTTTTCCAAAGACGTGTAGGACTTGTGGGATTGAAACCCATTTCTGAAAATACATGGGGATGTAACACAACAACAATATGAGCCAGGGGACCAAACTTGAAGTGATGGAAGGCCCAATAATTCATATATTGAGGGTGAGGATTAGCATTTAAGGAATGCAGACATACACCCCCCCAACATATTCCTTCCTCCACCCCAAGCACTATTCATCCAGCTGAATATACTTCTGGTATCAGGATCAGTGGAGGAGAAAAAGTGCTTAACAACAACAACAAAAGCTGTAGAAAGTAAGTTAATCTTATGGGCAGGAGGGTTTTGTATTCCGCATTAATTTTTTACCCAATTCTGTTCGAGTTCTGTGTTTTAACATATGGAAATGCTGTATTTACATGAGATACTCCTGTATTTTAGTTGTTTTAACATTTATTCAGATTTTAGGTGTCTCAAGATAGCAGTTTTGTGGGCCATTTGATAAATACACACTCATTTTCCTTGATTGTACTCAGATATTACTTGGGATTCAGTTGTGCAATCTAAAGAGGGAGGAAAAGTCTGGGTGAACACCTTATTTATTTTTTAACATTAATCAAGATTAATATGACATCAAGGTCATATGACATTATTTTATTTCTTCCCATAGGCCGTATACAATATCTGCAGATAACAATTCTGAAGTAATTAATGAAACTCAACTGGACAGCGAAGAAACTCTGTAAACAGTAATTTTAACCTACCAAGCAACTCTTTTCTTAATTGCTTCCTTTACAACGTTTAACATTAATTTAGCTCTATTTTGCTGTGTTTTTGTTTGCATGCATTTTTCCATGCCAAGTGAAAGATCCCCCCCCCCAAAAAAATAATCAGTTTGTTTGTGTATGTTATAAGAATGTAAACACAAGCTTCATTCTTGCAAAGTGCTTGCCATTGACAAGGTTGACGTCTGCTCTGCTCTGCTTTCATTCATTAAAATATATTCACTCTGGTCAGCAACAGCCATACATAAGCAGCAGACTTCATTGGGCAAATGACTGAAGGTAAACCCCCGCGGAAAGATTGTTTACGATGTGTGTTTCTTATTGAGTTGAAAATTGTTACACAGAATTGCAAGAGTAAGGGGTGTCTCTCCACGTGGGCTGTTTGCTCACTCCCACTTCCTGGGCATCCGGTTGCTCCCACCAGTAATTTGTGTTGCTGTGCACTTCTAACTGGTAGTTCCTTGAGAAATACTGTGTTTTTATGTGTCCTACCACCTTTGATCCAATTTGAAAAGGACATCTTTGTTCCCTCTTCACCCACTGACGTGAACAGAACATGAAATCAGAGACACAGCAAAGGGGGGGAAAGGTGTTTTAAGCTGGTGGTGTGTACATAGTCATAGTCTTCATTTGCCATAGAAAATATATAATACCTATGAAAATGTACTTGCAGAACAATAAGAAAATTGCAATGCAACATTTTCAAGATATGAGTAGAAGTAGTGATTCAAAATTTGTTGTTGTGTGCCTCTTCCCATGCCTTCTGCAGCAAGTACTTTTCTCTAGTCCAGGAAAGAGGTCTCTCTGTGCACTACAGTGCTGCTGATGGGGTGGCCATTGAGTCCCTTGGAGCTTCTGGGCTGTGCGCCATGCAAGCGGGGCAGCACATCAGAAAGGGGGCTGGATTGAGGGCTAAGGATCCATCCTTTCAGAGTTCCTTCTCAAAACCACATCCCACTTTAGATCTGGAGCAATATTGATTGCCTCCTGCTCTAGGTACGTAGATTGCTGAGACTGCAGCACCATGTATGGATGATTTATTACCGTGAGGCAGATAGTGTGAAAATGGTGTTATTAAATGGCTTTCTTTTAAAATGTAACTACATGTTAAAGCAAGGGACGCGAGTGGCGCTGTGGGTTAAACCAAGGAGCCTAGGGCTTGCCGATCAGAAGTTCAAATCCCTGCGATGGGGTGAGCGCCCGTTGCTCGGTCCCTGCTCCAGTGTGCTGTCCCAGAGCCAGTGTGGTGTAGTGGTTAAGAGCAGTAGTCTCGTAATCTGGTGAACCGGGTTCGTGTCTCCGCTCCTCTATATGCAGCTGCTGTGTGACCTTAGGCCAGTCACACTTCACCTCATAGAGTGTTTGTTGGGGAGGAAGGGAAAGGAGATTGTGAGCCACTTTGAGACTCCTTAGGGTAGTGATAAAGCGGGATATCAAATCCAAACTCTTCTTCTTCTTCTCCTGCCAACCTAGCAGTTTGAAAGCACAACAAAGTGCAAGTAGATAAATAGGTACTGCTCTGGCAGGAAGGTAAACGGCGTTTCCGTGTGCTGCTCTGGTTCACCAGAAGCGGCTTAGTCATGCTGGCCACATGACCCGGAAGCTGTACGCCGGCTCCCTCGGCCAATAAAGCGAGATGCGCACCGCAACCCCAGAGTCGGTCACGACTGGACCTAATGGTCAGGGGTCCTTTTACCTTTACCTTTTACATGTTAAAGCATTCACCAGGTTTACTACAGATGTGGGAAGGTTCTTTTATTGCCATCTTTGCCAAAAGTTTCATTTAAGAAAACAGGTCCTCAAAGAAATTAGAACACGTTTGACGAATGTTTTCTTTGACGTTTCTTTGATGTTCCCATGAATATCTACGCTAAGCAGTGAAAGGTTAGCAAAATTTAAGATACCCTTTCTTCTTCTTCTTCTTCTTCTTCTTCTTCTTCTTCTTCTTCTTCTTCTTCTTCTGCCACATCTGGCCTGTCCTCCTCTGTCAGGCAGCACCAACTCCCTGCCCCCATCACTGGTCCCCTCTCCTGGGTCACTCCTGGTCATAGATGAGCTATGATATGTTGCATTTGTTTAACAGAACCGCATAAGAAATAAAAAGTAACACATTTTGTTATTTTTATAGAAGTTTAATTAAAAATCAGTTTTCTCTTTTGATACAAAATTACACAAGCTGGTAAATTTTGGCAAGATACTGAGAATAGTGCCCTCCCCCCAGAAGATAAACATAACAAAACTTCAGAATAATTGAGAGCATTCATCAGGTTATCATCACCCAATCTACACTTCTAATATAAAATGTATATTAGTCACCACCCTACGAATAACTGCATATAGGACAATACTAATAATCTGGATTCCTTGACAATTTTCAGTGAGCCAAACAGCTGATGGTTACAACAAAATAATAAAGCTGTATAAGGAATCCTAATACAATGAACCCTGTAAAATAATGTAAATATGTGCCGATTAGCATAGTTAATCAACACTATAACTCATACGGCCCATTCCGTAATTTTGTACTGGAGTATGTGCTGGTATGTTATGTTGTGCTATAATGTGAAGAGCATGCAAATTGGTGAAATACAACCTTCACACAAATATTGGATCCGGTGGGCTCTCTTTCAGTCCCTAAAATGGTCTGGGGGACTTCAATGCATTGCTGTTCCAGAGTTCTCATTTTCTTATGGAACCTGCGGCTCTCCCCTCCAAATCCCACTGTAATGAATGCAAGAAGTTTTTGATGGATCAAGTGTATTACAATACACTTAAATGCTCCATGAAACAGATGGCAATATTGAAGCCTACAGTAGTATCTCCCATTAACTGGACTGAATACTAATTGCTATCTTTGATAAACACACAATATTTTGCATCTCCTCAAATTCAGCACCACACAACCGCCCCCAAGACCAGCACTTCCCCACTGCAGATGGTGGAGTTTATGGCTTGGTTGTGATGG
Source organism: Podarcis muralis (assembly GCF_964188315.1). Classification (NCBI taxonomy): domain Eukaryota; kingdom Metazoa; phylum Chordata; class Lepidosauria; order Squamata; family Lacertidae; genus Podarcis; species Podarcis muralis. The sequence continues at coordinate 121,170,100 of NC_135657.1, forward strand.
CAGCTCTGCAAATGGCAAGGAATGCAAAAGCCGCATGACTTCCTTAAGCAACTTAGAAAGGGCTTCCCAGGATCACAGTTTCGGTGGTAAAAGCCTGGCATTAAATAAAAGTCTGAGGAAGTTTAAATCTCTACTTTGTTTCCGTAAAATGAACAACAGCACTGAAATAACAACATGGAATGTAAAGTTTGCATTTCATTTTGCATAGCATATTTGATACTCTCTTGTTAAGAACAGAGTGAGGATTAAATGAACGTTTCTCATTCGTCTGCCGTCCTCAAGGGAAAGAAAGGAAGGCAGCCGAAGCACCACATCCAACACCCAGCCAGGTTTGCCCTCTAGCACAGCTCTCTTTCTCCAGGCTTTTAAGTGGGAAACAATGGGAGGATCTCTTCTCAACCCAAGATCAAGTTTAGGAAACAATAGGCGGAAAGCTCATTCTGCTAGGTCTCTGGGTTGGCAGGGGATGGAGGAATGAGAAGGTGCTGAATCCCTCAGGTCCAAGCTTTGTTGTGATGCTCCAACAGTTTCAACCTATAGGTACTTTCAGTTGTTCCCTAAATGAGAAATATGGCCTTCACCTCAGCTTCCTTTCAACTGATGGAAAATCATATGAATTGTCACAAAGAGTTGGACACGACTAAACGACTAAACAACAACAGCAGCAACAAAATAACAGCATAGCTATACATCGAAATATGTCTGAAGGTTGTAGTTATGTGGTGGGATTTTTAGGATCTTATTTTTTTGCAGAAGACACTGCTGCACATTCCATGTCAATAAATATTTTTAAGTCCCTCAGCAGGACTAAGACCCAGGAGACCAGGGTTCAAATCCCGACTGAGCCATGAAACTCACACGGGTTGACCCTGGGCTAGTCATAATCTCTTAACCCAAACCTATCTCACAGGATTAACATGAAGATAAACTGGTGAAGAGGCGAATCATGTTCACCACCTTGAGGTTCTGAAAGAATAATTGGATGTAAACAGTTGGGCCTACTCTGAGTAAAAGTTAATTGGCTACAAACTTATGCAGATTATGCTAATGGGGGGCTTTAAAAAATGCTGCTTTTGCATGTTCTTTTTTCTCTAACCCATATTTTTAAAATGCAAAGTGGGGCTGATTAACTCAGTGTCCTTTTTGTGCAAACCTCCAATCCAACAGAAACTATTATTCCCTACGATTATGAATTGATGGTGTCAGGGGCTCAGGAGCAGAGGCACAGGAAAGGGAGGAAATAGAGAGCGAGGGGGAGGAATCCGAAGGAAATGTTAGCGATGACAGCGGTCCGAGGTCTCTGAGTCTTTCCAGCGAATCGGAAGATTCACAGAAAGGGGCTCCCATGGTCAGAGCAAGGGGGGTGCCTAGGGGGACACCCCAGGAAGAAGGGGCCAGAGGGGACTCAGAGAGCAGCAGTTGGAAATCAGGACCAGGTTCCCCACCAGAGCGCAGTAGGGGGGAGGAGTCCCAGGTATCGGGATCAGGAGGCTCACCGCCAGCGGGAGGAGAGGAGTCAGGATTGGCCACGCCTCCATCGGAGAGCGAGGAAACGGTCAAGAGGAAGGTTGAAGGTTGGGCGCGCGCGCCAAGTTCAAATGTACAGGAGGGCGGCGCAGTTGGCAGCCCGGATAGGGAGCCAGGTCCCAAAGCCCGCCGAAAGGAGGGGGAGGAGTCAGGGGGGTCAGCGTCAGCGTCAGAAGAGTCCAGAAAGGAGGAGACCCCGGGGGGCAGAAGGACCCAGAGGAGAAAGGAGAGACGGAAGAGATGGAGTAAGGTTAGAGTCTTAAGCTGGTGTACAGGGGGTGGAGACTCAGATGGAGCTTCGCCGGTCTAGCCTCTAAGACTTAGAGCTGGGCGCTGCGGCTTGAAAATGGAAACTGTACTTCAATAAAGACTTTTGTACATTACTACCGGCTAGCGTTGGTCCTCTGTGAGCTGGGACCTGGAGCCAGCTCTGACAGATGGTAATAATAATAGTTTATCAGAATTTATCAGTGATGGTGGTTTTACAGCTGTATTTAACTCACAGCTATTAAAAACCTATCCCACAAACATATTAACCAACATATTAACAATGTCCTAGTTCTTTTATGTAATGTTCTTTCTCTCTTTCTCTCCCTCTCCCTCTCCCTCTCCCTCTCCCTCTCCCTCTCTTCAGTTGTGTTTTATTGTCCCTGAAGTTAACACTAGGGGAAACTACCATGGCCTTTCATGTTCCATCTGCACCAGGAGTTCAGGGAAAATGTGTAATCATCCACCTCAAAAGGGCCACCTAACATAAGTATTTCTGATATCACTGCTCAGTGATATATTGGAACCAGGAATTAGAAGCAACATGGAAAACGCCTCCAAGAGATGTAAATGTATTTGTAATTACCAGCCTTTCTCACAAGTCCTGAAGAGATCCCACCTCCCTTGTACAGAAGCGGATGGGAGCTGTTGGTAGGAAGCATGGAGGAATGAAGCTATCTCCCCCCCCCCATCTCTCCCCTTAACTTCCCTCATCCTATTTTCCCCCTCCATATATATATATATATATATATATATATATATATATATATATTCAAGCTACGTGTAAATAGTCAGAAAGACCTGCAGGATGCTGAACATTTCTGAAATTCAGGTCACATTTCTATACCTAAATAATTCAGCCTTAAATGAATTTTTTAGGAACCTAAATTTAGCAATCCACTTTCCACAATCTTTGCGTCCAATGTGGAGTTTTCTTGTTGTTCAATGACATGGAAAGGCAGCATAGGAATTATTATGAGGTCCAGTTCCCGCGAATGTGACTAACTGGGCCAGAGTGCTGGTGGCCACATCGCTGCCACCTGCTCCTCTGAGGCCGTTTCCTGATTTTGGAACATCAAATAGTGAAGTGAGTAGCTTCTCCCTCAACCTCGTGTAAGTCAACTTGAATGTGCTTCTTCCCCGCTTCCTGCTTGGGGCCAAGTCTATCCATGCAGCTCCCGACATTCTCTATTATTCCACATGGAGGTTGCCTTTGAACCCTTCAGGCGCTCTGACGCTTATTGGGATGGGGTGTTACTGTCCCTGATAACCTTAAACTGGAAAGGCAGCCTTCAAATATAAAACTATCTCCCTGCCTCCTGTCTCTTATGCTACTTACTGGCACCAGTTTTAACTTCAAGTAGGACTTTGACTTCCAGGTTTTGGAAGTGGGAGCCAACTAAGAAAAGGTTCACTTTTGGGGGGTGGGAGGGAGGGACCACTTGCTACTCACTAACATATCTGCTAATGCTGCTCAGTGCCATTTTCCCAGGCCAGGGCTTCTTTCTCACAGCCCATAGGGGTTGTACTGAATGTGACGCTGCATAGGCAATTTGATTTGGTTGCACACTGCTCTCACAGGGGCAAGAAAACCTGTGTAGAACAAACTCGAAGGCAATGATTTCTGGACTGCTCAATTGTGTAATCCTAGCCAAAAAGGCCATGACCTGACTTGAGGGTCACCTCCTGGACTAAAGCTGCTTAGCTAGCCATCTTCCATATTTCCTGAACGTTTTCGTGCTGATTTGATGTTTGTGTGTGTGTGTTTCAAAATGTCTATTTGAGGGAGGAAAGGCATTTTGAAACAACAGTGCTGGTTCCAGGTTTCTTGGGGTCTCATTATTGCTGCCCCTATGCCAGCACATTCACTAGATCATATTGGTGGTAACAGTAGCTAGTGTTATTTTTCAAAGCTTCTTGGCTTTAAAGAAGCCCCCAAACCTGTTTGGCTACCAAAACCAGCTTCCTGCATAAACCTTTTCATGAGTTATCATGTATCCATGTTCACATGTCCTTCAGAAACAATGCCAAAGAATGGGCCACGTGTATCAATAAATGGCATTCAAGGATTTAGATACTGAAAGGAACAACACAGGCCCCAAATGATAGCTGAGTTGAATACACACAGAGATACAAAATATATTTTACATACACATAGAAGAAACTATGGCAGTGCAGATGCAGTCCAAGAAACTGGTTGTGGATGAGCATCCTCACCCGCCCTGCCATGTGGACGCTCAGGCACACCCTAAGGCGGCATCATGAGAAAGGGGCCTCTTCCGCCCCACTTCCAAGGGCACCGCGGATGTTGCTGCACAGCCAGGTGGGACTTCACATCCAGACCCTGCAGGCAGAGCTGCCAATCTGGCAAGCAAAACAGTCTGCGGGGATTGCACCTTTATTTATATATTTTCTTAGGCAGCAATTCTGCTAGTCATGGAATAATTGGTTACATGTGGGGGTTCCAAGGGAGATTTGTGATGCAATGCTAGGGCATGGATTTCTTGAAGATGTCTGCCTGCAATGCTTTGGCATCTGCAAGTGCAGTGGTGTGAGTTGGACATTCAGAACAGCTGTCAATCTCTCCCTTACATGGGATGATATTCCTTTATGCTTGGATCACTTTAGTCTAGCCTTAGAAACATAGAACTGTAGAACTGGAAAGCACCACAAGGGTCATCTAGTCCAACCCCCTGCAATGCAGGAATCCTTTTGCCCAACGTGGGGTTCGAACCCACAGCCCTGAGATTAAGAGTCTCATGCTCTTTCCAACTGAGCTGTCCTGCTTAGTTGATGGGGGGGGGGGTTCCATGTTTTTGTAACATTTCTTCATAAATTGCAAATCAATGGCCTCCATACATTTGACTTGGATGAGCCAGACAAAAGTTTTAAGGCTGGATGTTGACTGCGCACAATGTCTGCTTCCTGGGCAGGCACATTCTTTGTTCACTCACTCATTTTGAAGAAAACACCTCACTTCCTGCTATTTTTCAGACCTCAGCTAGCTGCACAATTTCCAAAAGAGTAGTTGGCCTATGAAGGTTGATGGGGAAATCCTGATCGGTCAAAGGGAAGGGAGGACTGTCCACAGGGCTGCAGAGCTACTATTCCACTTATAGTGTAAAGCAGAACAGCTATTATTTGTTTCTGCTAAAATGTTAATATCCTAAAGGATCCTATGTAGAAGGAAGGAAGGAAGGAAGGAAGGAAGGAAGGAAGGAAGGAAGGAAGGAAGGAAGGAAGGAAGTCTTACAGAAAGTCCTAGTGCCCATGCATAGGTTTTATGCCATAGCAGAGAAGCCTATCACGTTGAGCATGCATACAGGCAGCGCATCAGAGCACATCAGCAGGCACAAGGCATCACGGGAGAGAGCTTGTTATCAAGATGGCACCCGTAAAGGCAAGTTGGGTTGAGTGAAACAGTGATATGAGACTCTGAGAGCTTTGTCCACGCTGCTGCTTCTCCCATGCCCTGAAAGCAGGGGACCAAGCAGTTTCCCACTTGACCCACCCTTCCTAGGCATGAGCGGTTTCCCCCTTGCCTCACTCCTTTCCCATGGAATGGAAAATTCATTATTTAGTTCTAAATTGGAACAAACGGCAATCCAGAGAAAACCCAAATTGCCGTTTGCTCTGCATGAGCCGTAAGAGCTGCTTTCCCTGGGGTGGGGGGAAGCATGGATGAGCCCACTAGCAAATGCTGTAACACAATTTTGTAGGCAATCCAGCCCAGGAAGACTGACACAGTCACCGTGCATCCCATTCTGCAAAGATTTATTATTTATTTATTTTGCAATGGACAAATATTCTTCAGAACCTTTCAGTTGACTACACACAGAAAAATCTCCATGAAGCTACATTCCAGTGGAAATGTAGTCCTGTGAAACAGACTAAGTGAGTGATTTCCCCAGAAGATGGCTATGACATTGATGTTAGACACATCTATGACGCTAGGCAAAAAAATTCATGGACATCCCATGCCAATATTCGTAATGTACTTACAAAATTGACATCCTTCAAAGCGGCAGAGATGGGATGGATGGCTCTCTGAAAAATGTACGCAGTGTGGATGAAAACATCTGTGCAGTCACTAATGGAAGCAGTCCATCGATAGTATAGATGGAGGCTCCCCATCCCTGATTTATACTTCCTTGAAAACCCTCAAGGAAGAGCTGGAAGAGAACATAATGGATATTGAATTCCACCAACTTCAAAAAATGTACCGGAAGATGTTAGTATAAAAGTGGCCTGAGTTTGTACCATTGGTTTGACATCCCAAAACCATGTTGACAGCACTGAAGCAAATATGAGAACACAATCACTTCCTCCCAAGGTTCCCAGTACTTCCACTTCATCAATCAGTTCCTCCCTGTTGGTGAGGAGCAGGTCCAAAACATGATGATTCCCTTGTTCCTTCTTCCACCGTCTTGGAAATGAAATTGTCAGTGAGGCAATGGAAGAATTTTTTGGAACTTACATTCCTGGCAAAGTGTGAGTTCCAACAGATACTGGAGAAGTTGAAGTCCCCCATAATATAATAAATAAATAAATACTCTGGGTGCCTCCCAAGCAAGTGTTAAAAACAGTACAGCATTAAATATTAAAAACTTCCCTAAAGATAGGCTAGCTGCTTATTTCCTTCACATCTGAAGGGAGGGTGTTCCACAGGGCAGGTGCCACTACTGAGAAGGCCCTCTGCCTGGTTCCCTGTAACCTCACTTCTCGCAATGAGGGAACCTCCAGAAGGCCCTTGGTGCTGGATCTCAGAGTCCGGGCTGAACAATGGGGGTGGAGACGCTCCTTCCGGTATACAGGACCAAGGCAGTTTAGGGCTTTAAAGGTCAGCACCAACACTTTGAATTGAGCTCGGAAACGTACTGGGAGCCAATGCAGATCTCTCAGGACCGATGTTATGTGGTCCCGGCAGCCACTCCCAGTCACCAGTCTAGCTGCTGCATTCTGGATTAATTGCAGCTTCCGGGTCACCTTCAAAGGTAGCCCCATGTACAGCGCATTGCAGTAGTCCAAGCGGGAGATAACTAGAGCATGCACCACTCTGGCCAGACAGTCTGCGGGCAGGTAGGATCTCAGCCTGCGTACCAGGTGGAGCTGGTAGACAGCTGCCCTGGACACAGAGTTAACCTGCGTCTCCATGGACAGCTGTGAGTCCAAAATGACTCCCAGGCTGCGCACCTGGTCCTTCAGGGGCACAGTTACCCCATTCAGGACCAGGGAATTCCCCACACCTGCCTGCCCCCTGTCCCCCCAAAACAGTACTTCTGTCTTGTCAGGATTCAAGCTCAATCTGTTAGCCGCCATTCATCCTCCAACCGCCTCCAGGCACTCACACAGGATCTTCACCGCCTTCACTGGTTCTGATTTAATGGAGAGGTAGAGCTGGGTGTCATCTGCATATTGATGAACACCCAGCCCAAACCTCCTGATGATCTCTCCCAGCAGCTTCTTATAGATATTAAAAAGCATGGGGGAGAGGACGAAACCCTGAGGCACCCCACAAGTGAGAGCCCAGGGGTCTGAACACTCATCCCCCAACACCACTTTCTGGACACCAGCCCAGGAGGAAGGAGCGGAACCACTGTATAACAGTGCCCCCAGCTCCCAGCCCCTTAAGACAATCCAGAAGGATGTTATGATCGATGGTGTCAAAGGCAGCTGAGAGATCCAGCAGAACTAGGAAACAGCTCTCACCTTTGTCCCTAGCCCGACGGAGATCATCAACCAGCATGACCAAGGCAGTTTCAGTCCCATGGTAAGGCCTGAATCCCGATTGGAAGGGATCCAACTGGTCTGCATCCTCCAGGCGTGCTTGGAGTTGTTCAGCAACCACTCGCTCAATCACCTTGCCCAAGAATGGTAGACATCCTCGGAGGTAACAGATTGGAATTGATCCCATGTAACAGGACCAGACAGAACTCTAGCACTCTCCCGCCCTGGCCCTGCTCCCACGGTGGAGTCTACCTCCTTCTGAATCTGAGCGACTTTATCTGCAAAAAACTTTGCAAAAGCATTGCAGGAGATCTTGGGGTCCCTACAAGGCCCCGGTGGTGTAGGTGGTTCCGATAGATTGTGAACCACCTGAAAAAGTCTCCTGCTGCTATTTTCTGCAGATGCAATAGAGGCGGCAAAGAAGGCCCTCTTTGCTGTCGACATTGCCACTTGATAGGCTTCACATTGAGCTCTAGCCCGTGTCTGGTCTGATTCAGAATGAGTTTTCCGCCACCGGCACTCTAGCCGTCTCAACGATTGTTTCATCGCCCTCAGCTCCGGGGGAAACCACAGGTCTGTCCGGGCTCCATGCAATCAGAGAGGGCGCTTCAGAGCCAGACAGTCAATAGCCCTGGTTAACTTCGCATTCCAGCGTGCCACCAGGGAATCAGCTGAAAGGCCATCAACTTGGGATAAAACATTCCCTACCACTCTCTGGAAGCCAACTGGATCCATTAAGTAGCAGGAGCGGACTATCCGAATCGGTCCCACCTCCCTGCAGAGGGGAAGGGTCACGGAGAAGTCCAGTTGCACCAGGAAGTGATCTCACCATGGCACTTCTTTTGTTTCACTTTTAGTTAGTGTCAGATCACCAAACTTATTCAGTGACAGCCCCATGGAGACCATGCTTTCCACAAAGTCCCAAGCAGCCCCTTGTAAGATCGTGTCGGCATGGATGTTAAAATCCCCCAGGACAACCAAGCTAGGTGTCTCCAGAACATCCACCACAACCTGAAGCAGCTCGGGCAGGCAATCCTTGGTGCAGCGGGGAGGTCGGTACACCAACAGGAATCCTGTACTGCCCCTATTGCCCAACTTCCAGAACATGCACTCGGAAAACTGGGTCTTCCCAATAGGACGCCTGGTGCAGACTAATGACTTCCTAAAAATCACTGCAACTCCCCCTCCCCGCCCACATGACCTGGGTTGCTGTGCGTAAGAGAAACCTGGTGGGCAAGCAGCGGCAAGAACAGGCCCATCTGCTTCATCCAACCAGGTCTCTGTCACACATGCCAGGTCAAATCCACAATAGGTCATGGATGGCAGTGGTTTTATTCATCATTGACCTGGCATTGCACAGCAACACTTTCAGGTCATGTGGGTTTCCCTTGCTGATTCCAGTATCCTTCCGGTCAGGACCAGACCTGGAGGCAGGGATAGTCCTCAAACAACGACAAAGCCTGCTATATCTCTCCTTTTTGAATGTTTAGTAACCTGCTGTAGGAAGGCATCATCCAAGTCTTCAGTCTGGCTTGGAGGTCTATATAGCAGACCCCCACAATAAGGTCACTGGTCTTTTTCTCTCCTACATTTTTTACCCATATACAGCGGTACCTCGGGTTAAGAACTTAATTCGTTCTGGAGATCCAGTTAAGAACCTGAAACTGTTCTTAACCTGAGGTGCCACTTTAGCTAATGGGGCCTCCCGCTGCCACCGTGCGATTTCTGTTCTCATCCTGAAGCAAAGTTCTTAACCCGAGGTACTATTTCTGGGTTAGCAGAGTCTGTAACCTGAAGCATCTGTAACCCGAGGTACCACTGTACTCTCCATCTGCCTTCTATGCTCCAGGTCACGGATCCCTTCACAAGTGCACACATCCTGGACAGACCGCTCTGCTCTATCAAGAAATCCCTCAACTTGCCCAGTAGCTCCAAGCGCAGACAGGAAGGCCTCAATTGCTGTGCCTTTTCCTCCCGCAATGCTTGCACTTGATGCAGGGGCAGTTTTGCACATTTTCAGGCAGGAAGGCAAACACGGCACAGGCGCTTCCGGGCGCTGCAGAAGCTCCCTCAGCCCCCAGCCTCCTGGTCCTATGCCCACCACGAGACCACACTCCAGCCCTCTCCCTCACAAGCCCCCTGCTTAGGTGTCCTGGCCACGAGCTCCCAGAGACTGCAAGCAGCCAAGTCAAGCTGCTGCTGGCTGCTAAATCATTCCACAACTCACTCACTGCAACGCAGGGGGCTGGACTAGATGACCGTTGGGACCCCTTCCAACTCTACAATTCTGATTCCTCCTCCTCCAGCCTGGCTTCCTCTCAGCAGTAGCCCCTCCCACTCATACCATGCACTCTAGCTGAGCACGTGGCCCCCCACAAACAAACTCACAACCAAGCCTCCAAACAGCTACCATTTCTACCGCCCCCCTTCTTTTATAGCATGAAGTAGCACCTCAGAGATGAACATATTTGCTTACATCTGCACATATTGAAGGTAATTACTAAAGTATGTATTTACTGGCTGACTGATAAACAAAGAAAAATACATAATTGTTTTTGAGCTCTTTAAATATTACTTTGTAGCCACATTTTGATTCAGACCATCTCTGATGTGCTTTTTATAACAAAACACGGGGGGGGGGGTGATGTCCCCCTTATTCTTGCCCCTACCATCCCAAAAATTGTTGTTATCATTCCAGACCTAGTTGCAGAGCATAGAATTGCTCTCCTGGGGCTTATTTCTGAGTAGACATTTATATATTGCACTGTTACTATATATGTCTAGTATAAATCACATGTATTCCTTGGGTGGCTAACACAAACAGCAAAAGAACATAGCAACTCTCCAAAGTTGTCTCCAAAGTTAGTCTGATTCCTGCAGACTAAGGTCTATGGACTACAGCTCTGCTGTAACCAAAGGACAGATCAAGAATGCTGTGTAACAGAGATACAGTATTAATGCAAAAAAAAAAAAAAAAAGAATACATTGATAAGCTACAATGGTGTCTTGAAAGGGGCATTTCAGGTCCTCTCAAAATGTTTTCCTCTTGCCTTCCTTTATCACATGCTCAAATACAGCTGCAACACATGGCTAATGAATATAGTAAATGTTTTATTATTAGTAGTAGAATATCATCCAAAATTACAATTCATCAACTTCAAAATAATATATATATCAGTCAGTCAGTCAAAGTTTATTGCTTATAGCCAAAGGCTGCTCCAATGTATACAATATATTTCAGTCCGTAACCAAGAAGTCATTCATTGTATGTAATGTATTCAATTTCATCATCAGCTGACAAAGATTCATCTTTGAAACAATTAATTCAATCCGGATATACTGTCTTGGACTTCATCCACTGAAAGGCGTCATGGTGTTCCCCGCCAGCAATTCATTTCGTCGACTACTTCTTGGTTATGGACTGATATATATATTATTTTGAAGTTGATGAATTGTAATTTTGGATGACATTCTACTATTACTAATAACACATTTACTATACTCATTAGCCACGTGTTGCAGCTGCATTTGAGCAGATTATTCTGTATTGCAACACAGGGGTTTATTTTTGTCTCTATAGTTGTTCCTTTATCACATGGCATAAGAAAAGAAATCGCCTTTAAACAGCGGCAGAGCCGTGGCGGTGATCTGCCTGGGGGGGATTTTGTCTCCCCCCTCTGGGATGACATCTGGGTCAGTCCGCCCCCCCGCCCCCCTTCCTACGCCCCTGCCTTCAAAGCACTGTGGAAGGAACCTGCCTGGAAACAGGTGAGAATGGGCATAGTCTTTGTATAATGAATGATTTGCAAGGTAGGAGATGTCTGCCTCTTTCTGTATGGGGTGCTCAAGCTCATTTCTATGAGCTCAGTAAAAAACTGTAACAGAGACAGAGATAAAGAGGTGGAGGAGAAGGAGAGAGAAGGCCTCCTGGATTTTTAGAACTTGCAAGATAACCTTTTTGCAAACAGTAGTTGCAACTATGACTAGGGCCACGGCCTGTAGTAGGGGAGTTAATCCAGTCCTCCCATGCCGTGGTTCTCATGCAAACTGTCTCCCCGCAAGCTGCTGTTTGCCTTGGGAGGAAAGCACCCTTCGGTAGCAGTGGGATCCCTACTACTGTAATTCAAGCAGCAGCTTCAGGGGAGACTTTCTTTGGGACTGTGGTAGTAGCTTTTCGTTCCTCCTCCCTGGCACAATGGCCTGAACCCTGTTCTCCCTGGGAGGCTGCTATTTGTAACTGTAAAATATACTCACACGATTTAAGTGTCAACACTTGTAGTTTGGCCCTCCATCTACCAGATTCTTATGGTGCTAGTCCCTCATTCCGACTACCATACCTTGCAGTCTCCTCCTGCCTATGAGTGTAGGAAATGAATGAAGAACAAAGGATCTCTTTTAGTGCTTGGCAGATTATGTCACAAGAGAGAGATGGAAAGGTGTACCACTTTTTCAATCTACAGTTCCTAGAGTTTCCTGCACAAGCAAACACCCGCACACAGACACACAAACACACAAACACACACACAAACAAACAAACAAACAAACAAACACAAACATGCATACACATTCTAACACTACTTCTGTTTGGCTCCAGGAAATATCACCATAAAGATATAGAGCAATATAAACTCTGTCCAATTTGTCCTTGCACAAAGAGAGGCAAAGCAGGGATGCTCGATAGCCGTGAGCTGCATCCTTGTCTCTTGGCCCCATTAAACCCTCCAAGTGCTCAAGAACCCTGCAGAGTCAATCATCTAAATCATGCTGGAAGACGGCACAAGTTTACTGGGTTCCTTGCTGCACACCTTCAACCTCCAACAGGTGAAGGGCACTGAGGCCTGATGGTGGGGATGGAACAGGAGAGGTGCCACCTAAAGCATCTAACACATAACTTTGATCATTTCCATAGGGCTATAGATACAGGGCAATCAGATGGGCGATCAAGTAGCCTTGGTCTTTTCCCACCCCCCGGCCGGCCTCAGGTAAAGCATCCTCTCTTCCCTTCTCACCATGCTTGGACCTCACCTGTTGTCATCTGAATGGGTTCAGGAAGACAAGAGATTGTGATGAATGAGTATGTGAGTCCTCGACAAATGCTGCAATGCCCATCTTCTTCCCACCCATCCCTGATTTTGGCATGACAAGATTTTAAAATGTAGCCTGTTACAAAATCAAGTTTCAAAAGATTTGATGTACCAAAATGTGACATTAAGGCGTTGCTCATAATTTAAAATGCTGATTTACCAGATGAGAATACTTGAGTCTTCAAATGCTGTAGACAAAGACCTGCCAATGAGAATATTTCAACCAAATGGTGAACGTCCAGATTAAGAGCAGACAAATTCCACACTAAGTTAAACTTTTCCGTTTGGATTTAAACATTTCAGATACTGATGTTGACAACAGAGAAAATAAGTGAAAAATATTAGCATCTTGTGGCAGCAGATGGCATATATGGGGATTTTGAGAGCAGTTACCTTTTTTTAGGATATGCTTTTCATAAAATAAAATCAATGGAGATGGAAAATGTATAAGCAGGGTAATAGTTATCCACAACACTTTAGCTGCGGAGACATAACAGTGCTTTGCTAGAATGCATCTTCTGCATGTAGAACGTCCCAGATTAAATCCCTGGCATCTCCAGTTAAAAGGAAATCTGCCTTCAGTCTTAAATTGCTACCACCAGTCAGAATAAGAATTAGATGGTCTGACTCAATATGACATAATATGGTGTGTGTGTTTTTTACAGAATATGGCTTTGGATCAGACATATTTGCTAATCAGAATCCGTTTACAGCATTGGTGTCATGGAAGTTAAGATAGCAGCTACAACCAAGAACATGGGACGTGGCTGCACGTGGGGCATGGAAGCCCCCTTTCTCCCCTGCATTGCCAATATTTGGGCTTGTCATTACTTTCCGTGGGAGAATCATGAGCACTTCCACCTCATCCCCAGGATTTTGCTTAGGATTTACTCACCCCACCTTATTGAAGGGGCAGCTGGGGAAAGAAGGGAGGACTCCACTGAGCGGTGTGTCAGTCCCCTCTTACAAACACAGCCACATGCATGGAAGGACTGGGCGGTCGGTCTGAACCTCCTTCGAAAGGGATGAACCCCTTCCTCACACTCTCTTTGACATTTGTTTTAAACAGTGATTGTAACATATGGAATATATTGCAGGAAGACATTATTTATGCAAGGCTAGATTGCATTCAAGAATGCAGGAAGCAAACACTTTCTAGAATGCTTTTTGGAAGAGAGAAATACGTGGCTTAACTCAGGGCAAAATATCACCCTCTCTGAGTATTATTGGCTCACTCTCTTTCCATTCCTTCTCTTGCACTTCTAAGCTTGTATACTTTGTAAAGCAGAGACTACCCTTTTGTAATGGTATAACTCTAATCTCATGCAGTAAGAGACAAATTTACTGCGTTCATCTATAATTCTCAACAGCCATAAAGCTTTGCTTTGCCTCAGACATTCTATCAGGCATTTAATAGTAATGCTGCATAAAAACCAATTTCCCAAGCAGCTGGTGCCTTTATGTTTAATAACTCTCATTATTGTTATATTTTGTGGCAAAAGGCATCATCAACTGATCAGTTTGCCAAGATGTGAAACACAAGATGCGCAGTTTAGAGAATATTTCAGGGCAGAGAAATGGTATTTCACTTTGAACTTCACACGTGGAGCTTCCCTTTGCTCTGTGCTCAATACTTTTGATTCAGGCACAAAGTGATCTCCATGCTGTGTCTTTGGAGCCTGAGCTATTGTGACGGTGGACACATCTGCCTAATTAGTATTCTGGTCTAATGTTGGTGCAGAGAATGTGTAGGAAGCCAAAGGACAGCACTGCAAAAATTGCAGGTGGCGCAGCCAGGAGCCTCTCTTAGAATTCAGGTTGACATACGTAGGGCTGCCTCTGATGGTCCCAAGTGCCCTGGGAGTATCGCCAAAGGCCTGCTTAGCCAATTTCTCTCCAATTAATTTTAGGGGAGCATAGGTTTACTCTCTGAACAAATGGCACAGTTTTTCATGGCGGCACATAGGGAAGTACTTTGGCTTTGATTTACTGAACATTTTCTTTCTGCATAGGTTTTACTTAGACCAATCTCTTAAAATAAACATGCTCCCTATTATGACCATAACTACTTCCCCTCTGTTTTTGTTACCTTTTCTGGCTTGAAAATTATTGGTAATGGAACTTGGCAATATGGAGTGGTGCCCAGGGAGGTCTCTGTGCTGTTGAAAGACATCCATCAGTGGGAGAGCGGGATTCTAGTCAATTATTCTGCCTCCCCCTTCAGCCCCTTGCCCAGCCCCTGTATCTGTTCTAGAGAGCCCCACCACCCTACACAGCAAAGGCTGCAGGGGAGGGGAAATGGCCCAAAATGGCCTCTCTTCCCATTCCACTGAGGGGTGCCTTCCATCAGCAGAGGGACACCAACAGATATTACTCAGAAACTTCCATTTGTATTATAGGGTATTGTGGAACATTTCCCTCAGTGAATTGAGAGGATCATAGGGGAAGTTTGGGGCTTGCTTTCCTCCTCTACCCTTAAAAGGGGGGGAAGACACCTCTGGTTATTATTTAACAACACTTTCACCTCCATGTGCCACAAATACTCCTTTTGGGGGCTTCCTTAGACTTGTTTTGTGTGGGCCAGCTCAAGCAGCGGAGATCTTTGCTCTACTTTCCCTCCAGCTCAGTGTAGCATTTCTTTTCGCAATTAAAAACCATGTAGTTCTGCGTGACTCAGACTGCTGTCACGTGATCAGGATTCTCTTGAACTTCTATGCACTCAATCTCTTCCCGCTCCTTTCGTTTGGCTCGTTTCTTTTTCTTGTGGTGCTTTTTGGAGGGTGGGAAAAATGTTAGGAAGACAGGTAAGATTACAAAACAGTGCAGAAGTGTGCAACTGCCAGTGAGCAGCAAGCATTTGAACAGTGTGAAGGTCAAGTTTGAAGGCACGAAAAGGAGGGGGACCAACCCAATAAGAAAAGAAGTAACGTTTTGCAAAATTGCTGTTCCGTGTTCTTGGAGGGAGCTTTTGATACACTGAGTTCGGGTGTGCTCAGTTGCTAGTACAAATGTGTAAAGCAGGGGTGCACAGTGATCTATGGAAAAATTCAAAGTGTAAATAAGGCACAGTGTGGAAATGCAATCCATGTCAACGTTCCACAAAGTCATCAAGCCAAGAACACCCAACTCTATTGAGGTGACAGTGAGAATTAACCAGAAGTTCCCTAGAGGATGGATCACCAGGAAGAAGGTAAGCAGCAACACCAGTAAGATGCCAAAGCTTGAAATCAAGACCGGCATGGTTACAGAGAGGCTGTATTGGTCCATGAAGACAAAGGTGGGGTTGAACACGATGAACTTGATGCTCTGCTTCAGAGACAGGGGTCTCAGCTTCTCCAGTAACTCAATAACATCTCTCTGTGTTTTTTCACTAGTCCTAGCCACAAGGTACATGCGGGATGCAATTATGCTATTAACATTTCCAGCCTTGGAAAAAATTATGTCATTTTTGAAGTGCTGGAATTCTGGCTTTCTTAAAAAGGAGCTTTGCAGGATGCTATGGAAATAGCTTTTGTTGGTGGCACTAATATTCCCAGCTTTCAGATATTGATAATACTGTTGAATCCAGGACAGGGTGTTGAAACCTTCAGTCAGCTTCTTTAAGTCATCTTGGACGGTGCCGTTCCAGTACTCAAGGGGCTCGTAGATATAGAACCCTATCACTGGGCTGTAGTTGCTAAAGTACTTCTGTTGAACAACAGCATAGGAGACACTTGGAGAATTGCTGGAGAGAAGATTGATAATATTGGCTCCATCGCTGATCTGCAAGCAGCCCATAAAGGAAAAGGAAGCATAAATGAGATACAGTATCACCACAAAGGGCTTAACATAGATATTAGTAATCCATTCATTGTAATGCTCCCGCAGGAAATGTTGTATAAAGTGGTTCTGGTACGGATCAGTTTCGTGGTGAGAAGAGTGGTGGTAGCCATCACTCATCATGGTTTGGAACCAAATAGGCTTCCTTTCCAGGTATTCTGCTGAGGGGATCTTACAGCAGAAGATGCTGTGGTACCGATTCTGCTCCAACTGTCCAGCAAAGACCAGGCAGGAACCAAAGAAGGAGAAGATGTAGAAGTAGTTCAACAGGATGGAGATGCACATATTCTGGCAGAAGACTTTCACAGCCTCAATGTTGGTGAAAGGACTAGCACCCATGCCAAAGGCGATAAAGTACAAGGAGCTTGTCATGGTGTAGGAGACCATCACATCAGAGTAGGTGTCGGCAACCCTGTCTTTGAACGGCAGGCTTTCTCTGGTCCGGCGCCATCCTGACAGAAGTTCAAACACTCCTTTGGTTCCATGACCTATAGCAATGACAACAGGGCCATCTATTAATTTCTTTTCATTGATTATCACATTTCTTTCTCTAACTGTACTTATGAATGATCTTGATATCTCTACATATAACTGATGCAAAATGTCACACAGAATATATTTATTTAGGTTTATTATATTGCAGAAGACATTGTCGAAATCTAATCTTGAGCTTCAGAGCATAGACAACAGAAGTTAGGCTATCCTTGTGCAGATAAGGGCATAGTAGGACCACCACTGAGGTCTCTTGTCTCAAGTGACAATAGTGGGTCTAGGCTACACAGCTGCTCCTTCAGAGGCAGTGTACCCCTTCCACACCCACCCAGCACCAAATTTATGGCAGTACAGGTGGTTCCCCATCAAGGGTGCTGATTGGAGGGGATGCAAAATGGAGAAGATCCATTTGGGGATGCCAAATTTTAGCCTGGCACAGGGTGCCGTATTATCAAAGTCCACCTCTGCACCCATCTGATCTAGGGAACCACTCACTAACAATGTCTCACTCTATCTGGATTAAGCTTCAGTCAGTTGGTTTTCATCCAGTCCATGACTGAGGTCAGACATTAGTCTTGCACATCCACGGCAAACCCTGCAGATGTAAAGGAGAAACAGAACTACACATTGCTGTCACTGCACTCCCAAACTCTGGATGACCCCAGTGTGGTTTCGTGTAGATGTTAAACAGTGGGGGAAGGGGGGATCAAACCCTGTGGCACACTGAGGGCCAGGGGTGCCAACTTGAATAGAATATTGTGGGGGCCCAGGTAAGTCCTTCCCTGCATAATCAATCACATGACACAATGCACACACACTATTTGAATTGGAATGCCCATCAACTTTGTGGGGGCCCAGCCCCCTCAAATATATTATTGTGGGGGCCAAAGCCCCCATGGCCCCTAGGAGTTGACTCCTATGCTGAGGGCTCACAAGGTCAAACAACATCTCTGAATATGGTAATCCAAACAGGACTGGAACCATTGCCAAGTGGTGCTGCCCACCAACTTGGACAGCCGTTCCAGCAAGATACCAAGGTCAATGGTATTGAAACCTGCTGCCAGATCAAGGAGGATTGACAAGGGCGGACACACACACACATCCCTCTTCTGTCAGAGGTCATCATACAGAGCAACCAAGCAATTTCTGTGCCCCAAATTGATCCTAACCTTGATTCAAGGTAGCAGTTCTACATTTTTTAACAAGCACCAGCCCAGAACCTGAACAGCCTCACTTGATTCATATGACACAGAGAAATAGAGTGGAGTGTGATGAGCCTGCGGGGGTCATCCCAGTCCAAATTGCCCAGTGAGCTCACTCAGTGCTTCCATGGAACTCAAGAGCTGCCAACATTTTGGGACTCCTGGCCACATTTGGAACTGTGAGAGTGCATTGTGGGCACCAGTTACAAAATGGCTGCCATGTGGGCAAAGCATAACATAAAATGAGAGAGAATCTAGCCCTTGCTGGTCCCCAGAGACAACCTCATGGGCAGTCCACTCTCTCCTGCTGCTCCTGGCTGTGGAGATATGTTGTGTGAAAAGAACAAGAACTCCGTTTCCCCTAATGCCGACACTAAACCAAAGCCTCCTAGGCTGCCCTCCTGTGCCCACATATCTGGGAGTAACGTGGTGTAAACCCTCTAAATTAATAAATGCCAGGGCTCTGATTAATTGGGATATGGATTGAAGCGCAGAACTGTGCCAGACAGGGAATTCCTGGGCTAGATGATGCAAACCAGCCTGGCCAAGCAAGGGCCTTTGAGGAGAGCAATCCTTTTGCCTGGGGAGTGAGATGTTACCAAGGAGATGGTGTGTTTGTTTGAGGGGGGGGGGCAGGAAAAGGAAGTTTGGAAGCAGGGATTCCTGGGGAAAAGGAGGCGGAAGAAGGGCTGAGATCCATCTTGGCAGGGGAGAGGGAAGGTTGCCCACAATGCTTTGGGCCATCCTGTAAGATCTGCACTTCCTCCCTGCAGGTCTAAACAGGCAAATAAACCCTGTTTCTTAAAGCACAACAGTCTCTTCCGTGATACACTTGGCATTTAACCTCCTGCCCCATTCCTTACAGCCATATGAAGTTCGAGGTTTAAGAATGTGTACGAGTTAATCCATTTCTTTTGGTAGGGACTTATGTCATCAAAAGAATGCAATGAATGAACATCAAAGTGCTAACCTTTTTTGTTTTGTTTTTCCTTCTTTGTATATAATGAATTCTGAATAAAAAATAAAGCACAGAACATTGGCAGAGAGGTTCAGTGATTTAGCATGTGGAAGTGAATCAAAGTAGATTAGCCTATAAGAACTCATAAAAAAAAAATGTTGAAAGGTATGAAAGGACTGGATGTTGGGGGGAAATATCATTTGTTATGTACTGAAGTTCTCACCCTGGGCCAGTTGGGGGATACTGTAGATAGTTCAGGTCCACATATGCAAATAAGGGATCGAAAGTGATGTTCAGTGATTGGATAGTTACAGAAAATGGTTACTGTTGCGTTGTAGTGGAGCTCTATATAAGCAGGCTGGCTGAACCCTTCAGTTCAGTTCTGTTCTGGCCTCTGAATAAACAAGAGCTGTTTGGAGAATCGCTGTGTCGTCTTGATATGTTCACCCACAACTTAACATCATTAATGCTTCATTTTTAAAAAATGTAATGTATTGGCTGGGGAATTTAAAGTGGTCATCTTACTGGCCAAAATAATACTTTCCTAAATGTTGGCTTTTATACTAAAAATATAAATGTTGTATAATTTAAATGTTGTATTTGAGCTCTCCCCGCCACTTCCCTCTAAAAATCAGAAAGGAAACATTAGCCAATAACTCTGAAATAAAGCATGAAATTAAACAAATAAATGCAAACTATTTTAAACAGAACTTGCACAAGGCACAGCAAAGTGGACTGTTTGATGACTCTCAAAGAACTAAATATTTCTAATCTATTTTCCAAGAAACATGTGAAACTGTCTTTTAAGCTACTGGCCATGCCTGTGCTGCTACACACACAGGGCTGCAATCTTCTGTTAAAGGAGCTTCGCTCTCGATGTCTACAGGAATAGGGCAGGAGGCACAAGCCTGCAGCATTCCGTTTTCCTGCTTTCTGTCTAAATGCAGTTCCCATTGTGCCTGGGGAGGTGGTCTAATTAACTTTGCTTTTTGCCAGGCCAACAGGCACAGCAAGAGAACAGCAGGAAATGAAAAGGAGGCTGTGCTTATACTTGCCAAAAAGAAGGAATGAGAGGAGTGGGTACAAACAAAGCGATTGGTTATGTGCCTAAGAGAAGGCTGTTACTTTTCAACCTATAAAGCACCTGCAAATTCTGCATGCCTAGCCCAGCCTCCTTGACTAGCTTTTCAATTAATTAATAATTGATTGGAAGGGATCCCAAGGGCCATCTAGACCAACCCCCTGCAAGCAGTCCCTGGGGAGGCTCAAACCACCAACCCTCTGGTTAACAGCCAGATGCACAGACCCATTGTGCCACCTGGCAGGAGGCAGGGCAGTGGAGGTATTGCTGCAAGGTACACTCCTGTGGCCCTTTGTGCATGACTCTAGGCCATCTCTCGAGACAGCAAAAATGGTCACCTAATGATTGATCACACAAACACTGCTGTGTTTATAAATGGCATCACCTTAGAGAGCCAACATCCTGCTGTGTCCAGAAGCAAAGGAATGATGGATGTCTGAGGCTGCAACAACCTTGCTAGAGGATAACATTGCCTTCCTCCGCTGCACGTTTCCTGAAGAGTGAAATCCCTCAACCCAGCCCTGCTCTGTTATTAGGCTCAAGAAAGCCTTTGCAGCCAAATTGCAGGGGTGAGGAAGGGACGTCATGACCCAGATGCAGGTAACAGATACAACTCAAAGCTTCTCAAAGCTCATAGTTCAACTACTTAAGATTTAGGGGCGACCACCAACCTTGATGGCCTTCAAAGAGGACTAGACAAATTCATTGAGGACAAAGCTATCTACAGTCGCTAGTCACGACGTTGATTGACTGATTTCCTCCAAGGGACTCAAAGGGCTCCACATCCCCATTTTATCCTCCCAACAGCTGTGTGAGGGGGGCCAGGCTCAGAGGCAGTGACTGGCCTTGGGCTACCTGGCTGAGGGGGGACTGAACACCATGCAGGGATTGTGTTGTGGCTCTGAGGTGTGGCTTGTGGGCATCTCTTTGACCACTGTGGAAACAACACCCTGCGCATGATGGGCCTTTGGTCGAATCCAAGAAGGCTCTTATGATGTCCTTTCATTATATTCTTAGTGCTAACAATATAGCAGAAAGATATTATTAAACTAAAAATTGCAGGCGTCAAGGAGAAGAACAACATGAAACGTGCATAACATCATTAACTTTCATTCAGGTTTATCCAGGCATTTGATGGCTGAAATACATTGTTCCTGGCAACCTTGAAATTATTAGCTGTGAGAGTATGTGACCGGGTATGTGACATGGGTTTGGTTTTTTTAATATTCTCAATGTCTTAAAATATGTTTTAATTTTATTTTTAATTGTATTTTTCCCCACTTTGGTGTTTGGCTCCTTGGGCTCCTTTGGGAGGAAGGATGGGAAAGAGATTAATTAATAATAATAAATTATAAGGACTTCCACTTGTGGTTCAAGTCCTTAAAAATGCCTTTGGAATAAGTGCAACATGTTTAAATGTTCAATTTAAATAAAAGGGTTTTTTTTAATGCTCTTTGGAAATATTGAAGGGGGAGGGGCAGAGAGAGTACTAGTTTGTCTGCCCCTTGGCCTCTCTTCTGCACCTGCACTTACCTAGGTGAGAGATGCACTAAGGAAAGCTCTTAAGAGAGGGAGCATTTGTGCCTCTGCGACCAGCAGGCCAGATCCTTTTCCCCTCACAGGAAAACTTTGGCAGGTTGGTGATCCTGCCCACCTGTCAATCGCATGCTATAATAACATCAGATGACAGAAACCTGTCAAAGCTCAAAGAAGAGGCTCCGTGCAACCAGCGATCATTTGATTGTCCGCACAGGAAGCAGATGAAGAGATGCTCACAAAAGCAGAGCAGTTTCTCCTCTGCGGGAATAGTTTGTATACAAAGTGCTGGAAGAAGTACTCTGAATACAGACTGCCTCCCTGGAAAGAAAGGAAAACAACAACTATAAATGGAACATCTTTTCCCTTGAGTTGAATTGTGCTGAAGGAACCTTCTTCTTCTTCTAGCCCGCGCCTGATGCACTAGAGAGTTCCCAAACAGGAATTCTATTAAGAGGAAAATACATAATTTAAACAAACAGAACCTCAGAACATTAGTTTTTTTTGTACCCTCAAGGCAAACAGGAAATTTATTAGGCAAAGCAGGTTCTCAACAAAAAAGGAAGGATTGGTGCAAAAGAATAAGGATCACAATTCGTCTTGTGAAAATTCAGAGTAAGTCTACCAAAAATGAAGTGCCCTAAGCTTACAGCATCATGCAAAACAGCAAAATTCAGTGGCCCTGACCATCTTCTCTGGTTTAGTTCCACTTAATTAGTTCTGGGCGAAGTTGGCTTTGAGAACTATACAGTGGTACCTCAGGTTACATACACTTCAGGTTACATACGCTTCAAGTTACAGACTCCGCTAACCCAGAAATAGTACCTCAGATTAAGAACTTTGCTTCAGGATGAGAACAGAAATCGTGTGGCAGCGGTGCAGTGGCAGCGGGAGGCCCCATTAGCTAAAGTGGTGTCTCAGGTTAAGAACAGTTTCGGGTTAAGAACAGACCTCCAGAACGAATTAAGTACGTAACCAGAGGTACCACTGTAATGGATTTGTTATTCTACTGTAAAGGCTCTCCTTTGTTATAGCATTTTTAAAAAAATCCTTCACATTTGATGAGCTCTTGAAGAATTCTTCATTAATTCTTTCATGCTGGTCAGGGCTACAATATTAATGAGAGATATTTTAGAAAAGAAAGTAGCTTTCAAACACTCTCAAATGCAAAGTACATGTGGAGTGGACTCTATCTGTATCCTTGAGCTTTGCAAGTTGGATTATATTGATTTAGGGTGTTCCTGATTTAATCATGCTTTCATCATGATTAAAACTAAATTTACAGCATCTCCTGAATGAAACACAAGATTATTGAAAAATGCCACCACTTCTCATCTGCAATACATTAAGACAAAAGTGTATTAATGTATAGGAGAAATACCTGCAGTTATCCAATAATAAACCATCATGAATAGCATTTTATGGGCACTTTTCCTTTCAGGGTTACCTCCATCTCAGAGGTTGTTCAATAAAACCATTGAAATTCTAGAACAAGCTGGAAACACCAGGCCTTGGGGTGGGCTTGGTAGGGTTAGGGCCAATGGCCTGAACTGTAAGCTGGCAGGCATCCCAGAGCTCTCAAGTGGGATGGGTGCTATGGCCTATGATGATGATGATGATGATGAAACAATTGCAGGAAAAAAATCATAACAGTCCCCCCCCCCCTTTAAAAGGCCATCAATTGTTTAATAACCGAAGGTCTGGGTAATGTTTTCGCCTGGTGCCTAAAGACATGCAATGATGGCGCCAAGTGAGCCTCTCTGGGGAGAGCATTTTACAGATGGGCCCATTTTCATGTGACACCCCCCCCCGAACCTCTTAGGCAGGGGGGGCATAGAGAAGGGCCTTGGGTGACAAGCACAGGGTCTGGGTCAGTCTGTATGGGGAGAGGCCATCCTTAAGGTATGCTGCCAAGGTATAAAAGGATGACAAGCGGCAGAAAGAGGAGAAGAGGTTTTTTGAGCTCAGCTGGATGCTAACCAGAAGGGCTGGCCTAGCAGACAACCCAGGGGCAAAGGAATCGTCGGTTGCCAGGGGCATGAGTGCGCCAGAAGAGTTGGAGGGTCCACAAAGGAACTGGGCTATTGGCCTATGCGCTGTGTCTTCTGATAGTGTGGGTTCTGAAAATGCTTTTCAGGACTTGATTGGGACACCTCCAGCCTGAAAAGCATACCCTGCTCCACTCTTCTAGTTCTAGGGCTGCTCTTGCAACTGCTGTGCCCTGTTCTGTGGAGCCTGATACTGTGGAGCTCATTTTCTTTTGCCCCTTACCCAACTGTTGTTGTTATTATTATTATTATTATTATTATTATTATTATTATTATTATTATTATTGCTAGCTGTCAGAGCTGCCCTAGGTCCCAGCTCACAAAGGACCAACGCCAGTTCGTTGTTATATAAAACAGTCTTTATTGAAGCTCAGTTTCGCTTTCACAGCCGCGGCGCGCAGCCCTACGTCTCAAACTCTAGACCGCCGAAGCTCCGTCTGAGTCTCCTCCCCCCAGACACCAGTTTAAGACTCTAGCCTTGCTCCACCTCTTCCTCTGCTCTCTTCTCCTCTGGGCCCGCCTGTCCGCTGGGGTCTCGCCTCTCCTAGACTCTTCTGACGCTGAGTCTCCTGAGTCCTCCCCCTCCCTCCGGCGGGCTTTAGGACCTGGTTCCCCATCCGGGTTTTCTGCTGTGCCGCGCGCCTGTACATTCGAACTTGGCGTGTGCGCCCAGCCGGCCACCTTCCTCCTGACCGTTACACTGCTCCTGTCACTGCTTCCCCCTTCGGGGAGGCTAGCTGCACCTGACTCTCCCTCCGTTCCCTCACTCTGCGATGGAGGCGTGGCCACCTCTGACTCATCCTCTCTCCCTGCTGGAGGAGAAGCTGGCCCTGATACATGTGACTCTTCCCCCTCACTACGCTCTGGTGGAGGAGCTGGTCCTGCTCTCCCGCTGCTGCTTTGGGAGTCTCCGCTGGCCCCCTGCTTCTGCTGTGTCCCCCCTGGGACCCCCCTTGCCCTGGCCATCGGCGCCCCCCTCTGGGAATCTTCTGATTCGCTGGAGAGACTCATGGAATCTCTCGGGCCGCTTTCATACTCCCCTATGCTGCCCTCAGATTCTTCCCCTTCGCTCTCCATCCCCTCTCTCCCCTGTGTCTCTGCTCCTGAGCCCCTGACACTAGCCATTCAAAAAAAGAATAGGGTCATGTTCTCTCTCTCTCTCTCTCTCTCTCACACACACACACACACACACCTCCTGCTTCCCTTTTCCACATCAAATGCAGCACACTCCTGTGGGCTGTGTGCCAGGATGCAACTTTTGCAGCTTTTCCTTTGGGAATAGCTGTGAGGCCTTAGTTGTCAGTTAGAAGATTATTTGTGTTTTGACTGTTTGAGGAACAGGATTAGCAAACACAAAGAGGTAAAAAGGAGACTCCAGATTATGATTCTACGGTGTCACCTTAACAGGAATTATCTACACAGGAACAGATGGCAAGGAGAGGTTTGCAGGAGATACTACAAACACACACACACACACACACACACACACACACACACAGGGATACACAAAAGTAAATGTGTCCTGCAAAGAGATTAGAATTGAGCCAACATGCCTACAAAGAGTTACAACCTTTAAAAGTTGCATTTTGGTTTGCCAAACACCCAAACAAAAAGATTGCAAAGATTGATAGTAACATCATTTTGTTAGCAACGCTTGAAGAGTTTAAACCTTGCTAGAGATGGACCAGCACTTCACCTGAGCCTGGCTTGCAATCCAAGCTCCCAGGTTTCTCAGAAGCCTCCCACAAGGAGGGGAATAAACTTCTACATACTCGTTTCCAACTTCAATCACTTCCTGGGCAGAAGAGCTTTCCCTGTCCTAACCCCAAAATATTTAAAGGGTTTTTTATTTTTGGACTTGCTTCTTTGTACATGACTCTCGGTATTTTATTTTTAGCATCTCTTATTGTCTGCAAGCATTTCTTTTGCCAAGGTTTGTGTTCTGTTCTGTTTTGCTCACTTGGCCAAGATTTCCATTTTCTGACAGCTGACTTCTTGCCTCCTAAGAGCATCCTTGACTTTGCTTGTTACCTGTGCTGGCATCCTCTTGGAGCTTGGAGAGATTTGACTTTCCTTTTCAACTTCCTTTTTTGTCAATAGCCTTGTTTTTTTCAGAATTTTTCTCTTTGGGGGTCAAATGTGACTGTGTTTGACTTTGCTGGCGATTGTCTTCTGACATACATGCTGAATTGGTTCAAGTTTCCAAATCAGTTCCACAAATACTTCCATCTTGCACCAGATCCACTTCTATGCTTACTTGTCCTCTGGAAGGTTCCAGGAGCAGCTCTTCTGGGGCATGGTCATTTAGATTGTAAGTTTTACCTCTTTATCGTAACAGGAACACCCAGTCAACGTGAAGGTAGATGAACTCAGCTTTTGCAACAACTCTTCTCTTTTGGACGCCTCTTTAACTTTATTCTCCATCTCAGGATCGTGTCTGGGGATTTGGGTCAGGGGAGTGATAGTGTGTCCTCGAAATGGCTATTGCCACTAAAAACACTATGTGCTGGATTCGGCCCCTCTGGGATTTTTTTAAAAAATATTTTTATTAGGTTTTACAACAAATTTTAACATAATCACTACTGATAATATAATCACAAACTAAGTTTCGAAATATCCCCCACCCCACGACTTCCCCCAACTTCCCTTTCTGGTTTATAAGACATTTGCTTCTCTTGCACATTATCTTATTCCCTAATATAGTCTGCCCCTCTGGGATTTCAAGCTGGTTTGACTCTGTCATCTTTCACGTATACGGTGACATCACCTCCAAGCTACCCTTCCTTGTCATTTCCAGCATTTGCGTGCAAAGATGTGTCCCACGGGTTCTCCTCCTTAACCAGCTCCCCCCCTTTTTTTTCTCTTTTTTGCTCACTGCTTGTAATGGTCCTTCTTTTTACCTATAAGCTGCCTTGAATGCCATCAGGGGGAAAGTCGGGGTATAAATTTATTGGTTGTTGTTGTTGTTGTTGTTATGAAGCTTTAGTTACTTCCCATTCGCACATATTAGTTCAATAAAATGCATGTACACCCTAACAATGAATATAAGGGCTAAAGAAATGTCTGAATGATCAAAGGATTTATTGCTAATAATAATAAATGATAAATATAATGATAGACTAAACTAGGTAAAATGGAAATGTAGCCTGTGAAGGAAATGCTCTGAACTGTATTGGACGTACTGTACTTATTGCAAGTTTGGGGATTGTGGGGTTAATTTGCTAAGACTGGCTTGTCTTGGGATCAGAGATTCCTTAAAAGGTGTAATCAGGCCGGCCCACCCATGAGGCAGGTGAGGGGACCAACTCAGGCAGCAGATCCCAATATCCATCTTTCTTCCTCCTTTTTCCTGATGTAGATCTTCTCTCACCCCTTCTTCTTTGGCAGGCAGGAAGAAGCCATTTTGGGGGCCACCCCGGGTGCCCAAATGTCTTGGGCCAGCCCTGGATGTGATGGCGTCACCTAGGCATTGTTTGCATTTTCCACAGAGCATTCAGAAAAAGTTTCACAGGCAGTAAAACTTGGCTTAGTTACAAAGTGGTAAAAGCCCCTAAATTATTGGTGTAGGAACTCAAGAGTAGCTTGTGAGAGCCAGGCAGTCTGAGCTGGAGCAACCAGGTCAAACCTCTTTACATGCCACATTTCTCAGGTAGACTAGAAGTTGGCCAAAAGGCTTCATTACCCATTCTTCCCAAAGTAAGGGGAAGTGACCTCACTAAGCCTGGCAGGACAGCTTACTATATGGTATTAACCCCTTAATGCATTAATTAGACTTAAGCATGTTGGTTATATATGGGGAGGAGGAAGAGGCTGAAAGGAAAAGAGGAACTGCCAGAAATTGCTTTCTTGCCCATTTCACTGATGGAAGCTTTGCTGGCAGCTGAATTGGATACAAACCACAGAAGTTGACGGCAATATGGTGGCTCTGCTGGCATCAATCCATGGCATATTAACAAAATTAAGTTGGAAACATCTTGAAGCTTTCTGGCAGTGTACCATAGCAGGCCATTATTCTATTGGAAAATGAATGCTAATATATAGCTAAGGATTACAATGAGAAACAAAGGATGGGAATGAAGTATTTGTTTCTGATTGAATAGGTGAAATGTATGACAGGCAGCAAGCTTCCACAAGTGTACAAACTTTGTTTTAATTTTAGAATAGGTTTGTTTTAAATGCTGATCACAATTTTGGGCTGAGTATATAGTTGGCAACCAGCTGTCTTCATTAAATGATGAGCTTGCAGTGTTCTTCTGTATAATTTGGATCCCATCGGATTATAATAACAGGAACATTAAAACTGCCACAGGGCATCAATCCAGTGAAGAACAATGAGAGTGCCATAGGTTCCCGCCCCCTAAACTGTTACTATTTTCAAAAGATTAATAAACATCTTCCACAAATTCTTTGGAAATGGGTCTGTGGAAATCATTCTCAAGTATTTTGTTCTTATGGTTCACGCACAGAAGCAAGGAGATATTTTCTCAGTTCCTCTTGGACCTCTGCTCCTCAGTTGTGTAGCCTTTATTCATCTCCTGGACAGCTCGACTGGCTCAGACAAAAGAGGCATTTTCTCAGCCCTCTTCTTTCAGCTTGGCTGCTGCTATGAGTTAAAAGTATGTGATGGCCACAACAAGCAGAACGGAAAGAAGCAGTTTTCAGGCTAGACCATCTAAGTCTTTGGGAGGATTCACTTTCTATTTCTCTCCATTTGGAGAACTGTCCATTTACTTTGCTTTCTTTGCTTCCTGCAACTTAACCAATTCCTGATCCACAAGAGAATTTCTCCTCTTATTCCTTGACGGCCAAGCTTAGTCAGGAGTTTCTGGTTAGGTTCTTTGTCAAAAGCGTTTGAAAGTCCAAGAACTGGACCACTGCTATCTGTCTGCTTGTTGACACTCTCAAAGAACTCTTAATAGGTTTGTCCTTGCAGAAGCCATGCTGACTCTGCTGCAGTGAGCCTTCTTCTTCTATAAGACTGGTTATTTTACCTTTAACAATACTTTCCACCAGTTTTCCAGGGACAGCATTTTTGGTTGTTGGCAGCGAGTTTGTAATTTCTTCCAAATTCTCTGAGGACTTATCTCCCCCAATTAAATTCTAAATTATTTGAGAACAATGGACAATCAGCATACCAAGTAATGAGCTAAGGAAAACAATGACCGAAGAGTCTGTTTGGCCACCTATTAGTGCTTCGTATAGGCTTGCCACTCTTTTTGTGGGGGGGGGGGCAATTAAGAGGGCATTGCTGTATGCCTGGGTGATGTATTACAATGAGTGATGTCATTTCCTAGTGCTGTGTCAAAAGTTCAAAACTGAACTTTTTACCATATATGTAGAGCATGGGTAGGCAACCTAAGGCCCAGGGGCTGGATCCAGCCCAATCGCCTTCGAAATCCAGCCCGTGTATGGTCTAGGAATCAGCGTGTTTTTACATGAGCAGAATGTGCCCTTTTATTTAAAATGCATCTCTGGGTTATTTGTGGGGCATAGGAATTTGTTCATCCCCCCCCCCAAAAAAATGTATAGTCCGGCCTCCCACAAGGTCTGAGGGACAGTGGACCGAACTCCTGCTGAAAAAGTTTGCTGACTCCTGATGTAGAGGAAGGGAACAGAAGGCAGGTGGTGACAGCCACAATTTTCTATGGGCTGGCAAAACATTTCCAATTTCAGTGTTGAAGGACTTCATTTGTAATGAACAGCAGAGGCTTCTCTTCATCCTCTTATTGCAACTGTTTTTGCCACCATAAGGAAGCTTATCGGCTTCCCATAGGTATCTGGTGGGCCATGGTGAGAGCAGAATGCCTCTGGCCCAATGCAGCAAGATCTTCTGGTGTCCTGAAGATCTGCTGCAGAATTGCTAGCTTTTGGAGGAGTTCATGGCTATCTCTGGCAGTCTCCTACAAAGAATGATGTGCATACAATACTATATCATCCCTCTTGTGAAGCATGCTCCTTTCAGCTTAAATGAATATTTATGCTTAATATGCTTAATATGATATGCACTGCTACATTTTAAATATAAGGGTGACAGTCTTCATAAATTAAACCAACCCCAGAGTAGCAGCTGATCTGGGACAGCTACTTAAAGAAAACAGATCAAGAAAGATTGCATAGCCTAGGTTGGAGAAAAGCAAGGACAACATCCTATTTTCATAAGTCTGAATATCCCAAGTAACAGGGAGATGTGTGTGCAGAGCAAAGTACATTTACCTCTCAAAACACAATGCAATACACTGGTAGTGTTTTGACTGCTGTACAAATTGAGCACACAAGCAATGCCAAAATCAGATATGTTTGGTCTCTATACTTATTTGATTAGTTGCATGACTGCCATGAGAAAGTTGTTGACACAAATAGCTAAAATGAATACAGTAAAAGGCATTCTGCCTCCATTCACGTTGTTAGCGGATCCCACTTTCAGAGGACTGAGCATGATCAAGCTCTGCTCACAGCACTCTATCAGTGTCATGTACATTGATGATGCTGGAATACACACCATCTCTGAAAGTACAAAAATAAGACCAGATTTTGAGTATATCTGAACACAACGAATACAGCGCATTCTAATTTCTGTCACCAGGAACCCTCTAACTTTCTTTTGGGAATCTTTGAAATCAGGTAGGCTCCTAGATTTGCTTTAAACACAGAGCAGCACTAGGGATAGAGAGAGAACCGTTTCAACTGTGCTGAGAAGCAAGTACTACAGCTACAACCACCACCACCACCACATAGAGGCACAAGCAAAAAGCAACCACAAGACTGCAAAAAATGTTTTGTGGTGTTTTTTTTAAGGTCTGATGAGGGGGGGGGGGAATGAATAACGCATTGTGCACTAATTTGAAAGCATGTCCACCTGTGTGTACAGACAACAGGGATAGTAGCTGCTGTTTTAGATTATATTGTTGTGTGAAATTGAGTACGATTGCAAACTGCCATGTACAAAATAACGCTGCAAAAAAATTATCCCAGTGTATTTCCAAGGCTATGTATTTCCAGTCTAGATACTCCTCTTCCTACCAGCAACTGCCTGAATCCTGTGTTCCCACAATACTACACAAAGGCACCAGTATTCCATTTTCTCATGTGTGAATATAGTAGCTGCAAGGAAAGAGCGCCATTTTAACTTGTTCATAAAATATTTCAAGTTTGGGGTGAGAAATGAGGTAGCCAGGTTTGCTGATGATACCCAGTTGATCAGGGTGGTTAAAACAAAAAGAGATTGTTAAGAACTCTAAAGGGATCTTTTCAAACAGAATGAAGGGGCAGTAAAATGGTAACTGAAATTCATTATAAACAAGAATAAAGTGATGCATGTCAGGGCAAAACAAAATCTCAGTTTCATAAATACGTTCACAGAGTCTGCAATGGCCAGGAATGACACCTTGTGGCCACAGCGGAAAGCACAGTGAAAATGCTGACCCAGCATGTGGCAGCTGAGAGAATGCCTAGATCCATTTCTGGGATCATTAGGAAAATACAAATGCCGACCGTAGGCTTGTTAATAGAAACCTATGGGCAGTGTTCAAAACTCCCCTTGTTCTAGGCGCATTTTGCGACAGGGAATTTCTTCAGCATGAACAGTTTCTGAGCTCTGGGTGCAGTCCTGCGCCTAAGATTTCAGATTAAAACTATAGAGTGGAAGGAAAGGAGGACCTTTTTCTGCCTCCAGCTACTCTCTGAAGACTGGAGAAGAAACCTTCAGCTATTAGGGGGGTGGGCAGGGGTAGGACTAGACTGTGTGAAAAATGAACATAATACTTTAACTGCAGTTCATTCATTTTCAGCTTTGTATTTTTGTTACAAAAATTGTGCCTAGACATTCCGTTGTTGTGCCCATAACCTAGGTTTAAGGTGCCATTTAGCTCCTAGTGTTCATTTATCAGTTTCTAGCATTGCCTATGTGGAGACCAGACTTGGAATACGGTGCAAAATTCTGGCTACCTCTCCACAAGGATATTGTAGATATTGTAGCCTATGGGATACAAACCTACCTCATTCACATCTGAAAATAAGGATAAGGATCTAGAAAACCCACTCTTCTGATTAGAATCAACATTTTGTTTAGTTACTTCTTGTGATCAATTAGTTTAAATAATACAAAAGAAAACTCACCCAAATCAATTTCACTTTATCAAAAATATCATGCTTGCTATTTAGGTGGAATGAATGGCACCACACTGCAGTCTCTTGCAAATATTAGGGCAGGGTTTGTAACGTCCCTTTGTT
This sequence comes from Podarcis muralis, assembly GCF_964188315.1. Classification (NCBI taxonomy): domain Eukaryota; kingdom Metazoa; phylum Chordata; class Lepidosauria; order Squamata; family Lacertidae; genus Podarcis; species Podarcis muralis. Next base: position 121,202,070 of record NC_135657.1, read on the forward strand.
TACATTCTTGCAAACATTTGGCATTTATGGCCCATTTACTCCAAAGGAAGTGTCACTCGTTTCAGTGGGTGGCAGTCAAGAGCAGAGCTAATGGACTTAACTTGGGCAGGGGTCATGAGGACTGCTGGCTTTGGTCTCAATCCTGCCCACACTCACTTTGGAGTGTTGGGGAATTTGCTTCTGTGTAAACATGCACATGATAATACTGTCAAGGAGTAAATCCTACCGAACTCAGAACAACTATCTTCCACATCTACCTTTATAGGAACAGAAAGTTGATTTCTTCTCCCAATTACATTATTCTCCCTCTGTGTAAATGGGGGGGGGGGGGGCAGGAATGCCAGACAGGATGCTGCGCACATTTCCCCTTTTAAAACGCCTCCTTCCAAGTCATTCTGTTTCCCTTTTTTGGCCCATCTCCCCAGGCCTGCATCAAAGTCTGTTCAGCAACTCTTCATTTTCTCTGCTGACTTGACTAGTTTTCAATAACAATTTCTCCTTCGTTTTGTAACTTGGATCAATAAAACACATCTCTCATGTTGGCCGAGGTTATAAACACAGTCATTTTACCCTTTTCCTTTGTTTGGAGACCCCCCCCCCTTTGTAAGTGGATGGAGCAATTTAACAGGCTAAAAAAGTTGAAGGTAAATAAATAAATTAAACACTGCATCTTTGTAGCTCAGGACACATTCTACAATCCTGTCATTAAGCCATGCTAATCCTATTATTATGAAGATAAATAATTACCCATTGCGAAGAAAGGAATTCCCAACAGAGTCGAATTATATTTTCCATCAGTAATGAAAAATATCCCTGCCGCAGTGACACTGGAGATACAGATCGTGAGCGCTCCCAAGAGGCCAAGGAAGGGCTTGCTGCGCAGGCAGTCTTTCATGGAACTTGAGAGGATGGCAGCCAGCAGAATCAGCATTAAGCTCACCAAAATCTTGCCTCTGGCCAGGATGCTGGTCTTGTGAAAGTCCCTCCACAGGCTGAAGGAGGCGAGAGCATACAGCTGCAGCTCCTCCTGGTGCAGCTGCAGTTTGTGTATCAGTTTGCAAAATTCATTCTCCCATTTTTCACCAATGAGGTCCTGTACTGCAGAATGGTAGGTTTGGAGGTAGTAAGTGATTTGGATGGCTCTGGCCGACTTGACCCTTTGGTCCTTGCTGCCTGGCAATTCCATGACCCCACCAAGCTGATGGCCGATGAAACTGCTTCTTCCATCCTGAAGAAGAAAGTATTTTAAAAAGCAAAAGAAGTGGTAAGTGAACCAACCCAACAGTAATTTGCAATTTACTCATGCCATGAATTCTGTTAAAAGTCCCATTGTTATGAGAGTTCAAAGTATCTTCTGTTTTAAACTTAGAATAATATGAGGTTGTCTGAGGGCTGTTAAACCATTTTCTTCCTTGGTTCGCTTGCTTAGAGGTAGGAGCCTCTCAGAGAGGACAGGAAGTGCAGCTGCGGCCACTTGTGCACATAGCAGGGAGGCGAAAATAAAGAAGAAAATGGCTGAAGAGCCCTTGGGCCACTTTGTATTATTGCAAGTTTACTGAGAAGCCCCACCACCGACTCTCACACATGCAAACAATGCAGGCACATAACATATAAATTAACACATAATCTGAATTATTGCTTGGATTATTGGATTAATTGGATTGAAATAAGAGCTTGCCATACATTCAAGAACTGTAAGCATACTAGATTTGACTTACAAACTGCTCAATGTCAAGTTTCAGAAGCATCACTAGAAGTTGGTTAGAATGCTGCACTTTCCTCCCATTAACCCAAACCATAGAACTATCCACCTTAGAAAAGCCCAACAGTTGTAAATGTGTTTAGTCTTACAGTCTTTCTAGTTTCTCCAAACACGTAGGCAATTTGATTAAAGTTTGAAGCCTGTAGTGCAGCCACAACCATAGAGGGAGCCAGCCTCCTATGAGGTCTGCAAAGCCCACCAAGAAACACTTGTGTCTATATATGCCCCCATTTAAAGAAGCTTTCATGGGGGGGGGGGCACCGGAGGATAAAGAGAAACTGTGGCACTTCCCTGCTCTGACATCTTTGTGCTGATCTGATACATTTGCACAATGTGTCCTTCTCCTGATCATCCTTTTGCGGTGTAATCCTGTACATGGATATTTAAAAATAAATCCCACTGAGTTCAACTGCGCTTATTACCAGGTAAGTGCATATAGGATTGCAGCCTCGGTGGCTTAATGTGGCAGAAATGGGTCAGGCTTCCAAAGCAGGAAGGGAGGAGCTGCACACTAGAAAACCCTGTTGACCCAGGACAGGGAATGAAGTTTAGGAACAACGTCTCTTTCATTTTCTTCTTGCATGTAAATTATTCTCTGCCGTTGCTACAACTGGCGGCCGACGGAGCTGCTATTCTCTGCTGCATTTTATCATAATAAGTTGAAGTTGAAATAAATAAGTGTCCACTTTGCAATTCTGTGATTCAGTTAACAGACTGAAAGAGTATTTATTCAAAATTCAAATATTTAAGACCTAAAATAGAATATGGATATTTATTTTTCATGAATATTTTCTCCCAAATGTTGCCTGTAAAAACTTAACACCATGAAATTTAGCCATTTCTGAATGAAATGATTTTCATTTTCTAATCAATTGTGTTTCCCCCATCACTCTGAATACAGCAATGCAAACCTGAAATTTTTAGTTTCCTTTCCCATTTGATGTCTCATTTGTTTTTCATTCTTACATTCATTACAGCACATTCCATCAAAATGGTATGAAACTTGAATTGTTCCCCACCAGTGACAGCAGACATACTGGACGAGGGGTCCATTTTATTAACAATTTAAAAAGGAGTAACATCCTGAAAGCTTCCCACTGCTTTACTCTTCAGATCTGACAGTTTTCACTTTTTAATGAATTTCAGAGTATTCAGAGAAGCCCTCTTTCTTTTAGAACATTCCTCAAATGTGACAGTTTGCTAAGCAAAGCACTGCAATGAGGGTAAGCAGTGGATTCGGACAAACTGCAATCTGAAGGGGGCTGCTTGGGGCAGATTTGAGGCCTGTTTGAGCCAAAGCAGAATCCCTCTTCAGCACCCAAAACCAAAGGAGGGGCTCCTAAGTGATTTGGGCATTTGAAAACCATGCAGAAAGTGTGTCTGCAAAAACTGAAACATTTGTCCCCCAAACTTGTCATATAAACAAGGAAGAAAGGCCGGGGGGAGGGAGAGCTCTTTTGAGCTTCTAAGCAAGGCATGGCCAAACTTGGCCCTCTAGCTGTTTTGGGACTACAACTCCCATGATCCCTAGCTAGCAGGACCAGTGGTCAGGAATAATGGGAATTGTAGTCCCAAAAATGGCTGGAGGGCCAAGTTTGGCCACGCCTGCCTAAGCAGAGGAAATGGGTATGATCTCTGACCAGATCTATTATAATAATCAACACTGGCTATCATCCTTTGTTTTTACTTTTTAATTGGGATTCAGATTTTAACTTGAAGCAAATCAGGTAGCTTCCAAAATGTTTCAGGCCAAATCATTTTGAATTTTGAGAGAGTGCTGCGGGTGCCAGTCACAAAATGGCTGCCATGGCGGCAGGTCCTTAAAACCATGGGTGTCAAGCAGGGGCAAGACACAAAATTAGAGAGAGTAAAATCAGGGTGAAGCTTTCCCCATAATGTATTTCCATACTATAGAAGGTTTAACTTGTTTGATTTCTGTCTGCCATATAGCTCTTAAAGGCACAAACCCTGGTTTCCCCCAATGCTGACTCTGAACCTGAGTCCAGGTTGCCACATCAAGCACACTTTTAATATTTAGCAGACATTGTACTGTAAGTTAACTATACAGTGAATTTTTAGTGAGCACTTGGCCCTTAAGTGCTGCACAGCTGGAGACTTACTTTAGCTTTGTTGCAAAATGTTCACATTTGGCTTTTGGGGAGAGGGGGAATCTTTAACATACACTTACATTTACTGAGTAGAAGAAGTTGCAGGAAATAACTTCTAGGGAGTACCTGATCTTAGACAAACCCACCCTGGGGGAAATGCAGCTTGGTTGCTAAGGGAAATGATGGAAGGACAAACTACAGAGATGCCTAAAATAATTGTGATTTTTAAAACCTAGGGAGATGCTGATTCAGCTTATTCTGTAAGTTTGATATGCCAAGTTATTTACAAGCCTCTTGGCAGAATTATTGCATAGAAGGGCTGCCAAATATACTCATGGGAGGGATGTCAAAATTAAGCATATTGAGGCTCCTATATGCAAAACATTGAATCTGATGTACTATGTAATAATAATGATAATAATAATTCCGTATCTTACTCTTTCATTAAATGTCTCAAAAACAATAAAGCCAGTTTTAAACAATATCAGACTCTTCCAGTCTGGAGTGGGGCACCAAACACTGTTGTTCCTTATCTCCTCTTCTACAAGCCTCCTCCACAGAACCTTTGGCCCATATAATAGATAATAACCCAATCAAAGGTATTTCTTTTCATGGTCAATAATATAAGTGTGGTCTTTTTGCAGACAATACAATCTTTTCCCTATCAATGTCTGAACACTCACTACCTGAGACAGTTACATTGACTAATGAATATGGGATTATTGCAAGACTGGATATTAACTACAGAAAGTCTGAACAATTATGTTTTGCACTTTCAGAAGCAGAACAAAAACTAATAAAGCACTGGACAGCTGCCAGTAATAAACAAAATAATAAGATACAGTACCTGGGAGTAAGCATATTTAAAAATCTGAATAAACTTTTTAGAACTTAATTCTGTCCCACCTAAGAAGAAAATTAAGAATTATCTAGAAAATTGTAAAAATATATAATTGACATGTCTGAGCAGAATAGCAGTATAAACTCTTATTTTATTAATTGGGGGGAATATAGATTAAATGCAAAAATAATGTACCAATTTGTTTTATATAATCAGGGTTGCTAAAATGCTTAATAACATTGAACCTCAAAGCCAAAGTGAGAGCATTTGGGTCAAAATTAAGGGAGAGAAGAATAACAGTGACCTCATTGTGGGAGTTTACTATAGATCCCCAAGCCAAACGGAGGACATAGATGATGCCTTCCTGGAACAGATGGCCAAGCATGCAAAAGGAAGGGAGATAGTAGTAATGGGGGACTTCAATTACCCGGATATTTGTTGGATGTCAAACTCAGCCAAGAGCATAAGGTCAAACAGATTCCTCACTGCCCTTGCAGACAACTTCATTGTCCAGAAAGTGGGAGAAGCAACAAGAGGAACAGCCATTTTAGATCTGGTCCTAACCAATGTTGATGACCTGGTTAGTGGGGTAGAAGTGGAAGGATCATTAGGCGCGAGTGATCATGCTCTTCTGAAGTTTACTATACAGCGGAAAGGAGCAGCCAAGCATACTAGGACTCAATTTCTCGACTTTAAGAAAGCCGACTTCATAAAGCTTAGGGAAGTGCTGGGTGAGATCCCATGGACAGTAATACTAAAAGGAAAGGGAGTTCAAGATGGCTGGGAGTTTGTTAAGAGGGAGATAGTAAAAGCACAACTTCAGGCAATACCAATGAGACGGAAACATGGAAGGTGCCTAAAGAAGCCAGGGTGGCTATCTAAAGAACTTTTAACTGAGTTAAGATTTAAAAAGGATGTGTACAAAAAATGGAAAAGGGGGGAAACCACCAAAGAGGAATTCAAACAAATAGCCAGCACGTGTAGACACAAAGTCAGAAAAGCTAAAGCACAAAATGAACTCAGGCTTGCTAGAGAGGTTAAAAGCAACAAAAAAGGCTTTTATGGGTATGTCCGTAGCAAAAGGAAGAACAAAGAAACCGTGGGGTCACTCAGAGGAGAAGATGGTGAAATGCAAACAGGGGACACAGAAAGGGCTGAACTCCTCAATGCCTTCTTTGCCTCAGTCTTCTCCGATAAAGAAAACAATGCCCGACCTGAAGAATTTGGAGCAAATGATTCAGCAGAGGAAACACAGCCCAGAATAACTAAGGAGATAGTACAAGAATACTTGGCTAGTCTAGATGTATTCAAGTCTCCAGGGCCAGATGAACTGCATCCAAGAGTATTAAAAGAACTGGCAGATGTGATTTCAGAACCACTGGCAGTCATCTTTGAGAATTCCTGGAGAACAGGCGAAGTCCCGGCAGACTGGAGGAGGGCAAATGTTGTCCCTATTTTCAAAAAGGGGAAAAGAGAGGACCCAAATAATTACCGCCCAGTCAGTCTGACATCAATACCAGGGAAGATTCTGGAGCAGATCATTAAGCAAACAGTCTGTGAGCACCTAGAAAGGAATGCTGTGATCACCAATAGTCAGCATGGATTTCTGAAAAATAAGTCATGTCAGACTAACCTGATCTCGTTTTTTGACAGAATTACAAGCCTGGTAGATGAAGGGAACGCAGTGGATGTAGCCTACCTTGATTTCAGCAAGGCATTTGACAAGGTGCCCCATGATATTCTTGTAAAGAAGCTGGTAAAATGCGGTCTTGACTATGCTACCACTCAGTGGATTTGTAACTGGCTGACTGACCGAACCCAAAGGGTGCTCATCAATGGTTCCTCTTCATCCTGGAGAAGAGTGACTAGTGGGGTGCCACAGGGTTCTGTCTTGGGCCCGGTCTTATTCAACATCTTTATCAACGACTTGGATGATGGACTCAAGGGCATCCTGATCAAATTTGCAGATGACACCAAACTGGGAGGGGTGGCTAACACCCCAGAGGACAGGATCACACTTCAAAACGACCTTGACAGATTAGAGAACTGGGCCAAAACAAACAAGATGAATTTTAACAGGGAGAAATGTAAAGTATTGCACTTGGGCAAAAAAAATGAGAGGCACAAATACAAGATGGGGGACACCTGGCTTGAGAGCAGTACATGTGAAAAGGATCTAGGAGTCTTGGTTGACCACAAACTTGACATGAGCCAACAGTGTGACGCGGCAGCTAAAAAAGCCAATGCAATTCTGGGCCTCATCAATAGGAGTATAGCATCTAGATCAAGGGAAGTAATAGTGCCACTGTATTCTGCTCTGGTCAGACCTCACCTGGAGTACTGTGTCCAGTTCTGGGCACCACAGTTCAAGAAGGACACTGACAAACTGGAACGTGTCCAGAGGAGGGCAACCAAAATGGTCAAAGGCCTGGAAATGATGCCTTATGAGGAACGGCTAAGGGAGCTGGGCATGTTTAGCCTGGAGAAGAGGAGGTTAAGGGGTGATATGATAGCCATGTTCAAATATATAAAAGGATGTCACATAGAGGAGGGAGAAAGGCTGTTTTCTGCTGCTCCAGAGAAGCGGACACGGAGCAATGGATCCAAACTACAAGAAAGAAGATACCACCTAAACATTAGGAAGAACTTCCTGACAGTAAGAGCTGTTCGACAGTGGAATTTGCTGCCAAGGAGTGTGGTGGAGTCTCCTTCTTTGGAGGTCTTTAAGCAGAGGCTTGACAACCATATGTCAGGAGTGCTCTGATGGTGTTTCCTGCTTGGCAGGGGGTTGGACTCGATGGCCCTTGTGGTCTCTTCCAACTCTATGATTCTATGATTCTATGATTCATTGCAGTTGATGTTATATCATTCCTTGTACAGCACCTGATCCTTTCTGTTGGTGTGTTATGAACTTCTACCAAAAGAGATCCTACCCACCATAGAACAAACCACAGTTTGCAGCCAGCATAAATCTAATTAAATTGCCATCTCCATCACTCCCTTGAAACCAAAGCCAAGTGAAATGCAAATGTGGATTCATTTTCAAGCAGATGCAACTAAGCTTTTAACCCTCTAACATTGCAAAATGGAGATTTTAAATTAGACCAAAGTGTGTGTTGCTGTAGTTTTCTCCCCTGCTTTTCTTTACAATTCAAAGGCTTACAAAACAAAAATATTGGGGGGGGGGGTAGCAAAGAAAAAGGCAACAGCATCCAGAACAAATAATGAGCCTAAAACCAGAGGTTTCAAAAATCAAAATAAAGTTATGAGTAAATGGGTTTGTATTGCCCATAAATGGGTTTATATTGCCTTGAACCTTGCTAGAGCAGTAGGTTACAAAGAGACTCCGTTTTTCTACAAAGCCATTATCAGGCTGTCTGTCTTCTGGGGTTCTCACCATATTTGCAAGCTGTACCAGACAAACTGCAGTTTTTCTGGCTCCGTTAGGGAACAGACTGTGGAAATATCCAGTCTGACACTAATTGCCCATTTAGGGTTGTGACTTCTAGTGGGCACCAGTTTCCCAGGCTCTCAAGAGAGAAGTGTTTGTGGCACCTGCCACTCGATCATTTTGGCTGCAGGTGCCAGGGACGGGACGTGGGACGTTCTGCATGAAAAGCATGTGTTGAAATATTCCACTCACAGGCTATGGAAAGTCCTCGGAGTTTTTTAAATGCTGGGTCCCTCCCAGATCACACTCCTTCAAGCAGCTCCAGACATTGTAACTGATGGAGTAGATACAAGCTTGGCAGATCATAGTGTATGTTGATTTCAGTCAGGCTTTTGACAAAGTTCCCCACAATATTCTTGCGAGAAAACTGATAAAATGTGGGTTAAACAAGGTAACTGTTAGGTAGATTTGTAGCTGGTTGACTGAACCCAAAGGGTGATCACTATAAAAAGTGACCAGTGGGGTGCTGCAGGGTTCTGTCATGTTGTTTAATGGCTTCATAAACAACTTGGATGAAGAAATTGAGGGGATGCTCATCCAATTTGCTGATGACACCAAACTGGGAGGGATAGCTAATGCCGCAGAAGACAGAATCAGGAATCAATATGGACCTTAACAGACTGAAGAACTGGGCACAAGCTAACAAAATGAATTTCAATAGGGATAAATGTAAGGTTCTTCTCTTATGTAGGAAGAAGCAGATGCACGAATATAGGATGGGGGACACCTTGCTTACTAGCAGTACATGTGAAAAGGATCTAGGGACCTTGGTGGACCACAAGCTTAACATGAGTCAACAGTGTGATGCAGCAGCAAAAAAAAGCTAATGCTATTCTAGGTTGCATCAACAGAAGTCTAGTGTCCAGATCAAGGGAAGTCATAGTACCACTCTATTCTGCCTTAGTCAGACCACACTTGGAATACTGTGTCCAATTCTGAGCATCACAATTTAAGATGGATGTTAACAAGCTGCAACATGTGCAGAGAAGGGCAACTAGGGTCTGAAAACCAAGCCTTATGAGGAACGGTTGAAGGAGCTGGATATGTTTAGCTTGGAAAAGAAGAGACTGAGAGGAGATATGATAGCCATCTTCCAATATCTTAAGGGCTGTTGCATGAAAGATGGAACAAGGTTGTTTTCTCTTGCTTGAACCAATGGCTTTAAGTTACAAGAAAGGAGATTCCAACTAAACATCAGGAAGAACTTTCTGACAGTAAGAGCTGTTAGACAGTGGAGTGGACTCCCTCGGGAGGTTGTGGACTGCCCTGCCTTGGAGGTTTTTAAGTAGAGGTTGAATGGCCATTTGTCGTGGATGCTTTAGCTGAGATTCCCACATTGTAGGGGGTTGGACTAGATGGCCCTTGGGATCCCTTCCAACTCTACAATTTTATGAAAGTACTCAAGTTTGGGGCTATTATTGCTACAGTGAGGGGAAAATTCTGGATGAAATCTCTCTCTACCCCCACCTCCACATACAAACAAACATGCACCAAGTTCCATATAACACTTCTTGTTCCAGGATGCCTTTAGTCCTGAGCAGGTGTACTGTTCTCTATTAGAAGCTGGAAATAATCTGCAACATTTTATTGCAGGAACACAATTATTGAGTTATCTATCAGCAGAGCCCCAAAGCAGGACCACATGGAGAGAAGAGTCCCTCGAGGGCTTCCTGAGTATGATTCTGTAAACAAACAAATAAGAGCCCAATAAGTACTCAACATGCTCATTGTTCTCCAGGGGGGGGCAGTTGGAGGGAACACAATGGTCTGCTTGAGCCCCTGGTAACTTGCAATATCCTGGAGGGTTGTGTGGAGTTGTGGCTGGGGAATGTGAGAAATGGACTTCCCTGCCCTAATTCCCACCAGTCCAAAATGGAATGAACTTTTAAGGGCCTGACCTCTTTGAAGCTGAGCCAAGAGCTGTGCAATATATACATACAGTTAACAGTCAACTCCTGGTGGGGTGATGAATTAGGATCAGAGGGGAAATGCTCCAAATTCTCTTTTAGCCCCTGGCAATTTTTCTGTTGTCTAGGAGGAAAAATGAAAGCAGGGCCAGAGATCCATGTCATGAGACTCTCCCATAAATATAACCTCCTTCACATTGTATCCATTCTAGTTCCAGACCACATAGGCAGCATCCTGCCAGGGGCGGAACTATGTGCCCTGGCGCGGCGAGCGTCAGGGGAAGCGCTGCCAGCCGCCAGCGCAGCAAGTGTGTGGGGGGGTGCGGCAATGTCACCTGCCCTCACGGCTGACACCCGGTGCGCACCGCACCCCCCGCACCCGCCTTCCTCCGCCAGTGCATCCTGCTCACTTAGCTTCACAACTTGACACTGGGAGCTCATCCATTTGGGCTATAAGGAGTGATTTCGCAGCAGTTCACCCAGAGGCACCACACACACAATTTCTCACAGGCCTCTAACTTGTTCCTTCTAATCTCAGCCTTGGTGGTTTTATGCCTATTGACAAGACAATTGTATCTTCACACCTGGAGAACCTCCTAAGCATGCTCAAAAATAGGTGCTTGTAAATTTGAAAGGAGACAGCCCACCTCACCCCAGCAAGCTTAAGGAGGAGATATGGGATGCTGAGGGTGTTAGGTAGAAAAAAGAAAACAGGTTATGGGGAAAACACCTTGATGAAGTCCCTGATAGAAATAAATTAATTTGGAAATGATTAGGGTTCGAGAGATGCAAATCAAGTTTAGCATCTCCCCTCCTCGTGTGAAACGGAGAGGTGGAGGAAGGTGTCTCCTGGGTGGAATCTATATACATAGAAAAAAACTCATCTTCCGGTGAGGCATCATGGCAGTGAGCAGCTCCTGAAGCCAGCCAGAACCAAGTGGGCTACCTGGCTGGCCCTTTGGACTGCAGGGCCTGCTGCTGCTGCTGCTGCTGCTGCTGCTGCTGCTGCTGCTGCTGCTGCCACAATCGACAGGGAACTGGGGGCGCCCGGTGTGCCAACTGAGGGAGCTGCCAACCCCTCCCCGCAGGCCGAGCCGGGAACGAAAATGAGGACACCCAGTCACCCGGCCGACTGTCTAGCGACAGTCTGGCACCAAGAAGATCCCAAAGCTGGCACAGGGGAGAAGAGGAGAGAGAAATAGTGGGCAAAGAAAGAAACGGAGCCCCAACCTTGCTGCTGCTGCTGCTGCTGTCCCCAACGCCGCCACTGAGAAGGGAAAGGAGGAGAGGTAGGAAAGAGCACCGGGAGGGCAAGGGAAGCCGTGAAAAGACACGCGGCGGAGCCCGACCCGAGCCTCCACACACACACCCCACGCAGCTAGTGCCCCAAAAGCAGGGAGAGGAAGCAAGAGGAAGGCCGTGCAACACCCCCCTGTCACTACCGCCGCGCCAGGGGAAAAGGAGGAGAGGGACGCCCGGCCATCCGGATGGCTAGTGCACCAGAAGCAGGCTGAAGCCCAGAGGGAAACCTGCTGGGAAAAGACCTCACCTTTTTCTATTTTTTATCTTTTATTTCCTTTTTTATACTATTTTTTTCTTCTTTTTAAATATATATATATATATATAATTTTTTTAATAATATTATATTATTACCATTAACTCTATCCTCTATTTTTAATATATAAAACTTTCCCCTTTCATATATTTTAACCCCCTTTTTAACCCCCCTTTTTTTCCTTTCCCACTTCCCTAAGTCTTCAGCCCTTTCACTAAATTACTATTACTACCATTACATCCATATATTACTTACAAACACATTTTCCATCCCCCCCAAAAAAGGGAGGGACTTTTTTGTTGCTGTTGTCCTCTTTCCTTCCCAATATTTTTTACTTTATTTTTACCAGACATAAAAAAAACGCTGTAAAAATGCTTTTTTACAAAATGTTTTGAAAAATACATTGAATTTGGCATAGCTCACTGTTGCCACCTAGTGCCACATTTGTATACTACACTTTACAACACATTTAAAACATTTTATTTGCAGCTGTGTAGCTGAGTCCCTGATGAAGCCCTGAGGCCAGGAGCGTTGCTCTTCTAGCTTAGCTCCAGCCCTCAACAGGAGCACTTATCTTACACAACACGGGATACACCACGGGAAAGGAGCATTTGAGAAACTCGCCAAATCTTCCAGAGGGAGCAAGGGAGATTAACAGTGGCACAACTGGCACTCTGCACAGACTGATGACACATTATTCCGTTTCCAGAGGAGGAACCATGTTGGCCTGCTGCAGCAACGACAACCAAGAGCCAAGAGGCCTCAAAACTCTGTGTTTCTCACTTCCTGGTTGGTCACGTAGTATGGCAGTCATGGAGTCTTTCGGCTGAGAGATTTCCAGCACTTTGAAGAAGGGAGAGACTGTGAGAGCGACACAGTTCCCCATTAAAACCCTCAGATCGGGCGTTCTGAGGACTTGGTTTATCCGGCAAGCCTTATCTGCGACTCCTCCAGTCCCCGGTAAGCTCGTAAGGGCACCGAGAGTGAGTGGGGTGGAGACGCAGCTCAACGGAAACGACTTCTATCTTCAAAGCTGCGAAGCTCTGAGAACTGGCAACCAGCAGTGATCAATCCCTCCATAAAAAAAAGAATAAGCAATTCGGAACGGTAAGTACTCCTAAATCATTCTTAGAGCTATCTGGGAAGATAAGGGAGACACTGGAAAAGGAGGTGGCTCCCCTTTTGTTGAACAGAAATATGAAACAGCGCGCAAAGACCGAAGCCTAAAAGTAAAGAAAACTTTTAAAACTGGAAGCGATTTGATGTGAATGATTTATTACAATTGGAAACTTGCCTAATTAGACTAAGATATATCCTCTAGGACTTGCCGATCGCATGGTCGGTGGTTCGAATCCCCGCGGTGGGGTGCGCTCCCATCGTTCGGTCCCAGCGCCTGCCAATGTAGCAGTTCGAAAGCACCCCCGGGTGCAAGTAGATAAATAGGGACCGCTTACCAGCGGGAAGGTAAACGGCGTTCCGTGTGCTGCGCTGGCTCGCCAGATGCAGCTTGTCACGCTGGCCACGTGACCCGGAAGTGTCTGCAGACAGCGCTGGCTCCCGGCCTCTAGAGTGAGATGAGCGCACAACCCTAGAGTCTGTCAAGACTGGCCTGTACGGGAAAGGGTACCTTTACCTTTATCCTCTTTTGGCAGCGGACCAGCCGAGAGGAAAGGCTAGTCTCCATGGTGATTTTATAAGGAAAGTGAATAAACTTAATCTCCACCTCGACTAAATAGCCTATAAATTGTCCTGCACTGACTAGCAACGTTATAAAGTGATAAAAGCTGTCTTACTTCCTCTCAAGAAAGAGAGCTTTGGATAAACTTCTCTCTGCCATATTTTTTTTGTTGTGATTGAAGCAGTTTTAAAGACTAAAGGAAGCTGCTTTCGATTTGGCTGGTGGAATGGAGAAACTGTTTTTCTCCATTGTTCTGGCAGACTGTGTGATTGACCTTGACATTCCTCAGTTATGACTTCAGAAAAAGAAAAGCCTAGACGTGGCTCTAAAGCACCGACGCAATTTGAGGAGTCAGTATTGTCAGCGTTAAGTGATATTAAAGAAGGACTGGACCACAATACAGGTGCGGTAAATAAATTGGAACAAAGGATTGACCAGTTGAGCACTGACCTGCGAGCTGTCAAAGAGCAAATTAATACACATGATGAAAGATTGACACAATTGGAGAATGTTCGGGATCAGGACCTGGAACGCTTGCAACAGGAAAATGCAACAGCTATAGCTTATCTAGAGCTGGCGCGGAAACAATCTCATTTGAGATTGAGAGGATTTCCTAATCTGGAACAGGATCAAGATAAACTCAGAGAATGTGTGATAAAACATTTTGTTGAATTCTGGGATCTGAAAAAAGAGGAGGTGGAGGACTGGGTGGAGAAAGCCTATAGATTTGGACCTAAAAAAGAGACTAAAATAACCTACGACTGTATTGTGGTCTTTAAGACCAAGGAACAAAGAGAGATCATTTTGGGACATCACTATAAAAAAGGCCTCAAAGTATCTGATAGAGTGGTGGTCATTTTCAAGGAAATTCCTAGGGTTTTTTTGAATTTGAGATCCCAGTACAAGGATTTGACAGACATTCTGAGGAGAAAGAACACTTTTTTTAGGTGGGAATTTCCAGAGGGCCTATTCTTCAAATTTGAAGGAAGAAAGCAAAAGATTAAGAATCTCCAGGAGAAGGATAGATTTATGCAGAAGCACTCGATAGAACTTGGATTGCAAACTCCACAGCTGCGGGGAGCGGAGGCAGCCTCCTCGTAAATAGACAATATGGCGTTGAGAATTTATTCATGGAATGTTCATGGCATGAATTTGCCACAAAAAAGGAGAAAAATTTATCATATTTTGGAGAAACAAAATTTGGACATAATTTGTCTACAGGAAACCCACATTACAAGATTACACACAAAAAATCTAATAAATAAAAGATTGGGTCAAGAATTTATTTCTTCCGACAAAGTCAAAAAAAGAGGAGTGGTTTTCTACATCAAAGATAAATGGAATCCAAAATTTGTTTTCAAAGATGAGGAAGGAAGATATATTGCAGTTGAAATTTCAGCACAAGGCAAGAAATTTTTGTTATTAGGAATCTATGCACCTAATGATGGCAAAGCGGAATTTTTCAAGAACCTGGAAGCAAGTCTGCTGGAATACTTGGATTATAAAATTATTTTGATGGGGGATTTGAATGGAGTTGCATCTACCTTGATGGACAGAACTCAGAGATCAAAGGTTACGAACTCTGGCAGACTACCGAAGACTTTCTTTGATCTAACTGAAAAATTTGATCTGTCAGATAAATGGAGAATTAGAAATCCAGTGGAAAGAGACTTCACTTTTTTTTCAAATGCAAACCAAGTATTTTCGCGAATAGACTATATATGGATACCCAGAGACTTGGTTCCTAAAGTGGCAAAAACGGAAATTTGCCCTAAAACCTGCTCGGATCATAATGCAGTTTCTATGGACTTGAAAATTTCTGTTCAGGGTTCCTTCAGATGGCGAATGAATGCTGACTTTGTCTATGATCGAATTGCAAAGAAAAGAGAGAAATTCAAGGATCAGATCAGTTCCGGAAAACGAGAGAGACAACCTATCTTCCTAACAAAAGAATTTCTGGACTTTTGGCAACAGGGCCTGGAGAAGGAAGAATTTAAGATAGTGAATGCATTTAGGCTCGGCACAAGACAAAGGAAGAATAAGGCAAGAGATTGCTTGATAACATTAAGATCAAAAGAGGAAAGAGATAAAATTTTGAATTTGCACTATCAAAAAACCTTGGAGATTGAAAGTTCTTATGTGGAAATCTTCAAAGATATTCCGAAGCATATCTTGGATGTAAGAACGCATTATAGAGATTTGGTTGTTCTACTGAAAAAAACCAAGATATTCTTCAGGTGGGAATTCCCACAAGGCCTATCTTTCAAATACAAAGGAAGGAAGGTAAGAATAAGAACACTAAGTGACAAAGACAAGTTCTTGAGAGACCACGAAGAGGATCTTCAGAAAGAGGTGGAATCCGGGGAGGAACTGACGCTATCAGGAAAAGGAACACTGGACATATCAAACTTATCATTTGGGTTGAAACCACCGACAGAGGAAGAACAACCACTTGGAGCAGCAGGAGTAAGTAAATAGTCCCATCATGGCTCTGCAACTTCTAAGCTGGAACTGCAATGGTCTTAATATGCCCCGAAAGAGGAAAGCTGTTTTCCATATATTGAAGAAAGAACAATTGGACTTGATTTGTTTACAAGAAACACATGTGATGAGGCTACATAGAAAATTATTGGTGAATAAAAGATTGGGGCAAGAATTTACTTCATCTGACAAAGTTAAAAAAAGAGGAGTTGTGATATATGCAAAGGAAAAACTGTCACCGAAATTCATTTTCAAAGATGAACAAGGAAGACTTTTAGCAATTGAAATTCAAATTCAAGGAGAGAAATTTTTGATCGTAGGAATTTATGCACCGAATGAGGGGAAATCTGAATTCTTTAAGAAGTTGCATGAGATTCTGTTGGACTATTTGGATTATAACTTAATACTGATGGGAGATATGAATGGAGTTGTATCTACAAATATGGACAAAGCACAAAGACAGATACTTACCAAGGACGGAAGATTACCAAAAACCTTTTTTGAAATGACTGACAATATGGACTTAATTGACATTTGGAGAACAAAGAATCCTCTTGAAAGAGAGGGAACCTTCTTTTCTGAATCCAAAATGACATGGACCAGAATTGACCAAATCTGGGTTACTAGAGGAATGGCACCAAAGATAAAGAAAGTGGAAATCTGCCCAAAAACTTGCTCCGACCACAACGCAGTAAAAATGGAGATGAAACAAATAACAACTGGCTCCTTTAGATGGAGGATGAATGACACCTTATTCAGAGATGAAGAAGTTTATAAAAAGGCCCAAAAAACTTTGAGAGACTATTTTGAAATAAACATGAACACCAATGTGGAAAAAAGAGTAATCTGGGACGCAAGTAAAGCCGTTATGCGTGGATTTTTGATACAACAAAATGCAATAAAAAAGAGAACCAAAATGAGAAAAAAGATAAGATTTTGGAGAAGATAAAAGAAGGGGAAAGGAAATTAAGATCAAAACCAAAGTCCCAAGAGATTTTGAGAGAAATCAAATTATATCAAACACAATATATGGAGCTGATGAATCAAGAAATAGAATGGAAAATTAAACAAATGAGACAAAAGACATTTGAATCGGCAGATAAATGTGGTAAATTATTGGCTTGGCAAATGAGGAAAAGACAAAAACTTAATACGGTTACAAGTTTAGAAGTGGAAGGGAAGAGCATTTACAAGCCAAATGAAATTAGAGATTGCTTCCAGAGTTATTTCAAACAATTATACTCACAAGGGCCGCAGAAAGACATGGACATAGACCAATTTCTTAAGACACATGGATTACAAAAAAATTCTCATGAAAGCAAAATAGCTTGAAGGAGTGGCTATTACAACCTATGAAGGAAGTCTGTAATGAAATTTTGGAGGGGAAAAGGGTACCAGAAACGTGGAAAGAGGCTTATATTACACTTATACCAAAGACTGAGACTGAAAAGACTCAACTTAAGAACTACCGGCCTATTTCGTTATTAAATGTGGATTACAAAATCTTTGCTGACATTTTGGCTAAGAGATTGAAAAAAGTTTTGATGGAGGAGATTCATAGAGACCAAGCGGGCTTTCTCCCGAGAAGACATTTGTCAGATAATGTATGGAATATAATTGACATTTTGGAAAAGCTAGAAGTGAATATAAACACTAAGGCAGTTTTGATATTTGTGGACACGGAGAAGGCCTTTGACAATATTTCTTGGAGTTTTATGAAGAAGAATCTCCAAGGGATGGGGGTAGGCCAAGGTTTTGAAAATGGTATAGGTGCGATTTATTCAGAACAAAAAGCAAAGTTGATTGTAAATAATGTGGTTACGGAAGAATTTAAGATAGAAAAAGGGACACGTCAGGGGTGCCCAATCTCCCCATTACTTTTCATATCAGTTCTGGAGGTTCTGCTGAACATGATTAGAAGGGACCAGCTGGTTAAAGGGGTACAGGTCGGAGCTAAACAGTACAAATTGAGAGCATTTGCAGATGATCTGGTACTTACTTTACAAGAGCCAGAATCTAGTACAAAAAGGGTTCTAGAAATAATTCAAGAGTTTGGTCAAGTAGCAGGATTTAAACTGAACAAATTTAAAACTAAGGTATTGGAGAAAAATTTAACACCTATGGAAAGGGATAGGTTTCAGAATGAGACAGGTTTAACGGTGGTTAAGAAAGTGAAATATCTGGGGATTAATATGACAGCTAAAAATGTGAATTTGTTTAAAGATAATTATGAGAAATGTTGGACAGAAGTGAAAAAAGATTTAGAAATTTGGTCAAATTTGAAGCTTTCCTTATTGGGTCAAATTGCAGCTATAAAGATGAATGTATTGCCTAGAATGTTATTTTTGTTCCAAACATTGCAAATTGTGGACAAGATGGACTGTTTCAAGAAGTGGCAGAAAGATATTTCTAGATTTGTCTGGCAGGGCAAGAAGCCCAGAATAAAATTTAAGATATTAACGGATGCAAAGGAAAGGGGTGGATTTGCCCTGCCAGACCTTAAAATATATTATGAATCAGCAGCTTTCTGCTGGTTGAAAGACTGGCTACTTCTGGAGAATACAGACATTTTGGACTTAGAAGGTTTTAATAATACTTTCGGGTGGCATGCATATTTGTGGTACGACAAGGTTAAAGCGCATAAAACTTTTAAAAACCATATTGTCAGGAAAGCATTGTATAATGTTTGGATTAGATACAAAGATTTGCTGGAAAATAAAACTCCAAGGTGGTTGTCCCCAATGGAGGCAAAGGCTGTGAAAAAACTCAATATGGAGTCTAAATGGCCGAAATATTGGGAAATTTTGGAACAAGGGGATAAACTGAAATTGCAGAGTTATGAGAAATTGAAAGACAAAGTCCGAGACTGGCTTCATTATTATCTGGGCACCACAGTTTAAGAAGGACACTGACAAACTGGAACGTGTCCAGAGGAGGGCAACCAAAATGGTCAAAGGCCTGGAAATGATGCCTTATGAGGAACGGCTAAGGGAGCTGGGCATGTTTAGCCTGGAGAAGAGGAGGTTAAGGGGTGATATGATAGCCATGTTCAAATATATAAAAGGATGTCACATAGAGGAGGGAGAAAGGCTGTTTTCTGCTGCTCCAGAGAAGCGGACACGGAGCAATGGATCCAAACTACAAGAAAGAAGATTCCACCTAAACATTAGGAAGAACTTCCTGACAGTAAGAGCTGTTCGACAGTGGAATTTGCTGCCAAGGAGTGTGGTGGAGTCTCCTTCTTTGGAGGTCTTTAAGCAGAGGCTTGACAACCATATGTCAGGAGTGCTCTGATGGTGTTTCCTGCTTGGCAGGGGGTTGGACTCGATGGCCCTTGTGGTCTCTTCCAACTCTATGATTCTATGATTCTATGATTCTAAGTAATGGAGACTTATAAGTTAGACAGGAAAATTGGTTTCCAGGTGGAAAAATCAAAATTGGAGACAGAATTGTTAGAATCCAAAACTAAGAACTTGTCTAAAATGTATAACTTGCTGCTGGAATGGAATACACAGGATGAATTAGTCAAATCAGCTATGATCAAGTGGGCACAAGATATTGGTCATAACATTATCTTTGAGGACTGGGAACGGTTGTGGACCACCGGTATTAAATTCACGGCATGTAATGCCTTAAAAGAAAATATTATGAAAATGATTTATAGGTGGTACATGACTCCAGTCAAGCTTGCAAAAATTTACCACTTGCCTGATAATAAGTGTTGGAAATGTAAAGAGACTGAGGGTACATTCTTTCACCTCTGGTGGACGTGCCCAAGGATTAAGGCTTTCTGGGAAATGATTTATAATGAAATGAAAAAGGTATTTAAATATACCTTTCTGAAGAAACCAGAGGCCTTTCTCCTGGGCATGGTCGGCCAGTTGGTGTCAAAGAAAGGCAGAATTTTTTTTGTACGCCACAACAGCAGCAAGAATACTCATCGCGAAGTATTGGAAGACAGAAGATCTACCCACCGTGGAAGAATGGCAGATGAAGGTTATAGACTATATGGGACTGGCAGAAATGACCGGCAGAATCCAAGACCAGGGAAAAGAGACGGCGGAAGAAGATTGGAAGAAATTTAAGGACTATCTTAAGAAATATTGTAAAATTATGGAATGTTAGAACGATGTTGATTTAGAAATTAAGTGGTTTTCAGCTGTAATGATTAGGTAAATAAGAAAAGAAAGGTTAAAAATTAAATAGAAATTAGGGGAGGGATTTGCTGATTCAAATTAATTAGAGATTAGAATACAGAAAGGGGAGGTATGAGGAGGTCGGGAAAATAGGTTTTATGAATATAAGGGATTGAAATTATACTTGTTGTAGTATGTATTTTGTATGTATGTATTTTTGTTTTTTCTGGTGTTTTTTTCCTATTTTATACAAATCTTTAAAAAACCTTAATAAATAATCTTATAAAAAAAAACAGATGGCGAATGAATGACGATTTGTTGAGAAATTCATTAATTGTAAATAAGGCCCAAAAAACCCTAAAGGATTATTTTGAACTTAATATGACGCAAGGAATGGAAATAAGGGTGATTTGGGAGGCGAGCAAAGCGGTAATGAGAGGGTTTCTGATACAACAAAATGCAATTAGGAGAAAGGCACAGAATGAGACAAAAGACAAAATTATGGAACAACTGAAAGACAAAGAGAAGAAGCTTAGAGGAAACCCAAAGAATTTGCAGATCCAAAAAGAAATTAAAGCCCTACAGGTTCAATATTCGCAGTTAGTAAATCAAGAAATTGAATGGAAGATAAGAAGGATGAGACAAAGAAACTTTGAATCTGCAAATAAATGTGGGAAATTACTAGCCTGGCAATTAAAAAAGAGACAAAAACAAAGTACTATTACAAACATTGTTACAGAAGGAAAATCGGTAGAGAAACCTGCAGACATTAGAAAATGTTTTTATAAATATTATAAGCAACTGTATAAAAAAGAAAAAGAAGATCTAGGGAAAATCGAGCAATTTATAAAGAACAACGGATTGCAACGGATTCCGAAAGATAAAGAGAATCTACTAAATGGCGTAATCACAAGTCAGGAAGTGAAACATACAATAAATTCAATGCAACTTGGCAAGACACCAGGACCTGATGGTCTATCAGCAAAATATTACAAGACATTGAAAGATTGGCTGATACAACCTCTGGTAGAAATATCTAATTCAATTTTATGGGGGGGGGGGAGCACCTGAAACCTGGAAACAAGCTTACATTACTCTGATTCCTAAACAGGGTCAGGATAGATCCAACGTTAAAAACTACAGACCAATCTCCCTACTTAATGTGGATTATAAAATTTTTGCAAATATACTGGCTAATAGGCTAAAAAAGGTTTTATCGGAGTGTATTCATAAAGACCAGGCAGGATTTCTGCCTGGAAGACATATGAAAGACAATATTAGAAATGTTCTGGATATTTTGGAAAAGTTAGCAGCAAGAAAGAGTTGTAAAGCAATGTTAATGTTTATTGATGCTGAGAAAGCCTTTGACAATGTTTCTTGGAGTTTTATGTTACATAACTTAGAGAGTATGGGGATAGGTCATGATTTTATAAATGATATTAAAGTGATCTATCAAGAACAAAAAGCTAAAATTGATGTAAATAATGTGGTTTCAGAGGAAATTAGAATTGAGAAGGGAACCAGGCAAGGGTGTCCACTGTCCCCTCTGCTGTTTATCTCGGTTCTGGAGGTCTTGCTAAGTATGATTAGAAAAGACGAACAAGTTGAAGGTATTGCAGTAGGTTCGAAACAATACAAATTAAAAGCCTTTGTTGATGATTTAGTTCTGACATTACAAGATCCAGACTCCAGTGCAGTTAAAGCACTGGAGCTAATACATGAGTTTGGTCAGGTAGCAGGATTTAAATTAAACAAGGGCAAGACCAAAGTAATAGAGAAAAATCTGGATAATGGAGAAAGGAAAATATTACAAGAAAAAACGGGCCTAGATTTTGTGAAAAAAGTTAAATACTTGGGGGTGAACCTCTCTGGGAAAAAATTGAATTTGTATAAGGATAACTATGAGAAAATATGGAATGAAATTAAAAGAGATTTAGAGGTGTGGTCTAACTTAAAATTGTCATTAATGGGCCGGATTTCTGTGATTAAGATGAATGTGCTGCCAAAGATGCTTTTTTTGTTTCAAGCCCTCCCAATTATAGACAATGTAAAATGTTTTAAAGAATGGCAAAAAGCTCTTTCTAGATTTATCTGGCAGGGGAGGAAACCCAGAATTAAATACAAATTACTTACGGATTCTAAAGAAAGAGGGGGATTCTCTCTGCCAGATTTAAAAAGCTATTTTGAAGCTGCTGCACTTTGTTGGATTAAAGAATGGATGAAATTAGAAGATACAGATTTACTAGATTTGGAAGGATTTGATAATGTGTTTGGTTGGCATGCATATTTGTGGTATGATAAAGTAAAAGCCCATAAAGCATTTAAAAATCATATAATTAGGAAATCGTTGTATAATGTTTGGATAAAATACAAAGACCTTTTAGAAAGAAAGACACCCAGATGGCTTTCACCAATGGAGGCAAACACCCAGAAAAAATTAAATATGGATACCAAATGGTTGAGATATTATGACTTATTAATAGAGGAAGAGGAAGGTTATAAATTAAGACCATTTGAGCAAATTAAAGATAAGTTAAATTGGTTACATTACCACCAGATTAATGAATTGTATAAACTGGATAAGAAAAATGGTTTTGCCTTGGAAAAATCCAAGTTGGAGATGGAGTTGTTAGATACTGAAGGTAAAAACTTATCTAAAATGTACAAGCTTTTGCTGGAGTGGCATACGAAAGATGAACAAGTTAAATCGGTGATGATAGATTGGGCAAGAGATTTAGGACATAATATAATGTTTGAGGACTGGGAAAGATTGTGGAAGAAAGGGGTGAAGTTCACTGCATGTACTTTGTTAAAGGAAAATATTATGAAGATGATGTATAGATGGTATTTGACTCCTGTAAAATTAGCAAAGATGTATCATAACTGTGATAATATATGTTGGAAATGCAAAGAAAAGGAAGGAACATTCTTTCATATGTGGTGGACCTGCCCCAAGGTGAAAGACTTCTGGGAAAAGATTTATAATGAATCGAAAAAAATGTTGAAATATACATTTACAAAGAAACCAGAGGCCTTTCTTCTTGAATAATAGGTTCGGAATTGCCCAAGAAAGATGTTAATCTATTTTTGTATGCCACAACTGCGGCTCGTATTCTGTTAGCTAAAAAGCGGAAAACTCAAGAATTACCAACAATAGAAGAATGGCAGATGAAGATGATGGATTGTATGGAGCTAGCCGATCTAACCGGAAGAGTCCGCGACCAGAAGGAGGAGGAACACCATGAAGAATGGAAGAAATTTAATGATTATTTAGCTAAATTTGTTAAGCTAAAATAACTGGAAATAGCGTCCAGATACTCAATGGGCTTAGGATTGTACTTATGTTAACTGACAAAATAATATGTTTAATACAAGAAGGAAAAGATTTAAAGATGTTAACGTTTAATTTAAAGGGTATTAAAATTGGGATTTGGAAAACCGTTATAAGGATATGCAGTGAAATTCAACTAAGGGGAAACGAGGAAGTCATTTTACAAAGTAAAAAACTGTTATTTTCAATAAGGTTAGGATTTATGTTTGTTATGTTTTGTTTGTTTTATGTTTTTGCTTGTCATTGATATTGTAAAAACTAATAAAATTTTACAAAAAACAACAACTCTTTGTGATTCTCTTTGTGTCATTATTGAGATCAAATGAGCACTTTCACCACACACTTTTTGGAACTAGCTAAAATAGTCAGACATCGAGAATGTTGAGATAATTTTAATCTGTTTTAATATTTTAGCTTTTGTATGTTTTAAAGGATGGCTGTGAATTTTTCTTGATTTTACTGTTTTGTCTTTGGTAAACTGTTTGAGGTTTTTTACACTCAAGCGGTGCATAAATTTTATGAAAAAATAAAATAAAAATCTAAGTCAATGCAGACAGTCATCTCTCTCTTTGGTAGAACATGTTCATGTTTCTAATTACCAGATGATTATTTGGAGAATGGAATAACCAAATACCTCATAATATATGCTCACCCTCAAGCAGATGGGAAGCAGCTCAGAGGAACCAGTGGAACAAACCTCTGAGGAAACGCGGTGAGAACCCTTTAAATTGCTGGCATACAAAGAAACACAAATGCGTTCCTATTTGGAGATTCAGTTCTCCCATATGCACTGCCTGGGACGCAGAGGTGACTCTTGTGTCTTTAGGAGTGAGGAGAAATTTGGCAGGTGCACTTGCCTCATCATTACTGCTCTGAGAGGTAAGAAACTAGATGTACTAATTCACTTCTTTACACACAGCCAGTAAAGAGCCACTTAGGAGCTGTCAGTCTTGAACTGAAACAGAAAGGGTCATGACCACTTAACCTTTTTTTAAACCAGCACAGAACTTGTATGCGCAATTGGACATTTTTATTTTGCGACAGCTAATCCAAAATTGCTTCCTTGATTAAATTTGCACAGCTAGCGTTGGTAGGATGCACCCCAGAAAACAAGCATTTGTGCTTAAAACAGAAGCTAGAGTTGCCCGGGGGGCACCTGCATTGCCTTCACCCCTTCTCCGCCCTGAGTTGCGGTGCTGAGCAGGAGTTTGCTACAATTGCCTGACTGAAGGTGGCATGATGGGAAGGACCCGCTGCTTTGTGCTTCCTGCCTTGTAGGCCCACCCCTGTATTTTAGTGGCCTATCAACAAGGTATGGTGAAGCCCTCTTATATGAAACAACGTGAGCTTACATCAACAAAAGAAAAGAAAATTGGATAACATGCATAATCTTCATTTGGTAGCTCTCTATAGCAGTGTTTCCCAACCGGTGTTCCGCGGCACACTAGTGTGCCGCGAGACGTTGCCTGGTGTGCCGCGGGAAAAATTAAAAAATTCGAAAGATATCCGGAGAGGCGGCCTTCAGGCGAGTTTTAATTTTAATTTTCCTTCTCCCACTTAATGCCCCACGCTCGCCCGAGCAGCTTGCAGTCCTCGGTAACCACGGCGACCCGAGGGAGGGGAGGGAACAGGGAAGTCGAGGGCGGCGGCGAGCCGCGATGACGTCAGTGGGCCGCGCCGCCTTGCCCTGCCACGGTGTGAGAGCCCCGGCTAGTGGCACGAGCTTCGGAATAAGTGGGATCCGCGTGCGCGAGACCGAGATCGCGGGTAAGGAGCTCAGCCCTGGGCAGGAGGAAGCGGGGCCGCGCGTGCGGGCCACATCCCCACAGAGAGCGAGCCTCCCCCGGCCCACCACTCCGGGCAGGTCCACTCGCATGAGGGGGCGGCGATGGCGACGGCCGGCAGCTTGCCTGCAATGCCATCCCTCGAGCAGGCGAGGAGCCCGGAGGCTACCAGATGCGAGTCCTCTTTCCCACCCTGCTCGGGAGTCCAGAGCACTTGGTCGCATTCAGGATCTAGAGTGGGGAAGCGGGGCTTGTGTCTGGGCTGGACACATTGGGCTGCCTGTGCCGCTCGACCTGCGGGGAGAAATCAGGGTGGGAGTCACGACCGTGAGGCAGGGCTGCCAAGTGTGGCAGAAGAGGACACGGTCGTCGCACCTGTCCTTAGGTAGGAGCTTCTTCCGTGTCGACCTGCTGCCCTAAAGTCTTGGCTTTTTTCTTGGCTTTTTGGCGGTTGGCACAGAAGGAAGGCAAGGGGGAGGGGGGAAAATTGAAACTTACACTTTCGTGCGTGACGCTGCGCGCTGATGTCACGGGGCTGTAATGGTGGTGTGCCTCGAGATTTTTTTCATGAAACAAGTGTGCCTTTGCCCAAAAAAGGTTGGGAAACACTGCTCTATAGCAAACATGTCAATGGAGTTCACTGTCACCCTGAAGCTAATTTTCTTAGTGCTGTGGAGAACATTAGTACACATGTGCACTGCGTCATGTTCAAAGGTCTCTTATGTCCCTCCTCTTGGAACGTCCACATTGTGTTTCTTGGCCATGCTAGGGTGTGACAAAGAGGTATTTTATAAGGAATACAGAGTATATTCCATACCAGAAATGTTTTTACTTCAGACTTAAGGAGGTTGCATTTTAAAAGGGAAGTGAGGAAAAACTTCTACAACAGTGCTGTTCTCAGTCAACCTAACATTTTCAGTCATTTTTGCTTATAAGCTAAGTAGGTCATGCATAAAAAAAGCAAAAGTATTAAAGGTAAATCTCATTTAGCCAAGTGACCTAGAGCACACTGAAAACACCTAAGGTCTGTATTTTATTTTTATATGCACTGATGGGGAGCTAAGTAAGGTGCACAGAGTTTTGATGGAAGAGAAGATACTAGAGCACTGATATGATGTTTCTATATTTATTATTCTTTATTATATTTTTAGTGATTTTTGCAATCAAGGGAAGCAAAAATAAAATGACAAAGTCATAAAAATCAGATGCAAACAGCAAAAAAACTAAAATATTCATCTGACAATATGTTTAAAGGGAACAAGTCCTACCCTTGCTTTCAGTGACCCTCCAAATTAAATTTGGACAAATAAGCTTACCCAGCAATGGTCCCAGATGTGCTTCCTGGAAAGGAGCCTTTTGCAGGTGGGGAGCCACCACTGAAACGTCCCATTCGCATGCCGCCATCTTTAACACTTCCTTCAGAGAGGGCACATGAAGGAGGAGCTCCGATGGTGGCTGCAGTGTCCAGGCTGGTTTATGTGGGCAGAGGCAGCCCTAGAGGCATTGGAGTCCTGAGACTTTATATGTCAAGGCTGTATCATGGGTTGTAAGTCAAACCAGCACTGCAAACTAAGTGATAGCCAGTGCAGTCGAGCCAGGATAGCTGCTAAATGTTCAGACTGTCCTGCCCTGCTCAGCCCTGCTGGCTGCTGAAATCTGCATCAGCTGCAGTTTCCAAACTGTCTCCAAATGCAGTAATCTAACCTAGAGGTGACCAGAGCACAGACAACAGAAGTGGAGCTATCCCTGTCCAAATTGGGGCATAGCTGGGCTGCTGGCCAAAGCTGATGGAAGGCACTCTGCGCCACGGAGGCCACCTGAGCCTCAAGCAACAGCAAGGGATCCATAAGAACCTGCAAGCTACATAGCTGCTCCTCAAGAGGGAATTTCATCCCGTCCACAGTAAGGGACGCTCCACCCATCCAGTCTAGGGAGCCACCCACAAACAGTGCCACAGTCTTATCTGGATCAATCTTCAGTTCATTTGTTTGATTTTGTTCTATTTCTGGGGAATACGAGTTTGGCAGGACACCTGGCCTTGTTGTAAGCTATTAAAGGTCATTTTAGAAGCACCTGATGAAGTGTATATACATGGTTGGCTAATGGCACTCAGTAAATGCTGGAATGTGCATCGACTCCCATGAGATTCACTCCGTAATGTCACAGCAGCCCCGGTTTTACAAGCTGCCGAAGTCAGGCAATATGTTTTGCAGTAACCTGACTTTTAATTTCTCTTCCTTCTGTGGGGGGTAATTCCCTCTTCCCATAAATATGTAAGTTAGATTTCATAGAGTGGTCCCAGGGCAGCTGCGGAAGAAATCATCTAGCATAAATTCATGCTGAGGTATTCCTGTCACTGCAATGGTGAAGCGAGTTCAGAGCTGGAGTGTGGTGGGCCCACGATGAAGGACATTTGAATGGCACTTACAACAACATGTGAGAGTTAGATATAGAATAAGTGTATGTGGCAGCTTCGTCACAAAGAAAACGCCTCAGAGCGATGGCATCTCCTGTCTTTTTCTCCTTTGTACATGTTAAAGTTCCCAATAACCACAGAATGTCAAAAATATTGGTTTTTGATGGTAAAGTCAACTGCACTAAACACTAAGAGCATCTTAGGGCATTAACATCCAGAACATTAGCCTAACCCTAAAACAAGGGAGCATTCACAACATTTCCCCATAGTTAATAATCCATAATGCATGTTGACCACAGTCATGGACAGCTGAGGAGTCAGGGATTAAATAGTGCACAAATGTGTAAATTTGTGTAAAATGTGCACAAGCGTGTGAATGTGTTATTTTGTTCTACCCCTGCCCCAGTGTCCCATAGAATAGAATCATAGGACTGGAATGGACCTTGGATGTCACCTAGTCCAAACCTCGGCTCTGTGCAGGATGCAACAATAGCATTTCTGCCTGATGGCGATCCAGCCTTATCTTGAGTTTCATACCTTGCTTCCTGACTGGGCAACATGTTGCAATCAAGTCTGACTCTTGTTTCTGCCCTACCTAACATTTTGAAGTTCAGCTTGCCAGTGTGTTGATTTCTATAATAGAGAACCAAGGATTTCTGCAAGTCAGTTTCCAGACTACAGTTGTAACTTGACAGCTATGCTCCTTAAAAGTCTATGCCATTCCTCTACCATAAAAGAAAGAAACATTTTGATCTAATTCAACTGCTCTTATGACAAATTTTTTGAAGTACGTAGGAAAGAAACAGACTTAGACCCAATAGGAAGTTTTTAAAAAATCTAACTGGTATGTGGGAGTGGAGTTTTTGGCAACAGCTGCAGCAGACGCCCCCTCCCAAATTAAAAATCAGGTGGCATCTATCCAAAAGTTCTTAAAGAACTCAAATGTGAAATTTCTGGTCCTCTAAGAAATTAGCAGCAGCAGCAGCAGCAGCAGTATATTGTCCTTCATCTATAGATCACAGTTCACATCCATAGATCTCAGTTCACCCATAGTTCACATCATAATAATAAACATATGTAGCTTGTTTTTTAAAAGGGTCCAAGAAATTATACGTTAGTTGGCTTTGTATCTGTTCTGGGAAAACTGATGGAAAGCATGACTAAAGATAAAATTACCAAGCACAGAGAAAAGTCAGCATGGCTTCTGAAAAGGTAAGACCTGTCTAAATACTTTTTTAAAGAGTTCTTTTAGTGTGCTATTAAGCACATGGTGATGCAAAACGTTGGATCAGCTGGAACTAATTCTTTTTAATTTGTTCGTGAATGAATGACCTGGAGCTAGTATTGAGCAGATGACACCAAATTATTCAGGTTGGTAAAAGACAAAAGGGGTTGCAACAAGTTGTGGTTCAATGTAAACAAGAGTAAAGTGTTACACATTGGGGCAAATATACTAAGTTTCTGGTGGTTACTGACCAAGAAAGAGATATTGGGGTCACAGTTTGATGAAAATGTTGCATTGGTGTGCAACTGTTATGAAAAGGGTGAATTTAATGGTAGGGATAGAAAATGAAACTGTCTGTATCACAATGCCTTCATATCATAAATCAAAATGCTTATAAATGTGGCTATGTGTAGAATATTGTGTACATTTCTGGTAACCACAACTCAAAAAGGGCATTGTTGGCATCTGTCTTTCTTTTTTTGGTGGCTCTTAAAAGAGTCTTTGGGGTTGCGTGCCAAGGGCAAGCAGTGGGTCCAAGGAGCCTCTTCTTCTTGGGCTTGGCCACTTTGGCCTTGGGGGGTCTTGGGCTTGGTTTGGCCTTGACTGCCTTGGCCTTGGCCACCGTCTGTCTTGAGAGACAATGGAGTGCATCTCCAGTGGTGAAGCAAAACCGCTGCATTAGCAGCACCAAAGTGACCTCTCCTGGGGCCCAAGCCTGGGCAGTGTGTCTGGAGGTCCTGGGCTGCCCAGACAACAAGACCCCCTTCTCAGCCTCACTGATGGGGTCCACAGGACAGCAGAGCAAGGTGTTTGGCACCAGATTGTCTGCAGGAGTTGCTGGAAGGAGGCGCACCAGGTGCCATCCAACCACCTTAGGGACTCCACTCTGGATTTGTGAAGGGTTTACTCCTGAGCCTTTTCTTCTTCTGAAGATATCCCACAAGGCAGCAGAGGTTTAGGATCAGAGATTTCATTCTCCTAGATGGGCCAGATGGGCTACCTTCCTAGACTGACAACCCCCATCTCACTTCCCTCTATGGCATGTGCAGAAACCGCCTTGACTGTTGGACCCACTCTTGGTCTCATCTGCTCAATCCACCAGAGCCTGTCTTTGAATGCAGGGGAAGCCCTAACTCACAGAGAGATTGAGACCCATCAGCTACGCTCACTGGCCAGTCAAAGCTGTTCTCAGGGCATGCTGGCAGCTTCTTGGAGCCCCTCCCCATGCACCCCCCAAAAAGGATATTATAGAGCTGGAAAGGGGGCAGAAAGGGGTGACCAACATGTTTAATGGGCTGGAGCAACTCCTCTGTGGGCTACAGTTACCACATTTGGGGCTCTTTAGTTTAGGGGGGAAGGCAAGTAAGGAGGGAGGCTGTGATACTGCTGTAGAAAACTATGTGTGGTGTAGGAAAAGTAACACCAGAACCCAGGGCCTTCCGGGGAAGCTGAGTGTTGGAAGAGGCACAGACAAAGCCAAGCGTTTCTTGACACTGTGCAAAGTTACACAATGTACTTTGCTACCACAAGATGTGGCCATCAACTTGGAAAGTGTTAAAAGGGAATGACAACCATGTCTATTAGCATATTTGTGTGTGTCTATACTGTATATTAAATTTCTGTCTCATTTTTCTTTTTTCATGGAACCCAGATTGGTATATATGTGGTATCCAGGTACTGACCAGACACAGGAGTTTCAGCAAGGTCACAGTGGCCTCTTGTGCCTTAAGCTAAGCCCTGCCGGATCACACCAAAGGCCTTGCCCAGTCTGCTCTTTGGGCACTTAGAAGGTATCCATAGAAAACAAAGAAGTACATGCAGCAGGCTGGTGTGTGAAGCGTTCTGCTCCTCTTCTGGGACCATCTCCCCCACAAATGGGTTACCAAATGAAGGAGAGGCCCTCCTCCACAGTCCAAAACAGCTCTTGTTTTGTGTTTGTTTTGTTCTTTTCAGGTTAGCAACTTTTTTGGATTTTCTTACAATTTCCTTATGTATTTACAATTAGTGGTAATTTTAAAATAT
Source organism: Podarcis muralis (assembly GCF_964188315.1). NCBI lineage: Eukaryota > Metazoa > Chordata > Lepidosauria > Squamata > Lacertidae > Podarcis > Podarcis muralis. The sequence continues at coordinate 121,232,767 of NC_135657.1, forward strand.
GCAGGAGCAATCAAAATTAGAAACATTATATGCTTTTTTACACACATTTCTATGGTAAAAGTATCTGTATATCATGCACAGATGTTATGTGTGGCAGTCTTGCTACATGGACACACAGAAAAACTAACATACATGTCATTGTTACAAGGTTATAACATTCCTTTTTAAACACAATATTTTTTTAATCCATCAAATCTTCAATGGTGGTAATAAATCTTGCAACTGGTGTTGAACCTTGATTGAAGTCCTTTTGTTGAACTTGGATGTTTTCTGTTTGGCCTGTTTGGCTTATGGGTGTCATATATGTGGTAGAATTGGCCTCTTGCCCGGTGGTTGGTCAAAAGTAAACTCAACCAAGGAAGGTGCTACCTTCATCACCAAAACACAGACTCTGCTCTGTTTGGTTGGTTGGTTGGCCTGCCCATGGGACACAAGGCTGGCAAGGTTTCATAGGGGAGGAATACAGGGCCAGCCTTGGATCAACTCACTCTCCCTGAAAGAAGCTGCGGTCGAAAGTGCAACCAAGGACAGGGTAGCAGGAGCTGCATCTCTTGAGTCTCAAGGTTCTTTACAACTAGAAGGAGCAAGTGAAAAGAACAGCTAACCAATATTTGGCCACGTTAACTGATCTTGGGCCTATGGAAGAGAACCTTTAAACCTAAAGATTTCATTCCCTAATAGCTGTGCACAGAGACGTGGAAATAAATTATGGTGTTAATACACAGTTTCATATTCCACAGAGCAACATGGACTTCCACAGGAGCACCAACCATGCCAGCCAGAAATTCCCTGAGAGCCCAAAGGAACACATTAGATCCCTTTAACCTTTAGGGTGGGACCATTTTAATAATCAACCTCTTCTTCCTATGGTGGACAGCAGCGGCTGGAGGCCCAAACCACCCCAGGATGTGGTGCAATGGCAATGGCAAACTCCCGCAGTTCCAGCTGACCCCGTCTCCACCAAGTCAAGAACATCCAGGACAACCTGCCACATAATGGGGCAGACTCACAGTTCTAGACTGAGGGGCTTCTCAGAATGCAAAAAGTTACAGCACGTCTATTAGGTGTTTCTGAGCATGGAGAAAGATTCACTAAGGACATGGAACAAAGTTTAATTCCCTGACTGTTAGTTTTCAAAGCCGTTTTCCTGCCCAACAAAGACAAGTCATGTATATGAATCAGAAATAAACATAAAATGCCCCTCAGTTATAGAAATCAGAAAAAATCCCAGTCAGATGGGTGGTATATAAATAATAAATTATGGCATATGAATATGTTGTTGTTGTTGCTGCTGCTGCTGTTATTATTATGTACTCCATCTGTCATATCTTTCCTACTCAAAATAAATAATTTCAGTGAAAGAAAATGAACTACTACAGTGTGTTTTTCTTACTTCACTTAGGGCTTATGGTAGACTTTATGCACATTTTCAAGTATGGATATTTTCCCATGTAGGACACACACACACAAATAGCTGAAAGAAACATGTAAGGTATAATTCAGCAAAAGTTAATGCTGGCAAAGTTCTTCTGGCAACAATGGGATGGGATGGGATGGGACATGCAACACAGCACTGCGCATGGTTACTTGGAAGTAAGCCCCCCTGCTTTCAATAGGACTTAACTACTAGGAAAGTGTGCCGAGGATTGCAGCCTTAATTGTGCTAAACAAGCCCTCTTAAATCTCAGTAGGGCTTAGATGTGACCAGGTTTTGCTGCATTGTGCTCATATTTATAACTTCCAGGTAGATCAGGAGAACCCACTATTAGGGCTGCAGCCTGAACTAATGTAGGTCACAACCATAAAAATGAATGGGGTTTTTTTTCTGAAGAAAAATAAGAAGTTTTTGTGGGTTTCCAAATGCATGTTTGGGCTAAAGGTGGGTGTCAGGGATAACAATAAGATATGGTTTCTGAACTACGTGGCTAAGGCTTAAATTGCACATCCAGTGATGTCAGTGATAACAAAAGGTTGCAGGTTATACCTGAAATTCTGTCTGCCATGCAACACAGCAGTCTCAAGAAGAATCCTAGAATAAAATTTCTACCAGTGGAGAAATTGTTGAGGCAAGCATTCATATCCACGGTCGCATTTTTTAGATTCAGGTAGGGAACCTTTGTTTGCCTTGGGATATGAAATATTAGGGTTAGCTGGGCAGAAACTTTCCATATCCCACCATTCTGCCTTTACTTGAGCATTGCATTGATGGTGCAATCCTATATGCCAGATCATAACCAGTGGCAAGGCTGGCCGTGCGGACGTTGGCCATCAGACTTGCCACCCTAGGCATGCAGCTAACGAACACAATTCCTAGAATCACTACTGCAATACTTCTGCCATCAGCACACTACAGCACTGGTTTCCTAAAATACACCCGAGGGAAGCCTTTTCTGGACCATATCAAAGGTCTGTTCCCGTACCAAGCGGAGTTCATGACAAGTGCAAAAAATGTGACATTTCCCATATACATTCCTGTGATGGATTCACCTCTGCCTGAAAAGCGTTGCAGAGCTTTACCCCATGCTCAGTTTATTTGCAGACGGGACAATTTCCCACTCCACACCATTCCCACCCACCCCCACATCTACCCGCCCTCCCCATTCCCCCATAGAAGTATGTCATTGGGTGCCGTCTTTGGAAAACTACCCCAGAAATGACCACGGCGCTTCTCTTTGCTGTTGAGGACAAGGAAGGAAGTGCTGCCTCTTTAAGGGGAAAAGCATGCAGTTGAGAGCATACCTTCAATTTAGTGTTGGGATAGCTCACTTGCACCCTGGCTGTTGTCTTATTGGAGAGGGCAGCCTGCCTCAGATCCTCTAGCACTGAAATTATATCATCCAGCACGCATTTCTTATCCTGATTTCTCAACACACACAGATGGGAAAAAGTATAATTATAGCCTTTGTGGTTCACCTTCATTTCCAGCACGGCTCGGTGGATGCGCAGCAGTCCTTCTGCCTGATGCAGAATATTGCCTCCGGGCTTGGAGAGGGCGATCAGGCGGCCATAGCGCCCCGGGGTGTGCAAGTCCGAGTAGAGGCGGCTTTTGGAGCGGTCCAGCGGGAAGAGGCTGTTGGCCAGGCTGCGCTCGATCTTGGCCAGGCTGTGGCTGGGCGCCACCAGGCGCTCCAGGTCGGTCTCGGGCTGGAAGCGGTGCAGGGCGCTGAAGCCGAAGATGAGCGTCAGCACTGCGGGCACCGTCAGGAAGAAGACCGGGTGGCGGCTGACGAACAAGCCCAGCTGGTGGCACGACGAGCGGAGCCCTCTGTGGATCGCCTGCCGCAGCATCCTCCTCCGCCCCAGCCGGCGCCAGGCTGCCGGCGCCGAGCGGGCAAGCGCACCTTCCGCGGGGCTCCGCGCCGGATCCGCCTGCCGCGTGCACGCCCGGCGCGCGCCCCCGCTCCGCCGCCCCCGCCCCCCGCCCGCGCGCCCGCGCCGTTCAAACACTGCAGCAAGTTGCAGCAGCGCGGAGGAGAAGCGCCGTCCGGGGGGGGGGGGGGGAGAGGGAGGGAGGGAGGGAGAGGGCAGGGCTTCCCTGGCGCGGATCCCCCACCAGCATCCTCGCGGGCGGGGCTGCAGCAGCCCCCCCCCCGGCCCTCCCGAGGCGATCCTGCGCTCGGCCCACCGCCGCTCCGCACTTCGGGGGGGGGGGCGGGCCGGGGCCTTCCTGCTGCGCCCCATCCCGGGCGGCCAGGAGCGCCGCCTGCCTGCGGGCTGGATCCCCGCTGCTCGCCGCCCAAGCCTCCCCCGCACCAGGATGATCCGCCGGGCTCGGAGGCCCTTCCCGCCCCTTCCCCAACCACCGTCTGCGGCTTCGCTTTTTCCTCGCTGTTGGGGACGGTTCAGTGTTTCCGCTTTCCCCAGCCCAATTTCAGCCCAAACAAATGAGTTTCAGTAAAATGAATGAACAATGTGGTATGTTTGCAGAAGCACGCAACGCATGCAGCATTCACAAATCGGTACTCACACACGTGTACACAGTATAGATGGCAAAGGCCAAAAATCCGGAGTACTGACTTCTCCCAGTTACTCTTCACAAGCTCTGCAAAAAGTGCCAGAAATCTGTGTCCTTATAACCCCCTCTAATTTCCTGAATTCATCTAATCCTTTTTAAAGCTATCTGTGTCTGCTGACACCACTCTTCCTTGTGGCGACGAAGTCTATAAATCAGTTGTGCTGTGTGTCAAGAAGTACTTCATCTTGGCTTGACTGAATCCACCGCTAGTCAATTTCGCCGGGTGACCCCGGAGCCAATGTGCCCAATGTTTCCTCATGGTGAGCTTATGTGGAGATGTGTGGGTTGCCCCCCCCCTTTCCTGGCTGGCTGTGGTATCCTGGGGTGGCCGGCGGAGGTGGGGGCCTGCTGGATCTGGCCTCCTGCTCTCCTTCAGATGCTCCTCATGGGAAGCCCTCCAGACCTGAGCGCAGGGCCCTCCTGAGTTCCCCACCAAGGGGCCTCCAGAATCCTGCTGCTTCTGACCCCAGAGCCAGAGCGTGGTCCTCGGGGCCAGGATCCATTCCATAGCAGGAAGCAAAGAGCGTGAAGAAATGGACAGGTCTCCAGACAGACAGAGCCACAGAAAGTGGAGTTTTCCAAGGATCAGTACTGGGACCTTGTCACGCCGCCGCCCCCCCCCCCCCCCCAAGAACATGAGCTCCTGCCCGTGGGAGGGAAGGTGGTGGCTGAAGAGGGAGAAGCAGTTTTGCTCTGTTGTCTGGGACCACCCTCACACCCGCCTTCTCCCGCGTTAAGAGGCGGGCGCAGCTCTGAGCTGGGCATTCTGCTCGGGGCTTTAAACCCTCTTTGCTTTCACTGCCACCAGAGATGCCAAGAGGCAAGTGTGCCCAATACAACCATTTGACTGAGAACAGAAGTAATAAAACATGGTTAAATCATAAAGGATACATTGGGCAATGGATATATGTCATAATATTGGCATGACAGCGTGAGAAAGACTCTGGAATGGAGATTTAAAATTCACAGCTTGCTATGCATTAAAAGAAAATTATATAAAGATGATGTACAGAGGGGTACTTGATGCCTAGTAAGCTATCTAAAATGTAGAAGTCTGAATCCAATATTTGTTGGAAATGTAAAGAGAAAGAAGGTAACTTTTTCATATGTGGTGCTCCTGTGAGATTGCAAAAGCTTTCTCAGAAATGATTCATAATGAATTGAAAAAAGTGTTGAAAATAACCTTTGTTTAAAAACCAGAAGCTTTTCTTTTAGGTATATTCGGAGAAGATGTGCCGAAAGACCAGAAAATACTATTTATGTATGTAACCACAGCTGCCTGAATGATATATGTCCAAAACTGGAAAGAGGAACTGGCTCCAAAAAGAGGCAACTGGCAGTTAAAACTGATGGAATACGCAGAGATGGCAAAACTTACCAAAAGAATAAGAGATCAAGAGGACAGACTTTTGTGACAGAATGGGGGAAATTTATCGAACATATGAAAACAAATTGTAAATAGTTAACAGGACTGATATAAACATGAGCAGTAAAATTTTAAAAAGAATTATAAAGGATAAATTTGTAAAAAGGATAAATTTGGATATGCAGTAAGAAAATAATGGAAAAATAAGAAACCGTAGAAGAGGAGGGAGGGAAGTTGCAGAAAATATTATTTGATTTGTGTAGATTTATATTCAATGTTGAATGTTGTAAAATGGAAAATAAAATTATTCTTTTTTAAATCAAGACTCAAGGTTACATATTTCCAGCTGAACTCAAGAGGACTAAAGAATATTTTACCTTGGCTGGGTTATGCCTAGACTTTGTCAGTAATTAAAACTTTGCCACGGCTGTGTTGTTATTAGAGAGTTCTAAGCCCCTTAGAAACTCTTTTATAGATAAATTGGAAACAATTTATGAATACAGAAAAGTCTATCTGACTCTGAAAAGATAAGATCTTCAGTGTCATGTATTCTCATGCTTTGAATATCGCTAAACCTTAGATTGACAGGAACTGGGAGTGAATGACAGGAGGTGAATGGATTACTCCATTATTGTCAGTAAGCTCTTTCTTGGACACTTGGAGAAGATGGAGAAATGTAAGCAGGTGACAGAACCATTCTGCCTCTACTTTGCCTCTTTTACCACAAGGGAAACTGTTTGTCCTAGCAGAAAACAGATTGAATGGTTAAGAGTGTGTAACACACCAGACCTTTCAAACAAGTTTCTCCATTCAAAGAATTTTGAGCACTGCCCATGCAGTGTGTATGCCTACAAGATCAATGGCTAACGGAAGGAATTACAGCCCAAGAAAGATATCCGTACACAAATGCCTAGCTAGGCCACATAAATTCAAGTCTTGTAGGTCAGATGTGTTGCATGCCACAATATTAAAGGAATTTGCAGGTGTCATCTCAGAGCCCCTGTCAATAACTCTTGAGAATTCTTTTTTTAATAAATAATTTTTAATTGAATTTACATGTATAGAATTATAACAATACAAAATATCATGGAACTTTGAAGTGTCAGGCATAGCCCTATTGGCTTTAGCCCAAACGTAGCAGAGTTTTCCTGCACAGCGAGGAAGCTAGTTGCGGCAGTAATGACAAGTCAGCTAGACTCAGAATAACTATTTACAGGATTTATTAAAAGGAGAAAATAAAACCAGCAGAGTTTCTGCATACAAATACAATACAAAATAAATCCTCTCTTTCTCTCTCTCAAAACCATACACAGCACTTCTACTCCTAACAACACCTCACCTCAAACTGAGCTAGCAATCCCTTGATAACAGAACAGAGTGCTGGTCGTTAACCAATCAGAGTAAGTAGTTTCTAGGTCAAGCAGACCTGGGCTTTCTGCCAAGAGTAAATTGACACCACCTTGAGTTAATTGTGAGAAGCTAGAATCTGCAAGTTTCCCACGAGAACCAATTAACAGAAACTGAACAAAATACATATCCATATATGGAGATTTCTCTGAATCTCTGGACTTTCCACCTTCCCCTCCATGGGTCCCATTGTCAACCTTTCCAACTGCATATCATTCAGTAATCCATATTTTAGATCTCTGGAGCCAAGTGACGCTTCACAGGTAAGATTCACCTTCTGTTGTGTGGGCAGGGTGGTCCCTCCGCTTACCTGGCCAATCCCCTGGCAATGCCTCCCCAGGCGGGATTGGGTGATTGGCTGAGGTAGGCGGAGACCTCCAGGTATCCAGCCTGGGGAGGGTGAAGCCAGCCCGAACTACCGGGAGCCTCGCTGGGATCCGGGGGGGGGGTGCGCAACCACACAAAAGGTGCCCCCCATTTGATGTGGGGAGCGGTAATTCTTTCTATCTCTGGGCTAGTAACATCCATGCGGCTGTCGTCGCATACATAAAAAGTCTTTCCCGCTCCTTTGGGATCTGGTACCTACAATTCCTAATAAAAAAGCTTTCTTTTTTAAAATAAATGTTATTTTAAACATTTTTTTCCAATTCATTATATATCATTTTCCAGAATGCTTTTATTACCTTGCACATCCACCACATATGGTAAAAGGTGCCTTCTTTTTCTTTACATTTCCAGCAGTTATTTGTAATTGTCTTATACATTTTTTCTAACTTACTAGGGGTCAAATTCCACCAGTACATAATTTTCATGTAATTTTCTTTCAGCGTACAACATGCCGAGAATTTCATAACCTTTCCCAATCTGAAAATTGGATATTATGCACCAAATATCTTGCCCAGTGTATCATTATAGATTTAACCTGTTCATCCTTTGCATGCCATTCCAAAAGCAATCTGTACGTTTTTGACAGTAATTTTATATTATTTTCTAACAAGTCCTTTTCAAATCTTGAGGTCTCATAACTGAAAGCTTTCTTTTTATCTATCTTAAAAATATCGTTTAGTTGGTGAAACTATAACCAATCAACAGTACTCAACAGTAACCATTTTCTGTAACTATCCAATCACTGAACGTCACTTTCAATCCCTTATTTGCACACGGTATATGGACCTGAGTAAAAACTATCTACAGTATCCCCCTGCTGGCCCAGGGTGAGAACTTCAGTACATAACAATGAGCTCTTTCTGTTTGCGAGAATTTCAACTGATGAACCAACTGATGCCATGATCATTCAGCTGGGTGAGAATGACCTGGGCCTGCAAAAGGACATAGACTTAACGTGGGCTGTAATTGCGAACTTTGAATCACTGTGAGAAATGCACCCGTGGAAGGTCATTGGTTGGTCAGACTTATTGGAAAGGAGGCAAGGGCATGCTATTTCAGACCCGGTGAGTATAAACTGCTCAAGGAAGAAGGTGAGGAGCAAAGTGTAGCTATTGGGTGGCTCGGTGAATCATCATCCTGACATCCCCTTTGACAAAGAGACTTTGTTTAGATCCGATGGTGTCCGCCTGTCTGCTGTTATGTGTGGCTGAAGGCTATTGTCAAAGGTTTAAGGGCTGTCTGCAGATGTGAGTGGTTTGGCAGCAAGCCTGGAGATTGGCTCAGCTCAGGTGGCAGCTTTAAGCATTGGGTAAGCCTTTGCCATGGTTGGAGGGTGGGTTGTAAGCCTCTAAAGGGGCGGAGGTGGTGTTGTGATCTAAACAATTGAGCCTCTTGGTCTTGCTGATCAGAAGGTCAGCGTTACCCATTACGGGGTGAGCTCCGGTTGCTCTGTCCCAGCTTCTGCCAACCTAGCAGTTTGAAAGCATGTCAGTGCAAGTAGATAAATAGGTACCCCTGCAGTGGGAAGGTAAACAGCGTTTCCGTGTGCTCTGGTTTAAGTCCTGCTGGCCGCATGACCCAGAAAGCTTTCTGTGGACAAATACTGGCGCCATTGGCCTGAAAAGTGAGATGAGCGTTGCAACCCCGTAATCACCTTTGACTGGACTTAACAATCCAGGGGTCCTTCACCTTTACATTTACTTTTTACCTGGTAAGCCTCTGACTGTCCAAGAGAAAGGGCATCCCATTAAAGGAATCCTGGAGGAAGTGCTTCTGTCCAGATGCACCGGGGGGGGGGGGACATCTACGACCACAGCACTCCTGAAAGTGGTCTTCCTGGTGAGGACATTCCTATTTGATGTGAGTCATATAGGTTGTAATAATAATAATAATAATAATAATAATAATAATAATAATAATAATAATAATAATTTATTATTTATACCCCGCCCATCTGGCTGAGTTTCCCCAGCCACTCTGGGCGGCTCCCAATCAGTGTTAAAAACAGTACAGCGTTACATACTAAAAACTTCCCTGAACCAGACAGAGGGCCTTCTCGGTATTGGCGCCTGCCCTGTGGAACGCCCTCCCATCAGATGTCAAAGAGATAAATAATTATCTGACATTCAGAAGACAAGATGTCTGGTTCCCTGTAGCCTCACTTCTCGCAATGAGGGAACCGCCAGAAGACCCTCGGCGCTGGATCTCAGTGTCCGGGCTGAACGATGGGGGTGGAGACGCTCCTTCAGGTATACAGGACCGAGGCTGTTTAGGGCTTTAAAGGTCAACACCAACACTTTGAATCGTGCTCTGAAATGTACTGGGAGCCAATGCAGATCTCTCAGAACCGGTGTTATGTGGTCCCGGCGGCCACTCCCCGTCACCAGTCTAGCTGCCGCATTCTGGATTAATTGCAGTTTCCGGGTCACCTTCAAAGGTAGCCCCACGTAGAGCGCGTTGCAGTAGTCCAAGCGTGAGATAACTAGAGCATGCACCACTCTGGCGAGACAGTTCGCGGGCAGGTAGGGTCTCAGCCTGCGTACCAGGTGGAGCTGGTAGACAGCTGCCCTAGACACAGAGTTAACCTGCACCTTCATGGACAGCTGTGAGTCCAAAATGACTCCCAGGCTGCGCACCTGGTCCTTCAGGGGCACAGTTACCCCATTCAAGACCAGGGAATCCCCAACACCAACCCACTCCCTGTCCCTCAAAAACAGTACTTCTGCCTTGTCAGGATTCAACCTCAATCTGTTAGCCGCCATCCATCCTCCAACCGCCTCCAGGCACTCACACAGGACCTTCACCGCCTTCACTGGTTCTGATTTAAAGGAGAGGTAGAGCTGGGTGCCATCTGCATATTGATGAACACCCAATCCAAACCCCCTGATGATCTCTCCCAGTGGCTTCATATAGATATTAAAAAGCATGGGGGAGAGGACAGAACCCTGAGGCACCCCACAAGTGAGAGCCCAGGGGTCTGAACACTCATCCCCCACCACCACTTTCTGGACACGGCCCAGGAGGAAGGAGCGGAACCACTGTATGACAGTGCCCCCAGCTCCCAGCCCCTCTAGACGGTTGGGTAGGTTGTACCCAATGTCTGTGCCAAACCTCTTACACCTGCAATTAATAAAGTTGTGGCCTTGTTTGATCCAATTTAAAACCATGTTGGCAAGCTTGTAAAATTTAGGCTAGACCATGCTGTTGTGGGTTGCATTTGTAGCTGGTTGATTTGTTGTGCCCACAGTGTACAACAATGGCTTCCTGTCAACCTGGAGAGAAGTAACAATTGGGGTGCCACGGATTCCAGCAAAACATTAGTGCTATCAGATTTTAAACAATTTTTTTGCAAGCAGTTTCCCCTGTTATAATGCAATAGGGTTCCTCATAACCTGAAATATATTTATAAGGTATCATAATACAAAGGCTGGCAACATGGAAAGTCTGATGTGGATTATATCCACATTTTCTGGAATTGCCATAAAATAAAATAACACCAGTTCTTAGTTCTGAGCAATTTCAAAGAAATGGTGGGTTATAACTTACCAGATCATGCCATAATTATACTTTTAAATTATTTAGAAGACTACATGGAGGAAGGAGATGCTGAAATGATTGCAGTACTGCTGACTTCAGCTAAATTGTCCCTTTCTAAATACCCCATCTGAGTGGTTTTATAGGGTATGGGTTTCAGCAGCTATGTATAGAATTACATACTACAATTGAGCAAGAGAAAGCATAAGAATTGAAAATAAATTTATTGAAAAATATGCAATTTTTACCATCTTTTGTAGTGAAAAATTTAGATATGTCAGGCTATATTTGTTATTTTTGCTAGTTTAAGGTAATCAGTTTGATAGACATATGTTGGTTTATAGCTGAAAGAATTGTTTTTCTGCAGTTTTGCTTTACATAGTTTAGCTATGCATACTTATGCTGTGCTATATAATAAATAAGTAAAACAAACAAACAAACAAACAAATAAATAAATATCAGAAACCCAAAAACTTAATAGGACTTCCTTCCGAGGCAACCTGAAAAACATTGGAAACCCTAATATGTGATAGCCTTTATTCTGGACTGTTAATCAGAACCCTTTTAGTCTCTGACTCCATTCATCCCTGGCATGCAAAGTACCCTTGGCATTCATGTTCCATTGGCAGAATGCCCCTTAGCTCAGGTGACGACTCTCAAGAGGAAGAAAGAAGTTTGTCTATCTGCTTTAAGAAACAAACAAACAAACAAAAAAGAAGTGTGCAAGAAGCTCGTGAGAGTCAAGTGGTTCTTAAATGGTTTATTTATGGCATTTGAAAATGACAGAAAGAGGGGAGAAAAAGAATGCACAAATTGCAAAAAGATGCACAAATTGCAAAATATTACCACCTTTATAGAGGAAGGTATAAACATGTGCCAGTGTTCAGACATGCATACAGTGAGGGGGGAAAGTATTTGATCCCCTGCTAAATTTGCCCGTTTGCCCCTGATGAAGAAATGACCAGTCCATAATTTTAATGGCAGGATTATTGTAGCTGTGAGAGACAGAATAACAACAGGAAAACCCCCAGAAACCCAGAAGACAAAAGTCAAAGAACTGAAACTTCAGCCAATATTTGCTTGCAGACACTTTCAAATGCTGTAAGTCATGGGCTGCCTTTGAGATTCTATTATCAGAGCACTCATGTGCGTGACACAGTGGTGCCAGCCTTGTTATTTTTATTAATGGATTAAAAAAAACACACAGTTAAAGGCATTAAAAATACTGCTAAATATGCCAAGATCCGCATTGTTCTTAGCAAATATTTATCTTGCTTATGTATGATGATTTTGTATCTGTTTACAGTCCAAGTTTCCTACTTTTGGCTTGAAGAACCATAACCTTCACCTGCCCCATGTTAACCAAGGACAGTCCCTATTTTACAGGTATCTGTTCTGCCCCTATTTTGCCTTTGTGGGAGGTGCTGGTGGCATCATGACATTTACTAGTGTTCTTGCATTAGTTTCCCTTGGGTCTAAGGGGTTTCAAGGCTTGGTGGAGAGTAGCTCTGGACTCGAGGGACACGCTTGTGCCTCTGTCCAGATGCTCTGCTGCCCTGGCATTCCCTCCACAACAGGCTAGGCAGATTCCCTGCTTTATTAGACAGTGCACAGAGGGGCCACCAGAAAAAAGTATGCTTCTAGGTGAGTGAGCTTAATCTCACGTTAAGATCTCTGAAAGAAAAATAACAGTATGGATCACATTAAGAGACCTGTTTGGAGTGAATTGGACAATGTTGAGCTTTTGGGTGATACCTATGACCCCAGTTTTGAGTATCAATTACTCAGTTTGTGAGGTGCTGCAAAACGTGGGGGTTTGCTGCAAAATGCTGCAAAACTTTGGCACCAGTTTCAAGGGGATCCCAAATTTGGGGTTCATAGTTAATGAAGCTATAGTTGACCCAACACTGGAGTTGCTGTTATTTATGTCTCTTCTCTGTTTCAGAGCTAGAAGGTAAAATGATTGTAATTTTTCTTATTATTTGATCATCCGGCTTCACCCAAAGATACGCAAAACTGGTAAGGAGCAGGGAAAAGCCTAGAGTGGCAAACAGCAAACCGTCTTTTAAAGGGCTGTCAGAAGGCATTCCTCTTTTGTGGACAGTCCGTGTGATGTAGTAAGTCCTGAAAGTCCAGGGTTCAAACCCCCCACTCAGCCATGAAGCTCAGCACAATCTACCTCACAGGGGTGTTGTGAGTGTTGTGGGAAATCTCTCACCAAAGATTAGGGTACTGACTCCGTTCTTGGCCGGGAAGCTGGAACTCAGGAATGAGGTGCAGAAAAAAGTAAACAGACACCTGATCAGGAATTACTAGTTTATTCCATACTCAAGAACCGTATAGACGTTTGGCTTCCAGTAATCTGGGACGTTAGCAAGAAAAGGGCTGGACTGCAAACCAAGGGTTGTTGCAGGAATTTTATGCCCATACTAAAACAAGTGGAATTGTACTGGCAGGAGGGTCTGTCCTGTCCACCTTTGTTGTGAACATGATCCCACTAGCTACAAATTGGCCAGATCTGGTTTTCCTGGCTACCTCCAATTCCTGCTACTCATCCAGCATAAGTATCCTTTATTCTGCCCCAAAGTATGTGTTCCTGTGTTCATAATGGCAATGGCTACTTTTTCTTTAGTTCATTTTTCCACATACATCATGAGGATAAGATATGGAAGGAGAGAACTACGTACGCTACCTTGGGGTTCTTGGAGGAAAGGTGGGGTGTTGTTGTTGTTTAGTCATTTAGTCGTGTCCGACTCTTCGTGACCCCATGGACCAGAGCACGCCAGGCACCTCTGTCCTCCACTACTTCCCGCAGTTTGGTCAAACTCTTGCTGGTAACCTCGAAAACACTATCCAACCATCTCGTCCTCTGTCGTCCCCTTCTCCTTGTGCCCTCCATCCTTCCCAACATCAAGGTCTTTTCCAGGGAGTCCTCTCTTCTCATGAGGTGGCCAAAGTCTTGGAGCCTCAGCTTCACGATCTGTCCTTCCAGTGAGCACTCAGGGCTGATTTCTTAAGAATGGAGAGGTTTGATCTTCTTGCAGTCCATGGGACTCTCAAGAGTCTTCTCCAGCACCATAATTCAAAAGCATCAATTCTTCAGCGATCAGCCTTCTTTATGGTCCAGCTCTCACTTCCATACATCACTACTGGGAAAACCAAAGGTGGGGTATAAATGTAATAATGAATATCTGAAGGGCTGCCTGACCCAAATCCCCTATCAAGATAGAGAACAATAAGAAATGAGAGCAGAGGCCTTGAAGTAGCCCTTCCACAGATCAGTCCTGGGGTGGATCTACACATAGGGGAAAAACCCGCTATAAATAAGTCAGAAATTAAATCATTATAACAAAAGGGGGAGAAACTACTATGGAAAATCATAAAGAAATTCTTTTTGCTCTCCAGCGTTATCTGGTGTTGCATGTATATAATGCATTCAAAACAAAGTTTTTTTGACTAATGTAGCTGAGTCCCTGGACAGCAGCTGATCAAGCACCAGGATAATGAAATGGATACTAACTGGAACAGAAACATTTATGGGAATTTAGAACCTAGTTCCTTTTCATTTGGAGAACTCTTTGCCACTTCTACCCATTGGGGGGTACTGCAAAGGGTCATTCTGTGGTCATTAGCTAATTCCTTATACTGCATCTTGCTAATTTGGTTGCTCCCTGTGATCTTTGCATTGCAGTCCAGAGGAATGCAGACTGAGGAGTGCAAGTGGCTTCACTGATTCGGAATCACTACATTTGCTTGTGAGTAAATCCCATTCAGCTCAGTGGACTCTACTTCTGAGTAAATAGAGTTTCTGTTGCAGCCATTGGCACAATATTTGGATTTTTAAAAAAAATGTGGATGTGAAAAGAAGTGTTCAAAGAGTCACTGATTCTTCTTTTTTTTTTTTTGCATTTTAAAATTTTATTGATTTCCAACTAATTATACATTTTATCCATATTACAACAAATCTTATCCATATTAGACTTCCTTCAACGTTACTGACAATCATTCATAGTTACATCTTTAGTACGCATTCCATTCATTCATATTGCCATTTGTTCCTCCCCTCCTCCATTATTTCTAATAGACAATACTTATTAATTCTTTACAGCGCCTCTTTAAACCCCACTAGCGTTGTATTTACCTCACAATTATTCTCCAGATAACCCACAAATTTCCCCCAGTCCTCAATAAACTTTTGATCTTTAGTGTATCTAATTTTCCCTGTTAGTCTGTCCAGTTCAGCATATTCTGTCAGTTTTACTCTCCACTCCTCCACCGTTGGAGTTTCTTCTTGCTTCCACTTCTGAGCGAGCACGATTCTGGCAGCCGTTACCGCATACTGGAAAAGCTTGCCGTCCTTTCTTCCAATATCTTTTCCTACAATACCTAATAGAAAGGCTTCTGGTCTTTTAATAAAGGTGTATCTTAACATCTTTTTCATTTCGTTATAAATCTTTTCCCAAAAACTTTTAACTTTTTTGCATTCCCACCACTGATGGTAAAATGTCCCTTCTTTCTGTTTGCATTTCCAGCATTTATTGTCTACCTTGTACATCTTTGCCAATTTTACGGGTGTCATATACCACCTGTATAGCATTTTCATCATATTTTCTTTCAATAACGTACATGCCGTAAATTTTATGTTCACCTTCCACAGCCTTTCCCAATCCTCCAATTGGATATTGTATCCGAAATCCCTCGCCCATAGAACCATCACCGATTTCACTTCCTCATCCTTCATGTTCCACTCCAGCAGTATTTTGTACATTTTTGACAGATTTTTATATTCGTTGTTTATTATATCTTTTTGAAATCTAGATTCTTTTTCCTCATAACCCCTTTCCTTCACCTCTTTTTTAAACATCTCATTTATCTGGAAGTAGTGCAGCCAATCATATGTAAACACTTTAACCTGGTCATATGGTTTTACTTTCCACTTCCCTCCTTCATTGGTAACCATTTCCCCATACTTTCCCCACTTTCCTCTCATATTAATTTTCTTTACACACATTATCTCTAACGGGGATAGCCAATGTGGGATTTTTGGTTCCAGTATGTTTTTATATCTATCCCAGACCTCTATTAGTGAACCTCTGAAAATATGGTTACCAACCCCCTTGTGCACCCTCTTTTTATCGCACCATAAGTACGCGTGCCACCCAAATTTATTATTGAACCCTTCCAAATCTAATAGTTCTTTATTTTCTAATTTTACCCATTCTTTTAACCAGCACAGACATGCTGCCTCATAATACAATCTCATGTCTGGAAGGGCGAAGCCACCTCTTTCTTTTATGTCTGTTAATAGCTTAAATTTAATTCTGGGCTTCTTCCCTTCCCAGACATATCTTGAGATCACCTTTTGCCATTCTTTAAAGTCTTTTGTACCTTTTATTATGGGTATAGTTTGAAATAGAAATAACAGCTTAGGGAGCACCATCATTTTGACCATTGATATTCTTCCCCAGAATGACAGTTTCATTCTGGCCCAGACCTCCAAATCTTTTTTTATTCCGTTCCAAACCGGGGTATAGTTGTTTTGATATAGGTCAATATTCTTACTAGAAAGCCATATTCCCAAGTATTTAACCTTTCTAACTACTTCAATCTCTACTTGTTGCTGTAATAATACAATCTTATCTTGATCCAGGTTTTTAACAATCATTTTGGTCTTTCTCTTGTTCAATTTAAATCCTGCTATATCTCCAAATTTTTCCATCTCATCCAAAATCTCCTTTATACTTTCCATAGGTTCTTCCACCGTCAGAACCACATCGTCTGCGTAAGCTTTAACTTTATATTCATTTACACCTAATGTTACCCCTTTAATTTGCTTATTTTGTCTTATTGCATTTAGTAAGGTTTCCAGGACCACTATAAACAACAGTGGCGAAAGCGGGCACCCCTGTCTTGTTCCTTTGGCTATTTTGATATCTTCGGTAATAACATTGTTAATTATCAATCTAGCTTTCTGGTCTGTATAAATTGCCTTTATACCATTAAAAAATTCTTGGCCCACCTCCATGACCTCCAGATTTTTCAGCATGAAATCCCAGACTACATTATCGAAAGCTTTCTCCGCGTCTACAAAGATTAAACTTGCTGGTTTATCACACCTATCAGACAGAAATTCGATAAGATTAACTATATTTCTTGTATTATTGCTTATTTGTCTGCCTGGCAGGAAACCAGCTTGGTCTTTATGTATAATTTTTATTAATATTTTTTTTAGTCTTTTGGCTAAGATTCCTGCAAAGATATTATAGTCGGTGTTTAATAAAGAGATAGGTCTGTAGTTCTTCACTTGAGTAGGATCCGAATCTTGTTTTGGGATTATTGTAATAAATGCCTCTTTCCATGTTCCTGGAATATCCCTATCTTTTAAGATGTTATTCATTACTTCAATCAACGGGGCTATCAGCGTATCTTTCATTTCTTTGTCGTAACTTGCTGTAAATCCATCTGGACCCGGGGCTTTCCCTCTTTTCAGTTCTTTTATTACTTCTTCAACCTCATCTCTACATATTGGGGCATTTAGCTGTTCTTTTTGGTCTGTCGGGATCTTCCTCACCATCTTTTCTTTTAAGTATCTTTCTATTTTTTTCTTGTTATTCCTTTCTTTATTCCTGTATAGTTGCTTATAGAAGTCCACGAACCCTTTCCTGATTTCTTTCGGCTCTGTTATTTCTTCTCCATTTATTTCAATTTTGTTAATTGTATTTTGTTCTTTCCTTCTTTTTACCTGCCAGGCGAGCCATTTTCCTGATTTGTTTGCGAACTCAAAGTTTTTTTGTCTTAGCCTCTTTATATTCCATTCGACCTCTTTGTTTATTATCATTGCAAATTGAGTTTGGAGAGTCTTTATTTCCTGCTTTATCTTCTCATTGTTGGGTTTTTTAATCAATTTTTGTTCATTATTCATAATCTGTCTCAAAATCTCTTTTATCTTTTTTTCTTTATTGTTTTTTCCCCACACGTTTTGTTGTATAAGTAGGCCCCTCATTACTGCCTTACTTGCGTCCCACACCACACTCGTTTTTGTCCCTTTATCTAAATTGTCCAAAAAGTATTCAAATAGTCTTTTCCGTATTTTTTCCACGAACTTTTGATCATCCCATAAATTATCATTCAGCCTCCATCTAAAAGTTCTCTCTTCGAAGCCTTTTAGTTCCATTTCTATTGGATTGTGGTCTGAGATGACTTTGGCCTGTATTTCGATTTTTTTAATTCTTGGTGTCAATTCATTCGATACCCATATTTGATCTATTCTTGATAGTGATTGGTTCGGTTCTGAGTAATATGTGAATTGTTTCTCCAAAGGATGCCTGAGTCTCCAAACGTCAATTAAATTGTAGTTCTTAGTCATCATAAAGAATGTCTTAGGTAGTTTCCCTTCTTTGTTCTTCGCTTTCCTTAATCTGTCCATTTCTATTGAGACCACACCGTTCATGTCTCCCATTATTATGATTTTTTGGTCCATGTATTCGAATAATTTCTCTTCCAATAATCTGAAAAATTCTGTCTTATTCCCATTTGGTGCGTAGATCCCAACTATTATCAATTCTTCACCTTGCCATTTAATTTGGGCCGCTATTATTCTTCCTTCTTCGTCCTTAAATAATTGGCGAGATTCAATTTTGTTTTTAATATATAATACAACACCTCTTTTTTTCTCTTTATCCGAAGATATAAATTCATTCCCTAACCTTTTGTTAACAAGGATTTTCCTATGTTTTTTGGCCACGTGTGTTTCTTGAAGGCATATGATGTCCAGATTCTTCTTTTTTAGAATACGTTCAATTCCATTCCGTTTCTTCTTATCATTCATTCCATTAATGTTCCAGTTCCATAATTTTAACGTCATTCTTGTTGCCGTTGTCTAAATTTGAGCTTTAGCTTTATATTCTTTCTGTCTCTCCTTCTTCTTCTTCTTCTTCCTCTTCTTCCGATTCTCTCCCGGTCTGTTCTTCTTCTTCACCTAAATCAAGGTCCTCCCTCAGTCTTAATCCTCCTTCTGCTCCTTTAGCCTCTTCCTCTCCTTGTTGTAGTTCTTTATATCTTCTTATAAATTTTCCTATTTCCTCAGGGCTTAGCAATCTTCTTTTTACTCCTTTATAAAAAAAAGAGACTCCTTTAAATGGAGACTTAACTAGAGGAAACACGGTGTATCCTTTTAAGCTCTCAAAGCTTATCATTGATAGAAACGCTAAAAGAAATCACGAGTCATTGCTAGCAGATTCCCCCGATCAAATGGAGAAGACGACATAGTGTGTGTTTGGGAAGAGACAAGATGCGGGGGGGGGGGGAGAGACAACAAAGCATTTAGAGAGCACTTAATTTGTAAACAAGCACACTTCGTGGAACTCTCTGGACAGCATGCAAGAGCATAGTACAGATTCTTTTGCAGCAAAGATTTGGGGATTTTCACCATTGACCTTAAGCAGTCCCAGGCAGTAATTTAAAATACTTTATTACCATGGCAGAAACCCAGGGTGCAATTCAGCCATAAAGATAACTTTAAAGTCTCACTGAATTCAGCGAGAGAGATAAAGATGTGCTTAAATGTATCCCATTGAAATCAGTGAGAACGCGTGTGATTCGAAAAGTACTTTGTTGTAGTTGCAATAGTGCCCACAATATTGCTGCCTGCCACCCCAATCTCTGAGAGGCCAGGGGTTCCAGGCTCTCCCCCAGAGCCCATGTTTCCTTTTGGAAATGAGGTGCGTCGGAGACTGAGGTCTTTTTAGAAGATATAGTTTATCGGCACACATGAGCCCAGGATGGAGGGGCTCCCAGCTTTTCTGTCCTCCTTGGGTCTTGCGTCCTCCACAGACGCTTACCAGTCACAGAACTCCCTGCGCTCAGCTTCTGGCCCACATTGATTTTCTTCCTCCTTCTCTCACCTAAGCTCTCAATATAGCATCTTTGTGCACCTTTTAGTCGATGAATCGCAACACAAAATTAAAAGAAGTGCACATTTTGAAGAATAGCTGTATTTCCGTTCACTTATTGGTCTGTGAAGTATGAACTGAATCGGTTCACATTAAAACACAAACTGAATGACTTCCTCTTGCATGCCTAGTCTGACAATCTTTTAATTTCAAGTGCTTAATATGGTCATGAACATGTGATTGAACAGCTTTTGAAAATGAGGGAAACCTACAGTTTGGGCCTCGAACCCAGATATCCGCTTAAAAAGGTAAAGGTACCCCTGCCTGTACGGGCCAGTCGTGTCCGACTCTAGGGTTGTGCGCCCATCTCACTTAAGAGGCCGGGGGCCACTTCTGGGTCACGTGGCCAGCGTGACAAAGCTGCTCTGGCGAGCCAGCACCAGCGCAGCACACGGAAACGCCGTTTACCTTCCCGCTATAAAGCGGTCCCTATTTATCTACTTGCACCCGGGGGTGCTTTCGAACTGCTAGGTGGGCAGGAGCTGGGACTGAACGACGGGAGCTCACCCTGCTGCGGGGATTCGAACCGCTGAACTTCTGATTGGCAAGCCCTAGGCTCTGAGGTTTTACCCACAGCGCCACCCGCGTCCCAGATATCCGCTTAGATGCCCTTAAAGAAACAGATCCTCACTATTTTGTTCCTCTCTGTATTTTTGTTTCTTTTAGATGCTGCATTTTTCTCATCAATAAAACCACCTGGGGGAAAAAGATTTCATACATGCTTATAGATCTTGAGAGTTCACCCTCTTCAGACACCAAGTGATAACAGTGTCCTTTCATCTCTTTTCTAGGGCGAGAGAATGCATATTTACAGAGTGGGGTCATTCCAACCAAGCCTTTTAAGTAAATAGATACCAGTTTGTCCAGGGTATCTAGGCTCTTTGTCCTTCCATTTAATTTTCCCTGAAGCAGAGCCATTTATTAGTGCTGTTTCACACAGTGGAGAAAGTTTCAGCTGCGAGGGAAAGGAAGGCGGGAGGAGGCCATTTCCTCTCCTCTCTTTTCGCTCGCTTTCACCCCTGGGAGCCCGGCATAGTGAGGCCAGGCTGGCTGCAGTCCTGTTCCAGAAAGCAAAGGGAGAAAGCCAGAGAACACCAATTCCCAAAGTGCCAAAAGGGTTTATCAAGCACAACGTGTTTGGGAATTGAGGAATTCCTTCCACGATGGCAACCTAGAAAAACATAAAAATGGATACAGCCACAAAGTCTTCCACAGATTTCTAATTACTTTATTCCATATAGAGGAAGCCTCGGTGTAAATTGTTCCCGTCTGCCGCTGGGGATAGCACAGTTACAATGCTCCATGATTTTCTATACTCAGACTGTGCTGCTTGGATTTAAAATATTAAATCAAGCCATTTTGGCTTTTAGCCTGGTTTATGAAGTCTCTTGGCTTTCTTCTTAATTTTGCACAGGGTAAAGGCCTCCCTGCCACTCCCACCCAATGCCCCTTGACTGACAATAAGGAAGCCATGCTGGTGTTAACTGCGGGGGGGGGGAGGCAGAGTACAAAAAAACACTTCACTTGCTTTAACGCAGCAGTCACGTGAAGACCTCACAGTTGTCTCATCCTCCCCAGCGGGCGGTGTGCAAAGCTGCTGCTTCCCCTCCTGGGTCCTGGAGAGCGGGGGGGGGGGGGGGGCGCCAGCAGCACCATTCTCCTCACACGTGCCTGTAGGACAACCTCAAAATATAGACATCAAGAAATGGTGCCGCTGTTGGTGACTACCTGCAGCTGACTCTCTGTTATTTCCTTTCCAGCAACTTGTAGAATGCCTCAGGCTAAAACACTGCTTGTAACCTGAAATTTCTATTTTATTAACCTTCTTCTTTATCTAATAGTAGTCTGTCATGTTCTGGGAGGGCAGAACAATGCTCACCTGATAAGATGTCTCCTGGGAATGCAAGCAGTTCAGATAAATGGAAGCATGCAAAAAATGTGCCTCCTTCAGCACAAATGCAAAAATACTCTTCTGAAATACAGTGGACTCCTGTGCCCTCAGATGTTGTTCTTCCTTTTTATTAAAAAATGTGTCAGATGTGGAGAACTGGTTCCTGGTAGACTCTGTTAGCACACAACGTCACTTCTGAACTGGTCCGGTAAGTAATTTGGACTTACAAATTATGGATGCTTTAGAAAGGTCAATACAGAAATGTGTGTATGGAAGTCAAATATAGGCATTCCCATGTGGCAGCTACATGTGCTGCCAGTTTTGGACTAACATTGTTTTACGCAAACGGCTAGAAAAGTAGTTCTATTTTTTACCAAAGCAGCTTGTGTCAAAAGCGCAACTTGGCCAGGCCGACTCCACACGGGACAGGAATGGGTTGATGGCGCATGTGAATTGCATGTATGGGATGCAGTACAGATATGAACTCATCCAAACCCTAAATGGAGAAGTATTCCAATGCATCTGCTTCATTGCTATTTGTTAAAGGAGTGCTATGTTGAAGAAATACAGCATTACAAATTGCAGCTCTGTGCATTTAATTGGAACTGAAGGTGGTGTTGCATATTTGCTGTGCACACTTTCTGCCCGTTGTTTTATACATGACACATTCTCTGACCAAGGCAATTAATCCGCACAAGAGAGTTACAAAAGGGAGGGCCATTTCTTTCAAAGGATTACACTGTGGCCTCTTTTCCACTTTACTTGATCGGCATCCTAGTCTGCCCTGACCACATAGCATGGGCATTTCATGACTCAGCTGAATTAAGCACAGATGCCATTAAATATTTACTTTCTGCAGCAGAATGCAGCCGTTCAGGGCTAAAAAAATTCTGCCAGAGAAACATAAACAGTGCAGGGCTCCCCAAGTTGTAAGTTCCCAGATGGTGATAAATAAGTCATGTTGTACCTTGGGCCTAATTGCTCTAAGTTCTCAGATACTTGCAAAACATCAATTATACATTACAAGCTCTTCTTCTTAATGGTTACTTGCCAGCATTTAAAAAGAAAAGAAAAGAAAATGTAGTAGAAAAGAGCATTTGAGATGCAGGGAAATGTTCTTTTAACTCTTTGTTATTTGTTAAAAAATAGATTTTGGAAGCAACCCCACTGTAGTTCACAGCCACACCCAACTTTTAAGCCCATGGCTTCCCACAAAGAAACCCAGGAACTGTGGTTTACCCCAAAGAGCTACAACTGAAAGCACCCTTCCCAAATACAGTTCTTGTGCCTGACACAGGCCTCACCAAACTTCTGGTCCATCAAGCTGATTCAGCCCGTCAGCTTTGGACAGTGCTTGAGAAGGGACCCTCTATACTTTGGTCACCCCAGACAGGTAACCAAAATAGCACATCCAGGGAGCCTCTGGCCACTTGGATGGTCACAAGTGATGCAGACTTGCCATCCCATTCAGAGTTCCATTAAAGCCAAGGATCCCAGGAGGATCCCCCTCACCTGCTAATGGGCCCACAGAGTGAGCATAAAGCAGTGAGGAAAAGCTGCATCCTGGAGCCTCTAGCCCAGGGGTCAGGAAACTTTTTCAGCACTGTCCCTCAGAACTTGTGGGGGGACTATACGAAAGAAAGAAAGAAAGAAAGAAAGAAAGAAAGAAAGAAAGAAAGAAAGAAAGAAAGAAAGAAAGAATTCCTATGCCCCACAAATAACCCAGAGATGCATTTTAAATAAAAGCACACATTCTACTCATGTAAAAACACGCTGATTTCTGGACCATCCGTGGGCTGGATTGAGAAGGCGACTGGGCCGGATCCGGCCCCCGGGCCTTAGGTTGCCTCCCCCTGCTCTAGCCCAAGGCATTCTTGCTCCAGTGCTTGATCATGAATGGCCACAAGTTCCTCCCTTCCCAGCTCCACTAAAATACACCTCTTTAATGAATGCTTACAATGGTGCACTTGCATATTGCATACATGTACTGTATGCACAATGCAATGTACACAAAAGATTGGAGAAGAGATAAAATAGTCATTCTTTGTGAAATAAATAGCAAAATATGTGAAGTGTCCCCCTGCCAAGTTGGCCAAGTAGATGATAAGTTGCTGTAGGTGCAAATGGTTTCTAAAGAGAGTAGAAGGGGCGGCACCTTCCTGAGCATCCTGCCTCTTGTTTTGCCAACCACAGAACCACACAGCTCCATACCCACCTGATCGGGGGGGGGGGGAGGCTGATCAGCTGAAGTCTGCAGCACCTAAAGCATGCCAAGGTTCCTGCTTTGGCAGCAAAATGCTACCTGTCAAGCCCAGGAGGTCTGTGGTGGGATTCATTGCCTGCTTTGGAGTAGAAGCCAGATGGCAGCCCTTCCACAGGGCCCAAGTCCTGCAGCAAAGGGGAGCCCCAAGGCCCGGAGGAGAGGTGCCATGGGCAATCTTCCCACTCCCTCTTCCCCACCCATTCCCAGGCCACAGATCCCCAGTATTTGGTTATTTGTTTTTACTTAGCATATTTATTATTTACCCCTTAACAAAGGTCCCATGGTAGATTATTGCATGATCAAAACAGTGGAATACCACAGACAGTAAACAATTGAAATCAACCAAGAAAAGCCTGTTACCATGCCTGTCTCATTAACTTTGGGAACTGACCAGACAAATTGCTCCACCAGCTAAGAAGGGCCATGTGCCACCCCCCACTGAATTGAAACAGTGACCCATCTGTCATAGTACCTTTCCGTGCCCATACCTGGCAAGGTTTCCCACATTATGCACAGCCATAAGGCCCACAAGTGAGTAGCCACCCCTGTGGAGTTTATCTTACATCCCACTCCTTGGCCTGTGACCCAGCCTCATGGCGAATGACTGACCAGAGGCCAGGAGGATGGAGCTTTGTAGTCTCACCCCAAGCTTCGTTGCAAAATCTCATAACAGAGCCAAAATCCCAGCACTCACAAAATTTCACTGCCCACCATCTTGTGATGGCTGGGACCTCCTGCCCTTCAAGACCCAGAAGGCTCCCTGACTCTTCCCTGGACTGTCACATCTCTTTCACTTCTGTACAGCACAGTCTGGATATTTTGGGGGGGAGTGGAGGGCTTTTTGCATTAAATGATCACCAAAGGGGGTTCTTTTCACAGGTCACTGACAGGTTCATAAAAGGGATTTATCTAATTCTCATTCTATTTATACACATGTAGCTTTTGTGATGAATTTTGCTGAGCTTTAGTTTCAAAGCAATTTATTACTGTTTCATACTGAAACAGAGGAGGGATAATGAAGATAAACTAGTGTTTCTATTCAAAGGCTAGTCTGTTTTAGTAACATAAATTTCCTATCTTTTTTTTAAGACCCAACTTTTCAATCAGTTTTACAAGGACCAGGACTGCAAGCATGCCATTTGCCTTGCCTTCCCAAACAAGAATAAATGTACCTCTTTGGCCTAGTCCTACAGAACAGAACAATAGCATGAGTACATTTAACTGCAGATCTAAAAATGGTTTGCCAGCTGCTGCCACTGACAACTGTTTCAGCTTGTGCCCTCTTTAATTAGCATGTAATGAGCAAGCAGACATGTTCAGACTGCAAAGAAACATTGGTGATCTGTAGAATGATGGTTATGATGCAGAAACATTGGCTATCCCATTGGAGGGATTTTTTACTGTGACCTGATAGAACAATAATGATGACAACAACAACTATTGTTAATTTCATTAATTTATGAGTTTCTTCTCACAAAGGAGTCTCCAAGCAATTTACAGCCAAATAAAATGCAATAAGGTAAAGGTAAAGGTACCCCTGCCCGTACGGGCCAGTCTTGACAGACTCTGGGGTTGTGCGCCCATCTCACTCTATAGGCCGGGGGCCAGCGCTGTCCGGAGACACTTCCGGGTCACGTGGCCAGCGTGACATCGCTGCTCTGGCGAGCCAGCGCAGCACACGGAAACGCCGTTTACCTTCCCGCCAGTAAGCGGTCCCTATTTATCTACTTGCACCCGGGGGTGCTTTCGAACTGCTAGGTTGGCAGGCGCTGGGACCGAGCAGCGGGAGCGCACCCCGCCGCGGATAAAATGCAATACATAACAATATATCCATTAAAATACAAATGGTTTAAATATAAATGTTCATTTATAAAGAATAAAGATAGAATTTTTAAAAAAACCACCCCACCCCAACAGAAAATGAATACTGAAAAGGCTGTTCTCACACTGTTACCTTCCAAACTTCTTTTAAAGGTGGCATGCAGAAACTAGCCCCAGGTGACTATTGTAGGGTCCAAGTTGTGTCCAGTTCTGGGCACCACAATTTAGGAAGGATGTTGGCAAGCTGGAACGTGAGCAGACAAGGGCAACCAAGATTATCAAGGGTCTGGAAACCAAGCCTTTTTATTATTATTATTTAATCATTTTTTCAATACAAACAACAACCCCCCCAAAAAATATACAACAAAAACCACAATAACACTAATAACACAATTTAACAATTCAGATGTGAGTACTGATATACCTATAACTACACCTTTTTAACAATATTTCCCCATCTCTCCTCCCCCTACTTCCCACCACTGTCCGCCTTACCGCTTAAGTATTCCTTCCAGATTTCTTCATATTTATCCATTCTTAATTTGTGTCAATATGCAATTTGTTCGTATGTCGCTAGTCTGTCCATATTGTCAATCCATGTGCTCAATGGAATCTTTTTGCGGCTCTTCCAATTCATCAAAACAAGGTTTTTTTGCTTCTAATATGGCACGATACATCCATTTTTTTTTTGACCCCTTGTAATCTCCCACGTTTCCAGTATATAATTTAGAATTAAATTCAAATCCCCTAAATAACAATTTCTTTTTATTACTCTTGCTATATATATCCTCACCTCACACCAAAATGATCTTATCATCGGGCAGTTAATCATCATATGTACTAAGTTCGCATTTTTACTTCCACATCTCCAGCAGTTGTCTGCATTTGTTATTTTCTTCTGGTAAAGTTTTGCTGGAGTCCAGTGGACTCTGAATATTATTTTCTGCTGAATAAGTCTTAAATCCATAGAAGCTATTTCTGTTGATTTTATACTTGACTCCCATATATCATTTGTTATCTGTACCCCTAACTCTTCACTCCATTTTTGTCTATTATATTCTAAATCATATTTCTTTCTGTTGTGTAGGGTTTTATATAGTGCAAGTGTAGAGTTCTTTGTTTTTGTTGCCGAAATTAAATCTTGTAGCAACATGGGTGTTTCCGATGCTGCTATAGCGTCAGGACCAAACTCCCTTTCCAACATATGTTTCAATTGGATGTATTGCCATTGTGTTTCATTGTGTCAAAATACCTTTTTTCATCCAATTTTGCCAAATTATTACTTGATTTCCAATTTTTAATTTTGGGTTGGCCCATATTGTTAATTTCTCATGCTGAAAGGGGTCATCCTTATTATTTTTATTTATATTCATCCATTTTTTTATAGGTGCTTTAATAGTCTCCAGGGTAATAGGATATTTCATAAAATTGGAGCCCAGTTTTGTCTACCCTGCAAGAGGTTCAAAGAAACTATATTCGAGAGTAGCCCAAATGGGATTCCTGCTAGCTCTCCAATCGTTAGTCTTACTCAGCAGGTAGGTCTGGCGATATAGTTCCAGATTTGGGAGACCAAAGCCGCCTTCCTTAGTTGGAAGTTGCATTTTATGTAGTAATATTTTTAGTGGCTTTGTACCCCACAGGCAGGATCTAAATAGCTGATTTATTTTTTGGAAATAAAATTTGGGAATATGTATTGGTAATCCTCTGAGAATGTATAAAAGCTTTGGAACAACATTCATTTTGAGGACATTAACCTTTCCCCAAAGGGAAAGGTTTAGAGGTCCCCACCTTTCAATATATATATAAAAAAAATCTCATTTATAATTTGATTCAAATTTAATTTTACAATTTGGTCTATATCCAATGAAATCATTATACCCAAATATTTAATAAAGTCTTTGCACATCCGAAATTGATGGTTTCTATACAATGTAGCCCTTGGCCCAATTGGTAAAATCTCTGATTTTGTCCAATTTATAGAATATCCCGATATTCTGCCAAAGGTTTTTATTTTCTCCATAATTTTTGGAATTGTATCTTCTGGTTTTGTAATAAATAAAAGGATATCATCCACAAATAATACAATTTTGTAATTATCTTTGTTGTGTTTTACACCCTTGATATGCTCATCCTGAATTATTGCTCTTGTCAATGGTTCCAGGCACAGATTAAATAATAACGGAGAAAGAGGACATCCTTGTCTCGTTCCTCGATTTAAACTAATCAAATTTGAAATTCTTCCGTTTGTAACAATCTGGGACGTTGGGTTTTTATAAATCATTTTAATCCAATTGCAGTATTCTATAGGGAAACCAAACTTACGTAACACAAACCCTATGAATTCTTTATATATTCTGTCAAAAGCCTTTTCTGCATCTAATGACAATATCATAAACTCCTCTTCATCTTTATTTAAATTTATCAAATCTATTGTTAATCTGATATTATCTGTAGCTTGTCTTGTTTTTATAAAACCTGTTTGATTATTAGGTATCAAGTCTTGAATAACTTTTTGTAATTTTGCCGCCAATATTGCATTCAAAATCTTTGCATCAACATTCATTAATGATATTGGTCTATAATTTGCACATTTAGTAGGGTCTTTGTTAGGTTTTAGGGATGCGGGTGGCGCTGTGGGTAAAAGCCTCAGCGCCTAGGGCTTGCCGATCGAAAGGTCGGCGGTTCGAATCCCCGCGGCGGAGTGCGCTCCCGTCGTTCGGTCCCAGCGCCTGCCAACCTAGCAGTTCGAAAGCACCCCCGGGTGCAAGTAGATAAATAGGGACCGCTTACTAGCGGGAAGGTAAATGGCGTTTCCGTGTGCTGCGCTGGCTCGCCAGAGCAGCGATGTCACGCTGGCCACGTGACCCGGAAGTGTCTTCGGACAGCGCTGGCCCCCGGCCTCTTGAGTGAGATGGGCGCACAACCCCAGAGTCTGGCAAGACTGGCCCGAAAGGGCAGGGGTACCTTTACCTTTACCTTTACTTGTTAGGTTTTGGTATAATTATTATTAAAGCTTCATTGAATGTTGTAGCAGATATACCTTTATGAGCTATTTCCTCATAGACTTCTAGAAGTCTGGGGACTAGTAGATTTTTGAATATTTTATACCATTCTGTAGGAAGACCGTCTGGTCCAGGTGATTTCCCATTACCCATTGTATCTATTACATTCTCAATATCTAATATATTTAGGGGTGCTAATAGCATATTTTTGATATTCTTCAATAGTTGGTATTTTAATATCTTGAACGAAGTTTTCCACCTCATCCTCTGATATATTTTCTGGCCCTTCATATAATTTTTTGTAGAATTTTAAAAATTCATTATTGATATCTACTGATGAGGTCGCTGCAGTGTTATTTTCATTTTTTATTAAGAGTATTATTTGGTTCGCTTTCTTTTGTTTTAGACAATTAGCTAGAATTTTTGTCGGTCTTTCTCCCTGTTCCCAATATATTTGTCTTAGACTTAGTAGGCTGAACTCAGTTTTTTGAGCTAGTATAGTTTTTTCAGCTAGTTCAGTTCTAATGTTAGTTGTTGTATTCTTTCATATGTAATCTTAGATGGGTTATTTGCCATATTGCCCCACAGTGTTTTTAAAGAAGTTTTTAGATTATTTTCTTTTAATCTTTGCAGCTTGGCTTTATGGGCAGAGAAAGATATTATCTTCCCTCTGATGTAAGCTTTATATCCTTCCCATTTCATCAGTCTTGACTTTGAAGATTTGGAGTTATTTTTAAAATACATTTGTGTTTCTTGGGTTATATATTGAATAAAGTTTTTTTTCATTGAATAATGATATATTAAGATATATCTCCTCATGCCTTCCTGGGTTTTAGATAAATTATATTCCAGTATTACTGCTGAATGATCAGCTATAATGGGAATATCAATGTCACATTGGCTAGTAAAGGTATGTAATGACGCAGATGTTAGGAAAAAGTCAATTCTATGCTGGGTATTATCAATTTCTGCATAATATGTATATGATTTTTCCTTAGGGTGGTGCAATCTCCATGAATCCACTAAATTCCACTGTATTAATTAATTGTCTCTCTAACCTTTGTCCTTTTTTTCCTGGCTACTGAGGTGGTATCCATCTGTGGATCTAAAATTTCATTAAAATCTCCACCCATTATCAAGTGCTGATACGATAGAAGGCTTAATCTCTTAAAGCAGGTGTGAATAAACTTATGATCATCAGTGTTTGGGGCATAGACATTTACTATTGGTATTTCTGTCCCTTCTGTTTTGATTACAATTATTAAACATCAACCATCTTCCTCTCTTATTATATCTTGTATTTCATAAGGCTAGCCTTTCCTAAATAAAATTGTAACTCCCCTAGCATTTTCGTCTAAGTTTGTTGAAAAAACTTCTTTTACCCATTGACATTTCAAAGTTTGAGCCCCTTGTGCTGTCAAGTGTGTTTCCTGTAATAGACCTATATCAGCCTTTAAACGACTGGAGGTATTTGAGTGTTAGGATTTGTTTTTTCTTTTCCTTTAACCCCTTGACAGTCATACTTATAATTCTCATTATGGCTTTAATCTGTAAGCTTTCCTCTCTATTTTATCTTTAACAAAATTCTTTGGAAGGCCTAATAGAAACCAAATGTACTAAAAATTATTATCACTCCATCCTGAGTCATATATTAACCGTGCTTATGTTTAACATATGGATTGCAAAATATATGAATAATTAACATTCTTACATATCCAAGTATATATAAGGCAGAGTCTACTCGTTATGTCTATATACACACTAAAGTTAACTTTAAGTATTCCCAGTCAAATAATTATTATTTGAAAATATTCAAAGAAGGAAGTAAAGAGAAGGGGAGAAAGGTATAAAGTAGTTCTATCAACAATAAAAAGGATTCTGAATGAGTAGGCTCAAATATATACCAATAGCCAACAATTAGTAATATAATATCAGTACTAATAGTAAGAAAAGAAAAAGAAAACTACTTAACACGCTCAACAAACAAAAAGCAAACAAACAACAAAACAACAACAAAAACAGGGGGGAAACCCAAATATACAACTTCCGCTTTATAGAAGACGCAACATTCTCTGCTTTGAGCTCCTAAGTTCACATCATGAAGTTCATGAAGGTTTTTAAGTAGAGGTTGGATGGCCATCTGTTGTGGGAGCTTCAGTTCAGATTCCTGCATTGCAGGGGTTGGATTAGATGACCCTTGGGGACAATCCAGCTCTACAATTCTATGGTTCTATATAGGGTGTGGTGAAAAGTGATCCTGAAAAGACAGGCAATGTTTTATATGATACAGCATGGGAAGTGAAAATGTTGCACAAGTTAACATCTGCGTTATTGAGATTGTTGAGGCTGTTGTATACCACTTTTATAACAATAAAAGAGTTTCTGAAGACTCTGGTATTCATTAAACATGGAGAAAGTAAGTTTTTGGGCGACTAGGTTAGGCTTAGGCTTTATAGGTCAAAACCAGCACTAATTGGCAGCCAATTAGTCCGAAGTGCTGGCACATGCTCTGAATGCCTAGCTCCAGTCCATTGCCTGACCTCTAATTCTGGGACAGATGGTGCTTAATTTGTAAATGTCAAATTGATAGACATCTTTAGAACTGAACTCTGATTATAGGATTTTAAAAACTGCAAAGAGGGGTTGTGAAAATGAACTCAAAGGCAAGACAGCTCAGTATTAGAACAAAAGTTTTTGTTGAGATTCCTTCACTGCTGGCGGTTGGACTGTATCACCCTCAGGGTCCCTTCCCATTATACAATATGATGATTCTAGGATTCTATAGTCAGCAGATATGAAGAGCAAAGGCTCTGCAAGCAATTCAGGCAGTTCACACAGGGTGACTAAGGTAGATCCAGTGCCACAACAAGCCTAAAGCACAAATGAAACGATCTAGAAGATTGGTTTCACCAAAAATTGATTGACAACCACTGATCTGCAGTATATGGTCTCTGGTTATAACGCACACTTCTTTTTCTGCCCACACTAAGTACACTTGTGTTCAGCAAGGAAGGATGTTCTCAGTGACATGAAGCTGCTCCTCTTTGCCTTTAAGGACGACATTTTCTCAGATTATTTCTTCAAGAGACTTATATGCACCTTCTCCAGTAATGTTGCTGCCAAAGAGGAACAGTTTGGATGCTAAATTATTGAAAGTCAGTTGCCAAAAGCCAGAGTAGGATCCAAGTTATGAGTACAGCCTCACAGAAGGAAATCTAAATCTTTTGAGAATTTTAAATTATGAGCAGCTACATAACAAATTAAACTAAGAAATGTTATTGTTTGAAACCAGCCATTCTTTCCAGCCTGGGCCCTTCACCCTACCAGAAACCCTGACACACACACACACACCCCCGCAAACAGTGGGCAAGAGCAGCAGTCCAGAGTACTGTTTTAGAGAATCTAATTATTATTTTTCTTCTCCAATGGTTCCACCTCAGTACACTATTTCTTGGTTCACTGCAGACTTGGAAAGATACAAGCACACCAAATATTGAAGAGCCTTTCACAACTCACTGGACAGGCAAATTGGCATTGTTGCCTTTGCAAAGCTGCAGAAGATTTCACTGTACTGATTGGCTGCCCAGTGCGAAATCCTTCAAAGAAGACAGGGTCAAGTACATTCTGCTGCAGAGTCATCACTTTGGGTAGCTCCAAAGAAACAAGGTGAACAGCTGTCCCTGCTAGAATGGGGCTTTGGTTAACAGACTGCCTCCAAAATCAGAAAAGGGTACTCCAAACCTGGGATTTCCCTTAAACCAGGGGTTGGCAAGGTTTACCTCGCCTGGGCCGGTTCACTCCAGCGGAGATCCCTCTGTGGGCCAGATTGTACGCACACCTGCAATTTCCGGCGTCTGCGCAGACGTGATTTCTGGTGCCATGGAAGCGAGTCGCCATGCCGCACTGTGCCGGTTTAGCGCAGCACGCAGGGACTCAGCAAGTGGGCGGCTCAGTTCGGGGGCGGCTCGGGGGCCAGTTAAACGACCCCATGGGCCACTTGTGGCCCATGGGCCTTAGGTTGCTACCCCTGCTTTAAACTGTGCCTAGCATACTTCATATGAAAGCAGTTATGTATGTGAACTATATTATGAAACCAGGGATGTGATGCAATTAAAGTCCAAAAGGAAAGCCTTCGGTCCCTTAAATGTTCTTGCTGTCCTTCAGCATTTACAGTCTTGGGGATAAGTTAATATTTTTTTACTTTTCATGTTTATTGTCTAGATAATACAATTTCTAATAACATACTCATTAATCCAGTTCTGTGGAATGTTATTATGCATCTCATTATGCTGCTGTTAATATACCAGATGCCTCCACGCCTTGCTAAAACGCATTTGCATTTTTATACCTAGCTAATGCTCTTTTATTGTTACTGCTAGGGATGTTCTTGTCATTTCTTCCACTCAAATTTCGTAAACATCTGGTGTTTACTCAGATCAAACAGATAAGGAGTGTAGCCTTTTGTTTTTGACCTTCAGATGTGGCACTCTCCTATAGCTCTCAACAATGGGCACACTTTTTAAAAAAGAATCCTTTGGTAGAACTGTCTCCTTTGTTGCGCGAATTTTGCTCTGAAAGAAACAAACTTTGCAGTGCTAGAGGGATGAAAATTTCAACATGTCCATTTATCTGACTGAGCTATACACATAATAGAGGAACAATTATTGAAAGATCCAGCCATTTTTGCTTTAAAGGTAAAGGTACCCCTGACAGTTAAGTCCAGTCGCAAACGTCTCATGTTGCAGCACTCATCTCGCTTTACAGGCCGAGCCAGAGCAGCGCACGGAAACGCCTTTTACCTTCTCACCGGAGTGGTACCTATTTATCTACTTGAACTGCATGCTTTCGAACTGCTAGGTTGGCAGGAGCTGGGACCGAACGATGGGAGCTCACCCCGTTGCGGGGACTCGAACCGCCAACCTTCTGATCGGCAAGTCCAAGCAGCACGGTGGTTTAAACCACAGCGCCACCCGCGTCCCCATTCTTGCTTTACTTTGGGGCTTTTTTCCACTGATAATTTTCTAGGGGTGTTGCTAAATTCTCCTGCAACAAGGTTAGATTGGATTTTGGAGGAAGGGGCAATCTAGTTCAGATGGAATTGGATTACAGTGGTACCCCGCAAGACGAACGCCTCGCAAGACGGAAAACCCGCTAGACGAAAGGGTTTTCCGTTTTGGAGGCGCTTCGCAAAACGAATTTCCCTATGGGCTTGCTTCGCAAGACGAAAGCCCATAGGGAAATCTCCGAGACAGCGGGGAAGCGCAGCGCGTCTTCCCCACTGTCCTCGGACCTCCTCCGAAGCCTGGCGGGGGGGGGGGGGAATAAAGGGAAAAAAATTTATTCCCCCACCGCCAGGCGTGGGGCTGGGGAAGCCCGAGCTTCCCCCTCCCCCAGAACGGGACCCAGAGCCATGCCGAAGCTGCGCGCAGCTTTGGCATCGCTCTGGGAGCTTGCGGGGCTGGGGGAGGAGGAAGCCCTCCGCCAGCCTCCAAACCATGTCGGGAGACAGCGGGATGGCGCGGTGCGCCTCTCCCGCTGTCTCCCGAGTTTGCGGGGCTGGCGATGGGGAGGAGCAGGCTTCTCCCCCCGCCAGCCTTCCAGCCAAGTCGGGGGGCAGCAGCAAGGGCGCGCTGCGCCTCTCCCGCTGTCCCCCGAGTTTGCGGGGCTGGCTATGGGGAGGAGCAGGCTCCTCCCCCCGCCAGCCTTCCAGCCAAGTCGGGGGGCAGCGGCAAGGGCGCGCTGCGTTTCTCCGCTGTCCCGGACGGCTTTCAAAAGCCTGCCTTCAAAAGCCGTCCGGGACAGCGGAGAAACGCGCTGCCTTTCTCCGCTCTCCCGGGAAGGCAGGCAGGGGGGAGCAAAGGCTTTCGCCCCCGCCCGCCTTCAGAAGAGGTCAAGGACCTCTTCTGAAGGCGGGCGGGGGGCGAAAGTCCTTGCTCCCCCCTGCCTGCCTTCAAAAGCCATCCGGGACAGCGGAGAAACGCGCTGCCTTTCTCCGCTCTCCCGGGAAGGCAGGCAGGGGGGAGCAAAGACTTTCGCCCCCGCCCGCCTTCAGAAGAGGTCCAGGACCTCTTCTGAAGGCGGGCGGGGGGCGAAAATCTTTGTCCCCCCTGCCTGCCTTCCCAGGGGCTTTTAAATCGCCCCGGACAGCAGAGAAGTCCTCCGCTGTCCCGGGTGATTTTAAAATGCCGCCCGCCAGCATTTTAAGATTGCCCCGGACAGCGGAGAAGTCCTCCGCTGTCCCGGGGTTTTTTAAAATGCTGGGGGTGGGAAGAAAAGCCCTTGTCCCCCCCCCCAGCCTTCAGAAGAGGTTGGGGGACAGACTGTTCCCGGACCTGGTCTGAAGGCGGTTTCCCTAGGAACGCATTAATTGATTTTCAATGCATTCCTATGGGAAACCGTGCATCGCAAGACGAAAAACTCGCAAGACGAAGAGACTTGCGGAACGAATTAATTTCGTCCTGCGAGGCACCACTGTACTGAAATTTGTCAGTGGGTCTGGTGACTTCCAGTAGTTTATTGGTGCACACAATACTTCATGACACAAGCACATGGGGTCTAGTTCAGCTCCTGGAATTGTAATTTTGGAACCCAAACATCCCATATTCAACCAGGAATTAACAACAAATTTGGATTGAAGAATTCAGTTCTACCAAAATAATTCTTCAGTAGAACAGGGTAGTTTATCAATGGGTTGCTGGCTGCTGCTTTAAAGAGGCACTTTCACCCGTCTAGAGCATTGGTTAGCTAGCATGTGGGACTACTGAAAATAATGTGGGAATGTCCCTTAGGATTGACAGGACTTGAAGACTTGTCAATCAACCTTCAAAGGAATGCCATAAAAGCATGTCACACCATGAAATGAGTTTTCTAAGGGACAAATGTGAGTACAGCATTTGTATGAGGAAAAAATTGGATATCTGCCATTAAGTAATGTCATTGCTCTGTAGCACCTCCAGGAAATGGTGGTAAATTCTCAGATTCATAAAATAGTTGGGTCACAATTAAAGATGCATAAGAATTTTGCGAAGTTCAGTACCAAATTATGTATTCTGGATCCCTGAATTCTGTTCCAGAGTGGAACCATCCTTTACTGTAATTTTCAAAAATGTGCTCCTATTCCTTTTCAGTCTAGTTGCGATGCGCCAGCCCATTAGTAGTTCAGCTGGGCCTATCTTTCGTGGAATGGTGCGCAACTTCTTGCGCCTGAATGGGGTGGTTGGAAGCAGCTCCAGCAGCTCCAGGCATGGCGCTGGGTCAGGGCCTGTTTCTGGTAGTGGTAGCCTTCCCAGGGCGGTGGATCAGTGCATACTGGTAGCCGGCGAGGAAAATTGACCACCTGAGGACACGGGGAGACAGCACTTGGGGGGTCTGCTTCTCGGGGGCAAACAGGCCAAAGCAACGGCTTGTGGTCAGTCACCATGGTAAAGGGCTGCCTGTACAAGAAATCGTGGAATTTTTTTACTCCCTTCACAATTGCCAGACCCTCCTTGTCGATTTGTGAGTAGTTTTGCTTGGCTGCGGTGAGTGTCTGGGGAAAGTATGCCACCGGCACCTCTCTTCCGTCTGGGAGTTGGTGTCCCAGGACAGCGCCAATGCCATAGGGCGAGGCGTCACATGCTAGCACCAGCGGCAGCCTCTTGTCGAAGTGTGCCAAGACCGAGTTCAAGACGAGGAAGTCCTTGACTGCCTGGAATGCGGCCTCCTGGAGCTGGCTGCACATCCAAGGGGTCCGCTTGTCTAGGAGTCTGTGTAGGGGCTCCGCTACTGCCACCTTATGGGGAAGGAAGGCGTGGTAAAAGTTCAATAGTCCCAAGAAGGCCTGAAGTTCAGTCTTATCCTTGGGCGCTGGGGCATCACAAATGGCCCCTACCTTGTCACCGGTCGGGTGGACCCCTTCTGCATCCACCATAAATCTCAGAAAGTCCACCTGGGGCACTTTTCCCACTTCACCTTGAGGCTCGCCATCTGGAAACAGTGCAGAGGCAGTCCCCGAACTCCTCTGGTGTGGGCCCAGCGATCAACACATAAGTGAAGAAGGGGGTGACTCCAGGAATCCCTTTAAGGAGAGAGCCCATTGGATTCTGGAATATGCCTGGCACCATGCCGAATTGCAGCCGCTTTACCCTGAATGCTCCTCTGTGCGTCACAATAATCTGTGCCTCTGCTGTGGCCTCGTCCCCCGGCAACTGCTGATAGGCTTGGGCCAAGTCCAGCTTGCCAAAAAAATTTCACTCAGCCAGGGTGGTGAGGACATGGCTGACCACTGGCACTGGGTATGCGTGGGCCGTGAGGGCCTTGATTATGGTGCATTTGTAGTCTGCGCAGATGTGGACCGAACCATTAGGCTTGACAGGTGTGACGATCGGGGTTTCCCAGGGGGCATTAGGCACCGGCTCCAGCACTCCTTGCTCCACGAGCCGCTGCAATTCCTCGTCTATGCGGGGTTTCAGGGTGAACGGGACCCGCGGGCCTTGAGCCTGATAGCTTGTATGGTGGGGTCTAGCTGTAGGGCAATGGGGGCCCCCCATATATTGTCCCATTGCCCTGTCGAAAACCACCAGAAACTCTTTGTATATGGTGTCCACGTCCACTTGTAAGCTAGTGCGGTTCACCCCAGTGATGGCTAGCCCCAGTGGTCCAAACCATGCCAATCCCAGTAAGCTAGTGTAGGGGCCCTTGACCACAAGCAAGTCCAATTGCCGCTTCCACCCTCGATATTGCAACCTGAAGGTCTCCACTGGGGGTGGGGACATTACATTTCTGGGAGTCCCAGAGGGTGAATGGGGCCGGCATGAGTTTGGGACCGCCCATTAGGGCACAGCTCCCTTAAGGTCCATGCCGAGATTATGGATAGAGTTGAATCCATGTCAAGCTCCATGCAGCACGGGGCCCCCTCTGTCTGTACCTCTACTTAAATTTTCCAAATTTCATGTTGGAATGGGGCAACTGGTATACCTGGCATTCCGTGATCTCCGTCGAGTTGCCTTGGTGCGTTGGGCCCCGGAACCTGGGGTCTTGGGTCGATCATCTGATGCCTGGCATCGAGTGGGCCGAGCCCAACACACCCAGGTGATGTGTCCCAATTTTCTGTACTGCCTGCACTCTGTGTTGCGGAAACGGCAGGTCCTCCTCTCGTGGCTCTCCCCGCAGCTTGCGCAGTTCCCTCCTTCCGGTCGAGGCAGCTGTGGTGTGCTGGTCCCGGGGGGAAAGTTACCGTTGACGTAGTCGAAGTCCGGTCCTGGGTCACTAGCCTGGAAACAGTTCGCAAGAAGCGGGGTGAGGTCCGAAGCAGGAAGCCGAGCGGGGACAGGAACACTGGAGGGTCAGGTCTGGGTCCGGACAGGAGCAGGTACTCAACGACGACGTTGCTCCCGCAAGCTGACTGGCCTTTATCTTCTCTGAGGCCAGGGGCGGTCCCGGCCCCCAGGAGACCCGCCTCTCCTGGCCTTAAGGTGAGCACTCCTCCTGGGAGAAACCAGTTCCCTTCGCCTCTCTGCCCTGAGCCTCTGCAGTTCAGGAGAGGCTGAAGGGTTACTGGGCCCAGGGGGAGACTCACCTGCAGGCACTGAGTCCTCAACTACCTCTGGAGCCAGAATGGAAAGGCTTCCGGGTTAGCGCCATCGGCAAATGGCGGAGTTCCTCCAATCGGAGGAACGGGCTCCGTGGAAATCGGGGCTTCCCGCCGCGGCGAAGGCGGGGGCCCGCTAGAAATCCCAGGCGGAGGAAGCCTGGGAACGTGGGGTTCGGCAGAGCACCAAGAGTGCCTCCCCTACTCACGAGGAAACCCATTTTTGGGGCTCCGGAGTGAAGTGGGGTGAGCAGCGTGGTGCATCGAACCGATTGCTATTTCCATGGAGGGAAGCCGCGCAGCCATTGCCGGAGAGCGCTGACTTTTTCCTGATGACATTTGGACTCTAAATCAAGTACCCGTGAGTAAAAACGGAGAATCGGATTAAGAACTTGCAAATTTTATGAATTAGGCACGAAGTGGGAAGGTGTAAACAGTAAGTCCGCCTCCCGTTCTTGTATACAGATTGAAGCAAAGACCTTGCAACCTAATAGCTTAAAAAGTCTTTTTAAAGTTTGAAATTTCCTGCACCCATAATCAACAAAACCCCCCTTGGAAGCAGGAGAAAGGGGGGGGATTTGACTGTTTAATCCTGCAGGAAGTGAGAGAAGGAATATAAGTTTCTACCGTCCCAAACCTGGGGACGGGGTGTCGGGACAGAATCTGCTTGAGACGTCCATCGATTGAAAGTGGAGTACATTGACAGATAGAAAAAATAAAAGAAAAGAGAAACAAACTAACTTCAATGCCACCTTCTGCATTTCTGCTCTTTAAAGAAACAAAGTATTTGAAATTGAAAGGACTTTGAAATCGAAAGTAACTTTCTTTGTTTGATACTTTCCTGAAAAATGGATACAAATAAAAATTGTGTCCCCTAGAGGGAGCCTGTCAGTTTGCGGTTTCAGCTTACATATGTGATGTTTGCACCGTGGGAACAGCCGTTTGATCTTGTTTTTGAACAGCAATGTCTTGGCAGGAAGGCTTGGTGTCTGCCCTTGACAGGACCAATGCTCTGCTGGTGCAGCTGTCCGTGAAAATGAGCCTGATGAATGAAAAATTGGACTTTATGAGTGCTGTGGCCAGTGAATATGATCTAACAGGGAACAAGGATAAAGAAGCTACACTGCGATCAACTCAGGAATCAAGGGCAGATGGAGTAGGAAGAGGTAGTAGCTATTCCCTACACAACACAAATGGTAAGATCCAAAGTTCTACAGGAACAAAAGCTATTGCCTTGGAAGATTGAATTTGGAGAGTGCTGGGAAGTATTTGAAGTCAAGGAAGCTTTTTACTCTAGTGGGACTGTGAAACTGGTGAATAACTATTTGGACAAATACTTTTTGGACTACAAAGATGAAGATCGGGAGTGGAACCGGGGGGAAGGGGACAATCAGATGAAGAAAAATGAAAATTATTACTGGATGGAACCCTCCGGAGACCCACTCCCTCATAAACTAACAATAGACAAGGAACTGCGTAAGTACAAACAAGAACAAAAAAATCTGCAGAAGGGGCCTAGAAGAGACTTAAGGGCCTCGGACATTAGAACACCAGATTGATGGACTAAGTAATGGACAGAAAGGACTGATATGACCCGAAACCAGGAAGAAGGGACGTTGGATGAAAATCAGAAATATGAAGGGAATTTTTTATGTTAACTTTGGAATTAGTGTAATATTATTGAAATTTGAGGGATTTTGTCGGAAAGGAACTAAATTGGCTTTAGTAGAAATGTTTTTAAGGAGAAATGCATGAATGTGATGTGTTTTTGAAATTTTAAGATTTTTAACATAAGATAAGGTTAAATGGAATAAGGTATATTGAATAATAGATTATATTAAAAGAGGGAAAGGTTATGTTGATTAATAAATAAGATAGAGTGTGAAGATTAACTATTTAAACTAAAATTGAGAAATATGGGAAGAATTTGCTGAAATAACGAACTAAACTAGAATACAAAAAGGGAGGTGTGAGGAGGTTCAAGAATTAAGCAAATGAAAAACTGTAATTTGAGATTTGTATTTTCTCTTTTTATTTTTCTATTTTTTTATTTTTCTGTTTTTCTTTTTGGGTTAGGGCTGGGGTTTTTTATATGTATTGATGAAACTCTGAATAAATATTATTTTTTTAAAAAAACCAGAATGGATTCAGCTGGTGTCTGCTCCTGAGGATCCGGCACAGGTGCAGGCGCCTCAGAATCAAGGCCCTGCCCCAGTTCAGCCGGCCCTGGAGGCGGGGACTCCTGTGCAGGCTGGGATTCCTCCGGTTCAGCCTCTGAATCGGATTCCCAGGCCATCACATGTGGTGTGTGCACTGCTTGAGTGCACCGCTGCACTCAGTGCACCTCCTCCCTGTTGGATTCTGAGTTGTTGGTGAGGTCTTCGTGGTGGACCTTCGGTTGGGACAGCAGGCTCGGCCGTGCCTCTTGCACCAACCTTTCGGCGGCTTTGGTTGCTGGGGCCTCTTCCAGAGCAACCTGGAATGTTAGGTCCTTCTTGGCGTAGAGGTGTTGTTGCACCTTCTCATCCCTCAGGCCACCAACAAGGCAGTCATAAAGCATGTTCTCCAACTGTGAGAAGTTGCAGCACCAGGCAGCTTGGCAAAGGGAGGTCACAAACCCGGTTATGGTTTCCCCAGGGGCTTGCCCCTTTGTGTAGAAGGCATTTCAGCAAGCTACCACCGAGGGCTGCGGCAAAAAGTGCCCCTTCAGCCGTTCCATTATTGTTTTGTAAGAAACAGTAGCGACGTCTTCAGGTGCAAGGAGAGCCCGGGCAATTTCGAACAACTCCTCTCCGCAGACGCTGAAGAATGTTGCCCTCTTCTTGGCGTAGTTGGTGACCTCTTTAGCTTCTAGGAGGAAGTTGAAACGGGTGGCATACCCTTCCCACTTTCCTGGTGCTGGGTTGAACGGCAAGAAGCTGCTGTCAGTTGCCATTCTGGGGTCCCAGAGCTGAAGCCTGGCTGCACGGTGCAATGCAGCAGTGTGGTAGGCGGCGGTGCTGCGGTGCTCAATGGGATCCCACCTTCATCACCAGTGAAATATACTCGGAGTCGAGTGTGAATTTAATGCTCTTTATTCAGCTCGTAGTAGCAATGAATGAATGAAACTTTCCCAAAACGTCTAGCTATATATACATTATTTACACAATGGGCCCCACATGATTGGCTATTTCCAGGCTGCTCCTGTAGGCCAATCAGGTTGTGGATTCACTTCCTCCAGAAGCCTGATTGGCTGCTCCTGCAGGCCAATCAGGTCGCTGATTCACTTCCACCTGGAGCTGGAGTGGGTGGCTCCTGTGGACCAATCAGA
Organism: Podarcis muralis; assembly: GCF_964188315.1. Classification (NCBI taxonomy): domain Eukaryota; kingdom Metazoa; phylum Chordata; class Lepidosauria; order Squamata; family Lacertidae; genus Podarcis; species Podarcis muralis. The sequence continues at coordinate 121,274,282 of NC_135657.1, forward strand.
CTGCTGCATTCTGGATCCTATTCTAGGATTCAGCTCAGTAGATAACACCCCCCCCTTTCCTCTCAACCAATGGCCCCTCTCATCCAGTACGCTGCTCTCACAGATGCTGTGGGGAGCCCCCAGGCAGGGGGGGAGTGCAAGAGCAGCTCCTTCCTTGGAGGTTTTGAAGCAGAGGTGGGATGGCCAGTGGCAGAGCTTCATGCTCCAGGACTGGGGGGCGCCCAACATGGGCAGGGGGTGGCTGTGATGGCACCCTGCCGGGATTGCGCTGCTGGGGGCGGTGCGCTCCCCCGCACTCTTCTTCCTCCGCCAGTGGGGATGGCCGCCTGCCAGGGATGCTGACACTCCTGCACTGCAGGCGGTGGGACCAGGTGACCCTTGAGGCCCCTTCCAACTTTACAATTCTCTGATTCTATGACACAACTTTGAAAAAATTATTAATGTAAAACCTTGAAAACATACAGCATGGTGAGTGTTGTCTTTCTATAGTAGTGGCACTCCAACAGAGTAAGCCATATGTATAAAAACCAAACATATTTTAAACAAGTAAATGATGGGGTATATTAAAGTGTACATTTTCTTTTAAAGCTCATTTCCCAACCCCCAGATACCTTCAAGATATTTATGCTCTCAGATCATTCTAGTCCAACGGCATTCACTTCTATAGAAAAGGAGCATTTTCTCTCTCTTTTAAATAGTTCTGCCTTGTGCTGCATCTTCCTTGTCCCGTCCTTTTCTTTGATGGCCATTTGGGTTTGCTGTGGCTTTTCCTCTAGGCTCCTGAGTTGGGCCTCTTCGCCAAGGGGTTCACTGTCTTGCTGCTCCAACAAATCAGTAACGACTGGTGGACAGTCCAGTTCTAGTGTTGCTAATATTTCTTTGTCTTCCTGGAGGTTGGTAGCTGAGAGTGTTGTGTTTCCTTTGGGAAAGCCCTATAGTATATTATTCATGCATCTTGCAATTCTAAGTGTTATGGGGTGCAGTTTCCTTCATTTTTTCAAGGAGTCCATGGGTAAATCTTGCAAGACCATGACCAGATTGTCATATATTATTTCTTCACTATTTCTCATAACCTTCCCAATCTTGTATTTCGTTTTAAAATGGTGGAAGCACATAACAATACCTGGGGAGGGGGGACTTTATTTTGCAGGCGGACTGACAGTAGCCAATGCACTCTCTCCAAAACTTCTGGGGACAATTCCAGGGAAAGTATTACAGTGGACTATAGATTTTGTAATATCTCCTTTTGCCTCGTCTTTAATATCACACACATGTAAAATAACCCTTCTTTGTATGTTCTCTTCTTCCTCAAGCTTAGACTTAAGGTCTTTCTTTTCCTGAAGCAGCCTTTTAATGTTTTGTTCTTGCCATAAACTTAGATCCATGGCTGTAAAAGTGGTTTCAGCAGTTCCCTCCAGCTTTTCTGTTACTGTATTTACCTTTGCTTCCAGAGGAGCCATTAATTCCTTCCATGTTTCCATGACCATGGCTTTTAGGGAGGTGTGTTGTGCTTCAGACTAAGTATGGTACCCAGGTCCCCCCCCCTTTTTTTCAGCTGCATTTTCTGCTGTTTTAGAAGGGACAGTAGGCATTTAATCGCTTTTTCCACTTGTTGGAACGTCACGTGTCCATTTCCCTTTTGACCTGAAGAATTGAGCTAAGCTTCCCTGCTTTGAGTGAAACACTGCTGTGGACAGAGCTGCAGCCGGGTGATCTGGCACCCCTGGCAGAAATGTCCAGATTGTGCCCCCAGCCATGGACAAATTAGCTGTTCTTTCCACCTCTCCTCCAACCCCCTCCTTTCCACCCATTCAATTCACCCTCTATTTAAAACCATTTCTTATGAGGCAATAATTGATATTTATAGTTATGGACATATTTTTAGCCGATTTTGCGGGGGGGGGGGGACATCGCCTGCACCCCTGCAGGGGGCCCACCTTGCCACCCCCTAGCTACGGCCCTGGCTGTGGACATTCCCTTAGGCAGAGGGAGGAAGAGTTTTTAATGAATGTTGAGCAATTGGGCAGATTACAGCAAAATTCAGCACCCAGGAGTTCCAAGCATCCATTTTTGGTTCCTGTTTGGCCACACATGCATGCACACACACACACACACACACACACACACCAGTAAAAGGGGTGAGGAAGTTACTAGAAATTGTGACAGCAATTCAGAACCAAGTAAGACACTTAGTTACATGTTAAGTAGGGAGTCGGTGGAAGAAGATTGGAAAAAAATTCAAAGTATATTTACAGAAATACTGTAAAATTAATGAATGTTAGAAGGGTGCTGGAATGAAGTTACATGGTTTTAGCAGAAATGTTATAAAGAACTAAGTAAAAATAGATTGTTAATGGGCCAAAGTGTAAAATTTAAGGTCAGATTGTGTTAAGATAAATTATAGAACAAAAATTGAGAAAGATGGAAAGGATTTGCTGAAATAGCTAATTGAACTAGAATACAAAAAAGGGAGGTGTGAGGAGGTCGATGAAACAAGTAAATGAAAGATAAAGATATGGAAATACTGGACGTGTTTTTAAATGTTTTTCTTTTTATTATTATTATTGTTGTTCTGTTGTATTGTTTTTTGCCTTTTTTTCTTTCCTCTTTGATGTATTGTAAGGTATTGTTTTGTTCTGTTTAACTTTTCATTGGTTCTTTTTTTCTTTTTCTTTCTGTAACTATTAAATCTCTAATAAATATCATTTTTTAAAAAAGTTACATGTTAAGTAGGGATAGAGTTACCTTTTCTGAACCTGCTCACCTTCAAACTTGGTCTGTAGCACTTGACATTTTGTTAAATTTATATGATCTCAGCCTGGTATGCTGATTTGCAAAAATAACGTTATTGTCAGTGGTGTGATCAGCTCTTACAATAACGGATAGCATTATATCCTCATATCTATTTCTGCTTTTTACAGTATTGCTACCATTATTCATAACCCATCATCAAGTAGCTACAATTTTATTGTTAGCCTTATTTACTTGGGATGCGAAACAAAACAAAACAGATTGCCTTCCTTGTCTGGTTGGCCTTGTCTGGCAGAGCACCAGCTGGATTGGGCCCCTGGTGCCACCAACCTGTCTTGACTGCTGGGGCAGGTCTGGGGCCTAGAGCTGCAAACAGCAAGACTGCATTGTACATTTCCCCCTTGTTGCTCAGGATCCCTTGTATAACTCGGGTAGACAGTTATGTCTAAGAATTACAAAGCCAGATTGCCTTGTCAGGGCAACAGGTGTGTGCAGTTCAAACCCATTTTTCCACTGGTGCAAGGAGGTTTGACACTTAGTAAGCCGGTTTCTGGAATGCACTGGAGATCCTTGGGCACACCATGAGTTGGCAAACAATACCTGCAAAGGTAATATCAGAGTAATCTAAAGATCACTCAGCTACATACACAGAGGGACAGGCAGGGAATCAATCCTGCATCAATGTCTAGTTTGCAATAGATGACAGAAATCAGTTGAGGGCTAATTCACTGTGTATGAATGATGAAGTAACTTTGAGGAAAACTGGGAACAAAAACGGTGCTGAGGGAGCAAGCAGTGTTATAATTCATCTTCCCTCCAATGAAGCAGATGATGTTGGAGATATTTTCCACTGTTGACAAAAGCAGTAGTGACTGCACCAAAATGTTGTGCTGCACAGGCAGAAGGCACCTCTATCCTTTCTGGCAGCTGGGACACATCATTAGCTGCACAAGGACAGAGGAGGACAGAGAAGGCAGACTTGCAGCCCAGTCCTAGGAAAAGCACAGCAAGCCTGGAGGAGTGTGTGTGTGTGTGTGTGTGTGTGTGTGTGTGTGCAGATGATTTGAAATATTACTTAATCTGTAACAACAAACTGGGAGGGGTGGCTAACACCCCAGAGGACAGGATCACACTTCAAAACGACCTTGACAGATTAGAGAACTGGGCCAAAACAAACAAGATGAACTTTAACAGGAAGAAATGTAAAGTATTGCACTTGGGCAAAAAAAATGAGCGGCACAAATACAAGATGGGGGACACCTGGCTTGAGAGCAGTACATGTGAAAAGGATCTAGGAGTCTTGGTTGACCACAAACTTGACATGAGCCAACAGTGTGACGCGGCAGCTAAAAAAGCCAATGCAATTCTGGGCTGCATCAATAGGAGTATAGCATCTAGATCAAGGGAAATAATAGTGCCACTGTATTCTGCTCTGGTCAGACCTCACCTGGAGTACTGTGTCCAGTTCTGGGCACCACAGTTCAAGAAGGACACTGACAAACTGGAACGTGTCCAGAGGAGGGCAACCAAAATGGTCAAAGGACTGGAAACGATGCCTTATGAGGAACGGCTAAGGGAGCTGGGCATGTTTAGCCTGGAGAAGAGGAGGTTAAGGGGTGATTCCACCTAAACATTAGGAAGAACTTCCTGACAGTAAGAGCTGTTCGACAGTGGAATTTGCTGCCAAGGAGTGTGGTGGAGTCTCCTTCTTTGGAGGTCTTTAAGCAGAGGCTTGACAGCCATATGTCAGGTGTGCTCTGATGGTGTTTCCTGCTTGGCAGGGGGTTGGACTCGATGGCCCTTGTGGTCTCTTCCAACTCTATGATTCTATGATTCTAATAACAGAGTTTAGAATAAGGGAGAAATTACAAAAAAATGAACAACATATCTGAAGAAGTGTGCATGCACACGAAAGCTCATACCAATAACAAACTTAGTTGGTCTCTAAGGAGCTACTGGAAGGATTTTTTTTATTTTGTAACATATCCTGCTTGGCAGGGGGTTGGACTCGATGGCCCTTGTGGTCTCTTCCAACTCTATGATTCTATGATTCTATGATATCCAAAGTTTCTCACGTGTCTAAGACTAGGTATTTCTTCCTTGTCTCCTGCTCTTACTTTGTTCCTCCATCCCAAACCTTTCCCATCTCTCTGCTGCTTGCATCTTCCCAAATGTCCCCTTTTCCTATCTCCATCCAACTTGGGGCTGTCTCTTTCCAATTATTCTCAAACCTGCCATCAGTTTCCTGGTGACAATCTTTCACCCAGTTATTTGCTATTATTGTCCCAGGCTTCATCCTGCAATACACAGGTATCCAGCCTTGTTCCACTAGTACATCTGAGATATTGATCCAATTACATTTCCTTAGCTATGTTGTGAACTTTGGCAATTAAATCCTGCCGTCCACTCAGCGCTCCCCTGCGTAGCTCTGCTTGGGGCTGACCTGGGCAGGAAAAGAGAGTCGCAGCAGCCCTGCCGTCCGCGTGAGATAGAGGGATAAATCAAGTCCAGAGACAGTTCGTTGCTACCTCTACAAATGTTTATTTACACAGCACTAAATCCATCAGAACTTTCCGGCATCTCTCCTTAGAGCACACGCAGCTTCTTTGCAGCCTCTCTCAGTCTAAAGTGAAACCAACTCTCACAGACAAAGGCGGACAAAGCCCGTGACGTAGGGCCCTGCGTCAGGCCCCTCCCAGATACAGGACACCAAGGAGTTTTAACCCTGTAAACTCCAAACTCCACATGAACTGCCCTGAGATCTGCAGATGAACAGCAGTACACGAATTTAATAAGTAGTAGTAGCAGCAGCAGTAATAATACCTAAGCCTTTTTATTGCTGAAATGTGTAAAGGGGTGCAGGAGAGGGCCTTCTCGGTGGTGGCTGCTCCTAGACTCTGGAACTTCCTCCCCAGAGAAGCCAGATTGGCTCCCTCCTTGCTGTCCTTCTGCCAGCAAGTGAAGACCTTCTTGTTCCAAGAGGGTTTCGAGAACTGACTGCTTTAAGGGATGGACTGGTGCTCTGATGTTTTCACTGTAAAGATATGTTTGCATTATAGTCAACTAATGTTTAATTGTTTTAATGACTGCATTCACACACACACACACACACACACACACAGTAGTTTTAGCTGTTCCTCTTTTAAGGTGTAAGCTACCTTGAGTCTCTGTTAGGGGGAAAAGGCAGGATATAAAAAACATGATATTGTAATAATCATTTACTGTAAGCTACAACTAAATATTGTCCATATTTAAAGAAGGCGATGGCATAA